>NC_069366.1:24311875-26713750 GCF_021730395.1 Mercenaria mercenaria | reverse complement strand
AATCGGACATGGTTTACAAAACGTTCGAAAATTTAAGGCAGTCGACTGAATTAGTAATATTAACATAAAAGTTTTACGTTTCTGAACAGAAATGATCATTTTTGCGTTTGTTTTTTTTTCTGTTAGGCAAAAAGGTTAAGCAAACTGTGAATTTTAAAACCGAAAGCTTCGCGAGTTTTTTTGAATGAAAAACTTTCGCCCGTAAAGGTTTTTTGGGAAGGATTGGGTTTGGGCAAAACATTTTAGAAAGCTAAACTGTTCTCCAAATTACTGTTTAAATGACATTGTGCTCACATTCTCAACTAATTGTCAGACTACACCAATTGAGGCATACATGCTAAAACGTTTGAGGGTGCATGCCCCTCCCTAACCGAACCGATTTCCCCCCTTTGTTTTACATGAAAGAAAGTTTAAGTCAAAAAGTCGCAAAAATTTTTAAGGGAAAAATTGCGACTTAAAACAAAAACTTGCCTCGGTTTTTGTAAAGGAAATCAGGATACATTTCCCGGAAAAACCCCCTTTACTTCAAATTTAGGTTGTGCGGAAGTATTCCACATCATTATTTGTTTTTCCCAATCAAAATTAATCCATAAATCAATTTGATTTAACGACTTGAAATAAAGAAGAAATTTTTGAAAAGCAATAAAAAAAAATATTTTATAGTTCTTTCGGTAAAAATATAGGATATTTGTCCACAAAAGTCATTTCCAACAAAACTGCATTTATTTAGGAAACTTATTTTAAAAAAGGGGACACCACATTTTAAAGGTGTGAATATCCTTTTGTTTTTTTTCCCCCAGATGAGCACGAACGAAATGAAACGAACTGTTTTTCTTTTCCCAAAAAACAATTTAAATAGCAATTTTTATCTCCTTTGGTTAAAAAGTAAAAATATGCCGCATAAAAGTTTTTAAAAAGTTTTATGACTTTGATCAAAAGTTTGTGACAATTTTTTAAAATACGATCTTACGTTTCATCATCATATACCAAAGCAAAGGATTTACTTTTAGACAAAAACTGATATAACTAAAAACAACAAGTTTTATGCACGACTGCGCGAATATTTAAAAAAAAAATTAAACTACAAAAACAGAAACTCGATGAATCAGGGGAATTTTTTTTAAAACAATGGGAATACATAAAAGCGTAGCCCGCCCTTTTTAGATGACCAAAGGCGGCAATAGCAATAAAAACAAATATAAAAGTTTAAAAGCGACTGACAAGAAAGAGACTTAAAGCATTCGAAAAAGTAGAACAATTGAAGTAACAACAGATTTTTATTTTCATTTACAGAAGTGCGAAGAACCCAACTAAAAAATAGCAGCCCTTTAGAAAGGAAGATATACAACACCCCAACACCTAGTACCGGCTTATACAGAAATTTATTTAAAAAAAAAACATAGAAAAAGGGTTTTGATCCCGAATTAAAGAAAAACTTTATTGTAAAAAAAACAAAAAGTAAAAAAACAAAAATAAGGGACCCCAAAGCCCGAAGTTTTTAAAAAAAATTTTTTTTTTTAAAAAAAAAAAAAAACATAATGTAAAATAACAACAAAAAGGGACTCAAAGACAAGTTTTTTGTAAATAAAATTTAAAAAAAAAAACATTTTTTGTAAAAAAACAAAAAAAGTGGACCCATACCCCAAAATTAACTTAAATAACTTATTTTTTAAAAACAACACTAAATTTTTAAAATAAAACATAAAAGGGGCCCCTGATCCCGAAGTTTTTAAATTTAAAAACTTTAAAAAATTTTTTTAAAAAAAAACAACCAAAAATTTTAAAAAAAAAACAGAAAGTGGGCTATTCCCGAAGTTTATTGAAACTTATATTTAAAAAAACATAGAATTACTCTAAGATCCCAAAAGTTTAACGTAAAAAAAATTACTTTAAAATAACATAGAGGGACTCCCAACCCAAAAAAAATTTTTGTTAAATAAAAGGGCACCTAAAATCACAAAGTGAAAGTAAAAAAAAATTTATCAACAAAAATAAAAAATTTCGACGTTTTCATCGAATTTAGTACGGTTCGAAGTCCAATGCGCAGGAAATGAACCCCGGGGCATTTCCCCAGTGGTTAACATCTTAGCATCTAGAACCGTGGAAAAAACACGTTAAACCCCAAGAAGCCTTGATTGATTTATTTTACATAACTTTGAAATATTTTAAAAAAAAAACTAGCTTATTTATCCAGAAATAAGAACCCAAACGCAAGCGGCACTTTTACGCATAATTGACTTCAAATTTTTAAACGTTCGCCCCGCCCAACGTTTTTACGCAGAATAAAGGGGTTGAACTTTTTGTTAACTCACTGGCAAACAAATCGAGCCCTGTAGAATACAAAAAAAAATTCAAAGGGCTCCAAACCCGAAGTTTATTGAAAAAAACTTTAAAGCCAAATCGAATAGAGGGGTCCACATCCCGAAATTTATGTAAAAAACTTTAATTTCAAATGAAAAACGGGCTCCCCGACCGAATTTATTTAAAAAATTTGGGAAAAAAACTTTATGCAAAACCCAAAAAGAGTGGACTCCCGACCCCAAGTTATTGAAAATAACTTTTTGCAAAATCAAATAGAGTGGACTCCAATTCCCGAAGTTTTTTTGTAAAATAACTTTTTTTTTAAAAAAAATTTTAAAAGCAAAAGAGGGACTCCCATCCCAAGTTAAAAGTAAAAAAAACTTATTTTAAAATAATTTTAAATGCAAAATAGAGTGGCTCCACACCCAAGTTTTTTAAAATAACTTATTGTAAAAAGAAAAAGTGGACTCCATATCCCCAAGGTATTGAAATTTTTTTTTTTAAAATTTATGTAAAACAAAACCCCCTGACCCGAGTTTTTTTTCGAAAAAACTTGTTGAAACAACATAGAATTGAAAAGATCCCGAAACGTTTTAAAAAACTTAGAAAAAAAACCAGAGTGGACTCCACGACTCGAAGTTTTAGAAAAAACAATAATTTTAATTTTTAAAATAGAATTTTGGGCGCCCATGAGGATCAAGGACATATCCAGAAGATTTTAAAATATGTAAATTCGGGAGTAAAGATGTGCGAAAAAAAAAAAAATGTCAATAAAATTTAAATTTTTAGCCCCTTTGGGACAATACCTTTTTTTTTCTTTTTTAAAAAATTTCTAAAAAAGTCAGTAAATGCCTCCATTTTGCTTTTTACAACAGCTCTTTTCTCTCTAAAAAATTATAGTCCAAAAATTTAAACACACAAAAAAAGACCCAGAAAAAACTGGGGGTTTAATTTAAAACAACGTAACCGATGGACTGGCTTACGGAAGCCATACGAAAGTTAAAACCAAAAAAACGAAAAAAAACAAGACTATCAAAGCTTTTGTGAAATCATCCAGAATTTTTGCGACTTTTTTTGAAATGGCACTTGTACGGACCTTTTCAGTTTTTGAACAAGAACGAGGTTCTTGAGAGAGTTCAGTTCTCAGATTTAAATAAACCTAACCTTGTTCGCCGTTCGCCGCCCACTATTTACGTCAAATTTTAAAAGCTTTATAAAAAGCGTGTGGTTTTAAAGTTCAAAAATTCAGCATATTAAAGCACAAAAGAATTGAAATGAAATTGTAACTCATATCCAATTCATAAAAATCTTTAACGGGATAATCAAATTTTAAAAAGAATTTTTTTTTGCCAAACTTGGTTCGAGACGTTTTTGATAAGAGGGGAAAAATTTTAAACAGATAGATTCCCCTAAGGGTGTTTTATTATTTTACGTTTGAAAAAAATTATTTTACCATTAAAATCACAATAAAAAACCAGATTGTTATTAATCAAGAAGCGATAATCCTTTTTTCCGACCTTTTTTGAAAAAGCGTCTAGACATTTATTGGGGGCCCCCAGATTTTTATTGGGATTTTAAGCCCAAAAAAATAAAACGGGAAAAAACACGGGAAAAGCGAACGGTCCTGGCAATAAATAGAGCTAAATTTCCCGAAAAAACCAAAATGGGAATAACAAAATGAAATTAGCAACCTTTGTTGTTAAAAAACACAGAAGGGAAAATTTAATTTAAAAATTCGGGGGGATGTGGATTATTTTCCCGAGAGGGGAGATTTTTTGGTATAAAAAGAAATATTACCAAATATACAAAAATTTTGGGGTTTTAAATGTGTATTCTGGTAGGGGAAAAAAGCACTTTTCAATAAAAAATGGAAGTAATAAAGAGTGGTTTTTTTTTTTCGTTTGAATTTTTTGTTTAATTGTTGATCCCAAAAATAGGGAAATGGGGCAAAATAAAGGGAAGAAAAAGCAACGGAATGAAACACTGCATTTGGTCTACTTTGGTACTCAGATATGTTAACAGAGTGGACTTGTGTATGGGGGAAACAGAAAACATTTTCTGGCACGGAAAGTCGTGTCCAAACCCCCCCCACAAAAAGCCGGGCCAATTAAAAAAGGCCCCAAAGTGCTTACTTTAAACGAAAAAATCATTTTCCGGCAATGGCATACTCTTTAAATTGAGTTTCCGTGAAAGTGCTTTTTTCCCTTTTAAATGAGTTCCTGCAAGTCTTTTCTCTTTTAAAACCCTTTTTCCTGCAATGGCTTTACTCTTAAATCGAGTTTCCGGCAAAGTGCTTTACCCTTTTTAAACGAGAAATCGATTTCCGGGCAATGGCTTTACTCTTAAAACGAGTTCCCGGCAATTCCTTTACCTTTAAACGACTTTTCCTGCCCGTCTTTACTCTTAAATCGGTTTCAGTGCAATGCGCTTTACTCTTTTTTCGAATTCCTGCAATATTTTACTCTTTTTAAAAAAGAAAGCTTTCTGTGGGAATGTGCTTTTACTCTTTAAAAGTTTTTGTGCAATGTGCTTACTCTTAAATCGAAAACGACTTTTTCCGCAATGTGCTTTTTTCTTTAAGTCGAGTTTGTGCAATGGCTTTTTTTTAAAACGACTTTCCGGGCAATTGCTTACCTTAAACGATTCCCGTGCAATGTGCTTTACCCTTTTAAAACGCTTTCCGTGCAATGTGCTTTTACCTTTAAATCGAGAAACGACTTTCCCCGCAAGTGCTTTTTCTCTTTAAATGAGTTCATGCAATGGCTTTACCTTTAGGGGAGTTTCCGTGCAAGGCTTACTCAAATCGGTTCCAGGGAATTGTTTTCCTTTAAACGACTTTTGGCAAGGGTTTTACACAAAAAGGAAACGACTTTTGGCAAGGCTTTACTCAAACGAGTTTCCGGCAATGTGGACTCTTTTGTCGAGTTTTCCCTCAAAGTGTTTACCTTTTAAACAGAAAACGACTTCCCTCAATGTCTTACTCTTTAAAAACGGTTTCCGTGCAATTGCTTTTCCTTTAAAACGAGTTCCAATAGTGTTTTACTCCGAAGTCGAGTTTCAGCACAGTTTTTCCTCCCTTTTAAAGTGTTTCCGGTGGGATCCCGTTAATGCACAGTTTATTCCTTAAATCGGGGGTTCCATAAAATAGAACGATCTCCAGTAAGTGTTTTAACCCCTTTAAAAGGTTTGTTTGCTTTACACCTTAAAAACGTTTTCCTTTAGGTGCTTTCTCTTTTAAATTTAATTTTCCCTGTAGAGTGGCACTTTAAAACGGTTTCCCTTCCTGTTGAGGTTTCACCTTAAACGGTTTCCCAAAATGCAAACACCTTTAAACGAGGGTTCCTTTTAGAGTCTTACCCAAATTTAGTTTTCCGTATAGAGTACTTTTCACCTTTTAAAACGAGTTTCCGAAGAGTGCATACCCTTAACGAGCTTCCCCTAAAAGACTTTTTCACCTAAATTGAGTTCCCCTATAGATAAACACACAAAAAAGTATTGTTCTTTTTTCTAATTAAAAATTTGACCATTTCCAAAGGCCGCAGCACACACAGGACCCATTTAAAGTCGGGAAACCCACTTTTTTTGAAGGTTTTGTCAAGCAAAAAAAAAACAAAAAAAAGTGGGGGGGCATTTTAATCAAGAAAAAAATTTCAGTCAAACACACAAACGCAAAACAGCAAAAAAAGAGACCCCAAAAAAAAATGGGTGTATGACCCTAAAAATTTTATGAAAATTTTTTTCGTTTTTATTTTTATTTTAAAAAAGCTACCACATTCAAGCATAGATCGTCAGGAAAAGCAAAAAAATCAAAAAAATAAAGGGAAATAGCCTCGACAAAAAAAAAAGGGAACTATTTTTACCCCATAACTAATAAACCTTTTTTTCGCGCCCTTTTTTCTATTTAAAAGGGCTTTCCCATAAATACTTTACACCCCTTAAATCAGTTTCCCATGAGTGCTTTTAAACCTTTAACAGGTTCGTATAAGTCTTTTTCTCCCTTTAAATCACTTTCCCATACTGACTTAGCGATTTCAAAAATTTTTAACCGACCCCTTTCAAAATCCACTTTCAAACCGACCACTTTCAATCTTTTATTTCAACTCGACCACTTTAACTCGGCACTTTCAACCGAACACTTTCAAATCAAAGGGTTTTTGTAGAGGCAATTCTTTAGATGATTCTGCAACAGGGGCTAAATCATTTATTTAAGAAATACTTTATTATTAAAAAAAAAACAGTCCCCAAAATTTATACGGCGGACAATAACGAAGTTTACAATTTTTGAAAAAAGAATGTCAATTTTTGGGATTATATTTGGAAAAACATAAAATTGTAGAGATATTTTACTCGAGCATTGTGAAATATAAAATATTCAAATTACCTCCCTTACATATATAGTATGCATGGTCACATGGTGTACAGCAAGACCTGCCTGCAAAAATAAATGTGTTATTTTCTATCAGCGTAAGATCTCTGTACTGAAAGTACTTTATAAATATTTTAGTTTTATTTAAATCTTTATAACCGCCGAAAGGTTCAGTGGGTTTGTCATGGATTAGCACAAGTACTAAAAAGGCATTTTAGAATCATTTTAGCAAAAGTGCAAGTATTTGGAACAATGGGAGAGTACCTCCTGTTATTCATTTTCCTAGAATGCACGAGCATGTGCATGTTGCAAAGGCATGCCAGTAAGTTGCTCAATTATGATGATATTTTACGATTTTTTTTCGGTGGGTCAATGATATCAAGTATTTTGCAGTCACTTTTTCAAGAGATATTATCACTGTTGGTAAGTAACAGAATTCAATGAGTATCTTTTGATATCCTAAAAATCTACTGAATATAAGGAGGATTATATATTTTGCTCAGTTAAATACAAATATTGCAACATAGTCTCTGATAGTCCTTGCTCCCATTCAGTTTCTCTGATATAGTCCTTGCTCCCATTCCAGAGTTTCTCTGATATAGTCCTTGCTCCCATTCAGTTTCTCTGATAGTCCTTGCTCCCATTCAGTTTCTCTGATATAGTCCTTGCTCCCATTCAGTTTCTCTGATAGTCCTTGCTCCCATTCAGTTTCTCTGATAGTCCTTGCTCCCGTTTAGCTTCTCTGATAGTCCTTGCTCCCATCAAGTTTCTGTGATAGTCCTTGCTCCCATCCAGTTTCTCTGATAGTCCTTGCTCCCATCCAATTTCTCTGATAGTCCTTGCTCCCGTTCAGTTTCTCTGATAGTCCTTGCTCCCATTCAGTTTCTCTGATAGTCCTTGCTGCCATTCAGTTTCTCTGAAAGTCCTTGCTCCCATTCAATTTTTCTGATAGTCCTTGCTCCCATCCAGTTTCAGGTCGATAGATCGAATCAAAAATGTTTCAAAAAGGCATTAATATTCGTGTCAAAAAACCTAATGTAAATTTGATATCGTAAAGAAAATATATTACGTCTAACGCCTAAAGCAGAAACGTTAAACCTTGTATCATATTCTCCATTCATTTTCAACATGCATCAGTCAGACCTATTTGGCAGTTTGCTTGAACATGGCTCATAACTCTTCGACTATTTTCTTATCTTGGAATCATAATTAAGCAAGTTGTGTGCGTATTATTTGTTTAGTCTTGTACACGGCCTATCACTCTGTCATAATATAATTAGTCGTGCGTCCACACTTCAGCCAAGCGATGAGATGAAAGTCGGCAAAGAAGAGGAAAAGTAAATTTAATTAAGCAGTAATTTCGGATATCAAATAGAATAAATTGTCATTATATACTCTCCTATGCATCAAAAAGAATTAAACTCTCCTAGATAGATCTTGATATGGCCAAACGAAGTTGGATTGCATGTGTACACTATAGAAACTAATAACACAATATCACTGATCTAGTACTTGTATAAATAATTCATTGTGTTCCCGCCGATATGATCGGGGGTATCATCGTAAAATGATAATTCTAATATACTAAATTATTGGATACTACTTTCATCTGCGAGACCATATCGGTATAGAAGTCGTTATTAGGCGTAGATATGATCTTCTAACACGTTATTATGTGAAATAAACAAGAAGAATAAAAGAGGCAGGAATAGTATTGGGTCTGTCAGAATGCAGAAAAAGTCCGCTCCAAAGGGATTGCTGTTTCTTTGTTGATTTCAGACGCTTAAAGGTCATGCCTTTGCTGGCATAGTGTGATTTATCAGATATAATAATTTACCAGTATAGATAATGTATTGCGAAAGTTAATAAATGATAGAATGAAAGGACACAAAGGAGGTAATAAATAGTTTATTCACTTTTACATCAGTAATTAACAGAAAGGCACATGCAATATTTATACAGTTAATATGAGTACTGAAGTGTTCTGTTATTGGCCTTTTTCAGCTTCGGGCGTTGTCTTTTCTTACATGGAACGGACTCCGTCGGCGGTGAAAATATTATCTGTCAAAAAGCTAATGTCGAGGGGAAAAAATCAAGTTGAAAAGCGTGAGTTATTTCAATACTGAATTTGGAAAACAGTCGAAATTTATTTCTATTTATAGGGATTATTTTTCAACGGGCGTTTTAACTTTGACTCGTGGACTTTTTATTCCCGTTACATGAACTTTAAATAATTTCCACAAAAAAAGCCAACCGTTACTAATTAGCTTTTTTATCAAATTATTTTAGATATAGATTCTGTCTGAATGTGAAATCACGTAAATTGCTAAAAAAAATGTCCTATGTCGCAACCCTCCTTCCTCTCTCTCATCCCCCCCCCCCTCATCCCCCACCCATCCTATGCCGAACTTACCCCCACACACCCACTTACACTAAACACACACCGCGTTAGAATTTCTCAAAGTTTCAAATACAGAACAAAACATATTTTTGAAAATTTGAAATTCAATGTAGCAAATTTTCAATCCACAAATGCAAGTATAGTTTGTCTAAATTAGACGCAACATGGGATTTTATCCGTCTTATAACTATGGCGTATTGGTCGAAGACTAAACGGTGCTTGATGTCATGACGTGGCATCCCATATCACGCGACACGCAATTCTTATCAACATATCACATTTTAATAAGAACTTTTACCATATTTCAGCACATTATATTGATGAATCTTTAAATACGATTTCAATGATTTATCAACGGTAGAGTTATATCACACATGATTTATGCTTGCATTAACTGATGTTTTCTGATTACGGCTTCTACAAATGATGTTTTATGAGGCCTTCGCAGACAAATGACGGAGCATACTTAACGCTTATATTTATTTACGACGAAAATCAACATTTTATGTCGTGAGTTGCTTTCTTTTCGAGAGTATATGTTGGCTTCTTGGACAACTGTGATATAATGTTGAAAATATCGTTTACGTGGCTTCTTTTATTTTTTGTAGTCTTCGATAGTCCCCGATATTTCTAGTAATTAGTTCCCTTGGTACGGCTAGCGCCATTTACAATGAAAGCCTAAAATGTTAAACATTAGCAACATAGATCTACTTTAAAATTCGACACAAAATATTTTAATTCATAGTAAACATTGCGAAATGTTGGGTAAACTTTAAATTAAAACCAAAGTAATAAATCCATATAGCCTAATATTTAAACGAAACTTTTATATTTTGATGCTTTGTACTGTAGAGCATGAGTGGTTTGATTTCTGGAATAGTTTTATAATTATTTTTGAAGAATTTTTGAATTTTTTATAATGTTCATTATAAAAATGCTTAATTGGCAGTACTTGAAAATGCAGCTCTCTGACTGCCCAGGTAGAATTCCTGATGTCATGTTAAAATTATGAAATGCATATTTGAGGTACAAGTTCCATTTCAGTAAACTACAGAATGAGGTCAATGAGGTCACGAGATTAAATATCTCCACTGGCTACCAGACACATACATGTGTCATATTGAATATAATTTTTGATCAATGTTATCCGAAAGCTGGGTGCATTTTATATGAAAGTTCAATAATTTTGTATGTTGATATTAGAACATCATATTCTATATGAAAGCTGATGTGAAAATCTTGACCCGATGGCTCGAGGCCGCATCGACATTATACCTTCACTGGTCAAAACTTTTACAGCTTTTTGTATTACATCCGGATATGGGACAAAACTATTGTAAAATATCTAATACGCTGGTGCTGTAATATGCTTGTTCAAAATCACTAGATTATGCTTATAGCTCAAATGTCAATTATAACAAAGTTCCATAGACAATATCATATACTTGTTCGATTTTTAAATAACCGCCAAAGACATCCATAAATGCAATACATTATTTATCAAGAGAGAAGTAATAATAATTAAGGTTAATAACAATACAAGTCCTAACAGATGAATCATTACGGAAAACTCGTGCTACAATCATGGTGGAGATATATTAGATCTTTCCTCAGTACAGCATAGCATGTCAAGAAAAAATTATCGGGCGGCTTTCTGATATTTCCTTTTGATCTTAACATCATACAATAGATTCACCTTTTTCAATCACACATTATTTTCTCTGCAGTTATATCTATACATTAATTGTAATTGAGAAAGATGAGAAACTCATGTAATTTCGCAATGTCATGATAAAATATCAAATGGCGATGTCAAACTAACGGCAGTACCTTTCCGAGAGTACATGCTCGTTTCCTTTGTAATTTGTATAATTATGACAGGAATTGGTTTTGTAAATTAAGAAAAAAAGTTGATTGGAGTGGTTGATAAAGGAAGCACATCATAAAATATTATTGTTGCATGTGGAAGATGGATATTTCATCGATCAGCACGCCATCAGTTGCGTGTCTTGTCTTTGGCTATGTTTTTAGGTTTATTCATATGCAACATTTTCACAATTGCCCCAAGAAGTTAGTGGATTACTTGTGTAAGGAAAGCGAAGAAAATGAGTCCTTCCGAGACAAAATACATTGTATATAGGTCAGAAATCATTGTTGTCTTCTATGACAAGTTGAATTAACCTTTAGCCTGCCAATTTTCTAAAATGGACTGATCCATTATTCAGTTTGGGCAATACCATTTATTATTTGAAGGGATGTTCACTGAAAATTTACAGATTGAATAGCGAACAGTACAGACCATGGTCAGGCTGATCTTGCACTTGCCGCACTATTTCCAGAGATGTGCAATATGGATACGGCACAAATAAAACAGCACATCAGTAATCAAAGCCTTGAGATGTCTGGTGTCTGCGGGTTTTGCTAGGGTTTTTTTAATGCCATTCTATAAATATACAAGTATAAGAAACAAATACTAATGTGCCTCATATCTAAGATAAACTCTGCCTGACCTTACATGAACAGCTGGAAGTCAGTGATGTAACCATGGGCTGGAATACCTAATCATTGACAGACCTTATATAATCTAAATGGCAAGTGTGAATGGATAGCTGATGAATAAGAACTGCTTGATCATTGATAATTCATCCGCATTGTTCATGAATAGGACTACTTTGTGTAACACATGTACAAATTCCTTTGGATGTGATTTGGAATCAAATAAAGATGCAACATGATTGTCAGAAATACACTTAACTTTGGTAGCGGGATAAGCCCGCAACCAAAAATAATGTTGTTCTTTTTTAATAAATAAAATTTCATTGTTTTAGTATATGTTTATGTAGTATTACATATGTGAATTTAACTGTATGCGTCTTTTTTTTTTTTTTTGTTTAACATTTGTTTATGCAACTGTAGTTGCCCTAATTAGTTACGGGTTTCCTCATTCTATTGTAGTATATATTTTCCTGCCAAATAGAGAACATTCTGTTTCCACATATAGAACCTTATGGAAACTTCCTTTCCAAATAAAATACATTAAATAATATATTTGTAAACATTAGATCTTTCTTGAAAGTATGGAAACCCCAGTTCTGCATGGAACTTAGTTTGCAGAAAATTTCTAGTTTACACTTCTCATCTTGTAAATCTTTCGTTACTTTTAAATCAAAAATAAAGGATTACTTTACCAGAAAACTGGATTTAATCAAGATTTATTCAATGTGGATTATATTTTGACAAATTGTGGGAGTTAAGGATAGTTGTATTGAGCCGTATATGTCACAGATCAAATATATAACACAGCTATATTCTTACAAACTGTTTGAGGATTCAACGTTTTGGACTTGTTTGCGTCAGTCTTTTGTTGGGTGTACTGGTTTCGTATACTAGGGACAATCATGGCCCCTGTTTGTTAACATTGAACAAAAAAATCGTCAACCTTCTTCTTTATGTATCGTATACCCGTTTTATATTTTGCTGCAATCTTGATTAAACAATGAGGGAAAAAGCAAGTAGAAATCTAACAATAATAAGACATCAACTAAGGTGAAAATGTATTGGAATTACAAGTAATGGAAAGCAATTATTTAGATATGTATAGACAAAACATTACATATGTACAGATATCTTTGACAACATAGTCCATTACACAATTTGTACGTTCGATATGGGCTCTCAAAGTACTCTCTAAATATACATGTAATAACTAACATGCTGTAAATATGTTATAAGCTGACTGCGACCGAAGTATCAGCCGAGCGATCTCAAGAAGGAAGCTGCTATAAGCTTGCCAGCCGAGCGATCTCGAGAAGGAAGCTGCTATAAGCTTGCCAGTCTATCGATCTCAAGAAGGAAGCTGCTATAAAATGAGTCCGACCGAAGTATCAGCCGAGCGATCTCAAGAAGGAAGCTGCTATAAGCTTGCCAGCCGAGCGATCTCGAGAAAGAAGCTGCTATAAGCTTGCCAGTCTATCGATCTCAAGAAGGAAGCTGCTATAAAATGAGTCCGACCGAAGTATCAGCCGAGCGATCTCAAGAAGGAAGCTGCTATAAGCTTGCCAGCCGAGCGATCTCGAGGAAGAAGCTGCTATAAGCTTGCCAGTCTAGCGATCTCAAGAAGGAAGCTGCTATAAGCTTGTCACGCCTGAGGTATCAGTCTGTCAATCTCAAGAAGGAAGCTGCTATAAGCTGACACCATCCAAGGTATCGGTCTAGCGATTTCAAGACGGAAGCAGGTATAAGCCTGTCACGCTCAAGGGATCAGTCTAGCTATCTCAAGAAGTACGCTGCTATAAGCTGACTCCGCCCAAAAGATCAGTCTAGCAGTATCTAGAACGAAGCTGCTATAAGCTTGCTACTCCCGGGGATCAGTCTAGCGATGCTTCGCCCAGGGGACCGGTCTAGCGATCTCTAGAAGGAAGCTGCTGTAAACTGACTCCGCCCGAGGTATCAGTTTTTCGATCTCTAGAAGGAAGCGGCCGGCGATAAGCATGCTACACTCGAGGTATCAGTCTATCTGTCCCAAGAAGGAAGCTGCTATAAGCTGACTCCGCCGAAGGGATCAGTCTAGCGATCTCAAGACTGAAGCTGCTATAAGCCTGTCACGCCCAAGGGATCAGTCTAGCGATCTCAAGACTGAAGCTGCTATAAGCTGACACCACCCAAGGTATCAGTCTAGCGATCTCAAGACTGAAGCTGCTATAAGCCTGTCACGCCCAAGGTATCAGTCTAGCGATCTCAAGACTGAAGCTGCTATAAGCTGACACCACCCAAGGTATCAGTCTAGCGATCTCAAGACTGAAGCTGCTATAAGCCTGTCACGCCCAAGGGATCAGTCTAGCGATCTCAAGACTGAAGCTGCTATAAACTGACACCACCCAAGGTTTCAATCTAGCGATCTCAAGACGGAAGCAGCTATAACCTTGCTTCTCCCGGGGGTTAGTCTTTCTATTTCTAGAAAGAAGCTACTATAGGCTTGCTACGCCCGAGTGATCAGTCTGACGATCTCTAGAAGGAAGCTGCTTTAAGCTTGCCACGCCCGAGGGATCATTCTAGTGATCTCAAGAAGGAAGCAGATATAACCTTGCTTCTCCCGGGGGTTAGTCTTTCTATTTCTAGAAAGAAGCTGCTATAGGCTTGCTACGCCCGAGTGATCAGTCTGACGATCTCTAGAAGGAAGCTGCTTTAAGCTTGCCACGCCCGAGGGATCATTCTAGTGATCTCAAGAAGGAAGCAGCTATAACCTTGCTTCTCCCGGGGGTTAGTCTTTCTATTTCTAGAAAGAAGCTGCTATAGGCTTGCCACGCCCGAGGGATCATTCTAGTGATCTCAAGAAGGAAGCTGCTTTAAGCTTGCCACGCCCGAGGGATCATTCTAGTGATCTCAAGAAGGAAGCTGCTTTAAGCTTGCCACGCCCGAGGGATCATTCTAGTGATCTCAAGAAGGAAGCTGCTATAAGCTTGCTACTACCGAGGGATTAGTCTGTCTGTCCCTAGAAGGAAACTGCTATAGGCTGACTCCACCCAAGGGACCAGTCTAGCGATCTCCAGAAGGAAGCTGCTATAAGCTGACTCGCCCGAGGGATCAGTATAGGGAAGTTGCTATAAACTTGCTACGCCAGGGGACCAGTCTAGCGATCTTTAGAAAGAAGTTGCTGTAAGATGACTCGAACGACCAGTTTTTTCGCTCTCTAGAAGGAAGCGGCCGGCTATAAGCTTGCTACGCCCTAGATATCAGTCTATCTGTCCCTAGAAGGAAGCTTGTCACGCCCGAGGGATTAGTCTAGCGATCTCAAGAAGGAAGCTGCTATAAGCTGACTCCACCTGAGGTATCAGTCTGTCTGCCTTAAGAGGAAGGCTGCGCATTCACCATGCCCTAGGGAACAGTCTAGCTTTAGGCCTGCTTAGCGCATCCATCGCGCCCAAGGACTGAGACTACCGATCTCTATTAGGAAGCTACTTTAAGCTCTCTTGACGCATTCACCAGTCAAGCTATCTCTAGAACGAAGGTTCTATATGCTTGCTTGGCGGACCTCCATAAGACAGACACCAAAGTATAAAATTCATTTGTTTTAATCTTATCAGGAGTAAATTAGATACAAGAACATTTATCACTTTCAAATCGGCAGCATCAATTTCTGTTTTGACAAAGTTGAGACAATGTTAATGAGTTGGAAAACGACTTTATTAGACTTATCTTGGATCGTATGCCTCAGTCGTTACATCGTAATCGGGGTATGGTTTTACATAATGCCATTGTTTACTTATGTGCTTATCTCTTCACATAAGACATGCGAATAATTTATAGAAATCTGCTGTTAGTCATCCGGGGAACAGGTTTTACCTTAGAATTTGTCCGATTTAAGATAGAATTAGTACACTGTTCGAGCGCCTGTAAAACACAGGAACTATGTTTAACACAATGTCCTATCGAACTTCTTGGAACTTGTGGCCGTCATTCGATCTAGAATTGCCCGTGGTCTGTGTCAATATTTCGTAATTTACTGAAGTTTTATCAGGCTAATACTATTAGAATGCAGTCACTACTTAATTTTTGTCGAGCCCGCTGGCAGTGAGCCTGACATAGTTGTCACAATGGCGGTTCGGTGTATGTGCGTGTGTGCGTGCGTCCGTTCGTCGAGTTAACTTATCCGTGGATCAAAGGATTCTTAAATAACTTGGCACATATGTTTGCCTCAATGACACGGTGTGTCGCTTGTAAGGACCAGATTGGTAGCTTAAAGGCCAAGGTCATAATCTGAGGTCAAAGGTAAAACTCGGTGCTGTTTTGCTTGTCCAGGCTGTAACTCAGCCATGCATTGAGAGATTCTTAAATACTTTGGCACAAATGTTTGCCTCGATAAGATGATGTGTCATATGCAACAACCAGATTGGTAGCTTACAGGTCAAGGTCATACTTAGAGGTCAAGTGTCAAAACTTGGTGCGTTTTCCTTGTCCGGGCTGTAACTCAGCCATGAATTAAGGGTTTCTTAAATAACTTGGCACAATTGTTTGCCTCAATGAGACAGTCTGTCAGGCTTAAGTACTTGAAAGGTCAAGGTCACACTTAGGGATCAAAGGTCAAAAGTTGATGCAGTTTCTCTTGTCTAGGCTGTACCTTAGCCGTGGACGGAGATGTTCTTAAATAACTTGGCAGAAATGTTTGCCGCAATCAGTTTTGTCGCCGCCAAGAACCTGATTGGTAGCTCAAAGATCAGCTGGCGGGCTCGACATGTTGCCCGTGGGCATCTAGTTTGATTTACAGTTTCAATTCTCGACAATGTTGATTGCTGACATTGAGACTCTGTTAATGTGTGCTTACATAACCGTTATTACAGCCTGAGAATGCGTCATCTATGAAAAAACTGTGAAAAGATCCTTTGGAAGCATAGAACGCAACTAAGCAACACAATAGCAGACTCGGTTTGTTTGAGTCTGTCCACGAAGGTTAAGAACCACCAAAACGATCTAAAGTGCTGGCAGTTGTACAGCGAGTTATCAGTTCACCACGTTAAGCAAACAAAAAACATAGTTACGTAATATTTGTCGGCGCTTTGCGGTATAAATATTTCTTGTTTTTTTCATCTAGAAAAGGCAGGTACATTTAGATTTCGTAATAGATAAGTTCGTTAGGACGTCGATCTTTCCAGACGAGTTTTTTTTTTACAGACTTTATACCATTTTAATGTAAGCGGCATGATACCTAGAATCCTTCCATAAATCATAATACTGGCATATCATGTAGCAGACGACATACATCATTAACCGCGACGCTAATGCGGTCCCGGTCGAAATCCGTAATAAAGAATTAATATACCTTACGCTCATAATACCTACCCCTGCTGACCCCTATTACAAATGGAAATTTAGCATAACACGATTTTGTGGGAATATAAAAAGATTTGGGATTATCTTTAGCACTGGTTATGATAAGGCGAATTAGATTCGCATCAACATACCGAAGTTACGCAACGCAGACATGAAGCTTGTTATTTTTTAAATGTTATCTTAATTTAAGTTTTAATCTCTGAAATATCTGATATTTACGTGTGCAAGTGTTTGAATCATTAACAATTACATTATCTTGCTGTAAATGCATACTGATTTTACGCTACTAGTTGAAGGTGGTCTTGAAAAATCCGTGCGCCTGTTCAAATCATGTAGTAGCTTCCCCTTTAATATAATTCTCCAATGTACTAGTCACGAATAACTGGAAGAGACAGACTAAGAAATAAGCTATTTTTTAATAACATTTAAATTGTAATGTCTTACAAACGAACTAAATCAATTAAAATGACCTTAAGCTTGCCAAAAATGGCAACACCATCCATATCAACTGGATATTATCAACCAATAGCAAGAAAAAGAAGAAACGTTATGAATCAAATACATTTGTAATATAATATATACGTACAAAAATGCTGAAAGAAAAGACTTTCTACACAGCGGAGTAGGTGAAGCGGGTTGCTTTTAGCATCCAAATGGGAAAGGTAGATGAAAATTTTTATGACGATAGCGGTAATTTCTTTTCAACTGTTTATAACTTTTTGCAACAAAATGTTTTTCCTGCACAAAAAAAATGATTGAAATAGTTCTGTAATAGGTTTTCGTCATCTTGATTTGGATTACATTGGTGGTAACTAATTGTGAAATACAGCTCTTGTATAAACAATCACACTCTGTATGGCGCAATGAAAAAATCTAAGGATAACTGTAAAACATGTACAGAGCATGTTCATAATCTCATGTAGGTTTCGACATACAACATCTACAATGAGCGGTCGACTTCTTACAAAATTCTCTACCGTTCTCCTTAGTGCAAAATCTTTTAAGAGTTCAAAAAAGGCTTAAAGTAAATAAATAATGTATAATTTGTCTACTCAGAAGTTCAAGTTACTTTTTAAAGAATTATGTTTGCCAGTTCAGGGATATTTTTTGTTATTGCGCTTTCTAATTGCATTCAGTCTGGATAAAAAATTGTATCAAAAGGAACGAACCAAAAATGAAAAACGGACTGTCTCCTATTTATCGAGTGTATCTCGTGTTTTGTCAATCATTTCCATAACTTACTTTCAGAAGAAATTCCATATCCGGAGTAACATTGCTCATTGTGACGGCTAAGTTCTGTTATCTCACGACCCGTAATTACGATTCTTAAACCGTATGTTCGCTTATAACTGAGATGAATGTTTAGGATTTTGTCTTTGAATCATGTAAATGGTGACATACAGGGGTAAAAAGACGAATAAGACCTTTGTCTGATCCATATGTGAGGCCCAGATGATGTGCAGATTGTGAGGTATTTTGTTTGCTTTAGATTTAACGTCGCCCCAACACACAAATATAAGACAAATGGCGACGACTTTTATGCTGAAGATCTCAGGTGTTACTCCGGGTATTGTTTCAGGACCGGGTGGGCATCTGAGTAGCTCAACTGACATTTCCATTAGCCAGCTGGATGTCTTTTTCTACACCCCAAGTGAGATTTCGAACCCACATCAATGGCGGCCTTAACTACTCGGCCACGGAGGCTGCAATTCATGAATTAGACTGATTCAAACTATTTAAGGTGAGTAAAAATATGTAAATCGATGTTGATTTTTTATTGATAAGCATTTTGTTGTTGGACATAGTAATATGTTTGGCATTTCGGACGAACACTGTCACTTTATGTTTGTATTATGAGTTGGTTTCATACCATCTAGTAGCAACAATATATTAATAGCAAATAAAGACGTCGAGCTGATTTTCGAAGGCGACATCTCATGGTCTTCATGATCTTGCATTTATGCTTTATTTTCAGGCAAAAGTATGATTCGTTATTATTATTTTACTGTGTGCATCCTGGTATCCGTCCCAGGTATATATGTCCTTGTATAAATAGTAGTTTTAATTAAAGGTAAATTTAAAAACAAATATTAGAAACATAAACATTTAACAACAAAAGTTTGAGATGAGCCGTACCCGTTTTCCGAATTAGGAAGTACGTTTGTGACCCTCAGGTCACCCATTGCATGATAGCTGAGCTTTATGCTGTCTGGTCTTGGAAAAGTAAGGTAAAACATTTTGCGTGAAAAGGGGTCTGAAAAAAAAAAACATTACATTATGGTGAAAATCCTGAAATATAAAGAAAGGAAAAAAACTAATATCCGGGCCTCCTTTCTTATAAAGTGTTAAGATGGATAGATGGACATTAGGCGAACACTATATATCAGATTATTAGCTATTCTGGACGTTAACGAATATACTGGAATTTAGATGTAGCCTGTCACACAAAACCAGAGAGAAAATGAGTTTATGGCAAGATATTTCTTTATCAAAATAATGGAAAACGTTTTGCGTCTGCGACATCGATACAACGTTTTTATCAAATGAATTGTCGTCATTAATTCAGCTGGCCAAATGACAATTAACGTGACAACGATAGGCAGAGGGAAAGTCGAGGACGAATAGGGGGAGAATATTCCACTTCAGGTCCCGTAATTTGATTGATATTGTCGGGGGAATATATTCAAAATAATGTAAATAGGATGATAAAATTTTCTTGTGTCATACTAGCCGAAGACGCAGATGCACAGAACTAAGACATGCAAATTAAGCTTTAATAAGGATATAGCTTGAGGTCGCTGGATATTATGGAAAAACTATCTTCAGTAAATGCGAATGATGACTAATTTACTCAACGCAGTCCTACGGAATCCTGTTTCCGCCATACAATTTTCGACCAAACAGACACATGAAAATTTGAAATAAATTATTATCGTTCAACTTGTCGTGTTGTAAATTTTCCGCGAAAAGCCGAAAACCTGATATTTCTGGTTTGGCAATTGTCGCACAAATTTCAACTTGTCGGCCAAAAATTACGCGCCTAAAGGCGAAGTTTAAAAGAGCTAATTTCAACTTTTCATGCCAAGACATCCCCTCGAAAAGTTGAAGTTTAGGACGCGACAATTGTCGTGCGAACGTCAACTTGCCGACCAATAAGCTAGTGCGAAATGTCGAAATTTAAGCGACTTTTTTTCATTTTCCTACAAACTTTAGGGGACCACCGTGGCCGAGTGGTTAAGGTCGTTGACTTTGAATCACTTGCCCCTCACCGATGTGGGTTCGGGCCTCACTCGGGACGTTGAATTCTTCATTGGAGGAAGCCATCTAGCTAGCTTACAGAAGGTCGGTGGTTCTACCCAGATGATGAAATAATCCACGGTTTTTTTCCACCGTCAAAGCTGAAAAGTAGCGATATGACTCATAACTGTGTCGGTGCGACGTTAAACCCAACCAAAACAAATACAAAATTTAGATCCATTGTATCATGTCTATTTCGCCTTATCGTTCCAGGGCTATTTTCACGAGGGTTCGATGAAACTGTTAAGATACCACCCCAATATATAGTCCCACCCCACCCCACCCCATCCCATCGAAAAAAAAATCGAACCGCGATAAGTTCACGTTTAAGAGCTCTGACTTCGCCTATATGAGCAAATAAAATCTGATACGAAAAGTAGAAGATAAAACTGAAAGTTCAATATTTTCTACGTTTAGTCAAAAAGTTGACGTTTGCACGCCAATTGTCGCATTATAATCTTCAGGAAATATCTTGGCGCAAGAAGTTGAAATTAGCTCTTTTAAATTTCTACTTTTCGTGCTAATGTTTTGTTCGAGAAGTTGAAATTTGCGCAACAGGTCGTGTCAAAAACTTCTTTCGACTTTTCCCATCACGTTTACAGCTGTGATACTTAGTACTTAATTTCAAGTTGTCTCGTGTCTGTCTGGTCGAAAAGCCGATGGCGGTAACAGGATTCCGTACATTACAGATTACAATCTTTATTGTACTGCATAGTGTCCTCAACTGTGATTTAGGAAGTTGTTAGTTACTTGTAGAGAGCAAGTTGCATGTTGTAGTTGTAAAAATGCAACCAAAGAACTCTATTCGGTTAACTCACCGCAGTTACACAACTAATTTACTGCAAACGCATATCAAACAAACACAATGTCGCAAAGTGCCATCTTTGTAATGCACGTGCGCTTTGCGCGTGCTCTCCATCTCTATTCATAAATGCAACAAAACTCTGACTTTTAAATGCCAACTCTATAAAGTAGACGCATTGTCTCTTACGTAAATCTAGCTTAATGACTTCCTTTTCTGGAACGAAAAGGACAGTCGAGATGAGGAGTGTACTGAACATATATTTTTTCATCGTCAACTCTAATAATATTCTTATTTGCAAAGGTTTTGTTTTTGTATGCTTAGACAAGAAAACATGAATCGTAATTCGTGTAATTGCAGCCCGCAGATATTTCTTCTGTTTTTCTTACAAACTGCCAGCAAACATTTCCCGTATTCTTCATTAATTGTTAAGAAACTCACGAGGAACTTTGTTTACACTAAATGTCTTACCAATGAAAAAAGTAGAATGCAGAATGTTCTGATAGAAAATGTATTTTCTGAAAAGTATAATTCACAGAAATCAAAAATCAAACAACTTTTTTTCGAATGAATGAAATACATAAGACTTAGTATGCAGACTCACATTGTATATAAAAACAAAACTTATAAGGGTAATGTATTTCATATTTAGAAATGCAAAGACTGGTCGGCAATACCAAAATTCGCATAGACTGGTCGGCAATACCAAAATTCGGATACTGCTTAGACGAAGACGTACTATTTCAAACTGAACATCAGAGTTTGCCCAACTATGGGACTAGATCCAAAACATGTTCGACACATTACATGCTACTTAACCGGAAGTGGTCATTGTGTTTGTAGATGTTAAGGTAGTTCTGCACGTTTGATAAACCGAAGTGATGGCGTGACGTCATTTTTTCTGGAAAACGTAGAATAAAGCTTGGATTCGGCGTACGGAAATGAAAAAATGGCAACCCGTGTGTAAATTTACTTCAATGGCACTGTAACTGTCTTTCTAAAGTTAGAATATGATATTAAAACATCTGATACATTAAATAATTAAAATTAATGTTATAAAATTATCTTGAAATGTGCGGTTCACTTTAAGCATGGCCAAATATCTCAAAAATAAGCACACGGACCTATACATTTTATTTCACCACATTATATACCATAATATTATGTTTATTTACGACTGTGAGAAGCTGCATTAAAATCTACATTGTAGTAAAATTTCTATTCGCGAAAATGTTATGAAAGTTGTAGGTGTAGGACTATCGGAGGTTGGTTTGGCGCATCATTTCAGACATGGGTGGGCACATAGGTAGATCCGTCGGCCTTGGTGGCTTCCTTAACGGAAATCATCTGCAGAGAATCGAATCCAGTCTGTCGGTGGAATAGTGACCTTAACCACACGCCGTCGGAGACATCTGGCATTTTAAGGGCTGTAATCAAATACGTTCATTAGCAGAGATTTTAAAAATTCTTGAACATTTCTGATTTTCCGCACAGGCTCCATGGCATTTCCTAAGAAATGTACCGAATATAAATACAGCACTTTAGAGATACTGTTTCTCTCCGCGGAGTTATTGATATTCCTCAAGAAATTGCAATAAATAATCCGTTTTCGGCACTAAATGATCACCTACTGTCAAAATTCTTACAAATAATTGAGTAGCAGTGTTCCGGGCCGCCTAGTGTCAAAGTAATTGTTAATGCTAGCAGATCATCTCGCGTATTGAATTTTTGCATGACGATAATACATTATTATCAAGTGTCTCCGCATGGTAGCGAGATCTGTATATGGAAAAAATAGTTCCAGCTTTCTGTTTTTCAAAATCTTCTTCCAGATAGTGTTATATGTCTGGGACTGCGTTCGTGCGTAAATCATGTCGTGAGTCTTCGATTATATTTTTTTTTTCAACAACTTCTTTAGTCGAAATGAATTTCATCTCAAATATAAATGAAAATTATGAAAAAAGACATAGTTAAGAAACATAAGCAAAATGAAATAAGAACGAAGAAGAAGAAGAGATGATGATGATGATGATGATTGTGACAGTGGTGATGATGATGATGATGAGATGGTGATGGTGATGATGATGATGATGATGATGACGATGAAATAAAGACAAAAAGACAAGGGAAACAAAATGAAGGTTTGCATAATACGGAGAATAGAATGCTTTTTACCAGCGAACAATGTTTGACGCTTTTTACCAGCGAAAAGATATTTAAAAATGATGAAGAAAGGTATAAAAATCATTTGAATTGGCTAAAACTGCGAATTCATTTTTTATTACAGAAAGAAATGTTCTAATATCTTAATACATCAAGAAATATACAGGGAAAATGAAATAGAAATCAAGAAGAAGAAGAAGAAGGAGAAAGTGATGATGATGATGATGATGATGGTTATGTTGTTGGTGATGATGATGATGTTGTTGGTGCTGCTGCTGCTGATGATGATGATGAAACAAAAATGAATGGAAAAACAAAAATTACAGGTTGAATAATACTGACACTATATGTTCCTTTTTTTTTGCCGACGACAAAATGTTTAATGATGATTATTGTCCAAATACTAGTCCTTTCAAAATAATATAACATGATTGCAGTGTCTCGGCAGTCTGTCTAAGGATGGCAATTGTCAGGTTGGACCTCCTAATCAATATCAATAATAAACATCTTCTTCATACAACAAAGGGCGACAAAATATCGCCCTTGTGACGCTCAAATCATATTTAATAGCAATGTTCAAGTGAAATAATTGACCCTTTGTTTGAAAATAGCACTCCGCTACAATTAATACTTCGGAAGAACGGAAGTGCGCACTTCTTTTTTCAGTTCGCCCGACAACTATAGGGATTTGAACGTGTGATATTCCATCTTTGCCGACGAAAATGTGCAATTATTATTCCTCACTTCTGACAAAGATGGAAAACTAATATTTGCAAATAATTTTGTATGGCCATAATATGTCCCTATGCGACATCAGCCGCTATGGTAATGAATGATAGATAGAGTTAGAGAGCTAGCACTGTTAAATTCTTAGACAACTTTCAAGGAAATGTGACTGTCTATAGTGGGGAGAGAAAGAGAATTTGTAAATTTTGTCACTTATTAAGTCGATGCTTTAAAAATTTGTAGCAATGACTTATTGAAGTTGCGGACTCCAAGCTCGGAAGTTGTGTGCTTGAACTGCAACCGTACCCGAACTTGAGCAAAGTAAGTGGACTCGAGAACTGACCGATGAATAGTCATTGACAGTGTAAGAGCCAACATCGCATGGGTGACTGAAAGTCGCATAATATGGTACAAGCGGTGTTGCCATATAACGAATGTATATATAGTTCCTACGTGCGCTTATGCTTCGTTATTTGAAAAGATTTCCAAACCAAAATGCTGAAATCAGATGAGATTGTGAATGTAAAATATGTTTTACGCGTTAGTGCAAAAACGTCAACTTTACAAAACAGTGCAAGCTGTTTTATTCTGACCTATTTTGCTAAATACTATAATATTCCGTTAATTGCTCTTTCATGTACATGATAAAATATTGGTATTGCCTTTCATTCTAAATTATCACCATATTCCTATAAATTATTCACAGATTTCTTGTAAAAAATCGCGTGTTCCTACCTCACCCTTTAAACCATCCGTTATTTTGTTCAAGTCATCAAAGAATGTCCTCTTTTATGTTTTATAGCCTTTTCCCTCCTTTATTTAAAATTTAATGCCCTCGTACTGAAAGAGAAATTGCAAAACTTATTAAATCTTTGATAAGTTTTATGTAATAAAATTAAAGTTGGTGCGTGTTAAAGATTCTGTCAATGCCGAAATTATCATATAAATCCTTATTTTATGGCAAGATTTCATCTTAATTCCAGCTTCTTTTCTTCATTTCTCTGTTTTATGCGTGAGTTTGTGAAATTACTAGCGACTGATCAATATTTCTATAATTCACAATATATCGCTGCCAGCTAACGCCGATTGTGAGTATGACTTTTTTTTCCCTTTCAATAAAATTCCAGAATTTTCACCCCATAAAGAGCTATAATTGCTCGTTTCGTCCCGAGCTGACCTGGCTTATGACACACGTCCGCTCTTGTTTTAATTTTCATCAAAATCGATAATAAGGGCCCGTTATATTAATTCGCAACTTCAACCTTTACGCTATCGTTTTTCTCAGAGTGACAAATTATATTTCTTTCTGGAATTTCATTTGATTTGATAGGCCTGAAAGAGATCGTTAATATTTTGTAATGAAATTAAAAGAGAATTGATTTCTCGTGCGTTGAAAAACGTCTTTTATTTTAGCATACGACTGGGTCATCAGACAATAAATTATAACAATGGCGAAGAATTCATGACAATAACAAGACGTTGAAAAAGGAACAATGGCTTCCTAAATGGGATGAAGAACGAATTTGCAACTAATTGCTATTTTGACAATTTAACTGTTCCATTTTGTATATTGGAGGCAAGTATTTTTGCCATAAAAATTCGTGTTGCCCGGAATCGTTCTAAAGAATCTCGAAAACATTATTTAGTTGACACAAAATTGGAAATTACAAGTAATATTTCAATTTTACAAAGATCTTTTCGTAAATATAGATGTTGATGTTTTTGTACCCATGGTGCATCTCACAGGAATCGTATAATGTGCAATTGTATTTTTTTTCAAAGGGGATGGAATGTCGGTTGAATTCAGTTTATTATGTATAGATATTGTTGCAACCCCTTAAGCAAAAAAAATATATATAGTGTTTAGGTATCTAATCTGAAATTCCCAAATTAATCTGATCAGAGATATTTTCTATATACCTGCAACGACATAAGTTGAATGGCTTTTATTAAACACTTCACATTCCTCCCCGACTCCTGTCTGCCGTCTCCATCACATCCCCACCCTCCCCGCTTACGATTTACAACCCCATCAAACACACATCAGTCTGTTTACTAAATCGTTCATTCAATGAAAGGAAAATATAGTCAAGCATGCTTAAGTTAAAATATATTTGTTCCTAATAATATTTATATGGAAAGGAAGTCTAAGGGAATCTATAATCATTTTCAATTTCTCTATTTACCTCGAAAACTAAAAAAAAACCACAATTTAGATAACTTGGTAACTTCGTGGTTTAAGCAATAACATAACAACAGACGTTTAAACGACATTTCCACTATCAATCAAATGCATATAACTTTTTACTGCGTAGATTTTTTGTTTCATTCATTGAAATTGCATTGTGAAAACGAGCGTACAGGTGATGGCGTTACGGTCTGAATAATATTCTCATTAAGTTGATTATATACTTTAACTAGTCTGGATTACCTGCCCCTTAACTTCTACAAAGTATTAGTACACGCCGAGAACCAGGCTAGTAGGCTTACAGGCCACCGAACTACCCGGAATGGCCGAA
This sequence comes from Mercenaria mercenaria, assembly GCF_021730395.1. Lineage (NCBI taxonomy): Eukaryota > Metazoa > Mollusca > Bivalvia > Venerida > Veneridae > Mercenaria > Mercenaria mercenaria. The sequence continues at coordinate 26,687,348 of NC_069366.1, read as the reverse complement.
TACAGTAACACATCGGCTGAATGGAAAACCACTTATGTGTTTACAGCTGCTAGATTTGTCGGGCGACCTGAAAAAAGAATTGATGTCCGCTACAATTATACCCCCATCTGAAATTAATACGAGTCTACCAGAAAAAAAAAACTATTTTTAAGACAATTACCTTCGTATGCAATTATGTTTAAACATTGTTAAATCAAATCATCTACGATACAAATTATTTTCGTTCACCAAAATAACATGCCGCATATACTTGTTAAACAAGGTGCTTGTATCTATCAAAATTGTCTTGTAAAACAAGCGGTTTTGACACTCTGGTTTCTTTGATCTGCAGTTTCGCCTTCGCGGCATATATGACACATTTCATGTATGTGGTATAAAATATCCATAAAATTGTGTTTCATCAATGATCATACAACATGTTAACATTGTGAAGGCGACAGAAATTTCCAGCTTTAGGTTTCAGTCAATATGTTGTCTAGAAAACAGTGTTAATTTCATAACACGCTGCAGAATGGTGTATGAAATGAATACCAGTTTGATTTACTGAAACGTCTTTAAATGGAAATGAAAAAGGTAAGAAAAACTTGCATCCTTATATGAGGAGATTAAAGAGGCAGGCCTACAAAGTCAAAACAATGAAATGGGGATACACCGACCCTAACCGCTGTAGTTTCAGTCTCGTAGTGTAAGGTGGAATTTCAGCCGGTCATGATAATGTTTCTTACTTTAACTCACAGCACACGACATATAATACATTTAACAGTCTTAAACTTTCATACAAGGAACACCTGCAATGGCAGTGTTTCCTACGTTAATACGCGGAACACAGACATATATCACATGCAATGGCAGTGTTACCTACGTTAATAGACATATATTACCTGCAAAGGCAGTGTTTTCTACGTTAAGGTGGTAGGTTACCTTCATATTTTTATGTGCGCATGTCCAACCGGAAGCTAACGTGACGATTTACGACGGCGTTTACGACAAACTAAATGTGACTGTATATTCATTCTTCTAAAAATTAACCATGAACCTGTCTTCGATCTGATGCTTTATGGTTTAATAATGCAGAAATAATGAATAAATTGCCGCAGAAACGCTTCAAAACAATGTTGCCTTAAAATGACGTCATTGACGTCATGACGTTACGTGTCAGTTACCGCGCAAAATTAATAGCTTTTATCTTGAAAGTACGTAATTCTGTGCATTTTCTTTACTTTAACTATTTTCAAATAACCATTATTTGCTGAAATATTTTTTATGAGTCTTTTGCTCTGAATAATAATCAATATTTTGCTTCTTTTATGTAGATATATTGAAATGTTATGCGGAATGTAAGGAAATGGATGATGATAAGCAATGTTATTTGGAATATAGTTGGGTGAAAGGTTACTTGTTACGGCCATTTTCAAATAAAAAATCTAGCAGTTTGATTTCTAATACCTTTTTTTCAGGTTCCGTTGATAATGTGTTACTTATGTACTAAAACTAAGATCTAAAATTGTTGAAATTTCAGTAGAAAATTGTGGTTTCTTGAATTTAATTGATGTTACCATGGAAACGAAGCCCGTGACCTATGTATGTAAATGTAAATTTTAAAAGCGTTGACACTGGTCTATTTAAGAAACACAGCTTCGGCTTTTTTTTTTCATTTCAACAATATCCATGAGAATAAAAGCAGCATGCTGAACGATTTTTTCCATGAAAAATTCCAGACGAGGGGTACTGCTGTAAGTATTCTAAGCTGTGAAATTTGTTTGAATGAATGCAAATAACACGAAAATATAACTTACGTTAGAAATAATATGTTTTAAAGCTAAATCAGCTAGAAAGATAATCTTATTCAATACTTTTTATAAAAAATTAGGACAAAAAGCAAGATATAAGCTATTTTAAACATCTCTGTTGCCATGGTTACTTTAAACTTTAAGAAAAATAGGGTACCATGTAAAGTGCTTAGTATTTTGCTAATAATATTACCCAAATATTCCATGTTGGTCATTAACAGAATGACACTGAGGCCCTATTTTTATACATAGTTGTTTAAAAATGAGAGAAAATGCGTTACCATGGAAACACGAGCCCCGCGACATATACATTTTAAGCTTATATTAGAAAGCTAATGTGCATATTAGTAAAATTATCAATTATGCAGACTTCTACGGATATCGATGAAACTAAAATACACTGAAAAGTGTTTAATATCCGTATTTTCCTTCTTCTTTCAATATGAAATACCTTTGGAGGGTCATGTTCTTCAAACCTGGATAAAAAATGAACTTGAAGGGACAGAGACAAACGAAATTGAGATTGTAGCAGGTAAACTTCATATTACACGAAATACAAAAGAATGCTGCGGTTCAACTAATTTGAATTTACCCTTGTAACAAGGTAACCTACCTCCTTAATACGCAGGCCACTGAGACGTATATCACCTGCAATGGCAGTGTTTCCTACGTTAGTACGCGAACACACACTTCTTTAATCTGTCATGGCAGTGTCCCTATTTTGATACACGGCCACTCACACAGATAAAATCTTACATAGAAGTAATTTCTACTTTGATACACGGAACACTCACTCTCTTATAATCTTGTATGGCACAATATCCTACTTTGATTAACAGAAAACTCATTTAAATAAAATCTGTATCGACAGTGTTTACTGCTTTGATACCCGGAAAACTCACTCATTTAGAATCTTCCATGGCAGTGTGCCTATTTTATATACACGGGACACTCACACAGATATGATTTATACATGGCAATATCGCCTACTTTGATGTCACTTATAATCTTATATGGCTTTGGCAGTGTTACCTACTTTGATACACGGAATACTCACTCAAATAAAGTAGGCCATGGATATGATATAAGAAACACTCGCATAACTCTCTATAACATATCATTGACGCATTCAAACATCTATACTCTTTAATTCTCATTTTGTTTTCACGCAGTTTACATAAATAAAATAATAATTATACATAGCAGAGTGACCTACTTCTCTATAATCGGTCATGAAATTTTGTCCTACTTTAGTGAAAAATACAACAACCACATATCTATACTTTTCCATGGCAATAATTCCTTTTTCGATATATAGAACAAAATCTATTTTCTGACATGCCAATACTCTTACTTTGGTACAAAGAGCAATCACCTATTAATATATTGTCATGGTAATATTCCCTTCTTTGGTAAAAAAGCAATGATATATCTATATTGTGCCATGGTTATGTTCCCTTCTTTAGTAAAAAAAAAAGAGCAACAACATATTTTATATTTTGCCGTGAGAATGTTCCCTTCTTTGGTAAAAAGAGCAGTAACATACCGGTATCCACAATTTGCCATGGCAATGTTTCATTCCTTGGTAAAAAGAGCAGTAACATATCTATAATTTTTCATGATAATGTTTCATTCCTTGGTAAAAGGTGCAAATCACATGTCTGTAATTAGTCAAAGCAAAGTTTCATTCGTTTGTAAAAAGAGCAATGACATATTTTTAATTCGTCATGGCAATATTTCATTCTTTGGTAAAAACCAGTCACATATCTATAATTTGTCATGGCAAAGTTCCATTCATTGGTAAAAAAGAACAATTACATAACAATAATTTGCTACGGCAATGTTTCATTCTCTGGTAAAAAGAGCAATCACATATCTATATTTTTATTTTGCCAGGGTAATGTTCCCTACCTTGGTAAAAAGAGCAATCACATATCTTCATTTTTCCATGGCAGTATATCATTATTTAATAAAAGGAGCAATCACATTTTTATAATTTGCCACGATAATTTTCACTTCTTTGGTAAAAAGAGCAATCACATATCTTTATTTTTCCATGGCAGTGTTTCATTCTTTGGTAAAATGAACAGTTACATAACTATAATTTGCAATGGCAATGTTTCATTCTTTTGGTAAAAGAGCAACCACATATCTATAATTTGCCTTGGCAGTATTGCATTCTTTGGTAAAAATGCAGTTGCATAACTATGATTTGCCATGGCAATGTTACATCTCTTAGTAGAAGGACACATATGTCTCTAATTTGCAACGGTGTTTCCTACTTAAGTACACAGAGCAATCACATATATGTAATTAACAATTTGAGTGAAATGTATTTGTTAAATAGAAAAAAACTGGAATGTCTATAATTTGCCATGACAATGCTTCCCTTTTTGGTACACAAAGTGATCTGCAATGTAGTGTTTCCCTACTCGAAAAGTAAGTGGCATAGAGATTCTAGTTAATTGCAATATTTCGGTATAATTTGAAAAAAACAATTCTAGATCGCATTAATACCTGTCCTTGTTATTTTGCAAAGTTTCATATTTAGACAAATGTAAATGATTTTAAGTCCGATAATTCGCTGCTGACGTAAATTTAATCAACACATATTTTGAGAAAAAGACAGTGTTAAGGCTTTTAAGTATCAAATCATATGTGGGGCAAAGACATAAGGCATATAAGAATCATCAAATATGTGGGGGAAAAGACTAATAACTAAACGTTTCACTTTAATGTTCCGATCATTACATTAAATTTCCAATAAGGCTTTAAGAGCTCAAACACGGGAATCAAGACAGAATGTACAGCAACGGTGAATGAAGTGGACAGTATAAACATACAGCAAGATTGAAATACAAGTAGAATACCGAACACAATTAACGGCAGTATAAACATACAGCAAGACCTAAACACAAGTAGAATATCGAACCTTGGGACTATAGACAGTCTTTTATCAGCAGTATTAACATACTGCAAAATTGAAATATATGTAGAATACCGGGCGTTGCGACAATACACAATTATCGGCAGTTTTGATTAACATACAACAAGATTGAAAAACATGTAAATTACCTTATCTTTGGACTATACAGTCTATTGTCGGCACTATTAACATATAGCAAGACTGAAGTACATGTAAATTAACAAACCTTGGGATACTATTACTAACACATAAAATGTTTCCTCTGTTGAAACAAATGGCACAATAAAGCATTCTCTAACACCAGAGCTGCACCGTAGTCCTACGGATCGTCCAGATGACTGTTGAAAACCTGATGCATGAGAACGAAGGAAAGATATGTGCTGTTGAACACTGCAATATCTGGAAGTAATTAACAAAGAAACGTCTGCAGACTTTGAGACACATATTTTGTGAAGGGCAATCTACTAGATACTGAACACTACGATATCTATACGTAATCAACAAAGGAATGGCTGCAGACTTTGAGACACATATGTTCTTAACTGTATACATTTTATGCAGGACACTCTTATATATGTTGAACACTGCAATATCTATAAGTAATTAACAAAGGAACGGCTGCAGACTTTGAGATGGAATTATTTACACAAAGAAACGTTTACCTCTGCTTTCTATCAAACACTTCACAATTATATTTTTTCTATAGATTTATAGAAATACTACAACGTAAGCTGCATAACATAAATTTATTATACTAAATGCGTTAAAAGTTTCATACGAAATGTTGTAACATTTATTCGAGAGACGAAGAGAGGACGAGAGTGGACGAGAGAATACGAGATATACTTGCCTGGTCATTATAAACCCTACAGTGGCCAATCTGTGGCTTTGATTTATTTGACAAGACCTACAGTTTTATGACGAAATAGGAGCGAGAGAGCTAATCCTTCGAGATGTGATTTCTGGCGGGCGGAAATGGCCGTCACCTAGCAATATAGTTAGTAGTTATTTCAAATATCTCCGTTCGTCTCTATGTCATAAATAACAGCGAAAATAAGGACAATTTTTCCAGCGAATGTAAATTGTTGTAGCACAAGAAATGTGGGATGTCTAGGTCAAAAATTGCATCAAAACAGAAAATAATAGAGCCGCAGAAAAAGAGCACATATATAGATGAAAACTATGTTATTAGTAACACTCTTTCAGAAAATGTCTTAAGAACAACACACAATGTTTAATTTACAAAAAAAATGAAACTAATATTACTGATTGGAGTATCGTGTTTTTAAAAGAGAGTTCCAGCGAACTGTATTTAACTAAATATATTGATACAATCTTCTAAGGTCTCGAAAAAGTAAGTGTATAAGTCAAAGTAAAATCATCTTGATTGGGAACAATATTGATATATCATATCCTAGAGATTAGTCTAGAAATTGTCTTAAGACAACTTCTTCATTGGGGGAGGGGCGGGGGTGGGCAGGACATAGTAAATTCGTAAATTACGCAATATGCGTTGATACCAGTGCAAGAAATATTTGAAAAATAGAGCGAATGGTCTGCATATATTTAGCAGTTGTTTTAAAGATAAAAACAAGTAAAATATCGGTTTCAGAACACTAAATATTTTGATTAAAAAATGGCCCAAATTTCAAAACTGTCCCCTATTATCTGCAAATAAATGACGTCAGATGTATGTATATCTTAAAACAGTGTACAAGACGTAAATAAAATTTGTAGCAAATTTGAGCTGAATCTGGATTGATGAATGACAGATCGTTTTTAGAGCTGACCGTCTCTGCGGAGCTAGGGAAATCTAACGCACAATATACTTATTCTTGGGAATGCTTAGTTCTATAAACATTATAAAAAAGTTACTGAATTTAAATGCCTATAATGTGCAGACACCTCTCTATTATTAAGAAAACGTACCCAGGTCCCAATATGAAACTAGCCCTTGCCGCTTTAAAGCTAAGTAACGTGTACTATTGCATGTGAAATGAGGTGCATAAGTTATATTTTCATAATAATAAAACTCTTATTTTTCATAACTAGTTTTAGAATAAATATTTGTTGGAAATTTGAGTACAAAATGTCGATATAATGAAACAACAAAGCTGATCTTATATTGACATTGGCACGGACATCTCGAGTTTTTCTTAAAAAATGGAAAACTGAAAATGTAAGAATCAGTCGGAAATGATTTCGTGTTTGTTAATCATATTTTTCATTGTATTTTCCCCATGCAATTTTCACATTAGTTTTTATCACTTTACAAAAAAAATGAAGTTTTCTCAAAAATAGTTAAAAGTTCCCTTTAGCAGTTTCGTTAATATTTTCTTCAAGACTTTAAACATTTTACTGCCGTTTTCATTGCGCAAAACTGCTTTAAAGATTTCACAGTACGAAAGACTTAACATTGCTAAGCTGAATATCTTCTTGCTGTCAACACTACAATCATGGCCAATGTCATCCACGTGACCAATGCTATGATTTAGGATTCGCATAAGGGCTGCCAAATTTCGATTGAAAAATAATGTGAGAATGTGAACAGAAAAAACTCATCACTTCGTTAACATGAACACAATTTTCATGCATGGATTTCAATATATTATATGGGACGTCACGATTTAATATAGCTAAAAATCAGCTTGTCATTTGAGTCACGTGGCTTGCGGAACAGGAAGTCATGAATAAAATACTCTCCTATTTGGAAGGGAAATTTAGTCGTCTTTTATGGCTATAATGGAGGTTTCGTGAAATACCTTCACTCATCAAATCAAGCAATTGCCGGCTCTTTCACCCAATCAAGTTAGCTATGTGATCTGATATTGGAATCTTTAAAATGGTAAATTATCTTGGGTCAGATGGAGTAAAGACAGAACAATAAGATATTTAAAAGACAAGCGACTAAAAGCCATCTCATAAAATCTGATATAAAATAGTTTTCTCCATCGCTGTTGATAAATTGGAAGAAGAAATGGACGGAAAATATCCGAAAATAAGCAATAAAAATTTCAGATCTCTTGCAATAAAGCGAGAGTTTCCGTTCATAGGGATCAGAAACTGTCCTAATCATTCTGTTTATGCTGGAAGGAAGTAGATAAATTGTATATAAAATCATTACAAAATGAAACAAATGTCTTCTTGGATGAAGAAATGGCGAAATAAAAATAAAGGAGACACGGTATAAAATTAATACAAGGCTGTAATAAGAAATTCCCAGTTGCAGTACAAATTGCCTTCTTATAAAGTTTTACTCGCAAGTTATGTCTATAAGGAGTAAAATTCTTTTCTGCAGACAAAGAAGAAGCCTTCAAAGTGAAGCCTAATGGTAAGATATAGTTTCAAAATGCTTCAGTTCCAATAAATTGCTTTTTTCTTGACATTGTTTTGCTCCCTCTGTCGTTACGTCGAGACTATGTTAACCACTTGTGTTGTTAGTTAGTTGAAACCTGTCATTTTAAAACTTGTTTAGTCTGAACAAAGGCTATTAAATCTTTATTACTTCCTAAGTTTTAATCAAATATGATCTATTCCATGTGTTTAATTACAAATCAGAACAATTAGAGGCTTATTCCGTGGAAATTTTGCTCCAAATTTCGTCTAATATCTGCAAAAATTCAACTACATTTGTCAAAAATGCACATTCTATCGTATTTCAAAGGTAATATTACGGACATAAACAATAACATTGCATTAATATTGCACAAGCTTCTATATTAAATGCCTAATAGTACAGATGCATTCATTATTCACAACGTGGGCTTTCCTTTTCTATTCTGAGCGTTAGTTAAAGAGTGTTTGCAGTACATAACGTCAGGTTGTGTGTTTTATGATCAACACTATTTACCTATGTCGTATATAAAGAAATTGTGCAGTTAGATCAAGCAAAAATGCATGTTTACGCTTACATGCCTTTGCATTCGCTCGCTATTATAATAACTACACTTCATAATTCCTTCACAGCAATTGGTTGGTGGAGAAATTTCTCCCGCTCTTAATACGAGAAAGTTATGAATATTGATATTTCATAACTGGGAAACTATTGGAGAGCTCCACTATACGATATAAATAGCCCAGTCCTTTAAAATATCACGAATAAGGATAAAGTCCGTATTATAACCGTTCTCCAAAACACAGTTATAATTTCAAAATTGTTCAACGGTTAATTTTTGAAAATCAGTAAAAAATATTAGAATTATCAAGTTTAATGTAATTGATAATATCAATTTCGCACCGTTATTACATCTGCATTAAAGTTACAGATTCGTCATCTGAGGAATTCAATCAAAACTAATATCAGTGCATTATCCTTCCAAATTTTCAATCACTGATGACCCCGTTCGTACAGAGGAAATTTTTTATCGCGGCTCGAAATTCCATGGAGAGGTACGGGGTCATTACGGGACGTATACATGTCACAGAAGGCGAGAATATCTGGAACAGGATACTGTAATTACTTTATGTAATTGAAAATTCGATAATCATATTCGTCACCAGCAGCCATGCCACTTGAACTCATAAATGATGTAAAATTAACACTTTCTATCAGTTCTAGCCAGAAAATCAGAGCCGCCTAAATATAATCTTTGTTGCACTGTCATTGTGTTACGAACAGCGGTTGACACTTTCATATAAAGGAAAGCAAATTGCACCGTTATCAAAAAATTCTAGGGAAAGAATTTAGATGGTATAGTAATTGAGAGAATTCACGCCCATTTCGCCCCGTTCCCGTCGTATTGCTCTAGATGTACATGAACAATTGATGCTGCGCATCACTGTCGCTGAATACAGATTGTTTGGCAGTTAGATCAAATAACACCTATATTTGAACTTTCTAAATAAAGATTTAAGATATTCTTCTATATGATATATAATTATCACACATAAAAATCATACTGCATTCATCGAGAAAAGGGCATTTCTGCTGCTTTATTTTCATTCTTTTCTGTATTTTCATTTGATCAACACGCATGAAATTAATTGATAAAAAAAAACATGAAGTTTATTTGATAAAGCATACAAAATATATGAAAAAACGTATGAAGTTATTCCTCTTACGATACGTTACAGATATACACAATGTATCTCCGAAATTCTGTCTAAAGCAAGTTCCATCCGAAAATCAGAAAGGGTAGAGAAATAATTATTTTTTCTTTGCTTTGTTACAGTAGATGATGGAAACTATAATTGAGCCGAGCCATGGTAAAATCAACATAGTGGCTTTGCGACCAGCATGGATCCAGACCAGCCTGCGCATCCGCGCAGTCTGGTCAGGATCCATGCTGTTTGCTAACAGTTTCTCTAATTGCAATAGGCTTTGAAAGCGAACAGCATGGATCCTGACCAGACTGCGCTGATGCGCAGGCTGGTCTGGATCCATGCTGGTGGCAAAGCCACTATGTTGGTTTTCTCATGGCGCGGCTAATATAACCTATGTAAATACTCGGAAAATTTATTTTCTTCACGTGCATCACCCTTTTCGTCCCCAGCATAGATATGAATACTTACCCGCTAGTACTAGCCCAACAGGTAGTGTTAGAATAAGTTCATCATATTCTTTAGCTTTTATTGTTAATTTAATCTATCTTCGAAGAAAAACAACCTAACCTTATATACATGCATTATTCTTTGCCACATAACGAAATTTCGAAACGAAAGTAACGAAAGTATTTGTCTGCAACTCTTGTTTGTTTTTAACGGTTAGCGTAACACAAGCGGAATCCAAATGTAAAAATAAGCCGCAACTTGTTACTTTGTAGTGAAAGTTCTGTTTCAATTTGGAAAAAAGAACGCATCAGAACAAACGGTTTTGCTTAAATTTGGCAATACTACTTTGCAAAAATATCTGTTCCTTCATAGTTGTGTCTCTCTCCTTGGCTGAAGAACATCACTAAACACTAACAAAGCGTTTTTCTTGGCCTATGTATTTTCTCTATGAGATAATCAAAATTAGTTGATTTGTGCTCAAGAAAGCGTCTATTTATCATTTTGTCGGGGAAATCTCCTGGAAAGAACTTGAAACAAAAGAGAGAAAGGCATCAAAGAGCATGAAAGTTTAATGAATTAATTAAACTCTCGTTTTTCGGCAATAAATCGACAAAAATTGCCCCAGCTCAAAATATCTTTGAAATAAGAAATCAGACGAAATGCATTGTGGTTGTCTGTGCTAGCATTGCATGTACATGCTCTCTTCTGTCTAGATGTCCTCACTTCAAAGCTGAGCTGCTTTATCTGCATAACAAATTTTTACTTAACGGTTTATGCCAGAAGATTTAAACATGTATGGATCAGGTTAAATACTTGAATCCAATTAAACGAAAAAGCTGCAAAAAAAAAAAAATAATTTAAAATCCATCTTCACGTCCGTAAACTTACAATCCAGCCGTATTCAACTGGTAATAGTCATTTTTGCGCAAAATTAGAGAAGTGATAAATGTTATGCAGTTTCTTCGTATTACTTTAACTTGGGTCAATTTGAGTCTGGATTTGATCCTTACATTTTTCTCTTTTAAAATCACTGATCACAGACTAAGTCAAGTCATTGCCAAGGTCTGTCTATAGTGATTAAGCTTGCTTTTCCATTCCAATCGGGAAAGATAATTTGCCCGACATGAAAAATACCTACTCACCTAAGCTTACAATAAAGTTTAGCTGAGTTGTCTCCATTCTTATGATCGTAGTTATCTTTAGATTATGCACTTTTAAAAAATCTAAAATAAATGGTTGAATTTTGTGTTTATATAGTTCGTCTGCTTTCATTTGGTTGCTATTTTACAAAATGCAGTTCGGGGGAGGGGGGGGGGGGGGGGGGGGGATTAGAGGAGCGGCCAAATTAACCTGCTCATTCCTGAAAATATTTGTACAACCAAAAAAGCAAGAAAGAAAAAGTTCTTCCCCTTATTGACAACATACATCACATCAAAGCTATATCAATACATCAAAATGCTGTCTCAGATTTGCTGATTTTTCCTTTAAGTACTGTTATTTCTAGCAAAAATCAGTTTTTGGGGTCAACGTTTTGGAAAGGTAAAGCATATGCTGCTCCCCACTCTCAAAATTGGGGGTGGGGCACTTCCCGCAGCCCCCCCCCCCCCCCCCCCACACACACACACCTGCTCCTACGCCTGTATGAATCGTTCATTCAGGTTCAATTTCAATTAGGTTAAGAAATAGTCATCCAGGACTATTAAAGTGACTAATTTCTAAGGTACTATTCACCTTATGACTGACATAACTTTTTCGTTGAGCAAGCAATAATACAGTGTTATGTTGATGTGAAGAACTACCTTAAAAGTGTAAAAGTGGCCGAGTTGTAAAAGTCGCTAACTTCGAATCACTTGTCCTTTACCGCTACGGGTTTGAAACCTCGCTTGGAGTATAGAATTATTTGATGTGAAGAAGCCATCCAGCTGGCTTACGGAAGGTCGGTGGTTCTACCAAGGTGCCTGCACGTGGTGAAATAATGCACGGAGAGATACTTGGGGCCTTCCTCCACCATCAAGAGCTAGAATGTCGCCATATGACCTATAATTGTGTTGGCGTGACGTTAAACCTAACAAAAATATGTCATGTGGTTGCCAATGTTTGTAATTTGACTGGAAAAAAATGGATGTATTTGTTGGTGTTGTAGTTGTCGTTGTTAGTGGCGCTGGTGGTTATTTTACAACAAAAAAAGTTTCTAATATTATACCCTGAAACAAACCTGAAAAAGTAATATAAAGCTCAAGCGTCTTGTTGAATCTGTTACATCTCTTCATTACATCGCGTGAGAAATATCCTTGATAATTTAAATTGATATTAAAATCTTTTTTTTTTTCTTTTTGAAAAGAAAAAGATGTAGTTTTTAAAGAAATTAAGCCACCGTGGGAGATGACTGTAACTTTGAGAGACATAAACTTTGTTTCAAGAATATAATACCGGCCGTATCAATTCTCTTTTGTTGTTATGGAATTTGGCTGTATTGTATCCAAGTAATAAATATGTTTCGTTTGAAATTAGTTCGCTCGATTTACTGCTATGGGTGGCATAAAATGATATGTATATTATACATCCATTTCTCTGCCTTTGTTGTAAGGCCCAAATTACCAGCACATTAATATGACGGGCCATGATAGCGACCCTTATGCTATAAATTACGGGATTTAATAATCACATGTCAATTTTATTTCTTCTAGCCTTTACTTATGCTTATTTCAATATATTTGGAAGGTAAAATCCGGACTTATTTTATTGCATTCCGTTTATGTCCAGTTTTCTATTATATCGATGATTAAAATGTATATGACAGTCTTTTTTATAACATATGGTGTTTTTCACTCAAATATTACACCGAGGCATTTCCCAAGTTTGCCAACAGCTGGTTTGTTTGTATGTATCTAAGCTTAATTATAGTGGTCACCGGTAACCCATATAGGTGACTCCTCATTAAGATTCTTTAGCGCGATCGAAATACTACCAAAGAGGCGAGTGTGATCCTCTGATAGATGACAATGAGTCAGATGTCCTCCACCTTTGGTTCATGTGGAGAAATTGTCAGTTCGTTGCGGGGACCCAGGAAAACTGGTAGCTTGGCGTACCTCTGTAAATAACTGTTTGTGAGGAGTTTGACGCCCATTTTTCCATCTGATCTGACTCTGCATTCTAAATATACAAGATACAATTATCTTTCATTTATTTACGTCTCAATGCTTGCTGGTGATACGAACAAACATTATACCTCTTGTTTATTGACAATCATTGACATTTCCCTAAAGAGGAGACCCGGATAGTCTAGTGGTTAGGGTATCGGCCACTTAACCCGGAGGTCGGTGGTTCGAGCCCATCTAAGGACTCGACTACACCGCATATGACACTGTTACTGTTTCTTTTACCTGGAAGCGGATTCGAGCGTGTTTCAAATAAACTTCAAGCTTTAGTCGTAATCGAGTTAAAATAAATTAGTATAACCTAACCTTTTGACACTTTAAAAGTCCCGTAAGCCGAACAGCTTACACTAGCTTAAATACTATCCATTACCTATAACAAAGTTAGTTCAGAGAGTTAGTCCGTCAAAAATGTCAAATATATTCAATTTTCGCCCAAAATCATTGCGTGTTTTGTTTCCTACCTGAAAAGCTTTCACTGAAGTGACACGATGGATGTTGGTATTGTCAAACGTTCAGCTTACACATCACAAGTTATTTGATCTCTCATAAAATACAAATTTCACCAAATAAATCATGTTCGCTCTTTATTTCATTACCACCTGTTTCTGATTTAGAACAAACCTTATCCTTGGCTATGTGAACAGTTCAAATTTTTTCGACTCTCTTGTTTTGATCTAAATGGCGTATTTAATATCGACTTAATGTTCGTCAGTTTGCTAATACAAAAAGGTAGAGCGTACGAATATCAAGAAAAGTTAAGGAAAAAAATTAGGGCCAAATTCTGATGTTATCTTTTGTAGATTTAACATGTTCAATTTCATATCCTCTGAAAAATTAAATAACTGGATCCAGTGTCGCATAATATGTGTATTTGTGATATTGCATGGGATCAACCCTGTGGCAAACAGAGAGAACGATTTGAAACTTTTTTTCTTAGTGTAGACATTAAGCTGTGACCTGGAATGGAAAAAGCTTTAAGCTGTCACGTCACATATACAATAATTCCGAAACAAATATTAACAGTATTTAAGATCCTCCGAACGTTCTCTTGAATGCCTTATCCATTTTCTGCTGAATTGGGCTCTTGTTCCTGGTTTGACACGGTAATTTTCATTTAATGTAACGTTTTTTACGGTAAAAATGTCATCAACCACACTCAATACTTGCGGACAGCCAATGGGCAACGGAATAATTATAGGTTTGGCACAACTGCGCATGCTCGCGCAACGCTTTACGACCCTGGGGTTATTTTCACATAGTTAAAAATAAAAGATTTAATTTTTTGAGGCAATGAATTTCAAGAGTAATAACTGGTTTCATTAAATACGAAACTAAATGCGACAAAATGACTATAAAGTGTTCTAAAGATGTTGTTTAAGTGTGGCAAGATTTACTTCTCTCAAACTAAATTGGTGGTTTGTTGTATTTTGGTCAAATTTATGGTTTAATTTTTGATTGATTTTTTTAGAGGAAAATAGGATGTATTTCAGATAAATTTGCATTTTACAGAAATGACCCATGAAATGTTGTAGGTGACGCGGCAGGTTCAAATGATAATGGCCAGTTAAAGTTGTGCATTTGTGCTGTCAATGATTGGTGTTTTAATTAACTGTCAAAAATCTCTTTTGTGCATTTCCGGTTTTACAGATTGATGTACCTTTTGGCGTTCTTTGGCAATCTTAATCAAAGTTAACTGAAAAGCAACATGAAAATTAAAACTCCTTATATTTTAACCGCTTCACAGATTTTTATTTACAAATTCTACAATTAGACTAATACGAATTATTTCTCTCTATGTTATTATTAATGATTCCACATGTATAATGATGTGTAGCAGATCAATGTTTTCATGTATTTAAATAAAACGAGGAGGTTAAAATTAAACTTGATAAAATCGGGAAGCACTGTTTACTATATACTGACACATGTATTGCGCCTATTAGTACGTGAGACGCCTAAATTTATTCATTCAGTGCTTACCATTTAATTAACTAACACTGTTCTTATCTATTCTGAAGTGTATTTTATTTAAAATTGGAGACCAAATAATGGTCGTCTGTACTGCCGCTTACTAACATTGTCGTTTTTTTTTAATTCATATTCAGAATAAATGTTTAAGACATCAATATTTTTTTCATAATTTAGCCAATATGTATATCTTATGTAATACTAATACACCACTATCTAAAAACAACAAAAATAAAACTATTTCGTTTTGAACATTTTTCTGCGTTGACGAATCATTAGTGAAAAATGACATCTTTATTTATACATCTTTTTAAATTCTACTGTAATGTTCAAAATAAATTTGTATCGATCTTCGTACACAAATAAAAAATATTTAGAATAATTAGCACAATCGAAAATCGATTGTTAAAAATAATGATCGGAAACATTTACTTTATATTCGTCTTTGAGATCTGTTTTCATATCTGTCAGCCAGTTCGCTACATCCATCAAAAGCACTTCTTTGTCAAAGAAAAAAAGTAAAATGATTGATGGTTTAATAGATTTTTAAAAATCTTTACAGATCAATATTTTGTTATCGATTGTCGTTGGTCAAGATTAATTGACTGTAAACAATGTATTTGTAAAATGGTTAATACTGAAACAAGACATAAAATGTTTTATGTGACATTTTTATTGTTTTATGTGCGAAAAGTTAACACCTGTCTTGACTCTTGCAAACGTCCGTCAAAGTTAAAAAGACTGGAATTGGGAAAGAACTGTGTATCTTGATGGTAAAACAATTAAGGATGCTGATGGTTTCACTTACAGACTACCTGATAGCCATATGAACTAGACATGTTTGTTGTTCAAAATAAAATCTATCATTGGAACCGTAGAAAGGATATCATTTCTTTCAAACCAGTTGCAGCCGAATGCAAACAGCATACTTCCGTTAAACAACATTTGGGTCTCCTTACAGAAATCATTATTCAGTAAAAGATTTACAATTCTGAGGCGCATTCCGAAATCAAAGAAATGTGTAGATAAATGACTTAGTGTTACAAAAGCCCCTATGTCCAGTTCCAGCAAATTGTGTAATTACCACACTGTTACATCTCCGGAATGGTTCCAGTTTATAACGCCGTAAATCAGTGTTACAGGAAGCTTGGAACCACGTCAAATCTGACCTCCGCTGAAAGAAATCCCTCCCAGTTCGCGGCCTTTGACAGAAAATATGCTCATAGCTATAAAATCTGTTAATAAAACGCCGTTGCATGCTGCGGGATTGACGTTCTTAGAGATGAAAAATAAAAGTTATTACCAGATTGAATCATTATAAATCAAGCGCTCGCATCAAAGTCTTAATCATTAAGATGCTTTCTTCATATTTAAGAAAATTCTAACTTCGAGGAGAAAATGGACTTCTTTTCCCTTTTATGAGCTTTTTGGAAATTTCATTTGTTTTATTGCTTTTGTTTTTCAATCAAAAGTCAGATGATAATTATTTCTCTGTTTTAATTTGGACTGCACACAATAAAACCCTATAATTCTGCAATGAACTTCGATATAAGACTCCATTTCTGAAATTATTTTTCTTTCCCATAATTACAAAAGAAATGATCGCAAATATATCATGGGTACTCGGCACGCGAATTGGAACATGTTCTTTAATTAATAATCGTGTAGACAAGCTTAGCTGGGATTTTGATGGAGATGTGCCGAGAAAATCTTCGATTACAATCTATCACAATGGAATGGAAAAGAGAAAATTTAATAGCATACCCATATAACTTATATTGTATATTTCATGACAGAGGTAAATTTTGTTCTAGGTCAATTACAGATCGGCGGAATAACATTAAGTCATATCCTTTATGACTTTTACACATGTCACTGAAATTACAGTATAGTGTACCAGACTGGAATCTTGAACAACTGCTTAAATAGCATAATCTCGTCAAGGTAATTTTTTTATATCTGCGTCCGTGAAATACGGATTCACATATATAAGTTATTTGTCCTGAAGTGAATTTTATTATGTACCTATATAAATTCTGTCAAGAATACAACTTGT
This sequence comes from Mercenaria mercenaria, assembly GCF_021730395.1. Classification (NCBI taxonomy): domain Eukaryota; kingdom Metazoa; phylum Mollusca; class Bivalvia; order Venerida; family Veneridae; genus Mercenaria; species Mercenaria mercenaria. Next base: position 26,669,960 of record NC_069366.1, on the reverse strand, counting down.
ATTTCACAAGTAAATATGAACAGGCAGGAAAAAATTCAGTATTGTACCTTTTGTATTGTATGTTGCCGGACTACTATGATCTGACACAGATCTGTACATAGTGCACACAAAAACTTCTCTCATTTTTATTTTAGCATTGACAGACATTTATGATTTCGTTGGATAACAAAACAACAAACAAAACAGTGGAGGTATATAATAAAAGGGTCATTACAACAGTATCTAGATCTGGGATTTTGTATTCGGCTCTCGTGGATCATTGCAAGGACGGATCACACTCGGCAGAAACAAAATCCATTCGAGCCGAATACAGCATCCCAGATCGAGCTACTATTATAATAACCCTATTTTATCATAAGCGCCAAAACCAATTAGCATCAATCCGCATATGCCCACGACTACTCCGAACATTTTCAGCACATTCTCCGGGCCAAGCCAATGGAGTAAAAAGAAGTGTTCTGGAATGTCTGACACGTGGTGTGTTTGAGTGTAAGCTTATTTATAGTCGCCGTACAGGCGAGTCCTCCAGAAAACTGTTAGTCATGTTAGTGGGAGGATAGTGCAAGATACAGAAGACGTTCCAATTCCAGAAGCTTCCCTGCTTCTTTAGCGTACCAGTTGTGAAGCACCCATACACGGGACTCTTATCCCATTGTTAGTTGGGGGAGCGGGGGTTTGAACTCACGACCTCTGGTTTCGTAGTCAGACAGTGTTACCGTTGGACCACTGCGTCCGCTCTCTTGTATGCGGACTGTTCTAAATAAATCCTGATGAAGACAGTACAGTCACGTGACGAATATTTTCGACAATGGAAAAACAATTCCAATTTATATAATTTCAGTAAGCCTCAGTACCAGAGCAGAAAAGAGAACTATTTATTCTAGTATTCCTTTGAAAACGTTCTAAAGTTTTGTAACACTGTTCATAGATGTCAAAGCAATATGCCCGATGAGGTCTGAAATGAATACAATCGCACTTAACTTTTTTTCCACTTGCTTAAAGTCATTTGCTAAAACGTTCTCATTAGTTATCAGAAAAAGGCAGATAATTTACAGGGACCCAAAATCTATTTTCTCGAAGCCCGGTCATAATTTTGACTTCATCATTTATTTCCCTACTCTGATCATCTCAGATCTAATTTCTTCTGACAAAAGATTGATAACTGGCTAAGTAAATGATCAATTTGTTGTAACACAACGGACCCAACTCTGCCTTGATCGAATATAATTGAGCCGTGCCATGAGAAAACCAACATAGTGGCTTTGCGACCAGCATGGATCCAGACCAGCCTGCGCATCCGCGCAGTCTGGTCAGGATCCATGCTGTTCGCTAACGGTTTCTCTAATTGCAATAGGCTTTGAAAGCGAACAGCATGGATCCTGACCGTCTGGATCCATGCTGGTCGCAAAGCCACTGTGTTGGTTATCTCATGGCGCGGCTCAGTTATTTCTCAAGACTTGAATATATTTGGCTATTCTTTACAGGCGGAGAAATTTGTGACATAATACAGCTTCAACTCACCGATTCCTTCCAGATATCTGGCTAGGATGATTATGTGATCTGTCTTCATGAGTCTGCTAATTTTGCATATTACACAAACATATATACTATATAAGTCTTTCTATTTCATAATTTTAATGAAATCTCAAGGTATATTTTTGATATATATTAAATATGGACAACCTACAATACTGTTTTGTTTTTTTTTTCAGAGAAGGTGAAACTCATTGAACCACCCCTGATTTAGAAGTGATTTTTTGAACTTATATTTAATAATTGTTATTGGTTATTTAGAAACAAAAATATTTCATAAAAAGAAGACTGAAATTGTAAATTTTCTCCACCTGGACGGAAATGTCCCTCTGGCAATATCTTACGGCGTATGTATGTTCTGCATGAGCTTGCTCAAAGTTACAGAATCTTAAGGACGTATACTGCAGTGTTGGGTAAAAAAATCCCAATAATAGAATTTATTCAAACTTTAAATATGAAAACAGTGTCATGTTTGAAACAGAATTATGAAAAAAATCGAAGGTCACCATGCTTGTTCGGGAGTTATCTGCTCTTGAATATGCAAATTTGAAGAAAAATCCAATTCTAAGGACAGATAACTCCTAAACAAGCAGGGTGACCTATGATTGTTTTTGTATGTTTCTAACATGAAACTGTATTCATATACAAAGTTTGAACAAATTCTATCATTGGGAAATTTTTGCCCCATCTCTCATGCAAGAAACTGCAGCAAGTGTCTTTAATTATAGAAATCTTTTATTACAACAACTGTTTTGCCAACTGTTTGCTGTCTTTCCATCGATATTAAATGTTTAAAGATAGCCACTTAGCCACTGTCCATTTTTCACTGAAATATTTTTATCTTAAGATACTTACTTCATCCTAAAAATGTAAAATAAATGTACGTAGAGCAATATTTGTAATTGAACGTCATGCAGTACTGTAAAAGTCTTTGTTAAAAAACAATTTCAAACTATTTTAGTAAAAGTGTACATTTATACTGCGTTAGGCTATAGATGTACTGAATGATTGCTGTTCGAAATCTGATGCATACTGTTTATACACATAGACTTGTTAAGTGCATGTTTACATAAACTATATGCAATTGTCGTTTCATAATTTCTAATTCTAGTATATCTTTAAAGTCGGCTTTAAAAAAAGTCTTTAAAGAATATTTGAAAATCTCCATAATACCTCACAAATTATTGAAATTGTATCTCAGCATAATAATTATTTGTTACATGTTTGTATTTGCGCATGCACATGTAGTTGTTGCTACTAATTATATATAAACATTTTGAAAATATTACGATATTGTATGATTAATATATGGGTGTCATTCCGACCCCTATTTTACTACGGTTACGGGGATAATAAACGGGGTTACCTTTTATCTTCCGCGTTTTAAAAGAAAAAATGTTGTTACAACAGGATTACCGCTTTCACTAAATTTCATCAGGGATTGCCGAAATTTAAAGAAAAATAACACAAACATCACACCACTTCGTAAACAGGATGTAGTTTATCAAGTACGGAAAATTAAACATTATTTTCAATCAAATAATTATTTGAAAATATGTTAGAATTTATCAAAACAGGATACTATGCAAAACTCGTAAAGCACAGTGCATGTTCTACAGTCAGTCGATACACCTTTCTATTTGATAGTGCTGTGATGCTTTTCTCCTACATCCTACAAACGTACGGATGGAGTAGATTTTTGTCTTGCAATTTGCCCTCAAAAGTTCAGCTCCTTATGCTCTGAATTCAAACACGTTATTGAGTACATCTCGGATTTACCCTTTTTATACTTTTACTTTATACAGTCTGGTATTATGTCACTGATTTTAGAGCTTATCTCGGCCGGGATTTATTTTGTCTAAATAGTCGAATATAGGGTAAGTGTGAGGTTGGCATGCCCAAAATGCGTTTAAACCGGGCAGATTCCTTTATATAGTTTACCGACCAAAAGCAGTATTTTTAATTTTTTTGTTTCTTTCGTTATGGATATTCTCTTGTATGTAGGTACTGTTACTTCTCTACATTTCCACATACACACTTTTCTCGCTTGCTCCTCCCTTTTACCTACCATTTTCCCGTCTTAAAATCCCTTTTTACCCCATCCCCCTTTTTATATCTTTCATATAATTAAAATGTTACAGTTTGTGGTTGACCTACTTTGCGATGTTGTGCTCTGACTTTGTCTGGTGTGCCAAATGTTTCCATGAAATCTTCTCTTATACGTTTTAATTGTTCATACATTTACGAAGGGGAATATTTAACTTTTCATGACAACTACCTGGATTGATCGATTTACATATGTTTTCGAGATCTCACACAACGTCTGATAACGCTTATTATGGTAGCGATTTCTTTCTGACGTTATCAATCAGTACATGTGTGTATATGTTATGAACAAGTTTCAGAATATCTATACAAAACCAAAAGCTGAATAGAAAGCAATAGTCAAAATGTAACTTTTTGTGCGCTCGTGAAAAAAACCCTTGCAAATTGAAATTAGTAAGTTTCTGATAAGCAAGGATTACATCATTTAGTGTTTTACAAATCCATTTTCTGTTATAAAAATCAAGAAATATTGTTATTCAAAAGAGATTTCTGACCTTATATCGTTAATTTCCTAGACCAGTTTGAGAAAGAACAATTACCTCATGAAAATCGTGTCACAACTGACCATTATTGAAACTTGAAGAAAAATCTGCACGGAAACAATAATAATTTCAGGGCAAAATGATTTTTTTGTGCCCGCCCAGATTGAAGGAAACTTTTACATCCCATAAGACGTTATCTCTTTATAAAATCTGATTTGCCAACTAAGTCACGTGGTATAGGTTCTTGTAGGCCATGAAAAACGGCTGCGCCGAAAACTTAATACGGCTGCGCCGAAAACAAAGTTCAAATAGTTGAATCTAATGCATTTGAGCCAATATGAGCATGTTAATGACCTCTAGAAATGTTATTGCTGCTACATGATAAACGAAACGAAAAGCTTGTTCATGTCTCAATCACAAATACTTCTGTTACTTTGCAAAAGCTAGATAATCTGTCAATTTCTAACAAATATACGTGTCTTCTAAATCCAATTATAAATTTGCAACAGAAAATCTACCGATACACGCCAAATATAAATGTCTTCACAAATGCTTTAATGCAATACGTTAACACTAGTTTCTCATGAGAATATGGGTTATCGCAGCTATTTTTACCTGTCTGAAGTGATTATTGCATGACTGAAAATAATTGTTTTTGTATTAAAAATAATCCTGTTTTTCTTTTGCTTTTTTCACGAATTGGCATCATTCATTATGACTGTATATATATTGAAGACTGAAAAAAAATATGTCCCTGACGTGCATTACCTCCCTCAGAAGTTTTTTCATATATGGAAGAAAGACAGCCACCCATGTATATATTGCCTTAAAGCTACTCGCCCACAGTTTGGGTGAAATTTTTCAACATGTTTATTTCCAATTAGTTTGGCATAGAATGTATATATGACACCGAGAAATGATAAAGTGGATGAAAGTAAAAGTTAGATATTGGTAAAAATGCAAGTGCAAGAAAAATGTAAATTTTCTGTATTATTTCAAAAGAGTTGCAACGGTTTACTAGCTTGTGCATAATATTTTTGGTAATTCAAAAGAATATCTTGTCAAAATCTTATGTCAATAAGTGTGTACCACTAGTCACATTTAGAGTGCTCACTTTTAATTGGGTTTTTTAGATAAATTATATTCGCCTAAAATGAATAGGTTAGTCCCTTTAAATAAAGGTAGATATATGAACAGAAAAATATGCTCCTATATACACATTAACTAGTACCGACTATGCTAATGTTCCAGAACCTGTCGGCGAAAGACAAGTTTTTTTTCTTGACTTTGAACGATGGTCTTTCTCATATTTACATAAATTGTCCAGCCTTCAGGGACTTAGTCAGAAAATTCCAATCTCATATGAAATTTGTTCCTCGCTATTGGTCGGGTCGACATAAAAAGGGATTTGTCTTCGGAATTGCGAAATATCAAAACGACATATGGATAACAGGGTGTGATTGGATGGAAATATAATAAATGTTCCGATATCCGAGGCATCTATATGGTAATATTGTATTTAACTTAACGGCTGCTACCATAGGGCTTTGTAAAATAGGTGCGCGTCGTCCATTCCGTTCATGGTATACACACATACACACAACTTTATTCGATATAAAATTAATAAGCTTCCGTCCGATACAGTGCACACCAGTACCCATTACAATTTTTACTTGAAGAATGTTGTCATTTCTAAATAAAAGTCTACAGGAAAGCGTTGGTCATGTTTCATTTAACAACAATATGTTATTACATCAAACAAGATATGGCTGGCAAGGATTACAATCAGACCACCAAACTGTAGAGGCGGTGCTTGATCCAATGAAGAATTTTAAACTGTAATTGTTTCATTATGAAAAAGCATCAAAAATGTCTAACACATGCCTGCAACGTAATTTTAGCCAGATATTTCTATGGAACTAGTGAAAAAATGTTCTAAATAACAAACTATACGGGAACTTTTATCTTCCAGTATGCGATTAACAATTTCTTTGGCTCCATTTGGCTTTTAAGGATTGAAATTCTTATAATTTATACAGTTTAGGCCTTATTTCGCTTTGGTTATAAATACATACTTTGGAACTCGTATTCCAACTTATTTGAACATAATAATACAATTTCTTACATGACCTTGGAAATGTACTATTACATGTACTTTTAAAATGGGTTTTAGATGGCATGACTTTGTCATTGCCGAAACGAACCGAAACTGTCATTTTATGTTCCGTGAAACAGGTCTCTCATTGGTCAATTGTAGAAATAGTTCAGACATCAGAGTGTGAAATCGAAATCCATTTGTTTAGAACTGTCATGGTGACAAGTTTGTAAATACCTGAAAACAGTTGATATATGGCATATGATTTGACAATCAGTACAATTTCAGAAGTTAAACTATCGTTAGGGTTTACTTTCAGATATTTACATTCGCCCTATTATTTTCTATTGAAAATAATTACGTTCATTTCGTATGAACAGCAAAAGGAAAGGCGCAAAAGTTACTTCATCGCTGCTTAGTGATAACAGGTCGCTGTTTTGACGAAGTCCGCGTATAGTCAAGGAAAACGTTCGCTAGATGACGTCGCAGTTGTTCCGTCTGGTGCACAGAATGGCCGGGAAGCTGATTTTAATGTTAAATGCCACAAAATATGTGAAATTTATAATATTATCTTGTTTACAAATGGAAAGGAAATATAATGTAAATATATTAAATGAAACTATTTTTGTGGGGTGGGAGGGGGGTGTTCAAGTGAAATGAACGACAGAATAGGATCGGCAAATTAAACATGAATATCACTAGCGCGATTCATGGATTTGCCGATCCTATTCTGTTGTTCATTTCGCATGAACACTGAAAAAAATCATTTCATTTCTTAAATATTCATTGTTAAAGACCTATATGTCGGTAGAAACATCGAACCGCTTATTAGAACATGAGCTTAATCACAAGGTTCATACACATCTTTATTGTATTGCTAACCTTTTCCAGCCTTTAATTGACTACTAGAATACAGCTCCCTGTGAGAGTTTCATAAAAGATCCGCAATTATTTAGAGCAAAACTATTCGATCAAGTGGGGAATATATTTCTTCCTAACAAGTTGTTTGTATAAAGAGAATGACATTTCTCGATGGATGACAGAAAATTGCAATTCTGGGAAAATGAAAATAATGCAAATTTAAGCCTCGTTCGTCCAATGTGGGATGTATCTTTCAAAATGAATTTAGGCGAAGAAAATTGTGGACAAACTGTCTCACGAGGGAACAATTAATTGCCGCGGAGACGAAAATATGACAGAAAAAACAGTGAATTTGCAACAGATTTTGTAATGTCTAATTTTTAGCAATATTATTTAAAAAATTAATTTATACCCATAAGATATACAAGTTTTTAATTCATATATTTACCGTAAATTTTTGTAACAAAAAAAAAACCAAACTAATAATGTACAAAAACAACGTGAGTTGAACGAGTATACTGGTGCCATTCCATTGTATGTACAATTAAAAATAACTATAAATACAAATATGGTTAGATAAAGGTTTTATGGCACTAAATGCTTCACTGATTAGTTTTACCCAATGCTCACTATTGTCAGGACTAGTATTTTAAACAATGGCTGCTGATACATTTTTGCACACAAAATCGACCATCCTGCCATTCTGTTTTAGAAATACTGAACCGTTATAATACGATTTAATTATTATTTACTCTGGATTGGAAGATTTAATATAACATCGTCTTAATAGTGGCAAAGATATTTGCAATGCCTGCATCTGTACGCAAAAATTGAATTGCAACCCGGTTTGTTTCGTTATGATATTGGCACCTATTATTGTTTTTGTATAGGAATTCCATAAATGCAAAATGTCGGATAGAATTTTCAATTAACAGAAAAATTAGCTGGAAGGAACCACATTTGTTTGCCTTTGGGCACGCGTCTCTTAAGTGTCGGCATTAATTCTCCCGCATTGAGTGTACGCACGCATTGAATGTACACTATTAAACCTATGTTAAACCTAACCCTAACCTTAAGTCAGTATATTATACACTCAATACGTCCGATAGGGGCGATTTAATGTTGGCGGTCTCTTAAAACATGATAAAATGTTCAAAACATTGACAATAATTTCTCCAAGAGAAATTCATGAAACAAAGAGAAACAACTTCCGGTGCTTTTGCTACAATTAAAATGATAACTTTGTCAAAGGTTCAATTATCTTCCTTATTGAGGACTTAACTAATTACAATGAAATTGATAGGCGTCTAAAGTCCTAATGAATAAAAATACAAAGTCATCATTAATATATTTCTTTCGTGTCAGAATCATAGAGCAGTTCTGTGGATTTATAGCAACATCCTCTTAATTAACGCCTCAGATTATTTTTGAAATTAAAATACTAATGTTTTGTTTGCATGTTATGTCAAAAATATCAAATTCAATTCGCAAGTTTCACATGATCGATATGAACATGTCGTGAGAAAGGCATAAATTCTCCTGATTATAATTCGTTACACAAGTTTTGTTAAAGGCGAAGACATTCTAAACTAGGGTAAAGTTCAGTTATTATTTCTCAAATAAAGTAAACATTTTAAACGATGTTTGAACTCCGCCATTATTGGAAAAATATCAACAGTTCCCAGGCAAAGTGTCTTTTCAGAACCTATAATAATTTCATAGAATTAGAGAAAATAGTACATGTACAACATTTTTTTACAAAAACGTTGTTAATTACTTCCAATTAATCAATAAGCAATCTTTGCATAAAAAGCAAAACCCTGAAATACGCCTAGTCGTCAGCAAATTGACTCCACTATGAGACTGCACCAGGGAGATTATAGTTATTGATGTAAATTATCAGTTGACTATTTGATTACTGATCATAACCTGGGGCAAAAATTCAATTTAAGACCGATTTAAAACAATGCAAGTTCACCCATATTTTTTAATACTTTGCATCTTATATATAAAATTACTACCAAATTGATTGCAGGTATATCGTTTCCTTTGCTTGTAAACAAACCTTACGTACACCGAAGAAAACAAGAAAAAAACGTGTTCACGTCATTTACTAAGAATGCTGTTCCATGTGGAATATTCATTGTAAATCAGATTTATTCCCAAACACTAGCCTGAAGAGATAGTCGTGGAATAATGTTATGACTTCAAGACCCAAGAGTTATCAGAGCGAACCGTGTGCACAACGTTGTCAATGTTATATATCATGTCATTCACGCTGTTGGTGACGATGTGGAACAACCATTTAATGTCTGAAGCAAAAACATTTAGCAAAGTCTAAGATAGAGTAAAACTACACAAACATTTTGACAAAATATTTAATGTTTGAAGCAAATACATTTAGCAAAGTCTAAGTTAGAGTAAAAGTACACAAACGTTTAGCAAAATGTTTAATGTCTGAAGCAAATTCATTTAGCAAAGTCTAAGTTAGAGTAAAACTGCACTAACATTTGGCAAAATATTTAATGTCTGAAGCAAATACATTTAGCAAAGTCTAAGTTAGAGTAAAACTACACTAACATGTAGCAAAATATTTATTGTCTGAAGCAAATGTATTTAAAAATGTCTAAGTTAGAGTTAAACCGTCTCAACTTTTGACAGTTTTTAGGGGGTAAGGACGGGAGGGGGACGTTAAAATGTTCATATTTCAATAAATATCCGTGCAAGATATTTGAACCCTGTCATATAATAGGTAATTGAGAAATATTATCAAATACTTTAATAGTGAACAACATACATTGAGTAATTCTAAATATTAAATGGCAAAAATAGGTCAAAAATCCAATAGGAATATCCAACTACCAAGACCACAGCGTCCCCCAAAAATTAAACCCCTCAGTAATGTATTTATAAATAGGTAAAATGATTGACATTTACACAATACATTACCACAAAACATTAATAGGCAAAGTAAAGCAAATAGACGACAACGATCAAACAGATGAATAAAGAAAAACAGCATAGGTAACTGCCTTGGGACTGTCAGTGACAAAATCGCCATCATTGGGTTGAAAGAAGAACATCTTGGTACTCACAACATCTCAGTCTTAACTCTAGTCGTGCTGACACTTTAATAAAATTCATCCCCGCCAGGTGAATCCCTACCATATGTAATACGTAACTGTGCCAGAAAAACACTATATGTAAACCACAAAAAGCTCGTGTAAAATATGTAAAAAGTAACAATAAAAACATATTAGCATGTACTTAGACAAAGCAAAAAAAAGCTGTCATGATGTGCCAGATGAAACAGGAGAGATGACGAGAATCGAACCAGCTCAGTTCCATTGGACTCTAAAAACTACTTCGTCAAACACAATCAAAGTGGATATCGTAGCGTCCAACTGTAGAAGGACTGGACACCGAAAAATACGCATATTACAAAAAACGTCAGGCTGTAACCTCTTATAATAAAACATTTCAGAAGTTTACCAAATACAGTAACCTCGCTGTCAGACGATGGGAAGTGGGGGTGGAAATGATGATGAACAACTACTTAAAAATTAGAAGAAAACCCCTTACGTTATTTCAAAGTTTTTCAAAGGAAAAGTAAATCAAGACAAAATCAAATTTCATGACGAAAACAGACTTAGTTCATGAAACATAGTTACCAGAGTTGTGGATCGTGTCTTGTCTAATGAGGATGATGATGTGGAAGGTAAAGATTTAGAAGAAAATTCATCGATTACTTTGTAAATGCAATTAGGATAAAAAGTGCACTAAAACTTTAATACATGGGATATGTACCTTGTGTTATAAAATGTGCGAGATATGGAGGTACGACAGTGGTAAATATCAATAACACCAACTGAGAATTTTCAAAGTTAAAATGAAAGATCTTCCAAATTTAATTTGAAACTAAAAAGGGCCATAATTCGTACACGAATTTGATGTTGATGAACTACTCTAATTTTGAATAATTTCAAAGAGTGTGAAAATGGAAAAGCGAATCAAAATCTTGACGCACACTGGTCGAAGATGCAAGCTCTTGAAATACTTTGTATTCTGTCCAAAAAGAAAATAGTAATATTCACAAGGTGAGCTTTGTATAACAGCTAGTCAGCGGCCCGTTTATTATGAGAGTCTCTTCGGGTTTATATATCGCTACAGCTGGTTCTCAGCTTGCCTATGCATTTGCAATTGCTCGCACAGAAAGCGAGGTAAAAAAAAACGCTTGGGATTCGAGAGCTTTGGTCTTTTTCCTTGTTTTTAAAGAAAAATCCTATCGTAATACCGGCCCGTCGAGACGGACCAGAACAAGGTATAGCTATCATTTATGACCAGGAACTATATCTCACACGGATATACACATGACCTTATCATTCAAACGTCTATAGAAGCACGACAGCAATATTGCAGAAAAAAAAACAACATAAAAGGTTTAAGAAATTGTTTCAAGATCCATCTAGTAGATAATGAAGATTATGAACCAAATGTTGATATATATTGGTAAAAAAACCAACAAATTCTGGTCCCTTCTGGGTTGAGTACTAATAATTGTAAGTTTCATATCTTTAAACTCCCAGCTGAAGTTGGTTATTGTCTTGCTAAAATCGAATAATTCTACCTGTGGAAGTCACCCATACTGGTGGCAAACGCAGGTATCAGTTCACGTATGGAAAAGAACAGAAAAGGGCTCGTTGACTTTTTCTCAAGTTGAATTTAATGTTAAAACCAGCCTAATAAAAAATACCCAGATGGACCACTAATACAAATAATGAACAGCCAATCGACCCTTCGCTCCATTAACGTCGTTTACAGTTTCACGTCTGTATAACATACAGTTGGAGCATTTGTATGAACAATGTTGCTTCGTAAAGTTCCCCGATGTCTGAAACTATGGAACAGTAATATCTGTATACAACTTCGTGTCATAAAAAAGATACCCCACCCCCCACAATTTTGAAGAAATATTTGCATATGTAAAACAATTCCATCATAGTGAACACATGTCATTGCCTTCAAACATACATATTGTTAAAATATGTTTGAAGGCAAATGTTTTATTTTTTTTATTTTTTATGTATCGTGTACCCGTCCAAATATCTTTCGTATGTTACATAACCTTTTTAGTATTAAGGAAAACATGCTATTTTATTTAGTATGGCGACAAATGTGTTATAATATGACTTTCGTGTCAGGTACAATACTGTACTATGTTCAATTTCCATTTTCCAGCTCGTTTTGTTTTCTAGTTCCGCATCGAATACATTCTTTTCTTAATTCTTGTTGATTCTAGCTTAGTTATATCCGTGTCATTTTTCTCTCGCAAACTCGTCAAATACATAATTTAATTTAGTTCCAATTATAATTTTAGGCCCGCGTCACATATGTTATGTTCCTTACAGCTTCAATTTCATATCCAATAAATAATTTTATTGAGTTTGTCGTAATGGAAATCTGTTTATTTTCGTCCGGTCCAGATACTTGGTTTTCTTCGGTTTCACGTAAAAAGACTCTCTGTTAATCCGTAAATTTATGGAGCATCTCAAAACATTGTACTTTAAGTTACCAGAACAACAGTCGTTTCCGAATCACTACATGCGAGTCATGCTTCAGTTGTGAAGCTGTTTTATTCAACGATTCATTCTTCGATCATACGTTGTCCCCGGTGTGAAAGATCAAAAATAAAATGTGCATGTTTCGTGATTTTAATGTCTAATTATCTGTTTAGTTATGCGCCGTTTTTTTAAAATGTTTTTGGACTTAACATTATTACAACTACATCTACATCGTGTATACATCCTATTCAAATGATACTTTGTATACATTTTAAACAATAAATGGACATGTATATATTATTGGAAGTTGTATGTCAGATCATTTTTTTAGTCATGCGTCTTTCGGGACTTTTCAATATTGTTTCTATCTCGATTTGACAAGGAAAGACAGACCTGTTTCTGTAAAAGGAAAGAAAATCTTCTCCTCTGAATCTGCATTCAAGTTTGTTTTTTTCAAAGTTACATCCCCAGTATTTCTTACACGACCCTCTACCATCCTATCGGAAACGTGAAACTCAGGTGAGCGATATAAAGTCAACATTGTCCTCTAGTTAAAGCGTTTTAAAGAAGTTAAAGATTTAAGAACACACACTTTTGAAATAGAATAATAAACTTTGCCATTGTTTTCTCTGATTATTTCAAAACAAGATTAGAAAAAAGAACATACACCAAAACTCGTATTTCAAATTTGTGATTGGTGTGAAGAATCCATGCTAGGCCATTATTATATGTCTAGTTTGTCGTGTCCTGATACATACACGCACACAATTTTAACAAAAATGTTACTTATGAAAGTGTTCAAAAACGATATTACAATTAAGGACTTTTTGAAGTACTGAGGCCGACGAGTCAAAGCGGAAAATTTGAATACTGGGACCGTCCCCGTATCATATACCTAAAACGGGTCGTATGGACTACTTTTTTCAGAATAATCCAAGTTATAATGGACGGAATATCTTCTTCATATTTGCTTCAGTCATATATATTTTCTATAACGAATGGAACTTGATTTTTTTGTATCATTTAACATAGAAAGGGAACATAACTTTCTTCATTGTAAGCGAATTCTACTATTTATATAGTGGATACGATCCTGCAGAAGGCTGAGTCAAAATAGTAGTGTTTGACGTAAATTACCCAACAGTGTGTCAAACAGACTAAATCTGAGCCTTTAAATATCAAAATTATTGCGCGCATGGAGGAACAATAATTTTGCAATGCAGACAAAAATGTGCATGTTGTAAAAATGCCAAGAAAACGATTCAAATTATATTATTATTCGAAACAGTTATACAGAATCGTTGTAGAACGTGCCCTTAGAAAAGCTTAAAGAGTTTTAATTCGGACATGATATTTTGGTGAATATATGTTTGGCTTATGCCAACCAAGATAAACAACTCGAATTGAAATATATGATTTGAATTTTATATCACTAAATGGCTTGAGAAAGTCCCTGGAATTTACCCAAAGTCGTTAATTTGCAATGTCTATTACGAAGTAAAGGTAAGTTTGTATCCAAAATAGAAATTACAGTACAAGAAAAAAAAACTGTCGTCACAATTTCAATGCCATATATTTCTTAGCCATGTGTAGGAAAAGTAGTTTCTGTGCCTCCAAGCAATTTTCTTTCTAAATCGAAAATGACGGCCCGTAAGTCGTCAAATCATAAAGAACAACAAAAAAACACGCTCCACCAAAATGACATGAACTAATTCAATTTACTAATTTCGTTTAAGCGCGATACCAATTAAAAACGGGAAGATGTTATAACTCTAGATTATTTTCATTCCTAATTTGTCTTGTTTTTAATTGAATTAAGAACCAAGCTGAGGGTACGGGTGTTTCTAGATTATTAGATCATTATGCGGAAGACAAATGTCCTGCCCAATTTCTACAGTAAAATTCATTAAATTCTCGCACCTAACCGTTCTCAGATACTTGAAAATTTAATTTTAACATGAGTAATTTGAATATATACCCTGTTAGTTAAGCAAAAAGCAAATATTTTCAATATAGATTCCTTCTGGATAAAAATTAAAATTAAAAAAATAAGTCCCGCATCCTTTGAAAACTTTACAAATTTCAAAAACTACAGAAAATATATGTCTGTTCAGAAGTATACCAGCTTAGTGTGCATGCATTATCCAATGACTCCTGTAATTTTACTTCAATGAAATTAATTACGGCACATGTGTTAATAAAAAATGATCTACAAGAGGATCTTTCAGAAGCATAATCATAGAGCGCAGCCAAGCAAAATAGGGGTCAGACTCGGTTTAGATTAAGAAATGAAATGTGCAGCACCCTTCACGTCCTTCAAGCACCGACTTAGTAGGAACTCTATTATCCCAAAGGGCCAGAAAATATAGCAACACTGGGTCGAAGTACAAGGAGACTTTTTAGCTGTGACCCCCTTCCTTCGTGAGAGATGGTGGAAGTGTTGACAAATGTTGAGGACACTGACGTATATTAGAGATTGTATTATAAACAGCATCTCGATAATCGCAATCAATTCTGACTAGAAATATCTTCTAGTGGCAGGATTGCTTATCGTCTGACAACTTCTCTTATACTGCTAGTACATGTATGGTGTTTGACGATTTCATGAACATGTTGGAATTCAAAACTATACATTGCTTATCGCTTGACAATTTTCTTCCTAAACTACATGTAAATGTACGGTCGGGAATTCAAACGAAAATGGGAACATGTTTCAAAATTGTCCTTATGTTATCACTGTACGTGGGTAAAAGGTCTTTTCTTTCAGAACTACTTGATATAGTTAAGCCGTAAAGATTGGACATGTACATCAGCTACAGGTATGTATAATGATGGCAATGAACTCCCTCTGCCTTTGGGGCCAGGGGTAGTATTCCATAAAGAATCCTTGGGCAAAATTCTGAGTAAAGTTTAAATCGTCCTAAGTAAACACCTAGCACAAACTAATGAAAATATGTGACATGTGCATTTTAAGAATACACACTCTTTTAAAATTAAGGCATATTACAAAAAAGAATGCACATTAAAAGCAATGTCCAGTGCTAACTACAAAGGATAATTCATAAAACAACAGATGAACGCTTCTAAGTTGTAAAGTTTTTCAGTCAAACGAGGCTAGGGCATTCTCCGAAATGAAACAAACGCTTGCCTTATGGATCAGGGTGATGTCATTGGTGGTCATATGCTTTCTAAAGTAATTAAACGACTTGTTTTCCTGAACCATTCGTGGGAGCTCGTATTTGGCTAGAAGTTGTTACTAGAAGAAGGTTTTTCCTGTTACACTTGTCATATATTCTAGTGGACATACACTTTCAGTACGGAAGTCAGTTGGGCATCGCGTTGTGTTTTTGCTTCTTCTTGTTCTTTTGTTGTTGTTGATGTTGCATTTTTGTTGTAGTTGTTGACGCTGGTATTTTGTTATTGTTTGTTCTTGTCACATGTGTCACATTTAATAAAATTAATAAAATAAAACGTTTCAAACTAAGATGCTTTTTATTTCAAAAAATCTGTATATACATAGAACTGTAATTTGATGATTCGCTTAAAACTCTGTGCAAATTAATATTTGGCCTAATGTTTCGTTTATCTGTAAGCTTTCTTATACCATTGTATAAGCTGACCATTGGCCGTTGACCACCATGTATGTTTATATTTTATATATACGTTACTTGTGATGAATATGAAGTTATCGATGATAAACAATCGCCATTACATCTGGAAATTGCACCGTATTGAATAAAACATTTAGATCGAATATCAAAGTCTATAATTTTACATATTACAAACCATAAGTAAGCCAAAACAGAAGACCAGCTTTCGAAGTATGGTTATAACTTATCGATAGAGAATCTGCCCTGCCAGATAACACAAAGTCCGTTGGCGTACTAACTAGTTTTGTGTCGTTCTTCTCACTATTTCTATTTTTATTTCTAATTTTGCTGAGGCTCGTTTGTGTACCATCTTAATTTAAAATAAGTTGAATTGAAGACCATTTATAATACGATATCTGTCATTGTTGGTCAATTGCAAATTGAGTACAACTTTGACACTTCAAAGGGCGTGAACGATTGTAAATTGATACACTAGTTCAATAATGGAAGACATTTAATGTTAATATTTACGTTAATTTATTGTTTCATTTGCATAATAAATGTAACTGATATGTCTGACAGTATACATTATCATAAAACACTGATAAAATGTCTGCATTGTATAAAATAAGAGAGAAATGTACAAAACTAAATTAAAATTACTAAAGAAACGTCTTATGCATATCATTCAAGCAACATGTTAGAAAGCCCTTTGAAGATAAATCTCTAGCTTTGATATTGAAGAAAAAAACAACAATGTTTTGACCACAAATCTTACACGTGATGAATCAATAGCGCGGTCGTTCAAACAGTTTGTTTGTTAATCCGGGCCATGAGTTCGTGTCGTATGGCGGGTTTCTAACTTTAAGGCTGAGGAAGACATCATGTGTCCGTACGGTGAGGCATGGGTGAGGTTTGGCTAAAACCCCAAAATTCCCCAAGTCAACTAGATTGTTTCCTCACTTAAGGAACTGTGTGGAACTTGAAACTAAAATAGTTAGGGGCAATTGATTGGAAGTCTGCGACCATAACCATTCGGCCTCGTTGCAAAAAAAAAAACCTTGCTTTGAACAGTAAACAGGTATTTAAAACTAGGACAGTGGTCGGGTGAAGGCAAAATTGACAATGGTGATCCAGACTGCTTTGAGCTAGGGCCAGTTTTCTAAAATTATTATAAACTGATTGGTCAAAACTAGCATGAAAAAGCGATCATGAGTATTAATAAAATCTGTAAAAAGACTTGATATCGATAGCTCTGATAGTATGTAGCTACAGATAGCTATCTAGCCTACTATTAATGCTTTTCCAAAGGCTGGACAATTCAAACGGTATTCATCCATGCACAAGCATCAACTATACAAAACTTTGAACGTTGCCACATCCGCTGCAAGACGTAGAACTCAGGCCCAACATGGGCTGGGCTTTATGCAGAGATCCATACCACGTAATCTCTGGACAGTGGTCTAGACTTTGAAAAGCTGAGAGCGCTGGCTAACATAATATGTTCGAAGATAAATACCAAAAGCATGTGAACGGCGGTCTGGGTGATGCAAAATTGAGAGTGATGCCGCATGTCGCCAAGGTCAGTTCCAAACTAATTCTAAACGATGGTCAAGACGTTGCAAAACCAATGGCCTTCAAACTAACTGAAAAAAATATCCAGGATCTTGTGAGCTATTCGTATACATCTAGCTTGTGATTAATGTGAACAGGGGCCAAGTCGTTGAAACCAAAAGCGCTAGCTCAGACTGTTTTGTGAGATATCCAGATGTAATTACTATAAACCGGTTGCCAGGCTGTTACAAAACTGAGTATTGGTTTGAAAAGAAAGAGATCATTACTGCGACTTGTGATTTAGTTTTTGCAAAATCTTTCACAGTAAGAGCAAGGATTCAGACGGTAACAGGCTATGGTTGTAATAACTGCTAACTGGCCAAGAGGTTGCAAAATTGAGAGTGCCAGTTCAAAAGGTATTGAGTTATAGCTTACTCCGGACGATGCAGAACTTAGGGTGGTAGTACAGCTTATTGAAAGCGCTAAATAGTGTTGAGCTTGAAAGTGATTCTTAATGTTGTTAACGAGTTGTTTCACGCTTGCAGATATAATAGATGGTCCACTTTTCTATGGGACGATAGTACCAAGGCTTCTTTTAGAACTGGTGGCAACCATTTTATGTCGGCTATTGTTATCACATCGGTGTTCAGTGACATGCAGAGAGTGATGCCGCATGTCGCCAAGGTCAGTTCCAAACTAATTCTAAACGATGGTCAAGACGTTGCAAAACCAATGGCCTTCAAACTAACTGAAAAAAATATCCAGGATCTTGTGAGCTATTCGTATACATCTAGCTTGTGATTAATGTGAACAGGGGCCAAGTCGTTGAAACCAAAAGCGCTAGCTCAGACTGTTTTGTGAGATATCCAGATGTAATTACTATAAACCGGTTGCCAGGCTGTTACAAAACTGAGTATTGGTTTGAAAAGAAAGAGATCATTACTGCGACTTGTGATTTAGTTTTTGCAAAATCTTTCACAGTAAGAGCAAGGATTCAGACGGTAACAGGCTATGATTGTAATAACTGCTAACTGGCCAAGAGGTTGCAAAATTGAGAGTGCCAGTTCAAACGGTATTGAGTTATGGCTTACTCCGGACGATGCAGAACTTAGGGTGGTAGTACAGCTTATTGAAAGCGCTAAATAGTGTTGAGCTTGAAAGTGATTCTAAATGTTGTTAACGAGTTGTTTCACGCTTGCAGATATAATAGATGGTCCACTTTTCTATGGGACGATAGCACCAAGGCTTCTTTTAGAACTGGTGGCAACCATTTTATGTCGGCTATTGTTATCACATCGGTGTTCAGTGACATGCAGAATTCAATAAATTACTAAACTAGTTCAAAGCAACTAGGACAGTAACCTTAATTAAAATTCCAATTTGGAAACAACAGGCACATTTTCGTGAATGTTTCTCATTTGTGAATTAAAAAGTTTCACATACTTACCTACCCACTATTTTGAAGTAAATAAAATGAATATAACCCGCATTCAACAAGACCGAGTACGTAATGATATTGGCCATAGCGTCTGATTCATATCGAGAAGGTTCGAGTCCAGGAATGTGCTTAACACAACCTCGGTCCCAGCAGCCTAGATATGGATAGGCATCTTGGAACCAGTGCTTGAACGACTTTATGATAGTGGTCCCGTAATGACGACCGGCTACTAGTTTTTCCGAGTGATTACGTATATTCTCGTAATGACGATCGGCTATTTCCATATATTCTCGTACTGACGATCGGCTATTTCTATGTGATTACGTATATTCTAGTACTGACGATCGGCTATTTCCGTGTGATTACCTATATTCTCGTAATGACGATCGGCTATTTCCGTATATTCTCGTACTGACGATCGGCTATTTCCGTGTGATTACGTATATTCTCGTACTGACGATCGGCTATTTCCGTGTGATTACCTATATTCTCGTAATGACGATCGGCTATTTCAGTGTCATTACGTCTAGATTCTCGTACTGACGATCGGCTATTTCCGTGTGATTACGTATATTCTCGTACTGACGATCGGCTATTTCCGTGTGATTACCTATATTCTCGTAATGACGATCGGCTATTTCAGTGTCATTACGTCTAGATTCTCGTACTGACGATCGGCTATTTCCGTGTGATTACCTATATTCTCGTAATGACGATCGGCTATTTCAGTGTCATTACGTCTAGATTCTCGTACTGACGATCGGCTATTTCCGTGGGATTACGTATATTCTCGTAATGACGATCGGCTATCTCCGTGTGATTACGTCTACATTCTCGTACTGACGATCGGCTATTTCCGTGTGATTACGTATATTCTCGTAAGATAAATCGGTATATTACGTATTCTCCATGTGATTTCGACATTCTCCGAGTTGTACGGACAGACACGTGCACGTTGAGCTACATTGACGTCCGAAGAATGATGAAATGAGCCGCACCATGAGAAAAGCAACATAGTGCATTTGTGACCAGCATGGATCCAGACCAGCCTGCGCATGGTCAGGATCCATGCTGTTCGCTTTCAAAGCCTATTGCAATTAGAGAAATCGTTAGCGAACAGCATGGATCCTGGCCAGACTGCGCGGGTGCGCAGGCTGGTCTGGATCCATATGCTGGTCGCAAATGCACTATGTTGGTTTTCTCATGGCGCGGCTCAAATATCTGAGAATATGTTATAGCATGGAAGTTCTATCAACCTTCACTATGATCCGATATAATGAAATAAATAATATCATGCTAACCCAAATGTCCATTAAACATGTATGGACGAAACCGTTGCACGCAAGATCGCCACCATCTATTATTAATTTTATTCTTCAAAACGCACATACGCGTCACTCTTAAATGAAATTATAACAATGAGTTTTCTTTTGATATAGGTATAAATCAATTTTAAATGCAAAATCTGGTTTTGAAATAGGCAATAAAAATTTCCAATTATTTTTAAAATCTTGATGAATAACCTGTAACAATAATTTATGGCCAGACCACTTTTGTGTTTCTTTGATATTATGCAACTCTAATCCATATTTTATTACCGTATTTATAAAAATTCTCTCGTCTAATAAAAATATAAATTAAACAACACGAGTTTTAACAAATATAATTTATCAAATGTATAAAGTTTTATTTCTACATTAAAATTTGGATTGAAATTTTGGCTAGCCGTCAGTTGGTATATGTAAATAAGTTATTCTTATGGAAAGTAAATATTTAACAGGCAACGTTTCATTTAGGGTTAGATATAAATTGAGAAATATTGAAAGAAATAAATACAGATTGTACAATTTTCAAAAGTTAATACGGTCATTTATTATTACTACAATTGTATAGCAAACAAGAAAACCAGCTCAAGTACGGTTTTTGGAGAGATGGTACATAGACCTGAAGATATCGAGGAGATCAGGGGACTAGATAATACAAAACTAACTCTATAAGGGTCAATCGTTAAAGACGATTATATCACTAGAAGACCGTGGTGATGACAGATTGTTAATCCTTACCCTGCTAAATTTCTATAATGAACTTGCCCATCTTTCAGTTTGGACAGTACCATTAACTGTTAAAATGGGTGCTTACGAAAAAGAGACTGACTGAATAGCGGACATTGCAGATCAGACTAACTGCACGGATGTGCAGGCTGATCATGCTCTACACTGGTCGCAAAGGCAGAATCAATCGTGTACAGCATGATAAGGGTTAATCTAGAAAAAAAATCACATTTTCACCAGTGTTGTAAAAACGCAACAACGTGTGTTCAGAATCAATATTCTTAGGTTTTCTGACAAGTTATAGTTTGTTAGCACCTTGGACAAACTTCCTCGCATTTTCACAACATAGGTAAGTGCCGTGTAACTTCCACAGGCTAGATTATAATAAGAAAGAAGAAGAAACAGATCTAGCTGCATATATTCGGTATACACACATAGACTATAACAAAATGGCAGATATGGCAATACAAGTTCCTCAATCGTTCAATTTTTGTTTCACTTAAGTATCACGTAAAGAGACAAGTTTGATATCTCAAAACTTGTTTACAAAATAATTTAAACACGCATATAACGTCAGATAATGCATTAGAGTTTATCTGCTTGAATTTTCATTTTCTTTTTTATGAGCTATTTAGGTATATGAGAGACTTTGTACAGCGTTCTCACATTTTCAAATTATATATCATTCTCGGGTACTTTTCAAAGTTTACAATATAGATATATGGGAGACCTTGGACTACCCATTGCATTTTCACGACGTATGTTGGTGTCTTATTGTTTTCAGAATATAGGGATGTGAATGACTTAGTTGATAAAAAATACTTCTTGCTTTGTATTGTTAAGTTTTCACGGTCTAGAATATAGAAATGTTGGATAGTTCTGGCAAACTGTCTTGCATATAAGTGCTAAGTAGTTTTCCCTGCCTAAATTTATGGTATTTGGGTGATTCGGGACAAACGTTTGGTTATTTTTGTGTAGATTTGTAAATGAATCTGGACAAGTTTTCTAAAAGTTTCACAACAAAGCTTAGTGTCGGATAATTTATTCTATTATTTCACAGCATTCGGCTTCCTGGATGTTTTTGCTTGGGGTGAGGGGACGGGGGTATTGACGGGAGGGAGGTGAACGGGAGGTGGGCACGTAACTATAAGTATATTTTAGAGTGTTTAAAAGTACTCTCCTTTATATGTTCATATATTGCAAGAAGCTTGGTCCAGTGTGGTCAATATATCTTAAGAGATTAAAAGAATTGCCGAATTATGGCCGGATGTTAAGAAGTGTAACATCAAATTTATTGAAAGTATGGCTCCAGAACAAACAAGGGACATCTTTGCAGAAACAGAAGAGTTGCAATCAGTTTAAAACCATCAGTCATTTAAGCATTAAAGGTCCATTACTAAGGGAAAGTGAGTTGGCAATTTTTTTCATTGCCAGTGCATAAACTTCTGCAAGACACTAAATAATGAAGATTGGCAGGTCAAAATTTACAGAAGGTCTTTGGAACTCAAAGAAATGTATGTGTATTATATTGAAATTTCAATGAATCGACAGAATGACCCCCCAGGTCTTTTTAACTTTCTTCATACTTCATAGAAAAATAATTGTACATATACTGCGATTTATTTCGAATTTCTATATACCAACTTTCATTTTCCAATAAAATGAATAAGTTTCTGTGCTTTTTAAAAGAAATTAAAATGTTCACTTTCCTTATAGTAAAGGCCATTTATGGCCGAAATGCCAAATAAAAGAAAAAACTCGCAAAGAATTGATTTTTTGTGTAAGTATTTTACAGGATGTATGTAACAACATATTAAAAGTATAGGAAAGTATCATGATGCAAAATGTCTATTTTGGGGTAAAAATGTTAAAAAAATAAATGAAACTGTGGATTTCTGGAATCAACCCATAGCAACAGAATTATGTATCTTAAGAGATCCAAATTTGGCACAACATTAGATTACTATATTGTACAAAACGTAGATTAATTAGAAATTTTTAAAAAAGCAAGATGGCGTCCTAAATCCAATATGGCCGCCATAAAAAACGACATTTTAAACCAGAATTATCATTGATTTTATGTCAAATTGTCTCATATCATTGCTTTTACATACAGTAAGTTGATAATTGTTATATGCAGCTTAAGATGGAAAACATACTGCCAGAAGATTCAATACGGGGCAATAGTGAAGTATACAGACACAAATTTTTGAGTCATTCAGCAGTAGAAATTGTCGTTAAGCAGCGATAACTTCCTTATTTATTAACAAAACATATATGAGTACAAGTATTTGTTTTCTTAGTAGGATCATTTCCCATCTTTTCTTAGTAGGATCATTTTCCATATGATAATCATGTTTTTGGAAAAATTACATTGAAATTGTTTACAGTTCTGTTTTCACTAAATAGAAAAATGGCGCGAAATAGATGATAGTCAAATAGTCCTCAGGTTTTGTTTCGTTATTTTCTTTTCAATTCTTGCTGAAATCACATGACAGATCTATGCTTGATCTGTAGGTAGCCTTTTTATAATGAAATAATAACATTACAGAATTTGCCATGTTTACTTAGATCATACACCACCTCTACAATCTGGAGTCTCGATCATTTGACTGAAAATATTTTCCCGCATCAAACATGACCCCAGCTTTTTATATATCTTTATTCAGAACTGACAATATTCTTTAAGAAAATGTAAGTTACAGACATTTTACATTTTCAATTGGTCCTGGTGTGTTCTGCGGCCATTGTAAATACGTGCAATTTTATATAGAATAAAGAAGAACAGCTACTTAGTGTATTGTATGTGGTTAATTACAGTGATAACTTGATTTCATCATCACACATGATGTTATATACAATAGTAAAAGGGAACCAACTATTTATTAGAGCAAGTATTCATGTTCTTGTTGTAAAATATGTTAGAATTTGGACCTATCAGAAACAAGTTATAGCTGCAATTAAAATACACCTCTGCTAGGTAAGTTAATAAGACAGATTACAGTGAAGTCATTTTCTATCCAGCGATTGAGGATTCAACTTATAATTTATCCAAGTACCTTAAATGAGCTATTACAGCTACGCTGAAATGGCAGATAAATTACATAAAAAAAGATTTGAGACTAAAAAATAGTTGCAGTATTGTAACTAGGTGTCAAGCTTTAGGGCCAGCACATAGAAATTAAACCTTTACGGGATAGACGATAGCAAATACAGGCTGAGCATTGGAAAGTTGAGACAGAGACGTTTGGTTTGGTAATCTTCTGAGTCAGTAAGAGAGTTCCAGCTCACAGACGGGGTTCAACATTCATACCAATATGGTGGTTTAATGCTATATGTTATAGCATGATATAAACACTGAGCATCCAAGAGTCAGGGCAATCATACTGAGTTGCAACTTCAAGTAAGAGAACATCGGCTGAACATCTATGTGAAAACACATCTGTGGATGTCTCTGAATTATTTTTTGTACTTTTAGCATGTGTATATGTTGAAATCTGCTCAACCCGGGGCTAGAGGGCGTGGACGGTAGCATGCATTTCCACTACCGTCCATGAACAGGCTCAATCAAACCGAGCCTGCAACATTTTCGTGTTTGTTGTGTTGAGCAACCTGTGGAGTTTCCTCTTTTTCTATTTTTGTATGTTGTCAATTCAAAGCCATTGTCTGACGGGAACTTCAACAAAAAGGCCTGTCAAAT
This sequence comes from Mercenaria mercenaria, assembly GCF_021730395.1. Lineage (NCBI taxonomy): Eukaryota > Metazoa > Mollusca > Bivalvia > Venerida > Veneridae > Mercenaria > Mercenaria mercenaria. The sequence continues at coordinate 26,644,989 of NC_069366.1, read as the reverse complement.
ATAGCATCCCCAGCCTATAGAAGTTTGAGCTGATTATCATTAGTTGAAGGTTGTTAGTTTGAAACATTGAGTGATTTTTGCCTGATCCCTGAAATTATCTAGCTCATAACCAGGGATACAAATTAGCAGGGGCCCAGTAGGCCATGGCTATATAGATTTTGGGCTGGGCCCCTAAATTGTTTGAGAAAATGCCTATATACCTAATGTTAAATATTTATTTTTGACAGTCTGGGTCCCTAAATAAAAATAGCTAGTTTATATCCCTGATAACTGATAACTGCAATTATTTATGAAATATTGGAACACAAAACATTTAGGCGAGATAGTCAGAGAAAAAAATATATATGAGGTATATGGTTTCACTAGCTCTACGTGTTTTAACAAAGGACATTCTACATAGTTTGTCAGTTAGTCTGAGACATTGTCACCTTAGTGACTGGACCCATTACAATGTTTAAGATACTAAAGGCATAGGCACTCTCCTGGGTCATATAACTCTAATTTGACATACATAGTATTGATATATAATATGCTACGTGGAAGTGTTGTTATGATATAGGTTTCTTTGCTTTTGCAAAGCATATTTTTTGTAAATGTTATCAATTTATGTTCTTGGTAAAGGTTATAACGCACTTCATAGCCGTTCTTCTTTATTCTTTACAAAATTCATATATTTTCAATGACTGTGGCACACATCAGGACCTATTTTAAATTTTTATAACTCAAATTGTTTTGGCAGAATATTGTCAAATACTAAAATAAAGAAAAAGAAAAAGCATGAGTCATGTTTAATGCAGAAAAAAATATTTTCAGTCAAACACACATTTTTTAAACTGCAAATTTTTAAATCAGCTAAAGAATGAGACCCTTAAATTGTAGAGGGTGGTGTATGTTCTAGTATATATGACAAGTACTGTAGTGTTATCATTTCATTATGAAAATGCTACCAACATGTCAAGCATAGATTTGTCATGTGATTTCAGCAAGAATTGAAAAGAAAATAAGGAAAATAGTTCTACAGAGCAAAAAATAAAATCGAGGACTATATGAATCCGCCATTATGCGAAGAATTGCGCTATTTGCCTATTTCGTGTCTTTATGCTTATAAGATAAACTTGTTTCTCTAACATTGTGCAAGTTTCATTTGAAATGTACAAACAACCCAGATGCATGTAAAAACACAAGGTTATAGTCTGATACCAACAGGGTCTAAGGTTTTATGGTAATTTCAGTAACGTATGACAACTCGTCAAATTTTGGCAAAAATAGCTGTAACAACATAATTTTCAATCAGTTTTCATAACTGTAGCCTACTTTGCCCTGTTCTGTAATTTTCTACCCGGATCTGTATACAAATTACACATTTAAGCAGTAACTATTAAATATGTTGGTTGTACCCTTGACTACTAAAAATCAGTAATATTTAGGATACCAATGTGCAGTTTTTGAGAAACAATACTGTACAACCAAAACATTAAAAATGTGATATTGTTTGTGTTGTATCAATATTTAACGCAAAATTGCAATGATTTTGTCATTTTCTATCCATTCTAGTCAAAGAAAACCATTCCCATGTGGCCAGATTTCATTTTTTACCAATATGCCCTTGTATGTTACAGCACACTAAATAGCTGTTCTTCTCTATTCTAGATAAAATTGTCATATTTCCAATGGCTGCAGAACACATCTGGACCTATTTTAAGTGTCTGTAACTTACATTTTCTTGAAGAATATCCTCAGTCCTGAATAAAAATCAGAAGAAAACCGGGGATCATGTTTGATGCAAGAAAAATATTTTCAGTCAAACCATTTTAGAGCAATTTTCCTATTCAGTGTATGTATTCCTAAATGATCTTGTGGCGGCTATTTTGGAATCGGGAAGCCATCTTGAATTTGTTTAAGACTGAAGTTTGTGCGTTTTGAAATAAAATGTATGTATGTTCTATGATGCTGGTCATCTTTCACACTATTTGAAGTTTTTGAAATACTTAAACGGTTTTCCTGTATAATGAAAATTTAATGGCGGCCATCTTGGATTTTGGCGGCCATCTTGGTTTTTTTTTAAATAATCTTGAGCTTAAATTTTTTTGTGTTATAATTCTCTACTAACATGCAAAATTTCGCTTTCTTAATGAAAACAATGAAATTATTATGGGTCGATTCCAGAAATTCATAGTTTCAATTATATTTTTTAACGTTTTACTCCAAAAAATGCATTTTGCACCATGATACTTTTCTATACTTTTAGTATGTTGTTACATACGTCTTTTAGAATGCTTACACCAAAAATCAATTCTTTGCGAGTTTTTTCCCCTATTTTCATAAAAGGCCTTTACTATTAGTATTGGACCTTTAAGCAAAAACAAAAAACACCATTGCTGCATACAGTCAGTTATTACAAACTAATAGGCAAGCACCGAAAAAGGCACATAGTTCGTCTACAGTAAGTTATGACTTACTGTGAACATTTTCCTGTTTGACTTATAGAAAGCACAAAAAAGTCTCAAATTAGTATATGACCAGATAATAATTAAGCACACAAGCATGAATAAAAGAAATATAGTCATTCATAACGAACTGATAGTCAAACACAAAAGCAGAAATAGAAAGCTCACTGATATGGCCATCTACTTATGAAGCACAGAAAGAACAGTTCAAAGTACAAAGACACAAATAAAAGGAAAAAAAGTCAGTTATCGTCACCTAATAGTTTAGCACAACATCCTGAATGGAAAACCCACGGCCAGTTATGACCAACTAATAGTTAAGCACAAAAGCACATATAAAAGTCAGACAGTCAGTTATAACCAAGTAACAATTGAGCATCGAAGCAAAAACACTCACAGTCAGTTATGACCAACTTATTGTCAAGCAGACACCATAACTAGTTAACACCAACTACTAAGCAAAAGTGCAGAAATTATAAAATTACAAATAAAAAGTCTACATTCAATACTAACCAACCAACAATCATACACAAAAGGTTACAGTCAGTTTGACCAAGCAACAGTATAATTATGATGACCAGTCAACAGTCAGGCACAAAAATAAATAGAAGGCAGTTTTGACCAACATAAAACCAAGCACAAACTCACCAATAAAAGGTTCACAATCAGTTTATGCCCAACCAACAGTCAAGCAAACAGGCACATGTCAATGTGGAACCATTCAATTGTAAGTATGAAAGTACAAGAAATGCTTATTAGTATGTTTTACTAAACCACGGACAAGCACAAGGAAAACCAGTTAGGGAGCTCAATGTCATCTTATGACTAAACAACTGTATAGCACGCACGCGCACACACACACACACACACACACACACACACATACTCACGCACACATAAAGTACAAAAAATATTTCCTTTTTTTCAGCTTCTTCCAGTTAAAGACATAAAGCGTACAATTTTAAACAATACATATCATTAATACATGATCATGGAAGTTCTTTAAGAGTTGTAAGAGAATATGTCACTATACACACTACAATACATGAGCATTTTCATTTTCTGTACATAAGTTCATCATGGAGAAACATTTGAATGTGCCGAAAAAATCATTGACAGTTGCACTATGTGTACTAAAGTAAAAAAAAATGAAATGGTCCAAAAAGCAGATATCCGCACCAATTTGATTCGTAAGAAACATATTAATAGACGCCTCTTTCTATATTAAAAATAGCAAGAGAAAAATTAATAAGCTACAAGGACACATACGTTAGCAACATCTGAAATATGCCGTAAAGAAGTTAATATACGCTTTAGAAAAAGATAAAAACAAATATATTGAGCACATTAATTCTATGTTTTAATATGTTACAGAAGCTTTTTACAAGAAATCTTATCAAATCTGGATGAGTGAATAAAAGAGGAAGTTTTTCTGTATTAACACTGAGTGCTAAAGTATTAACTTTTTGTATTAAGTAGTTTCTGTCAGTCATATACGACGGATATTACACACACAAAAAAACATGCATTTCTGACTCACACATTGCAGACGTTGGTTTTCTGGTTATCCTTCATAGCGACCAGTTTCAAGCCATATGGGTGCAACATCACACTTAAATACAGGAAGTGCAGACCGGTGGGTAATGGTTAAAGCATTTTACAATATTGCTCTATACAATAATTGTTCTTGAATGATTTGTAGGTTCATAATTTGTTTCGATCAGGGCAATGTACATTGGTCACCCTTTCAATATTAAATATGTCCACTGAGCATGAAGCAGTACATAATATTTGTCTACTTTAAAAAGGTTAAATGAGCCGTGTCATGGGAAAACCAACATAGTGGCTTTGCGACCAGCATGGATCCAGACCAGCCTGCGCATCCGCATCCGCGCAGTCTGGTCAGGATCCATGCTGTCCGCTAACGGTTTCTCTAATTGCAATAGGTATTGATAGCGAACAGCATGGATCCTGACCAGACTACGCGGATGCGCAGGCTGGTCTGGATCCATGCTGGTCGCAAAGCCGCTATGTTGGTTTTCCCATGGCGCGGCTCAAATGCAGAATCATTTAGCCTAACAGATACAAATTTATCCTTGCCAACAAAATGCAAGTTTTTGACATATTGAACCACCAACAAAATGCAAGTTTTTAACATATTGAACCATCTTTAGTACAAAACCAAACAAAATATTTTTATTAATACGTGTATTGCCATAGTTCAAACAACGGTAGCAATGGCAGCATTCTAATTCCCATTATTCTACAGTTATTGGGACCCATCCCATTTCGCCTTTAAAAGCTACAGAAGGGATGTATTTGCTAGTGCCTAAAAATGATGAACTGCATTTACACAAAAAAGACATTTCCCCCCAAACAGAGGCACCTTATGTTATATCTGGAACAGCATGTGACTTATACAGTTACGGACGCACGCACACACACGCATGCACACAAATAAAAGCTTCGAGGTCATTTAATGACTATTCAACCGTCAAGAACAAACTACTTCGCAGTGAGTATAACCAACAACCAAGTAGTAGGACACAAATAAAGGACTTTTAGTCAGTTTTGACCGAACAACAGTCGCACATGAAAGGCTATTATGGCTCAGATACAGTTTATGATAACAAAACAGAAGAACAAGTAAAAGCTCGCATTCAGATTACAACAAACAGACAGTCAAGCAAACAAGATTGAATAGAAAGCTTTGCCATCATTTTATGACCAACCATGTTGAAACACAGAGCACAAATAAAATCAAAACCTTAAAATGTCTGATGGTTGCGGGTTTTTGGAGGTTTAAATTCTGTTTAAATGCTAGTCTATGAATATACATGAATGAGAAACAAATACAAATTTAATGTGCATCATATCTATGATGAACACTGCCTGACCCAGCTTGTGATGTAACCATGGGCTGGAATACCTTATCATTGATAGATCTTATATAATCTAAATGGTCAGTGCCAGTGGATACAGGTTGAATAAGAACTGCCTGTTCATTGAAAATTCATCCGCATTGTTCATGAATGGGACAATTTTGTATAGCACATGAACATCCTTTTGATGTGATTCGGAATCAAATACAGACGATATGATTGTCAGAAATACACTTTTAACTTTGGTAGAGGGATAAACCCGCAACCAAAAATGCTGTCAGTTTAATGCAAACACGAATATGAAGTCTTATTGTTAGTTCATGGCCGATCAACAGATAAGCACAAAAGCACAAACAAAACATTTTGCTGACAGTTTATGACCAACCACAGTTAAGCACTGCAGCACAGATGAAATATATATATATATATATGACGTCAGTTTATGGCCTACAAAAACACGAAAGAGAAGTCTTATCGTTGCTTAATGACAGATCAAAAGTTAAGCACAAAAGTACAAATAAAATGTTTGCCGTCAGTTTATGACCAACCAAAAATTAAGCACCGAAGCACAAATAAACTTTACCGTTCATCACCAACCAAGAGTCAAGCACAGCAGCACAAATAAAACATATCTTTGACGTCAGTTTATGGCCCACTAACAATTTAGAACAAAAGCATGAATACAAAGTTTTACTGATCAACAGTTTAAAAAGCACAAATAAAAGTTATGCCGTCTGTATGATCAACCAACAATTAAGCACAAAAGTGAAAATGAAAAGTGTTGTCGTCTGTATACGACCAACCAACTATTAAGCACAAAAGTGAAAATGATAAAAATACCGTCAGAATATGGCCAACTAACAATCAACGCTACTCGCCCACGGTTTTGGTGAATTTTTTCAAAATGTTCATTTCCACCAAGTTTGGCATAGAATGTATGTATGACACTAAAAATGATAAAGTGGGTGAAAACAAAAGTTAGATATTGGTAAAAATGCAAGAAGAATGTAAACTTTCTGCATTATTTTAAAAGCGTCACAACGGTTTACTACCTTCTGCACAATAGTGTTGGTTATTTATCAGGATATCTTGCAAAACTCTTATGTTAATAAATGTGTACCGTTAGTCACTTTTAGAGTACTTATGGATGTTTGAGAGAAATTATTTTTCTCCTAAAATTTTTGGGTTAGTTCCTTTAAGCATGAGAGTGAACAGTGCTGATAGCCACTTTGCGACCAATCAAAACTCACATTTGTTCATTAGCATGCACAAATACAAAAGGTCTTACACCACATAGCAGTCAAGAAGACCATTCCACAGCCTTGCACATGCGGAGAAATGATTATCTATACTGAATTTATTTTAAATGTTATAATTGTAAATTGCTGTATTTCGATCATTTGAAAAAAAATCAACGTTTGCTGAAAGTCTCTAACAAACTTAGCAGGTGATTTTGCAGTTTAGATCTGAAGCTGAAAGAATTTCATAATAAACAGTTTAATTAAATTAGAAAACATTAATAGGCCAAAAATCAGATGTTAATAGTGTTCGCAAAACGATCGAATTAAACATTAAACGAATAACGAATACAACACAATATAAAAAAAGAAATATATATATATATATATATATATATATATATATATATATATATATATATATATATATATATATATATATATATATATATATACATCTTCATCCCATTTGCTGCCCCGATAATAACATAGAAAATAAATATTTAATGTGATTTTCAATATAATTTTTATGGCATCAGAACTGCAGAGGGAGAGAGCTGAAATTTTCACTTTTATAGTTCTCCAGAAATTAGGATTCAGTATGATACTGTAATAATAATAGGAAAATTTGTACCAATAAATATTGTATTTTGAGGTAAAGAACACTATAAACTAAATTTAACCAGTGACACATTGTGTTTCTTCGCAACATTTAACTGGCAGTGAGCTAGCTGCAGCATGATCAGTGTTTTTTTGTGAAGTCATAGATCTAAGTGCTTTATATCGAAAATGAAGTGATAAATTATTGAAAGTGGTAATTCTGCCGTTTTGTACACGTCTTGTTACCCACGGTAATAAGAAAACGACAAGTACAGCTGAGTTAAATATATGTTAAGATTTGATATATTTCCTTAAGATCTTGGAGTTTGATTTTGAATTTAACACTTCCCGGACTTCTAAGGGTGCAATTTAAACTGATTCAAGGCATCATGTTAATGATAGATTTATATTCGCAAGTATTCAAAATCGATTGGGCAATGTCAGAAGCCAGGCTTGATTGACGCATTTTAATCTCGAAAAAGTTCTTGAAAAGTGGTTTAATTGATGAAAACAATTTACAATAGGATCGGAATAAAATTCCGCTGAAATATAATTCGTCATCGATGACATTTTAATACGGAGCAAATGTATAACAAAATTAAAACAAAAACTTTAAGCAATTCAAAATTGAATATCTGATATTGTTAGAAGTAGTAGCGCTATTATTAAGTTGAGATCTTGTTTTACACTCTACAATTTCTAAGTCTACCTCTGACATATACTAAACAAAACAGATAACACGCCATTTTTGTTATTTTGTCAATACCTTAAAAAATCTGAAAGTACTATTTTAAAATTTAGTATTATATTATATAAAGCTCAAAGCAGTATATTGTTGATAATATTTTAAAATTTTAACAAAATCAAATTTTGCCATCGTCTAAATTCACTCGTTTTTTTTCATTTAAACCTATTTTTTAATAAACCACAAAAATCCACTAAATTAACACGAAGTAAGAAACAAATTATATCATTGTCGTGTCCTATCGGGGGAAAAAAAGCATTTAGTATATTAGTGGTATTTAACCCCTTAGTAGCAAAAAGAAAATCAAAATGTACAGCTCCGTATTCATTTCAGTAGTTTGTGATTTTTATTTTTAAAAAATGGGCGTGGTAGTAAAATGAAATAAAACAATTTGCGTCATTTGGTTCTGATGATATGATATGATATGATGAATTTAGATATTGTTAGTCTAATGGTATACTTAATTAAACACAAAGAACTTTCAGTACTTGTTTAAGATATTGGCAAAATATTGTTCAGTATAATTTCTCTATACGTCTACAACAGAAAATAGACTTTTAAATTTATTTCACGGCAAAATGGAACACAATTTTATAATTTGTTTACGTTTTACTAACATACTTTAAGAGAATTTGGTCACAAGGAACCGTAATACTAAATTTTGGCCTTAACTAAATAATCATTCAATACAATCATACTAACACCAGGAACTGTTTTGCGGATTATTCTCCAATTTACATTTTCGGTAGACTTAACTACATACTCACATTCGACTGGTAGAGAGATGTGATGTCTATCTAACAGAGTGGTGTGCGTGCGTGTGTGCGCTACATTTAAAAAGTGCGTATTTTACCCCTGTATGCCATGCATACATACATCTTTTCCCTCACGGATTCATTACAATCTATTGCCAAGTCTACTTTAATTCATCCAATTTGTTCAACAACTAAGGTGAAAATAGTTCCAGTTAAATGTACTCGCTACGTGCAGAAATTTTATTTTGCCGTTTGTCTACGCTAAGTAAGTTATGTATACATTTTCTTGAAAAAAAATGCATGTCACATAAGAAACTTTGAAATATTTATTGACTTTGAAGCGTATGTATTTGTTTCACAAACTGGCCAGGTTTTATTATGTAATGATTTTGCTACCCAAAGAGCACAATGGTCGGAACCATTGTCAGTACACTAACTGAACATATCCGGCGCTTCCACAACAGTACGTTAACGTGGTCGGTGCGTCAACGTGTCATTGACGTAAGTGGTGAAAAAACCAACAATCTTTTGAAAATTGGACAAAAATTAATTCATTTACATGCAGTGGAGTAACCACTAATTCGCAACTTCTTATTTCGATACCTGGGTAGTTTGCAAACGCAACAAAAAAATCAATAACTGAAGCATGGTACGATTCCATATTTTTAAAATGGAGATCGGGAGTGAATATACGCTCATGAAATATAATTATGCAAGATGATGAACAAAAGCAGTGATCTATATCGAAAATGATAGATTATTCGTCGGTTTCAAGACTCACACCAGTGTACTAAGACTCCGATAGGAACGTGATTTATTCTCAATAATTCTTTGGTATTGTGTCAAAGGGCGCCGACAAACGAAAAACCCATAAACTGGGATACACAAGTTTCACACGGCTTATAGTCCTTTTATACATCATACCACTATGGTCATTTTATGAAAATCTGACCAAAGAAATCTATTTGAAAAATAAACACCTGGACTTTATTTTGGAATTTATTGTCGCACAACAGTATATTATAAATATGCTTAAAGAATAAACGCGACATTTTATTACACGACCCGCGGTCTTTTACCATACCTACAGTTAATTCATCTGACCATACAAATGTTTCTTGTGGTATAATTTACATGTAGGTGTTATTTTTATTGTCTTCAAAGACATTATATTAAGATGACCGGTAATTTCTTTTGGACATAACAAATTAAATTTCACGAAAATTGTTATCATTATCTAGATTTCTCACATTCAGAAAAGGGTGTTACATAAGTTTGTTATCCACCCATCATTTCCATTTTCTATCTATGAAGCGACCTTCAATCATTTCATCCCAAGTTAATAACTTTCACAGCAATGATGACCACTGACCCATGTCGAATTCTCTATTCTTTTTTTTTTTTTTTTCATTTTTGGGCTGGGGAGGGGGGGGGGGAGGGGGGGGGGGGGATTTTTGAACCAGACTTGCTGGGCTAACTGAATGCCGTATGTTTAAAAAAAAAAACAGAACATGTTGGACATTGATAACAATAGCAACCGTCTCACATCACCACAGAAAACATTTTTTCATAATACATACACTGCATTTAATTGATAATCAAATGACGTTCATCTTTACCCACATTTCCAGTCTTAACAGTAGTAACAAAAAATGCATCTGAGACGGGGTTTTTTTCTTTGCTTAATCTGAATAGAAGATTCATTAAATGCCATCATTAAAACGATACTTTTTTAAGTAATTTTACGACCACATTGCTAATTTGTATACCTTGGAATTAACAAAAACTAACAAAAACAAGGTTTTCTATTCATGATTTTTGTTTTCTATTATCTATAGCATTTTCGGGCCGATGCTATCATGTTTAAAATATGTCTCTAAGCAACCAAATGTGTATGAAATTTTCTGAAATAATACATTTAAATTAGAAACAAATGCGAGCATTTAATTTTCGGGCGCGTAATTTCTTTTCACATGTATACAACATGACAAAGTGTGTTTTATAAGATGAGAGAAATTTAATCATCCATGTTTCATTTTTGACTGCTCCCTCTCTAATTTGAAACGCATAACGATAGTGTCACATTTCAAAATTTTTGACACAAAACAATAATTCCTATGTGTCTATTTTGTTTAAACAGATATTGAGTTACTTCATCCTCACAAAAGGGAATTATATTTTCTTCGATTTTAGATTTAGATATCTGTACGTATTAACTGAAAATCTCATAAATTGTTTTTAATTATGACACATAGTTACAATTCAGGAGTTACCCAATGAGCCGACTGAAAGGACCGAGATAAAACAGGGCCGTATCTTACAAAAGCATCTAACTATTACCATAGCAATATTTCATATTTTCTTTTAAAAATCACCCTGTGTTGTAAATGATTTGTCAGATAAAAAGAGTTACAAAAAGATCTAAAGATCGCGCAGACGACATTATATCATCTGCTCCGGACTCATTTATCGTTTTTCGCATTTATGTCCAATTCGATTCCCTCCCTTGAGTTATAACTTGTTGGAGTTTTACGAGTGAGAAAAAAAAGTATTTATACTAGATGCAGATCATTAGGTTTTTACCACATCAAAGCAACAAAAGTAGGAAAGTCTTATGACAGGGTTCATTTAAAGTATTACATAACGTATCTCTTGTGTCCACGGAATAAAAGCAATTTACCAATGGCCCGCGGGACCTTTATTGATAATAGTGCGAAAATAACAATATGTTTTGTATTCAACTATGAAATGCCGACTGATACATTCTCTGTACTCTCCAATATTTCATTTACCGAGCCGACATGGCTATTCACACGAATAATTGAAGCCTGGGATCAAAACCAATCAAAACACGCGATACAATTTGATTATGATAATCGGGCTACGATATTGATAATCATATTTCAGGCATGCGCAGTGGGCTGTTATGTGAATAAATCAGAGAGAAATAACGTGTGCTGTTCTTATTATATTGACAATTGAATAGATGTATCCAGCTTCTTGAAAATGTCTCGTCGTAAGCAGGCCCGACCTAGGCATGTGGATGATCCCGACTTAGAGTCGCCGGCAATAGCGGCTAACTCAGTCGGTAAGAAATAAGGACTTCTATTTATATTTTTTATTTTAGATAAGGTTTATTAAAATAGTGTACATAACTTTTGAAAGTGAAAGTTGCGCGGATATGTGCGAAAATTTATATTAGTGGTGAAGTTTTTTTTAACTAAAGTTTATTTGCCGACGGATTTTTATGGCATGAAGTGTTCAGAAATTTACGAACGTTGCTTCCTTGCTTTATCGTTGAAGTGCTGGCATTCGGTTTTATCGGACTTAGGAAAGAGACGGATTTTGCGTTAAGAGAAGAGCGTGTTAAATCTTTTATACTTAAAGAATTATTTTTTTTTTTTGGTTTGTAAATTTCTCGAAGACGAGGAAAAGGGATACGTCTTTTAAGAAAGACAGGTAATTAAGGAAAAAAATATTTTCTGTGTGTAAGTGACTGGTACAGACGGTAAATATATATTTTTATTTTTTATTTTTCTTCTGACATTTCTGCCTTTTGGGGAGTTTGAATTTAAAGAGTTTGAAACAAACTGCTTATGTCATTATATTTCTATCTTATAGAATGTTTCAATAAATCTTATATTATTTTTATCAAAATCTGTGAGGACATTTTCGGTACTCTTGAAATTGACTATCTCACTAATGACATGTTTCAATTACACTTCTTTCTATCGTATGCAGCTATTTCCGTTAAGGAGCTCTTTAAAAAACAAAAATTAATTGAGACCCCCAACTGATGCAAATTTTACTGGAAAATACGGAAGAAGAAAATGGTAATTTGTTCGATTGTTCTTTGCACGTAAATGTTATTCTAACGGTGTCGCCGTTTGCACGTGCAAGCTGTCGGGTGTTTATTGATGGAAGTGAGAACGTCCTGCAAAAGTAAAATTAAAACTTTCTCTGAATTTGTCAGGTTTTCAGTGAAATGTCCAGGAAATAGTTAATAACAGGGTAGCAGTTTTAGAATTACTTGAGAAATTTTATGTACGAACTTACGAGATTATGATAATTAATATGGATATATATGCACGGTAGTGAAGATGTATGTACAAACTGTGTTTATGGAATTAATAATATATGTATAAACTGTGTAAGTTTTTTAGTGTTTATGGAATTAAATCTAAGCTTTATTTTGTGTAAACATGCACATTCTTTCTCTTATTTTCATAATTATTTTTTATCACTTGCCATTGTGTAAAACTCAGAAGTCAGATGAGATGTTTATTTACTGAATTGCTCTTTTTCTTTTCTATCAATGATATTAACAATAATTGAAAAGATTCTAGCTTTTTACCTAAACAAATGGGGCATTCACAAAGAATTAGCAATCTTGCTCAACAGCCCAGAGAGTTGTTTTAGTGATACAATGTATAGAATTAAAATACTTTAAGCAAACAATCTTTCCATTTTCATATTACTGGAATATTGACATAAGAGTCAATGTAGGTTTTATGCTGAAATAAATACATTTTCTTATCATTACTTTAAGAGATAGTATCTTGGTGTTTTCTTATAGTGATGTAAAATTACACAGGATTTATGAATATTATCAAATTAATCCTTTATTATTATATATTGGTTCCACCGCTCCATTATATACGGTAAATGTTATCTTAAATTATTATCTACATTACATAGATTTTTAGTTTCATGTGATCTTTGTTATTTTTGATTTTTATAAACGATTACCTCTGCATTATTATTGTATAACATTGGTAATAACAAAATTAATAAAAGTATTTTGATGTTAAGGAGTTGACATTATGCGCCAGAAAGTTAAAATTAGCAAGATAATTTTAGATTGTTTTTCTTAAAGTACTTCCTTACATGGCCTTACAGATTTACATTGTAGAACATTAATTTGTAGTGATATATACATGTATTTATGAATTTTAGAAAGATCTCTGATCATTCTTTCAAAAATAAGTTTTTCTTTTTGTTTAATTAAATTTTATATTGCTTGTATTTACAAACAGTTTAATTTTTTTAGAGAAATAATTTTTGGTAAAACAAAAGCTGACAAAAAATGAAATTGAATTTAGATAAAATTTAATTTTGAAATATAAGATGATATTCAGGTTTTAACAGTATAATTAAATTCCAATTTAGAGAAATTGTTTCGGAGAATTTTGGCTCAAGGCTGCATGTAATATCTAAATCTTAACCTCTGTTAGATATGTGATATCAAGGCATATCTCGCCTGTGAAAGGAAATTGGTATGATGCAAGAACAAATCTTAGATTTTTTTCACTAAAAGATAAAAAAATACAGTGTTACATGCTGTTATGAATGTATACCCTAGATCAAAGCAGTTAATACAGGGGGAACTTTAGAACAAGACAGACCAGCCATTATACATATGACAAGAAGTTAACAGTTATTCAATAGGGGATAAAATGAGTCCCTTATTAGAGTGCCTATCCTGACTCTTTGTTCTTAAATTGCTTTAGCCAGATAATATCATTTACACCTGTATAAAAGCTGTGTGATAAAAGGGATCAGGCCCCTAAATCCTATTGAATGTAATTAACATGGTAGATGACTATATATAATTGAAATGTAAGATAACCCAGGAATATTATCCCCTTACCAAAATCCTGGAGATAAATAAGTGATTTTGAGACTGGTTACAGTAAGATAAAATAAAGATTTCAGACTGGTTGCCATTTCTCTCATCTTGGCTACCAGTATAGCCTGTTGTTATGTTTATAATACATTTATGAAAAACAAATCTTTAAAAATATCTAAAAGAAAATATGATTTCAGATGTATTTTACTAACCTTATTGCTGTGTAAAAAAATGAAAGACTTTAAGTCATTATTTGTTCTTTCATTTCATATGAAACGTTGATTCAACTTTTTTCTTTTAAAAATGTGTTATATATATATGCACAAATTTGCTAAATACAGCAACTTTTTAGTTGTACTATTAAATTTGTTCCTTTAAATACTTTTATTTTGTTATTAAAACATAGCTTAATTTTGATTTAATAAATTACCCACTTATAATTCTTATCCAAAAACAAAGACTTTCATACGAAAAATAAAACAAAAGATGAATGGTTTAGTTACTGTTAGATATATTTCTTAAGGTAAAATACATACCGATACATATAAAAAATCAAAAGAAATATTTTCGGCGGTATAATTTGAATGATTATGATATTTGTTAGTCAAAATATATTTGCCCAGGAGCGTTGTCATTTTATTACGTATTTGGCCTTTAATTATATTTTTCATATAGTTTTATTTATGTACAAAGCTAGAAAAAGGACTGTTCAAAATTGGTATATTTTAATTACAATTAGGACCTCTAATTGACAGATGATTACTTAATTGACATCAGTATTGAAGGGTGTCATTTCAGCCAGTTTGTTATTATTTCTCTATTTCCTAGAAGTGTCACTCATGCCATAATTCTTGGATGTTATGCCATAATTCTTGTATTATTATTGTACAAATATTTACTATTCTGCTGATTGTTATTTTTCTCTCCTTGAGTAGTGTAATGTAGACTCCCGTTGGGAGAGCACTTAGGTTAGTCTGCAAGTCCCTGTGGGATTCATTGTATATCTTTCACCAGCTTCTCTTTGATTATCTTAGTCAGTAAGTCCCTGTGAAATCCACATTAATTTATTGTGAGAAAATAATTATTCCAAAGGACTTTAATCATAAGAAATCAGAAGATCTTTTTGCTTTTTATTTTGTCTTAACAAGATTGCATGCAAAATGTAATTGTTCTTTGGCATGAGGCAGTAAGGTATGATTCTTGTGCATGCATTCTCCTTAATTAATTGATTATGTAAGATGCTTGGCCCAATTATATAATGATTAGTTTGACATATGGGTGCATTAAGGAGATATAACATCATCTACAGGTGGGTTAATTGATTTTCCAGCATCCCTCCATTGAAGCCCCTTGTGTATTTTATAGGGGATGAATGATTTAGGGCCAATCAGATTTATAACTTTGGTCTCTATTCACAGAGGAAACTGAACAGTGGGCCGATTGTAACAGGTTACTGGATTTATTATGTAACAATGCTAGTAAAAATCAGACTTCTAACTGTACATGAAAAGGTTGATTGACATAAATAGGGTCTGGAAATTTTCAGAAATAGCCACTGTTTTGTGTAACATGAATTGAAAAAAAAGATTAAAGAAGCCGGTTCACCAGTAAAGATACCCTTTTCATTAATAGAAATAATTAATTATTTCATTATTCTGGGAACAACATCTTGTGGGTAAAATTTTATAGATATAGCTCCAATGGAGTGTGTACTAATTTTGTTGTTTTTAATAGATTTTAACCAATGCTGTGCTTAGTGTATCGATGAGGACATGACGCTTATTATTCATTGCCGCTGCTTTTTTTTTTATAGTTGTACTTGTCTCTTATAATTCTAAAATTGAATGGCCATTTACATGTGTTTTTAATGCTGTGATGTTTATTTATTTGTATATATTTGATGTTTGTAAATGGAGGAGACTGAAATAAATAAATAAAAAAATTTTGTAAACAAACTTGCATAATATAATAGATCAGTAATTTGAAGGAGCGAGTTCATTTGTCAGCAGTGTTTGTCACAAATTTTTAGTTTTGTTCAGACTCCTGCAGTCCAGATATTATTTTTTTGTTTAAAAGCTTTTTGCCTCCCACAAACAAAGCACTGCTCATTATTCCTTCATAAGTTTGACAGTGGTTGTCCAGGAACTATTTTAAGCAGCTGTATACATCAAGAAAAAAATAGTTCCTGCCAAAATCATTCGACTCTCTGACTGGCATAAAGCATCAGAAATAGTTATTCTTATAAAACAAAGTTGAAATTAACATAGCTTGTCAGGCCATAAACCATATTCTAGAAACTATAACTGGCATTTTTGCAAAAGATGTCATGTGAGCGATGGTAGCCTAAAGATAGAAGGACCGATAACACATTGATAGATGAAAAAAGATTGTATTCTATACCCTCATAACTTTATCGTCAGCTGTGAGTTTGGATCATTTTGAAGACGTTTTGAAAAATTTTGACAGGAACAATTTTCTATGATTTGCGATTTTGCGTCATATGTATTAGGTTGTCTGTTCCAATTGTTTTCTGGGAAAATTAGAATAGGGGAGCAAGAAAAGTAAAAATGTCAAAGATTTTTATCAAGCTGCAACTCATATGAGCGAAACTGGATAAAGCCTTTGCAGTTCCGTATAGAACTTGGCAGGAAGAAATACTATCTAGCTATACTACGAATTCTAAAAGTATCAAATTGTTTCAAGATTTCTGTTCTGGTAAGGACTTTATGTACTATGTAATATTGTTTCTCATTTTTTATTTTATTGATATGTGGCTATTATAGTTTTTAAGTGTTTATTATTTATAAATAACTTTTTGGTGAATGCCCAGGACCATTCTGGGTCTTAAAAATGGTTGAATTTGCGTAAACATTTTATCAAAAGCAGACAAAAACTTCATAATCTTCTTTCTGTTGAGTCTGGGCATCGAGTCTGCACAGGAAAAGAGAACGACAAACATATTTACCCAATTAGTACTTTTTTAGCATAAAGAATATGAAATAGAATAAAGACATGACGCTGGTATGTCAGAGTAAGATTATTGGCGGACTTCTCCAGTCAATGTCTGTACAGAATTTTGATAAAATTATTCGATATGCATGAGACAGAAGATCTGATCAGAATAAATTGTTTCCCAGAAAACTTTCTCAGTAAATATGACAATGGAAAACCGTAAATGAGTTTGATCATTGTCTGCGAGTATTGTTAAGACTGGTTTTCTTTTTTTTCGGAACGTTTTATAGAATAACGTATTATTGAATGGTAAAAAAGTTTTTTTGGCTTATTAAATGCTTCACATTTTGTTACAATTTTAAAAATGACCTTTTCTTTTTTTGTCTCTCTTTTTTTAAGGGCTGTTTTAGTGAATTTAATTCGCTATATTTACAATTTAATGCCTTTTCTACTGATTTGATGTAAGAATGTGCAATAAACCTGAAAAAAAAACAACAACATTTTACATTATAATTACATTGGAGAAAAATAGTAACGAAGGTTGGGTGTCCTTATTTACTTAATAGGGATTCATTTATGCGGGCCTGATTGTCTCTTTCTTAAGATTTACAGAATTTATACCAAGAAAAATTAACCCTTTTAAAGACATTCACTGTTTATAAAAGTAATATTGTGGGGAATATTTCAATTTGGAAGACTGTTCTAGACTTGTTTTACTGTATTTTTATATCCTGTTTGATTGAGCTGTTTTCTTGTCTTAAACTTTAGATGAAATTTTAGATTTGCACTAGCCACCCACTACCTAGCTGGGGACAACATCAGGCAGAACATTTCCAGAATTAAAACATCATTCCTGATTGATTCTGTACAGTGGTTTCTCAATTTGATTGAAACAAACTTTAAATTTACCAGGAAAGATTTTAAAGCAACTGGCTTACAAATGGAATGAAAATTTTCAATATCTAATCACAGTCACATTTTGAAACTTCTTGCATAGAAAGACACAGACTGATGCTACTGTACAGTTGTGAGTTTGTTTATAATTTGAAACCATTTCAGGCTCCAAAAAACAAAACTTTGTGTTATTGGGACATTATTGAAAAGAATTGCATATCTGAAAGTTTACACCAAATGCTTCTTTAACCCTTAGCCTGCTGCAGGCGAATTTAACAGCCTTTGCAAACAGCTTGGAACCAGATCAGACGCCGATTAAATCGGCGTCTGATCAGGTTCCAAGCTGTTTGCTACCCTGACAATATTTCTTCCAATTTTGGAGCAAATTGAATGAACTTTACAATTGTAGCAGACGACATTTCCAGCAGACGACAATTTATCTAGCATGCTAAGGGTTAAACAAAAGTACAATTTTTAAAGCAGTTTGGGATAGTAAGTTCATTATTACCCGATATCTGTAGTCCAGTTGTTTTATTTTTTCAAAATGGTTCAAGATAGTTGCAAGTTTGCGTTTGTGTTCTAGTTGCTTTAATTTTTAGGAAAGATTTAAGATAGTTGTATTTTCAATGAATATGTGTGATGTAGTTGCTTTGATTTAAAGTACAATTCGAGTAAGTTGCATTTTTAACCCAATATCTGTGATGTAGCTGATTTAATTTTGAAAGCAATTTGAGACTGCTGCACTTTTACCCAATATCTTTGATGTAGTTGATTTAATTTTTAACACAATTTGAGACAGTTTCATTTTTACCCAAAAATTGTGATTCAGTTGCTTTAATTTTGAATGGTTGCATTTATACCCAAACTGTGTGAGAAAGCTGCTTTAATCTGGATCTGGTTCCCAGATGTTTTACTGTGATATAATGTTGCTTATTTATGGTTGTCAGCTTGAATCAGTGTGTATTCAGGTGTACATTTCCTTCTTTTTAATTATTTAAGATGTTTTTAAAATATTAATTTCACCATATTACAAAAACGGTTTTATTTAAACAGTGGGCTTGTCATAAATTTCGGATGTAACTTTTAACGATACAAAATAGTCATTTGTATCAATTTTGAACTCTGTATGGGAAAAAGAATGAACCTGGGTATAAATGAGAATTTTATTTCGGCATTATGAAAGAGTATATTTCGTTAACTTGAATGGGAAGAATTTTATATGTTATTGAAACCTCTTAGAAGGATATATAATTGTTCTACTTTGTCGAAATTTTATACCTTACTCCTATAATACCATATTCTTAACTCGATTTTATTGTTGCAATTTCTGAAAAGGGACAATTTTGTCAAAAGACATCAACATAAATTATAAAGAAATGATGGTCATAAAATATCTAGGGGCGAATATAAAATCATGCAATAACTGTAGGCACTTATTTATTGAGAAATATCAGAATTAACATTTGCAAAATAATAAGATGGTGGTATTGTTTTTGCCAGCTGTGCAGTTTGCAGGACTGAGAATATCAATTTAATGCTTTGGAAAAAGTTCTAGTATTTAAAAAGTGTTTTTAAAGAGTTCCTGTCAACAAGTTTTTATAGTTTGTTTTTGAAAGTAAAAGTACAGTTAGCAAACAGTATTTCTGTTATGGGGAAAGTAACCTTTTTGGCATGCTTTAGAAATTACCCAGTGTTCGACAACCTTCTGTGAAAAAAGCGTTTATCATAAGGGTGTACAACATAAAAATTATTCGCAGACTTTGAATGATGTATTTTAAATAATAATACAAAACTTTCTGAAAATCATAGAAACTGCTTCTGTAGTTTTCGCCTCGCAGAGAAAATTCACTTTATTATCTGCAACAGACACGAATATTGTTCCAATTAATTAATGAAGTTATCTTTCCGAGATCTAAATTATAAAAAAAAGTACCGGTACTTCAAAAGGAAACACATACGAAGTTCTAACTGCAGTTCAAAGTGCAGAATTCAGGGACGTCTATTGTTGCTAAATGTTTTGTTTTCTATTTTATTGAATGTTGGTTTAGAATTCTTATTACAGTTATAGTCAAATAGTATTTTTATTTCTACACTCGTGTTGAGTGACTGGCATGTATTTAGATATTTCATTATCATTTATAAATCTAAAATTGTCATGTAAATTGTTAGAAAGGCACATGATTGTTTTATCACACGTCTGCTAATAATCCCTTTGTAGGTAGAAATACCATGAAAATCAAAGGAGCTCTGCTAGTGTGTTATGATGCAAAATAAATGCAAAATATACTCTATATGATACTGTAAAGCAGTGAGGCAGCTGCTTTTAACAATATAATGTTTGAATGAAAAAGTAACTTCAAAGGAAAATATTTTGAAAGGCAGGCTGTATGTTAAATAGCTTCCAGTTAATTCAGTCTTATAGCTCATACATTCTGCATATTCCATATACATATGAGCCGCGCCATGAGAAAATCAACATAGTGGGTTTGCGACCAGCATGGATCCAGACCAGCCTGCGCATCTGCGCAGTCTTGTCAGGCTCCATGCTGTTCGCTAACAGTTTCTCTAATTGCAATAGGCTTTGAAAGCGAACAGCATGGATCCTGACCAGACTGCGCGGATGCGCAGGCTGGTCTGGATCCATGCTGGTCGCACACCCACTATGTTGGTTTTCTTATGGCACGGCTCATTAGATTTTTGTTTGGGATAGGTCTTTTTCATATGTAACCCTTTGGCATCATGGATGTTTGAACCAGGTTCCATAACTCTGACATACAGTTTACAAAGTTATTTCCCCTTTTTACTTGGAAGTATAACTGAAAATTTCCACGAAAGCTGGTTTCTCAGAAATTTCCTGACAGATTGTGTACAAATTCCAAACAAGGCTTTTGCATCATCAAATTTCATCATTCATTTTAACAAAATTAGGTCCCCTTTTTGTACTTAGATAAAGTGTTTGAGTCTAAGCTAGTTAGTATTGAAAGGTTCTTATTGCTTTATGATTCTGCAGCAACATTTTTTATATTTGTTGTTTAAAGGTTTTGAATATATTTGATCAGAAGTTTTTGAATCATTTATTTTTTATTACCTCCCTTTATGACTCTGAATTTATATGTCCATGAACAAAACTGAAAGTACTGCTTTTCTATCTGTCATTCTGTATTTGAACAGCAGCTTTATCTGTTCTTAACATAAAATTGAATGTCTAATGGAATTTGAATAGAAGATTGTAATATTTCTGGTAGTTAAAGGACACTGTCCCTAAGAATAGGTTTTTGTTTAAATTAATGTGAACACTGATGCTCCATTAATATACCTGTGTCCAGACTGCTGATAATGTAAGCACTTGTAATATAAAAACATATAACGAAATCTTGCTTGTACACATACACATACACATAATGAAATCTGCGTCTGTATTATAGGAAATAAGCAGATGTTTGAGTACAGTAATCAGAAATTTCATCTATATTTCTAATCTGTAAGTCCTTGATTTATAAGAAATTTTCCATGTTATGTTGATTATTTTAACACCTGGATCTACGGATATCTTCCAGTTTGATCAGTATTCATTTTGATTTAATAAAGACAATGGAATAAAATTGTAATAATGTGTATAACAGACCTGGTGTCAAGTTTATTATTTTAATTTTATCTCTTTTATTGTGTTTTGCACTTGACGGCTGCTGATTTAGATGTCATATCCATCGGAGGAAAATGAGATTAACTAGACTCTACTACAGAAATAGCTAAGTCGTTTTGGTTTTGAAATCTCATCATCCGTTTGGTCTTCCCAGTACTTGTAGTTGTGCAAGAAAGGTCAAGGTCAGTGAATACCACCACCTTGCCCCTGTCCTTGTGAAAGAATTGTACTGGAGTGAGGTGTGGGTGGGGAATCGTGGGGGTGAAAGCAGGAGATGGTTTTGCTGGAATTCCCAAGCTACTCAGATTTGATGTCAAGCATACTATCCTTTAACAAGCACTATCCACAAAATTCAAAGGTGCTCTAGGTCAAGTCCAGCAATGTATATTCCCTTTTGTTCAAGATGACTGGCCAGTGTGTCTAATTGCCCGATTAAAGGTTCAATTATAATATCCCATTGATCTGTATTGTGCCCAATTTCATATCATGTAAATTGATACCTGTGATGAATTTGTAAATCTCTGATTTGATTAACTTGATTTGTACTTAGTTAGTGTTTCTTGATTGAATTAGTATCAATTTCAACCAATTTCATACATATTACAGAGATATGCATACTCAGTCTTTCGAGAAGAAAATATGAACAAGAATCATGTTGTTTGTAATGCTATGGTTGTTTGCCTGTTTAACCTTTACCCTTCTAAACTTTTAAAATGGACTGGTCCATCATTCAGTTTTGGCAGTACCATTTCTTATTTAAAGGGGTGTTCATTGAAAATTTATTGACTGAGTAGTGAACAGTGCAGACCAAGAAGATCAGCCTGCATGCTGATCTTAGCCTGCACTAGTTGGAAAGGCAGAATCACTTGCCGCCAGCAGGCTAAAGGTTAAAGGTGGTCAATCATATATAAGCAACATTATATGAGTATAATTGGTCTTTTTGTCCCTCAAATAAATTTTTAACAACTAAAAATGTCATACAGCAGGCTATTTTTGTTGATTTCAATGCAATTTCTAGTTTTACATTTACATTTGATAGATGTTTGGAAATTAAAATGGTGCATAGCTTCGGAATTCATTATTTTCAGTCTGTCAAAATATTAGGAAAGGGAGGTAATAATAATTTTGCAAGCAGAATAGGAAATCTAATTTTAAAAATACCTCAAGTGAAGATTAGACATGAATTAAGAACTCAGTGAACACAAATTAGCATAAATGATTAGTTGTTTAAGTTTTGAACAAATCCATCTGCTTACCAAAATATGATTAACCACCTTTAAAGAGAACATGAGATGTTTTTTTTGCAGTATTTGAAAATATTAAAAAATTAAGTACTTGAATAAAATATAGTTTGAATATGATATTTTCTTTGATTTTGAAATTAACTAGCTTATTTATGCTATAAATATTTTTAAATTTCAAAAACTAGTGGTAGAATATTTGTCAATGGTCGCAGTTGAGAAGGAATTTCACCTAGACTATTAGTCACTTGCAGTTACCAGAGTTACAGGGTTTGACTGTACATTTTTTTTTCTGGAGAAATGCTGTTCTTTTGTCACTGTCTAAATTAATCGGGTTTAATTTTCTTGACGACATAAGATTAAAAAAAAAAACAGATGTAGGCAAGTCTGTCCTGAAGCCAACAGTTGATTGGAACTAGTTTTAATTTCATTTACACCAGCTTGAGAATAAATGTTTAATGACCGGCATCATAATACGAACATCATCATCATCGCATTATTATAATTAATGCCAAATTATCGCCAAGCAATGAAATTATTTCCTAATTAAGACCAAATTTAAAGACAAACATTAAAAAATGAACAGAGATTTGATTAAGGGTCTGGCAAGTAAGTGGATTAAATTCGCTGTCGTCTTCTGGAAGTTTGACTTTTTTTTTATACTCTTTTGTCTCTTTCATCAGAGAGAATGTTTGTATATGAATTACATATGAAAATTGTTTGCACGAGATTTACATGCAAGATTGACATGTGTTTTGGTTTCACCATATAAGACTGATTGTAGTGTTACATGTAGTTGACGGAATCTGTGGTGTTTGGATCGTATGCCATAGACGTTTGATTTTACCCATTAAATGTTTTACTCATGTTTGGTGTTAGACTGAAATTTTAGCATTTGAGCATTTCAGCTTTGTTGGTTTACTCTTTAACCTTTAAATAACGAGAAAGGTATTCATCCTTGGACTTCAGGATCTGCCCAGTATTGAGACACGTAAGATTTTTTATATCAAAAGATATATATAATCAGTTAAAGGCATGAAAGCCATTTAGTTTGTCTTCCTGTATGCCTAACTTTCAAATTTAAACATTTGAAACGGAACATGAAAAAATTGCTACCAAAAAGAGAAGATTAAGAAAACGGAATCTAGGGAAAAACAAAACAGGCAAACTACATAAACAAGCTTCCTACAGAAATATTGAAATTATTCTAACACAGTTGACAGCTTCTTTTGAGAGCACAACCAAACTTTGAAGTGGTATAATATATACAAAATAACAGTTTCTAAAATTAACAATTAAACAGTATCCAGACCTGTGGAAAAAACCATGTTCAGATCTTCGGCTGAATAAAATATATTCTGACATTAGCATTAATGCTCATTGTTTATTTCTTCAAGTTTAAACAGAGAATAACAAAAAAATAATTTCAGTTACATTTCAAATTCTTCTATATCTTTTACAATTGAATAGACCTCTTGAAGTTAAGGTTTTGTAAAAGCATGTGTTCTCATTGTTTATGCAGCAACATCTTTTACTTCGCAAAATTTATTACGAATTACTGCCAGTTCTAAATTAATGTTTACGTGAGCCGTAAGAATTATTTTTGAAAATTTCCTTTCCAAAAAGGATTTTTGTAACACAATTAGTATATTATTTATATCTGGCTAATGTCATATCAATGGTAGCATGTATTTCTTGTTTCAGAGCGAAATGGAAAAGAAATTGGTCGGGGCATATTGTTTATTTCATATTTGATTAAATTTATTTTCTGATTATTATAAGATATCTGCCGTGTTCGTGTTTCCTTTTATCTAGAATGAGTTATGTTAAATTATGAATAATGTGGATTTTATCACTGGCAGATAATGTGTTTTCATCGGCAGGATTCGTAGTGCAAGAATCACGTGCAATCACGTGCAGTGATATGAAGATCGTAGCAAATTTTTTTAAATTGATGAATTATGAGATCTGAAACTTGGCTTTAGGTGAAAGAGAATAAAGTTAGAAAGGAGAGAAAGTTTAACCTCAGTTATAGATGCTGCTGTTTGTTGTCTCGAGAAGTTCAATTGCATAAAACTTGCGGTGCCTTGTTGAATTATTGAACATGATATGCTTTCAAACTTTTGAGTAGTGGTTTTGATATGGTTTCTTGATAAAGTGAAGTTAGTTTGGTATACAAGTCTGTTGCAAGGATGGCACCTACTTTACAATATTAAAATGTAACATAAATCTGCGAAACAGTGATTGACTTTTATACTGAGAACAGTATCTTCCTAAGTACAGTCAAGAATTGCCTCCCCTTGAATATTGAACCCCATTTGTTTTTCTCCTTAAGGACATGGTTGAGATTGTTTCTGAATACCTTTAGATACAACAAAGAAAGTTAATTGATTGATAGTGTTCATTTTGATGCCATAAATCATAATTTAATAGCAGTTGAACACTATGTTACCAAAAAAACCCAACTTTTTATTGTACTAAATGAAAAATGTACATGAGAATTAGATATGATTCACTTTGTTCCCTGAAAATACCAATATTGATGCCTTGACCGGTAAAATGATAATGGCCCCTTCCCCAGTCAGCTAGAATCTTCTATCTGCACAAGAATGAGAATGGACAGCATAATTCACTACACCATCATTCACATGGTTGTTACTTGTTGCGAAATCATCACAATATTAAGAAAAAAATAGATGATAAAGATTTCGTTGAATGACTTAATTGAAGCCTTAGGTTACGGCGTTATGGCAGACACATACAATATTTATCATTTAAAATATATTCAGTCATCTAGTCGGGCTTACTTCAAATGTTTGTCATAAAGGATACATAGTTTAACCTATGACTTATTTCTATCTTTCATATTTCACGCTTGTCATATTTCATTTTTCTCAAGCGATTAAACACAAATATACAAATTTTTGTGTCAATAATATTTGAAGGGAGTTTTTGATTATAAAATAACATGCTCACTGATGGTTAAATTATGACAGCTGAAATACTAAAGAATATATTTGAGACAACTTTCGTACAAATATTCAGTTTTTAATATCCAAAATACAATTACCATACCAGAAGTTTATGAGGTTGTGCTGGCAAACACTTATTTTTCAACATATTAATGCTTTGTGTCCTTTAGATGAGTTAGTTTAGATCTTTTGTTGTAGAAATATTTTTAGGTCTGTATAATGGTCAGTTAACTCTGCTCATAATTTGAGCCGCACCATGAGAAAACCAGCATAGTGCATTTGCGACCAGCATGGATCCAGACCAGCCTGTGCAACTGTGCAGTCTGGTCAGGATCCATACTGTTCGCTAACGTTTTCTCTAATTGCAATAGGGTTTGAAAGCGAACAGTATGGATCCTGACCAGACTGCGCGGATGCGCAGGCTGGTCTGGATCCATGCTGGTCGCAAATGCACTATGTTGGTTTTCTCATGGTGCAGCTCATTTATGGATTTATGACTACTTTGAAACTCCAAATGAAACAGAGTAATACAGGATTTAAGATTTGGGACATTGTGTTTTGCGTTCCAGGCAAATAAACTTGAGATTGTGGAACATTCAAAAATCTCTAGCTTCTGACTGGCCACTGTGTGCAAACGAAGTCATGTGACTGACCATTGCCATTGTTGCATTCTGAGGTTGGTAACCAGTCTGCAATGGAATGCTTTCTTTTTCAGTTACAGATTGTTCACATTTTCACCATTTTTTGGGATATGAATAAAGGTTTAATCTAGAGTAATAACTAAAAATAATGAGAATTTCAGCACTTGGAGATTTGCAAATTAAAAAAATTGTAAAATCTCGTATAGATTTCTATATAGCTTTATGTACATTATTGTATAAAACACTGTAACCAATTGTTACAGCTGGGGTATAGATAAGTAAAACACAGATTGAGTGACATTACAAAATTAAATATGTAACTTGTATTTGTTACTATTATTACAGTACCAGTTTTCCCAGAAGGAGCAGCAGACGTCACAGAGAAACTAGAAAACACAGATATACTGGAGAATGGTGAAGACATACACATGAACAAAGACAGTCAGCAAGGTATACAAACAAATGACACACAAAATGTTTCATCTCATTGTCCAGTTGTATGTGTAGACCCTGGCATCACCAAGGTTAAGGTCATTGATGATTATGTTCCATCTCTTTACTCAGTTGACTGTATAGACTCTGGCACCTCCAAGGTCAAGGCCATTGATATTTTGTCTGCTGAGCATGTAGTCAGTCAGCCAATCAGAAAACAGGTTACATTTCATAGCAGGCTTTTCACTGGTTGGTTGGTCACATTTTCATTAGATGCATAGTTGACTCTTGTATGACTTAGGGCTCTGGTTTTGGATCTGTGTTGAAAAAGAACACTTGTCAGAGATATGACATAACATTTTAGGAATTTATTCACTCATTAAGTATGCTGCAAAATGAGATGTACCTATAGGGCATTTGGAAAACTCAAGTTATATTTTGAAGTAAATCAAATATCTTGTTGCCCTATTAAGTGTGCCTCATAGTTTAAATGATGTACATCAGTGGTCAAGTATTATTTTTAACTTACCTCTGCAGAAATTCTGCTTTCCTCACCAGAGAGAGTTACATTTATTTTAATTTCATGCAGGTCTGTTCGCTGCATTACGGTTACTTGAAATGAGAGTTATTTATTCTTTGGACATCACCTGTAACTTGAAAGTGTAATTTCATCAGTTGTAATTAAGTGATAAACTGATTTTCTTGAAAAAAATGCAGTGATTTTGAATCTATCTAGGTGCAAATTTTGGATAAATATGGTATCAGATGCTGCCAAACTACAAAACTTCTCAGAAATTATTAAATAACGCTATTTGTGTGACTTTCTGAGTTTTAATTACTCGATTGATATTAAAATATATTTTATGAGCTTTCCCAGATATAAAATATGATATTCTAATATTTGATAATTCACATATTGCTTGATGTATGGGTATAAAAGGGAATATTTTATGAGTTGATTATATGAAAATATGATATCAGTTTATGAGGGCTTCTAATCTGAAAGGAAGGTTTATAGGCATGATAATAGTTAGTTTAATTAAGAGATGAGATTTATGAAATATTAATTCACCAGATGAATCCTGATAATGAACAAATGTGCAGAAATTGTAACCTGCAGAAAATATTGAGCTATTACAAGACAGAGCTTTATAAATTGATAGAAAACACTCTTGTACTGGGTTTTGCTGAATTTATGTGTTAATTTATATATGAATGGCAAATATTAAGTAAAATGATAAATTTTCTTCTGGACTTTAATAATATTGTAGATAAAAAATAAAACTTGGATGAAAGATGAGGCCATTCTATGTATTTGTCAAGGCCAGACTTTGTATATCCTCATTTATCGAGATTGTGCAATTTATCATGTTTATGAATAAGTGGACATTAATTAGTTGATAAATTAGCCATTTGATATTTTGATGTAGTTTTACATTAGTAAGTAGTATTTCATACTACATATTAATAAAGTTATTAAGATAGAAAGATATGTTAAGGTGGCAGGATACTTTCTTGTCATGCCTAGATTTGAAGATGGCCATTAAGTGGTCGAGTGGCAAGGTCAGCGAATTTGAAACGTTATGGGCAAGAAACCTTAATTCAGGGTGTAGAATTCTTTCATGTGCGGAAGTCATCCAGCCGACTTATTGAAGGTTGGTGTTCTACCTGTGTGCCATCTATGCCTGAGGTAATGCCAAGAGGTGCATCTGAGGTCTTCCGCCACGATCAAAAGCTTTGAAGTCGTCATATCATCTAAAATCTTGGCAGTGTGTGTCTTTATTAAAGTCAACAAAACGCACCAACATAGGGGCCTCTGTTACTGCATGGTTTAGGACAGTCTTTGAAAGTTTGTTTGCAGGTTCTTTGTTACCCTATATATGTATTATTTTGTGATGAGTTCATTGAGTTGACTTCCAGAAAGTCTCTTTTATTTCATCTCTCCCTCTTATATAATACAGACGTAATTAAATTCCAAGATAAAGTAATTGATTCGTGATCTGATATAAATGTTTTCATTTGTTGTTGCACATATGTTGCCCTTCCAAAATTGGTAAATTTGCTAGAGACTGCGGGTATCAGTAATTTATTTTGAATATTTATAATGAATATTATTATTATAATTCTTTAAAGGAACTTTCTCCTTAATTTAATCCATTTTGTCAATGTGCGAAGTGAATTTGGAAGATAAATTCTCTAAACATAATTTTAAGTTTGATAAATGATAGCCATTCGTGATTAATTCATTTCCAAGGTATTCGACCACCTTAAATATTCACTGAATCTCTTGCATGATTCATACAAAACTTGTATTGTTACTGATAAATTATGTAGAAGTATTTATGCGAAAACTTGAAAAATCAAATCAAATCAAAGTGTAATTTATATACAGCTGTCAGCATTTGAAAATATTTTATTGTAAGATCTTTTGTTATAATTTTAGGTCCCTCGTTTCTAACACTTGTGAGATACCTAAGTAACCAAGCCCCACGTAAACGCTATGTCTGAGGCATGCAAAGAAAATATCATAGCTTTGAAAATATATTTTCAAACTTGTCATACACACAAAGGAACTGATATATTTGATTTTTTCAAAGTACGGACCACCAGTAGAAAATTTTTGATGTATAGAGCGATTCTGACAGGATCTCGACTCCGCTGAATAAGTAACGATTAAATATAATAGTTTTAGAGATAGGGGATATTTGATTAAGAATGATGTATGTATCGCTTATTATAATATATGTCTCTGATTTTATATTTAGTGAAATTTATCGATAGAATTATCACCCTAAATGTGCATATTTAGAAAATCTGCCTTTCCCCTTATCTTGCACGATCATAAAGCAGTCTGATCGAGGTTAAAACCGTCGCCATTAAAGCTTTCAGCTTAAAAAGGCGTTAAATTTTAGGATTTTCTAGGTTTAAACATGAAACAATTTACAAGTGTTTATGTCTTTTAATAAAATCTTATTCATATAAATAATATGGGAAATCACGAAAGCGCAGTGGAGTAATATCGTAATTCCCTTTAAGATATAAACATAAAAACTCTGCCTTGAATAAGTCCGCATCTCATACAGAATTTGGTAGAAAATGATACCTTGTTTTTGAACATCAAAGGATGTTGGACTGAGTCATGAATTCAAGATATGTAATAATTTTAGGTTGTTATAGTTTTGATATATGATATCATTTTTGTTATTATAATGAAAAAATACCTTAAGGCTGCAGTTTATAAGATGGAGTACAGGATGTTCAAATATGTAGCAGTTATAGCTAATATTGTCTACATTGGTATTTTTGTTTTTTTCTTTCTGTACAAAAAAGAATGTTATTGACACTAAGATTATGACGTTGATGATGATAACTATGAATATGTTAAGAGGATGATGATGATGATGATGATGGTGATGATTATCATAATGAAATTCATGATGATAGCAATGATGATAGCAATGAAGAACAAGAAGAGGAGGAAGAAGATGATGATAATGATAATGATGAGGAGGAGGATGATGATGATGAAAATTAAGACTGGTTATGAGCAGAATATTTTCATCTCAAGTTTAACCTAAATTACTCTGTAAGAAACAGGCAAGGGTCCCAGCTCACTATGGAAACTTACTTTGAAGTCATACGTTACCTCTATAAACATGAGAAAAACGTTAGTATTTACGTATGAGTCCCTACCCTTTATAAGCAGGATAAAGTATGATTAACCCTTAGCCTGCTGCAGGCGAATTTAACAGCCTTTGCAAACAGCTTGGAACCAGATCAGACGCCGATTAAATCGGCGTCTGATCAGGTTCCAAGCTGTTTGCTACTCTGACAATATTTCTTCTAATTTTGGAGCAAATTGAATGAATTTTACAATTTTAGCAGACGACGTTTCCAGCAGACGACATTTTATCTAGCATGCTAAAGGTTAAGAATTATGCAATTTTAAAATATTATGCAAATGAAACTATTGTAAAAGCTTCTTTTATTATTATTTAATGATTTAAAGCCGTTTTTAGTCCTTACAATTGATGGCAAGTTGATAGACCTTAAACTACTTTTTTCATTTCAATATTTAACAATAGAGTGATAATAGCTTCATATGTGACCATTGTCCAGTCCAAAACGGACAGTACGATAGATCCGCTAATTGGGTTTTTCATTTTTCCTCTGTGTATTGATAATATGATAGAATTGTTATGAAAAAATGCCACTTCTATATGGTCGTTACATTATTATGTATATATAATTCAAGTTTTTGTATGAAACTAAATGACCATTGGGTCGATCTGGCACAAATTGGTCCGAAAATGTTATTATTGAAGCCCCCACCTGTGTAAACAGTGAAAAAAATATCGGAACATTAAATTGAAATTGGATAGATTTATGAATTGTTGTACAAAAATGAAACTGAATTATTTATATTTAATAGAAAATAAATTAACACAAATGACAGACTAGATTCTTTGAATAGGTGTTATGTTGCTTAAGAGACCTGTTTAAAGAGAAGCTCATATAAGATGAGTATGAAAAAAGAATTTACCTTTGGTAAGGCTCTCTGGCAACACAAACTTGTAGGTTTTCATGTGACTGATGATACTGTTTTCAAGATTGTTTCAAGTTCAGCAGTTTCCACTTAGTATTATGTGGGAAAGTTGTAATAAGAAGCTGCTTGTGCGGAAAAGTTTCCTTTTGTTTAGAGAGTTCAATTTTCATTTCCTTAGAAAAATAGTCTCCAAACCAAGTAAATACAGTAATTACTTGTTATTCAGATTCGTAGGGGGCTGAAATCGTTCTCTGAGGTTGCAGAATTGGTTAACAGCACTTCTAGTTCATGCAGAACTTGAAAATTTAAGGGCCTTCAAAAATAGATTTTTATAACACCAAAACATAAAAATGTCATATATCTTTGGCAGTATTGTTTGTAAAATTACAAATTCCTTGTATATATTGGTGATTATGGTTATATAAACAGGTAAAGAATTATTACAAAATTATTTTTGCACCAATCATTAGAACGTACATAAAAATGTCCCAGGTAAGGACAGTGCAATAGTTCGGCATTGTACATACATAACTGACGTGTGAAACCCTGCTGGCCGTTTTAGCACTTTTACCTTTTATATAGATGTCTACAATTTGCATTCCTTTTCATACAAAAGTTTATACTATTGAAAATATTTTACGTTTTGTTATTAATAACTGAAATGAATGGACCCTTTTGTCATGTATCATTGGAGAAATTATGTTTTGACCAGTCTTAATAAATAATGCACGCATCAAAATAAAAGGTACCATTAGCACCAGTATACTAACTCTTAGCAGCTTTTATCCTGAATTAAAGTTTGAAACATTGACTTGGGTATACAGGAAATATTGGTTATTAAATGCATCTTTGCTATGGGCATTCAGAATTATGAAGAAATTTAATATAATTTCTTTAATTCTTAAAGACGAAAACAATTTCAGTTTAAATTTTCATAGTTGCAATCTATGTATCGTACCGCATAAATTAAAATATTAGGGATCCTTTTATTTTTCAGCTTTGAAGTTGGTATTGTGATAATTGTTTTGCATTCCTGTTTTCGCAAGCCAATCAAAAAATAAATAAAAGGATTAAATGAAATGCAAATTTTATGCATTATATTACAAACAATGTATGAATAATCTTACAAAGGAAAATTATACTAATGCTTTGAATTTTAATGAAAGCATTCTCCGAGAGTATATCTCACAGATGATCTAATCGTTTTACGATGCATGCAAATATAAGCGCTCATTTCATTTGCCGATTTCTTGAGCAAACATCAAAATTTAGCCATAGATTTTCATATTATTTCCATTTTGAATTATGTAAATATTTTCTTGATGGAAACATGTTTTACAGCTCCCATTTATGTTTGCTATTTTGCGCGATATCATAAAATAAATACGTTCTAACTCACACTAGGTTTCTTTCGCTTTGTCTGTGGATGTTTGCCTTCTATAATTTAAGATTATCATAGATCTGGTATTGTATAGGACTTAAATGTATAAAGTTGAATATTATTCTGTATGAAATTAAAAGTAAATTTTGTCACATTTTTCAAAGACGTTTAGTAAGAATATGTTTGCTTTTGGCCAGCGTCCATTGTTGAAATCATGCTTTCAGTATTTTAGAATATTAATGGTATTAAATTTGGTAAACAAACTTTAACAAAATATAATGTAATATAATCTGCATTCCAAATATTAAATTTTTCATGGGATGAAATGAAACAAGTTGTGGGGCCTTAAGTTGACTTGATACGAAGAATTTTTGTGACCGAAGGCACGTCTTAAGCCATTCGCCCTTGCCTGCTGTTTCATGTGAGAAAGTTATTATATGTATTTGTTTTTTTGCATAGTCACAAAACAACTGATATGTTTGAGACAATAAAAGATGGTAATCAGGATAAAGAAGTGATTTTTTGACCAAAAAAAAAAAAATGGTACTGAATTAACTTGAAAATTACTTTGACCTTTAATTTAAGTTTCTTAAATAATTTTTTATATCAAACGAAGAAGGTTTCTACCTTATTCATGATTTCTTTACATATCTATACTAATACTGGGAAAAGTGACAGAACTGATGCGATGGACACATGCTTAGGGTTGTTGCGGGCTCAAGCCCGATACAAGGGTCTATGGCATAGCTTGTATTGGTACTGTCTGACGTCTCCGATTATAAGGCTGTGTTCGAAGACCACAGTCAGAAAACCCAAGAATCTGATTGGTTGGGTCAATCTTAATATTGCCATACTCTGCAAGCTTGTAGCCCAAAAATTCCATTCTGAGCAATTCAGATTGTATGGTGTCTCAGTAAGTGAATAACGTTCAAAAGGAGCTAATTCTAAGGTGAGAATTGTGGACTTGAAAACAAAGAATGGTGCATTTCAGTACACTATTTCCATTGCACTGAGCTGCCATCAAAGATACTGGGGTTCATTCAATACTGATATCGTTGCAATTTTTGTCTGAGAAAATTTTATGAGGAATATGGTTCACTGAACTCTAGATAAAGTAGTCTATGTGTGAATCAAAAATGCAGATTTTTTATGAAATATATTGATGTTAGAAAAATATTTTCTTGTCATAATGGAATTTGATTTTTTTTCTTTGAAGAAATTGAAAAGTAGTCAGGCGGTAAAGTAGAAGAACTCATTTTTTTCTGTTAAAGAGGAAAATATTTGATATTTTATAGAAACCAGTGATTACTAAGTGTTAATGAATGACTGGTAGCCGGTTGGTCCCTTAATTTCTACCCATGTTGTTTGTTTAATGGCATCTGTCCATCAACGACTTTAAGATGATGGGGTGTTTGCATATTTTGAGAGCATATATTTGCTTTTAATATGACATATCAAGTGACCACTCATATTTCAGATTTATTTTTTTAAATGGACGTCAATTATAATATAGCCATCTAAAATCCCTTAAAGGGCCGAGATCACTCGACACAATACAGTGACAGCGGCTATCGAGAAAAAAATGACAGAAGATTAAATAGATGTGCGGAAAAAATGACCTGACATCTTTTTTTGAAGTATTTATTAAGGGAGGAAGTTGATTTTTAAGTCAGTCTCCGAAAAGATGAAATTAGAGTCATTTCTGACGTTAGAATTCCCTCGTGATTTTATGTTTGTTTCTATATCCATGAGAATTCCTCCTTTAGGGAAGAAATCTCCTTGAGTTTTAAGATATCACATTATTTTCTTTTTAATAATTGATACATGCCTTTATTGTTAATTCTCAATGTCACTTTAAAGATGAAATATGGGCATTAAGTTTCAGTTAAACAGGTTCTTGATTTTCAGCTATTCTTTACTAATTTGTAAAAGGAGGCAAAAAAAACTGGGTGGCCACTAAAAACAATTTCATGGGAAAAAACAAAAGTTTTGTATAGTAAAAGATAGCAGATCTAAAGTAGATATTTTCAGAATTATTCTAAATGACCCATAAAATTATGTAGTAAATCAGTTGAAAAGCTGACAAATTTCATAGAAGCAAGATTATGTGATACATATTTTCTGGTTTTAATTTCCTGATAAATTTTATATGCTATTTTAAAATCAGATGTTAAATTGATGCCAGAATTCAGTGTAAATTAAGAAGTTAAAAAAAAAACAATTTAAAGGATGTTTTCTGTATAACAGACTTGTTACTACATAAATTCCACCCTGGGCAGTGACTTCGAGGTGGAGAACTGATTACAGCATAAACTCCACCCTGGGTACTTCAGGGTGGAGTAATAAGAAAGAGAAACAATTAAGGTTGCCTTTTGAATGATTTAAGTCAAAGGAAGTAAATTTTGATAAAATATTTAATGATATTATTTATGTGAGTATTTGTAATAAAAAAATGTTTGTTGTTGGATTTAACGTCACACCAAAACAATTATGGGTCATTATGGTGACTTTCCAGCTTTGATGGTGGAGGAAGACCCCAAGTGCCCCTCCATGCATTATTCATCATGAGCGGGCACCTGGGTAGAACCACCGACCTACTTGTAATAAAAGGTATTATGTGCTTGCTCTATATAAGATATATATTTCTTAGTTAAACAGAAACAATTTTCTATGTTGATTTTCTCCAAATGGAGAAAAATAGTATAAGGCTTGAAGCATTATAAGGTATTTTATAAAATGGTTCTGTTGCATAACACAGCTGCTTTTTTTGTCGGGTCATTTTAGTATCATTGTTTTGAAGTTTTGACCCGAAGCTCTGTATACTTAAAAGTATCCTTGATAGAGGGTTTAATGATAATGAAAAGAGAAAGTTTTCATATCTATCCACAAGTGTTATTATCAGCATATTTTAAATATTACATGACTCACGATTACAAAGATAAAAGGTGCAAAATTTTCTTGTGAAATGTTTGATAAAATAATGTTGATGTTTAGGATGTTTACACAAGAAAAGAACCATCCTCCCCAAACTGAGCAATTAATAATGATAATCCATATAATTATTTGGGTGGTCCTTACGATACTTTGAAATTGCAATTCCGCCATCTATTCCGCTAAATAGCAGAATATCTAGGAAAAATATCTTTGTAGAATGGGTTACATATGTTCAAAATTTTGATAAATATCTTACTGCGGAAGAAGACAGATAAATTATGAATTGAAATTTAGTTTGAGTGTTTTTCACTGACGCATTAAAAATTTCCGTCTCGGATAGAGCTTGTTAGCGGCTGCGCAGATTTTTGTTTCTGATTGAGGTCGATGAAACACATGATAGATAAATCTGACAAGATTGTTATGAAAAAGATGCAGCTTTATATGATTTAATGGAAGCAAATTTTTCTCCGATAAGAATCGGAAAAGTTTTGAGATTTTTTTCTTTTTATGTCTCGATGACTCATGCAGCATTTAATTTTAGTATGCATGCAGATGACCTTCTTCTTTCACTCTACCATTCTGAGTTGTAGACTCTACTAATGTAATTATTTGTCATTTTAAAATAATATTCCATGACTAAAGTTATTAAATCATCTGACGGGCCAAACTCAAACTAAGTTGAATAAAACACGGCTCTAAGGTGTATGTGGAAATTAATAATAGATTCAATAAATATATAATGATAAAACGTCTGCTGCTGTATAAAGCCTTTATAATACTGCATGTCATATATGCTATTTTGATATAGTGTACGCAAAGAGTAATATAGTTTGCACAAACGGTGGTCGTTAAATTACTTAGAAGTTCCAAGCCTCTATAGAATCATAGTATTATGTAATCAAAAGTTCCAAGTCCATGTGAAAAAATTGGCTGTAAAGTTCAAATGCCTGTGGGATAATTTGCAGCATGTCAGAAACCTGGAAATTTTGATAAAAACTGTCTTAGTATTCCATGCCTGTTATAGATTGTCTGTCAAGTATTCAGTAATATCACCATGGAAGGCATTTCATTGAGAAACTTAGGACACCCAGCAGAGAAAACCATTTAAACTGGTGTTAAAAACTAATATAACAATTTGTCATAAGTGTGATCTTCACAGCTAGATCACAGGCAGATATGGTGCAGGGTTAGAGATTATTTTACTTGGGGTTATAGATTATTTTTCTTTTGAGTGGAACCAGTCTGCCAAAATTTTTCAGAACAAGTCTGGCAAATCTCAAAATACAGATTATCACAAAATTTTCTATCTATAATCATATTCAAGTATCAGATTTTAGAATATTTATCATAATAATCTGCCTGGCTGCTAACACTTTACATGGATGATAGTTACTCGGTTTCTGTTGCTGCTGATCAATTTTAAGGCCAGCCAGTACTGAGAATAGACAATTGAAATGATAAGAGATGATAAAAACACTTTTTCTGCAGATTTTCTGTCATTTCTCTACCATGTGATATATTTACAAGACTATATTAATATCTTGCTTATCTGATTTATTTGGTGTGTTCCAAGTTCCTGTTAATACAAGAGATAATGGCAGCTTATTAATAAGTATATCATAACCCCGTCTGGCAGTGGAATTTATCCCTGAAGTTTACCAAGTTCATTGCAGATACAGAATTAAGTTATTTTCAACAGGTTTTTAAAACATTGTTTTGTATCTTTAGAATTTTAATGAAATCTTCTTCTAGTTGACCAATAATCTTTTATTCTAATATGCTTGTTCTTGTTAAAAAACACTTATGCTAAAATGACGTCACGTTAACGTGCGATGACTTCAATGTTTTTATTGTGTCACCAAGAAAGAGCGCTACTTTATTTTATATACTGTTTTATATTAAGGGCATATTAGAATGGAAATAATGTATAGCAAAATGATAATAATGCCTAAATTAATACACTCAAAATTGGTTATATGTCGCCAGAATCATTCACTCGGGCTTAGTAACGTCCTTGTGAAATTATTCCACAGACATATAACCTCCACCTAGCCCTCAGCATTGCCCAAACGACACACATCGAGTACTATTAAGATAAAATGCTTTTGATAAATGCAGATAAAATATACAAAATCATAAACCAACACTAAAACACATGAATAGCTTTTAAAGAAACCTTGTGAAACATTCTTTGGTCTGGGATTCTATGTTTCATTTTCTTATTCGAGACGGAATGAATTGAAATATTGCAATTTTTATGAGATATGATATTTCCATTTGATATGAATATGATGATAACCGTCGAGAAGGTCAATTGTGGCATCACGAGATCGTACTAATAGTTTAACAAAGACGCCTTTATTTTGTCTCAGCGGTCGCTACTGACGACTTTTGATCGTGGAAAAATGAAAATGCATTTCAATGAAATGACACAAAATATTTGCTTTAGTCATTAGAAATGAATAAAAAAGTCAGGATATATAATTATAAATAATCATGCAATAGGGATATTATGAATACTGTCATTATTTAGTGATATCTTTTATCTTTGATATCTAAAACCAACAAACCATATATATAAAGCATGCAATGTCAAATATTGTTAATTTTTCTTGCCAAAAATTTGATGAATTGTATTTTAGTAAAAAGGATGAAAAGTCAATCTGAAAAAAAAGCTGTCTGAAGAATTATTTTAAAAAGATGAAATGCCTGACTAAAGCTTTGAAGAGTTAAGAAATTAAAGAATCTTATGATCTTAAAAAAGGGAGGTAATTTATAAGACAATAAAGGGAGGTAATTTATTAATTAGGAATACATTCTTACATTTGAGACATTGGAGCAGTTAATTTTAAGGTATCTGAAACAATAAAGGGAGAAATTTTCTATCATTTTCATATAATTTCATAGGAAAGAGATAATGGTCTTCTGTGAGATAGCTAGCTGTCTAATGAATTAATTTTCTCTAGGATCCATTCTGTTGGTGATTGCTTTTGAAAATTGATTTTCCTTAAAGATTTACAATCAACAGTTAAAATACATTTATAACTTATCATAAACAGACATCAGAAGGAACTTTTATATCATAAAATGAGATGTTATCTTAACTGAATGTTACAATAACCCCATCAGTTATATAACTTGTTCCTTTCATATCTGTAAACAACTAAACACAGTTTAAAAGTATAAAATCATTTAAAGAACAGAGCAAAATACAGGGATTAAAGACATTTTCAATGTGATTAGTTAAATCTGTGGTGCCATTTTTTGATAAAGATAACAACATCACAAGTTTCATATCTTTTTGAAAATTTACAAATTCTCTTTCACCTTACTTTGATTGCCATGTAATTTACGCTGTTTAGGTGAATTTCTGCCTTGGATGTCTTTACCGTTTAGTATATATTGTAATTAAAATGATATCAGCATCTAAAATCCAAAATTAGATTTTTTCTGATAGAGCGAATACAAAAAGATAAAATATGATGTAAAAGCCAAGATGTTATAAGGGAACAATTGTTCCGTAACAAGGGTTTATTTGTTTGTGAGTTGGATTAAAAGCATTTTTGAGGTAGCACGAAATTATAATTGTAGTATAGTGTTGCAGTATCAATGAAGCATTTTCAAAATGGCATAGCTAATTGTGTGCGTTTAGCAAAAAAACGTCAAAAATTGCAAATTGTAGCGGATGCAAACAGATCTATTTAATATTCAGTATCGCTATTTAGTGCCAACTGCATATAATGGCAGTTTACATTTTGAAGTACTGTAATTTTTCTCGAAATTTATGCAGATCAGGCTCTTGAATTTGTGCGTTTAATCCCTTCAGTTCCCGTTCTTTCGTCTGACACCAATAAAATATGTCTCTTCAAAATTGACAATGATATTTTTTCCCACAAATTTGAAAATTTAACAAATCTTTCGGAGGACATTAACAAAAGGTGGGTAAAAAGATAAAGTTTCTACGCCTTCTAAATTAGCTGTGTGAAACGATTCCAAGGGGCGTAACTTAAAGGTATTTATCACTAAGAGGGACAATGGGTAGAAAATAATATATCGGAAAAGTTATGATAATGATACCCCCCTCTCTAAGTGTCTCCGAATGTTTTTGAAATTTAATAACATGAGCTTATTAATGCCACATTGTGTATCAGAATCTGAAAGGTTTGACTGGTCCTAAAATAATGATGGGAAAAAAAGGTTTTGATCGAATGAAACAGTGATACAGTCCAAACCAAGCCAGCAAGGTGTCTAATTAAGATAGATACTTTTTTTTCGGAAAAAAAAAGCTGATGTGAAAATTGTAGATTTTCAAAACTGATTAGGGTTAAAGTTTTGATTAAGACATTTTACTGCTTGTTAAGAAAATTATCTTTCACATTTTTGATAAATCATGGGTTTCGTTCATGACAGTCACACAGTAGTATAATACTTTATCCACTAAAATATATTAGATGTTAAAAAAATATTATTTGTATGTCAAAATTCAGAAATTTTGTTGAAGATGTCCAGTTTTTGAGAATGGGATACTGACGTAATTCCATAAAAGAATCTGATGATATTAAATATATATCCAACTAAATCATATCAGACTTTGCTTGTATTCAGTTTAAATGTTTAAGAATGTTTTTCATCACTGTTAATGTGAAAATATATGTTTATGATACAATTATAAGTAAGTGGGACATGTTAAATATGCATTAAAATCAGTTCAGCTACATTACAAATGCAAGATGAAAGCGCTGTTAAACAACTCTACAGTTATGACAAAAATTAATTTAAAATATGTTTCAAATTATTTTTTAACTTGATGCACAGTCACTTGGCCATCATAACTACTAAGCAATGGCAATGAAACTTATAGGACTTTTGGCTTAAAAATCTTTACAGGTTTTGTTACATTGTAAGTGTTTCGATGCCGGCCCAGTTTGCTCAGTAGGCAGAGCTCACTGTGAGTTTCCAGTCTGAAGGTTGTAGGTTTGAATCATGAATGTGTTTTATTTTCGTCTTTTGATGACTGATTTAAAGCCGCTAAAGTCGTTTATCCTCCGTTGATGAGGGGAAGTTTTCTGCTTCTTGTGGAGAACAGCTGATTAATACGGGCCATGAATCAAAGTTTGATGGTTAGACCAACTGACCACCAACTATAACTGGGAAATACTGTTGCAAAAATGGTGTTGCAATGTAATGTTTTACAACACACTATGTTCTCAGGGGCATATGGTTTTTGAAATTCCTGTCAAAATTGGAAAAATATGAAGCGAGATAAGCTTGGAAATGGGCCGTATAATCAATGGCCATTTTGTGTCTATGTTGTAATTTTCTAATTATCAAAATTTCTAAATTTAAGTACTATTCATGGGAGTATTCATGTTGTAAAGATAATGAAATGAGCCGTGCCATGACAAAACCAACATAGTGGGTGTGCGACCAGCATGGATCCAGACCAGCCTGCACATCCCCGCAGTCTGGTCAGGCTCCATGCTGTTCGCTTTTAAAGCCTATTGGAATTGGAGAAACTGTTAGCGAACAGCATGGATCCTGACCAGACTGCGCTGATGCGCAGGCTAGTCTGGATCCTTGCTGGTCACATACCCACTATGTTGGTTTTCCCATGGCACGGCTCAAATGTTCACTTAATTTAAAGGGGTATTAATCTTTGCAAGGATGTGCTTGTTTTATTACGCAGATGATTTTCTTTTTCTCTTCTCTTTCTTTTTTCTGCTTGTGAAATATGCCAGAAAAAAATGAAGATCTTACTGGGTTTGTTGTTGATATATATTTTTTTCTGCATGTTTGACCCTTCTTTAAATCCCAGTCTGTCAGTCGACAATGGCTGGAGTATTTTTGGCGGAATGCTGAAAACGTGTTACGTTTCAGCTATTGCCAGGAACTTTTAATACACTAGTTAGATTTATTTCTCTGCCTGTATGA
Source organism: Mercenaria mercenaria (assembly GCF_021730395.1). Taxonomy (NCBI): domain Eukaryota; kingdom Metazoa; phylum Mollusca; class Bivalvia; order Venerida; family Veneridae; genus Mercenaria; species Mercenaria mercenaria. Next base: position 26,603,126 of record NC_069366.1, on the reverse strand, counting down.
CCCTTTTAATCTCAGTCTGTGATGGTCTTGGATGGCACAGGGCATTTTTGGCAGAATATTTAAAACACATTACATTTTCGGCCATTGCCATGAACTTAATACACTGCTTTGCTGATCAGATTTCTCATGCCAGTTGCTACGATATTTTAAATTTGCCGAAAATCCACAAGACTTTACCCAGATTTTTAAGGCCCATAATGTGGAGCCATATTGTAGGATATGGGTTTAAAACACCAGTTTGCCTATATTGGGAATGGCACGAATTTTATAGTTGGTTATCTTTGAAAGCTTGAGTAATGTGTTGCATAATCCCTTGATAAAGTAGAAAAAAATATAATTTCAGTATTCATTCCAAATGAATGCATACAAATGGCAATGAATATTCTATTTTTCATAGATAACAAAATAAATCCCCCATCATTATTCATGGGCTTAGTGTTTTGGCAGGTCATTATTAAACATTATAATCCGGGCTCCCATTGGTTCCCGACAAAACTTTTCTGATACTATTTATTTTGCAAAATTAGAGATTATAACTTTTCTTTTTAATTTATCCAAAACGGGACATAAATTTATACCTGGTTTCCGAGGGAATCATAAAGGAAATTACTGATGCGGTTAAAGAGTAACAAATTATTGACAGCGATCGTTTTATGCGCGTTTAATACTTGAAGTATATCTGACAAAACCGCTACAAATTTAAACCTCGGCTTTTGAATCGGGTAACCCTGATAGAGGCGCTTGTGTACAAGGTCTCGATGATAAAATCTAAACAGTTTGGTACTTAAGTCTTCACTTACCAATTAATGTGCTTAGGCTTTGGCAAATTAATTATTTTGTTCGTTTCACGTGTAAATAAAAACGCTGACTTCATTTGGTTCTTTATAGACCAGTTACTTATGAAACCAAATACAGAAAGATATTGTAGTGTGACATTCATGAGAGATGGTTGTAAGTTGGTACCTGTCAAAAACTGAAATCGTGTATTTTGTGTATCATGATATATAATTTCTTCTTTTTCTATAATTAGAATAATATTGAACATCATTATTTTTTTTGGTATTTTGAGATTGAAATTTTAGAAAAAAAATTGTACTCAGTTTGAACTTTGGGCAGAATGAACAATACTTTAACCTTTAGCCTGCTGGCGGCAAGTGATTTTGCCTTAAATTGCGACCAGTGCAGATCAAGATCAGCCTGCACATCCGTGCTGTCTGATCATGGTCTGCACTGTTTGCTATTCAGTCAGTAAATTTTTAGTAAACACCCCTTCAAATAATAAATGGTACTGCCCAAATTGGAAGATGGACCAGTCCATTATAGAAATTTAGCATGGTAAGGGTTAAAGAGCTTGGTTACAGTCTGCTGACATTGTGTTGCAGTCACTTTCACAACTGTGCATGTTGAATTACAACATGAAAGCTAAGGCTTGAAGACCTTGTTGGAAGCTCGTATTGGTGTGTTCTTCTAATTGCATTATCATTTTCAGACAACAATAATTACCTGATGTATGCGTGTGTGAAATGGTTCGTTGAGATATTGTGCATAAGGACAACAAGCCTGTTTTAATCTGTTTCCTTTTTGTCAATTTTATTCTAAATGGACTGGAAAATCATTTAAAATTTCAAGGAACATTAGTCGTGACTGCTACATGATTTGATTTGTATTCAGCACTATAAATAAATTGTGAAATTCCATTTAAGCGAAAGAAAATCACCAAAAAATAGCACATCCTTGCTTTTCATAAGGAACAAGATGGTTATCTGTTCACCTTAAGGTTGTTGAAAACTTATCCTTGAAATTTGATACAGTGCAATATTCCTGAACTATTCATAAATTTGTTCATGAACTGTTCATGAATAGTATGAATTGTTAAAGGACAGTTCTTAAATTAATATGTTTGTCCGTTTTGTACTTTAAGAATTATTCATGATTTGTTCACATATTAGTTCATGAACTGTTCACAGATTAGTTCATGAATGGTTAAAGAACAGTTCTTGAACAAGTTCTTGTCAGATATGAACAGATGTATGCACTTGCCTGTTTTACTTGAATTAGGTCATGAACTAAGTTCAGGTTAAGAATAGTTCTAAACATTTGGACAATTTCACTTTATTCATGAACTATTCATAAGTTCATAAACTGTTCATGAATAGTTATGTCCTGATATTTTCAGGAAGGTAGATGGCAGGAAACTAATTTAGATTTATAATAATTTGAATGGAAATTGATCTAAATGTAATAAATTAGGTAATACCGTTAGGGATATTTTCATTTTAATACTGTTGTCCAATATAAAGAGGTTATAAAAGGGGTTTCTCTGCAATATATAAAGTGTTTGAAAAGGTTTTTTCTTCAATATTAAGTGTTTTAGTGGTGATTGATACCAAGTGTTGAAAAATTTTGACATAGTTGTACAAATACCTTAACCATTTTTTGACAGACAGAAATTCATTTATTCAGTCATATTTGAAAATCATTTTAAATGAAGACATACAAATACCAATGTGCATGTCGTATTTTATTTTCAATTCTTTCGGAATTTAAATTATTATTTTGCTATTAAGTGCTCTTGAGAAAAAATGGAAACAATAAAAGGTAATAATATATATAATTTATATCTAAAAATTATGCATTTCATCATGTTGAATTAGGATGCAGTAAAAGTTTTTTACCCTAAATAATGTATAAAATAGATTAATTATAACATTTAAAGATTATTCAGTTTGAAATTTTGAAAAAATATATCAATCACAGAGATTTAGGACTGTTCCTTAATTCTCTGGCAGTTATTCTACTTGATTTTCTTTTTGAAATTTCTTATATATTATCGTAAAATGTATAATAGTCTCAGAACAACTGCAATATTTTAAATACTGTTTTACACCTTTCTAACATGTTTTGTCCTCTGGCTTTCTTCAGTGAAAAAAAATAATGTTATTTCGTCATTTCATTAATTATCATAGTATTTATACAGAAGGTAGACCGTGTCTTGCCTGGTAACAGCACCAGGAAAACACACAAAACTTACAATTTCAATCCTAGACTATGACGTTGGTCTGCCTGATGACTTGACAGTTTTATTTCAAAAATTTATGTCTTAAGTCGTGAATCGTCGTTCGCTTGGCATTCATGCTTGGAAATTGTCTGTTACTTGTGGAGAACAGGATTAGCATTTAAACTAACAGAATTCGGGAACACTAAAATAAAGGTTAAATGACCACTGTTAATAACTTAAATACCGGTAGTGCTCTGGCTTTGATTTGAAACATGAGAACTTGAAATGCTACAATCGTAGACACTGCGTGGTCATGTTAAACTCCTGGTCTGGGCTGTTAAATTCATTTTAGTTATTTATCTTAAATTCTACTGTTTTATAATGAATGAGGAAACTTGCCCATAATAATAGCTTATGCTGTGCAGTCCAGAGTATAAACATCTTGAAGGAAACAACTTTTTGCAGATGCAAGACGATTTTAGTACCGAGCTGAAGAGAAATGAGTTATTTAGTCATATAATACGACAAAACAGCAAACCGCAAGATGGTGATTGTTGAAAATAACTTTTTAATTGACGCACATTTTCCTTTAAAACATTATTAATTTTTGCCACATTTCTTACATTCAACAATATTAATTTCATATGTATTTTTATCAAAGTAGAAATTATTGGGAAGGAATCAGGAAATCTAATATACCAAGATCTTAATGAGCTGTCACTTACCATTTATATTTCCATAAATTTCATATAAAATAAATATACCAGGGTATCAGATAAAATATTAAGGTATAAAATTTGACAAGTAAACAAAACATCTGGGATACAAATTTAGCTGCACCTGGTTAATTATATATATGGAACTTTGTTTACTTTGGAAAAAGGTATTTCAAATTAATTTAATGTGAATTATGAAATTTGAGTTCGCTAAGATTTTATTTACAACTATTTGAATATTTGTTAAATTTTTACAAAGGGTTGTGGGATGTCAAAAGTTCAGTTTATGACGGGTTGTATTGTAACCTTGTCCGGTTCTTTTGAACGAGTCAGCTTCATTGGTGATGTCATAGGTCGGGCAAATATTTGACATGGGCAAGATCATTTCAAGCCCACACGCACAGGGAGAGTTGCTCCATCTTGCCCTATCTGTATTCCAACAATTACTAATAGCCGCCCCAAAGTGCAACCCCTGACCCTTTCAATATCCGGGACAATCCAAGCTGAACTGTCTCTATTGAAAGCTCACACCTTGATTGTCCGCGTTGTAACGGAACAAATTGACTTAAAACGATTATGAAAAGGACATTTGCATTTTAATTATCCAGATACAATTACGGGCGAAGGATGGGTCAGTTTTTGATTGCAGTAATAGCCGATATTGACGATTTGAAATATTTCTGAACTGAATCGTTCGCAAAAGTTGGCCGGATAAATTGATGGTCACAGGCTTATGCGTTCAATATTGACCTAACTAAAGATTGCAGTGGTCAGAGTGTTTTTATGCACTTAAAATCAATACTTTAATTGGTATTTTTTTGAAGATTTATGATATTTTATTGCAAATTTTGTCATAGTTTAAAGTGATCTGATTCTTGTGGAATGCAGCATTTGTTCTCATATGTGATCATTTTACAGTAAAATTTACCCAGACCAATATATGACCTTCGGACTCACCACATGAAACCTGGTCAACGGAAATGATTTATTTCTCAGTTCAGATCTATTTCAGACTGAAAACTTGGTTTTTAAAAACACATTTTACATGTATTTTGTTAAGTCAGTTCATAGTTACTGAAGTCCTTTTTAATGTGACGTCTTTGTCTCGGAGGGTGGCTTTATGTAAGAAAATTGCTCATTGGAGGGTTAAAACATTATATCAAATCTCAAAGGTAAAGTTAAATTACCCAATGCTTTGTGAAGATGCTAGGTATTTTGTATCAAGCCAAAGGCCATATATTAATAAAAAGGATCAAGAAAAAATGTACAAGTCTCATCACCTGTTAATTCAATTTTGAGGCAGATGCGCTGTTTTAAGTGACAAGTTATAATTGTCATATTTATTAAGACGAAGGTTTTTAATATAAGCGCGCCCCATGTTGTAGTGTAATAACACTTTAAAGAAAGACTTTTGAACGGGGGCATGAATCACACCACCGCAAAACATAACGTGTTTAAAATGCATGGTTTAGACCACCTTTGAGGTGAAGTTTAGCAGATCAAACGCATTATGGTATAACTAAACCAGAAAATAAATAAATAAAAAGCAAAGACATAAGAGTTATAATCAGCACAGTTACCTGAAAAGTTTTTTTTAATAATTATATTAATTGAAAAATATATGATTGGACAAAAAAAGGCTAAATGTAATTTATGTTGGTTTCTCGAGGTGCATGAAAATTTTCAGTTGAAAGTGGAAATTTCTTGATGATACATGTCTAGACACTTGGTCTTAAGGTAGTTGCCCCCATATTGACAATTGGGAAATTACATAATTCTCTGTATATATTTCGACGTCCTGTGGCTTCTTCTTAAGCCATGTGCATGGCTGAAGGATGTCCAGTCCGTTTAATGAATTAATCGCAGGGAAATTGCTGTTTGCTCTATATTAAGACACTAAATTTCCTTATAAGGGATCTGTTTAGGTTAAAAAAAGTTTTAAAAAGTCTGTCCTGTCAGACAAAGAGTGACAGTTTGTGTTAAGACAATTTTAATAAGACTAGATAAACCCGCATGTGAGGAAAATTTATGTACAGGTACTACAAAGGGTAGAAAATATTTTGTGAGTTGTAAGGGTAGTTTAACTGGGGTCCAATTTTGATGTTCCGTCTCAAATTACCCGTGCAAATCATTTTGTCCTAAGATGATTATAGTTTTAGGAAGTGATAATAAAGAAGTAAATGACAATGATTTAAGACCTAACTTCATAATAATTGTAAGCGAGACAGCCAACAGGTGGCCCCGACTATCTGTTCAAGGTGTCACATTATAAAAGCGAAGGATAAATTTTAATCAAATTTGGACATATATTTTAAGATGAGTAAAGATCCAAATATGCCGCTTTGAATGGATAGGGCTGTAAGAGAATGCAAATTTTCATTGACAGATCTAGCATTAGCGAGAGATGCAAAAGCAGACGCAGATATTTTATTGAAATATTATCCTATTTTAAGGAATGCAATTGAAGTTTACGATGAATTACAATAGAATCGCTCTGTCTAATTATGTGTCAATTTTAAATCATTTCGTTAAAGTTACGTAAAAGGATAATGAACATACTAAAAGCCCGCTTCGTTACCGATTTACTGGTACTGAATTGGAGAGATCCCGTACTCTTAAACAAGGCCAAGAATATCAGGAACTTCTTAAATGCTTACTGCAGCTGGACGCTGTAGATGCCAATCTCTTGCCCCGTCACTGGCAAAGATTTTCGTCCTGTAGAAAATCAAAAGATATTCTCGTCCTGTAGACATGTTAACGGAGATCCTCGTACTGCAGACACGTTAACGGAGATCCTCGTACTGCAGACACATTAACGGAGATCATCGTACTGCAGACATGTTAACAGAGATCCTCGTACTGCAGACATGTTAATGGAGATCCTCGTACTGTAGACAACAGAGATCCTCGTACTGCAGACATGTTAACGGAGATCCTCGTACTGCAGACATGTTAACAGAGATCCTCGAACTGCAGACATGTTAACAGAGATCCTCATCCTGTAGACATGTTAATGGAGATCCTCTTTCTGTAGACATGTTCTCGTTCTGTAGACCTGTAAATTGAGATTATCATCCTGTAGACATGTTAAAGGAGTTGTCGTTATTAACTGATAATTATTTATCTATAAAATTATTAATTACGGAATGAATGAAGAGATTGTATCAATATCAGAAGCGTCTTTCAAGGGTTACAAATATAAATTTCAGTAATCCTTTACAATGTTTCTCAGTTAAAATCTGCCAGAAGTTTACTGTTTATGATATATATTTTTACTTTGCCGAGGCCTTGTGTATAAAAACTGATACTAATCCTTGCGGCTGGTACAGACGCTTGTCATATCAGAATTAATGCTAAAACTTTTGCCAAAAATTGAGACAAATTACCCAGGTCACAAAAATCATTTTATGGTTATAATTGAGCCGAGGGTATTTAGGGTTCTGAATGTATCTTTTTTTCAATGGATACAAAATAGTTTACATTCGATATCCTTTATTCTGTTGATGTATTGAAAATATTCGCAACAAATGATTCACTATCATTGTTACTGGACCTAAAACTTGACATCGCGGAATTTCAAGATAGATGGGGTATATTATTATTTGAGTTTTACATCGCAATTTAATATGGATTTTAATATCGTTTAAGTATTAGAGGTTGTTTTATATATAATTTTCTCCCGACACATTGGCACTAAAAATGAAATTTGACATGAATAATATGAAAATGATATTAATATTAGTAAGTCACGCAAAAAGATTGTTGCAACTTAAGTTACAATATAATTTTAATCGGTTAATCTGTAGTTTTAATGTCACGAATCATGTTTTTAATATAATTCATACACCATTTTATTGCATAATGAAGTATTAATATCAAAAGTGTCAGTATGATTTTATTACAAATTAATACATTTGTCAGTCGTTCTTAACAATTTGCAAAAATCCTGTGCTTAGTCATATAGGGTTATGTTGTTATTTTGTTGCTGGGTCATCAATTCATAAACTATCTCAGCCAGGTCGCTGTGATGGGCACATCCGTCTTAGGCCATTGCATATTCACACTTTTTAAAGACACCAACTGCTCATAATTGCTAGGGGCTGAGTGAAAATTGCTTGGGTTTTCCACCAAACGTAGCAAAAATAAGGAATGTGGCGGCAAACTACACGAATCTCTTGAATCATCTTGGATACTTGAGTGAGTTTGATTTTATAGTTTTCTAAGTACACAGAAAGTGAAGTTACTGTATGTGTTAATTTGTAGCTACAAATCTTTCCATAGTCAGCAATGTGGAAAGAAAATTAGGATAAATTAGTTTAAAATTTATGTTTAAAGGTGGTCAATCATTGAAATAATGTTAATTGTATGTAGATAAAGGGAGGTAATAATTATTTTCAAAAGTTGTTTTTTTTCTGCTAAAATGCTGTAATATTGTGTATTATCTTTGATACATGTATATTTTATTAAAAATGTTATTTTTTTCAAGGAGTATCATTTCTTATGCAGAATAATAATGTTTATTATTTTAATTTTTAGGTTAAAAAATTCTGGTTTGAAAAAGGTCAGCTGTTAAATTATATTCAGTCGTATCTTAACACAATTACCAAGTTCTGAGTGAATATGAAAAAATGGCTTTATTATCAGTAACAAAACTATGGCATAAACAAAAATCCAGCTGACCACCATTAACCCTTATCATGCAGGACACGCTTGGTTCTGCCTTTGCAACCAGTGTAGATCATGATCAGCCTGCACATTTGTGCAGTCTGATCATGATCTGGACTGTTCGCTATTCAGTCAGTATCTTTTTTGGTAGCAACCGTTTTAACAGTTAACGGTACTGTCCAAAAATTGAATGATGGACAAGTCCATTATAGAAATTTAGCAGGGTAAGGGTTAAAAACATTTATCTATAGAAGAGCACTATGATATACATATTTAAAAATAATATTCATCTATCACCAGTATCCATTTACATAGTTATGACATGTTGCAATTAAATCTGTATTAAGTGATTTTACGCTGTCAGAGTAAGTCATAAAAATTGAAACCACCTCATAAAATGATTACTGTTTCAGTTTTGGGATGGTATTCATATCCAACATGTCAAAACATTGAAAAATATAAAATACATTCCATGCCATAGGATACATCCCTATGAATATGAATTTTTCTGTTTATGAATAATTTGTATCGAGGACAAAATTTAGTAAACGGGTTATTTGATAGAAGACATGGCTGTATAACGGAAAAAAGATGTAGATTTTAATGTGATAATGTATTGATATTCCATTAAAAGGAACTGTGTATTTATAGTGGCATGCAGTAGTACTTTCATGCAGTATATGCACTGCTTCGTAATGATGGACAGGAAACACATATCATTGTAATTGGCCTTACAGGGAATATTATGAGTGACATATTATAAGAATATTTTTTTTTATCACTGATGTTTTATGAAAAATGTAATTTTATTGTTGACATTTTATAACCTGGGGTACCATCTCTTCCCCCCCACCCACCTCATACTCAACAGCATTCATTAATGATTCAATTTTGTGTGAAAGGAAGTCTTTGATACGTTTATTTCATTTTCGTGTCTTGATGTGTGGTAATCTATGTAAGAAGCTGAATGCTGAGGCAATTTTAATATCATACTTAATAAAATTTATTGCCTTGTCAAAAATTTTCAGGAGATTTATTCTAAATAAAAATGCATATAAAATATAATTTTATGTTCCTATGAAAAAGAATGATCCATAAATTAACAAATGGATTATATCTGCCTCAAAGATTAGTTTGATGTGGATGGATAAAAGGTGATACCATTGAATTACTCAGCAATCTTAGTTTTGTGCAAAAAAAAGGGCCAAGGCAAAAAATGTTTGGTTGTATGCGATTGAGAGTTTGTTTGTTTTGTTGGGTTTAATGTCATACCAACACAATCATAGGTCATATGGCAACTTTCCTGCTTTTGGTGGTAGGTGCTGCTCAGTGTATTATTTCATCACGGGCAGGCACTTGGGTAGAACCAACGACCCTCCGTAAGCCAGCTGGATGGCTTCCACCCATGAAGAATTCAACGCCCCGAGTGAGGCTCGAACCCACATTGGTGAGGGGCAAGTGATTCGAAGTCAGTGACCTTAACCACTCGGCCACAGAGGCCCCAACAAGCAAGTAATTAAGTATAAATGATATTAATGCATGTGTGGCATAGAGACCCATCTTAAGGCACATACACCAGTATAAGTCAAAAAAAAACCTTATGGCTGATATGTACTGTATAGTCAGATTGTCACATGTATAGAATACTCTTAATGCCATCAAGGCTTGGCCTTTGTAAACATTAAAGTCTTTCTTGCTGTTCGTATTGTCATTAACTAAGCATAATGATGATTCATTCTCAGTGGTTGCACAAGTTTTGTTGGGTTATATGTAAATGGGGTAAGGTATGGTGAAAATGTGGAACATGAGTGTGTAGAAACATATGAGCCGTGCCATGAGAAAACCAACATAGTGGCTTTGTGACCCACCAGACTGCGTGGATGCGCAGGCTGGTCTGGATCCATGCTGTTCACTAACCGTTTCTCTAATTGTAATAGGCTTTGAAAGCGAACAGCATGGATCCTGACCAGACTGCGCAGATGTTGGTTTTCCCATGGCACGGCTCATATTATCATTTTGGTTTAGAAGTTGAAATTACTAAGGTTCGTAATTTTGAGAAGTTGCAGTCCGACCAATAGATTATTTTATCCAGCCTAACAAGAAGTATTTTTATTTGTTTGAAATGATATTATATATTAATATACGATCATGCAGAAGAAAATTAGGGGCAATATTTATGAGACTGTCGACTATTTCTTCATCCCATAACTGCTTTGATGTGAATATATTTTACCTTAATTGAGACATCATTTTCTTGTTCAATTTTCAAACAGTTCAATTTTCTACAATTAGTTACCTTATAAAAATATTGCATGATTGAAGGAGTCGTCATGTTATTAATTTTGATTTAGTGCCTTATAATTTATGAAGATTTCATACCATCCCAGTTAAAATATTTTCACATTTTGTATAATTTTTTATGCCCCCGAAGGGAGGCATATAGTTTTTGAACCGTCTGTCAGTCTGTCGGTCTGTCAGTCTGTCCGCAATTTTTGTGTCCGATCCATATCTTTGTCATCGATGGATGGATTTTCAAATAATTTGGCATGAACGTGTACCACAGTAAGACGACATGCTGCGCAAGACCCAGGTCCATAGCTCAATGCTGCGCAAGACCCAGGTCCATAGCTCAAAGGTCAAGGTCACACTTAGACGTTAAAGGTCATTTTTCATGATAGTTGGGTGTGTCCGGTCCATATATTTGTCATCCATGGATGGATTTTCAAATAACTTGGCATGAATGTGTACCACAGTAAGACGACGTGTCGCGCGCAAACCCAGGTCCGTAGCTCAAAGGTCAAGGTCACACTTAGACGTTAAAGTTCATTTTTCATGATAGTTGGGCTTGTCCGGTCCATATCTTTGTCATTCATGCATGGATTTTAAAATTATTGGGCATGAATGTGTACCACAGTAAGATGACGTGTTGTGCGCAAGACCCAGGTCTGTAGCTCAAAGGTCAAGGTCACACTTAGACGTTAAAGGTCATACTTCATGATAGTGCATTGATGGGCGTGTCCGGTCCATATCTTTGTCATTCATGCATGGATTTTGAAATAACTACGCATGAATGTGTGGCACAGTAAGACGACGTGTCGCGCGCAAGACCCAGGTCCGTAGGTCAAAGGTCCTAAACTCTAACATCGGCCATAACTATTCATTCAAAGTGCCATTGAGGGCATGTGTCATCCTATGGAGACAGCTGTTGTTTGTGTACATAATTTATTTCTGTGAAGATTTTACCAAAATTATGTTAACATATTTAAGTTGGATGTGTAGGAAACACAAGTTAAATAACAATGATCTTTTACTGCTGAATACAATCTAATAATGCTGTTTTACTACTGGCAATATGTAACAACTATCTTTTACTGCTGAATACAGTCTAATAATGCTGTTTTACTACTGGCAATATGTAACAACTATCTTTTACTGCTGAATACAGTCTAATAATGCTGTTTTACTACTGGCAATATGTAACAACTATCTTTTACTGCTGAATACAGTCTAATAATGCTGTTTTACTACTGGCAATATGGTAACAATGATCTTTACTGCTGAATACATTATATTAATGCTGTTTTACTACTGGCAATATGTAACAACTATCTTTTACTGCTGAATACAATCTAATAATGCTGTTTTACTACTGGCAATATGGTAACAATGATCTTTACTGCTGAATACAATATATTAATGCTGTTTTACTAATGGCAATATGTAACAATGATCTTTTACTGCGAAATACAATGTAATAATGCTGTTTTACTACTGGCAATATGGTAACAATGATCTTTACTGCTGAATACAATATATTAATGCTGTTTTACTAATGGCAATATGTAACAATGATCTTTTACTGCGAAATACAATGTAATAATGCTGTTTTACTACTGGCAGTATGGTAACAATGATCTGAATTACATCACAAATACTGAAACTTCTGATTAATATGAATTTTTAACCCCAATATCATTAATATAAATATTAAACTTAGACAATGGCAACATTGTGAGAGAGATCAAGTAAAAACATGAGCGAATATTCTCTTTCATATTTTCAACTGTAGCCTTGGGACATTTCAGTTTGGGGAATAAATTTTTCAAGATATGAAAGATTATGAAATATTAACTAGGCTGACACGTGTATATCTCTATAATCAGACCCTGATAAAATCTGTAAGAAAGTTTGATATTAATTTTTAATTTGCCAATGAAATTATAGGTAATGTATTTTGGGAACTTTGATTGGGCGAAAAATGCTGATATACTGGGTATAATTACAGCTTATGAATTTAATTAGCGAAAGGATAGCAAGTGCATATGTTTTTTTTTTTGTTGGAACATTTTAGAGGTACTTAACCTCAGTGTTACAAATGAGAAATAAAAACCTCAGGATTATTCTAGGTAAATAAGTATTTTGTATTTCAAAGTTTTTTCTTAATTGATATATTTGTTTATTGAACTTGTTTTTCTTTGTAATTAAATAAATTGTCATCTTTTCATTTTGATTAAATTGCATGATTATTTAATTATTTTTTTCCATATTTATGGATGCTCAGGGTTGTTGTAATATTTTATAAAATTATTTGATTTTTACAGGATTTTTAAGTTTTATAACGGCTTTTTGTATCTAAGGGTAACTATTTAACAGAATTAGAATTTAGGAAATTGCCAGATGACTAAGTTATTCAGATGACTAATAACAAAATATGATCCAAATATAATATCAGATATTTTCTTAAAGATTTTATCAGTATCTGATTACTCATATCTACAAGTGTCAGGTTAATTAATATTTTGTAATCATTCTTGATCTTGTTTTTAAAAAAAAAGAGAGAAAAAATGCATTGCATCTATAGAGGTATTTGTTAAAATTTTATTTTATCACATCCGTGCAGTCTGATCAAGATCTGCACTGTTTGCCATTCGGCCAGTATCTTTTTGGTAAGCACCCCTTTTAACAGTCTTAATGGTACTGTCCAAATTGAAAGATGGACAAGTTCATTATTGGAATTTAGCAGGGTAAGGGTTAGGGCTGACTTGCATGTTTGCCTATTCTTTCATTTTATCATTCTTTTTCTGAATAAAGAAGAAAATAAGAAATGGCATGAAATATTCAGCATATACATTAATATAGTCTGAATGAACACATTAACACAAAAGGTAGGATAGGATGAAGGTCAAAACAGGTATGGACAGTTGCTATCGTTTTGCGACATTTTTTCGGTGCCTTTGTTTAGGGTGCCGATCACCATGATGACAGATTAATAGATGATGATGAGGGGTTGTGCCATAACAAACGTAATTATGGCCCAAAATTATTGTTAATAAAGTGGCAAGTTTTAATTTCCAATAGGGCTGATGTTTCTTAGACAAAGGACTAAATCAAATCAAGTGACGTAAGGATGTTGTAATTATAAGAAAATTGAAGCAATTGTGTTGGAGCGGGGAGCTAACGGCTATAAATTTTTCGAATTATGGCAGCACTTGTCAGTAATGCTAGGTTTTCTTTTTCTATCGAATGTCACAAATTAACATTAATGTGAACTTTGTGACATTTTCGAAAATGATGCTTGTCATTTTTTTCATCTTTATAAAGCCGAGGGCTCCCGAGATGGGAATCTCTACAACACGCGATAAATCCCTCCTAGCATTGTCTGTTTAAAGAAATTTAAGGAATAAGATTTGAATATTAGAGATCATAACCAGGAGATTTGATCTGGGATTATGAGCTATCTCTAGGGGCATGCACTGTCACACATTTATAAAGTTGACAAATTATCAATGGGCGAAGGTGTCAATTTGATTAGGGAGCCTGGAAAAATATTAATGCAGTTAGAGAGAGCTATGAAAACAGTTTGGAATATTTCATTTCAGTACACTTGAGGCTTTTACTGAGGTCTGAACTTTTCAGAGACAAATTTTTCTTTGCTTTGAAGAGAGGAAATTCAGTATTTTGACGACGGACAAATCAGAATAATGAGTTTCATAAGACATTTAAATTTGTAATTTTAACATTTCAAGTTTATCAAGCAAAGCTGTAATTATTTTTAGCTGTGTTCTATAAATAAAGAAGATTTGATGCTGTTCTGAAAAACATGACTGTCGGCCAGTTGATAAGTAGCAAGTTCAGTCTCCAGGCACAACCAGTTTTCTTTGTTAGGCCTTGGAAATGAACAGTATGTCTGATATCATTTGAGCCGTGCCATGTGAAAACCAACATAGTGGGTTTGCGACCAGCATGGATCCAGACCAGCCTGCACAGTCTGTTCAGGGTCCATGCTGTTTGCTAACAGTCTCTAATTGCAATAGACTTTGAAAGCGAACCCACTATGTTGGTTTTCTCATGGCGCGGCTCAATTTTGAACTCATCCTCTGATTCATGTGGGGAAGTTGTCAGTTACTGATGGAGTGGAGCAAGTACTGGTACCCAATCCTAAGAGCCTCCATGGCTGAGTGATTGTGGTCAGGGACTTCTAATCACTTTTCCTTTACCATTGTGGCTTCAAGCCCTGTAAGGAAGGTCAGTGGTTCTTCCTTAACATAAAGCCCAGAGGGGAACTTCAGGTCCTCTGTATTGGTATAACTTGAAACAAAAACAATGTATGGAAGGAAGCTTAAACCATAATGTATAGTTGTAAAACTTCATCAAAATATAGCTACTTATTGATGATCATGTACATTAACAGGTTTATTTTATTAAGATGTTAATATAAAGCAAGTCTTGCCAGATGTTATCAAATATATTATATGATATGAAATTTCTGTATTATCTGTGCAGTTATTTATTAACAACATTGAAATATGAGCCTTTATCTTTGCTTTGGAATTGCTGTGCATGAATTTCTAACATGTTTTGTAGTTGAGTTATTAAGTGTCGGTTATCAAAGCATAATAACTTCTAATAAATTTGAACTCAATAGCTTGAGTAGAAGTAAGACTTATTATCACAGATTTAATGTCATATTTCTTTACAAATCCTTCTCATGATGGACTCCAATTATTTATTTGACGGATGCTCATATTTACAGCAAACGGGGATTGTATTTCTTTGATTACTTCTGGGTCAAGGGACTTCTTTACGCATGTCCCGAGGGGCACATGTTTTCACAACCTTCATTATTCAGGCCTTAACCCTTGACAATTATTTCCGCAAAAGCTCATTGATATCGGCTATTGATAGTTACTCTTTCATTTAGTAAAATGTTGAGTTTGATTAAACTTCGTATTCCTGCTCACTTGCTCTTTGACCATATCATCGGCCATCTAATCGGCACAATTACGTTTTTATATTGATATGCCACGATAATTTGGATTGATGGAAAAAAGATGGATGCATTGCTGAATGTTGTAATCAAAACTTCCTTTGTGTTTAGCGATAGGATCGGCACATGATTGCCTGACGTCTTCACAATGCAGCACTAGAAATGATGAATTCTGCATCTTTATTTACATTTTGAATTGTTTTATCCACTTGTGACTTGGAACAAAAAAAAGCATCAGAGAATTTTAGACCTGGATCATTTTGAATACGTATTGCTCTTTATTTGGGACTGCAAAGAACATTTCCATATAAATGCTCTGCATTTGATAGAACAATATTTAAAAGTTTCATTTTTTTAAGAGACAGATTTGTTTTTAGCAAGCTGTATTTATTTAAGATATTAGAATTTGGCATTATATTAAACTTTCCTTGTCATGTAATGAAATCTTAATGGAAGTTCAATAATTTTGAAACCTATTTGGTATACATGGTTGTCAAATTGTGTTCTTTCTGTATTACAGGGGATGTCACAGAGGAAAAGACTCTCCATACCAGTAATATAGACACTCACGTCTGCACTAAATGCCAGACAGAATTCGTGGATATAAATGAACTTCTTTCTCATAAGAAAGACTGTATGAATCCAGTCATGTTGTTGCTTAAAGACAGTAATGAGAAAACTGAGAACCAGACTGATATGTGTAACATGAATGGTTTCACAACACAAGTATCTGATGACCCAGATGCAGTGAATGGGGAGAATGGTTCACCAGAACTTGAAGCAAATCCTGCAGTAAACTTTGACAATTTCCAGACTGGTCATGATGAAGTTGATGCTGGTGCAGAGGAAGATGGCTTTGAAAATCAGTCAAATTTTGATGAAATAGAAGATGATTATGACAAGTCTCTAGATGATATTGAAGATGAGGAAACTGATTTTGATGACATGAAAGAGAATGAACTTGGTGAAAAAACAAAAACTAGTATAACACCAACTCAGCTGTCTGCCTACATGCAGCAATTACAAAGTTTGATACCTGGTATGAATTCCAATTCCAGTTCTAATGTCATGTTAGAGCCAATGGAAGCCACAAAAGCAGCAGTGGCACAATTTGCTGAAAATAATCCAGAAGAGGAGAAAGATGTAGGCAAACTTCATGCAACTCTGTATAACTTGCAGCAGCAACAGATCATGCAGCTTCAGTTGATACACCAACTACAACAACAGTTGGTAGCAGGTGGGTTACAGAATGGTCAACAGCTTCATACAGCTCTGATGAACAGCCAGCTTGGGGCTAGCTTTCCTGGGTTTAATTTGCCAGGACTTTCTGGCTTACCAAAACCAGATCCATCTTCGAAAGCATCTTCTCAGCGAGAATCTCCTTCACCAAAGTCGGAAGTTCTTTCTACAAGTGAAAAGGTAAAGGAAGAACTGTCAAGAGCGACTTCACCCACTCAGTCGGAGCAACAGTCACCAGAACCTTCTTCGACAACAATGTCAGCATCGGCAGCAGTTGGGTCAACACCAGAACCTCAAAGTTCCAGTTTTACATCACCAACCTCACTCCTGATGTCAGCTGCTAGCAAAGCAGGGCAGGTTTCCACGGCAAATAGTTCACCAAGTTCGTCTGGTATCCTTGACTACAGCGGAACAGGATCAAAAGGTTAGTCAATGTTGGTTATGTGTTTTGAGTACCTGTGACTAGGTTTTGTTTAATTAGCTTGAAAGGTATTGGAACAACAAAATGTAACAGTGCACTTAATGAAATGCAAACCAGTAACATACATTTGAAAAATAAAAACCATTAAGAATTTTCTTATAAATCTCAAAGATGGCAACAGTTTCTAGAAACACTTCAGTGTGTTCAGGAAGGACTTCAATGTGTTCAGGAAGGAGGCCAGTTCTGTATTCTTGCCCTTTAGTTTGAAAAGTTATTTTGGGACCATATATATATACAGAAAAACTCTTTAACATCAATGTGTTAACATCAGTTTTCCTTTCTTCGCTGTTATATATAAATGGATTCTCTAAAACTAAGATGGTGGGATCTGCTGTATTTAGTAAATAACTACTGCGTGCAATGATATCATGAACTTCCCTAATTATTTTGAAAAAGCAACAAAAAAAATATTTTTTTTTAAAGCAGACAGACTCATTCTACCTGAGACACCTAACAAAACTACAAAATATATTAATGCTAAACTGGCAGCACACTTGAAAAAAGCTTTTAATCACAAATATATTTCAGTTGTCGGTAAGTTTTATAAATGAGGATGTTTTATGACTATCTTATATTATATAAAACTGCAATAACTTTTTGTGTTATAATTCATCTCGGATTCAATGAAGTCTTTGTCTACCAGGGGCTTGTTTTAGATATGATTCCCTTTTATTTTTATATTTTATTATCTGACCCTTTCAAATGCCAAAACCATAAAAGCGCCGTCTGCTTTATTGTGCACTTTGGGTAAACAAAGTTTGATCCAAAAGGTACAGTTTATAGGAGCAAAACATAAAATATTGCTGAATACATATTGATAATGCACACAAATTGGGAAAGATATAAGAAATATTGTTATTACGTGTAAATAAGCAATAAAACGTCTGTTTCTGCATTTGTCCGGCGATAATAAAATGCTTAAGATGGGAAATTTCCATCATTATAATGTAATAACCGTAGATATTTTTAAGTACATTTTCAGTTCACACTTTAATGGAATGTAATGTTTTAATGTAAATTCTATTGGAAGCTTCAGACAGAAGTTTGCGATATTTCTGCAATATTTCTTTTGTCCATTGATTGGTAGAGGTGACTTATAAATTAAAGACGCTTCTTTAAAATAAAGCATTATGGCAGTAATTTCAAATGAAGTAATGTTTTTTTTATTATTTTTCAAAGAAAAGACATTCATTTATTACAAAATACAGACTTAACATTCATATTTTAATCGTTTATTAGCCATAACTTAAAATTATTTAAAATAGTTGCAGAAGATTTTTATGTTGCGTCCGCTTTTCCTAATTCAGGCGGAAGCTTGTAACTCAAACTGTGTCTGCATTACTTAAAAATCATCTGAGAGTTATTTGTCAGAATTTTGTAATCAGATGAAAATATTCCCATATTCTCCTTTACGATTCCAGTCCTGATATTTCTTGTATGAAACATGGGTTTTTATTGCCATAAATCACATATAGTGAAATTAATAACCCTCGTAGGACCATCTCGATTTCCTTAGAAAAAAGCGTTGAATGTCAGTATGGGTCAAAACTATTCCTTTATGATTGTCATCGTTTATGAATATCTCTCATCATGTGGCAGACGTTATTGCTGTAACGGAACATTCTGTATGAATAACATCTTTCGTTGTCATATTAACAAATATTTCAATATCACGACCGTGATAGATTTGATAGCAAAGCCTCTATACAAATATCGCAATAAGATTTTTCAATAAATCGGCAAATATGATATGATTTATGATATGTCTCGTGCTAAATTGACAACTTTCTCAATATCTTGAACATACAGGGGTGATGGTAAATCAGCAGGGACAAATTAATATGGTAATAATAACTTGAATATATTGGCGGAAGAGATTGTAAATTTTATACACGTCTGTCAAGGGAACTTCATGTGAAATATGAAGATATCGGTAAGGAAGTTTAAGTAAAGAAAACGGGCAGTTTGGAACCACAGGAAGAAAAAGAGTTGTTGAGTATTATGGTTAAACTAAATTGTTCTGAAAATACTTCTTCAACAAATGAGACTGTATTCAAACGTCATTTGCTATGTCTTTAGATATATTAACCCTTACACTGCTAAATTTCTAAAATCGACTGGTCCATCATTTAATTTGGGCAATACCATTTATTATTCAAAGGGGTATTCACTGAAAATTTACTGACTGAATAGCGAACAGTGCATGCACAGATGTGAAGGCTGATCATGATCTTCACTGGTCGCAAAGGCAGAACCAATCGTGTCCAGCATGGTAAGGGTTAAAAAAGAAGACTTTTACAAGACTGCCTCTATATTGATATAACAGTTGTTTATACAAGATGTATACTTTAATAGATTGTACATAAGTCATTTAAATCTTGTCCTGGTTAAGGACACATTTTCGTACTTTTTTGCAGATTTCTACAAAATGAAATTATGATGTTATCACAAAAGCTTTTTTGAATGTAAAAGGCCTTGTACCATTACGAACTCGTTGCAGACGATATAATATATATTTTACATTTATTTTATGCATAATGTTGAATATTAAAGATGTATCAATGACAATATAGCGATGCCAAATGTCTCCAAGCCATAACACATTATGTAAACAGGCATATTTTGTTATGCAGTATGCAGAAATTATGCCTACAGAAACATAATATCAAGATTTAGTGGTGTTTTGCCCACTTTAGAGTAATAACATTTTAACGTTTTATTTGAATAATTTGATGCAGATATTTATCAGAATAATACCTTCGATCTATTGATGTCATAAAATAAACAAAAATATTTGCCAAAAACACAAAAAAATTACATACTCCCTAAGGGGTCATTTAGTTTCAACCAGTCATAATTTATATAGATTTTTTTTTTGTCAATAATTTGTTAAACCGAGATACCTCAAGTGTGATAATTATGAAGGGAGACAACTCTTTTTTTCAATATGCTGTCATTAGAGGTGATGTCAGCTGTCAGTTTGGATGACAAATTAGATCATTATTCGCCTTTGTCATAGGCTGACATCTCATTAAGATCAAAATCTTCTTATCTATTGAAAAATATTTAAATTTGAAACTTTTCAATGTCTTGAAATTGGAATGTTCTTATTTGTGTTTTTTTTTAATTTTCTTTCCTATTGAAGTGCAGCGTATTGTTATTTATAACACAACTTCTAAATTATGCATCTATGAAGTATGTAAGTATTATAGATATAAAGTTAAATGAAGACTTCTTTATTGAGTTGTTATTGATTAATCCATTGCCATGGCAACATAAAATCCATAAATCTCTTTGATAGGATTGCCATTAGATACATTTGGAAATAATTCTTTTGCTTTTAGGGCTAAGTTTTTATCAATATAATGGGTATATGAACATTAAAGCTTATAAATGCAATTTCCTCTTGCCATCGGATGAAAATATTATTTCTACGTGTTTTACAATATGATGAACTCATTTCACGTTGTAAGTCCGCTTCGGATAAGCCTACGTGCTATATATTGTATTTACTCAGGAGGAAGCTGTCTGAAAGCCAGTTAATTTACTGTTACTTTGCAATCCCGTTTCAGGCAAACAAATTCATAAGCAATATTAGATATGAGATATTAGTATTACCGGATTGAGAGCCCGGGAGAAAAAAAAGAATCGGGGAGAAAATGAGAAATGATGAATGAGAAGGGATCAGCATAAGCCCTTGAATATGATTTGAATTGTGAACTGATTATGAAGGCAATCTGATTAAGTAAAATTGAAAATTAATAAGCTGTGTTGTTCCGTGCAAAGTGCTTATGGGAATGATTGAAAGAGAATGCGTCATTCCGGCAGTGCATAAAGTCTTATCAGTAGCATGTAGAAGTTGTGGCGAAAGTGTCATTGAAAGGTGTTTTTTTTTTCTCTGCCATACTTGCATTAGTCAAAACTTGATATTGTTACGATAAGTTTATAAGCAATTTTCGAAAGAAAACGTACAAAATGCAACCATTCCAAAGTATTAAAATTGAAAGACCTGTAGGTGACTGCATTATATCAAAAAAATTTCTTTAGTCATGCAACAGGACTTTAAACAGACAAGCAATGGGTTAGATAATTTTACTTAAACATGAAGAAAAAAACCTGGTAAATGAAAAGCGTGATTAAAAATTTATGATAAATTTTTTGCACACATTAAAAAATTGAAACGGGATTGTCTAGAACGTCATAATTTTTCAGTTGTTGGTAGGTAATTTTGCATAAATTTAACAAAAGAATAGATCTCTGATATACGCGTCAATCAGTTCATTAAATCGGGATTGGTGGTAAAATAAAATGTTCTTTGTATGTCGTGATAAACTGCCATCAAATTACAAAAGTTGCAACAGTTACTTAATGAAGAATTCCAATTGAGTTTATCATAAGATGAATTTGAAATGAACTTCAGTAAGATCTTTTGATGTAACGCAATTGATTGGTAATTTATGAGCTGGTGAAAGAAACGGACCCAATGCACAAACGAAGTAGTAATGTAATTAATTGAACAATATATGAAGGATTTTCATGTTTAATTATGATTGAAAGGTCTATTGCAGGGATTTCGTCTCCTTGAAACAATGGATGTAAAAAAAAAACCCAGTTGCATGACCATTGTGTATGTATGATGTTTTTATGACAACCCGCGGCTGGCGGTGGCTTTAATGTTTGGTACTTGGAAGTTTTTCTCTTTAACTATGTCATATAGAATTTATATATGGTATTACTTACTTTGATGGCAGGCAAGCAATCTATATACTTTCGCTGTAATTAACAGATGATTAAAGGAATTACATATACATATCCGATTGATTCGGACATCAATAACACTATCCAATATCAGTAACAGAAAGTATTGTCGATACATAACAGGCATCATTGCTAGGATACAAAATACGTTGTAGAAGCCAGAAACTCATCTCTTTCTACAGTGGCAGTATTTTTTAGGCGGTTACAGCACTTTCTTGACTTTATCACAGACAGTAATGTTTCAGTTACTGCCCTTGACCTGTTAACTTCTAAAATGGATTGGTCCATCATTCAATTTATGCAGTATCACTTGTTTATCAAAGGGGTGTTTACGGAAAATTTATTGACTGAATAGCGAACAGTGCAGACCAAGATCAGCCTGCACAGACGTGCAAGCTGATCTTTGTCTGCACTGGTTGCAAAGGCAGAATCACTTGCCACCAGCAGGCTAAAGGTTCAACATGTGTAGAAGTTGTTTGCACACAAAATGTAAGACGCTAGGTAACACACCCATAACTTGAACATTGTTGCTGTGATAAATAGCAAAAATAATCAACAAAAGTAATCAGCAACCATCAAGTAAAAGCAGCCAATCACAAAACTGTCAAGTCTTTTCAAAATTTGACATGAAATAAAAGATAGGAGGAGACTCATGGTAAATTATCAGTCGCTGTTTTAAGACTTTTATACATATTCATGAGGGCTTTTAAACATCTGCATGAATGAAACTTCAACAATTTATAAGAAAAAAGTTTGACGAATCATGTAAAATTGCACTGATTCTCGTAAAAAAAGAAACAATATTAATTGAGGTATTTTTTTGTTTGTTTTGTTCATCAATGAAATTTAAAGGTGATCTATTATACGGTGGTACATAAATTTTACAACTGTGTCTAATGAAGCGGATAAAATAAATAATTGATCAACATCGGGGTTGGCGATGTCTAAATTGGGAAACAAAAAACGTGTGCTGTCTGCAATATACAGTTAAATATTCATCTTTGTGATGAGTTGTTGCATATATAATAGCATATAACTGGTAGATTTGAGGGTGCAGTGCATTTTTGCCACTCATCCCAGATATCCTGGTTCAAGCTAAGTATTGTCATGGCTTTCAGCCCCTAACGTTGAACAATGAGCAGCAGCATTTTTTGCAGTGGAAATAACAGCAGGATGACTTGGTTACCTTTAATTAACCATCAGACATTAGTTGTAATCATGCCAGTCTGAATATTTTTTTTAATCGAGTCCTTTATATAGTTTAGAATATAAGTCTGTTTTTAGTAAACTGTAATCTATTCCTGTTTAACGATGACTATTTTCTGTATGTGGTTTTTGAATTCATTGTAGTTGGTCATTTCTTTGCAGTTGCTTGGCCCAGAAAGTCTCGTGCTTTTATGAGCTATGGCCAGAGGGTACCAAAATAGCATATAAGAATACAACCAATGGTTATCAGGGGTCTACTGCCTTTATAGCAAGAGATGAAAACATCTGTATACTGGCCGAAGTAAAGACAATACTGTACTCTTACTAAGTGGCAATGGCGGGCCTGAAGTGGTTACTAGCTCGATTAAACCTATATTTCCATTAGGGCATAGCCCAAGTGCCAGTATAGGCACTGGAACACTAATAACTACATAAGGAACATCATTGCCATTTGATGAGTTGTTTTACATATACCTAAACATAATATTTAAAAAATAATGTCACATCTATGGTGGTCCAGTAACCAGTTATTGTGCCCACTTTCAGTTGCTGGCCTGGGTAACAAGATTTTGTCTGTTTATATTTTTAGTCTGGTGTACAATAAGGATAATAATGAAAAAAGAATAAATGCCACTATGTGCATTGTTTAATATAGCAAGATTAACATTAATAAATGAAGAATTAAAAGTCCGTAAGTCAAATTACGTCAGTGACAAAAATTGCAAAATGGTGATTTATTACAGAAATTTGGTAATCAGTCACTATTTTATATAAATAAGATGTTTTCTTTGATTTTAGAAATAACATTAATGATGAAACAAATTACTTTTAATGTGTTGAACAGTAATCAGTTTCAATTTATACAATGTGCTGCAGAATAAGGGTCTCCAGATTTTTTACCGCTGAGTAAGATCATTGTTTGTTCCACTAAGTCGGACGTTTATAACATACTGCAGTGGCGCAACTTGTGTTTTGTCTATTCAGCATAAACCAAAAGTAAAAATGTGCTGTCTGTGACCTTGCAGTGAGAGCCAAAAAGCAAAAAATTAAATGCTGATGAAAATTAACCCTTAGCCTGCTGCAGGCGAATTTAACAGCCTTTGCAAACAGCTTGGAACCAGATCAGACGTCGATTAAATCGGCGTCTGATCAGGTTCCAAGCTGTTTGCTACTCTGACAATATTTCTTCCAATTTTGGAGCAAATTGAATGAACTTAACAATTTAAGCAGACGACATTTCCAGCAGACGACAATTTACCTAGCATGCTAAAGGTTAACTGAAATACATCATATTTGTTCATTGTTTTATGTACTTTGCCATGGCTTGCTATATGTGCGTTGCTTGCTGCAGCTGCATGCATTTACAGACATTGAATATACAGTTTAGATGGTTTACAGCAGTTTGAGGCATTCAAAAACAAGGTACATTGTAGATGGTTTACAGCATTTGGAGAGCTACAATTGCAGATGGTTTACAGCAGTACATTCAAAAACAAGATACATGGTAGATTGAACAGACAAGATACAATTGCAGTTGGTTAACAACAGTTGGAAGCATTTAAAAACAAGATACATGGTAGTTGAAGACATTAACAGACAAGCTGCAGTTGCAGATGGTTTACAGCAGTACATTCAAAAACAAGATACATGGTAGATTGAACAGACAAGATACAATTGCAGTTGGTTAACAACAGTTGGAAGCATTTAAAAACAAGATACATGGTAGTTGGAGACATTAACAGACAAGCTGCAATTGCAGATGGTTTACAGCAGTACATTCAAAAACAAGATACATGGTAGATTGAACAGACAAGATACAATTGCAGTTGGTTAACAACAGTTGGAAGCATTTAAAAACAAGATACATGGTAGTTGAAGACATTAACAGACAAGCTGCAGTTGCAGATGGTTTACAGCAGTACATTCAAAAACAAGATACATGGTAGATTGAACAGACAAGATACAATTGCAGTTGGTAACAACAGTTGGAAGCATTTAAAAACAAGATACATGGTAGTTGGAGACATTAACAGACAAGCTGCAATTGCAGATGGTTTACAGCAGTACATTCAAAAACAAGATACATGGTAGATGTTTACAGGACAAGAACAGACAATTTACAATGCAGATACATGTATGTTACAAAAGTTGCGATAGTCAGACAATATACAGTTTAGATGGTTTACAGCAGTTGGAGACATTCACAAGACAAGCTTACAATTGCAGATTGTTTACAACAGTTTCATTGATGAGGTTGATGACACACTATATCTGCCGCAGTTTTTGCCAAAAATCAAAACCATTCTGTAATATCACGAATTTAATCTCTCATTATATAAATTGCATTCCCCATTAAACAATTAATGCAATTCCATTAAATTATGATGTTTGTGAGGGTGTGATAAACGTTCCTATGAGTTGTTTGACATAAACTCCTTTGAACCATTAGGGCTGAATCTACTTTATATTTTCACCATTATATGATTGCTCCGGAGGGGACTGTGACAAATGTAAAGTTATGAAATGATTTGATATTGTAGCTAAATATTATCTAAAATTTGTAAAGAGACACCTCCCGCGAGGACCGTATATTACACTGCTTATGATTTTATTACATCAGAATCTCCGATAATACGGAAAACGTATGAAAATTGAGCCATAAATGTGAGAGGTTGCTTAAAATATGGGATATTTTAAAGATAACATGTTTCTGAAAAATTAGTTCGAAAACGTTTTAATGGAAGTTTGTGTTGTAATGGATAGCGACTGGAGTATTAATTTTACTTAGAAAAATTGATTTGTTGTTTTCACAAAAGAGTATTAGGAATTATATAGTAGAACAATAGTAAATCCAAACAGTATACTGTGAAATCATTTAAATTCGCTGGCATGAAATTTCGCGCAAATGTGAAAAAGGACTGTTTCGCGCGGGCTTTAATTCGCGCATTTTCAATTGTAGAAATGAAAAATAAAGTTAAAAGTAATAATAACGCGGTCTTTAATTCGCACATTAATACGCGAAAATTCGTCCTACGCGAATAAAAATGATTTCACAGTAAATTGTATATTGTCTGAAATACGAATTGCAGTTTGAATTTGTCTTTAGTATGTACTTGCATATTTTATCTCACTTGTGAAAAAAAGCTTGAATGCAATTGAGTGTGCTTTAAATTCTTGAAAAATTGGTACCAGATTAAAGGTTTTAAAATTGAATTTGGTGACCATTCTGAAATGTCTTGTATCTGATTTGATTGTTTCTTGGCAAAGTTTGGGAACTGACCACTGCGAAGTTTGGGAACTGACCACTGGGAAGTATGAAATCTTATTACCTTGTAATCTGATTTCATATCACAGGAGGGACATTTTATACCTTAGCAGGATTCAGCCAACATTTAATCTTGACCACCATGATCCTATACTGTCCTAAAACTGCTCAGAAATACAGGAGATTAAAGAGCTAGACCTTAAGAATTATATGCATAGAACTCATGTCATGTCTTCCCATTTCAATATGTGGTCATGACCTCAATTGGGCTCAAACCTGCGACCCACTGGTTGAGTGGCCGACACCTTAATTCTATGACATTATGCTGCTTCCCAGGTCTACCTTTAACTTGTTGGCTCATCTAGCTTGATTCCACTATGTCTTCACTGAGTGAATAGAGTATAAAGATGGAGAAATTGACAAGACTTAGTTTCCAACTTTCTAAAACCTTTGTTTATGTAGAAAATTGCTTTATTAGTACCTATTGTATGAAAACAGTTGGCCAAAATTCGGTAAAAAAATTATATTACTGTAAAATTCTGACAGAAAACAGCAAAACATAACTCGTACCCTTCAGTCACACTTGAAGTTCATCTTAATTAACAGCAGTAAAAAGAGGCATCGGGAAGCTGAAGAAAAGTCGTCAATTTGTCAAATGACAAACTCAGCGTGCTAAGTCAGTTGAGCACAAATATGAAATCAATATTATATTTCGGGGTCAATGCGAAAGTGATTTGGTGATGCATTTATACTTGATCCCGACAGAATGAAGACTTTCATCAAATATGGTTGTAATAAAAGACGACGGTCGCTGTAATAGATGACGGGTTCTCAAATCGTCGGTAATGGTGTCCTGTCAGAATAATCCATGCAGTGATGACATTTTGTGATGCTTCATGTTATAATCTGTTTATTTACTGTATTGCTTTTAGAGAATATGACTTAATCAAGAGAAAAAACATTAACAAAGAATTCCTTTTGGATTACTTTTGAATTATGAAAGTATTAAGAAGCGAGTAGTTACTGAAATTGAAACTTTTAAATGTATCCTTCATGGATGTCAAAAACAGGCTGTTAAACATGCAGCAGCCGAGCAAGATGCACAGATCTGTGGACAGAGTAAAAGATAATCTTTTAAAAAAATAATTGACAGAATTGTTTCATTTATAGTGTTTATATAATCAAATCTGTAATAACTGAATAGATTGTAAAATAGAGATGTCCAATGTACTTAAATTAATCTTACATTATTTGAGCCGTGCCATGAGAAAACCAACATAGTGGCTTTGCGACCAGCATGGATCCAGACCAGCCTGCGCATCCGCGCAGTCTGTTCAGGATCCATGCTGTTCGCTTTCAAAGCCTAATGGAATTAGAGAAACTAATAGGGAACAGCATGGATCCTGACCAGACTGCGCGGATGCGCAGGCTGGTCTGGATCCATGCTGGTCGCAAACCCACTATGTTGGTTTTCTCATGGCACGCTCATTTATATTTCAATGAAAAAGATGAAAAAGCATGGTGAATTTGTTCATTCCTGGTAATACCATGACATTATAGTTACTTTGTGTAGTTAATTGCTCATAGAAATCAACAAAATCTCCATTCTTTTGAAGCTAAAACAGAGATTTCGACTTCATTTGTAATACTTTAATAACTGAAAGTAACAGTAACTGTTGAAAAGTACTCTTTTTCATCACCTTAAGGCACATTCTTCTATAACTACTTGAGACATCAAGCAATGTCCTGCAGTGAACAGCCTGTTAACAATGTCATAATTATCTTCACAATGTCTCTAGCTCTCTCTCTTTTGTCTTTACGACAGTTCCAAGATCAATATTTCTCGGAGAGCATTCTGAATTTCATTACCATATTAGCCCCATTTAACCCCTTACAGCCCTTTGAATCATGTTACTAAATCTGTGTGACCCGGCGGGACCTTTCCGTCAACTCCTGTTACTCGTATTTCCACACGATCTGTAAAAATCGGGAGAATATGAATTATGGCTTTATTAAATTTGATTCTGACTCTCCCCGTTAATGCGTTTTATTAGCACGAATTACAAAACCTTTCACATCGTTGCAGCGGAGTTATTATATTTCACGCTGTTAGAGACGGAGTTCCTAGTTATGCAGAGCCTTTCATCAAATATGATTATAGAATCTGTCAAGCTTCACAACAACTAAGACCCGCTGTCAGTCTGGAGACATGATGAAATTGACAATAATGTTTACATTGACACCAACATCAACTTCCATTTATGAAAACTTTATTATTTTCTCGAAGAAATAAATGGATTTGATAATAACAGGACCTCTCAATACTACTGGGGAACTAAATTGAAATTGATGACTTTTTGTAAATGCAAAATGCAGACTCCAGGGGGATGCGAAGTTATGAAAAATGAGAAATCATGCATTCGGCATGATGCATGTCGTGTGTGTTTAAAGTTCATGGGGGACTTATTTCTGAGAACTAGAGTTGAGAATTTTGACACATAAACAGTGGCTAATCCCAGCGAGATCTGTAATATTACAGTTTCCAGGGCATGAAATTTTCTTTCAGTGTCATCAGAAGCAATATATCTTGCTTTAAGATTCATAAAATGTTCAATAAAATTTAGTAATGATTTTCTGTTTTTAGGAGCTAAGCTGTCATGAAATTTCAAACCAGAGTGAATTAAGATGCCATGGTTGCAGACCTTTCTTAATGCCTGCAGCTGATTGGCTGTTTTGAGCACTGTTTGAAATTGACCAATGACAAGATTGCATTATTAGTCCGTTCTTCAAACACCTATTTTGTAACTAATTGGAATCGAAACAAGAACTTATATTAAGATACGAAACGGTCTAAATCTAGATTTGACTGAGAAAATGCAAAAATATTATAAAAAAAAATGGTATGCTCAGAAAATGATGCGACGGCACAAAAATTTATGTGTTCACCCATACTTATGCCAGTGTATCTTGCTCTCGCATTTGTATTGTAATCTCACCATTACAGAATCCACAGGTCGAGGATGGCCCTAATAGAACACCATACAGCGCTATATAACCTTTTACGTTTTTTTTCCTGTTATATCTTTGGTATAAATACATTAATCATCCCAAACCATTGTGCTGGGATTAATTTTAACATTGGATAAAATGTAATAATTCAAGCACTTATCAATTATTTATAAAATGTGAGCTGTATATAGAACAAGACAAATTTTATATAAATTTATCAGATTTTTAGCTATTAATATTTACTAAAGAAATTTGCGCATTAATTTTCCCCCATGACATTTACACAAAAAGGACTGATATGAAATTTTATCCAGTTGTATCAATAAATTTATCAAAAATGAAGAGATTAAAACATAGACTAAAATCGCAGATAAAAGTTTGATTATTCGTAAACATTTTGCATAGAAACTTTTGAAAATTTATGTTTACCTTGTATCGGAACCATATTTCACATTTATATGCCTTCTATGCAGTATCTAGGTTTTATTATTTGTTTAATTGTTTGATAAATATAAATGTTTTTGATGTACTTAGATCAAAGGCAAGCATTCTTACCTAAATATGATAAAATATTATTTAAAAAGACTCGGCAATGACCCTTGAAATGCGGATTGAGTACCCTTCATGTCTGGGAATTAAGCGCCAAATGCGGCCATAATTTGTGCAATATTTTGCAAAAAATTTCAGATAAAATCATTTGAGCATTTTCAAGTTGTAAATTTTGCTTTTATGTTGAAAAAACTTAATAATGAATGATAAGACGTTGAAATATTATAATTTATTTGGTGTATATCGAAACTGTTATAGTCTGTTCGTATGAAGGGCTCTTTATTGCATTGTTATACAACAGTAATGTATGACTACCTGAGAAGAATAAACTCGACTAAGATTACAATGAATAAAAAAGATAGTTCGCATAAGCATTTTTTGAGATTGGGCAGATAGTAGAGGGGAATGATTTGTAAATGCAAGTTGTGGAGTTAAAGCAGGCTGAATTTGCCGATCTCTCCTTCACAAACTAGTTCTCATCACATGAAATTTGTTTTAAAAACAACTATAAATGATATTTGTATTACTTGACTTTTAAGCGGAACTATTTTAAAAAGTTTACAGTATAGGGACAACATTTGGATGTCATGCAACTTTAAAGCGCATTTTAAAAGTGGAAGATTGAATGTTTGTGGATACAAAGGCCAAGAAATTTTATTACAATTTTATTAAAATCTGATTTTTTTTCTGTGTATATGGAGGAAGATTCATCATAACTATTAAAGAAGTAAATTTATTCAAAATTTTGTTGCAATTTCAAACAAAAAACATCTTTTCATCTTTTCATGTGTGTCCATTAACAAAGTTGAAAATGTTGGCGAATGTGTCCATTAATAATAATTAAATATGATAGAACGTCAAATCACGCTATGGAAAGTAATTGATTACACTAACATTTTCATATTTTTCATGTCCTGGCCTTTGTTCACAACCTATAAAACTGTTGTAATTATGAAATTAGCGAAAGTTACAAAAAATCGTAACATTTGTCATAGAAACATGTAAATATGACAATTAACAATAAATACTTCTGGGAGCCATATCAATTTTAACACACTTGCATTCCAATTGTTTTGTTTTTTATCCAATTAATTTTGTTTTTTGATCACAATCAGTTTTCTATCACAAGGGACAGAAGCTTTCTATGCTGGCATTTTATAGTCCTCAGCATTTTACTTACATCTTGGAATATAGAAGAGTGATAGCAGTCAGTTTAATACAGAACAATATAGCTACCTGAATTTTGATTGGTCAGCTGGGCGAGAAAAAATAGGTATACAAAATATAAAATGAAATTTTAAAAATATACTTATATTGCATATATTTTTGACATTTTTGGGGCCAACATTCCCTACATATAGTGTAGATCTTGGTATTTAGTTTTCCTGCATATATATGCTTAGTATAATACAAGATGAGGTGAATATACAGTGCCACTCTGACCATTTGAAAAAGACAATTTGTCCGAGGCCATTAGTTCTCCACCTTGATTTATAAGAGGAAGTTGTCTTCATCTGCTTCAGAATCCAAGAACACTGTGATTAGGTCAGCTGGTAGCATAGTCTCTGTGAATTCTTTAGTAGTTTTATAATAGTAGTCAAAATGGCAGCTAGGGGAGATAATTTTTGCTTATGTGAAAAGCTTCTCCAAGGGAGCTCAGAAAGTTGTGTTGTGAAAAAAATTGCTATGATGGTTAAAAGGACCTTTAGTGTTTTATAAAAAAAACCATTTAAATCCCAGAAAAATTCATCTTGTATCAAAGAGTTCATATCATGATTGTCATTTTGGGTAATTAACAGTGATGTGGACAATTACAGGTATTGTACGGATTGCAGTAAGTGTCAGTGTTACATACTTGCTCCTGTAATAAACAGTTACGGTAACATGACGAACATAACAGTACTGTAACCGTGCCAATACGCTTTTCTTGTGGTACCCTGCTTCAAAAAGTTAATCCTTCCATCTTACAGTGCCAAAGCTTTGTTTGTGGTTATAGTGGAAGACTGTTTAGAAAATATTGAATAAATATGAGTTTACATTTATATCTTAGCCCGACACGTTCAGTCCTGTATTGTTTTTTAATAGCATCATTTTCTTATAGCTATTTGCATATTAAATAGAAAGTGATTTAATTTTCCATCAACGGTGATTAATTTCTCTTTTGAAAATAAATTCAGATTGAAATAAGGTAAAAAAAAAACAAGCATATCCATGTAAGTGGCACATACGTTTATTGTTTTCATGAGAATACAGTATGATTATATATGCATATACATGGATCTGAAAATGGCTTTTGGATAGATTCATTAACATTATAATAAGTAAAAAGGACCATTACAATATTGATTTGTTCCACGTTAAAGTATTAATTTAACCCTTAGTTTGTATGTTGTTAATTGTGATTGGTCATGGGGTCTGAGGTCAAATTATTCAAATTTCAAGTTCTGTTGGACACTTTGTTTAAATATTTTCAGTGGTTCAATGTGGTAGGGAAATCCTGGGTTTTGAACTCACTCTCTAGATGATTGCTAGCCGTCTTTTTTTTTTCAGATATTTTATCAGTATATATACTATACTAAGATTGAAGTATGTCAGGCATCAAGTATACTGTAAAAGCATTTAATTTCGTTGGCATGAAATTTCATGATTTTGGTCAAAACGGCAATTCCGTGGGGATATGGATTCGTGGATTTCAACTCCTGAACATAAAATGAATGGGAATTTTACTTGTTCGTTGGGATTAAATTTCGAGGATTGACTCAACGACGAAATCAACGAAAATTAGTCCCCCACAAATATTAATGATTTCACAGTATTTAACATCCTTTTGTGTCCATTAGACATTGTACACAAAGATTATTAATGTTTTGCATAGAGATATACCTTAATATTTTGATGTCCAGGAGTGATAACAAAACTTGTTTTCAGTGATGCAGCTATTTTGTGAAGAACACTCCTGCATCATGCATTTTACTTTTTTTTTATCTATTTATTTTAATTTTCGAAACAATCAGACACATGCAAATGCAATAGAAATGATAGCGAAATAAACACCGCTCATAAATGGCGCCATAATTCAGGAATAAAGACTTACAGGATTTCATAAAATGCAGGTAAATGCCTTTTATCTGTCGGAAGTGAAACTGTTTGTGTGCCCAGCATTGAAATCGGTAGACTGCTAAGTGGTTTGCATATACAGACTTGTAAAAATGATACCAGTCTTTGTAAACATTCCCATCTTTTCATCGTTAGCAAAAAACTTTAATTCGGATACATATTTGCAGTTTAATTACTAACAGTAGTGCATTGCAGATGAGTTTGATATTTTCAGTCCATAGCAACAGAGAAACTTTCCCCGAGTTTATATTTTTTTTTCTACGATGATGAATATTTATCAGTTTTCATCAAAGGAGACGATGTCGAACAAAAATGGGGAAGTTGGGAATTTTTATCTATCTTTTAAGTTAGTTGTGAGCAGTTTATACTCATCATCCTTATAGTTCGAGTCTGTATATAAGTACATGGTGCGAGTCATATCATAAGTACGCTTCTCCAAATGTACATTTAATGCCGAAAGAAATCGAAACATAATTTCAACCGTTATTGTATCAAGTTATTACATTAAATAAAATATATTTGACTGTACTTGTTAAAAAGTGACACTGTATTGTTCCGAGATATGAGATTTGTTTTAGCAAGTCATCGGCGAACACATCTTCCTCAACCCCGTCGCTATCACCTCTGTCTCTTGTTTATATTGTTTGTTTTAAAGGCACATGAGGAATTGATCCTGATCAGCCTTTTCAAGATTACTCCTGGTGGGCCTTTAAGACTATAATTATATGGTTAAATTAAATGCACAGGATTGATAATCTGCCTGAATTGGCATCGAAAGTACTGTAAGGGCTTGCATATCAAAGTTATTCTTCAATATTTTAAGCATTTTGTTAGTAACAAGTATCAGATCACACAAGCATTGAATTAATTTACTCTTTATAATAAACTTTGAAACAATTTGAAATACGGCGAACACTTTTAAAATTGGAAATAATAATACCCTACAGTCGTCTATTGAAGTGCAAGATCTATATTGATGGAGGATGATAAAAGAACACGAAAAGCAAATATTGATATTATTGAAAATTATATCGTTTTAATGCATCTATTAACATTTGCATATTTCATGCTTACTTCTCAGTGTGTTGATTCTTCCACCTCTTTTCCTCTTAGTAAATATTTGAAGAGACCTGTCTCATGAATAGATTATTATTATTACCATAAATAGGGTTCGTAATCATTTTAAATAATCTCTAGCATATTTCATTGTATTGTAATTTTTGAAAATGTGAAAAGACGGTGGTAGTTGATATATTACACTTTAATATGGATCATGTTTGATGTTGAACCGTTTTGCCTTCTGAATATTATGTAACATAGACTTTCTTTTTTCATAGAGGCCTGCAATGGTGAAAAAAAGACACACACACACAACTTCATCAATCTGAACTTAAGAGTACTGAGTAATAATTTCGGAGATTAAAAGTATTATTTTACATCACAAATATCAAACTTCAAAGTTATGTACTGTATCAAATAAGTGACAGTTTATCATAAGTAGTCATCAAAAAGTATAAAATCTTCCTTTCTTTCTCTCTAATCTTAAAATACACTTGTAGATCAGTTTATGAGGATTTAAATTCCAAACATATCCCCCTTATTGTGATACCATGGAATGCTTTGTGAAGAATTTTATGTTTTAAATTGTGAATCACGAAATAATTTTTGTTCAAATATTATTATCTATAAATAAGAAGTACAAATTATGAATTTCTTTAAAATTTAGATTTGTAGTATTAACACCACTGATCAGCATTTTGGAATCCTACATATCGGCAGATCATGGATGTCACAATTTTAAAATAGATCATTAGCATTGATAGTGACACCTTACTTGCACAGCCTCTCGATGAAGCCCTTGTTACCTTACCGGCTACATTCCTGCTTTCTAAATGGACACTGTTAAATTTATTTTGGCTTAATATAAAACAAGAATAGCCAAGCTTTGTAAGGCAGCACAGAAGGAAACTTGGAATGTATATTTTCTTTCGCATGTGCATGCTTTAGTCTATGTGCTGAACGGAATGGCACATGTGCACAGTGTGGTGACTTCATTTTTTTTAAGGCTAAAACTATACTGCCTGTGCAGAAGGAAGTTACTACCTGTGTATTCGAAAGCTGCAGCATATGTACATGAAAGACACTGCTTTTGCACTCCTAGAGTAATAATGTTTGCTGGAGAAAGAAATCTTTTTTATACGCCCGTTTGAAAAACGGGACGTATTATGGGAACGCCCCTGGCGGGCGGGCGGGCGGGCGGGCGGCGTCCACAGACCTTGTCCGGAGCATATCTTCTACATGCATGAAGGGATTTTGATGAAACTTGGCACAGTTGTTCACCATCATGAGACGGAGTGTCATGCGCAAGAACCAGGTCCCTAGGTCTAAGGTCAAGGTCACACTTAGAGGTCAAAGGTCAAATTCAAGAATGACTTTGTCCGGACCATATCTTCTTCATGCATAGAGGGATTTTGATGAAAGTTGGCACAATTGTTCATCATCATGAGAAGGAGTGTCATGCGCAAGAACCAGATCCCTAGGTCTAAGGTCAAGGTCACACTTAGAGGTCAAAGGATACAAGAATGAAAACTTTGTCCGGAGCATTTCTTCTTCATGCATAGAGGGATTTTGATATAACTTGGCACAAATGTTCACCACCATGAGGCGGAGTGTCATGCGCAAGAACCAGGTCCCTAGGTCTAAGGTCAAGGTCACACTTAGAGGTCAAAGGTCAAATTCAAGAATGACTTTGTCCGGACCATATCTTCTTCATGCATAGAGGGATTTTGATGAAAGTTGGCACAATTGTTCATCATCATGAGAAGGAGTGTCATGCGCAAGAACCAGATCCCTAGGTCTAAGGTCAAGGTCACACTTAGAGGTCAAAGGATACATGAATGAAAACTTTGTCCGGAGCATTTCTTCTTCATGCATAGAGGGATTTTGATATAACTTGGCACAAATGTTCACCACCACGAGACGTAGTGTCATGCGCAAGAACCAGGTCCCTAGGTCTAAGGTCAAGGTCACACTTAGAGGCCAAAGGTCAGATACAAGAATGACTTTGTCCGAAGCATTTCTTCTTCATGCATGGAGGGATTTTGATGTAACTTGACACAATTATACACCATCATGAGACGAAGTGTCATGCGCAGTTCCCTTCTTTCGAATTACTTCCCTTTGTTGTTACTATAAATAGCTTATATTGTAACTTTTTCATTACTAGTCATAGGGAAAAATCGAGACCACTTTTCTGTAGTACAACATGCATGCTACATCCAATTTTGAGGTGTATTTTGACCAGTCTCTACCTGGTAAAGATTTTTGTGAGGACTTACAATTTTTTTTTTTGATTTTTTTTTTTTTTTTTTTTTTTTTTTTTTTTTTTTTAAGATTAACTTCCCTTAGTTGTTACTATAAATAACTTATATTGTAACTTTTTTATAATTGACCGTAGGGAAAAACCAAGACCACTTTTCTGTGGTACAACATAGATGTTACTTTCCAATTTTAGGTGTATTTTAAGGTATCTCTACCTGGTAAGGAGTTTTTTTGTGGACTTAGAAAAACAAAACACTTAGTTATTACTAAACAACCACAAAATTAAAATTCCATTTGCAAATACAGGTGCTAGAGTAAAGAAATTTGCTGTGACGGGCGTATATTGTGACATTCTTGCACTCTTGTTAACCTTTTATGTCTCTTCTTTGCCACCATACCTTTGTCAGTAATTTCTTTATGAATCCAGAATGATTTTCTCTTTCAGTGTGAAAATGTTTGCATCTTTTTTTTGTTTTTTTTAGTGTGTATGAAAATGTTTTTGTCCACATCTGGCTGAAAGTTTCATAGTCGTAAACACCATTTTGCAATTCCATCAATAACAAATATTGAGACGTTTTGACACAGAGTGACAAGTAATATCGTACTGAATTTCAGCCTTGTCAATATTCATCTTTTCTTCGCAACCCGAATAAACAACTAACCTCTTGAAAAGGAACAATTATGAGTGTTAAAAACCCCCAGCAACACTTGAAGGGAATATTTGATTGGTTTGTGCCATCTTTTTGCCGACATTTTTCATCCGATTTATGAAATCAATGTTTGATATAGGAAATGGAATTGTTATATTATTCATGTTGACTGCCCTTCGGCAGATCTTTATGTCAAAATTGGCTCTCATTCCATTTACAGCTTAGGCTGTTGATGTCGCAAACATTATACTTGGTCAAGCATGTAACATCGGCTTTCGAAGAAAGTAACTTCTAGATTATGTTGCAGTAAGTTCGGAAAGATGCCTGATCATTGTGAAGATTACAGACAGAAAATTAAAAATTGTTGACAAAAATTGTATTTAAACTAATTGTCATGGAACTACATTTTAGGGCTCTGTGTAAAAGCTTTGTATACCCGTAACCTTTAGCCTGCTGGCGGCAATTGGTTTTGCCTTAGCGACCAGTGCAGACCAAGATCAGCCTGCACGGATGGTCCGTGCACTGTTGGCTATTCAGTCAGTAAATTTTCCATGTACATCCCTTCGAATAATAAACGGTATTGCCCAAATTGAATGATGGACCAGTCTATTTTAGAAATTTAGCAGGGAAATGGTTAAAATGTCCTTACAGATAAATTGACAAACTGACATAATGGACATTTTACACTGTATAGAAAGATGGCCTTGTTAATGCCAGACATACGTTTGCAAAAAATGTTGACAGCATTACTTAAGACTTTTTATTGCCAAAAGAAACAACATTTTTTATTCTGTCAGATTATAAGCTAAAAAGGCACAAAACTTTTTGCTATTTTGCTATTTTGAGCAAAGAGAATTATGCCATTGCAACAACATAATTTGCTGCCTTTTATTCTTTTAATCATTGTGCCTCACATATATCTGGTTTCAAAATTTGCCGAGATTTTTTTCAGGATACAGTGCATTAACAAGCCAGGTTTCCAAATGTTAACGTAGGCTTAAAGATTAAACATATCATGCTGTTGGTGGGTTTTGAAAGCATGAAATATTATGTTCTTTCAAGCAATATCCTGTAATCTTTATATTGCTTATCTAACCATAAATTTATGAATAACTCGGAAATATATTTCCTTGTGAAGGAACGGCACAAAAGAAACGAAAAGTAAACATCCGCCTCCTTATATTTGATTAACAAAGTATGAATTTCAGACTGCCAAATGTTCTTGCAATAAATTATGATGCTTTATATAAACATAGATTTTGATTGATTTATTTTTTTTCTGTGCGCTTTACTTTTAGTACTGTGTGCAGGAAAAAAAAATCGACAAACTTTTGATGAATCTGTGTTTCTGCGGGAACAGATGGGGGTACCTTAGAGATTAAAGGCTCGTCTTTTTGCGTTTTGATGCACAAAATGTAACTGTATTGCAGAAAATGCACAACTGTTGCTTAATAATGGCATACCACTGTTTCAAAGTGTAGTGTTATCTGAAAAAAGGATTATAAGGAGTTGATAAAGAAATTAAAGCTTAATCATGTATTGAACATTTATTTGAGCCGTGCCATGAGAAAATTAACACAGCGGGTTTGCAACCAGCATATATCCAGACCAGCCTGCGCATCAGCGCGGTCTGGTCAGGATCCATGCTGTTCGCTTACGGTTTCTCTAATTCCAATAGGCTTTAAAAGCGAACAGCATGGATCCTGACCAGACTGCACGTATGCGCAGGCTGGCCAGGATCCATGCTGGTCGCAAAGCCACTATGTTGGTTTTCTCATGGCACGGCTCATTTGTACTTAGTAAGGGGTTTGTTAAAAAGCATTAAAAACTGTTAGAGAAAAGGCATAGGTGGAATAGACTAAATTTCATCAGTTATCGTAATTTTTATACTACAATTAGTTAAAGGAGCTACTTTTGATGTCAGTAAAAAGTTACATTATTAATGGAAAGAAAAAAGAAAGAAGAGTTACAGATTAGACAGTGACGGCTTTCTCAACAAGTGAAATGTTGCTTACTTTTTTTTACCCTTTGGCTTATCAGTTATGATGGTTCTATAGAAATATTGAAGATGAGTTTGATTGGTTAGCGGATGACAGGTATTTGGTAATTGCCTACATTGCAGTATTTTATCATCCCGAAACTGTCAGATATAATATTGATATAAATCACTTATAATTCTAATTACTTAGCATTTACTTTAAGCACTTTCTCTTTGATTGTTATGATGGGATCCAAAAACATATTAATTCAAACAGCACAAGCCAAAAACGCTGCTAGAAAATTTACTCTATGACTATTTTAATTGACGGATTATTTATGACTTTTGCAACATATGTTTTCTGTGTGTCGAAAAGAGGCAGGAAATTCTTTTTTGTTTCTCGACAAAATCGGCATTCCAAGATTTTAATCATATGATTCATAACAGAGTTGGATGATTATTTTTCTAATTGAAAGTTTCTGCAAATATAACAAATGAGCAACAGGCGTACTTATGATAACAAGATTTGTCTTTATTATCATTTTCATTTTTTCTATGGCGAAAATAGCTATTATTATAAAAGATTACAGAAGATCAAAGTGATAGTGCAGGGGAACATTTACAGCTGGCCAAGAGAAATTCACTATGATACTATTAAATACTCTCCTGGTTAGAAGTTAGAAAAGAAGCTCCTAACTAACCAGTCAAAACAGTTTATTGATCTTTTTTGTTTTGAAATAAGATAATAGACAGAAAATGAAAGAACATGCCTTTTTTTCTGTTTGCATACGTAAAATAATATGACCCTTAGAACAATTTATTATAAAGACAAGAAAAAACCGGAAAAGGTATTAAAAAAACAAACGGAAAAACCTAGCTTGCAATGCCTATATTATACTAATCAGTTTTCTACTTTAATTTATATCCTTTTTTTGATGTAAATTAATTTTCTACATATGAGTAAAAGTGAAACCATTTACAATGTACATTACAAATCAGAAATCGCTGAAAACACTCGAGACATTAGTTTCTCAGACTAAACATTTCCATGCATGTTTCTTGCAAAATCTGACTCGAATAATAAACCCGCACAGCTCTGCCAATTTGTCTAAAAAAAATCGCTAGAGAAAAAAAAATGTATTAATTAATATTTTATTGCTAAGAGTATATAAACAAAAGGCTGTCATATCATGATGATAATATGCAGGCGTGGGTTGCGCCATTATGTTTAGTAATTATATTCTTATCACCGACTCTATAAACAACCCACCCTGTATCAGCTACTGTACACATATTTATATAGTTAATTGGTAGCTTTTACACATGTCATTTTCTTGACAGTTGTTCTTACGAGAATGAAAAAGGAAACATTCATAACCTATTGTATATATCATTTATTGTAAATAATATGTTCTCCGTGTCTTCTAGCAATAGCTGTGGGAAAGTTGCCGAGGGAACATTGTTCTCATGGCACTTTTCAGAGAAAAAAAAACATATTCATTAGTCCACACCGATTTGTTATAAGATAATATTTTTTGCTTGCAAAATGATTTAAAATCAAGTTTTTTTTGTAGCAGTTTGATTTAAATTTTGTTGTATTCTTATGCAGGATAGAAAGATGTTTTTTGTTTTTGTTTTTTGCATTTATCACCCAAATACATATGTATGTTACGTATTGAAAATTATTTAGTATACAGGATTGTCATAAAAAACCAGGGGCCTCCGTGGCCGAGTGGTTAAGGTCGCTGACTTCAAATTACTTGCCCCTCATCGATGTGGGTTCGAGCCTCACTCGGGGCCTTGAATTCTTCATGTGAGGAAGCCATCCGGCTGGCTTACGGAAGGTCGATGGTTCTACCCAGGTACCCGCTCGTGATGAAATAATGCACGTAGGGGCACCTGGGGTCTTCCTCCACCATTAAAGCTGGAAAGTCGCCATATGACCTATCATGTGTCGGTGCGACGTTAAATCCAACAAAATAAAATAAATAAAAAACCAAGCTCTCTAATACAGTGCATTTAGAATATGTATCGGAAATAGTATTTTAATATCAAATCCAGGGTTTTCGTCCTACATGTGTGAAATTGTTCGTATTTTCAGAGAGCAGTGAAGGAAGGTCATACCTTGGAGGAGATGACCCGTTCTTCAAGCACAAGTGTCGGCTATGTGGCAAGGTGTTTGGTAGTGACAGTGCTCTTCAGATTCATGTTCGTTCACATACAGGTAATTAATATATTTGAAAAGAGTACTATAAAGTTTCTGCATAACATGCAGAAGTAGGAATAGATTTAGAAGCTTGTAGAAGCTTGACCCTATCTGGCATAGCAGAATGACCCCAACACATAACCATGATATATATAAAGACTATAAAATTGTTTTGTGGTATAGTCTGTTTCAAATAATAAGACTGTAGGATATTTAAACAACTGCTTTTTGAATTCATGTTGTATGTTGTGCTGTCTAGCAGCAAGGTAAAAAGTCGTTAACACAATCAATTCAAAGTTTTTACATGAGGAAACTTTTCTGTGGTGCAGACTGTCAGGGCTGTCAAAGATATATCTATGGTATGAAGCAGCTTGCATTATTTTATGTCTTCTGAAAACATAATAATGTGTCTTATGAAAATATTTGTGAAGGTATAATTAAGTGTGTAATGAAAGAACCCATCAGATATAAATATTCAAGAATATACCTTGCCGAGACTGGCTGCAAATATGATTGACACAATTATGATCCTCTTGGTAAGAATGTGTTTTACCAAAATGATAACTCTGTTGTAATGACTGTGTAATAGACAGACAAAATGGTAGTTGAATAGTTCAACTTTCTTACCTCCCTTTTCAGGAAAGACACATGTCAGTGTCATAATTATATTGATTTTATCCAAAAAGTAGTTAAAGACACTGAGTGTACAGCTTGGTCATTTCGTTGCCAGTATGTTTTAGGTCGATATTAACTATAAAAATTTTAAACATAACTTGATCATGTTGCTTTGAATTACTTTGTTTGATACAGCACAATGTACAACCAAAGCACATATTATATTCTATAACAGCAAAAATACAGCAAAAAATGTACATGTCTTTAATATCTGTCATAAATATTATTCCGTACTTAAAATCTTACAGTTTTAATCAAAATTATGGATTTTAGGGTTAAAATGATGA
Organism: Mercenaria mercenaria; assembly: GCF_021730395.1. Taxonomy (NCBI): domain Eukaryota; kingdom Metazoa; phylum Mollusca; class Bivalvia; order Venerida; family Veneridae; genus Mercenaria; species Mercenaria mercenaria. The sequence goes on along the minus strand of NC_069366.1, from coordinate 26,560,739 downwards.
CTTTAGTATGTTGCAAGCTTTCTAGATCTATGCAAGGCAATTATCCCAATTTTTTGAGAAATTTTGACAAAGTCTTTATCACATATCATTCATCAAATTACTGCCCAGATTTTTATTTCATGGAGTAGTTGCCAGATATGATTTTCTATATCTTTTATCACTTCTTAACTGAGTACAGCTCAAAGCTGTTCATATGCATTCAATTAATAATAGAGGTTTGCAGGTGATTCAGAATGAGACCAGCGTGGAACAACTTGTGTCATGGGTTTGCTGTCAGCAGTATACAAAATTCAGTTCTATTTTTGGCTCGATCATTTAATTGAAGTTTTAAATAAACTGGCAAAACTGTTACATAATGACCCATAAAGTTTCAAAACAACTTCTCCAAAAAAATTCTGTGATGGCCTGTTCTGGTCGCTTGTTTTTAACCGATCCATAGATGACATTTGTAATGTCATAATGAAAAAAAAAATTATGACGCTAACCAGCTGCCGTCACAGTTAGGACACTCCGAAGAAATAACAAAATTGATTAATTACAACCAGAGAATGTTTAGTATTTTTTAACATGAGTTTTGTATTCCAATTATGGAATAAGTGACATGGTACATTAGGACGTCTGTTATTTTGCGTGTTCCAGCTCGGTCGAATATTAGCTAGTACATATCCAAATATGATTACAGTAATATAATGTGGGCCATATGTTTTCAGTTTTTATCACATAATTGATAGAAAGTACCACGACCAGACACTAACGAAATTAATAAAATTAATATAATAATGCACGATAGTTGCTGCTGTTGCCTTTATTTTATCCATAAGACACACAAACAATCCAATTAATAAAACACACGAGAGTAATAGATATTGTCCTACTGCCAACAATTTTAATTTACATGTCCGTTCCTTGGTCAGATCGGCGATGAAAAACGTGTCTACTTTAATGTAGACTACTCCTCAGCTCTGAGGGCAAAATATGACAGAAAAATAGAAGGAACACCTTACTAAATTATGAATTAGATAAACAATAAACGAAATGAAGAGAAATTTTGGCAAAATTTGAGACGCAGTCATATCCGTGATGGATAATTATGTCGCTGGTGAAGAGTGTTTAGATTTGTCAAAAATTACTAATGTTGCTGTGGTGAACACATCATAAACTTACATTTGTTTTAACAACATTTGCTAATTAGACACTGAGTTACACCTGTTTTATGGTAAAAAAGAGGCTGTTTCATATAAATCAAGTTGAAATTTCCTTGATGAAACTTTCTCGGTCAAAATTAGTTTTTCGTTTCTAATAATATTAATCATTTGACATCCTGACATGCTAATTTAGTGTAATTGTGTGTTTTAACATTTTTACCATTTCTTAAAGAAATTTTCAAAAGTTGATTGCTTCAATTAAAGGAATTGTAATTTAAGCAATTACTAGACATTTGGGTTTTGATAATGTCTTGAATTGTGAAAGAGAAAAAGATTTGAATGAATAATTAAGAGATCTAGATGCACTTCTAGTTGTTACATTTGCATGTTATGAAGTGATGGTTAAAGGTGTCACTGTTGTATAAACATCTTTATTTATATACAGAAACTTAATGAACAACCCTCGAAATGACTCAGATATTTGAAAACTGTTAAAGAAAAAATATGAAAAAAAGCCATTTTATACTTTGTGATGGCAAAAACATATTACGATTAAAGTTGCCGAAAGTCTTGCACTCATCAGTCTTGATCTGGCGTCATTTTGCAGAGAATATTTTCCGGTTCTATGTGCTACAAGTTAGAAGATTCACGATTGATACGTTCAGAAGGCACGATTTCTCAATATAATTTGTGGCGGGACACTTTATGACTATTCTTTGCATTGAGAAGAAGGACAACATTTTACATTGACAATCGAATGTCTTCTGCAAGAGTATCACAATTTGTTTAACTCGATTACGTGAAAGTAAAACTAAGTTTTATTGACATGTTGCTTCTTGTAACACGATTAGTGCTCTTGTTTGTCTTTCAGACCACCATCAATGGTCGTAATTATACTATCTATACCCCTTCGAAAAATTTAATAAATATCTAATTTCTGGAGCGCTTCTAATCATTTTGATGAAACTTACCACGACTGAATGATACTTATATCTATTTTCATTGATTTTCTTTCGTAAATATGAAAATTAAGAATGACTAGAAGGCGTTATTTGAGAAAACGCGTACGGGTGTTAATTATTAAAGACTTTGCCTGTCAACTGAGCAGTCTCGTAATTAAAATGTGTGTTCTTCCAACAATTATTGTGACAAGACTTTAAGATTGAAAATAACAAGATTTTGGTAGGGTATAGAGATTTAATTAACGAAAAAGAATTAAAATTGGTTTAGTTTCTTGTATAGCGGTTTCGTTGACTTACATCAGAAAATCTGTGGGCTGTTGTTTCAAGTTATGATGACAGTGTTTGAAATGAGTGCAGGAAAATACCAGTAGAAATTTTTCAGAAAGTTTGAAAAACTTGAAAATGTCGAAGTAAATTTCTACCATTTGGAACAAATGTTTTTGCTCTTATGTTACGATTAATGGATATTTACATCAATTTTGGACTCTTTAACTTTTTTGATGAAAACAGAACTAGATAATGCCTTAAGGGTCTCTGGGACTGGGTAAATGTTCCTGTCTGGCTGTTCGAGCTTTTTCACCAAACATGGTACATGGTCGTAGCATCAAGTAATAATAAAATACATCAAGGCAACTGCCTCCATGTCCCTCAGCATAGCTTTGGTTACTAAGGTTTCTTCGGTGGCACAGTAAGGACATTCTTTCACATGTGCATGTATTAGTCTTTGCGAGTGCACATGGTCACTTTAGATGCATACGCTGTAATTTTGGCAAGCACAAACAGTAGTGCACATTGGAAAGCTACCTCGTATATGCAAAAACTATCTTGTACATACATGGAAGTCTTCCCTCCTGCTCACAAAAGTTACTGCGAGTTCAGGCAAAGACTAATGTGTGTTTACACAGAAGAACATATATCTGCCCATGGCACTTCTGTGCCACCATAGGTTTCTGTTCATTTGTAACATGGAGAGATTTCTGCTACAATCTCAGTTGCTGATGGAGAGAAAGTCCTAATTTAGTGATTATTTTATTCTTGGTACCAAATATAACAAGAACTGTTAACAATACCATTTCAGTGTTTCATGACTTCCAAACCTGATAATGAGACGGAATTCTGATGCATAATTACTGACCAATTATCTCAATAGCGTTTGCTTAAATTTAATTTTTAAACTGACAGAGTGAACAGATAGGGTTAGAACTAAGTTTCTTTGGCATTTTTATGGTAATTTTCTCACATTCGGTTACATTTTGATGAATTTTATTAGACTCAAAATGGCAATTGTTACGCAAACGTTTCTCACACATGTGAACATTTTATTAGATATGCATTTGGGATACAGGAATACAAACCTTAATTACAATTTCTTTTTGCTTGGCTAATTACAACAGCTAATTAAAATTGATAGAATTTTCCAGTATTTATTTCTGCAAATTCTATAATTTGGTGTGCTCACATGACAGAAATTTGTTTTGATGCATTGAAACTGCGGGTAATTGGAATCTACGACAAGCACTCGATGTTTATTGCCGCTTTAAAATAGTTACGGGCTGCGAACATTTTTTTGGGGTTTATTTTAAACTTATTTGAAATTACAGAGTGAAAATCTCCATAAGAACATATAAAAAGCATGTAACTGTAGTATAGTTCGATTGAAATTAGTTGCCTCCGTAAAAAGTTTTTCTTCAACGTGAAAATTGAATTAAGTGAAAATTAACTAAGTAAGAATCAAGAAGCATTTCTTTTTGCAGTTAAAATGTCTTTTCAAGATATTTTTTGACTGAAAAAAAGTGGAAGGAATTATATAGTATTTTATGAATTGGGATTGATTTTGAACATTTTCCAGCCATAAATCTTTTACATTTATAACTTACATGAAGAAAATAACTGGCTTCATTTGCTGCTGAATGAATGCTCATAGGTTACAAAGTTCAAATTATCTCCCTTTAAATGGACATTAAAAGGTGATCAGATGTTGTGGAAATGTAATGTATCTACTGGTTAATACATCTGTGATTGTCTATCACTTGTTTATAGTTCTTTCATTCTAGTATCTGTCAGTTTCAGATTGAATGAAATCATGTTGATTAGGTAATAGGTATTACTGAACCATCAAGAGCTATGGGAGGCTAGAATTATTGTTACGGTTCAGATACATTCAAAGACGGTTTGGCCCTGTTTAAGATTGGAGTTGTCAGATAAAGGACAGATAAAGGGCTGATGAGACAAATTTGATCAAATTTTCGAGCAAATAAATTGATAAGATGAGAGGGAAATTGAAGATTTATTATACTAATGAACCAATGGGAAAATTTGCATAAAAGAGAAACTATTGAACCAATGAAAGATTATGAAATTCTGATAATGAAACTGTTCATGGAATATGAAAATGTAAGATTGTTCAGGGATTTATGTTATAATAATCAGCATGGGATGAAATGTAACTCCTATAATTGTTCAGGGTAGAGATTGGCGTTTGTGTGAACATGCATCTTGCATGCTTCACAAAAGATTAACTTATCTCCTGGCTGTAACTCTTATACAGGAAGAGGTAACGGAAGAGTTGTGATTTTTGCTTTGATTTTTAGATTTTACACAACCACTGTCAGTGACACCTCAATAGGGCAAATATTCCCTACAAACACCTAAATTACTTTCAGTCCAATTTGATAAAATTCTTTGGAAAAACTCTTCCAGAGCAAAATTTATTGCTGTACATGTTGCAACAAACATATTTTAGGCTTTCTTGTGTTGTTTGTTCAAGATAGGTTACATTGTATTGTGATGCATGCATGTATGCTATATAATGAGAATTAGTAGAAATTTTGTTAATTAATTTTCTTTTAGTCTACTGCATGGAGAACAAAAGCTTTTAAAAATACTTGAATTATGATGAGGCATTGCCCCAACAAAGACTTAAACCTACATTCTATGGGTTGAGTTGGATCAGGCAAAATGGAACAGCAGTTTTTAGCATTTATTACATTATGCAACATTCATATAAAGTTTGAGATATAAGCTTTTTAAAAAAATATTTCTCTTGCAAGATGTTTTACTTACACAATTTTTTTTATTGCATGAATCCTTAGATGAGGGTTTAACATGGGATAAAATGTCAGAAAGACATTAAAATGGTTCTGTTCTATTAACTGGTAAATAGTACTTTGTTCTAGTATTTTTTGTCAAAGATAAATCGTAAGTATCACTTGTAGTAATTGTGTGTATATTTTATATTTTATGACACAGCCTCTAGGGCTATATAATCAAAATGAAATTTGTGACCTTTGCACTGCTGAAATGGACACGTTTTGTCTGAAGACGCATTGTCCAAGTGTCATACCTGATGTATCGTGTCATTAAAGACACCAGTTTAGATATATTTCTTTAACCATTAATTTTAAAAGATGAAATTAAATCCATTCACTTCAAAATGGAATTCTGAAGCATAACCGCAGGGCAGTTACATAAGCATCTTGATTCAAACGATTTTGTACAATTTCGGACAATTTCCCTGGGTGGTTTCTGTATTGAGCTCATTAAAAATGAAATAGTCGGACCCCTTTAACCTAGAGATGGACATAATTTTGAAAGTTATCTTGAATAATGATCAGAAAATATGTCTATGGACATTAAATTTGAAAATGTTGATTTAATCACCTATAATGCTACAACACCTGGGTAAAGGGTCGGAGATACTTTAGGGGGTCACAGTGACCTGAATATCATTAGGAGAAAAGTGTGACTCATATTTTATAATAAAAAAGATATGTAAAAATAAAAAATATTATTTTTCATAATAGAAACAAGAAGAAAAACTGGGTATAAATTATTGATTTTTTGAGTACATTCAGAAGTGCTTTTATTATTGAAAGAATATCTTCTGCCAGTGAGTTGAACTGTGAAAAGTCTGTATAAATTAATTTTTCTGTTACATTTTTATTTATTGGAAATTTCCTAGAGCATTTTCAAGGCATATGTGAATTTAGATTTATTCAACCGTCTAGACAGTTTCCATGAAAATGAAAAATGTAATCAAGTTAAGTTTCTGTACAAATCAGTGGGCACTTTTATTTATATCGCATATTGTAGAGAAAAACAAAACATTTGTTCAGTTCACTGTAGCGTTTTGCACCTTAATTATGAACATATTATATTAAAGAAGGAAATGTCTAGCCATATGAGACACTTTTCAAGTGATTCTATTGTCTGGCAAGGACAGAGAATGACCGATACAAAATTCAAATGGGCGAAATTATATTATCCGCAAATAGATGTGTCCACTCATGCAGAATAGTAAATTTCATGTTATTTGTAGGGTTTCTATGAAGATTATATAACAGGCTGACCACTAGAAAAAGTTTTATATTTTTGGGCTATAATTGACAAAGACATAAAATGCAAATGACCCTTCCATTATAAACTGACCTTTATTTGACTGAGACTTGTTCCCAATTTACATTATTGAAAGTGAAATAGAAATTGTTGACTATTAATGAAGCAATTATTCTGGGATGGTTATGTTTCAGTCATGAACTGAATTAGAATAAGTTCAAAAGGACTTTTCTTGTGAAGTCATTTTTTATGCAATTTAATAGTCTAATAGTCATCCAAGGGAGGCAACTCAGGTGTAGACAAAAATACACACAGCAACAGTTTTTCTGTACATGTAAAGAATTTGAAGGTACTGTATAATTACACTGAGTCAACATGATGCATTATACATGTAATTATGAGAAATAAAATAATCCTTTTTAATAAAGATACTTTTTATTAAGTTCTTAGGTAGAAAATGAACAAAGTATCAGTTGATTTCTTGTTCTTATAAATGTTTGATTATAACAAATAAAAGCCATACAGGAAGAAGATAGCATTGGTGGCTCCTGGATTTACAGCAGGACATTTGTTTTTTATGGTTGTGTGCATAAAGAGAAGTTGACAACTCTTAGTGTTGTCCTATATATAAAAGTTTATATATTATTAAAGCTACAATTCTGTTATAACAGAAATTTAACTCGGTAAAAAAAAAAAGAAAAAAAATAATTCAATGACATCTAGAAAATCATGAAAAATGAGTTAAAGTAAGTTTCATTTTGTGGTAAGATCCATTAATTCAAGGTATTTGTTTCAGTTATTTTTTTAGGTGTATAAAAATCTCTTGATTCAAAACATTTTCCTATTATTTGGAATTCACAAGTATGTGACCAAAGAAAGTGCAATTAAAACAGAGAAGTTTGCAGGGTGGAATCATATGGGAGACCCTAGCACAAGTTTCCCACAATTTTCCTCAATGATGATATGCTCATTTATTTACAGATTTATAATAGATTGATTTGCAACTTCCTAGGGTCGCTGTAATTAAGTGAGTCCCCCATGGGAGCCCATGTCAGAGTTTTGCCCAGAAAATCAAAGATTTGTAGCATGCTATATTAGAAACATTGGTTATAGTGACTAACTTTGGGAACACAGCTCTAATGAACTACTTGAAAACTGGATTGGTTATATATATAGGCTGCTCTTGTTTGAAGACATTGTGTTTTTTAAGAAGTAAAATATGATATATCCCCCAGTAATATGACTTCTTGCATTTTGAAAAAGTGGACACACTTCAAGGTTGCCAAGTCCTGACAAATCTATAACTATAACAGATTTTATAAAGGCATTCCTTAATATTTGTTTCTTAACTTTAAGTTTAGAATTATATTAACATTTAGTAAGTGTATCCGAAAGTCTGTTTTAGAGGGATGGTATAAGACTGGGAAAATGTGTTTTGTAGAGCAAAAAATTTGAGCCGTGCCATGAGAAAACCAACATAGTGGGTTTGCGACCAGCATGGATCCAGACCAGCCTACGCATCCGCGCAGTCTGGTCAGGATCCATGCTGTTCGCTAACAGGTTGTCTAATTGCAACAGGCTTTTAAAGTGAACAGCATGGATCCTGACCAGACTGCGCGGATGTGCAGGCTGGTCTGGATCCATGCTGGTCGCAAACCCACTATGTTGGTTTTCTCATGGTGCAGCTCAGATTATCAAAAGTTGTTACAAATTGTGAAACAGATTACTTGTTTCCGGTTAAAAAGAGGGATAAAATATAGATTATATGATATCCTGACACTTGTTAGAACAGGCTTAATCTTTGTTCAGCATTGGTATGGAAGTCGTAAAAATCATGTAAGTTGTCATGTTTGTATAATTTCTGTCCTCCCACATGCTCTTGTTTTCTTTCATGATTTAATTTTGGCATTATTAGGCCTGGAGTTCTTCTGTTGCGGTCTAAGCTTCATCATGAACAGTAGTTGTTAAAAGTAGCATTTCGATGTTATTCTAAGTGAAATTCTCGGAAATAAATCATTGTTGGTTTGTGTATTAATTTAGTATAAAATACTAATAACTGACACTACTGACACTATCTGCTCCTGTCACTGATATTCCACAATTGTTCCTGATATTCCACGTTGAATTCGGAGACCGCCAATAAAACTGCTACCTTAAAATGTGTTACTGCTGTGTCCTGTGATATATTCTAACTATAATATTAACGGAGCTGCCATATTGCGCAGATAAAAGTGACTTCAGCTGCCATTTTGCTGCAGGTATTTGCTGGCGGCGAGGCGGGATATTGATAACCGGACCTGTCAATTAGCGGCATCTATATCTTTATGAACTAGATGCTCTTCTCGAACTCTCAATAAATAATAAGGGTTCAAGTGCTTATAGAAAATTGATTTATTGTTTGAGATAAATAAATGAGATCTGACAACGTTGATTAAATCTTCTCTTTTCTTTTTCTCAAGGAACTGCCAATACTTCACAGCCAAAAACATTTTTAATTAATTTTTGCAATATTCGGAATACAGGAGAATTTCCGGAACAGTATGTTTTTAGTTTGATTTACATTTTGGTGTTACTTTGAACAAAAAGAAATTAATAATAACAGGTTTAACAAAAAACAGAAGCTGTTGTTACAAGAATTGTTAAAATGCATCTTTTCTTCTATTTAAGATGAGCCAATACATGATGCGTTTTTCGTGGACGGTGTACCCTTGGGTTTGGGGGCGGCGCTGTCCACTTCAGATTTTTGGACATGTACGTATCTTAGATTAATATTTAGGAATAAGCATAAGAGAATAAACTCTCCAAAGAACATGTGCTATTTTTTCTGATAATTGATTATGTTGAAAATGTTTTTGGCTGTTTGTATTTTGGTGTTTGTGATGCTGTAAAATTTACCTTTAGGGCCGAGTGGTTGTAGTGCTCCATGGCCGTGTGGTTGTAGTGCTCCGTGGCCGTGTGGTTGTAGTGCTCCATGGCCGAGTGGTTGCAGTGCTTGACTTAAAATCATTAAGGCTTGCCCATCATTGCTGTCTGTCTGTCTGACTTCTTTTATGTAAGGAAGCTAAGCAGTGATCTTGTAGGAAGGTTGGAGGTTCTACCAAGGTCCCCTTTTTTCTGTGAAAAAAAAATCTTTAGGACAAACTCCAGGGGGTCTTGGCCATCATTACAGCAGGAAAGTCTCGCATTTAACGTAAAATATGTCTCGGTGTAATTTCAGAACTCAACAGAACAAACGAAATACATTTTAACTCGAAGATAACGCTCCAAACATTATTTTTGCTCTCAGATTCTACAAACATCAGGAAATTTTTTGATAATACATAAAAAAATGATATACCTATTATCAGGTTGAAATGAAATGTTCTGCAAGGTTTATATAGGAAGGACTCTAGTGATTTTATCTATTACCACCAGTGTAGATAGGTCTATCAGGAAACAGTTGTAAGCTTTCAGACACCACTACTAGGCTGCTACAGGATGACAGAGTTATCAAGATAACTCCAATAGGCTTCTGTTTCATCTTTTCCTCCAAACTTCTAAAACACATCATTCTCAACCTCTATCTCATTTCACTTTTTGTAAAAAAAAAAAAAAAAAATGATATTTGGTATTAAATAGAAGTAATTTTGACCTTTTCGAAAATTTAGTACTGATTTTGTCTATCTAAATGGTTAATCGTAGTGGTTTGCAAGATTATTCTGTCTGTCAGCCATTGGGTGGCAATTAAAAAAGTCTTTCATTGTTTCAAAGGATTGAATTTCATAAAAGTTTGCTGGTGTAAAAGCTTTACATATGCCAACACCCACTTAAACACAAACCCACCCGACTCAGCCCCCAACCCAACACACCCACATCCCTGCCCTCCCCCCACCCTTTCAGCCCCCTCTCCCACCCTTTCCCTGATATTTTGAACAGATTTACATTAAGAGGTCATTTTGTGACTGTATTAAAGGGCATAAAATTATATGTTGCCATTGACATGGCTTTATACAAGCATGTATAGCTTCATTTTCTTCCACTAGTTGGATCTTTCCAGAAACAATCCTTTATCTGTAAGAGGTTTGGGGTCTTTGATTAAAGAAACAGCAAAATCAGAAATAGGAGATAGCTTCAATGATAAATTCATCTGATCTTTGTGAGAAACTTATGAAATCAATGTGAGAAAAAAATTAATACTTTATATTCATTAGATATCTGAGATAGTACATCAGGAAATGGACACAGAATATCATTGTCTAAATTAATAAGAAATACAATATAGAAAATATATTAACATTTTGCTTTCATTTTTTTTTTAGCATGGACAATTGAATTCCAGTTCTCTTGTACGAAACGTGTTTCATCTTCTTCGTAAAGGCTAGATTAATAAAAAAATATCTGTATGATTTTCATTTCTCTTCAGAATGTATGATCACGGGAGAATTATTGCCTGGTTATTGTTGTTTATTACCAATTTCAATTATATCAAATATAATTTCGCACTATTCAGATTGAAGGAACTACTTGGAGATGACATTGAGAAATTACATTGTAACACTACCCAGACAGTCAATGAAAATTTATTAAGAAAAATATCAACCTTGATTACTGTATTTCCAGGACTTAATCAATATTTTCAAACCATAATTATATTGGAAGCACTTTCAAGATGAGCAAAAGTCAGTTTTGAAAAGTTAATTTATGAGAAAGTATAATTGTCATGAATTTTGTCTGAATAGAATTTTTTTTTTTTTTTTTGAAAGTGATATATCAAAAATGAAGTCACAGTAATGCATGATTCAAAGAGGATTTTGTTAATTAAAATGGCTAATAATATATTTTAAGGCATAAATACTTTTTTCCTTCAAATTTGTAATTCAATAAAAGTCATAAAAAAATAGCCTATGGAATAATAGACGTCAAATCATGTACAAAGTTCATATTATTCTAGGAATTTGTAAATCAAATTGATAAAATCTATAAGATCACTTGGAAGCATAGAAATCTCTCCTATTTCCTTTGACTCATCACAGCGTGTTTACATCTGCTTCGTAGAATAAAGACTAATAACTTATTACAAGTTATATATTTCCGTATAAGAAATTATGATTAATTGGCGCAGTTATTCTGTGGAATAAAATCCTCGTGTTTATATCAGCGTCTGGAAGCTGATTGAGTATTAACACCGATTGTTTTCCCCAGGAAATTATGAAGACTCGTGTCAAGGGGTCTTCCTCGATATAATTGGCAGCTTAGTTTCGATGATATTTATTATCATCTGTATGAAGTTATAAGGTTTTTATGGTCATTTATCATTTCTAATCATATGATATATGATTGCTACAGTTGTGAGGTTTCCATTTTCTGTTAGACGTATGGCTCGCAATCTACTGCACTGTAATTGATCTGTAATCGGGAAATCGTAAAAGTGTGCGAACTGGTATTTCTTCAGTAATAAGACTGAAGAATTTGTTACGCTTCACAAAATTCTCCATAGAAAATACCCTATATGGCATTTTGAGACAGTCTGATAATAAAAGAATACAAATGATTATGTTGACTTGAAATTAACCTAAAGAAACCTAAAAATGGTTAAAGATGAACTATCAAGATAACAGGCTCTGAGAAAAGAATGTGTATATACTGATAGATTTTGAGACTGAAGAACCATAGATTTGAACATGACAAAACTATAGAAAAATGCTTTTAATATTTAAGATGTAGAGAGAAAAAAAGTGAACAGCATTTTAATAATGAGGTTCAATGGTAAATTATTTTTACCCGAGACTACTTGTATTACGGTCTTAAATAATTCAGGTACATTTAGAAATGATGGTGATATATGATAGACAAGACACTTTTACATTTCCCAGAAGAATTCTATAGTGTTCAGGTATTGAAACGGGAGACTAAGTCTAACTTCTGTGCTATTTTATTACCATTTACATATGCCAATAAGTATAAATCATGAGGAAATTATTTACAAATAGATTGTGAAAGTTATGACATATCAGCACATTCTTTCCTGAAAAGTTTATTTTTCTAGACAATTTATAGCAATTTATGACACTTTTATCCCTTCTCTTATGAAGCGAATAGTCGGGGATAACTTAAGCGGGAAGACTTTTGACGAGTTAAACAGATTGGAATATATTGTAATAAATCGTAGGAAACTTGCTATTTGAGATTTCTGATTAAAATCGCAGACTGCTAGATTCTGAGGTAGAGATTGAAAATTTCATTTTATATTTCTTTTATTGAGACATTTTGTCATTAATTGGTTTTTGTTCATATGTTGCGAATATATCATGTAGATGTATTTGGGTTTCTGAAAATACATGTAATTGTTGAATACAGCTGTTTATTAAAGTCACTGCTAAGTGATGGATGTAAAGATGTTAGTGTAACCTAACCTTAGTGGAACAATGTATTTTCCTGTATGACAAGAAGATAGCTTGTAATCATGCATTTCGGTTTCATTAGAAATTAGCATTTCCTACGGCTATATTGTTTACAATGTTTTTTTTATATATTTTCAGGGGAAAAACCATTCCAATGCAACATTTGTGGCGGCCGATTCTCAACACGTGGAAATCTCAAAGTACATTTCCAGCGACACAAGGCAGAGTTTCCAAATGTGGAAATGAATCCAAACCCAGTTCCCGAGCACATGGATAAAAATCCAATGCCTCTTCTAGGGTCACCGTTTCCAGCCGCAGCACTTACGCCATTTGCAAATCCCGCATTCATGATGCCTGGTCTGATGAATGGCTTTATGTTTCCCCCGCCACATCTTGCCCCGAGACAGCCAATCGCAGCACATTCAATGATTCCAAAATCAAACTTCGATGAAAGACGACCTTCAAGCCCAAAACGAGAATCAAGGCCATCTGATATTAAGAAAGAAGTTAGTCCTGATCGCCACAGGTCAGATATTCCTCCAAGACGATCGCCAGACATAAAAGAAAATGTAAAGTCTTCAGTATCCTCTTTGGCTTCATCAGGCCATTTGAGTAAACCTAGTCCAGTGATGCCAATGTCAAGTATACCACTGGTCAGTACTTACCCAGTTATGTCGCCACTTCCATCTCAACCACCATTTCCTCACCACAGACCGCCAATAATGACCTCATCTGCAATGTCAAACAATGATCCATTCAGAAACACTATCTTGCCATCAAATATCCTGGACAATGATGATAATCTAGAACAGTTTATGGAGATCGACAAATCGGAGACGAGCAAACTCCAGCAGCTTGTTGACAACATAGAGCATAAACTTACTGACCCAAACCAGTGTGTGATCTGTCACCGAGTTCTCAGCTGCAAAAGCGCTCTTCAAATGCACTACAGAATTCACACGGGAGAACGGCCATTCAAATGTAAGATCTGCGGCCGATCTTTTACAACTAAGGGCAATCTGAAGACACACATGGGAGTTCATCGTGCAAAACCTCCTCTTCGTATGATGCACCAATGCCCTGTTTGCCATAAACAATTCACCAATCTTCTCGTTCTGCAGCAACATATCCGCAGTCATACTGGAATGTCCGGACTTCCAACTCTGCCGGGACTGAGTCATCTCGGCATGTATGCATCGTCCCGGCCCAGCATGGATGACCGCATGATGGGTCATCCTGGTATGAACATGAAGCGTCACTACCCAGAAGAATATGAGAAAGAGCTGGATCTTAGCAAGAAACCAAGAGTTGATCGGGAGGAGGAGAAACTTACAAGCAGCGTGAGATCTGAGCCAGGTGAGATAATTATCATCTTTGTCAGAGTCAAATAAATATCATTCTTAGTTTTATGAATGTTCATTCTCTTTGACTAGAAGTAATTCAGACTGGAACCCAACAAAAAAATTGATGCTGAAATTAAACAAAATATAAGTGCTGAGCAGTTTTAGAGAAAGTTAAGTGAAATTTGACTTGAGAAAAAATATCCTATCCATATTTTTGGGTTAATTCTTTTTCCAAGCTAGGCTTTAATTATTTCTAACTGTTCTTTGAAATTCAGTTCAACAGTTCAAACTGATTAGGAAGTTTCACTTGTGTTAACTTGATGGCCTGAACACCAAAACTAGAATTCCAGTGAATATCAGTCTAATTGAGGCCCCATGAGCAGAGTTGAGAATATTGAGTTTCAACTACATGTATGATGTTTTGATAATTATTAGAATGACCACTTTATCTAGCTCCATTTTTTAATTAAAAAAATAGAAACTAGAAATACCAGAAACTGTAAGATTGGTTCTGATTTTGCAGACGACATTGAGGAGGGTACTGAGGACATGAGTGACAATGAGGAACAGAATGAAATGGATGACGAGGCCAATAAGATTGCAGCTGATGAAGCCAAGAAGGAGGGACTGGTACTTAATCTTTTTCATCCCACAGTTTTGTTTAGATATAAAAATGAATATCAGTTTAAAGCAATCAAACATATTTAGACAGTGACAGAATTTTACTGTTGATTCAATGGACATTTTTTAAAATCCTAAGTTTAAAAAGTTCCATTTTAAAGAGATTTTTTTCTGAACAGAATTTGCTTTATAAAAACAAATACTAAGAAACAATGTCTGTTAAATCTTTTAGGTGAACAGCAAAACTTAAGTAGTCCAGAATTTAGTTGCTTACGATTCTAACATAGTATAAATTTCACTCGCTTAGCTAAGGTAGAAAGATATGATTTACACTATATATATATTATTTATTTTTTTCAATAAAGTTGGTGTTATTTCGAAAATGGTCATGGAATTGTTCTGAATTTGTTTTGAAATCTGCTTTAGATTTAGTAACAGAATAGTCTGAAATTCATTATAAACTGCTATTTCAAGACAATTTTTTTTTATTCTAAAATAATCAAATTATATTACAGAATCAGGAAAGCAGCGATGGCAGATCCACGCCAGACAATTCCAGAGATGGGGTAGAAAAAAGTGATGAAAACCAAAGAACTCCCCAGTCGAGTGATGCCCTGTCCTTCCCTTCATGTCTGCCAAGATCTTCCAGCCCAAAATACCTTCAGGAAGACTCAAATCCGTCACAAGAAGGCAAATTCAATGCTTATTCCACATCGCTAGCCGCTCTAGAGGAACGAGTACGCCAGATTGATACTACCATGGCTAGAAACCCTCTGTCTCAGTTTCATGCAGCTCCATTTCTATTGGCTCCATCGTATTCTACTGGAGAAGGTGGAGTGTCACCTCGCTCAGAATCCGGATCAGATGAAGGTCGGAAAGCTTCAACTCCTGGAAGCGTTGGCGATGGAAGTCTAGGGTGCAATTATCTCCTTGGTGCCATGGATGGCAGACCAGTAGATGGTAGTAATAAATCGACAACATGTAACGTTTGTTATAAGGTGTTTGCATGCAGGAGTGCGCTAGACATTCATTATCGCAGCCATACTCGTGAAAGACCGTATAAGTGTGACCTTTGCGATAGGTCTTTTACAACACGTGGTAATATGAAACAACATCTACTTACACATAAATTAAATGATGGGTCAGAAAATGGTGACTATGAAAGCAATAATAATAACACGTGTACTCCAAATCAGAATGACAATGATAGCGAAGATAGTGATGATTCAACAGAATCTCATCATACAGAAATACGTCACAAAGAACATGTGGAATCTCAGGTCATTACGAAAAAAGACATTTCGACACCACCTGAAAAATCCTCCTCGTCAGTAACTACTCAGTCATCATCTTCCTCAGCAAGTAGAAGTTCAGGTGTTTATTCCAGTTCTGATAACCAGTCTCCATTTATTAGTAAAAACCCAACAGTTAAGCATCAATGTCTTGTATGTCAGAAAGGTTTCTCCAGTGCAAGTGCACTTCAAATCCACATTAGGACTCACACGGGTGACAAACCATTCAAATGTAATGTTTGTGGCAAGGCCTTTACGACAAAAGGTAATCTTAAGGTACACATGGGAACACATATGTGGAACAACAGCCCCAGTCGACGTGGAAGACGTATGTCTATTGAGCCACCATTCATGCTTGCCCATAAAGAAAATCCTTATCTGCCTCATGGTTTCCCGCCAAGGCCTGAATTTTACCCATTTCAGTTTCCGCCATTTATGAATGGACTTCCGACACCCCCAAAGTCTCTGTCAGATGTGGCTCTCCTGCCTGGAATGAGCCGAATGAAACAAGATATGTCGTCGCCCCCAAATGATGAAAGACGTAAATCTGAAAGCAGCCCGTCTCGAGAAGAGAAACCAAAATATGCAGAATCAGGAGAACTTGATCTCAGCATGAAATCCACAGGTTCATCAGGGTCAAGGTCATCAGAGAAAACATCACCATCCAGTGTAGACTCAAATGGATCGTCTGGAATGGTGTCACCCCCTCACATGTCTCTTGGGTGGGGCTGGAAAGCATCATGCCATCTCTGTAGCCGATCATTTCCTACACCAGCAGCTCTTGAGCACCATGTACGAAGCATGCATATGGTTGGAGCCTCGTTACCAAAGGTTGAGGCGTCATGATATCAGTAAAACTAAGAATAGATAGAAATATGGCAGAAATATCATTCCTGTAAACTGATAGATAAAAACAAAAAGCCCCGTGCTTGTATTGTGCAGCTGAAATATGAACCATGGTAAACCATAAGCACGGTTGACTCAATGCACAGACTCGGACACAAATCCTTGAAACTTACTTGTTGTAACTAGTGAAACATTTTATGTCAGAAAAATGTGAAAAAGTGTTGTGACTGGCCAAGAAGTATTACACTAACTCACTAGTCTCACTGAATATAGTATTATGTGGTTAATGTTGTAAAACACAACATTTTTCAAACTAGATCGGTGTTCTAGGAAGAAAACAAAACTTTAAATGTTTTCTTTGGAGATTTTATGGAAATTCAGTTTGAATTTGATGAAGATTTAAAAAAGTTACTTCTGTTGAAGACAGAATAGTTGAAAAAGTACTAATGTGGAATTGAAGTACACTGGTTTTGGAGAAAAATGTTGAAAGATTTTTAAAAAAAATTACTTGTTCATATATATATATATATCACATAGAATGTATATATTCCATTTTGTTGTTAAAGTGACTGTTAAGCTTTAAGGTCATTGCAAAAACTAAATGTTTGGTTTTCAGACAGTTTGATCTAGATTTTTGTTCTGTATTTTTGTTTAGACACTAAACAGAGTAGGATAACACTTGGTTTAACTCTAAAAAGACATAGTGCATGCTGAAATAGTGAGTAGGAATTGGGGTTAACACATTTTGTGGAAGACCTAATGTCTGTCAACCAAACATTGTTTTCTAATGACCTTACTTTTTTATACATTAGACTGTTTTGAGTATTTTTTTTGTACATGAAAGCAGATACCTTTGAGAGTCAAAGATTTCTTGATGTTTTCTGTGCTGCGATTTTTATTAGATTTTAAATGTCAGAACACAGTAAACATGTATAATTTCAATTTTTGCTAGAATGTATGATGTACATGTATCAAGTGTTCAATGGTTGTGAATTAATGGTTATAAAAGCTAGTTCAAAAATGTTATTTCAATTTATAGCAAAAAATATAAAGCTATTTTGCAGGAATCTCTGGACCATGTCTATCATTTTTGGTTTCTTTATTTTGTTTCGTATTTAGTATTGGTTAAGTTTTGACTTTTATCAAAGCTACATTACATCTTGTAGAAGTATCTAAAACAGTAAACTTTGTTGCCTCAGTTTTTTGCAGTATAATTCTGATAAAATGAACATATGAAAAGTATACATTCATCTTCAGAAAATTTTGTATTTTCCTGCAGTATTAAACTTAAAGAGCAAGGCTGGATGAAAAAAGATAATTTCTTCACTATATCAAAATTTTACTCTATATGGTTTGTTTTTCCATGTTATTGTTAAGACAAGTTCATAATACTGTGTTCATACTGTATTGTTACAGGTTGTACATTATTTCTCATTTACGCAAATTTGTTACTTTTTTTCCATCAATGTACGCAAGTTTTATAGTGTTTACAAGTTTTGCATTGTAGGGGCTTGACATTTGTTTCTCCCTGCAGATTTTTAAGACAGTTAAAATGGAATTATCTAGTCACAGACATAAATTCTTGCAATATCGCTTAATGTTGTCACAGCAATATGGTCTTTTATAATAGTAAAGTCATTTATCTGGACGCTGCCACAAGTAAACTTCACAGTATTTTTTCAGGGTTTTTTTTGTATAAGAATGTGCTTGCTTGCTTTTAAAATTGACACACTATTTCCATTGAAAAAAGCGAAGTAAAATGTGTTGTGTTTTTGCTCCATAATTGTTGTCTTTCTTACTTAAACTGATGTTTAAGACATCTTCTGAAGTCAGTATTTGTTTAGAAACATGAAATACGTTTTTTAATAGGTATATAAATATAGTTACATTCTCTTCTTCATAATTGTTAAAGCACTTTTTTGTATCTAAAATGTATTTTGTTACCAGTGAAGGTAATTTTTGTAACTTAAAGGTAACTTTTGTAACATAAAGGCAACATTTGAAGCATAAAGGTAACTTTTGTAGCATAAGGTAATTTTTGTAGCATAAAGGTAACTTTTGTAACATAACAGTAACTTTTGTAGCATAACGGTATCTTGGTTTATGTACTACAGATATTATTAAGCATACATGTTACCTATTGTCAATCAAAGTAACACATTGATAAAAAAAAATTACAATTTATTAATTCAAGTTTTCTTGGCAAAAAAACCCAAAACTTTGACAATACAATGCAACAAAATTAGACAAACATTTCAGATGCAGCTGTATCTAGTGTTGGCCACTCATATCAGTGGTCTTGGGTTAAAACCAGCTCGAGTCACAAACCACACCTGATAGGGTACCAGTACTTAATTTTCTCTTGGTGCACAGTTGAAAAGGGTACACTCTTTTTCATAAGCTTTAAGACTTCTTTATAACCAAGTTTAAATAAATGAATTTATTGTTTACCTGTAAAAAATTTAAAATACATGTACCAAGAGTGCAAAGTTACTTAAGTTGCCCGTTACTTAAATATTACACAACATTTCACGTAATAACTATTTCACTTTGTCAGTCTCTTACAGGTCACTTTAACCTTTACCCTGCTAAATTTCTATCATGGATTGGTCCATCATTCAATTTGGACAATACCATTTATTATCAAAAGGGGTGTTCACTGAAAATTATACTGACTGAATAGTGAACAGTACAGACAATGACCAGCCTGCACGATATGTAGGCTGATCTTTGTCTGCACTGATCGCAAAGCCAAAATCACTTGCCACCAGCAGGTTAAAGGTTAATGAATATACACAGTTTTCACATGAATTCACTGACATTAATTACATTTTATAGACAATGTCCTGCTATTTAGGGAGTACAGTGAAAATATTAGGTTGTTTATATCTTGTAAGCTGTCATTGCACTTAGAAATTAGCTTCACTCACTGGGGACTGCATCATGAAAAAATGATTGATTTCTTAAAATTCTAAATTCCTTATAATTTTTGTCCTTATTTCTGCAGAAACAAAACGTTAGATAAACCAATATTCATTGCAAACAGAAGTTTCTAAGTCCAGAATGTGATAGAAAAACTGTTTTCAACTGAGTATGTTATAGATGTTTTTGTTATAAGCTAAATGAAATAAGGACATCATCTGAATGCAGATTTAACTTGAGTTCTTCAAAATAAGTTGTTTGGTCTTGCTTTGAATAAGAGAAGTTGAATTTTTATGTCCTACTCTGAACGGGGTATATTGCTTTACTCCGGCCATGTCTATCTGTAGGTCTGTCTTTCCTTTGGCAACTAGACTACTTGGTTTCAGATCAGTAACTTATGAGTGCTTTGCCTGGTCAGTCTATTATCTTATAAGTTTTTGGGTCAAAGGTCAAAGTCACATTGACCTTTAGACAGAAAACAGTTGTTGCTTGATAACTTAAGAACAATTATGCCTACTGCTTTTTAACTTCATAGAATTATTACCTTTGGTCAATAGATAACCCCTAATATTTTTAGGTCATTAGGTCAAAGGTCACAATGACCTTGAAATTGGAAAATTTAATGGAGTTGATCAATATCTGAAGCACGTTTTGGCACAGGCTGTCAAAAATGGTAGGATGAACGTCTGTGGTATAGAGATGAGCCCTATTGTTTTTATATCACTAAAGGTCAAGGTCATGGCATACAAAATTTAATACCCAGTTGTCTCCATTATATTGTCTGGGTTTTATGTGATTGAAAAACGAACACAGCTTTTTTGACATTGTTTTGACATTTTTCTACTTTATTTTTAATTTTTGACCATAAAAGAAAAAAAAATGCATTCATGTACTGTTGTATTCACCCCCAACCCCCACCCCAACATATGCTTACACTGTCTATATTATATTAAATTTGCACAGCTGGAATTAATTGCTAGGTGTTCATATAGATTCTTCGAGGTTTTTATAAACAATGGTCTTTGAAACATAATTACTTAGATCCCCAGCCCTGTGGTAAGCAAAATTGATCTACATTTTATTAAGGTCAGGTTGGAAGGGCTCCTTGCCCAGCAGTAACAAGATCTTACCATGTGACCAACTGCATCACCTTCAGTAACCAACAAGAAATGTAAATGACCATCTGGCTTTAAATTTCTTTTGACTTTTACATGAATAAGGTCATGATATATTTAGTCATTTTTACACCAAAGATTTTTATAGCATGTTTCACTGTGTTGTTACACACATGTCAAATGCTTTGCTTTTATATGCATATCAAAGTATAAAACTGGGACGCAATTTGTTTTATGTATAGTCTATAATAGTTGTTACAGATGTTTCTGCTGTTTATTTGCCTGCATTTCTTTTTTGCACTTTTTACAATTTTATTATTATGTATATTATGTTTCACGCAATGGTGCTTGTGTGTATACACAAATTTAATGGTTATTTTAGTTTATTTGTTAAAATGTATATATGATTTTCATCTATTAATTCAATATGTAATTTTTATTCTATTTCATTTGAAACCTCTAAAACAAAGAATTTTCTTACTGGTGTGGATGTAGTACATACGCCAATGCTTTTGTTATGCTGCTTAACTTATTTTGGGTGTCCTAGAATAAAAAAATGAAGACTAAATATCCTAGAATGCAAAATTAGGAGTTAATATTACATACACAGAAAACAATATAGTTTTATCAATGTTAGGTTTTGTTTAAGAATATATATTAACCTATAAGCCCTTTTTGCTGTATTTTTAGTGCAGCATTGTTAAACAGTGTAGGGTTTCTTCCTTTTTGACACATAAATGATGTATGTCTAGCACATAGTTTTGATTTCTGTGAAAATAAATAGTTAAGAATACACAGTGCATCTTAATGACTTTGAGTTGGAGATTATTTTTGGTCATGTGATTTCCAGCCATCTTTGATTCAAAAATAGAAATGGTATCTTCTAATGTTGGGCTTTATAAATATTACAGATGTATGCATAATTGAAATTGTTCTGTGATAATGCGAAATCCTTTATATTTAATTATTATTTAATTGAATTAGGTGAGAATCTGATTGTTAGAAAATCATTTAGGAACAAATTCTATAAACTTTTCATGAAATTTCTTGTCTTTGTGTGGCAAAAACGATGAAATTTGTAGTTTATCTTTATCACAAGATTTCTGCCGGTTGATTTTTATGTGATTAGGTATTGTTAGCTTAAATTAACCAATATATATATTCTATTTTAACTGTTACATAATTGTAATGACTGTTAAAGATGCTTGATTTTCTACATCCTGCAGTCGTAGTAATTGAATAAAATGAGCTCTTCCTATAACACATCTTCACAATCTTGTATACATATTATGTCACACATATGTATGTCCCAGATTTCCAGTAATTAAATTTATTCAAAGCTATGTCCAGTTTTAATTTACAGTGCAACTGATTAGTTTTAGAGGAAAGTCTGTATTTCATGTAGTTATTTTATAATTTAAAATGTTTTTATGGCCATGGAAAATTAGGGGAAATATATAGACAGAATTGAAAAAAAAGTGAATCTCAGTTATATGTCATAATATGTAAAGTGTTGTAAATATAGTTGTATACTTTTCACAGAAATTTTCCAGTTTGGATTGTATTGAATGAATTTGAGATAAAACTCTGCCACAATATTTCAAATATTTTGAACATTTTTACATTATTTTTTCTTAAGAATCCTCATTCAAAGGTTGTTGATTAAATGTTCATTCTAATGAATTTTACACACTTCTTGTTGATAATAATAGTATGCATGCTTTCTCCACATGTTAAGTACACAGTTAATACCCATTTTCTTTAGTACAAAAAGTATATACATCTTTTTTTGTCTAAAGGTTGTATTGGTGTTACTGTCTGATGTGTAAAAACCTCAAATTTTCACTCCATAAATTCTCAATAATTTATAATCATTTTACTAATTCAAATAGGTGGAAAAAAAGCTAAAAACTGTGCAACTCATTGATTAAACTGCCTTTCATTTTCTGTCATTTTCTGAAAATAAATGAAATTTCCAATATTTATGCTTAACAAATATTTTGAGCATGTGGCATTTTTACTGTATGTATTGTCTCGTTTGGATGTTTTTGTATACAAATTGATAATTCCATGCCAAATGATTGCCAAACTATTTCACTTGCATAGTACCTGTAATATGTAGAAACAATGTTGTTTTGTTTTAAAAGTCCATTATGTACCAAGTGTAGTTTGAAAGAAAGAAATGTTTACGATGAGTAAAAGTGTGAATGTATATAGATTACATATATAATGTATATATAAGTATAGTAGATAATAGGTACATATACATTGTTGAAGTCAAAAGCAAATAAAGTCAAGTGTAAAAGCAACATTCTTCTGTGCTTATTTCATATGTGAGTCAGATTTTTGAAGCATTTTGGATAAAATGTCTCAATGCCTTCTGTAGAGTTAAGTATGACGTGTCTACATTCTGAAAAATAGTTTGTTTTGGTATTTGTCAGACATTTATAATATGTGAATACGACAAATAGGAAAATAAAGTACCCCCACCCTTTTTACCACACGATTGAATTACAATAAACAACAGATATCTCGAACGCGCTTATCTTAAAATTCCTGCTATCTCCAAGGCATTTACAAGCCCCGTCCTTAAAACACATGCACAAAATATTTTAAGTCGAATTTCGGTTATCTCTAAGTAAAACTCGATTCCTTGGAATTCGAGATACCGAGTTTAACTGTAAAAGAATTAAAAACTTTTGGGAGTTCGTTATATAAGACGAGATGTATTGTGGTTGCATTTTGCAGTCTGCCTTTTGAGTTTATACTGTACCATAACAAATTCAGTGCTCTGCAAAATGTGGTGTTTTATGATCGATTCATTGTACACTATAAACATGTGTGATGAGGTGCTTAATACACTCGGTTCCTTATGCAAAATTTATACCCCAGTTAGAAGTTATTCGTGCACGATGATCTTTATCAGTACCTTTTAGAGTTGTTTTTTGATGCATATGATGTTATTTAAAACTTGCATAATACCATTAGTTCTCAGTACTTTCCAATGTACTCAAATCATCAAACAAAATTAGAGGCGATGCTCTTGATAGATGCATGACTCGTTGATTTGCAACAACTCACCAAGTGGCTAAGCACCACAAACAAAAACATGTTTTAAACTCAATCAGCATTTCAATATATTTTTCTTATTTGGGCTTCTCTTCTTGGTCCTCTCACGTTCTAATGTGTCTGTAAGTCCGCATAGATTGAATTCGCTAATCCGCTTGTATCGGCCTTTAGGAGTACTACTTGTCTCTTGCTGTTTTCCCCAGTAAGCCTTCTTTCGTCCTGTGGAAAGTTCTATAAAGTACCTGGCGCCCTCCATCTTTAACTTTCTTGTAGAACGTCTTTTTTTTGGTGCCGAGTTCGTCCCAAAAAAGTCTTTGCATCTTGATGGGCTTTCAGTCTATTAACTACAGTGTACTAGATCTATTCTTATATGGACAACGGCAACACCCATGAATAGATTCTTCTTCCGCGGTGTCATATGTTCTTAAATCTGGTATATAATTGTATATCTTGGTCGTAATTCAAGCCATCTGACACATACGACAATCTAACAGTCTCTCAAATTCTTCTATGGCATAATGTTGCTGTTTCATACGGGATAGGAAGTCAAAAATGATCGACAGGATTCCATGTTGAAACAGTCAAGGCTTGGACTTACCCAGGAATATGGTCCTTTATATGAACATCAGAACTTTTGGGAGACCATTTGACGAATCACTTGCCTGAACTAGCAGTGATGGATGGAATGTCATCACGTTGGTTCCAGATGATACGTCTTTTTTACTACCCATCTTCTCATAATGATCGGAACTTCACTTTATCCGAGGTTGTTACATAATCCAGAGGCGTGAGCATCCATTTGGCTGTACGCTGGTTTTAGTTGTGATGGTCAGGTCATCTATTAAGGCTCTGTTTGATTAAAAGATGACCCTCTGAACTTTCAGTTTCACAATTTCCAGCATAACTGGTAATGGCATAGTATGTTTAAAATGATAAATTTTGTTTACAAACACTCAACAGGCTGTTATAAAAAACCTAGCAAAGTATGTTAAAGGTGCTATGTCTGTAAGACTTTCACTGTTAAAATAATTATGTCTCCCCCAGGAGACATATTGTTTTTGCCCTGTCCGTCCGTCCGTCCGTCCGTCCGTCCGTCCCACTTCATTTCCGAGCAATAACTGGAGAACCATTTGACCTAGAACCTTCAAACTTCATAGGGTTGTAGGGCTGCTGGAATAGACGACCCCTATTGTTTTTGGGGTCACTCCGTCAAAGGTCAAGGTCACAGGGGCCTGAACATTGAAAACCATTTCCGATCAATAACTAGAGAACCACTTGACCCAGAATGTTGAAACTTCATAGGATGATTGGTCATGAAGAGTAGATGACCCCTAATGATTTTGGGGTCACTCCATCGAAGGTCAAGGTCACAGGGGCCTGAACATGGAAAACCATTTCCGATCAATAACTAGAGAACCACTTGACCCAGAATGTTGAAACTTCATAGGATGATTGATCATGAAGAGTAGATGACCCCTATTGATTTTGGGGTCACTCCGTCAAAGGTCAAGGTCACAGGGGCCTGAACATGGAAAACCATTTCCGATCAATAACTAGAGAACCACTTGACCCAGAATGTTGAAACTTCATAGGATGATTGTACATACAAAGTAGATAACCCCTATAGATTTTGGGGTCACTCCATTAAAGGTCGAGGTCACAGGGGCCTGAACATTGAAAACCATTTCCGGTCAATAACTTGAGAATCACTTGACCCAGAATGTTGAAACTTAATAGGATGATTGGTCATGCAGAGTAGATGGCCCCTAACGATTATGGGGTCACTCTGTGAAAGGTCAAGGTCACAGGGGCCCGAACATTGAAAACCATTTCCGGTCAATAACTTGAGAACCTCTCGACCCAGAATGTTGAAACTTCATAGGATGATTGTTCATGCAAAGTAAATGACCCCTATTGTTTTTGGGGCCACTCCGTTAAAGGTCAAGGTCACAGGGGCCTGAACATTGATAACCAGTTCTGATCAATAACTTGAGAACCACTTGACCCAGAATGTTGAAACTTCATAGGATGATTGAACATGCAGAGTAGATGACCCCTATTGATTTTGGGGTCAGTCTGTTAAAGGTCAAGGTCACAGTGGTCTGTTCATGTAAAATCATTTTCTGGAAATAACTTGAGAACCACTTGACCTACAATGTTGAAACTTAATAGGATGATTGGACATGCAGAGTAGATGACCCCTATTTATTTTGAGGTCACTTGAACAAAGGTCAAGGTCACAGGAGCCTGAACAGTGACTGGAGAACCACTAGGCCAAGAGTGTTGAAATTTAGCGGGTTGACTGGACATGCCAAGTAGATGATCCCTATTGCAGCCAACCATCAGTGTCTCATTGATTTTTGCTCCTGACCCCTATTGACTTCTTGCCTATAGGACTTTGCATTGGGGGAGACATGCGCTTTTTTACAAAAGCATTTTATAATTCATACTGTTGTTCCTCTACATACTTTATACTATTAACGTTGTTATTCTGTATAAAATGTTGTCTGCAACTAAACACATGATCATATGGTACACAATATTTGTATTTATGTACTCTTTGTATGACGATGTACTATGTACAAGTCTTAAATGAATTATTGTCCTGTTCTGATCATTCCTGTCACATACAGGACTTTCAGTCTTTACCATGATGCAGTCCGGTTGGCCATTGTAAAGCACAAAGTCACCCCATAGTAGTACCTTATTACAATGCCTTGATGTATTCTGTCTCGGGGTACTGCTTTAACAATCTCATGTGCGCTTGCTCCATAAACATTTGCCGTATCAACATAACCGCATTGATGTCGTCTGCGTTCATATTTGCGCCCCGATTACGCTGTTTATGTCGAGTGTTCCATGTACACGGAGAAATTTAAGACTCCTACTCACTTGACTTACCACTATCCGAATACGCCAGTTGACATCGTTCATGAATCTTCTCCTTTGTCCAGTAACTGTTAACCTTTAGCCTGCTTAATTTCTACAATGAAGTGGTCCGCCATTCAATTTGGGCAGTACCATTTATTATTCAAAGGGATGTTCAGTGAAAATGTACTGACTGAATAGCGAACAGTGCAGATCATGATAAGCCTGCACGGATGTGATGGCTGATTGTGGTCTGCCTGGTCGCAAAGGCAGGATAATTTGCCGCCAGTAGACAAAAGATTAATACACATTATTTTGGTCATATCTACCTTGTTTGGGTTTTCATTAGGTTCTTGCAGCTGAGCCTGCTCTTGTCTTATGAACGAACAGTTTGACTCTGGAGTACCGAGTTACTTGGTATTGCTCCGGGCACAGCTAGCGAACAGATGCTCGAAAAATCTTCTTGGTTAACGGTTGTCTTTTAATAAATAAAATGTAAAAGAAGATTTCACCGGAGCATTTCACTAAACATCCACACTGAAATTATAGATACACACAAAGTCACCCAAATTCTCATCTTCTAAGCAATACAGCAGATGAAGTGTTATGGAATTCATCAAAGTTTTATTTGCTCACGTCAATCTATTGCTTTTCTTCATTTAAAATGTTCGAGAATTTGTATAGACTCTATGCTTTGCCTTCTTTCTCATATTGCCGTTTGCCTGTTCGACTTCCGTTAGAGTGCTTAACCGTTTCTCAAGGACTTTCACAATACTTGGAGTCTGTGGGCCTTTCTAAAGTTTTTTTTATCCTCTTTCTGAGATGTTTTTTTTAGATTAGACCAGAGGTCTGTGCTCAAGCTATTGTCACCGACCTTCTTGTCTTTATCTTCTTTTTTTGGCTTGGTTATTTGATATTTCTGTTACTTGTATATCACATGGCAATTCGGGCTCAATCAATGTCCATCTTCATGCAATCTTTAACTTGTTTACAAACACTCAAGTGAGTGCTTTAGGGCTAAATACTAGAAATATGTTAACTGGGTTCGATCCTGCCTAATAAGTTCTGTGAAAAGAATCTTTGGAAGCGTATAACGCAACCAAGTAACAAAATAGCAGGTTTGCTGGTGTCTATTTATAAAAGGTCATGAAATGTACAACACCGCTCTGGTAACTATCTCAAAGACCACACTTAGACGTCAAAGACCGTGGCAGATCTTGCGCGGACCATGCATGGAGTTATCTTATTTTTATTTTGCAGAAATATTTGCATCAACGAGACTGATTGTCGCACGCAAACCCGAGATCCTATTTTAAAGGTCAATGTCATGCTTAGGGGTCAAAGTGATTTTAGAGCTTTTCTAGGTTGTAACGTTGACATGCATGGAGCATATAAGGTTTTGTCTAAGCCTTAGCTTTTACAAGGGAAAAAAACATTTTTCTTATTGTAAGGATCAAACCTTTTGTCAGATCTTTGCCTGAAGCAGTTTTTTAATTGGCTGAATCGTTTCAATTATTGTGGCACTGTGTCCACAAATAATGGACTCGACACGGCATCAACATTCTAGTTTTCAAGCATTTACACTCATTACTACAGATGTGGTCAGTCATCTTGTAGTAGTTACTTTCATCCACTTCTATTGGAAGGGCATGTTTTACAGCTGTTTTACCGCTTTGCAATGCAGACCTGTCGTATTTCTTAAACGCTAAAAGGTTGCTATATATTTAGTAATACTGAAGTCAGACTGCCGTCCACGACAGTCCGCGTGAAGCAAATCTTGAAAAATAACTTTTGATATATGATCGCTGCTGTGCGGAGTCTGTGCGCGCAATTTTATGGAACTAACTTCCCCCGTGGTGATTTTCGCATTAGTTAACAAAACGTTTAACAATATCGTAACCAGACCGGAATAAAAAAAAAACAAGGGTTTTTACGGGTGTTTTTTTAGGGCGGGGTACATGGGCTTAAGTACAAAACATTAATGTTGAACATTTCTCCATAGAGTTCACTAAGTATGTCTCCATGCTAAGTTCAGTAGTGACTTGTATATACCAAGAGTCGGGTCGGTGGGGCTGGGGGTCCTGGCGGGGGTGGTTGCCTTCCCTGAAAGAGAGAAATTGTGCGTCTATATACACCGAGTAAATCAAGTTGACATCACACCCTACTAGTCTGGATAATATTAGTACAGATAGGGGTTCGGGGTTCTTCTTCAGAATAGACAGATCATGCGGCTTTAGGTAATTTTCGACAAAACACAGCTAGTTTGGTTAATCGAAGCGCATGTGTAGATGGGGTTCGGAGTCTTCCAAGAGAACTTGTGAAAATCAAAAAGACTTATTGCCCCTTTTAAGCCAATGCAAACAAACAATCGTTGACAGTTATACTGTTCGAAGCTGAATAACTGGACTATAGACAGGAATGGGCGTTCGGGCGTCCGTCCTATTATTACAAGACAACATTTTAAGCAGTTTCAGACAACATATTTCGAGCATATCAGGTTGGCAGGAACCCTCTGCTTACACGGATAATTCGAATACTGGGTAAAGTGAAATTCTACAAGAGGAAATGCAGCAATCTAAGCCATTTTCAGACATCAAAATCGGAGCAAATATTCTCCTTTCTCGCCTGATAGATGCTCTTGGTCAGAAGCATCCTTTTTCATATGTGTTCAAATGGTACTGCTTTCATGACTGTTCTTAGGGCACATAACAACCAACTTTATAAAAAATAAACAACTTCTTTTCATGCATTACTTGATGTTTTTTTCTTCACTAATCTTTGTCAAAAGTATCAATGCATAGGCATTTCTCAAGTCAGTTCAAAAGGTTTTTCCTTAACTTAAGACAAAAACTAATATATGTATATAAAATGTAGTTCAAACATCTTTTAGGCTCACCTGTCACGTAGTGACAAGGTGAGCTTTTGTGATCGCATTTTGTCCGTCGTCCGTCCATCCGTCCGTCCGTCGTCCGTCTGTTCACAATTTCTTGTGAACACGATAGAGACCACATTTTGCAATCAATTTTAATCAAACTTGCACACAACTTGTATTCGCATAATATCTCGGTTCCTTTCGAAAACTGGCCAGATCCCATCATGGGTTCCAGAGTTATGGCCCCTTAAAGGGCCAAAATCTGCTATTTTGAGTTGATACAAACTTGCAAAATATCTTTAACAACAATAAATCTTGGATTCCATGATGAATCTGTCAGATCCATTCATAGG
The DNA here is from genome assembly GCF_021730395.1 of Mercenaria mercenaria. Lineage (NCBI taxonomy): Eukaryota > Metazoa > Mollusca > Bivalvia > Venerida > Veneridae > Mercenaria > Mercenaria mercenaria. Next base: position 26,530,616 of record NC_069366.1, on the reverse strand, counting down.
TTCCGGAGTTATGGCCTCTTATTAACCCCTGAAAGAGCCAAAATTTGTTATTTTTTATCTTGTGAACATGATAGAAGTGACATTCTATATTTGATTTTAACCACACTTACACACAACTTAAGTCACAATAAGATCTTGATTCCTTTCGAAAACTGGCTAGATTCCATCATGAGTTCTAGAGTTACTGCCCCTGAAAGCGGCAAAATTTTCTATTTTGGCACTTTTAGCCATATAGAGGCTTCATTTATGCTTTGATTTGATACAAACTTGCACAGAATGATGATCTTGATGATCTCTAGGCCTGGATCGAAACTAGGTCATGTGGAGTCAAAAACTAGGTCATCAGGTCAATTCAAAGGAAAAGCTTGTTAATAACCTAGAGACCACATTGATGACCTTATCTTCATGAAACTTGGTCAAAATGTTCATCTTGATGATTTCTAGGCCAAGTTCGAAACTGGGTCATATGGATTTAAAAACTAGGTCACCCGGTCAAATCAAATGAAAAGCTTGTTAACAGTCTCGTTCATTTGATGTGCATGAAACTTGGTAAGAATGTTTGTCTGTATGAAATATCAGAGGAATTTTTATCTGGGTCATGTGGGGTCAAAAACTAGGTCACCAGGTCAAATCAAAGAATAAGCTTGTTTACACCCTAGGGGCACATTTTTGATTCTATCTTTATAAAACTTGGTCAGAATATTTGTTATCTTGAAGTCTTGGATGATTTCAAATCTGGGTCACGTTGGGTCAAAAACTAGGTCACTAGGTCAGATCAAAGGAAAAACTTGTATACACTCTAGAAGCCACTTTTTTGCTCCAATCTTCACGAACTTTTGGTCCAATCTTAATGAAAATTGGTCAGAATATTTTTCTCCATGAAATCACTAGGTAAAACATGTTTACACTGTTATGGTGTGTTACTCAGGTGAGCGAGGTGTTTTTTCTCATGTCCCTCTTGATGGATATTTTCATGGATATTAATTAACGCCTTACGCGAGAGTAACGCTTGAGAGCCGAGGATACGACAAGTCGCGCGATAGTACGAGGCGAAGGTACGACATAAGACATGAAGGCGCGATGCAAGAATACAACATCAGACGCTGGAGTCCGACGCGAGAGTACAACACACGGTGCAAGAATATGACGCAAGTGAACAGCGCGAGGCCTGGTGTAGCATCATTGCGCCTAGTGTAGTGCCCTTGCGCCTTGTATCGTAACTTCGTTTTTCGAGTTGTTACCTCGTGGGCGTTAGCATGCAGCTACAACTGGTCCTAAAAGGGCACCGTAATTAAATATGTGCATTACCTAGTACTCCGTTCTCTTGGTGTCAGCTTTTACGTACTTTTCGCCCAATATTTGCAGTTAACGTTACTTTTGCGTCATAAGCTTAACCAAGAAAACATATTAAATGCTGTTTCATAGAAAATTATAATATGAAAAGCATGAGGGTTGCATTATTCGCTATTTAAGGATATGCCAAATGCAATTAAATTAAGCAAAAATAAGAAATAATAATTAGAAAGACAACAATTTGTTCAACACAGCTGCATTATTTCAATAAAATCTCCTTTAATATAACCTTTCGGTTCAATATGTAACCTGAAACACATATAAAATGTATATATTTCGAAAAGCGAAACGTGGAAACTGAATTATTATTACCAGTGTTTCATACGACAAACGGATTGATTTCAATAATAACAATGAAAATTTGATACTTCTATTATTTTGTTTTAATCATTTGTACAGATTTAACCCATTATTGAAAACAAAACATGAATATACCCTACTTACGGTTAATAGAGCGACAGAGAAAGTTATTAAGAGAATACAATATATAATTTAAAATGACATGAAACGCTGACATAATGTAATCCTTTTTATGTAATAATGAAGGTAGATATTGCCTTTGACATGCGGTATATTGAAACATCAAACGGGTTCGCAGCAAAAAGTATATGAGTAATTAAATGTGAGCCGTCACGCATAAAGGGACCATCAATACTGTAGTGACGTTTCCTTTGCCTCTGTTTTAAGATATTGTACGTTAAACAAACACAAATTCGTACACAACAATTAACTTGTTCCGTGTTTGTTAAAAATAACCAGGCGGTCTCTTTTGACGTGACGTGACTCATCTATCTGAACTTGCTTAAATAGTATATTGAAATACTGATATACAAAATGCGTTTCTTTCACGTCAATATGAGTTTTCTTTGCAATGCTACGACGGTCTGAAGACAGAAAAAATGACATGCACGGGTCACAAATTGTTGTAATCCAGCACTTTGCTTTACAGCTCGAATGCTGGAAAACGTCTCACATTCGTACTCAGTGCAAACAATGCTCGTGTCTGTACTGAAGATCGTCGGGCTTGCAAATTGTAAGTGCTTATATTTGTAAGTTTGTTTGTATCTGTCACCGCTCGCGCATATGACTCACTCCTTCAGAAGAAGGCTAGTGAATTCATATTTGGGCTGAATGTGCAGGAAACATGAAGTCGATGCAAGCACTGACTCTTTTTAAATATGCTAGATATACAGTGTCGGCACTCGGGAGAATAACCAGTCGAATTACTGTAATGTATCTTGGATCGGTTGGAGCTCGAACTCTCTGCCTCTTGTCATATCTTCACGCAAATTACACTATCTCTATCACATTGCAACAGATTCCTGGTCATAAAAGAAAATTAAAAAAAATCACAACCGTAATTTTCCTGTGTTAAAGTCTTCTGTGACTCAAAATTGTAAGGTATTGCATACCACCAGATTATAACCACGTTGAATATCTTATTATCTTTTTATCCTATTCCATCAAAACAAATCGTCAAATATGGAGGAAAAATATCTCCTTCCCGGGAATTTCGATCCTGGCATTATTTCTTCAATTAATATTGAGAATATGTGCTCTGACGGGGGTATTAAGTGATCCGTCGAGATTTTGCAATTCGTCACTCTTTTCAGGCAATTATTTGACATCTCCATATGCGGAATTTCCAAGATATTGACTCGGAAAATAATGATGATATCTTTAAAAGCGACAGACAGAAAATATTTCCAAGAACTTGTGACCCTCTTGCCCCCATTAGTTGCTCAAATTAAAGGAGATGTCATTCCTAATCGGTCCTATGCTATGAATAAATATTTAAGGGGAACTTTTTTTATTGGGGTTATCAATTTTCACACATTTGATAATTCTTGTTGTTGCAAATATTCCAAAACCAGGTTCAAACTTTGTGTATAGGAATTTTTCTTTAATTTCTAAACTATAGTTTTGCATTTGTTTATCAGTTTTTTAGCAGACGCAACATTTCTCCACGCACAGTTTTTACTGAATTCAGACCTCTTTAGCATCTTATATACTTTGAACCCAGTTGAGTTTAATGTTAAAAACCAACGAAATATTCTTGAAAATTAAGGCAAAATTCTAAGGACAGAATCATGGTAAATATGAACAACTCCACCTTAAACAAAATGACCGACTTTTAAATTGGAATTTTACTGAGAAAGCACAAGTGATGAAATTGGAAACCAATCTAAAGAGCAAGTTTTCTGAACCAAGAAATCTCAAATATCAATTGAAAAAAAAAATCCAGATGACCGATTTTACATGACGGCTCGCGGGCGGTCACTAGTATATGTATATGTCTGTCTTCATCTCTTATGGCTGTTTTCACTTCTGCAAATATTTATAAAAGAAATGATTTACAGACATTCCGTGACTATAAGGAAATCTCTCACTGAACCTCCGTAATGATCTCAATTTCTGTCAAAACAATATTCATCATTTGCAAATCTGACTTTTCTTCCAAAATTAACCCAGAATCCGCTCTTTCCGATGACATTTCGAGACAAAGGGCTCAAGAATTAAATCAATATTGCAACTGACTGGTGAAATGATTTTTTTCTAATCATTAGTCGTTGCTATTCAAATAACTATATTTGCATAATGCTGAAAAAATTGTATCAAATTAATCTCAGACATTTTAAGAGTAAAATACTAGCGTACGTGCGTTGTTAACTAATGATAAAAATACAATAAATAGTTGGGCTAATGAAGAAAAAAAGCTAATGGGAGGGTCGGAGGTTACAGCCGTGTCCAGACTATCATATACGTTTTTTTTTCTCTTTTCATATTCTGATTAGCCTTCTGGGTCTAGGATGTGAAGGAAAAGAATGTTCTCATGTCTAGTTCACAATATTCCGGACAGTGTATAAATACCATTCTTATATGAGCCACGCCATGAGAAAACCAACATAGTGGGTTTGCGATCAGCATGGATCCAGACCAGCCTGCGCATCCGCGCAGTCTGGTCAGGATCTATGCTGTTCGCTTTCAAAGCCTATTGCAATTAGAGAAACTGTTAGCGAACAGCATGGATCCTGACCAGACTGCGCGGATGCGCAGGATGGTCTGGATCCATGCTGGTCGCAAACCCACTATGTTGGTTTTCTCATAGCACGGCTCATATTATATAAAGCCGTTTATAGATCGCCGGTCCCTAGTCTTTGCTATATGACCGGTCTATATTCAACACATGTTTACTGTGCTAATAAGTCAAAAACTGAAAATTGATTTCTGATGTCATTTACTAAAACACTTATTGAATGGATTGCCAGTCAATTGGCGTATTTTATGATTTTAAAGAGCTGAAAGAATGGCAATAGAATCGTCTTCTTTTAAATATACTCCAACATCAAAAACTATTATAATTGGGAAGTGGGTGATTCTCGATGCAACTTTTAGCCATTTTAACCACAATCTGTTGGAGGAAGAAGAGAAGTGCGGCTTGCGGTTCATTTATTTTTAGTTTATACTAATTTATTTTAGCTCGATTGTGATGAAAGCTTTAAACTTATTTGAACCACTCTCGAGTCCGCTTCCTGGAAAAACCAGTACTGGTGTCATATGAGATACCCATTTCCTTATTCACATCGCGACCCACGAGTCAGTAGCCCAATGGGGCTCGAACCCATGACCCCTGGGTTGAGCGGCCGACACCTTAACCACTAGACCACCGCTGCGCTCAATTGGTTGCCATCAAACAATATTTATAGAAAGGAAAGTGCAAAAGAAGAGGATACTATAAAATTGTAAGAATGTTCCTAAAAACATTGTACTCATAATATTCACAAAATAAAATGGAGAATGAAATAGAATGGAGATATTCAGAATAAAATATATCTCTTATTTTGGTTTTTTTTTTTTTTTTTTTTGCAAAAGCAAAAGAAATGCACGACAAACTGTCGACTAGCCTTGTCATTCGGTTTATCGGAATGGCTTATCATATGAGCTGATAACTGATAGGTGCCATCCCTCTACAGCACTGAACTACTCAGAAGTTTTAAACGTCCTATTATTTGGACTAATGAAAACGAGAAAGCAGATTGAAAATATTTGCTCATGTTTTTAAAGAAAGTCATTAAATTCTAATCAATACTGTCTAAATTTCGAATTGCAAAAGCCAAAGGGATGACCAAACATAACACATATGGTATTTTTAAGAGAACAAATATTCGATGTAATATCGCATACAGTTAAGCCGAGGTTTTAAGGTTTAGGACTTCATTTGATAACGTGCGTTATACTGCCTATGAAAAACGTCTTTAATATCTCAATTCAATGACAGAACTAATTTTGTCGTGAAGAGAAATTTTCAGTTTTTACATTATTATATTGACACATATGAGGAATGACAGTGAGTTTGAAAAAAAAACTAAACGACCAGGATTTAGGAATACTACCTGACATGTAAACATAAACATGTAAACATAAAAAGACGCCTCAACTTTGTTTTATCTCCCATTTCCTTAAAAGGTGGTCACATCGCGACCTACGAGTCAGTAGATTTTTATGTCGGGTCAGGCTAAAAATAAACAATAGACGCAGCGGTCAAGTGGTAACACTGACTGACCACGAAACTAGTGATCGTGAGTTCAATCCCTCACAAATCCGACTAAAAATACCAGCATTTGGGATACAAGTCTCGTGTAAAGGTGTCTTAAACTAAAAGTACTAAATGTCCCCATGGGGAGTCGCCCATATGGGTTTCCGGTGACGACTATAAATATGTCTAAATACAAACAGACAAAAGTAAAATTAAATAGTCGATAACGCATAATAATTATTGGGTTCACAAAAATATACTGGGCCATTATGATACATACGAGGCTTGGCTTTTGCCTCGCCCCCCCCCCCCCCCCCCCCTCATTTATCATACTGATCCCACATATTTCCGTGGAGGGTTACTAACAAACCCTACCTAATAATGCCTTTAACCGTGCCGTGAACGAAATTAAATGAGATAGGAACTTAAACGTTATATCCAATAAGTCTTTAAACATGTCAAAGTAGTTTCTGTCAAAGTTCAAAACCCACGAGGCTTTGAATTTTCTGTAAGGTTTCAATCAATAGCAATAAATAACTTTTAGCCCTTTCCTCAGAATATTCGATTTTTGAGTCGGATCAAACTTAATAAGACCAATTCCATAAACAGTCGCCTTTTTCTGCCATGTGAAGATCAGTGACAAAATTTACCATTATTTCTCCGATATTAATGACAAATGAACATCCGCACGAAGATTTCTTAATTTGAGAGGTATTATAATGATCTTTGCGCCAGAGATATTTCCTGGCAAACATATCAATTCACGGCGCTGTCAATTCAACATGGCGCTTATGAAATCTACTCTGGTATTTGTTCCAATCCGCTGATGAAAAATTGCAAAATTACATTATTCTGGTAATATAGCGTTGAATATATTAGGAATTTCAGATTTTTCCTCGAGATATGAAGACAGGGAGACAGAATTTGATATGCTCCATTTCATGAAACGATCTCTTCCTAAGTAAGTTGCACAAAACTAAAGACAATATATTGAGAAGCACGCGAGTTCAAACCAAGATGAAAGTGGTGATTAATTTACGTATTTGGGCATTATCCTTTGGCCATTTGCATGCTATTTTTCTTAAAGCTGTAAGTGTACTTAAGTTTTCAAGATAAATATCTTTTGAAGAAGCGTTAAGGACAGGGGGAAAAATGAAAAGAAATATGAACTTCTTCAAAATCAATGGAATGAAAACTACTTTAAAATCAAGGAATGAGAGCTACTTTAGAATCAAGGAATGAGAACTACTTTAAAACCCAGAGAAATCAGTTTAAAATCAAGTAATGAGAACTACTTTAAAACCCAGAGAAATCAGTTTAAAATCAAGGAATGAGAACTATTTTCAAAATCAAGGGAATTACAACTACTTTTAAAGTCAAAGGAAACCAGTGTAAAATCAAGGAATGAGAACTATTTTAAAATCGACAGGATCTTATCCACATTTGGATTCAAGTAAAAAAAATCTAGCCACTTTTTCATGTGCAGAGCAATCCGTCTCTGTTCTATACATATTTTTCTTGAAGGAATAAACATTGACGCTTCTGTTGTTATCTTCTATTAGATCTTTCAAATGCAAGATTTTCAGAAGCCACGTCGCAAATATCATAAACATAACTTCATTATAACGGGATCGGAAATGGAAGCCATTGGAATGCCAAAGTGTATCAGTCTCATAAAGACGTATTGTTCCTTCTTAAGACATTTTTGCTTAACATATCAGACTTGAAAGGCGCCCCCTAGTGTCGCCTCACGCGACCTCTCCAAAACCGGCATTATGCTTCCGCACACTTATTTAGTACCGACGTCAACTTTAGATGGTCATTCTATTATCACTGATAAATGTGGTGTCACTGGGTTCAATAACTGCAGACAGGAGAAATATTGAACATCATCGCTAATATGAAAGTATAACGCGAGCTCACAGGATTTTTATTTGATATTAACAACTGTTGCGCACACTAAGCGCGCAAGCTTTGTTACAGCTTCATTCATTGGCCAACATGTGATGTCATTTGTATCTTGGTTGGCTGAATCATCGTACTGGAATCCAAGATGGCGGTTCTAAAAATGATTGACGTCTGTATGCAAAAATGATTTCATATTCATATCTTATATGATGTACAATATTCATAACATCGATCTGAATGCTTAGCCACAGAGATAATTGAAGCCATATAGAGTTGTTCGGCTATTGGCTGAGATGCTACAAAATGAGCAACTGTATTGGAAGAAAAGCTGAAGCCGTAGTTATGAGCAATCATAACAAATATGGAAAATATGAAATGATTGCCTTAGAAAAAAAGGCTGTATCTATTGTTTGCCTTAGCGAATCTGAAGACGTTCGCAGAATGTAGCAAGAAGGCGCTGCGACGTTGAGCGCATTACACTTTTGATATAATGTAGATTATCTAGATTTTTTTCAGTAACGCCACGTTGAATAAAGTGTAAATAGAAAGTTTGCGTACATACTTTTTGTCTTGCATGTAGTAATTGTTTTGTGGATTGCTGTTTCATGGATATATTGTAAGTCTAAGACATAAAAATAATGCATAGTTACGTAAGCAGTAATAGTTTTTATACTTACACAACTGCGGAAGTCGAAAATGTATCATGGTGCAAAAACAAAATTCTTTCTACCATTAGAAGATTTATCATAGCGGTGTTGTTGCGCATTTATCAGATAGGGGATACATTACAATGGCCCTGTCGTAGATATTGTATCAATATTTCACTATTCTCGACATGTTTATTGGAGAAACAATCATATTGTCAACCATTCAAATGCAGAGACGGCCATTTATTAGAAATGATAATCACTCCGTTTGTATTTGTCAGTTTTCCTCCATCCATCCATTTAATGGAAAATTCTTGTAAATGGCAATTTATGTGTATGGTTAAAATAATATTGCTACGTGCACAGAATTATTTTATTGTAGTAAACGTTTCGAAATTAGTATTCACGAATAAAGGCAAGTTTGTCAGACTTCAATTGTGTGCGATAAGACAGTTTAAAGTTTTGTGAAGACAGTTTCTTACAACGAGTGCCAGGTGTAGTGCGCGTAAGACTGGCCATTACACAAAAGTAAGATTGACCATTACACACAAGTAAGCCCGACAATTATACAAAAGTAAGACTGACCATTACACAAAAGTAAGACTGACCATTATACAAAAGTAAGACTGACCTTTACACAAAAGTTAGACTGACCATTATACAAAAGTAAGACTGACCATTATACAAAAAGTAAGCTCGACCATTACAAAAAAGTAAGCCTGACCTTTACACAAAAGTAAGACTGACCTTTACACAAAAGTAAGACTGACCTTTACACAAAAGTAAGACTGACCATTACACAAAAGTAAGACTGACCATTATACAAAAAGTAAGCTCGACCATTACAAAAAAGTAAGCCTGACCTTTACACAAAAGTAAGATTGACCTTTACACAAAAGTAAGACTGACCTTTACACAAAAGTAAGCTTGACCATTACACAAAAGTAAGACTGATCATTATACAAAAGTATGCCTGACCATTACACAAAAGCAAGACTGATCATTATACCAAAGTAGGCCTGACCATTACACAAAAGTTAGACTGACCTTATGCAGATGTAAGCCAGACCATTACACAAAAGTAAGCCAGACCATTACACAAAAGTAAGACTGACCATTACACAAAAGTAAGACTGACCATTATACAAAACTAAAACTGACCTGTACACAAAAGTAAGACTGACCATTATACAAAAGTAAGCTTGGCCATTACACAAACATTTGACTTAACACTGACCATTACACAAAGGTAAGCCTAACCATTACACAAAAGTAAGACTGATCATTACACAAAAGTAAGACTGACCATTATACAAAAGTAAGCCTGACCATTATACAAAAGTTAGACTGACCATTATACAAAAATAAATCTGGCCATTATACAAAAGTAAGACTGACCTTTACACAAAAATTAGACTGACCACTGACCATTACACAAAGGTAAGCCTAACCATTACACAAAAATAAGCCAGAACTTTACACTAAAGTAAGCCTGACCATTATACAAAAGTAAAACTGACCATTATACAAATGTTAGCCTGATCGTTATAGAAAAGTAAGCCTGACCATTATACAAAAGTAAGACTGACCATTTTACAAAAGTAATACTGACTATTATACAAAAGTATGCCTGACCGTTATACAAAAGTAAGACTGACCATTATACAAAAGTAACACTGACCAATATACAAAAGTAATACTGACTATTAAACAAAAGTATGCCTGACCATTATACAAAAGTAAACTTGACCATTTTACAAAAGATAGACTGACCATTATATAAAAGTAAGACTGACCATTATACAAAACTAAGACTGAACATTATACAAAAGTAAGCCTGACCATTACACAAAAGTAAAACTAACCATTTTACAAAAGTAAGACTGACCATTATACAAAGAAGCCCATAGTACTAAAATCACGATATAAAAGCTTGTTTTAAGTATATAAAAATGACCATGATGCAAAAATACAAGATGTGTTAACAATGGATAACATACAAAAGCATGCAAAGATTGACCAACATACAAAACATGCACACGCTTGCACGGAGTGTCTTTAGACTGAACAACATACAAAACATGCACACGCTTGCACGGAGTGTCTTTAGACTGAACAACGTACAAAACATGTAAACGCTTGCATAGAGTGTATAAGACGGACCAAAATACAAAACTTTAAAACTCTTGCACGGAGTGATTTTAGACTTCATGCAAACGCTTGTATGGCGTGTTCAAGATTGACCAACATAAAAAAGATACACACGTAACAATGGATGTTTAAGACTTACCAAAATACAAAACTTACGAATGCTTGCAATGAGTTTCTAAAGGCTGACCAGTAAACTTGCATGCATGGGATGATAAAGACTGATCAACACACAAAACTTTCAAACGCTTGAATGGGATGTTAATGTCTAACCAACCGTTGAAACAAAACAGTGATTACAGACTGCAGGCAAACACATGTATGGAGTGTTTAAGACTGACCAGCATACAAATGCATGCATAGAGTGTTTAAGACTGACCAACATACAAAACTTAAAATCTTTTGCACTGAGTGTTTTAGACTGAACAACATACAAAACATGCAAACGTTTTCATAGGATGTTTACGACTGACCAAAACACAAAACTTACAAACGCTTGTACGGAGTGTTTAGCACTGACCAACATATAAAACTTACAAACGCTTGCATGGAGTGTTTAACACTGACCAACATACAATACATACAAATGTTTGCACGGGGTGGTTTTAGACTGACCAACATACAATACATACAAATGTTTGCACGGGGTGTTTTTAGACTGACCAACATACAAAACATACAAATGCTTGCACGGAGTGTCTAAAGGCAGAATAACATGTAAAGCTTACAAACGCTTGCTTGGAATGTTTAACACTGACCAACATACAAAACATACACACGTTTCCATGGAGTGTATAAGACTCACTAACTTACAAACGCTTGCATGGAGTGTTTGAGAATAACCAACATGGTTTATAACAATGGAAAAGTTTATATTGATTGTACGAGAATGAACAACACACGAAATGGTATACAAGTTTGACCAACGTATAATATTATGCAAATGATGTGCAAGAATAAGCTATACGCAAAACGCATAAAAGATTGCAGAGTATATAAAATGACTAACATACAAAACTTTACAAACGGTGCATAAAAATGAACAATAAACAAAGTGTATAAGAATGACCAAATATCCAAAGAGTGTGTAAGAATAGCCATCATGCAAAAAAAAAAAAATCAAGGATAAATATCAAACAGGGAATGCCAAGTTCCAAAAACGCAGCCTCCCCAAAACGAAACACACAGCACACAGACGTTCACACCGCCAACACACAGACTCACACACAAAGCAAACACACGAGGACAAAACGAACAAATAAAGGAACACAGTGGGGCACCGCCTTGGAACGGTCAGTGGCAAAAACACCACTGGGGAGCTTAAACCGGTTTATGGTGCACACACAACCTCACTTTTACCCCCACCATATTCCAAAGGCACGGGACAATGAAAATAAAAGTAATTCCCGCTAGGTAAATAAACATGTTTCAGTCTCATATACTTTGTGCACGATTTTGTATCTTGTTCATTCTTGTACATTTCATGCAAACTTTTACTTTATACCTTGTGCTCGATTTTCGAATTTGTGCGTTCTTATACACTTTATGCAAGCTTTTGTATTTTAGTCCTTCTTATATACTTTGTGCACGATTTCTTATCTTGATCATTCTTTAAACTTCATAGAAGCTTTTGTATTTTAGTCATTCTTATATATTTTGTGCACGATTTCTTATCTTGATCATTCTTATACATTTTATGCAAGCTTTTGTACCTTAGCCGTTCTTATAAACTTTGTGCACGATTTTGTACCTTGTTCATTCTTATACGCTTTATGCAAGTTTTCTTATTTAAGCCATTCGTATAAACTTTGCACACGATTTTGTATCTCGTTCATTTTGATATATTTCATGTACGTTTTTGGTATTTTTCGGCGACGCCGTCTAAATTCGTTTTCGTTACTTATGCCACGTGATTTCAGTTTGCAAATCAAACTACTTGATAACGCACTATAGATAATTTATCAAAATGGAAGATTTATGCAACACTCTGTCTGATTGGACGAGAGTGTCAATTTCTTTCACTCTGTTGATTGTGCTACGCTGAGTGAAATGTAGACAAAGCGTTTATCCTAAACGACGCTGTTCACAGTTTTAAAGCTAACTTTGGCTCAGTATATTTAGCAAGAATATTGATATATCTCAAAATGATAAGTAAGTTTAATAAATATGATAAAAACCTGTTCAAATACCAACATATATCAAATTAAAGAAAGAGCTGAATACGGTCTGCGTATCACATGAATAAGGTTGTGATAAGAGTCTTTTATGTAGAGAAGTGCTTTTTAAAAGATTTTCCTTGTTACAATTGTCGTCTGTATATGAAAAGGTTTCTTGCTTTTGTGACTTATTCAGATTGCATATTAAAATGAGTACTTGTTTGCTTTGATATATTTGTTATAAATTATTTAACTGATTTATTATATATGAATATTTTTCTTTAGTATGGTATGCAAATATTGAACTCAGTTGAAATCTGTTTCATTATATATATGCTATATAATGACTGAATCTCATTACACTGAAATGAAGCTGCATACAGTTTATCTACGTTATATGACTACCGTCAAACTTTGCTTATGAAACAGAAATAGTGAAATAATTACAATTGTATGTTTTGCTTGACCTTCACTTTTTTATAGGTGTGACGTCATTGTCCAAAGATTCATGAATAGCGAATATGCATTTGTTAAAGCGGGATCAGTTGGCCTATTTTAGAAATAAATAAAAATAATAAATTAAAAAATCCTTTAATTGATTTTTTCTCATGTATTCTAATCAAACTTGATTTGTATCATCTTTATTAGGCCCGCAGCCAACTTTGTTCAGCTGGGACATTTGACCCCATTTAGGGGCTGCTAGAGCTAAAACTAGAAATGCCTTTATACAGCGTCTCATGAACAGCTTGGTGGATCTTTGTCATACTTGGTCTGGAGCATCATTATAAGGTCCTCTTCCAAATTTATTTATATAGGAACTTGGGCCCTATTAGGGACCACTATATAGCTAAAAGTAGATATGCCTTTCTTCGCATTAACCACTAAAATGTAATGGATTTTTTATCAAACTCGATGTGTAACAATATCGTAAGGTCTCCTGCTATTTTGTTACAAATGGGGATAGGGACCAATTTAGCTAAAAATATAAACACGTTTAATGACCTCTTCTCATGAACCGCTTCATGAATCTTCATCAAACTACTGCTGTAATTATTCGTCTAAGGATAAACGAAACAAAATTGCAACCTTAGAAACCTTTGCGAAAAATTAAAAGAGAACCATTTAAATTGTTAAAGTGCGGTGTTTAGTTTTGCAATTTGAAAAATGTTAGATGAATGATGAATGTTAGATGAAAATTTCATAAACTTCTTTCCTTATTACAATTCGCCGACCATCATTTTTAAAGATATTTCTTGTTGTTATTATTATGAACTTTCACATAGTTCTTTCTTATACGCGCCATGTCAAATTTTGTCAGTTCTTCTCAAGTATATACCTGTACCTGAAATAATGTCCCGAGCGGCACTTTTGGATCATAATTAAGCATTAAAGCTGAAAAATCATTGTAGGACAAGGCGGTGTCGATATAATTGAAAACCAAACGAAAAGCTCTTTTTAAGCTATTACATGTTATCTTTCCAATGCACTATTTTCATACACTCTATGCAAACTTTTATACACTTTTATGACCAGTTATGGGAGAAATCAACAAACATAGAATGTGGTTTAATGGTCATGAAATGACCTTGTTTATTTTTACGGAGAAAAACATATAACATGTTTATTGTATGAAAAAACAGGTTTCTGAAATTTTTTACCAAGGAAAATAAATTTATAAAAGTAAATAAAGTAAATAAAATAAATAAAATGTGGAGGTTTCTGCAAACTTTTATACACTTTTAGACGTCATATATTACCTTTTGTATGTTGGTCAGTCTTATACTCTTGATGCAAACTTTTATGCATGCTTATATTGGTCATTCTGATACACCATAAGTAACCTTTTGTATGTTACAATTTCATACATTCTATACAAACTTCTATATACTTTTAGATTTGCCATTCTAATACATCATAAATTACCTTTTGTTTGTTGACCAATCTTATACTCCCAATGCAAACTTTAATACACTTTTATGTTTTCGATTCTGATACGGCATATGTAATCTTTTTTATGTTGGTAAATCGTGTACACTCTAAGCAAACGTTTATGCACTTTTATGTTTGCCATTCTAATACACCATATGTAAAATTTTGTATGTTCGACAATTTCTTAAACACTCTATGCAAACTTTTAAACAACTTATGCTGGCTATTCTCATAACTACAAAGCAAGCTTTTTCGCGTTCTGCTCTCTGCACAAAGTTTTGTTATTCATATGCACTTTCTTGTATGCTGTGCATTCTTATACACTTTATGCAAACATTTTGCATACTAGTAATGGTCATTCTTACATATTCTTTGGATATTGGTCATGAACAAGATACAAAATCGTGCACAAAGTTATAAGAACAGCTTGCATGAAGCGTATAAGAATGAACAAGATACAAAAACGTGCACAACGTTTATAAGAACGGCTAAAATATAAAAGCTTGCATAAAGTGTATAAGAATGAACAAGATACAAAAACGTGCACATTGTTTATAGGAATCGCTAAAATACAAAGCTTGCATAAAGTGTATGAGGATGTACACGATACAAAAACGTGCACATTGTTTATAAGGACAGATAAAATACAAAAGCTTGCATAAAGTGTATAAGAATGAACAAGATACAAAAACGTACACATTGTTTATAGGAATGGCTAAAATACAAAAGCTTGCATAAAGTGTATGAGAGTGAACACGATACAAAAACGTGCACATTGTTTATACGGACGGCTAAAATACAAAAGCTTGCATAAAGTGTATAAGAATGAACAAGATACAAAATCATGCACATTGTTTATAGGAACGGCTAAAATACAAAAGCTTGCCTAAAGTGTATAAGAATGAATAAGATACAAAATCGTGCACAAAGCTTATAAGAACGGCTAAAATACAAAAGCTTGCATAAAGTTTATACGAATGACTAAGATACAAAATTTTGCATACAATGTATAAGAAATAACACAAATGAACAGTATACAACTACTTGTATAAAGAGTAGAAAAACGACCTACATATAATTAACCTTACAAAGGGTATAAAATAAATAACATGCATAGAGTTGACCAACATAAAATTGCACAGAAGACACAAGAAGTAACAATAATTTTGAAAATGGAAGCAAATATACCCGATTTCTCAATAAATCTTACCAAAGACAGCGATTTCTCATGGAACTGAAATCAAAATAGTGACAGTATACTGTCATGTTATCAAGGGAAGTAATTTCACATGGAGCCTTATATACGTAGTATTTGAACAAGGCAGGAATTTTACATGGATTTAAAACCAAATGCAGTGGATACTGATTGTGCATCTTTATACAGCAGTTATTTTATTTGGTAATGGAACTACAAGCACACAATAAATGGTTTCAGGGCAGGGATTTCACACGGAAATAAAAGCAAATGCAGTAATTTCACATAGAAATTGAATCCAAATTCAGATATTACTCGATATTAAAATGTTAACAAGGTCGGAACATTTACATGGAAATTCAACCAAATGCAGAAAAGACTTAATGCAATCTTAATATGACAATAATTTTGCATGAAAATGGAACCAGATTTAGTGAATACTTGATATATCTTAGACATGGAAATTGAACCAGATGTACTGAATACTCGATACAACTTTATTATGACAGTAATTTTACATGGAAATCGAACCAAATATACTGAATACTCGATACAACTTTATTATGACAGTAATTTTACATGGAAATCGAACCAAATATACTGAATACTCGATACAACTTTATTTTGACAGTCTATCTTTATAATTGTCAGTAATGTTACATGGAAATTGAATAAAAAGTTTTTATTAAAAGGCTAATAATTGTACATGGAGTTGGAAATGATTGATAAATTATTTTTACCTGCCGTCTGTAGGAAGTTTGTGTGCACAATAGCAAGACATGGAACTATGCAGTGATTACCCAGTAGTTTTTCTGGGCAATAATTTCACAAAGCTATGAAACTCAATGTCATTTAAAATATCAGAAATGTTGTACATATGGTCAGAGCTAGAACGGGCGATTGTAGTTAATAAACAACTCGACATTTAGAAGATGAAACGCACTTTTGCACGTGAATTATACTTACCAAGAGTCTGGTAAACAATTGTCAAAGTCAATTGATGAGGCATAAATGTCCTTTTTACTAAAATAGAAGTACATTAAAATTGAGACAGTTTTGATCGCTTAGGGCAAAAAGCAATGGAACAGGGCCAAAGCAGCCGTGGAACATGGCCAAACATGGCGTATACCGATTGATATTTTGCATGGCGACGGTAAAAACCGGTAGACGGTCTACGGGGATTATAGTCAATATGGGTACTTAAAATATCTGTCGTGCCTCTGCCTACAATCCTTTGTATCGGCTGATGGATTGGACCTGTAACACGCTATGAAAATTTAAGCACAAATTGCAAAAACAAGTGGAAATTTAGGTCTCATTCACTGACAGATAGTATGGAATTGGAAAAGAAATAAATAAGCCGAGGATAAATAATGGCAATTAAACACGCATGGGGAACATAAACCATCTTCGCCCGATACATAAAACCATCAAAGTTATTGAGTAAATCTAATTCCGATATTGAACACCAATGCCAGCGGAATGAACGCAATTAATGTATTCTTGTTTTTTGCGGGTCTGGAAAATGTTGAAGCCCAAAGAGGTACTGACATATAGACACTCCCATGTCCAAAGCACCTGGCTACATCTCCTGGTTTTAATACCATGGCATTTCATACTTTTCAATTTCCCAAAACAGAAAAAAAAGAAAAGTCTGCTGCTTATTTTTTCTTTGTTTTTGTTTTTGTAAATGTCTTCGCCTGAGAACAATTTGAAGATACAATTGAGGGTTTAAATAAAATTTTAAGCACGAGAATGTCGTGTTTTCCACAGACCGATATTAAATTCCTTAGTGCAATATTCGATCACGACTGCGAGTTTTGCTAGCTATTCGAGTACTTTTGTATAATACCGGTATCATAACATATACAGAATTGAAATTTTAAAGTCATGCTCTGGTGTGCTTGGTGAAAGAAAAGCATTTTAAATTATCTGAAATTCCTACTTAAGTAGAATATATAAATAAATAACTGTTTATCGTTAATACCAGTCTTATCAAGGTGTATAGTAAATAAGAATTTTGTGTAATATAGATCTATTTGCTTTACAGAAATACAGAAAACCAGATAACAATAAAGTCGAAACATTGCTACTGAACAGGTCTCCATTCTTTGCTAATTTTAGTACTTTTTTTATTGCTTAAATACCGTTCTGTTTCCTTTTTTTGTTTTGATCTTGTCAAAAAACAAAAAACAAAAAAAAAAAAACAAAAAAAAAAAAACAACAAAAACAAACAAAAAACTATTTTTGTTGCATGTTTCTTGATCTGGTCACGGTAAAAGCACGAGTACGGCGGGAAAATATGCATTTTAACCTGAAATATGTAAGTGGTCGTTGTGTCTTAGTATTTTTTTCATTCTTCAAACTGCTTCGTCAGACTTATATTTCTACAATCGAAAAGCATAACTCGTTTTGCTGTTGCAGATTTTGTTTCAAAATATAATGTATGTGTAAGACATTGTATTTTTTTACAACTGTAAAATTAAATTTGATTGATGTAGTAATAGAATACTGTGAAGGTCCTTAATTGACCCGGCGCCATGTCATTGATTCAGTTCAGATATAAGTCAGAAATTTCATTTATATAATATTATGAAACTAAATCTTTTAAAATAATGTCAGTGTAAAACAATATCAGAGTAAGTTGCAGAGATGTTTCCAAACACGTCAAATACCACCCTTGCACATGTACCGTAAGTACGAAATCCTGTTATTGCCTTCGTTGTGTTGCGGTCATGGTCGCACGACGATACGACATGCGATATTAGTTGTACCACAACGACTGACAGAACGATACGAGCAACATTTTGAACTGTAGCGCGCGTCAACATGACATGTAGCGATGGCCCTAACAGCGTTCCGTACACAGAGATATCATGTTATAGTAACAAATCATCTGTGCCATACTTTTTAAGTTTTAATATTTTCACGGGTCTCTTGTAAATAGATTAAATATGTACACAGTGCCTAAAAAGGTTGTGCGACGCACAAACAATATGAGCATCCGTGGGCCCTCTCCCCGGACGCACACAGGTTGATTATATATCCTTTAAAAAATAGCTTACCAAACCTTTATAAGTTATATATTTGTAGATAAGATAAGATTGTCATTTGCACTATCAAAGACCTTAAGAAAATTGAAACATCACGACAAATCTATTGGGAAATGCTTTTTTCTATATGTAACAATCGATGAAAGCTTTTGACATCGGCGGTGACTTTGATGTCAATTCTGATACTTCCCATAGATCTTGGCACGTGTCATTATGATACCCATCTCTGGATGTTTATTAATATAATCCTCGTGTAAAACACCAGTATCTATCGCTCTTTCAGCCCCTGAGCGCCGCTATGAACATAAAACATTACACCTTTTATATGTTTTACAGACAATCAAATTATTAAAATTATACTCGGCGGTAAATTGCATCGTGTTTGATAAAAAGATCAAAGAACGCCGCTATGTTGTTCTCGTGCTATATTAATTACTGCATGCTAAAGGTGGGTAAAGACTGATTTAGAGCATACTTGATGTCAATATTTCATTTTTCTAATTTAACAAATTGAAACAAGAAGAAAACAGACTTTAGATGGCGTTTATGAAAGTGCTCCCCAGGCGCCTATTTTATTGTTCAAACAATTAAATCGTGTTTGAAATGATATTTTCATTTTTTCTTAAGACAAGTAAACTGCGTAAATTGGCGCATGAAAGAGATGAATGCATGTTGCATGTTCAGTTACATTGTTGTTGTAGATACACGTGAGTCATTAAGTTTTTTTTGTTCCAAATTTATCCATTGTAATAATGCATTAATTAATACTACTTTCACCCAGTTTAAGAGATTAAAAGGGGACACGGTTCCGGACAAGCGTCAGAGCATCATAATTTTGGATAGGTCTGCGGAGTTTTTAGAATATTATGATAAAATGTATAAATATTCCGATTTTTTTACACCACACGTGAATACATGTATTCAATACAAAGTTTCCTTTAGATAACATAAATATTTTTTAAATACTGCATTTCTGAGAGTGTTCACCTCGGGAAATAGTTTCAAGTCAGGGCTAAGAATATTGACTTTGTTCTATGGTCTGTCGTTACACTGACGTTTGATTCAAACAGAATCTATAAGCGTCTGGTCAACTTTGATCGTTGCAGCAACAGGGTGATCGATATGGAAAAAAACAGGGGGCCTTCGATAATGTTGTTATAACTTCTGGTCCAACCCTTTTGTATATTTACATCGATGTATTATGTTTGTTGTATGTATGTGAACAGAATATGTACTCGTATCTATATACAATAAAATATGATTAAACTAAAAACCGAATGAAAAACGTGAAAAACGAAAGTGGCGTATTTTGCGCTCGAGATGGTAATGGGTGATATAAAAAGGAAAAATTGCATGTGTAGAAATGAAAATAACGCTTTAAACGCATGAGATATTAAATAACTGGGGAATACGCTCTCAAGAACGCAGTATACAGTCAAACCTGCGTTAAAGGCCACCTCTGAACAGAGACCACCTGGCTCTAAAGACCACATGTTTTGTTTCCCATTTTAACATTTACAGTGTCTTTAAACCTGTGAGTAAAGACCACCTCCCAATAAAGACCACATTTTGACTCTCCCAAGGATGGTCTTTCTAGACAGGTTTGACTGTATATAATAAAGTTCTATAGCTAAATCCAAGCTATAGAACATCAACGTTTAACTGCTGGACTAAAGCTTTTGGCAGCAATTACATACAAATTACACGCGTGCTTTTACAACTGAAATAAAAAAAGAGCTTAACACTGCCTTTAACTCATTGCATCATTGTATCCTCCTTATTTACAATACTAGCAAATGGATGTACCATTTTTAATTTCGAAACCTTCGCATAACCCTGGAACTTTGTTGTATAAATGCGTCCGAGTGCATAACGCTTAAAATAAAACTGGAGTGAGTATCTCCTAATCAGGACTTACTCCCTCCTAATTAGGATAACTAACTTCTAATTAGGAAATACCATCTCATTATTTGGACTTAGTCACTGAGAAACGTCATCGTTTGATGCATCTATTCAATCATATGACGGTCGGCCGGTGTCACCGTTGCCGCCGGCGTCCGTATATAGCGCCAGTGTTTCAGAAGGCGATCACCGGTGTGTCAGCGTTTATCTAAATTCATCGTCGTTTGTATCGTGCTCATTGCCATGTCGTGTCAAGTCTCAGTTTTAGACCACTGGTATCGCTTCCGTCGGGATGACCGTTGGTTAGTTTAGTCAGTTTTGAAAGTTTCTTCAGTGCATTAGCATAGTGTTGTCGGGAGAACTGCTGTTGTCTTTTATAAAGCTGTCGTGTATAGCAGACGTCATAGTATCGCCGTCGTGGAAGTTGTAAATATTAACTGTCAAGTTTGGTAATAATCCAAATGAAAACAAAACTTTAAAGCGATATTATTAGACATGAAAAATTGTAAAACGCGTGTGAACAGATCATGCATAATTGTATTAATTAAAACATATATATGCAGGTCATTTAACTAAAGAAGACCTCGTTCATCGGAGTTTAAGGACAAGGGTTCCAAATGGTTACGCAGATAAAAAGAACCAGGGGTCAGAATTTCCGCAGCATAAGGACCCTCAGGGGTGCGAAGTTCCGCAGCAAAAGGACCAGGGATCCGAAGTTCCGCAGCAAAAGGACCAGGGTCCGAAGTTCCGCAGCAAAAGGACAAGGGCTCCAAATTTCCGCAGCAATAGAACCAGGGGTCCGAAGTTCCGCAGCAAAAGAACCAGGGGTCCGAATTTCCACAGCATAAGGACAAGGGGTCCGAAGTTCCCTAGCAAAAGGACCAGGTGTCCGAATTTTCGCAGCAAAAGAACCAGGGGCCGAAGTTCCATAGCATAAGGACCAGAAGTCCGAAGTTCCGCAGCAAAAGGACCAGGGGTCCGAATTTTCGCAGCATAAAGACCAGGGCTCCGAATTTCCGCAGCAATAGAACAAGGGGTCCGAAGTTACGCAGCAAAAGGACTAGGGGTCCGAATTTCCGCAGCAATAGAAGAAGGGATCCGAAGTTCCGCAGCAAAAGGACCAGGGTCCGAAGTTCCGCAGCAAAAGGACAAGGGCTCCAAATGTCCGCAGCAATAGAACCAGGGGTCCGAAGTTCCGCAGCAAAAGAACCAGGGGTCCGAATTTCCACAGCATAAGGACAAGGGGTCCGAAGTTCCCTAGCAAAAGGACCAGGTGTTCGAATTTTCGCAGCAAAAGAACCAGGGGCCGAAGTTCCATAGCATAAGGACCAGGGGTCCGAAGTTCCGCAGCAAAAGGACCAGGGGTCCGAATTTTCGCAGCATAAAGACCAGGGGTCCGAATTTCCGCAGCAATAGAACAAGGGGTCCGAAGTTCAGCAGCAAAAGGACTAGGGCCCGAATTTCCGCAGCAATAGAACAAGGGGTCCGAATTTCCGCAGCTAAAGGACAGGGGTCCGAATTTTCGCAGCATAAGGACCAGGGATCCGAAGTTCCGTAGCAAAAGGGCCAGGGGTCCGAATTTCCGCAGCAATAGAACAAGGGGTCCGAAGTTCCGCAGCTAAAGGACCAGGGGTCTGAAGTTCCGTAGCAAAAGAGGACCAGGGGTCCGAATATCCGCAGCAATAGAACAAGGGGTCCGAATTTCCGCAGCATTGGAACAAGGGGTCCGAAGTTCCGCAGCAATAGAACAAGGGGTCCGAATTTCCGCAGCATTGGAACAAGGGGTCCGAATTTCCGCAACAATAGAACCAGAGGTCCGAATATTCGCAGCAAATGGACCAGAGATCACTCCCGCAGCAAAACGACTAGGGTTCTAATCTTACGCAGCAAAAGGACCAGGGACCATACTTTCCGCAGCAAAATGACCATGGGGGTCCATTTCAGCAACAAAGAGACAAGAGGCAAAATCTTCCTTAGCAAAAGGACCAGAGGTGCAATCTTCCGCAACTGAAGGAACAGGAGTCCAATGTTCTGCAACAGATGACCAGGAGTCCAGTCTTCTGCAACAGATGACCGGGAGTCCAGTCTTCCGCAAATGAAGGACGAGGGATCCAATTTTCTGCAACAAAAGGACCAGTGGTCCAATCTTCCGCAACAGATGACCAGGAGTCCAGTCTTCTGCAACAAAAGGACCAGGACCCAATCTTCTGCAACAAAAGGACCAGGGGTCCAATCTTCCATAACAGATGACCAGGAGTCCAGTCTTCTGCAACAGATGACCAGGAGTCCAGTCTTCCGCAAACGAAGGACGAGGGATCCAATGTTCTGCAACAAAAGGACCAGGGGTCCAATCTTCCGCAACGATGACCTGGAGTCCAGTCTTCTGCAACAGATGACCAGGAGTCCAGTCTTCCGCAAATGAAGAACGAGGGATCCAATTTTCTGCAACAAAAGGACCAGGAGTCCAGTCTTCTGCAACAAAAGGACCAGGACCAAATCTTCTGCAACAAAAGTACTAGGACCCAATCTTCTGAAACAGAAGGACCAGGAGTCCAAAGTTCTGCAACAAAAGGACCAGGGCTCCGAATTTCCACAGCAATAGAACAAGGGGTCCGAATTTCCACAGCAATAGAACCAGGGGTCCGAATTTCCGCAGCAATAGAACCAGGGGTCCGAATTTCCGCAGCAAATGGACCAGAGATCACTCTTCCGCAGCAAAATGACTAGGGTTCTAATCTTCCGCAGCAAAAGGATGAGGGACCATAGTTTCCGCAGCAAAAGGACCAGGGGTCCATTTCAGCAACAAAAGACTAGAGGCCAAACCTTCCTTAGCAAAAGGACCAGAGGTACAATTTTCCGCAACAGAAGGATCAGTGGTCCAATCTTCCGCAACAAAATGACTAGGAGTCCAGTCTTCCGCAACAGAAGGATCAGGGATTCAATCTTCCATAACAAAAGGACTAGGAGTCCAATCTTCCGCAACAGAAGGACCAGGGATCAGACCTTCCGCAACAAAAGGACCAGAGTCCAAAGTTCTGCAACAAAAGAACCAGAAGTCCAGTCTTCCGCAAAAGAAGAATCAGGGATCAAATCTTCCGCTACAACAGGACCAGGGATCAAAGCTTCCGCAACAAAATGACCAGGAGTCCAATCTTACGCAACAGAAGAACCGTAGGTTTAAATCTGACCAGAGATCTAATCTTCGCAACAGAAGACCAGGAGTCCAATCTTCCGCAACAAAAGGACCACAGGTTTAATCTTCCGCAGCAAAAGAACCAGAGGATCGTTTCACAAACACATGTAAATTTGCGTTGTTTATATTTCCGTCAAATACCGCAATCAGTTTAACACAATCATTTCAAAACGTACAGAGACATTCTTCTGTATTTAGTTTTTATATTATGTATTTATTTACTTATTTAAATAAGTTTTATCCACATACAAGAACAAAAGAATACAACAGAATTCAATTTCATGAAAACGGACATTCTGTAAAGAGTTAAAAGAGAGTATACATACATGTACTCTTACTTACGACAAAAGTCTTCATATTTTATGATAACATGGTCCATATATGCTGTATATATGGATAGTCGTAACCTTTTTCAAGTATCTTAAACTTGGCAAAAACTGTGATATAATTGTTCGCATTATCTGGGAAGTTCAGCCCTGCTTGCATGATGAAGCAGAAATTACGTATTTTTGTGATTCAACTGTCTCGTTTATTTATATTTTACTGAAAATGCAGATTTGACAAATAGAAACACTAAAACGCAAATCACAACATCTCTGTGCGTGTTTTTTTTTTTTTGTTCAGGCATAAATAAGTGGATACAGTACATTATGAAATTAGATTGATTAAACGACAACATGTGTGCATAAACATAATTCTGATTCCAGGAATCGTTGAAAATCATTTTACGCCGGAACACAATATTTATATTCCTTATTTTACTGGCATTCTCTTTTCCTGACATGTGAATAATCACTGAACTGCTGATTTAATGCTAGAAGTTATTTTTAAGCAATTGTTAAAGTCATTACCAAATTTAAATAATTTGTTGTTTTATAGCGAATATACCGGAACTGCTTTCATGTCAGCCATTTTATTCCATTTGTCAGCGATTTTATCTTAATTTTATTATTTTTGACGATGGGTTTTGATGGTATGGAGATGTCTTTTTTCTGTCAGAATATCAGATTATACCTGGCGATGTTAAATTATTTTATCATAATATCTATTTTATTGTTTGCTATAAGCGGCGGAATGATTCCAGGGACTGAAATTATTGACTGGTTGAAACATGACAGAATGCAATGAAATCCGGACTCTTTGAAGTTGCAACAGGGACCTGCTAATAAGTTGTATTCGAGTTGAAAGAACTTTACACATACATTGCTAGAAAGGTAAAAAGATACCCGCGAGGAAAATAAGTTAATTCAAAGTTTTTTTTTCCACGTCGCACAAACAATTAACGCAGAAGTAGGTTGACACCGTTTGCGTAGCAAGACACAGTGCAGGTTAGAAGCTCGCACAGCAGGTAAAAACACTCGCTGAATCAGGTCTAAACCCCAGAGAAGCGAAGAAGCTCATAGAGAAGGACTCAGAAAAGCTAAACAAGAGGGTCATGATGGCCCTATATCACTCACCTGAGTACCATTGCTCTTAATGATAATGATCAAGTTTTGACTTAGATCACATAGGCATACACATCAAATATCATCAGGATAAATATTTTCTTGTAACAGTCCCTTTTGACCTATGGGTCACGTACTAGTCAGGGCCAATCTCGATACCAAGTTTGAGGGTCCTAAGCTCAGATGCTGCTATTCCTTACCCTGGAAGACTTAAATAACATTTAAAACCAATCTCATTAGATGCTGCTGAGAGATATTCATTTACATAAAATAAAGGGAGGTAATTTGTCATAAATTCAGTGAAAAGTTATCTACTTTGATTGTCCGAGTCCATCTGATGACATAAATGACATTTCAAATCAGTATCTTCATTGGTTACTGAGATACACCCATCTTAATTTGAAACAAAGGGAGGTACTTTGACATAAAATCAGTCCATCGTTATCTACCCTGGTCTCGGTCCAACTTATGACAATAATGAAATTTCAAATGAGTCCTATAAATATTAACTGAGATAAATCCATTTTTATTAAAATCAGGGGAGGTAATCATGCATTGGTATATGCATGTAGAAGATACAGAGTACAAGCCTTTACAACAATATAATAGAAAAGTATTCATATCGATAAACATTCAATCAAGAGTTATCTAACATGACTATTTCTTACCATGGAAGACATAATAACATTTCAAATCAGTCTCATTAGAAACTGCTAAGGTATATTCATTTACATGAAAAAATAAAGGGAGGTAATTTATCATAAATTCAGTCAATATGTATCTTCACTGATTGTCCAAGTCCATCTGATGGCATAAATGAAATTTTAGATCAGTATCGTCATTAGTTACGGAGATACACCCATTTTAATTTGAAATAAAGGGAGGTAATTTGACATAAAATCAGTCCACAGTTATCTACCCTTGTTGTCTCAGTCCAACTAATGACAATAATGAAATTTTAAATAAGTCCTGTAAGTACTTACTGATATAAATCAATTTTGATTAAAATCAGGGGAGGTAATCAGATATAAAATCTGGAACCTATGATTGGATCTGACAGATTCGGTATGGAATCCAAGATTTATTGTTGTTGAAGATATTTTGCAAGTTTGTATCAAATCAAACCATAAATGAAGTCTTTATATGGCTGCAAAAGCCAAAATAGCAAATTTTGGACCTTTAAGGGGCAATAACTCTGGAACACAAGATGAGATCTGGCCAGTTTTCGAAAGTAACCCAGATATTATGCCAATACAAGTTATGTGCAAGTTTGATTGAAGTTGATTGCAAAATGTTGTCTCTATCATGTTCACAAGCTGAAAATAGCAAATTTTGGCCCTTAAAGGGGCCATAACTCTGGAACCCATGATGGGATCTGGCCAGTTTTCGAAAGGAACTGAGATATTATGCCAATACAAGTTGTGTGCAAGTTTGATTAAAATTGATTGCAAACTGTGGTCTCTATTCACAAGAAATTGTGGACGGACAACGGACAGATGGAGGACGAAGGGCGATCTCAAAAGCTCACAGAGAAGGACTCGGAGCAGATGAGGAATCAAAAACACAAAAATCTGGCGGAGGTTGGGGAATCAAAACCGCCAGTATCACGTGGAGAACTCAGAAGAGATGAAGAATCGGAACCTCCAATGATTACACAGATGACTCAGAGAAGCTGAGGAATGGAAACCGCCAATCATCTTGCAGATGACTAAGAGCATTTGAGGAATCAGAACCGCCAATAATCACGCAGATTACTGAGAACTGTTCAGGACTGAAAGTCAAAAATAACCATGCGGAGGACTCGGAACCGCGAATTGTCTCGCGGAGAACTAAACAACACTGACTTTGGAGATACGGGCCTGACTCAAATGCGCAACAACGTTTTATTTGAATCCATTGAGCCATTTAAAAGGTATTGTTGAAGGAGATACAGCATGTTACCTTGACCTCGGAGGTATGTCCTCGAAGCCTGTGCACGAAACACCTTCACATGATGTGTAATACTATGTAAATCCTTTGAATCGTTTAATACTTTAGGTTACAGCTGAGATACGCTATATACCCTTGACAGCGTGGTTTTTCTGTGACCTTGACCTTTTTTCTATGGTCATTAACTATCACAACAACAATCTTTAAGTGCATGTGGCGGCCATCAAAAGTCTCTCTGTACTTATATTTACTAGGATTATGGAGTCAATTCAATATTTGTGTAACAGAACTCTGTTTAAGCCTGTGCTAGTGGGCGTGAGTGGTGTTGCACCTTCCATCACCTCTCATGAACAGACTTAACAAAACCGACTCTATTATTTTGCTTGGTTGCATTTTATGCTTCTAAAGGGTCTTCTTATAGATTGTATTAACCTGAATCAATTGAATTGTTCAAGCTATAGCTGAGGATCGTTTACCTTAACCCTGGCAAAACTGACCTTGCCTGTTACCTTCACCTTGGAGGTAAGGATCTGTCTCTTATGGAACAACTGTTCTCGTCATGCTTAACATTTTGTTATGTTTCATTGGAATCTCTAACTTGAATTGATTAAGTTATAGCCGAGACTCAGGTACCAAAACCCAAACCTAAACGACCTTGTCTGTGACTTTGACATTCGGTGTAAGGACCTGCCTCTTGGACGCAACACACTTTCTCATTACAACTGTCATAGTTTCATTGGTATCATTGAATTGTTTTAAAGTTATTGTTTTGACACGCTAACCCTGCTTACTTACATGATCTTGACTGTGACATTGACCTTGGGAGTTAAGGACCTGCTTCTTGCTATTGATACGCATCAACATGCTTAACATTTTGTGTAATGTTCCACTGGAATTCCTTGAATTGTTTAAAAGTTACAGCCAGTATAAAACTAACCTTAACCCAAGTGTGACCTTGACTTTTAAGGGATGGACCATCTACTTCTTCATTTCAATGGTTTAAAACATAGGGTGCTATTACTAAGTATCTCCCTTTGACGGTACAGACAAACGAATTTGGGCAAAGAACTGGATTCCACTGAGCATATATTATATACATGTATTGCATAAAATTGCACACACCATTGTTTAATTTTATACATGAAGTGCTTCTTGTGCATTACGTAATTTTCACTCAGTTTCAAACAGATTACCAGTTTTAATTAAACAACTACCCCAAAATAGTATTTCTTCACTAATTAGTGTACAGTGGCTGGCATTTAGTGTTCAATAAAATTAACTGGCGCATCTTTTAAGCTTAAGTATGTGATGTTGAAAGAGCTAATTTAATTATCAGCAAACAATATACATGTACTTTGAACAAAATTATTGTATTAAAAGCCTAAGAGAGTGGCACTGCAGACTTGTTTTCTAATTGTCACAGTATAGAACTTGAATATTTAAACGGGGAGAAAATGTGTAGGAGGCCGGATAGCTCAGTCGGTAGAGCATCGGAACGGTATTCCGAGGCCCCGGGTTCGAGTCCCGGTCTGGCTGCACATTTTTCTCACCCTGTGACATAATCATCATTATATAATGGTTTTGGATAACAATAAATGTTCAAAGTTTGACTTTTTACAATGATTATAAATAAAATACATGTAATTATTAGGTTCATTAATGTAGCCTATACAATGTCTAGTAAACCAAGTACATCAATGCTCTACCATGGGCCCTGCATGACAATGGGAAGAGAATAGAAATGTGCAGAGCGCGGCAGTCAAGTAGGTAATGTGCCAGCAGTCCAGAAGGGATGTAGCTAGTGAGATAGTAAGTCTGAACCCCGCTTGGGTCATAGCTACATCTCATCAGAAAGCATTGTCCAGCAGCTGGTTCCAAGGTTATAAACAAGAGTTGTCAGAGGACATTAACGCTCAACTATTCAACAGCTATGTCAACTGAATGAATATAAAAGACGGAAAAGGGGCATAACTTTGTAAAAATGCAAAATAGAGTTATGGCACAAATGCAATGCATGTCAGATCATCACAGTGAACAAGTATGTGAAGTTTCAATCAATTCCAATCAGTGGGTACTGATATACCAGCTTACATACAACAAGAGGGTCATGACCCTGGATCACTCACCTGAGTTATGTTGACAAGTGTAAAAGATCAGGTAAGAAAGTCAAATGTAAGTAAGCATTGAAATCTTTTCCAAGTTGTGTGAACATGTTTCAAATGTCAAACTGATGCTAAATTATTAAGAAAGTAGGTCAGTAGGTCATATTTATGGTCAATGAAAGTCAGTTTTAAGATCGTTGTGCAAAACTGTATATGCCGTCCAAAATTCAAGCCTGTATCTTACAAAACAAGAAAGTAGGTCAGTAGGTCAAGGTCACAGTTAGGTGACCCCTAATCACTCGGGGTCATCAGGTAATTATAATATTAAACAGTCTAAGAAATATGATCTGATAATTTTTGAAGTATTTTTTCCTATATAACTCATATAACAAGTGACACCCGGGGCGGGGCCTCTCTTCACCCCAGGGGCATAATTTGGACAATCTTGTTAGTGGTCCACTACACAATGCTACATACTAAATATCAAAGGCCTAGGCCTTGAATTTTCAGTCAAGAAGATTTTTAAAGCTTTTTCCTATGTAAGTCTATGTAAACCCCCAGGGCAGGGCCTCTTTTCATCCCAGGGGCATAATTTGAACAATTTAGGTAGAGGACCACTAGGCAATAATACATACAAAATATCAAAAGCCTAGGCCTTGCAGTTTCAGGCAAGAAGATTTTTAAAGTTTTTTTTTTCTATATAAGTCTATGAAAAACTTGGGACCCCCTGGGTGGGGCCTCTTTTCAACTCAGGAGCATAATTTGAATAATCTTGATAGAGGCAATGCAACATACCAAATATCTATTTCCTAGCCTTGCAGTTTCAGACAAGAATTTTTTTAAAAATTTTCCTATATAAGTCTATGTAAAACTTGGGCCTCTTCACCCCAGGGTAATAACTTGAACACTCCTGGCAGAGGACCATAAGCCAATGCTGCATACCAAATATCAAGAGCCTAGGTCTTGTGGTTTCAGACAAGAAGATTTTTAAAGTTTTTCCCTATATAAGTCTATGTAAAACTTGGGACCCCCGGGGCGGGGATCTTTTCAGCTCAGGGGCATAATTTGAGCAATTTTCATAGAGGACCATTAGATGATGTCACAAGCCAAATATCAAGACTACGCCTTGCAGTTTTGGACAAGAAGATTTTTTAAAGTTTTTCCTCTCAGTTGCCATGGCAACCAGAGTTCTGCATGGATTTCAATTCTTTGGGCAAATTTGAATGGGGCTACCCAAGGATCATTCCTGCAAAGTTTGGTGTAAATCTGCCCAGTGGTTTTGAAGAAGATTCTTTTAGAAATTGTTGACACACGATGCACAATGGACATCAAGCAGTCACAAAAGCTCACCTTTGGCTCAGGTGAGCTAAAAACTTGACCAAAAGTAATTCCTTAGTCGGGAAAAGGGGCATAATTTTGTAAAAAAAGCAAAATTGAGTTATGGAAACTGTGCAATATCAGTCAGTTTATCACAGTAAATAAGTGTGCCATTCCCACAAGTGGATACTGAGATACCAGCTTACATACAAAAACTTAACCAAATTGGGACGCAGCATGGACGAGTCCAATAGCTCTACCTAGTCTTTGAAAAGTCAATCTAAAAATGAGTTTCAAGACCAATCTGAGAACTGCAATTTCTGTCACTGGTCACTTATAAAACTATGCTCAGAATAATCATATCGAATGATGGAGATTCAGAAATTCATTAACACTAAGAAACCGACCAATGGCAAGACTGCATTTTGAGACTGCATTCTCTAAACAAGTAGACCCAGTACTGATTCTTTGAAGGAGACTGACTCTGCTGTGATTCAGATATCATTAACTAAGGTGATTTCAGATGTTGTCAGCTAAGGAGACAGACTCGGCAGAGATTCAAATATCGTAAGCTAAGAGGACAAAATTGACTGTGGTTCAGATATCATATCATTACCTAAGAAGACTGACTTGATAGAGGTTCAAATATCGTTAGCTTAGGAGACGGACTTGGCAAGAGGTTTAAATATCATAAGCTAAGGAGGCTGACTTGGCCCTTTGCA
Organism: Mercenaria mercenaria; assembly: GCF_021730395.1. NCBI lineage: Eukaryota > Metazoa > Mollusca > Bivalvia > Venerida > Veneridae > Mercenaria > Mercenaria mercenaria. Next base: position 26,499,080 of record NC_069366.1, on the reverse strand, counting down.
AAGGAAATTGACTTGGCTGTAAGAACTATGTCATCAGCTAAGAAGACTGACTCAACTGTCATTCAGCTATCCGGATAGCTAAAGAGGATGACTCAGCAGCAAGACATATGTCATCAGCTAAGGAGACTGACTCAGCTGTGAAAATTATGTCATTAGCAAAGGAAACTGATTTGCCAGAGATTTCGATAATTGTTAGCAAAGGAGATTGACTTGGCAGTGAGACATAATGTCATCAGCTAAGAAGACTGACTCGACTGTTGTTCAGATATCATTAGAATTATGTCCTTAGCTAAGGAGTTTGTTTCTTAAGAAACGCAGGTATCATTAGCAAAGGAAATTGATTCAGCATGGATTCAGATGTCGTCAGCTAAGGAGTCTGACTCAACAGAGATTCAGATGTAGATCTAGTCAGCAAAGAAAAATGACTTGACTATGATTCTGACATTGTCAGCTTTAGGTATTCACCACAATCAAATAAAAATATACTTGTAAAAACTGAATCAGATTTTTTTATTCAAATTTCTCATTTAGAGAGATGCAAATAAAAATAAAGCACTTTCCATTTCCTAAGTCTTTTTTAACAATATATATCTTCTAAAACTGATGACAACTAAAACATAAAATGATAAAGGAAACCCTATGGAATTATTTGACATTTTAAGATTGGTAAAGATTTGATTCCATCATTTCAAATGAAATCAATTTTTGTTACATAGACTCCCACATATAAAACTGAATTAGATATCATCTGAAAATAATACGACAGCCAGTTTGCGCACCCCCGCCCACAAACACACACCCCATCCGAGTATTTTAGAAGATAATTCATTTTTTCATGTATGTTTTACAATTATTGTTTGATTCAACAATTCCCTAGTTGTTTGAGACAAAAAAAAATCAAAACAAAATAATTATGTAATGCATCATTCTAACTGTCTCCTGGAGACTGGAGTGGCAGAAAGGATGAACTGAATCTGGAATGATCTATTACAAAATTTTACAAAACGTAATTGAGCTGCACCATGAGAAAACCAACATAGTGCATTTGCGACCAGCATGGATCCAGACCAGCCTACACATCCACGCAGTCTGGTCAGGATCCATACTGTTTGCTTTCAAACCCTATTGAAATTAGAGAAACTGTTAGCGAACAGTATGGATCCTGACCAGACTGCACAGATGCGCAGGCTGGTCTGGATCCATGCTGGTCGCAAATGCACTATGTTGGTTTTCTCATGGCGCGGCTCATATGAATGTGATGCTTTCACCTTAACTAAAACATAAAACTAAAACATGGTAAATTTTATATAGGAATTAGTATAGAATAAGACATGCATCTGAAAAAAAATAGCATAAGAAATGGCTCATATTTATAATGAAAAATAGAACATTAATTTAAAAATATATTTTGATTCTGATTTCAAAATCAATTGATACAGTTGGAAAAAAAAATTACTTTTCCTCTAAAGGCATTTATATTTCAAGAAAGATGCAAACTTTTAACATTTTGATCCATGTACTATTAAGGAAAAAATTAGCAAACAAAGCCCCTGCTATGCAAAAGGGGTTCCTTTTTTCAATTACATTACATCAAATTTTTCTGCTGCAGTTTTTTTCTTTTACATAAGCATCTTTTTCTGCTGCAGTTTTTTTTCTTTATCATAAGCATCTAAAGTCTTTGAACAGATAACCCTACATCTAGAACATGATTGCGATGAAAAATTCAGTATGTACTCATTTGCTAAATTACTTCATTCAGTTAACTACAGTAGTAAACTAAAACAAGCAAAGTCAATCAACTTGAGTGATTATTTATAGTTTGATTTGGTTTAAGATAAAAAAAATTCATCAGGCTTATATAAGAAAAAAAAAATACCAATATGTTATAAGACAAGCCCATTTAATTAAATACAATGATCTCACAAACAAGATAGATTTGTACATGTATGGACATGTGGTAGGTATTTTTCTGTCAACAAAAATTTGCATTAGAAAAGAAAATACTTTCCTGGAAGGCAAATTTTAAATATCTGGAAACTCTTTCCCGCATAAGAATTCCTAGAAAAATCTCAGAACAGTTTCCTTCCTTTTTTGCAACACAAAGAACAGAAGAACAGGTTTTATTGTTTATTAATTAAATAGTTGATTAAAAGCATAAAAAGGAGCGTTTAAAAAAAAAAATTGATATTGAATAAAAGGATTTCTGAACTTTAGGTAAGGCTGTAGTTGCTGGTCTGATTTTATTTGCCTTTACCCTTATATCTAGGCAATGGACATGTTTTTGCTTTATAAATGAAAGTGAGAATTACAACAACTGCATATCTGCCTTACAGTGAGAATTATAGTAAATGCAATGCAGTTCATATGGTTTGCTGGTGCTGAAATTAAATAAACATAAACACAGAGCATATTTTCCTTATCCCCTAGGCAAAGGACATGTTTGCTTTATAAATGAAATTCAGAATTATGACAAATGCATATCTGTCTTACCTCTAGGTAAAGGGTAGGTTTACTTTATGTGAAGGTGCACAGGCTTAAAGCAAAATCTTGCCTCGATACTTACGATACTTACGTAAATGTTTTAAGGAAATGATACCTTTATCGTGTTACTACAAGAAGTAAGATAAAAACAAATGTATTTGTCATTATCAAAGTCAGACAACAAGTTTCAAACACATGTCAGAAATTACTTCGACTGAAGCAAATTGTATTCAGATAAGGTTGTGCATCTAAGCAACTTTGAATCCATTTCTTCAAAAAGTGAATGCAAAGTTGAACACACCAAAGGCCATAATTCTAGAAAAATAGCAACAGAATAAAGTCCATTATTTATGGTAATCTTCACATGAAGGTCTTTCATCTGTGAAACTTTCAAGCAAATCCTTTCAATAGTGTTTGAGGAGTTGGACACACAAGGTTTTTCTCTATATTCTATATAGCAAAACTATCGAAGGGTTGTTCATCTATGGAAGTTTGAAGCAAATCAGGCTAATAGTATGGGAGGATGTAGGCAAACAAAATTTAGGGACATACAGATGGACATACGTACAGCAACAATGCTATATGCCCCCAATATAAATGTAGGGGCATAAAAAGTTGAGTAGCTATCCTAGAAGAAAGAAAGGAAGAGGCTAAACATGCATTTGTTTTATTTTTGTTTCTTTGCTTTGACTTTTTAACAAGAGAATAAATAATATACATAAATATTATATATAACTTAAAATAGTATTATATTTCAGAAAAAAATGAATATCTATACAAAAAATTTGATATAAATAATAAAATTTAAAGAAAAGACTCCAAAAAAGTAAAAACTGATAAGCCTCTTGTGACAAAAATGAATTGGAAAATGTGCTTTAAAAATAACAAGGGAGCTTCACTCGAATATGCTTCACAAGAAATATGGTAAAAATTGATGTCGCAGAGTTGAGCATAATTTAGAAAACTAATGCAGAAATTAAAACTTGCTTAATTTGGTATTCGAGCAAAAAAGAAATTAAGAACAAATTATAGAGTTCTTTTCTGCACAATAATTATTGTAATGCAGAGTTTTTTTGCATTTTTTTTAATGAAGGGGAGGCTAAACCTATGAATATGGCACCTGTCAAATACAGCATTATCTCCCTTAGAAATTTAACATATTGGAGACGTGGAGCTCTATCTGTACTCTTTACACTTTACAAAAAAAAAGTTGTGTGAAATAAGATTTAAAACTTTCTGAGATTACATGCTCTCAATTAGTAATTATTAATATAGTAATTAGCAAAGTCCCAGATGCCATGTTTAGCTTTGCTGGTAGAACACACGACCTTCAATCTAGAAGCTGTTACTTTTAACAGTAACTTTAAAATTGCAGGGAACAAATTGTCCTTGCGTAATGACAGCTGTTGTATAACTGAAATGTTGTTGTTTGAAAACTCGAGTTTAACACTCATCCAACCAAGATAAAAAAACCCATATATAAAGGAGGTACAAAGAGAAAAATGTCTCTTGATGATAATTATTATTAACATTTGCTTTGGGAGGAAAAAAATCATCTTGAAAATATTATAATGCAAACATCATCTTTATTACATGTTCAATTAACAAAAAAAATATAATAACAACTTAGAAAATGGATAAACAATCTCTACAAATAAATATTACAAACAACGATAATATGAGCCGCGCCATGAGAAAACCAACATAGTGGCTTTGCGACCAGCATGGATCCATGCTGTTCACTTTCAAATTATATTGCAATTAGAGAAACTGTTAGCGAACAGTATGGATCCCGACCAGACTGCGCGGATGCGCAGGCTGGTCTGGATCCATGCTGGTCACAAAGCCACTATGTTGGTTTTCTCATGATGCGGCTCATATATGTTTACCAGAAAGCCATGACTGCTGTAGATCGATCACCTCATAGCTCCTATTTCATAGCTCAAAAGGTAACAATTCTGGTAGAATCAGCTGTTTAGGAGCAGACAACATCTGAAGATATTTCTATTTTTAGCACTAGCAGCCATGTTTATTTAAAAATAAGAATTATTTAAACCATCTTGGTAGACCATAAGAAACACTCCTGTGTATAAATTTTGCCTATTTAGAAAATGTTGCTTGAAGATTTTTCTGTATTTAACTCGACAACCATGCTGTGTGGTGAATCTTAATAATTTTAATACTTGAGTGAATTTATTTGAAATTCGGCAAGCAGTTTCTGACTAGATGATATATATATATATATTATATAAGACAATGGTACGGGTGGAAATATTTTTAAAAAACTAGAATGTGTCTGTAGGACACAGGGTGTGCCCCCCACTGGTACATTAGTCACAAATAAGGGGCAATAATTCAAATGTTTGCAGTCTTAATGGGGTATAGCCTCAACAAACATTTTATGAAAAGGGTTCATTATTCTAGGTCCTATACTTTTTGAGCTATGAGCATCACAAACAAAAAATCCACTATTCTGGCTATTTCAAGGGCCATAACTCTGTAATAAGAGTAAGATTCTCAAGAAGAATGCCAAGAGTGCAAGGCCACATCATGATAAAGACTCCTGCAAGGTTTCCTGAATTTACATCTAATACTTTTTGAGCTAGGCACATAATTAGGTGAAAAAGTGCATTTTTTTACTATTTCAGGGGCCATAACTTTAAAAATAGGGGTGGAACCAGCCAAAAAATTAGAGGTGTGCAAGTTTATATCATGATAAAGACTTATGCAAGTTTTAAACCATTTATATTAAATACTTTTTGAGCTAGGCGCGTCACAAGGTGAAAATGTGCATTTTTGACTATTTCAGGGGCCATAACTCTAAAAATAGGGGGCATAGCCAGACGAAAAATAGGAGGTACGCAAGTTCATATCTTGATATAGCCTCATGCAAGGTTTCATCAATTTATATGAAATACTTTTTTAGCTAGGGGTGTCACAAGGTGAAAATGTGCATTTTTGACTATTTCAGGGGCCATCATTCAAAAAATAGGAGGCAGACCCAAAGAAAAATTGGAGGTGCGCAAGTTCTTATCATGATTAATATACATGCAAGGTTTCATGAATCTATATCAAATACTTTTTGAGCTAGGCACGTCACAAGGTGAAAATGTGCATTTTTGCCTATTTCAGGGGCCATAACTCTAAAAATATTGGGCGGAGCCAGATGAAAAATAGGAGGTGCGCAAGTTCATATCATGATAAAGAATCATGCAAGGTTTCAACAATTTATATGAAACACTTTTGAGCTAGGCGTGTCACAAGGTGAAAATGTGCATTTTTGACTATTTCAGGGGCCATAACTCTGAAAATAGGGGGCGGACCCAAAAGAAAAATAGGAGGTGCGCAAGTTCATATCATGATTAATATACATGCAAGGTTTCATGAATCTATATCAAATACTTTTTGAGCTAGGCGTGTCACAAGATGAAAATATGCATTTTTGCCTATTTCAGGGGCCATAACTCTAAAAATATTGGGCGGAGCCAGACGAAAAATAGGATGTGCGCAAGTTCATAACGATATCATGATAAAGACTCGTGCAAGGTTTCATGAATTTATATCAAATACTTTTTGAGCTAGGCGTGTCACCAACTTCGGATGGACGCACGGACAAGACCAAATCTATATGCCCCCACCACTCATGGGGGGGGGGGGGGGGGGGGGGGGCGGCACAATAAGGGTTTTAAGGAAATAGCCAAATCCTTTTGAGCTTGTCTATTTGATTTATTTCCCAACCGGTTTCAAAAATTATCATCAGGAGGGTTGCAAATTATGGCGTCCTTCGACTATGTATATATATATAGGAGAATGTGACCATGCTCCTGGCAGCCATACTTTTTTGGATGGAACAGCCCCATCAAATGCAACAAATACAGGAATACAAGGATCTAATGCTGAAGATGCCGAGCAACCCATAATGCCAGATGTAATTTGTTATGCAGTATTTATTTTTCTGCAGAATTATAACTTTTTCTGTAAGCTGTAGCAAGTCTAGTTAAGTGGATGATTAAATGATGGATTGTTTTTATTGCATTATTTGTTATTACTTTCTCAATTTTTTCATATATATTATATGTTTCAAATTAATCATATTTGTTCAAATCTTAATCATTTGAACAATCTTGGTACAGTCACCTTAGAAACATTTGTGTGAAACTTATTTAATGTGGGCCACCAGTTTCTGATAGGAAGAAAAGTTTCCAGTTATATGGCACCAAATATGACTTAAAATTCTGGTTTTACATCTCATTTACATAAAAAATAGAAATATGAGATATAGAATCAAAACTTTTATACCTGCTGGAATCACAGATATACAACAAAACCAAATGTTCAGACACTATTACCTACCCCTGACTATCATGCAATGGTAGGACAGTGGTTCAAATTTTTTTTTCATATACAAGTTGTCCAATAACCACATGGGAACCAAGGTTATTTTATGAACACTGGAAATAATTTGAACAATGCTGATCAAGGGTCATCCAAGAAACATGTATATGACATTAATATGGTAGATGACCATCTAAGGCACATCCATACCAAGCCTCATCAACTTCAACCAAAGACTTGAGGGATGCTTTTTACACAGACGGAGCATGGACAATGGATTCCGACGTAAGTTGAGTTGTCACAATAGTTCACCTTGAGCACTGTATGCTCATATGAGCTTAAAATCATCACTAAACAATGCAAATGATAGAAAACAAGCAAACACACATACAGTTATTAAAATTACATGGATCTAAATTAAATATCAGTACTTATCACAGTTTTTTACTAGGCATATTTTTTGTATAACAAATACAGAACTTTAAAAAAAAATCTATTGAAAATAGAACATAAACATTTCAATATCTATAAACTAAAGTTGGAAACTAATACTAAAATTAACATTGTAATGCACTTGCAGATTATTAAAAAACATTTGAATATTCATATATAAATGCCATAGTTTTTGTGCTTGAATTTGTATGAGGGCTCTTCAAAAACAAGAGCTGTCGGATGACAGCGCGCTTGACTATTAGAAAAATTGATTGAAGAATGGGGTCAAAATATTACCACAGATTTTCAGAAAAAAGAAAAAAAAGATTTAACACAAAAATGTTCCTGTACTTGTGAATTTTGATTAGTCTTGCACTAAATGGCAATGTGTGACTATGATGGCAAATATGTTGTTATATGTTAGGCAAAATATGGACTTGTATGCAAAATTTAACAAATTTCCAAGTCCAAAAAGGGCCATAATTCAGTCAAAATAGTTGACAGAGTTACGTACTCTCGCCTACAGATGGAAATCATGTTGATTAACTAGTGTTAAAAGTTTCAAAGCCACAGTTCAAATAGTAAGAAAACCTGAACAGATTTCAAAGTTCAAAAAGGGCCATAATTCAGTCAAAATAGTTGTCAGAGTTATGTACTCTTGCCTACAGATGGAAATCATGATGATAAACAAGTGTTCAAAGTTTAAAAGCCATATGTCAAATAATTTTGACAAAACGTGGACATGTACGAAAACAGAACCAATTTCCAAATCCAAAAAGGGCCATAATTCAGTCAAAATAGATGACAGAGTTATGTACTCTTGTCTACTGATAGAGACTATTATAATGAACAAGTTATAAAAGTTTCAAAGCCATATGTCAAAGACTTTACACAAAATATGAACTGGTACGAAAAACTTAACCAAGATTTCTAAGTCAAAAGGGGCCATAATTCAGCCAAAATCCTTGATGGAGTTATGTACTCTTGCCTATAACTGAACATGGTAATGGTTAACAAGTGTTGAAAGTTTCAAAGCTTTATCTCAAAAGACTGTCAAAATGTGGACTGGTACGAAAACTTAACCAAGATTTCTAAGTCAAAAAGGGGCCATAATTCAGCCAAAATCCTAGATGGAGTTACATACTCTTGCCTATAACTGGACATGGTGATGGTAAACAAGTGTTGAAAGTTTCAAAGCTTTATCTCAAAAGACTTTGTCAAAATATGAACTGGTACGAAAAACTTAATCAAAATTTCTAAGTCAAAAGGGGCCATAATTCAGTCAAAATGTTTGACAGAGTTATGTACTCTTGCCTACAACTGGATATGGTAATGGTAAACAAGTGTTGACAGTTTCAAAACTTTATCTCAAAAGACGTTGTCAAAAAAAGGACTGGCACGAAAAACTTATCCAGGGTGTGACGCCGACGCCATGGTGAGTAGGATAGCTCTGCTTATTCTTCGAATAGTCGAGCTAATAACATAGACTTTTTCTCTAGCTTTTATATACTTTAATGAAGCAAAACAAGAAATATACCATCATGATTTGCAAACTTTCTACTAACTGCACTGCAAATTTGACGTGATTATGAACATGCTTTCTGGAGTTACTCCTCTTAGAAAACAGTCACTTACACAGACCCGGCGCACGGCAATCATATTTCAACGATGTTAACACCGTCGTGCCTTCATTGCGGTGCTTTCATAAAGTTTGTAGTATTTCATATTTGTAAATTTATTTTTATGAATTTTCATGAGCAATACATGTCATAAAAAGTTGTTTGGTTGGAATACTAAAAATTTATAAACACTTATGACACGAATCTTTGACAAGGTACTCAATGTAAGTACTTGGCCTTTATCTACGGCATCATACATTGGCGTTAACATCCATTCGAAGTTTTTTCCGTTTTCTCCCTCCATCTTTGCTGTTTTCAAGCAATTCTGGGCCATTTGAGAATCGTTTGTACCACTTGAAATTAAAGACACAGATGACTGAACATTGTTGTGGCGTCTGCTTCATTAGTTTATGAATTTCAGTTGCTTTTCGCCAAAATTTCTCTATAAATAAGCAACTGTCTTATTATCTATACGAATTGATTACGACATTACCTGCATTAAAACAGTAATACTCACTTAATTTAAACTTTGTTTTCTTCCGCCTCTCACATCGGAATGACGCCATACTCTAGATGCATGTTGCCCTGGCGTGTTGCTGCACTTTGGTATATTTTTGGGCAAACAAGACTTTAGTGTACTGTACTATTAGTGCGGCCATTATCGATCAGATTCAAATCACGACAGCTCAAAAAAGCAACTGCGCCGGTTATGCATAGCTATGGTATTAAAAACGTTTAACGCGCTTCGCCTATCAGCAAAAATGTTACAAAATATATATGAGCAAATTACAGAAAGATTCCGAATTACAACGATATATTTCAAAATATTAATTACACAATATTCAACAGCAAAAGTCTATGTCATTTTTTAACACCCCTCGTATACAACTAAACCATTACAGTTTACATTACTATGATGAGTTAGCTGTTAGTTTATGCTGTCGGTGTTGGTTCTCAGCATTTGCTGTCAGTGTAACTATTGCCCTCCGTCTAAGGCACCAAGGACTTATTATTTTGACTTTTGACACGCAAGCCATTCAAGAAGTGTTTTATTACACAACATCTGAAAATTATTTAAAAGTTTCTTTTTTGGAGGGGGGGCATTTTTAAGGACATTTCCTAGAAATATTTTTATACATACAGAATTTTTTAAAAAACTTACACACATCCACTTCAATATATACTCTATCAATTTCAGCAATCATTATGTTATGTCACCATGCTGACTTTCAAGTAACAATGGCAAATTAGAAACTGGTATTCAAACAAGAGAACCAAAAACAGAAACAAACTATGAATGAATTATAAATTTCATAACAAATTAAATTTACATAACTGATACAAATAATGTTACAAATTCTAAAATTTACTTGAAATTCTTTTCTTTAACTTTTTATTTTTCAGAGAAAATTCCTCGTTTAATATACTAAAACTATAACTAAAATTGCATATTCTTTATCAGAATTGATTTCCTAGACAACTCTGTACATTTTTACTGTATAAGTGGCTTACATCATACATAAGAGAACGAAAAACATAAAAATCATGGATATCTCTGCTTTTTCTGTGTTATTTAGATAAAATATTCTGATTTAGACAGATTTTTTACCAAAAAAAACCCCTAATTCCTAGAAAATATATTTCAACAATATTTTTTTTCTTTTGTTTATTTCTGATAGCCTATGTTGTTTAATATGATTCCCTGTATATTAAAAACTGATAAGACAGATATAAACTGTCAATATAACATATATAGATCTTGCAAAAAGTAAACAGTAACAACCAGGGCTTTGGAAATTTGCCGGTTTGTCACTTTTGGATTGTTTTTTAACTTTTCAGACCGATTTATGAAATGAAAAAACAAAACAAATTGGTCTGGTAAAAATGGAGAAATAGTATAAAATTTAGTCTGTAGTCTCTAACAACCATATACTGAATTTTCATTATTTTCCGTCTTCTTGCATGTAAACAGACATCTCTGTTTTTCATTGCATTTGCCTTTCCATTAGATATAAATCAACTTTTTAAGTTTTACCTGCTGGAACATTTTCATGCAATTTACTAGAATTGTCTGATACCATCTGAAAATCTAAATAGGGAATCACGAAACAATTCTCCTTATAAGATTATACAGATATTTGACTAATGTGAATTTTTGAAAGTCTGTTGACTGGCTGCTTAAGCAAGTGCCTGTTTAATACAGGTGGCCATTAAGCCATGATCAACAGTTACTGTAGATGCATATAGAAACTAAATTAAATATGTCTATAACCTATGAACCAAAGGTCATTTTGATGTCACAATATATGTTTAACTAGATGCCCATGGGCAACATGTTGAGCCCGCCCACTGTGACCTTGACCTTTGAGACAGAGTCTGTCTCACTGAGTTAAACATTCATGCCAGATATAAACAATGCATGTCAAAGTTATGGGCCGGCAAGATCTGAAATTACCTTTGACCTCCAACTGTGACCTTGACCTTTGATAGGAACCTGTGGTTTGCGCATGACATTCCATCTCACTGAGGTTAACATTCATGCCAAATATAAACAAGATTGCTCCATGCATGTCAAAGTTTTGGTCCGGACAAACAATTCTGGACAGACGCACATACACCGAACCGCCATTTGGACAACTATGTCTTCGCTACCACAAGCGGGCTCAACAAAAATCATGATTAAATGAGGTACAAATCCATTTTAGCAAAAAATAAATGGAATAATTTTTAAAAGGGTTAATTAGGCCAATGATAAATCTTCTCAGTGAACATCTAAGCATGGAACAGAACAGAACTGAACCGTTTATTCCTGTGATAATCCCATTAAAAAAAAAAATTGACATCCCTGACTTTCAGTATTATGGCTGATATTATGAAAAGAAAACAAGTTTTAGTGAGGTAAAATAATTGCAGATATTTCTCAATGCTTAGCAAGAGATTTATTTAAAATTAAATATTAAACAATGGCTTAGTCTTATAAATGATGTGGTCTTTACACTCAGTAAAATTAAATATACCTATATAACAAGAATGTAAATACACTGATATGAGATCTACATTTACTTGTCAATACAGCAAAATTTTTATGCATAAGGTTCCATTGTAGCTTAACAATTTAAAAATTAGCATTTAACATTAAAAGCGATCCACAAAGTAGATAAGTAACTCTCATCTATAATATTTTAACATTAAAACAGTACCTTCGACATCTCAAAATGGGAAGTGGTAAGCTTAACTATCTTAAAAATAAATGAGCCATGCCATGAGAAAACCAACATAGTGGGTTTGCAACCAGCATGGACCCAGACCAGCCTGCCCATTCGCTAATGGTTTCTCTAATAACAATAGTCTTTGAAAGCGAACAACATGGATCCTGACCAGACTGCGTGGATGCGCAGGCTGGTCTGGATCCATGCTGGTCGCAAACCCACTATGTTGGTTTTCTCATGGCATGGCTCAAATGAGCTTTCAAATAAACTCCATCAAGCAAACTTTCTGTATATCTGTTCTTGATCCACCAATATTTGTTTCCATGTGTAAGTTTATGTCATTTGGTCACATTTCCAAATTTATCTCACTTCAAAATGAATAACTTTTTCTGTAATTAGCTGTTAATGAAGAACCCAATTTAGGCATGATATGGTCATACTTCCATGTTGATCACACTTAATTAGCTGTTAAACGAAGAACCCAGCTTCTATTTTCCATCCAAGTTCACCAAATATTTTCCCGAAGAGTTGCACAACTGGATCAAACCTTGTTTTATAAGTGGATTCAGTTGATATCATCTCAGAGCTGGAAAATTTTCTTCTACCCTTGAAAACATTGAGAATGAGTGCAGATCCATCCAAAGTACACCAAACTGGTTTTCACTGAACACTATGAAATGAATATTGATCAAGGTTGGATTTCTGTAACCCATAGGTGATACTGTCCCCTTTCCATGAAACCTAAAATATATGATTTTTTTATTTATGGGATTTTATAATGTATTACATTTCCACATAAATTCATGATTCTAACACGACCAGCAAATAACCTACATACATGTAGAACAAAATCTATCTCGGATTATTCTGCAATAAACCACTCACGTGCAATGACGTCAGCCGATCCAGGTGTGTAGCATGGCCGTAAAATGTAGTTACCATTTTTTCTAACACTGTTGATACTAGTATGTCGTGTTAGAATCGAAATAATAAGTTCAAAAGTGTGATTTATGGTAGAATAACCCGACTTTTTCGTTCTTATGCGAAACAATATATCACTCAGGTCTACGGCCTTCGTGATATATTCTTACGCATAAGAATTCAAAACTCGGGTTATTCTACGATAAACCACGTTTGGGAACTTGTTATTTCTTAAATAAGCTAACCTCTATATCACGTTGAAGTTCTATACGAACACATAACTTAATGATGTCCTTGCAAAAAACTTTATATATTCAATATATATTCTCACATATATGGTTCTATGTTAATGATATAACTTTTGTGGTCCTGTACATTGTTAAATCACAATTATTCATGGTGTGTGTGTGTGTGTGTGGTGGTGGGGGAAGGTGTGGGGGGGGGGGGGGGGGGGTACTATTTTTCCTGGCTTTTTGGTTGTGTCAATCCATAAAATTCCCTTTTATTTTATCTTTCAAATTAGAAATCCATAAAACTGTATTCCCATGAAATACCAACTTTGGCTGAAAAAAATTTTTTATGGCCACAAAATTAAATGATTTTACAGTATACAATCATTGTAATACTCTTGTTTAAATGAAATGATCATATACAAAATAACAGGACTTTTATCACCAGGGCTCCGGAAATTTTGATAACTCAATCGGTCCGAAACGAAAATCCTGACATCGGCGCTACCCCACCCACCGCATTCCCAATATTACATATTTTGTAAAACGTGATAGGGTAAAGAAATAAGCATGTCATGCATTAAAACTGAGTTACCAGTCACCGCGCGTTACCATACAATGAAGACAGTTATTCAGTGTTATGTGTGATCGTTACTTTGTTTAAATTTCGATGTTTTTCCGAGATAATACGAGGCATTGACACCGTGTGCGTAACTAGTCTAAAAGCCAACGCACGTGACTTCATTACCGTATACACGGCAGATACTTTGTGATGTTTCCTCATTCTCTGACGTAATTCTATAAAATACAATGCGTCAAAATGAGTTACACGACACATATTCTCTGCTAAACAGCCACAGTATTTAAAGAATACTCTGCCGCGGACCGAATGTGTACGTTATTTGAACGCTGAGATGGAATTTCCCGCATGTATAGTACCAAAACGTCACGCGGGTTGGCCACGGCTTTTTCATTTCACTTACGTTGTACTTCAATAAGCAACTACATTTTATAAAGTTATATGTTCTCTTCTGATGTAAACAAAATTTCATTTTGAAACGTTTTTTAAAAGACCGATTTGATAAACAGTGCCACTCCGGTTTTCTTTATCATTCGTGGTTGCCCGTCCATTTTTTTCTTTTTTGTACAGTCGGGTTGCAAAGACGATTTTCTGCATTTGTTTCAACTGGAGCCCCAACAAATGAATCATGTAATTTTTTCAAATCAAGTAATTATAAAAATTATTTTTATCGGTTTTCCGTGTGATGTCTCATTAAATCAAAGACCTATAATGTACAATTATAGCTCTTTGATTAAATGCAGCGACCATTTGTTTGTTACCGTGATCAAACATAGCCTTTTGAAATAAACCATCCGTCGGATTCTAAATAAAAGAAGTGGATCCCCGTCGAAATGATTTGGATCCAGTCAGAAACGTTAGGAAACCAGTCAAAAATGTTTAATACACCGCAGTCGGCTGTCTGCAAACATTAAAGGATGTGCCGCGCGAGCATTGATTGCGTCACGCGCTAATTACGGACCGATTATCAAAGTGACAATCAGACCGATTGACACTTTTATTGATTATCTGAAGGTGCGACCAACAATTTCCTACTTGGCAGGTGATCGTGTATCGAGATATAAGACCGAAATTTATACTTTTCTCCATTTTTACGGGACCGATTTTTTTCTTTTTTTCACTTCACGAATCGGTCTGAAAAGTCAAAAATCGGTCCAAAACCGACAAACCGGCAAATTTCCGAAGCCCTGTTTATCACCAACCAATGCTAAAGGAAGCTGACACTGGCTTTAGGTGACAATTGGAATATCTGTCTCCAGGGTAACTGTTACCAGAGAGACGGCTACCTCATCAACACCTTCAACCAGTGGGTAGACACTTTTTTTTGCAAACCATATACTACAAACAAGAGCACCGCCTTGCGGGTGCTGACGCTCATCTGATTTTTTTTTTTTTGTATAATAGAAAAATTGTCCTACCCATGATTTTCTAAGTCCAAAAAGGGCCATAATTCTTGCAAAAAGCAGGATGGAGTTACGTTTCTTGATGAACATAGTCAGCTTATGATGGTGAACAACTGTTGCAAGTTTCAAAGCAATAGCTTTGATAGTTTAAGAGAAAAGGTTGACCTAAACATAAAACTTAACCAAGAAATCTGATATTTTCTAAGTCCAAAAGGGGCCATAAATCTTGCAAAATGCAGGATGAAGTTATGTTTCTTGATGTACAGGGTCAGCTTATGTTGGTGAACAAGTGTTGCAAGTTTAAAAGCAATAGCTTTGATAGTTTAGGAGAAAAGCTGACCTAAACATAAAACTTAACCAAGAAAACTGATTTTCTAAGTGCAAAAGGGGCATAATTCTTGCAAAAAGCAGGATGGAGTTATGTTTCTTGATGTACAGAGTCAGCTTATGATGGTGAACAAGTGTTGCAAGTTTCAAAGCAATAGCTTTGATAGTTTAGGAGAAAAGCTGACCTAAACATAAAACTTAACCAAGAAATCTGATATTTTCTAAGTACAAAAGGGGCCATAAATCTTGCAAACAGCAGGACAGAGTTATGTTTCTTGCTGTACAGGGTCAGCTTATGATGGTGAACAAGTACTCCAAGTTTCAAAGCAAAGCCGACGCCGATCAAGTGATGACAATAACTCATCATTTTTTTTCAAAAAATCAGATGAGCTAAAAACGGAAGAAATAAAATGAAAGGAATGACTTTATTTCAGCATAAGAAATGAATTTCTTGTGAAATATTATGAAGATATGAAATTACTTTCTTACTAGTAAGTATTAGGGATGACAATCTTTTAAGTACTTTTTTCTTACGGTAGATGTACATGTACTTCACAAATGTAGATGTCATCTACAGCATCAGAGCCATCTGTCACCTTACGATGGAAAATGAGTATTGCCTGTACTTGTAAAAACAGTGAAAATTGTTTTTTGTGACAAACTGACAGAAAACTATGCATTTAGTGTTATTTTGCTTCACCATGCTGTATATATTTCCTGACAATAGTTTCATATAACTGAAATATTGCTGAAAAAAAGCACTACATTATAACTACTATATTTTCTGTACCAAACAAAAGAAAAAGAGATGGAAATTTACCTTGCTATGCAGTATTTTGGACAAACTGCATTCCTATTATCTATCATAATGTCGGATGGAATTACAAAAGGTTGACGATCCATTTTCTCTGGTTTGTAGGGAATATTTGTTTCCTCATCATCAGCTTCAATCACGGACAATAATTTGAACTCTTGTTGATCCTTATTCAGTACCATATGTTTGTCTATATCAAATCGTATACTTATTTCTCCTGATGGTACGTTAGGGTCTCCCTGTAAAAATCCACAAAATACATGCATTTTGATACCAACTGTAATACAATATCTAGCAACTGTTCAAAAAAATGTTGGCAGGAGAAGTGTACTGTAAAATCATTAAATTTCGTGGGCATGAAATTTCGTGGTTTTGGTCAAAACGGCAATTTCATGGGGATATGAATTCGTGGTTTTCAACTTTTGAACATAAAATGAATGGGAATTTTACTTGTTCATTGGGATTAAATTTCTTGGATTGACTCAACCACGAAAATTAGACCCCCACGGATATTAATGATTTCACAGTATTATAGAAAGTGACTATCAATGCACTGGAAGTTTAGTTCAACTGCATTGTCAATTTGTGTAACACTTTTAGGTTTTGAGAGACACCAAGCAAGTTTAAACAATCAATGCAAAAATGTATGTAAAACTGAATGACCATAATCAACAACACAGATATCAAAAGTTCAATCCACATAATTATGAGGCCAATCTGAGAAAGCAATACTAGTACCTCCAAGGTTATTCATATTAACCTTTTTCCCTGCTAAATTTCTATAATGAACTTGTCCATCTTTCAATTTGGACAGTACCATTAACTGTTAAAAGTGGTGCTTACCAAAAAGATACTGACTGAATGGCAATGTGCAGGCTGATCTTGGTCTGCACAGGTCGCAAAGGCAGAATCACTTGCTGCCAGCAGGCTAAGGGTTAAACCTCTGACCTCTGAATCCTGTATGAAAGTTGTCAGTTACTTGCAGCAATCAAGTGGATATTGGTATAGAGTGCAAGAATACCGGATATATTCAGTGGGTAGGTTAAATGCCCTTACATTACTGAAAGACTGTATGCAAGATAATGTTAACCCTTAGCTTGCTAAATTTCAAAAATGGACCGGTCCATCATTCAATTTGGGCAATACCATATATTATTCAAAGGGGTTTTCACTGAAAATTTTCTGTCTGAATAGCGAACAGTGCAGACCATGATCAGCCTGCACAGGCTGATCTTGGTCTGCACTGGTCGCAAAGGCAGAATCACTTGCCGCCAGCAGGCTCAAGGTTAAACTTGAATCAAACAAACAATGCCTAAAGTATGCAGACAAAGAGAACTCTTCTCTCAAATGGTAGGTAAAGAGTCAAATCCATAACGGAACAATTGCTGTACCTCCACATAAGATGAGATCACTGTTTTCTCCCACCAAATAGACCATACAGAGACTCAACAACCTTCAAGCTTTCTTTATAATCAAACTTAAATGTCTAAAACCATACATTGGGTACAGTCAAATATAATACTGATATTGTTATATCATTATCATCACCCATACTCACTGTTGCGCAACAAGGACTTTCACTTACTGATATTTTCTGAGCTTGTCCAGAACTTCCATCGGAAGTATAATATAAATGCACAATCTCTGTCCCATGTCCACCGTACATCCCTTTAAACAGGCCAGGCTGGATAGGAACCTTGGCAACAGGTTCAAACCTGGATGGGTCAATTCTTTCAAAACTTTGTTTAAACCTATAAAAGAAATACATTATACAAGTGATTTTCATTATCATGGTATGTTGGTATTTACATGAGTTTTGCTCAGCCTATTCGTCTATTTATAGATGTCCTTGACCCTGAAGTCATCAGAAACAAACTTGACCTGTATCTACTGAATTAAATGGTTTCCTTTCCCGTTTTCTGATAGCCAATGCTTCTTTTATAGCCTGTACTCTTGCTCATGTTATTAATTTGTCAACAATACACTGTGTTTTTCCCAATGACAAAAAGACTGCCACAGGTGTTTCCCTTTATATGAGAAAATGGGCAACTTAGCATACTAAGCGGCTTCTTGCTCTTATTCAATGTCACTTTGACTGTCTTTGTTCTTTCTGCTATACTGGGTAAGCCAAAATTTGGAAAAAGGAACTTAAAACAAGTTCATCTTGATGATATCTAGGTCAAGTTTGAAAGTAGGTCACATGCCATCTAAAAGAAGGTCAGTAGGTCAAATAATGAAAAAACGTTGTGACCTCTCTAGAGGCCATATCCTTGAATGGATCTGTATGAAAGTTGGTCTGATTGTTTATCTTGATGATATATAGGTCAAGTTTGAAACTGGGTCAACTGCGATCAAAAACTAGGTCAGTAGGTCTTGAAATAGAAAAACCTTGTGACCTCTCTAGAGGCCATACCCTTGAATGGATCTTCATGAAAATTAATCAGAATGTTCACCTTGATGATATCTAGGTCAAGTTTGAAACTGGGTCATGTGCCTTAAAAAACTAGGTCAGTAGGTCAAATAATAAAAAAACCTTGTGACCTCTCTAGAGGCCATACTTTTCATGGGATCTGTATGAAAGTTGGTCTGAATGTTAATCTTGATGATATCTAGGTCAAGTTTGAAACTGGGTCAACTTCAGTCAAAAACTAGGTCAGTAGGTCTAAAATTAGAAAAATCTTTTGACCTCTCTAGAGGCCATATTTTTCAATGGATCTTCATGAAAATTGATCTGAATATTCACTTTGATGATATCTTGATCAGTTTCGAAACTGTTTAAACAAGAGGACCATGATGGTCCTGAATTGCTCACCTCTTCCCACATGACCCAGTTTTGAGTATGACATCGTTTTTTCTATTATTTGACACAGTGACCTAGTTTTTGAGCTCATGTGACCCAGTTTTGAACTTGACCTAGATATTATCAAGATAAAAATTCTGACCAATTTTCATGAAGATCCATTGAAAAATATGGTCTCTAGAGAGGTCACAAGGTTTTTCTGTTATTTGACCTATTGACCTAGTTTTCGAAGGTACGTGACCCTGTTTTGAACTTTATCTAGATATCATCAAGGTGAACATTCTCACTAATTTTCATAAAGATCTCATGAAAAATATGGCCTCTAGAGAGGTCACAAGGTTTTTCT
The DNA here is from genome assembly GCF_021730395.1 of Mercenaria mercenaria. Classification (NCBI taxonomy): domain Eukaryota; kingdom Metazoa; phylum Mollusca; class Bivalvia; order Venerida; family Veneridae; genus Mercenaria; species Mercenaria mercenaria. The sequence continues at coordinate 26,479,583 of NC_069366.1, read as the reverse complement.
ATTTTTATACCTACTGGCCTAGTTTTTGACCGCACGTGACCCAGTTTCGAAACTGATCTAGATATCATCAAGGTGAACATTCAGATCAATTTTCATGAAGATCCATTGAAAAATATGGCCTCTAGAGAGGTCAAAAGATTTTTCTAATTTTAGACCTACTGACCTAGTTTTTGACAGAAGTTGACCCAGTTTCAAACTTGACCTAGATATCATCAAGATTAACATTCAGACCAACTTTTATACAGATCCCATGAAAAGTATGGCCTCTAGAGAGGTCACAAGGTTTTTTTATTATTTGACCTACTGACCTAGTTTTTTAAGGCACATGACCCAGTTTCAAACCTGACCTAGATATCATTAAGGTGAACATTCTGACCAATTTTCATGAAGATCCATTCAAGGGTATGGCCTCTAGAGAGGTCACAAGGTTTTTCTATTTCAAGACCTACTGACCTAGTTTTTGATCGCAGTTGACCCAGTTTCAAACTTGACCTATATATCATCAAGATAAACATTCAGACCAACTTTCATACAGATCCCATGAAAAATATGGCCTCTAGAGAGGTCACAACGTTTTTTCATTATTTGACCTACTGACCTACTTTTAGATGGCATGTGACCCACTTTCAAACTTGACCTAGATATCATCAAGATGAACATTCTCACCAATTTTTATGGAGATTCATTCACAAGTATGGCCTCTAGAGAGGTCACAAGGTTTTTCTATTTTTAGACCTACTGACCTAGTTTTTGACCGCACAAGACCCTTTTTCGAACTTGACCTAGATATCATCAAGATGAATACTCAGACCAACTTTCATACAGATCCCAGGAAAAATATGGCCTTTAGAGAGGTCACAAGGTTTTTCTATTATTTGACCTACTGACCTAGTTTTTGAAGGCACATGACCCACTTTCGAACTTGACCTAGATATCATCAAGGTGAACATTCTGACCAATTTTCATGAAGATCTCATGAAATATATGGCCTCTAGAGAGGTCACAAGGTTTTTCTATTTTTAGACCTACTGACCTAGTTTTTGAACGCATGTGACCCACTTTCAAACTTGACCTAGATATCATCAAGATGAACATTCTCACCAATTCTTATGGAGATTCATTCACAAGTATGGCCTCTAGAGAGGTCACAAGGTTTTTCTATTTTTAGACCTACTGACCTAGTTTTTGACCGCACATGACCCTGTTTCGAACTTGACCTAGATATCATCAAGATGAACATTCAGACCAACTTTAATACAGATCCCATGAAAAATATGGCCTTTAGAGAGGTCACAAGGTTTTTCTATTATTTGACCAGGGTTTCAGAAATCTGCAAATTTATTGGTAGCCCATTGGGCTACCAAAATTTTAATCTGGTAGCCCGAACATTTAAGTTTATATGGCAATGGCCATTTCGGTTTATTTACTATGTGCTTCTATACTACAGTGGATGGTATGATTAAATTATTAGAGGTTTCATAATTTTAGCCATACGCACATTGTTATAAATTTTGTTCTCTTAAATAGCAATTATCATTACTCCTTTTCTTATCATTTTAAAAGACAAACTACATGTTTTTAAACTGAGGAATATTATCAGGAGTATTCCTGATAGTTATTGCAACATGGCAATAAAAAAAGGAATGCAAATCAATTTTTATAAATTTGCAAATTCCTTAGAACATACTAACTTAGAGCTGTATAAAATGTAATTTATCTCAAAATTATTTAAAGCTGATTCTGTCTGATTCTAAACATCTGTTTGGTTTAATAAACGGACTAGAACCATGTATATAACGTCTCTCAGTTTCTTGGCACTGTGTATTCACTTATCCGAATTTATGTTTGTCCAAAATTCTGTATACTTTCTGATATTTTGCTAAATCATGGTCGATTTTTTTGCATGTTAGGCAAGTATTTAAACTGAAAAGCATAAACAATCAGTGTAAGCACTAAACTGCATCAAAATCAAAAATCTGTTCTTTCTGATCGCTTGATAAGTAATTTTATGACTGGTTTGCATATTGTTTTAAACAATACCAGTCAGCGACTTTGATGTTATTGGATCAGTCTAAAATCACTCGTGCACATGTTTTTGTAAACATTGACAGTAGGTGGTAAGATAATTAAAGCCTCGGGCGTGTATCTTTTGATACAGGCTCCGGACATGAGATTTCTGAAACCCTGATTTGACCTTCTGACCTAGTTTTTGATGGCATGTGACACAGTTTCGAACTTGACCTAGATATCATCAAGGTGAACGTTCTGACCAATTTTCATGAAGATCTTGTGAAATATATGGCCTCTAGAGAGGTCACAAGGTTTTTCTATTTTTAGACCTACTGACCTAGTTTTTGAAGGCATGTGACCCAGTTTCAAACTTGACCTAGATATCATCAAGGTGAACATTCTGACCAATTTTCATGATGATCTTGTGAAATATATGGCCTCTAGAGAGGTCACAAGGTTTTTCTATTTTTAGACCTACTGACCTAGTTTTTGAGGGCACGTGACCCAGTTTCGAACTTGACCTAGATATCATCAAGATGAACATTCTGACCAACTTTCATAAAGATCCCACAAAAAATATGACCTCTAGAGTGGTCACAAGCAAAAGTTTACGGACGCACGACGGACACCACGCGATCACAAAAGCTCACCTTATCACTTTGTGACAGGTGAGCTAAAAACAACACAGTGTGAAACAATGTTAACTTTAAGACTGTATCAAGTTAATGCAATTTTTTAAACATTACTAATATGTGTCCACTACCTTAAATGATATTTGAGCCGTGCCTTGAGAAAACCAACATAGTTCATTTGCGACCAGCATGGATCCAGACAAGCCTGCACATCTGCGCAGTCTGGTCAGGACTCATACGGTCGCTTTCTAAGCCTATTGCAATTAGAGAAACCATCAGTGAACAGCATGATGGATCCTGACCAGACTGCACAGATGCGCAGGCTGGTCAGGATCCATGCTGGTCGCAAACCCACTATGTTGGTTTTCTCATGGCACGGCTCATTTTGTGCACCTGTTTTTGGGACAAACAAAATATCTTTATATTTTGAAATAAATGAGAATGGTTAAGCCCCAAAATAAACAGCGAGCACTTCATTCTGCAAGATTCTGATCTTAATTCACCACTGCTTACCGGTAAGTTACAGTCATTATTTAATCATTTTAGTTCAAGGGAGTTAACCCTTCTTCATGTCCTGCAATAATCATCATTTTTGTTGGGTTAAATGTGACACCAACACCACTTTAAGTTATATGCAACTTTCCAGCTTTTGATGCGGCCATTTTTTCATCACCTGCAGACATCTGGGTAGAGCCGCCATCTGTAATCCAGAAGGTTTCTTCGCATGACAGAATTCTACATTCCAAGCTAGGTTTTGAACCCTAAGCAGTGAGAAGCAACTGATTTAAGTCTTTGTTTTGGGTTTAATGCCGCTTTTCAACAGTATTTCAGTTATGTAACAGCGGGCAGTTAACCTAACCAGTGTTCTTGTATTCTGTACCAGTACAACCTGTTCTCCGCAAGTAACTGCCAATATCCACACATGAATCAGAGGTGGAGGACGAATGATTTCAGACACAATGTCTTTCATCAAATCGTCACGGAGAACATACGCCCCGCCCAGGAATCGAACTCACGACCCTGCGATCTGTAGACCAATGCTCTCCCTACTGAGTTAAGCGGGTGACCTTTGACACTCAGCCTAAAATTCTACGGTTAGTACTTACTGATTTTGTTTATATGACTGCCATTTGTACATACAAAGTTCCCGATGTGTACCTCGTAATTCACAGTCCTCCAGAAACATCAGCTTCTCCTGTACAGAAAATACAGCCAATTTAACTCTAGAGATCAAGTCTTTCAACCCTTACCCTGCTAAATTTCTATAATGAACTGGTCCATCTTTTAATTGGGACAGTAACATTAACTGTTAAAAGGGGTGCTTACCAAAAACTAAATGGTGAACAGTGCAGATCTTGATCAGACTGCACAGATGTGCAGGCTGATCATTATATACACTGGTCGCAAAGGCAGAATCAATCGTGTCCAACATGGTAAGGGTTAAGAGACCATTTGCATTAAGAGACCAATTTTTCAGTAACTTTTTGTCTCCCTAAGAAACAAATGAACCGCGCCATGAGAAAATCAACATACTGGGTTTGCGACCTGCATGGATCCAGACCAGTCTGCGCATCCACGCAGTCTGGTCAGGATTCATACTCTTTGCTAATGGTTTCTCTAATTGCAGTAGGCTTTAAAAGTGAACAGCATGGATCCTGAATAGACTGCGCGAATCCGCAGGCTGGTCTGGATCTATGCTGGTGGCAAAGCCACTATGTTGGTTTTCTCATGGCGCGGCTCAAATTATGATGTGTTAAGAGACTAATTATTTCCCTCCCCTCGATGGTCTCTAAATACAACATGTACTGTAATAAAATATTTTTCGTTTTTCTATTACGTTAGTTGATTCATCTTAAACTTCAATACCGAAAATAGGAACAAAAACAAGAATGATGTCAACAAAGTATAGTAAATGACCTCTGAAAATGCTTATAAGAATAACAGCTTATAAGAATAACAAAGCCCATAACTTGGCTATAAGTCTAGAAAAAATAATCAGACATGAAATTCCCCTATAATATGTGCATGTCCACTTCATGTTGATGGTGTACATGTATACAAAGCTTATTTCATTTGGATGCAAACTGTAGGAGGAGTTGAGTGCACAAAGTTCTGAAAAAGTGCTAAACTCCAGAAAAAAAAATCAGACTTGAAAGTCGTAACATAGGACACATTACACTTCATGTCAATGATGTAAACCTAGGTTCAGTTTAACTGGCTGGAAACTTAAGGAGGAGTTGTGTACTTAATGTTCTGTTATATAGATGTAATATTTTAGAGTCAAAGAAAGGGCCGTTAATAAAAAAATATTCAAAATAAAGGAAAATATAGTGGAACGTTTGGTCAGTTCTTTAATGTCAATAATATTTTTTAAATTTCACGTTAGCTTTTTTAAAGCCTACCTGTTCTTTTTCTCTTGCAGACTTCTTTCTTTCTTTTTGCTCTACACTGAACTTGTCTTTAACACGTGTATCCTAAAATATATAAACCATTCAAAACAGAATTAACTAATAATGTTAAAAACTGTTAATGAATTACAAAAATGGACCTTTTTTTTACCTCACTTTTATGTTCATGTAGTGATTATGGCATCAGCATTTACGTAAACCTGACAGCGTCGTTTTGACCGAGCTTCTATAAGTATTATACAAACATTTTCACTTTTTGTTCATGTAGCACCTAAAGGCTGAGTAATGACTTTTCAAACTGAAAGCTGCATTTTCCTGGTTGATGAGTTAGAGAATATCTGTCCAAATATATAATCTACTCAACCACTTCCTCTATTTCATGTGAAAAAGTAGCTCATTACTTAATGAAAATATTGAAACTCCATACAGGTGGCCCGGTGGTCTTGACTGTCATACAGAGGTCCCGTGTTGTATCCCGGTGTACCGGTCCAGGCATTCAAACTTTTTTTGTCTCCCACCTAACAAAGAGGCTAGTACTTGTTACTCTCAGAAAAGACGGCTTTGTGTGTATCAGTGCTACAAACCAGGCATGTTAAGGAACCAGACTGTCTATTTACAAAAAGATACGCTAAATTAGTAGGACAGGTCTGTATTCTCTCTCTCTCTGTTCTTGGGGCTTTCTCTCTTTCTATCCCTCTGGTCAGATCACTTTGTGCCTGTACTAGTAGAGGATGAATTTGGCCCCCTGTGTTGGCTGCCTCTGTATACAAAGCACCTTTGAACACATTACGAGTGCTACGTAAGTCTGGTATAATACAAAGTTATATTAATGCCACTGTATGACTGATACTAAAAGCACATGTAGTTTTTCTTAACAATAAACACAAATAAAATCACATTCATTTTCTCAGATTATACACAGCAAGCTTGTATGAATGAAGTAAATAAATTCTGCTAACCTTATATACATGTATTTCACATGGCTGAGGAACCAAACAATTTGCTAACCACTGCTTCTGAACATTCTTTTCTTCATCAAGAGCAACACAGAAAAGCTCTTTTTGCAGCAATTTTTCATGAACATCTTTCTGACTGTAGAATTCCTCTGCTAAAATATCACCCTCTTCTGTATACTGGAATAATTGAAAGCAGAATTATGTCTCAAATACTGTAAAATCATTTAATTTCGTCGGCATGAAATTTCGTGGTTTTGGTCAGAACGGCAATTTCGTGGGGATAAGAATTTGTGGATTTCAACTTCTGAACAAAAAATGAATGGGAATTTTACTTGTTCCTTGGGATTAAATTTTGTGGATTGACTCAACCACGAAAATTAGTCCACCACGAATATTAATGATTTCACAGTATATTTGTGTTATTTAATATTAATGGGAGGACTGTTACATGTACTAGTACCTTTTCCCAATTAGATGTACATGTATACCCAGCCAAAAACGAAACGTTTCATAATTTATCTAATCTTTTTTTTATTGTATGCGGATAAAATTTGAACCACTATGTCATACACCAATAATTTATCGATACAAAACGTATTTGTTACTTCTGGCTCGCAGGATTCATTCAAATTTTGCTTATCTCAAAGTTGCTCTCTTTGCATGTGGACCTCATGCACAGTGAATGGTGTCTGATGAAGCTTGAACAAAAGTATGTACATAACATCAGCAACCACACACTTCAATTCAAAACTGCAATCATAATGTTTCACAACGCCACCTTTGTCAGAGGCCGAGAGAAACCAAGCAATCGAGATGTTGCAAGCAGGTGTATCTGCTGTTGATGTCAGTAGGACATTTGACTGCAGTTGAAACACGGTGCATGACGCTTGATCGATCTAGGTCAGGTAGACCAAGAGCAACTAGCCAACGGAACGATCATGCCATGGTCTTGATACATTTGCAAAACAGATTCAGATCTGTGAGGGTGGCAGCACCAGCATGTGATGTTGGTTCATAAACTATAGGTAATCGATTGTGTGCACAAAACTGCCTGATTAGAGTGTGCCATCCATATATCAGTGGCATAATGACTTTATGCCATCGCCAGGCATTGCATGCAGGTGCGCATTGTCGCTGGCTTCCCTGAGATGGGAACAATGTTTTGTTTTCAGACTAGTCTAGGTTCAATCATCATGCTGATTAAAGTCATCAAGGTGAATGATTTGCCCCTGCCTGTGTTAGACAGCATGATCAATTTGGAGGAAGTGGTGTTATGGTGTAAAGTGGGATAATGGGGGGCCAAAAGACCAGACTCATTATCCTTCATGGCAACTTGAATGCTAAGAGGTACAACAATGATGTTTTAAATGCTAAAGCCATTCCATTTATGCGAAAAGAATGCTCCCGCTGTTTTTCAAAAGGACAATGCCGGTCCGCATGTTGCCAGGGTCATTTGTATTCACTTAGCTGCTGCCAATGATAAAGTAATGCAATGGCTAGTAATGTCCCCAGACATGAATCCACTGGAACATATATGGGGCCAGCTTTGGAGATGCATACGCTGTCATTATGTGCCGTGTAACATCAGAGCTGACTAATGCCCTTGTGAGGGATTGGAACATCTTGCCTAATCATCCGATACAACATTAAGTAAAGTCAATGAGAAGACATGCAGAGACACTTATTTAAGCCATAGGTGGTTATAAAAGATATTGTTTGTTTGTCTGTTTTGGGTTTAACGCCGTTTTTCAACAGCATTTCAGTTATATAACGTAGGGCAGTTAACCTAACCAGTGTTCCTGGATTCTGTATCAGTACAAACCTGTTTTTCCCAAGTAACTGCCAACTTCCTCACATAAATCAGAGGTGGAGGATGTCTGATTTCACAATGTCTTTTATCAAATTGCCACAAGGATCGAAATCAAGACCCCACTATCCGTAGATCGGTGCTCTCCCTATTGAGCTAAGCAGACGGTAAAATGATTTAGGCAGAATTGCAAGCAAAATTGAGATATCCAATCTCAAAAAGTTGCATGGCCACAGACACCTCAGTGACAAAAATTAATTTGACACCCTTTAAAAAAGATGTCATTTGACAATGACACAAATGCCTGAGAAAAATTAAAATGCATATTTGTGCTATGAAAATGTTAGACTTTAATGTCAAACCGTTGTTTATACTGTATCTTGATCCGCTTCCCGGAAAATTGATAAACTATACATTATCAGGTTTCTTTTTTGGCCAAGCATTGTTACTGTTACATGTATTAAAGGCTTTTCTCAATGAATCTGTAATAACTGTTGTAGGTGCTTAAAGTTTTATTTGTCAAAAAATCAGTATTTACTACATGAATTACATGTACTTAAAGCTGTTTTCAATGAAGCTGTATTTACTATTACATGTACCAAGAGCAATTTTAAATGGATCAGTATTTTTTTTTTACATGTACTTAAAGCTGTGTTCAGTGAAGCACTAATTACTATTGCATGTACTGAAAGCTGTTTTCAATGAATCAGTATTTACTATTACATGTACTGAAAGCTGTTTTCAATGAATCAGTATTTACTATTACATGTACTGAAAGCTGTTTTCAATGGATCAGTATTTCCTTTTACATGTACTGAAAGCTGTTTTCAATGGATCAGTATTTCCTTTTACATGTACTTAAAGCTGTTTTCAATGGATCAGTATTTCCTTTTACATGTATTGAAAGCTGTTTTCAATGGATCAGTATTTCCTTTTACATGTACTGAAAGCTGTTTTCAATGGATCAGTATTTCCTTTTACATGTATTGAAAGCTGTTTTCAATGAATCTTTTTTTCCTTTTAAGTGGGCTTAAAGCTGTCTTCAATGAATCAGTTTTTCCTTTTACATGGACTTAAAGCTGTTTTCAATGAATCAGTATTTCCTTTTATGTGGACTTAAAGCTGTTTTTAATGAATCGGTATTTACTATTACATGTACATGTACTTAAAGCTGTTTTCAATGGATCAGTATTTCCTTTTACATGGACTTAAAGCTGTTTTCAATGAATCAGTATTTCCTTTTATGTGGACTTAAAGCTGTTTTTAATGAATCAGTATTTACTTTTACATGTACTTAAAGCTGTTTTCAATGGATCAGTATTTCCTACTACATGTACTTAAAGCTGTGTTCAATGGATCAGTATTTCCTACTACATGGACTTAAAGCTGTTTTCAATGAATCAGTATTTCCTTTTACATGTACTTAAAGCTGTGTTCAGTGAAGCACTAATTACTATTGCATGTACTGAAAGCTGTTTTCAATGAATCAGTATTTACTATTACATGTACTGAAAGCTGTTTTCAATGAATCAGTATTTACTATTACATGTACTGAAAGCTGTTTTCAATGGATCAGTATTTCCTTTTACATGTACTGAAAGCTGTTTTCAATGGATCAGTATTTCCTTTTACATGTACTTAAAGCTGTTTTCAATGGATCAGTATTTCCTTTTACATGTATTGAAAGCTGTTTTCAATGGATCAGTATTTCCTTTTACATGTACTGAAAGCTGTTTTCAATGGATCAGTATTTCCTTTTACATGTATTGAAAGCTGTTTTCAATGAATCTTTTTTTCCTTTTAAGTGGGCTTAAAGCTGTCTTCAATGAATCAGTTTTTCCTTTTACATGGACTTAAAGCTGTTTTCAATGAATCAGTATTTCCTTTTATGTGGACTTAAAGCTGTTTTTAATGAATCGGTATTTACTATTACATGTACATGTACTTAAAGCTGTTTTCAATGGATCAGTATTTCCTTTTACATGGACTTAAAGCTGTTTTCAATGAATCAGTATTTCCTTTTATGTGGACTTAAAGCTGTTTTTAATGAATCAGTATTTACTTTTACATGTACTTAAAGCTGTTTTCAATGGATCAGTATTTACTACTACATGTACTTAAAGCTGTGTTCAATGGATCAGTATTTCCTACTACATGGACTTAAAGCTGTTTTCAATGAATCAGTATTTCCTTTTACATGTACTGAAAGCTGTTTTCAATGAATCAGTATTTCCTTTTACATGTATTGAAAGCTGTTTTCAATGGATCAGTATTTCCTTTTACATGTACTGAACACTGTTTTCAATGGATCAGTATTTCCTTTTACATGTATTGAAAGCTGTTTTCAATGGATCAGTATTTCCTTTTACATGTATTGAAAGCTGTTTTCAATGGATCAGTATTTCCTTTTACATGTACTGAAAGCTGTTTTCAATGGATCAGTATTTCCTTTTACATGTACTGAAAGCTGTTTTCAATGGATCAGTATTTCCTTTTACATGTATTGAAAGCTGTTTTCAATGAATCAGTATTTCCTTTTACATGTATTGAAAACTGTTTTCAATGAATCAGTATTTACTATTACATATGTACATGTACTTAAAGCTGTTTTCAATGAATCTGTTTTTCCTTTTAAGTGGGCTTAAAGCTGTCTTCAATGAATCAGTATTTACTATTACATTTACCTAAAGATGTTTTCAATGAATCAGTATTTCCTATTACATGTACTTAAAGGCGTACGCTAGAATTCCCTGTATATGAGATGGGCGAAAATTTTCCCAATAACAGAATTTCTTTAAACTTTGGATATTGAAGGACAATCATCTAAGAAACAAAAAAATGCAATAAAAATCATAGGTCACCGGATTCGAAAAAGAATTATCTGCCCTTGAAAACGTCATTTTTGGGTGAAATACCGTTTTCAAGGGCAGATAACTCTTTTTCGATACCGGTGACCTATGATTTTTATTGCATTTTTTTGTTTCTTAGATGACTGTCCTTCAATATCCAAAGTTTGAAGAAACTCTGTTATTGGGAAAATTTTCGCACCAAATTCTAGCATACGTCCTTAAAGCTGTTTTCAATGAATCAGTTTTTCCTTTTACACGGACTTAAAGCTGTTTTCAATGAATCAGTATTTCCTTTTATGTGGACTTAAAGCTGTTTTTAATGAATCGGTATTTACTATTACATGTACATGTACTTAAAGCTGTTTTCAATGGATCAGTATTTCCTTTTACATGTATTTAAAGCTGTTTTCAATGAATCAGTATTTCCTTTTACATGTATTTAAGGCTGTTTTCAATGAATCAGTATTTCCTTTTACATGGACTTAAAGCTGTTTTCAATGAATCAGTATTTCCTATTACATGTATTAAAAGCTGTTTTCAATGAATCAGTATTTCCTTTTACGTGTACTTAAAGCTGTTTTCAATGAATCAGTATTTCCTATTACATGTATTTAAAGCTGTTTTCAATGTACTTAAAGCTGTTTTCAATGAATCAGTACTTCCTACTACATGTATTTAAAGCTGTTTTCAATGAATCAGTATTTCCTTTTACATCTACTTAAAGCTGTTTTCGGGGCCTCTGTGGTCGAGTGGTTAGAGTCGTAGACTTCAAACCATTTGCCCCTCATCGATGTGGGTTCGAAACCTCATTTGGGGCGTAGAATTCTTCACGTGAGGAAGCCATCCAGCTGGCTTATGGAAGGTCGGTGGTTCTACCCAGGTGCCCTCTCGTGATGAAATTGTGCACGGAGGGGCACCTGGGGTCTCCCTCCAATAAAAGCTGGAAAGTCGCCATATGACCTAAAATTGTGTCGGTGCGACGTTAAACCCAACAAAATAAATAAATAAATAAAGCTGTTTTCAATGAATCAGTATTTCCTATTACATGTATTTAAAGCTGTTTTCAATGTACTTAAAGCTGTTTTCAATGAATCAGTATTTTCTATTACATGTATTTAAAGCTGTTTTCAATGAATCAGTATTTCTTTTTACATGTATTTAAAGCTGTTTTTAATGAATCAGTATTTCCTATTACATGGACTTAAAGCTGTGTTCAATGAATCAGTATTTCCTTTTACATGTATTTAAAGCTGTTTTCAATGAATCAGTATTTCCTTTTACATGTATTTAAAGCTGTTTTCAATGAATCAGTATTTCCTATTACATGGCCTTAAAGCTGTGTTCAATGAATCAGTTTTTCCTTTTACATGTACTGAAAGCTGTTTTCAATGAATCAGTATTTCTTTTTACGTGGACTTAAAGCTGTTTTCAATGAATCAGTATTTCCTTTTACGTGTACTGAAAGCTGTTTTCAATGAATCAGTATTTCCTTTTACGTGTACTGAAAGCTGTTTTCAATGAATCAGTATTTCCTATTACATGTATTTAAAGCTGTTTTCAATGTACTTAAAACTGTTTTCAATGAATCAGTATTTTCTATTACATGTATTTAAAGCTGTTTTCAATGAATCAGTATTTCCTTTTACATGTATTTAAAGCTGTTTTTAATGAATCAGTATTTCCTATTACATGGACTTAAAGCTGTGTTCAATGAATCAGTATTTCCTTTTACATGTATTTAAAGCTGTTTTCAATGAATCAGTATTTCCTTTTACATGTATTTAAAGCTGTTTTCAATGAATCAGTTTTTCCTTCTACATGTACTGAAAGCTGTTTTCAATGAATCAGTATTTCTTTTTACGTGGACTTAAAGCTGTTTTCAATGAATCAGTATTTCCTTTTACGTGTACTGAAAGCTGTTTTCAATGAATCAGTATTTCCTTTTACATGTATGGAAAGCTGTTTTCAATGGATCAGTATTTCCTTTTACATGTACTGAAAGCTGTTTTCAATGTATCAGTATTTCCTTTTACGTGGACTTAAGTCTGTTTTCAATGAATCAGTATTTCCTTTTACATGGACTTAAAGCTGTTTTAAATGAATCAATATTTCCTATTACATGTACATTGTATTTTAAAGCTGTTTTCAATGAATCAGTATTTCCTATTACATGTACTTAAAGCTGTTTTCATTGAAGCAGTATTTACTCTTTATATGTACTTGAAGCCTCTTTCAGTGAATCTTTTTTTGCTGTTTTAACAAATCTGTATGTGAAGGGAGACAAAACAAGAGGGCCAAGATGGCCCTAGGTCGCTCACCTAAGAAACGTACCATAACAGTGTAAAACATGTTTGACCTAGTGATTTCATGGAAACAAATATTCTGACCAATTTTCATTAAGATTGGACCAAAAAATTGGTCTCTTGCGATAAAACAAGCATTTTCTTAGATATGACCTAGTTTTTGACCCTAGATGACCCATGTTCAAACTCGACATAGATTTTATCAAGGCAATCATTCTGACCAAAATTCATGAAGACCAATTGAAAAATACAGCCTCTATCACATACACAAGTTTTTTTCTTTGATTTGACCAAGTGACCTAGTTTTTGACCTCAGATGACCCATATTCAAATTCGACCTAGATTTCATTAAGGCAATCATCCTGACCAAATTTCATAAAAATCAATTGAAAAAAACAGTCTCTATCGCATACACAAGATTTTTCTTTAATTTGACCTAGTGAACTAGTTTTTCACCTCAGATAACCCATATTCAAACTCAACCAAGATTTCATCAAGGCAATTACTCTGACCATATCTCATGAAGATCAATTGAAAAATACATCCTCTATTGCATACACAATGTTTTTCTTCGATTTGACCTAGTGACCTAGTTTTTGACCACAGATGACCCATTTTCAAACTCGGCCTAGAATTTATCAAGGTTATCATTCTGGCTAAATTTCATGAAGATCAGCTGAAAAATATAGCCTCTATTATATACACTAGGTTTTTCTTTGATTTGACCTAGTGACCTAGTTTTTGACCCCAGATGACCCATTTTCAAATTTGGTCTAAATTTCATCAAGGTAATCATTCTGACCAAAATTCATGAAGATCAATTGAAAAATACAGCCTCTATCGCATACACAAGGTTTTTCCTTGATTTGACCTAGTGACCTAGTTTTTGACCCCAGATGACCCATTTTCGAACTCAGCCTAGATTTCATCAAGGCAATCATTCTGACCAAAATTCATGAAGATCAATTGAAAAATACCGCCTCTATCGTATACACAAGGTTTTTCTTTGATTTGACCTAGTGACCTAGTTTTTGACCCGAGATGACCCATTTTCAAACTCGGCCTAGATTTCATCAAGGTTATCATTCTGACCAATATTCATGAAGAATAATTGAAAAATACAGCCTCTATCGCATACACAAGGTTTTTCTTTGATTTGACCTAGTGACCTAGTTTTTGACCCTAGATGACCCATTTTCGAACTCGGCCTAGATTTCATCAAGGCAATCATTCTGACCAATATTCATGAAGATCAGCTGAAAAATACAGCCTCTATCGCATACACAAGGTTTTTCCTTGATTTGACCTAGTGACCTAGTTTTTGACCCGAGATGACCCATTTTTGAACTCGGCCTAGATTTCATCAAGGTTATCATTCTGACCAATATTCATGAAGATTGATTGAAAAATACAGCCTCTACCGCATACACAAGGTTTTTCTTTGATTTGACCTAGTGACCTAGTTTTTGACCCGAGATAACCCATTTTCGAACTCGGCCTAGATTTCATCAAGGTTATCATTCTGACCAACATTCATGAAGATTAATTGAAAAATACAGCCTCTATCGCATACACAAGCTAAACATTGACAGACAACAGACGACAGACGGTGGACGCCGGACATCGAGCGATCAGAAAAACTCACCTGAGCATTGCTCAGGTGAGCTAAAAAACAAGTTAGACCCCTTCTTATAACTAAAGCTGTAGTGTTCTTCATTTATCACAGACAGGCTGTTTTTCAACATAAACTGTACTTCTGAGATATTTCTAACCTAGTTCAATTGGTGCAATTCATTAGACAATGGTTTTCGTGGCAAAATTTTGAAGGCTTTAGATGAACTGAAGATAAAAAAAATGTACTTTTATACAGTTACTATAGACTCATTTTATGTGACAGTTACCATTAGCAAGCTACAACATACCCAGATATGTATAAGTCCACCATAACAAGTTGTATTAATTCTCCACAAGCCGACAATACTACCATTCTCATGCAAGACTGAAATACACATTACAGGAGACTGTATGCATGGTTTTATTTTCACCTGACAAGTACAGGTCGGAACAAATAAAATAATACGGATAATCTGTCTAATTCAACTGAATGATCTGATTCTGAAAAAAGCAACATTATCTAAAGTAGCAATCAAAACTATTAAGCTTAAACTTCCCTGTCCTGCCATTCCACTTAAGTCAAACATTTTATAGTGATATCAAACTTCAACTTAACAGTATGTAATCTGATGTTTAAAACAAATTTGTCATTATGTGACTTTCATTGTGTTAAAAGAGTTTTATGTCTTTTAATCAAATCATTAATGAAATATACAATTTCTACATGGAAGGGACCTCCATGGCCGCGTGGTTAAGGTTGCCAACCTCGAATCACTTGCACCTCACTGATGTGAGTTTGAGCCTCACTTGGGGCGTTGAATTCTTCATGTGAGTAAGCTATCTGGCTGGCTTACACAAGTTCAGTTGTTCTACCCAGGTGCCTGTCCATGATGAAATAATGCACAGAGTGGCACATGGGATCTTCCTCTACCATTAAAAGCTCGAAAGTTGCTGTATGACCTATAATTGTGTCAAGGCGATGTTAAACCCAACAAAAACTAAAAAAAATCTGCTTGGAAAGTCGGAGTGCAAATAAAGCTATGGTATCACAGCAGTGTCATATCATCATGCAAATTCTCACTTTATTATTGTTTTCAAAACCAATCAAATTGACAATGGAAGGCTGTCCCCATTATCCCATTAAATGTTTTCTTGTTAGGCTCTAAGACATATTCTGGCTGTTAGTTTATCAATGCAAAACAAGTAAATGGAAAATAAATACTAGAAAACAAGAGCTGAATGTACAACTGTTTTATGTCCACTAGCCAGTTACCTCAGAGCAACTTTTTGACAGTACTAGGATCTGGTATAATATGAGCCATGCCATGAGAAAACCAACATAGTGGCTTTGCGACCAGCATGGATCCAGACTAGCCTGCGCATCCGCGCAGTCTGGCCAGGATCCATACTGTTCGTTAACAGTTTCTCTAATTCCAATAGGCTTTGAAAGTGAACAGCATGGATCCAGACCAGACTGGGCAGATGCGCAGGCTGGTCTGGATCCATGCTGGTCGCAAAGCCACTATGTTGGTTTTCTCATAGCGCGGCTCATATAATTATGTTCTCTTGGTAAATGTGAACTCTATCAATCATATGTCCTCATATTTCAAAAAGATACATTTTAACTAGGTTCAGGATTTTTTATAAGACTTTTTTTTATACCTTTCTCATACCACTTTTTAAATGAAACATTCAGTTTGGTGTCTGTAGGAAGTCCATATTCTGAAATGATAAAAAAAATCTTTTTTTCATCATCAACAAAAACATGTAAGAGAAACTGTGAAATCATCTATTTTCATGGGCAAATTATTTTGTAGGTTTTACCAAAAAAGCACATTGGAATATGAATCTGGGATTTCAAGTGTTTTTGTTTTAAACAAGAGCTGTCTCCATAGGATGACACATGCCTCCGATGGCACTTTGAATGAATAGTTATGGCCGATGTTAGAGTTTAGGACCTTTGACCTACGGACCTGGGTCTTGCGCGCGACACGTTGTCTTACTGTGCCACACATTCATGCGTAGTTATTTTAAAATCCTTGCATGAATGACAAAGATATGGACCGGACATGCCCATCATTGCACTATCATGAAAAATGACCTTTAACGTCTAAGTGTGACCTTGACTTTTGAGCTACGGACCTGGGTCTTGCGCGCGACACTTCTTCTTACTGTGGTACACATTCATGCCCAATAATTTTAAAATCCATGCATGAATGACAAAGATATGGACCAGACACGCCCATCAATGCAATATCATGAAATATGACCTTTAACGTCTAAGTGTGACCTTGACCTTTGAGCTACAGACCTGGGTCTTGCGCGCGACACGTCGTCTTACTGTGCCACACATTTATGCGTAGTTACTTGAAAATCCATCCATGGATGACAAAAATATGGACCGGACACGTCCATCAATGCACTATCATGAAAAATGACCTTTAACGTCTAAGTGTGACCTTGACCTTTGAGCTACGGACCTGGGTCTTGCGCGCAACACGTTGTCTTACTGTGGCACATATTCATGCCCAGTTATTTGAAAATCAATCCATGGATGACAAAGATATGGACCGGACACGAAAATTGCGGACAGACCGACAGACGGTTCAAAAACTATATGCCTCCCTTTGGGGGCATAAAAATAAAATGTATCAAAATTATATTTGTTCAATGGGATTTAAATTTGTAGATTGACACAACAACAAAATCCATGAAAACAAGTCCCCAATGAGAATTAATAAATTAACAGTATATTTTATAGGTATTCGCATTCATTATATGTGTCACCTGATCAGTGTGCATGGTACTACTACTTTTCGCAATCATCTTTAAAATGACTTGCATGTATCATCATTATTGACATTTACTCAAGGTTTTCATTCTAAAAGTTTACTCTGGTAGTCTGCATAACTGAAATCAACTTTACCAGTTCAGTTGTCTGTCATTTAAAAAACACAAGTTATCCAACATCAAGTTATTTTTTGTATTTGTCACAGTAGAATACAGGGACTGAATGTGACGTTTTACATCAATTTAGTGGTTGCAAGCTTTACAGTCCTGGTTCCTGGCCAAGACAAGCATGACAATTAGCTACTGGGCTGCTACCCGGGTCCATTTTAATTTGATTTATTGTATTTTTGGTAACAAAAATAGCACTAGTCATGCAGGACAAGTACTACAGCAAGTTTCACTCACCCGCAGCCAATTTACGAGCGGACAAGTGGATTTGTTGAGCCCAGCATTATCTTGACTGTAATAATATTAGTAATATTTACTATAATACTACATTTCTGAAGATGGCTGAAGTCATTTTAATATAAAGAAAGAATTCTTGTTTGTATGATCATGTACAAAACATGTCATAAGCATGTGAAAAAAGGAATTTCTAACATTTCTCTTAATCCTATGCACAACTTCTCCCTTATACAACACTTCATTTTCGCCATCATCTTTGAAAGTTCTGTTTCTTGTCCTTGCAGTACAAATCAATGTAGCACAACATAAGTTTGGAACGCTTTAAACTGTTACAAAAACTCATGCAGCTTCAGCATTTTTTTAACACAAAATATTGATCAGATGTTGACAACTATTATACATTATAACACAATTATGACTTTCTTCAAAATATATTAAGGACACCATCAGTCTAGCATCCAGTTACAGGATAGCTAGAACACACCTTCATACATTTTATAAAAGGCAGTGTAGAAACATAGACAATCACATCTGTATGAAGCCTTCAAAGCAGCATGTAAAAATTGCGAAAAAGGACTCAAATGGAGAAAAGATCATCTCTGAGTGAAAAAATTCTAAATGCTAAAGGTAACTCGAAAAAGCTTTATAAATTTGTATCTGAGACAACTGGCATTAGGTCTGAGAATCCTGTGCCAACTGGACATGATAGTACACTGGCAGAGAAATTTGCAGATCATTTCATGAACAAAATCGAAAAAATTCGAGAATCTGTGAAACATTTTGATAATTTTCAACTATGTAAAAAAGATATTCCTTGTTTTGACAGTCTTAAAGCTCTGAGTGAGAAAGAAGTTAGAAAACTTATAAACCAACTACAGACGAAATCATGTGAAATTATATTCTACCAACAAAAGTGCTAAAATCGTACTTAGATGAACTATTATCTGTTATTACCAAATTGGTAAATTTGTCGTTGCGTGACGGCATTTTTCAAACAAAATGGAAACAGGCAATTGTAAGACCTTTGTTAT
Source organism: Mercenaria mercenaria (assembly GCF_021730395.1). NCBI lineage: Eukaryota > Metazoa > Mollusca > Bivalvia > Venerida > Veneridae > Mercenaria > Mercenaria mercenaria. The sequence continues at coordinate 26,460,778 of NC_069366.1, read as the reverse complement.
AGAAAGTAGGCCTCGAACTTGAATTTGCAAACTACAGGTCTGTTAGTAATCTCATGTTTTTGTCAAAACTAATTGAAAAAGCAGCTCTGTTCAGGCTCAATGATCATGTAAATGAACACAATCTTCTACCAAACAAGAGGGCCATGAAGGCCCTGTATCGCTCACCTGACCTATTGACCTAAAGATTATCAAAGATTAACATTCTGACCAAGTTTCCTTAAGATATGGTCATAAATGTGGTCTCTAAAGGGTTAACTACCTTTTCTTTTGATTTGACCCAGTGACCTAGTTTTTTATCCCACTTGACCCAGATTCGAAGTTGACCTAAAGATCATCAAGATTAACATTCTGACTAAGTTTCATAAAGATACAGTCATAAATGAGGCCTCTAGAGTGTTAACAAGCTTTTCCTTTGATTTGACCTAGTAGCCTAAATTCTGACCCCACCTGACCCAGATTTGAACTTGACCTATAGATCATCAAGATCAACATTCTGACCAAGTTTCATTAAGATATGGTCATAAATGTGGCCTCTACAGTGTTAACTAGCTTTCTTTTGATTTGACCTGGTGACCTACTTTTTGATCCTACATGACCCAGATTCAAACTGGACCTTAAGACCATCAAGATTAACATTCTGACCAAGATTCATGAAGACACATTCATAAATGTGGCCTCTACAGTGTTAAAAAGCTTTTTCCTTTGATTTGACCTTGTTTGTTTGTTTGTTTGTTTTGGGTTTAACGCCGTTTTTCAACAGTATTTCAGTCATATAACGGCGGGCAGTTAACTAACCATGTTTCTGATTGTACCAGTACAAACTGTTCTCACGCAAGTTAACTGCAACTTCCCCACATGAATCAGAGGTGGAGGACTAATTGATTTCAGACACAATGCGTTATCAAATGTCACGGAGAACATACCCGCCCGAGGATTCGAACTCACGACCCGGGGATCCGTAGACCGACGCTCTACCTACTGAGCTAAGCGGACGGGCGATTTGACCTTGTGACCTAGTTTGTGACCCCAGATGATCCAATATGGAACTCGTCCAAGATTTTATTGAGGGTAACATTCTGACCAAGTTTCATTAAGATTGGGCCAAAATTGTGACCTCTAGAGTGTTTACAAGCTTTTCCTTTGATTTGACCTGGTGACCTAGTTTTTGACCCCAGATAACCCAACAGCAAACCGTTCAAAATTTTATTGAGAGTAACATTCTGAACAAGTTTCATTAAGATTGGGCCAAAATTGTGACCTCTAGAGTGTTAACAAGCTTTTCCTTTGATTTGACCTGGTGACATAGTTTTTAACCCCAGATGACCCAATATCGAACTCGTCCAAGATTTTTAAGGGTAACATTCTGACCAAGTATCATTAAGATTGGGCCAAAATTGTGACCTTTAGAGTGTTAACAGTCAAACTGTTGGCGACAGACGACTGTCGGATGGACGACGACAGACACAGGGTGATCACAAAAGCCCTTCTTGCTCAGGTGAGCTAAAAACCAATCTGTTTACAGGAAAAAACCATTCTTGAGAATCAGCATTGTTATGTCTAGTAAATGATTTACTCGATACTATGGAAAAGAAAGAAGTTATGGTGCTAATTGCCACCGATCTCAGTGCCGCCTTTGATACTGTAGACCATGACATCCTCGTTGATGTGTTGAACAAGTAGTATTGCGTTTGTGGATCAGCACTGAGCTGGGTTGATTCCTATCTGCGGCCAATAAGTTGCCGTGTAAGTGTCAATTCAGCCATGTCCTTTCAACGCCAATTACATTGTAGCGTTCCACATTGGAGTTGCTTAGGACTGTGGCTCTATTTGACATATGCGGGGACACTGTTTGATGTTATTCCGCCATTGATTTCAGTTTACGGCTTTGTGGATGACCACACTGCTAATAAACGCTTTAAACCATCATTTTCAACAGTGGCATCCCAGGCAATACAAGAACTGGAACAACGTGCTATAACAATCAACAACAGTTACTGGATGAATGAAAATAAGCTCAAAATGAACAATTCTAAAACTGAGTTCATCATGTTTGGTAGTAGGCAACAGCTCTCTAAGTGTGCAACTGACAAAATATGCATTGCAGGTGATGAAGTGAAATCAGTGAGCTTTATTGAAAGTTTATTTATCTAGGTGCATACCTGGATGAAAACTTGAATCTAAAAGAGCATGTAAAACGAAAGTGTAGAACAGCAATGCTCAACTACTTCAGAATAAAATATATCCAGAAATATCTTACCAAAGAGGCTGCTGAAACTCTTGTGCTGTCATTGGTCATATCCCATTCAGATTATTGCAATGTCATTTTGTGTGGTATTGCTCAAAGCGAGGTAAACAAAATGCAATGAATTCAGAACACGTGTGCAAAACTTGTCCTAAATCGAAGAAAATTTGACAGTTCAAAACAAGCGCTCTATGATCTTCACTGGCTACCCATCAAAGCCAGAATCACATTCAAGATGCTCACCTACATGTATAATAATTATTATTGTTCAGTCGAAAATTCTCCAGAATATCTTTCAGAACTTCTCATAAAACAAACTCAGACAAAGAACTTGCGTTCTTCAAATTCCGTTACTGGGTGTTTTGTTGTTCCTTTTAACAAGCACAAAACATTCAGTGACAGAAGTTTTAGTACTGTTGGACCTAAACTCTGGAATGAATTGCCTCTCGAAATAAGGAACTCAGACACATTAGATGTTTTTGAAATGAAGTTCTCTTTTAGAGACTGACTGTGATTTTTTAAGATATTGTGGTAACATGAACTGGATGATTTTTACTGTGTAAATACATTCAAATATGAACAATTTTATCATTAAGTACAAAATACAGTTGCTGGTAATAACTTATGGACATGTCACATGTCACAATAACCCACTTTTACTTACTTACAAACAAAACAGCTATCTTACTGTATCTTAATATTCTAATATTTTATTAATCTTATCTGATGCCTAAACTTTTGCTAATACTTACTAAATAGTTTATTCACAATGATATTTATGCTCGTTTATTTCATACATCTTTAAAATGTCTTAAGTTTTAGACTTAAACTTTTTTATGTGTTTGTAAAACGCCATTGAATATATGTTTTACGTAAAAATAGGCATTTACTCAAATAAAACAGTTTCAGTCTAGGGGTCTGGTAATCAATATGAATACTTAAAATGGCATTTGTACAGAGGAAACTTTCATTTACTGTATCTATCAAAGTCAGGTGATGATTTAAAAAATTCCTTTTGCCCTTTCGTCCTTACAAATACATAACAAGAGATTGGAAACAGAAGTATTTATAATCCTTCAATGGCTTTATTCTGGAAAAAAAAAACATGATCGCTAATTTCATGAATGATTAAAATTAACTTGCCATTTTTGCATAGTAATGATCCAATGGAATCTTTTATTAATTGCATACATGTGTGTTTTTCTCAGGACTGAAGGATTAAAATAATACACTTATGCTTTACTTTAATTTATTATTGGATTAAAGTGCTCCAAACTGCAGATTTCATTTAACTGCTAAATTAAATAACAGTGACTTATGGAAACTGCCAATAAAATTTCATATTCAATATGTCTCCAACCTGAGTAAGAGCTTTTATAAAAAATTATTAATATAATACAAAAAAACGTACAAAAATCTATGTTATAATGACAACTTTATGACAAGAAATTATAGCTTTCCCTGGCAATTATCATATGCACTGGTAAAACAGTACATAACAGCACATGCAATTATATTGATTACCAGACCTCTAGACTGCAGGTCTAGAGGTCTGTTTTCAAGACCCCGGCTCTTCCTTTAAAAAATGTTGCATGTATATTATGTAATTAGACAGGAAACAGGGTATTGCCTCTCAAAAATTTACTCGATGTTTGGCAGTCTTCTAGGCATTTCTGTTAAATGTTCGACTGCCTCGTAGACGAATACAAGCAAAACTGTTGTAAGCTTATTTTTTAAACAGTTACAGTATTACACTTTACTACGATTGCTGATTACTACCTGTAGATTATTGTGCAAAATGAAGAATTATCATTGGTTTCATTGAAAATCCGGGCAAATAAGTTTTGACTGCGGACAAGTAGATTTTTAAGGCTCATTTGTCCGTGGACAAGTGAAAAATATTAGGATTGCCACACCCCTGCAATAAATAGCTACATATAGCTGTCAGGGGTCAAATTTAACGATAGTTTGTACTAGCTGAAATTAGCTAGTGTCCTTTTTGACCACTAGCTAAAATGAAAAGCCACCGGCGAAAATTGATAATATTTAATTACTGTATTAATATTTTACTGGCCAAAACTTAATTACTGATTGATCTCTGTTAGTAGCCAGTCACAAACAAAAATATTTTCTATTAGCTTAAAATAGCTTGTACCATTTTGTTAAACAGTAAAATATCATAAACATAAATGATAACATTCCTTTCATGAAGAAAAATGTGTACCTGCAAAACAAACTATATTAAAGGTCTGAAGATATTTGCTTGTTGTATTACTGACTAACTAAAAGTAGCTAGTACATTTCAAACCCACTAGCTATTTTAAAATTGGAAGTGTCTAGCCGTCCGGTAACTGGATGCCTAGCCTGCGTTCTAGTCGTCCGGTTACCGGACGGCTAGTAAATCCTCAGGCGATTTTCTAGTCGTCCGGTAATTGATTTCCTAATGAATAAGACATGATTTTATATAGTTTTAATGTTATTTACTTAAGATATCGATGCTTATCTGCAAACAAAAGTTTGTGTAAATACATACAATAAACATTTACAATAAATCACTGCATTATTCAGCCGATAAAATGGAAGTTTGCCGAACTCAATAATGGCGAGATCGACGTGACGTCACTTTTAGTGACTTATTAAAATCTGTTCATCTGGAGGCTTTTATGGGATCGGAATTTTTAAATTTTTACAACTTTTTCATTGGATTTTCAAAATTAAAACAGTTTTGAAGAACTTCTAATTTTCATATTTTAGTATTCAAATATTTTTAATGAATTACTGTTTTAAATGACATCTAATTTCAAAAGCGGCAGCTTAATGTTCAAAACTCTAAGAAAAACAGTAGTTAAACGTTCATAATTAATCCATTTTATTCTGAAATAATTGTAGTCAAAATTAATGAATGCATTGCCTTTTTTAAGCTTTCCATTCTTCAAAAAATATATATAAATTTGTGTTTTAATAATTAAAGTTTAGGCCGTTAGAAAAAACATCACTTTTTACAAAATAGCATATGGACGTTCGGCGACCAATCTTTTATCATTTCTAAAAATAGAATATCAACGGATTTGTAAGCAAACACGATCTCTTGCGTTTAATTGACTAAATAATAAGATAAGTACTGATAATTTAAGTAAATAACATTTAAAACTATATAAAATCATTACTTATTCATTAAGAAATCAATTACCGGACGACTAGAAAATCCCCTGAGGATTTGCTAGCCATCCGGTAACCGGACGACTAGAACGCAGGCTAGGCGTCCGGTTACCGGACGGCTAGACACTTCCTTTAAAATTCCACTAGCATTTAGCTTGTATACTTGACTAAATTTGAACCCTGCCAGGCTGTCACGTAATAAACTACGGTGACAAGGGAATAGTAAACAACACTTCAAAAGTCAACAGCTTTTATTTAAAGTTCAACCCAGGTTCTTAACGGAAAAGTGGGACGCACTGACAATGATAGCTAACCCATAACTAATAGTCTATTCAGTTCGGTTCCCCATGCCGTTCTCCACTTTCTCCCGCTAATCAGAGTTATATAGGAATTGTAGCCAAGAGCATTGTTGGTAATTAGCTATCATGTCCGAGCGTTATTACAAATATGGTGATAAGACATTCTGCGGACTGCTGAATCTGCAATGTATAATGGAAATATGCCAGCGTCCAGTTGGCTACCTGTATGCCTGGTACAGAGAAGAACTGTACTTGTTAACCTTAAGATAGCAATATACAATTATACATGTGTATGAAACAGAGAGAATAATATTTCGGAGAAGCAATATTTTAGAATACTGAACTGTTTCTATATTACTTTATAACTATATGTCCTGAATGGCCATTACATTACAAGGCTGCCTGTGTATTTTGTTTGTCCGAAATGATCTACAAACCGTGTACTATTACTGCCAGAAGTTTACGTAATATTCACCTTTTCGGCATCTGTCCTGCCACAGTTTTTCAATGCTAGAAATTTCATTAAATAATGTACATGACTGTGCCACCCTAGCTAGATCAGTCCCTTTCAAATAAGAGAAACAAACAGTTATCAGTTCTGGTGGTAGATCCAAAATATTCATAGTTGTGATTCTCACATTGCGCAATTGTGCACGATCACCGTCCGGCTCGCGTGTGGTCAATGGAGCGTGAAATGTGTATTGAAAATGAAAACAATGTGAGCGGAATTTCTTCAAAAAAGTATTCTTTCATGGAGAATTTCATTTGATTTGTCTGGCTATTGACACGCAATGAAATGACTTAAATGTTAGGGATTAATGAAAAGTATTTGCTTATCTGAAACCATTTTCTGCAACAAAGATCTGACTGAGAGTGTGAGGGCATTTTAGTAAAAATTTTACATGGCAACCATTTCTTACAAATTTGAAATATGATTTTTGAGTGCACTATTTGACTTATTACATTGTACGCTTTTTGTCAACTATAGTGGATTTAAATTTTGTACAACAAATAACAACGCTAAGTAAGGATTAAGAAATGACAGAGGCTGCTGCAAGGGGACCAATGGTTCCTGTACCAGCTACAATGCCAGAGTTGGCCTGGTATGAATTTGTGTTGAATGAAAAACTACTGGAGGAGCATTTGTCCCAAGAAAGCCCAGGTGATTTAAATTTATCAGCTGTAAATTATTGGTTCAGTCATTATAGCTTGGTTATAAACTGTTGTAATGTGCTGCCTTGGCGTCTACAAATGTAGCCAATTGTGGGTGCTGTTAGTGATATGAGAAACCAAAGATTTTCATGGAGCTGTAACCATATTATACAGTTTAGGTTGATACACTAACCGAAAAATGTATATAAGCCTGATATTCTACTTCATTTCCAGTAATAAATAGTAATTAAGTCATTCAGAACAAAATAACTGTTGGTAGTAATAGCAACATAATAAATCAGATCATCTGTGGTAGAGTCCGTAAATAAAGTAATCATTCATTTATGGAAGTTTTCATTGGAAATTTAACTGACACCACTGTTGCTTGTTCAAATGAAATCAAATAAGTCTATTGACAATGTAAAATCAGACTTAAGATGATCAAACATCTGTATTTATTATCAAGACTGACAGTTATGTAAATGAAGTGGCACTGTATGCCACTGATGGCCTTTTAAATAGCGACATGTTCTAAGCATGTTACAGTTGGTAACATTCCTAGGTATCTGGTTGTGGATGTATCAAATTTGACTTGTAATGGGATGAGGGCATCTAAATCTGGTGTAATAATAATAATTTTGCTATATTTTAATTTTTATGAGTATGGAATTCCAGATAAAAAGATAATGAATTTATAATTTAAAAAGACTTAGAATATTTTAATTCATTAATCTATGACATTTAATAACCATCATTCTACAGTGATCACAGGGAGGGCCATACTGAAATACTACACACAGCACTAAGACTGTGACTGACTGTCTTTTTCGGCGAATGCCATACTAAGAATGAATTCGTGATCTGCACCGACCCATGCCACCATTGCCACGTGACTTAAGTTTGCAAATCAGACTACTTGATAACACATTATGGATGATTTATCAAAATGAAAGATTTTTGCAACACTGCATGATTGGAAGAGAGTGTCTCTATTTTTTTCACTCTGCTGATTGTGCAACGCTGAGTGAAATGTTGGACAAAGCGTTTATCCTTAATGACAAGTTGTTTATAGTTTTAAAGCTACGTTTTGCTCAGTATATGAGGGTTGTCCCAGAAAATCCCAATTTTTTTTATTATTTCGAAAATAAGTGACGCATCAAATAATCATTTTAACTGATGTTATTTTAATGTAAACTCGACAGAACTATAGAGCTTAAAATTAAATATCTGTCATATTATTTAAGTATTTTTTAAATAATGGATGGCGGTGCACGCTCAGTTTTCCTCCTACAAAAAGAAGCGGCTAAGACATTTTATCATTATATATTTATTGAATCTATTATTAATTTCCACATAAACCTTAAAGCTGTGTTTTATTCAGTTTAGTTTGAGTTTGGCCCGTCAGATGATTTAATAATTTTTAGTCATGGAATATTATTTCAAAATGACAAATAATTACATTAGTAGAGTCTACAACTCGGAATGGTATCACTAAAAGATGAAGGTCATCTGCATAATAAAATAAAATGCTGCATGAGTCATCTAGACATAAAAAGAAAAAATCTCAGAACTTTTCCGATTCATATTGGAGAAAAATTTGCTTCCATTAAATCATATAAAGCTGCATCTTTTTCATAACAATCTTGTCAGATTTATCTATCATGTGTTTCATAGACCTCAGTCAGAAACAAAAATCTGCGCAGCCGCTAACAAGCTCTACCCGAGACGGAAATTTTTAATGTGTCAGTGAAAAACACTCAAACTAAATTTCAATTCATAATTTATCTGTCTTCTTCCGCAGTAAGATATTTATCAAAATTTTGAACATATGTAACCCATTCTACAAAGATATTTTTCCTAGATGTTCTGCTATTTAGCGGAATAGATGGTGGAACGTCAATTTACAGAAAGAGCTGAATACGCCCTGCATATCACATGAATAAGGCCATGATTAGCCGATCGATTAAAGTCTTCTAGGTAGAGAAGTGTCTTCCAGACCACTGCTGTAATTATTTGTCATAGAATAAACGAAACAAAAAACCTTTGTGAAAATTTAATGAGAACTATTTGAAATTGTAAAAGTGTGGTGTTTAGGTTTGCTATTTGCAAAATGTTAGAGAGATGATAGAGTAACACAAATGATATGAAAACCTCATAAACTTGTTGTCCTTTTACAGTTTGCCGACCATCTTTTTTAAAGATATTTCGTGTTTTTATTATTTTCAGAACCAAGTCCATTACAATTAATTGTTCAGTTTCTCCAAGAAGCTGAAAACCAAATTGCTGCTAATGGGCCCAGTAATGAGCAGTCGCAGCAACAGCAACCAACTGGGCAGCCGGGTTCCTCGCCAACCCCTCCCCAGTCTCCAGGCTCACCTGTGGGCTCTGTTCAGTCCTCATCACCACAACCCATGGATATAGATTTGAGAGTTGTAGAACCACCAGCTGTGGAGTTTACATCAGAAAAACCAGGTCTGTTTATATGTGTATCCTTAAATTCTTTAATGACAATTATCATATATTCATTGTTAGCACAAAATTCCATAGATGATCACCCTGTACAAATGTTCATTAAGTTATTTTGTAAGGAGCCATACTATTCTCAGATACTGCATTTTGTTCATTTGCATAAAGCCTTTTATGGAAGGAGTTTTAAAACCAACATTTATTTGTAAAATCCTAGTACTTGTATATAAAATATTCTTACTTTTCCAAATACAGTGATCATGTTCTAGAATTTCAATGGTTGCACGGATTAAGTCAAGCGGACAAGTAATGCACCTGATTTAAAAGTTCACTTCATTTACATGTATTCCCAGCTGATAAGCCCTCACTGTTAAGAATTCAACATAAAATTGATGCCAGGTTCAGAAAATTCCAAATAAATCAATATACTCTGTATTAATAAAACAAGTTAGTGAAAAAAATGATCTGGAATTGATGTATGCATAATTATATAGTTTGGAATATATATATTTACTGTGCAAAGCTTAAAAACAGTAGGAAAGCTTTTGAAAATCAAATTGAAGATATTCAATAATATTGCTTTAAGTCATATTAACTGTTGGTATTATTGATTTATCAGTAAGTATTGTTTTAATCATTGATCATATACCCTTATGAGCACCTTTGATGTACCAGTTGAGAGCTTGCTGACAGCATTCTGAATTATTTAGTGTGAACTTTGGAAAGTAATGGCACAGAACTAGTGAACTTTGGAAAGTAATGTCACAGAACTAGTGAACTTTGGAAAGTAATGTCACAGAACTAATTGCATAACATGTAACATGTTTGTTGTTTATATCTTTGGTAGTAACAGTACATGTTGAACACCTTTTTACCCAAGTCTGTCAGGTTTTGTCTTTAAAGATCCGTATTAAATCATTTTTTAGCTCGACTATTCATAGAATAGTGAGCTATTGCACTCGCCCATGCGTCGGCGTCCGCGTCGGCGTCGGCGTCCGCGTCCCGATTTTGGTTAAGGTTTTGTATGTAAGCTGGTATCTCAGTAACCACTTGTGGGAATGGATTGAAACTTCACACACTTATTCACTGTGACAAACTGACTTACATTGCACAGGTTCCATAACTCTGTTTTGCTTTTTTACAAAATTATGCCCCTTTTTCGACTTAGAAATTTTTGGTTAAGGTTTTGTATGTAAGCTGGTAACTCAGTAACCACTTGTGGGAATGGATTGAAACTTCACACACTTATTCACTGTGATGAACTGATCTACCTTGCACAGGTTCCATAACTCTATTTTGCTTTTTTACAAAATTATGCCCCATTTTCGACTTAGAAATTTTTGGTTAAGGTTTTGTATGTAAGCTGGTATCTCAGTACTTACTAATGGGAATGGATTGAAACTTAACATACTTGTTCACTATCATGATCTGACATGCACTAAGCAAGTCCTATAACTCTACTCTCTTTTTTTTTCAAAATTATGCCCCTTTTTCGACTTAGCAGTTTTTGGTTAAATTTTTGTATGTAATCTGATATCTCAGTATCCACTAATTGGAATGGATTGAAACTTCACACACTTGTTCACTGTCATGATCTAACATGCACTGTGAAGGTCCCATAACTCTACTTGGCATTTTTACAAAATTATGCCCCTTTGACTTAGCAGTTTTTTGTTAAGTTTTTGTATGTAAGCTGGTATCTCAGTATCCACAAATTGGAAAGGATTGAAACTTCACACACTTGTTCACTGTCATGATATGACATGCAGTACAGAGGTTCAATACCTCTACTTTGCATTTTACAAAATTATGCCCCTTTTTCAACTTTTGTATTCATTCAATTGACAAGGCTGTTGAATAGTCGAGCGTTGCTGTCCTCCGACAGCTCTTGTTTTCTTAAGGACTTCCATTTTCTCAAATAATGTATATATATTTTTGTACTAAATTGGTACATGAATCTATGACAAGGATTTAAGAAAAACACTTCTTTCTCCCAAATATGAAGTATGTTTTAACATGTTTGTACCTGAAATTGAACCATGCAGGAAATTGTGCAGAAAATGTTTAGCTTTTTGTTCTGTTAAGGAATTTTACTATCTTACTGTATTTTTTCAGTTTTAATAAATCAGGTTTATTAAACAGAGATCATCAGTTTTTCATCAGCTGTATAAATCAGTGGCATATTTTACACTAAGGAATGCACAATTGTATATTTTTATAACCGTGTTGTTAATTTTGAATTCATTGACTAAAGTTGAAGACAATGTGGTCATTAAGCATATCATATACTTTTCACTGACAGAATGGCATACTGGCGGGAAAGTTTCAATTTTAGTTTGATCTTGACTCGCTATACATAAAACATGATACACTGTACATATTGAATAAAAAAAAACACCACTAGATAATAATCATAAAAAGATAATAGAATTTTTCACATGTTAATAAAAAATATGCTATGGATTCTTGAGGCAATTAATGAAATAAATCATTTGATGGAGTATAATATTTCAAGTGTGAAACATATATAAAAAGCCACATACATGTATGTGTAACATTACTTGAAAAATGAAGAAAATCTTTAAATTTACATTTATAAATAATCAACTAATTTTGTGTCTGTGTTTTGCCTTATCATTCAGTTTTGAATTTGAACATTTACATGGTCAAAAAATTTATTTCAGATAAAGAATGTAATGACAGATGAATAATAATTTAATCAAGATTACTTTATGTATGGCAGTACCGTAATTACCATGTCTGATAGTGCTATTCTAAACTAGCAGTTTAGGAAGAATACCTTTTTGTTCACATGTCCTATTATATCTTTTTTTTCTGAATTTACACAAAAACACATTCGTATTTTTATGTACTCAGCGTTTTTATAGATGTAGGCCGGTATATGATTTTAAATCATTTCCATTATACAAAAACTATAAAAATAAAATCATTTTGAAATGGTTTTAAGACCTACTTTGGAATGGTGATAAATTGTACACTATTGTTGCACATTGTCGATATACTTTTGTAGGTCGATCTTTATTGACAATTTTATTATAGATGAATAATGAATATAATCCGATAAGCAAAAGCTATTTGTATCGATGGGGGATTATTAGGTGCTCTATGCAATGTTAGAATTGATTTAAGGGATTTTCGTAGAGTTGTCTTAAGATTTCATTTTCCCTACAAATCTATTACCGCTAACTAGAAGTGTAAATTTAGATTATTTACTTTGTGAGATGACATTTGTATGTCAGAAGTTTATTATTCTGTCTTTTATAAAACTATGTATTGATGAATGCAGAAGTTAAACTAAAAGAATTTTGCAGTTTTTTTACCATTGGACCACTGTGTCTGCTCTTATCTTTTTTAGCTCGACTATTCGAAGAATAGTCTAGCTATTCTACTCACCCTGGCGTCGGCGTCACACCTTGGTTAAGTTTTTGCATGCAAGTACATACAGCCATCAATAAAGTGGCATATAGCTTTGAAACTTATTTTTTCTTTTTCTAGGTCAATTACCAACCTCTCTGGGTCAAGTCCCATAACTCTGACATGTATTTTGAGCAAATTATGCCCCCTTTTGGACTTAGAAAATTTTGGTTAAAGTTTTACATGCAAGTTACTATCTCCAAAACTAATGCAGATATTGATTTGAAACTTCACATGTGTCTTCGAGGTTATAAAACTAGTTGATAGCAGCAAGTCCCATAACTCTGACTTTCATTTTGGCCAAATTATGCCCCCTTTTGGACTTAGAAAATTCTGGTTAAAGTTTTGCGTGCAAGTACATACAGCTATTTCTAAAAGGCATATAGATTTGAAACTTATTTTTTCTTTTTCTAGATCAATTATCAACCTCACTGGGTCAAGACCCATAACTCTGACATGTATTTTGAGCAAATTATGCCCCCTTTTAGACTTAGAAAATTTTGGTTAAAGTTTTACATGCAAGTTACTATCTCTAAAACTAATGCAGATATTGATTTGAAACTTCACATGTGTCTTCGGGGTTATAAATCTAGTTGATAGCAGCAAGTCCTATAACTCTGACCTTCATTTTGGCCAAATTATGTCCCCTTTTGGACTTAGAAAACTCTGGTTAAAGTTTTGCGTGCAAGTACATACAGCTATTTCTAAAAGGCATATATATTTGAAACTTATTTTTTCTTTTTCTAGATCAATTACCAACCTCACTGGGTCAAGTCCCATAACTCTGACATGTTTTTTGAGCAAATTATGCCCCCTTTTTAGACTTAGAAAATTTTGGTTAAAGTTTTACATGCAAGTTATTATCTCCAAAACTAATGCAGATATTGATTTGAAACTTCACATGTGTCTTTGGGGTTATAAAACTAGTTGATAGCAGCAAGTCCCATAACTCTGACCTTCATTTTGGCCAAATTATGTCCCCTTTTGGACTTAGCAAATTCTGGTAAAAGTTTTGCGTGCAAGTACATACAGCTATTACTAAAAGGCATATAGATTTGAAACTTATTTTTTCTTTTTCTAGATCAATTACCAACCTCACTGGGTCAAGTCCCATAACTCTGGCATGTATTTTGGGCAAATTATGCCCCCTTTTGGACTTTGAAAATTCTGGTTAAAGTTTTACATGCAAGTTTCTATCTCCAAAACTAATGCAGATATTGAATTGAAACTTCACATGTGCCTTCGGGGTTATAAAACTAGTTGATAGCAGCAAGTCCCATAACTGGTATGCATTTTGGTCAAATTATTTCCCCTTTTGAACTTAAAACTCTTTTGATATTTAACCTTTTTGGGTAATATTTTCCTGCTTCTGGGACAATATTTCGAATAGTCGAGCTTGGCTGTCTTACGGACAGCTCTTGTTCTTATTTAGAAAACAAATTTCTATAAAGTTTTTTTTCTAAAAAAAATGTTGTTGCTAATTTTGATAAACTACTTTAAATTGTTATTTTAGTAACTCCCCCATTACCTAGTGGGGACAACAAGAAGGTACGATGTCTCAGACTTCTTGCACTCAAAGTGGCTGCTCATCTCAAGTGGAACCTCACTACTCTTATAAAAGGGTTTGTATTTTATTTATCATAGGACTTTACTCCAGATTTCAAGATTAGAAAACCTTAGTTTTGAGGCCAGTTTCAGAATAAAACTTTGCTATCAGTCAGTATCAAGATTGTACCCAGTAACATTCTGATGCAAGAGTGTAGATATTTAGTCCCTTTAACCTTTACTCCTGAGGTTATTGTATAGGCTAGCCTTATCCTTCCCTGTGCCTATTGTATTCAACCATCCTAGGTTTTAGATAGGTAGAAAGTTTGGCCAATGTGAAGTACTTTGTTTAAAAAAAAAAAAACAAGAAAATTAAAGTTAAATCAGTCAAAAATACATCTTCTAAAAATGTATTTGTGAAAGAACTGCAAGAAATGAAGGTTTAGTTTCTTATGAACCAAAAGATCTTATATTTGTCAGTTCTGCAGCTGAGCAATGCTCGGGTGAGTTATTGTGATTGCTGCATGTCCAGCATCCGTCATCTATCAGTTGTCTGTCTGTCTTTCAACATTTAGCTTGTGTATGCGATAGAGGCTGTATTTTTCAGTTGATCTTCATGAAATTTGGTCAGAATGATTTCCTTGATCAAATCTAGGCTAAGTGTAAAAATGGGTCATATGAATCAGAATGTTTGTCTGGATAAAATCTAGGTCAAGTTCAAATATTGGTGATCTGGGGCCAAAAACTAGGTCACAGTCAAATCAAAGAAAAACCTTGCATATGTGATAGTGGCTGTATTTTTCAATTGATCTTCATGAAATTTGGTCAGAAGAATTGCCTCGATGAAATTTAGGTCAAGTTTGAATATGGGTCATCTGGGGTTAAAGACTAGGTCACTAGGTCAAATCAAAGAAAAACCTTGTTACAATGTATGCAATAGGGACTGCATTTTACACAGGATCTTTATGAAATTTGATCAGAATGTTTGTCTGTATGAAATCTAGGCCATGTTCAAATATGGGTCATGTTGGGTCAAAAACTAGGTCATCCGGTCAAATTAAAGGAAAACCTTGTGTACGCAATAGGGGCTGCATCTTTCACTGGATATTCATAAAACTTTGACAGAATGGTTGCCTTTATGATATCTAGGTCAAGTTCGAATATGGGTAATCTGGGATCAAAAACTAGGTCACCAGGTCAAATCAAAGAAAAACCTCATGTATGCAGTAGGGACTGCATTTTACACTAGATCTTCATGAAATTTGATCATTATGTTCTATGTGACAATTTCATAAAAGACATCGTATCTGAAATTATTTGTCTACCTCTTCTGATTCATGTGTGGAAGTTGGCAGTTACTTTTGGAATATAGGTTTGCACTGGTACAGATTCCAGGAACACTGGGTAGGTTAACTGCCTGAAATACTGTGGAAAAATAGCGTTAAACCCAAAACAAACAAACAAATATATTGCAAGAGGCACTTTGCTCATCAAAGTAAAGCTTCACTGTAGTAACAAATGTCTACTTAAAATTATTTAAGACATTGGGGGATTTTGAATGAGAAAGACAATGCATCATTTTGTTTTAAAAGTATAGGACATCTTGCACTATTTGATTTGAAGGAAATGTTTTTGTTTCTACAGCTTACCTGTTACAATGTTACACACGTTACTGACAGAGTTACTCAAGTCTACAATGGAGATGAGCCCAGATGCTGCCAAATACACTGATCTACATTTTGATGTTCTCTCGGAGGATGCAGTTTTTGCTGCGCAGCTCTATCATAGATGGTAGTCTAATTTCTGTGCATACAAGTTGTAAGCTGTGATGTAAATTTCTGTATTATGAAGTCATTTATAAAATGCTGATCATACATGTACCTCCATATACAAAGTATACTGCATATGCTCCGATCTGTCAATCTCTTTGTACATCTGTAGAGTCTGCTCCATATCTTTGTACCCCCCGACAACAAAGTTGTAGGGGGGTATACTGGTTTCAGGTTGTCTGTCTGTCTGTCTGTCCGTCTGTCCGTAGACGCAATTTTGTGCGCACCATCTCTCCTTATCCCCTTGACAGAATTTAATGAAACTTCACACAAGTGATCAGTACCAACAGTAGTTGTGCATGGTGCATGTTAGGTTCTTTTAGAAAAAAAAATTGCAGAGTTATGGGACTTTGTTTTTTTGTTACTATACTATATACATAGACACAATCTTGTGCGCACCATCTCTCCTCATCCCCTTGACACAATTTAATGAAACTTCACACAAGTGATCAGTACCAACAGTAGTTGTGCATGGGGCATGTTAGGTTCTTTTAGAAAAAAAATTTGCAGAGTTATGGGACTTTGTTTTTTTGTTACTATACTATATACATAGACACAATCTTGTGCGCACCATCTCTCCTCATCCCCTTGACACAATTTAATGAAACTTCACACAAGTGATCAGTAACAACAGTAGTTGTGCATGGGGCATGTTAGGTTCTTTCAGAAAAAAAATTGCAGAGTTATGGGACTTTGTTTTTTTGTTACTATACTATATACATAGACACAATCTTGTGCGCACCATCTCTCCTCATCCCCTTGACACAATTTAATGAAACTTCACACAAGTGATCAGTAACAACAGTAGTTGTGCATGGGGCATGTTAGGTTCTTTCAGCGACAAAAATTGCAGAGTTATGGGACTTTGTTTCTTGTTAACATACTATGGGACTTTGTTTCTTGTTAACATACTATGTACATACAGTCTGCATATGCAATCTTGTGCGTGCCTAATCTACCAAACCCTTACACACAATTTAATGAAACTTCACACAAGTGATCAGTACCAACCCTAGTTTTGCCTGGTGCATGTTACATCCTTTTAGATAAATATTCTGCATAGTTATGGGACTTTGTTTTTTGTTACTATACTGTATACATACAGTCTATATACATACAGTCCACAAATTATGCAATCGTGTGTGCGTCAAATTGCAATGTACTGTGTCAGTGCATGCGGGGGGTACATTCATCACCTTTAGTGATAGCTCTAGTTTAAATTGCTTTGAAGATTTTCATAAAACTGGTATCAATTGTTAACCACAGCAAGACATCATGCAGAGTGCACAACCTAGGTTAGCTCTTCTTCCATATGGACAGGGAGAGGAGGAAGTGGTGGTACAAATGGTCAGATAAGGGAGACTTGAAAACAGCTAGAATTACCAGAACAGATATTCTGATGTTTGATTCCTGAGTTTAAATTAAAGACTTTAGTTGTCTATACTAATGGTAGAGTAAGCAGAAAAATTAGAATAAATTCAGTTTAATATATTATTTCAGGTAAATATTTAACCTTGAAATATCATTCAAGGTTAGCTTTTTGGGGAATGTGAAGACTAGTAGATTTACACTACCGGGCACAGCATTCGGCCACTAAAGTGTTATGCTTTAACCATTACCCTGCTAAATTTCTGCAATGAACTTGTCTATCTTTCAATTAAGACCATACCATTAACTGTTAAAAGGGGTGCAGACTAAAAAGATATTGACTGAATGGCAAACAGTGCAGATTATGTTCAGACTGCATGGATGTGCAGGCTAATCATGATCCACACTTGTTGCAAAGGCAGAATCAATTGTGTCCTGCATGATAAGGGTTAAGAGAAAAAACACATTATTTAGGGTAATCTTTCTGCCTTTTTGTCATTCCTCCAACCAATCTCGTATTCCTCACAAGCACTTTCTTCTAAAGGCTATCTGTTATTAAACTTATTATGGAATAATAAAAATAAAAAGCTGTGATGTGCTCATATTGTATGAGATGGAATCCTGTTAGTAAAAGAATGTTTACTTCAGTTCTTACTGTCCTTAGGTTGTAAATTAATCAAATTTATTGGGACATAAATTCATTTTACTGTCAAATCGCCGAATAATGGAGCACACTGTCTTACGGACAGCTCTTGTTTTACTAAGTTTTCCATTCAAAATTGGGAGTGTTTGTAATGGGGTACTAGAGGTAAACTGCATGATTTATAAACCTTTATATTTAACGACTGCTTAAAGTACTTATTCCCCCATGATAAATTGGTCAAGAACACAGAAATGTTTTATTGCCGCAATGGCCCAGGTTCGATTCCTGATTTGGTCAATTATGTTTCATTATTCTTGATTTGCAATTATAAGTTTAGAAACAGAAACTCATGACATTCCTCAGAACATCTTTAACCTTTAGCCTGCTGGCAGCAAGAGATTCTGCCTTTGTGACCAGTGTAGACCAAGATCAGCCTGCACATTTGTGCAGTCTGGTCATGGCCTGCACTGTTCGCTATTATGTCAGTAAATTTTTGAGTGAACACCCGTTCAAATAATAAATGATACTGCCAAAATTTGACCTGTCCATTTTAGAAATTTAGCAGGGTACAGGTTAAATATATCTTTTTCAAGTAACAGATTAATAATAATTCTGATCTGAAACATTTATGATATCACATGTAATAATTTCAGGAGCATTTTAACTCTAGTCAAGCACAGCTTTCCTGGCAAACCAGTGAAGAGTTTTATGCAGGTGTAAGTATTTGACTATTTCATACATGTCAGTATTTCTTTTGTATATGTACACAAAACAGGTGCTTCATTAATTATTGCAGAAGAAGGTGGAAGGGACTGGGGTTCTTTCAATTTAGAACTTTATTTGCTAGAGGAAAAGTAGCCAGAGCTGTAAAGCACTTTAGAGAGGGAAAATCCTCGTCCCGGACCCTTATGAAACCCCTAAGAAAATCATGTGGTCATTTTCTTATATAGTTTGCAAGTGTTAGGAAGAATTCTTATGGCCAGGAAGCATACGATATTCTATTTATAGAACCTGTCAGAACCCCATTAAAGAATACGGAATATGGGGCCAGAAATAAAAAGAGATCACACGTATATAAACATGATTGACACAAACTGTCAGTTAAGGATTAAATGTATTTCATGTGCCTCTGGAACAAACAACAACTGGACTTCTTACAAATCAAGGAATCACACTGTACAAAGTCGGTTGTGGTTTACACCCGTCCAAACGCACAGAAAATATCATGAAAGACTTCGACATACACTTTAACAATTTATTACAACAACCAGACGTTTTTTTTTTATTTCCATGTGGTTCAGAAAATCAAAATCAAAAATGTGGCTACATGTATCAATCTTAAAAGAAAAAAAAAGAGAAAAATAATAGGGAATAGAAGGTTGATCTACCTGTGAGATCGGATGGAACAGTTCCTGTCTGATCCTCATGTTGTTGATTTCTTATATTGGTTTCAGTATTTTATTACAGTGGAAGATAATTAGTTTCAGAAGTGTCAACATTACCAACATGGCTGTTCCTTTACTTTGTATTTGATAGGTTAAAATTGTTGTCAAGATTCGTGATAAACGCTTTGTTAGTATGACATTTTTGTATGAATCTGGTTTTACTTTCCAGCCAAGGCCAGTCAGATCCTATGACAACAATGATGCAGACAGAATCTATTATTAATAATGTAAGTATTATTTTTTACAAATTATTATTACATGTAAATCTATCATGATTATGATTATTATCATTGTGTCAGATACTTGATACCTAGTGTTTAACAAATTGTTCAGAATTCCACAAGCCTAATTTTGATGAATCAGACAAAGAGAAGTTTGGTAATGTATAACTATTGTCAGAATGGACAGGATATGCCGCTGTGGTTGGACATGTTTACCAAACCAGTTAACCCTGTACCCATGTTTGTGCCATTTCTGTAAACACATTAAATGAATTAACAGTTTTGGATGAGCATGGATTTAAGCCCAAAATACATGTCTGTCGAGTTGATGCTCTTGGTTCAAACGTGATAGCTCAAAGTCTTAAGAAAATTATCAAAACTTAATGTTAGGTTGATTGTTTTGGGTATGATTTTGAAATTGATCAGTGGTAAGGCAGTATTCCGAGACCTTTATTAACTTCGTCACCATAATTTATTTCTCTTGTTTATTGCAGTTGCGGGATAAGGCAGATATTTCAGTAGACAATTTACAAAGATGTATTCAGTGTGGCAAGACAATAAGAATGCCTAGAATAAACAGTATTACAGTTCCATCAGAGTATCAAGATAACCCTGTATATCAATGGGAACTAGGGGTTGAGATCATTCCTGAAGAATACATATGTCAGGTACTGTATGGCTTGTATTGAGGAACTTCAGTAAACGCGGCCGGTCACATTTAAGCAACATGTTATTATGTTTCATTTTTCATATATTTTGTGAACAGAATGGTCCATTGCGTAGAGCCAGATGTCTATCAAAAATGTGTATTTTTTTTGTTTGTTTAACATTGCATCGACACAATCATCTCTTAATAATTTTTGTAATTACCCCCCTTTAAAGGGCAGTGTATTACTTTTAATTTCAATAGAATTTCCTGTTTTAGATTTCCAGCTGATAGCTGTTGGGATTTTTTAGTGGTCTAAACTGATGAGTAAGTAGCAAAACTGCATATAGCTTTACAATGATTTTTTGTGAGCTTATTGATGTTTTTTAAATTGTCATCATTCAGCGGTAACAAAACCTTGTTTCTATTGCAGTTATCATATGATCTTGGAACCTACTTTTTCTATAGAGAATCTTATCATCATGCACTAGAAATGTTCAGGGAAACCAAAGATCTCCTCAAACATGTAAGTTTCATGGTGTTGTACTGAATGAATGTAGTATCATCTGTTTTATGTGTGGACTTCACGATGTTGTACAGAGTATTTGTAGTATTAGCTGTCACATGTGTGGACTTTTTGGTGTTTTACTGAATGTTTGTGGTATCAGCTGTCACATGTGTGGACTTTTTGGTGTTTTACTGAATGTTTGTGGTATCAGCTGTCCTATGTGTGGACTTTTTGGTGTTGTACTGAATGTTTGTGGTATTAGCTATCACATGTGTGGACTTTTTGGTGTTGTACTGAATGTTTGTGGTGTCAGCTGTCATATGTGTGGACTTTTTGGTGTTGTACTGAATGTTTGTGGTGTCAGTTGTCACATGTGTGGACTTTTTGGTGTTGTACTGAATGTTTGTGGTGTCAGCTGTCACATGTGTGGACTTTTTGGTGTTGCACTGAATGTTTGTGGTATTAGCTGTCACATGTGTGGACTTGTTGGTGTTGCACTGAATGTTTGTGGTATTAGCTGTCACATGTGTGGATTTTTTGGTGTTGTACTGAATGTTTGTGGTGTCAGCTGTCATATGTGTGGACTTTTTGGTGTTGTACTGAATGTTTGTGGTGTCAGCTGTCATATGTGTGGACTTTTTGGTGTTGTACTGAATGTTTGAGGTATCAGCTGTTGCATGTGTACATGTATGTTGTGCTGAATGTTTGTATTATCACCTGTTATGTATGTGGACTTTTTGGTGTTGTATTATTTGTTTGTAGTATCAGCTGTTGCATGTGTGGACTTTGTGGTGTTGTGCTGAATATTTATTTGCCTTTTAGAGTGTTTAAAGACTTTCTTCAACTGTGCTTTCCTCAGCAATATTTCAGTGAAGAAATTGTTTTGAGATAACCTAAGAATCTTTTGGAATTTAGTACCAAAGTATTGGGATATTGTCTTAAAGTAAAATACTTGCCCACACAGAAGTGGAAGAAGAATAGACCTTATAGAAATTGCATTTGAGTTACAGAGAACATAACAGTTACATTGCCTGTGAAATATAAAGCCTTCTTTATTGAATTTCCTGTAGTTAGTCAATATTTTTACTTTGTATTTGTCCCCAACCAATTACAGTTTTATTTCCTTTAAAGATAAGTGTATCCAAGCTCCTGATTTTGTTTAAGCAGTGTACACTTGAAAATTGGAAAAAAAAATAATAATGTTAGAATGATTTGGAAATAAACGTAACACTGTCACTTCCAGCTGGATAGTCCCACCTACTGTCAGGTCAAAGAGCAAAGACTCAACGGTTACTACGTGGCATGTAAGACGTTAAAAGAGTCATCAGCCAAGCTGAGTGCCAAACCTGAAAGTTTATACAGGCGAGCAGAATCTGCCAGGAGAAATGTTTTTAGGGTGTGTATTATGTATGGGATCTATGTATGTTTGTGATAATTTTTTTTCCATAATGAAGAATTCTACAAGGTTTATATTAAGTGCTTGTTCATTTGTGAATTCATGCTTATTTGGAAGATTTTATATTTTCAATTTTATTTGCAGTTACTGTTCTTGATAGAAATTGTCATTTTCTTCCTTAGTTGTTAAAAAAATAGTTTAATTATAACTTTAGTAATAGCAATCTATGTTTGCTTGCAGGGATTGGTAGATATATTGATAGAAGATAATGTTAAGCAAGAGTTAAGTAATGCATATAGAGCAAACATTGAAGATGAACTAGCATCGAAAGAAAGGTAAGTAGAACTCAAACTTTTGACAAACACTTGAAAATCCTGTTAATTAGGTGTAAATGAATACAAGGTATGTTGTGTTATTATAAGCAATTTAATTACACAGGCTGGCGACAGGCTTCACAAGGATGGCAAAATCAATTGTCCACCTTGCCCAGCTTGTCTCAGAGCCCATATGGATAAGTAGAATTTTACCATATTGTACTGTATAACAATTATAAGTACAAGTATAAAATAGCTTTTGGCAAAAAGAGGACAAGTAAGTCAAAATTAGATTTTGCCACCTCTGCTCATGTGTCATATTCATCCATGTGAGGATGCCATGCAACTGGATTGTGGAAGGTCAGTGGATCTACCTAGGCATCTGCACATACCATATATGCTCTAGTGGTCACATCGTGTCTTCTTCCAACCTAAACTCTTATCTGTGCTACTTAACACCCAACAAAGTAAATGGATTGTTTGATTTACATGCCAGTTGGAATTTTATAATGCAGCTGTTAAGATAGAAGTCATCTCGGTCTATGAATCTCCTGTGCTTTGCCCTTACTTGCGTTAGCCAGGCTATGGCCAAATTCTAATGTAGATTTACCTGTGTTCCTGGCTGCACCAGCAATTATACTTAATGACAAACATTGGAATGTTGAAACTGAAAATATAGGTAGAAAGTAGATATTTATTAAAAAATTACAAAATATATACTTGTAACATATTTTGGTCTGGCTTTTACTGAAATGAAAACCAGTTAAATGATAAAAAGGCAGTATGCAAATAATACCAGCCATATTTGACTTTTTCCAAATTCTTTTCAGCCTGACATTTACATTTATACAAGTTAGTGTGTGCAATGTTATACGAGGTGTGATGGAAGGAAAAGCCTTTGTGTCAATCATTGCTGATATTCTAGAAGATGCAGATATAGCCACCATAAAGTTCCTTGTCAAGGTTGGAATATGATTTGATTGTTTACTTTCTTGCTTATGACAGCTTTTGATGAAACTTTGTTAGATTTTTCTCGGCGATATATGACCATTTTGTGTTGATTCGCAGTCAAACCCAACTCACTCACTCACTTGTTAGATTTTCTTATGGAATTTAGCTACTAGTACTAATGTATGTGTCTCTAATAAATAATGTGGTCAAAAGGTAATGCAAGATAATAAA
Source organism: Mercenaria mercenaria (assembly GCF_021730395.1). Classification (NCBI taxonomy): domain Eukaryota; kingdom Metazoa; phylum Mollusca; class Bivalvia; order Venerida; family Veneridae; genus Mercenaria; species Mercenaria mercenaria. Next base: position 26,436,928 of record NC_069366.1, on the reverse strand, counting down.
ACAGGATTCTTGTAGCAAGAAACGTTTGTAGGAAGTTTGTCTAGGGCTAAAGCACCCAAAATGCTACTGTGAATACTGCATAGACAAAATAGTCAAACAATATTTTGAAAGCAAAAGTTTGATAGTTTTGAGTTTTAATGGTGGCACACTTTATTCATTTTGTTAGATTTTATTCCTTGAAAAATCTGAAGTGAAGAGGGAAGTGAACAAATATAGGTGGAGTGGTACATTAATTAAAGATACAACAGTGAATACAGAGCTTGACATTTTATGCAAACAACATATGATTGTCTTCTTTTGTTATTGACATGTTTGGGAAAATAGAATATATGCTTAAAACAGTGAAATTCTTAGCAGCTTTTTCACAAGTTGTCCTAGCTCACACAGTCACAGTACACAGTGCTCTCTAAAAATCTTGAGGCAAATGAATTATAGACATGTTTTCAGCAAACTATTTGCCGCTGTAAATATTTGTCAACACAGAGGAATTGTTTTTAGAGAAAAGATGTGAGTTAAAAATTATCAACTTTATTCACAGAGACAAAACAAGTTTCATATTTAATGTTTGCACACATTTATAGTTTTTTCCTTTTTTTTTGTGTCCACTCTTCTGGATGGCATTATATAGTGTACTAGTTAGCTTTGAGAGCACAAATAGTTAATATCAGTTATGTTTTCATCATACAGGTTTTAGCAGTTGCCCTCAATGGAGCCTCGTTTGTTCAGAAAACCAACCTTGTCACTTTCCTTTGGTGAGTGAACTCATTATATTCACACTGTCAGAAAAGGTAAAGTTGGTGTAAAAGACTAGCCCCAACACAAATAGTAAAAGGACTTTCTTTAACTTTTAATGGGAGCATAACATTACATTAAGACTAGTTTAACATCAGAGAATTTGATCGGCTTCTGTTGGGTTAGAGAAAAGTTGTTTTTTTCTATGTAAGCAAAATCACATTTTTAGCTCATCTGATTTTTTGGAAAAAAAAATGATGAGTTATTGTCATCACTTGAGCGGCGTCGGCGTCTGCGTCGGCATTGCCTGGTTAAGTTTTATGTTTAGGTCAGCTTTTCTCCTAAACTGTCAAAGCTATTGCTTTGAAACTTGGAACACTTGTTAACCATCATAAGCTGACCCTGTATAGCAAGAAATATAACTCCATCATGCTTCTTGCAAGATTTATGGCCCCTTTTGTACTTAGAAAATATCAGATTTCTTGGTTAAGTTTTATGTTTAGGTCAACTTTTTTCCTAAACTATCAAAGCTATTGCTTTGAAACTTGCAACACTTGTTCACCATCATAAGCTGACCCTATACATCAAGAAACATACTCCATCCTGCTTTTTGCAAGAATTATTGCCCCTTTTGGACTTAGAAAATATCAGATTTCTTGGTTAAGTTTTATGTTTAGGTCAACTTTTTCTCTTAAACTATCAAAGCTATTGCTTTGAAACTTGCAACACTTGTTCACCATCATAAGCTGACACTGTACAGCAAGAAACATAACTCCATCCTGCTTTTTGCAATAATTATTGCCCCTTTTGGACTTAATCATTTTCTTGGTTGAGTATTATGTTTAAGTCAACTTTTCTCATAAACTATCAAAGCTATTGCTTTAAAACTTGCAACAGTTTTTCACCATCATAAGCGGACACTGTACATCAAGAAACATAACTCTATCCTGCTTTTTGCAAGAATGATGGCCCTTTTTAGACTTAGAAAATCATGGGTAGGATAATATTTCTATTATACAAAAAAATCAGATGAGCGTCAGCACCCGCAAGGCGGTGCTCTTGTTATTCATAAAACTAAACAAAAAAATGTAAAATATGTGGCTCAAACCCAAAACCCCTGAGTTGAACAGCAATCACTGTAACCACTAGATCACCGCTCTACTTTCTACTGTATTGGTCTGTCATAATGAATTTATACCTATATCAGTAAGCCTACCATCGATTTATCGTATCTCAATAATTTATAACGTTTCCCATTTAGGCATGTTGCAGAAGCAGCACCACCACATTCCCATTTTATCCCGATGGTGTTACAGAGCGACATTCGCAACCACTTCACAGGTTATGAGTGTGACCAGATGAGGAAGTTGGAGAACGGGAATAAAGATCAGATGTCATTTGGAACAAACCTTGACGATCTTACTACAGTCGCTAGCAGTTATCCCTCAAGCAGAGGTAGGCTGAATTATTTTTGCTTTTTTGTTTTTAGTTACCTAAATACTTTAAGAAATAAATCATAGTTGAGTAGTATTTGGGTATGGAATACATAGGTGCGGTTAAACTGGTTGGAAGCCAAAGGTCTTCACACATACTTTAAATATAGGCATGGTTTTTCATACTTAATTGGAAATTACTAAAACAACATTATTATTTTATAAATACAGTTATTTTTCTTTCACATTATTTTTCTCAACCCAATGTTCTATTGTCTTAATTTATAGAAAAAAAATAAAAGCAGTAGTTGTTGGAAGGGAAGTGATCTAATGACGCGTCACAGTGCATGCTTTCCAATGTCTGTGTCAGGTATTACAATATGGCATACTGTGATAACACTAATATTTGTGAGGAGATCACTTTCATGTGTTATATGGTTGCATCAATTTATGAAAGTAAATCCCATCGAACAAGTAAAATTTCCATTTATTTTATTATAAAATACTGAATTCCACAAAACCTTATCCCCAAGAAATAGCTGTTTTAGCCCAAACTACAAAATTTCCATGCCCACAAAATTAAATGCATTTATGATATCTGAACAATCTGAGTCGATCAAGAATTGTGACTTTTAGAATGTTGCCTTTGGGTTCAAAAGATTTATGGTGATATTTTAGCTTTCCAGCTTTCTAATTAAAAATATTAATTAAAAGGTGCGTATCTTTTTTTCAGATTCTTCAGTCACTCTGGTGAACGTGGAACATCAGCTAATGTTTATGTACGATGGCGATGTTATACACCATCTGATCAATGAACTTATTGTTAACCAACAGAAAACCCCTGCATATGTCATGCAACTAAATGAAAAGGTAAGAAGCAATTTACTATCATACGGGCCAGAGGGGCAGGTTGAGGGCAAAATTCCATTTTGAATTTAGAGATTTTATTATATGATTAATCTGAAATAAAATTACTGTTCATGCTGAATTACATTCTCTTTCTTTTTCAACAAGTCAAAATACTATACACTTTTTAGCACTTTAACCATTAGCCTGCTGGCGGCAAGTGATACTGCCTTTGCGACCAGTGCAGACCAAGATCAGTCTGCACATCTGTGATCATGGTTTGCACTGTTCACTATTCAGTCAATAAATTTTCAGTGAACACTCCTTTGAATAATAAATGATATTGCCAAAATTGAATAATGGACCAGTCCATTTTAGAAATTTAGCAGGCTAAGGGTTAAACATATCATGCTGTCAGGAAAGTAAAATGCTGTTTTAACCCAGGGCAGGATTTCATAAGTTGCCGGTTTCTCGGTTTTAGATCAGATTTTAACTTTTTAGACCGAAAAGTAAAAAAATTAATTTGCAAGACATTGTTGATTGCATCTTCAAATCTTCAGTAAACATGATGTCAAACCTTGGAAATCGGTCTGTAATTTGCATGTGTTACGACAGTTTATGTGCAGTATGTACTTTGATGCATACAGCTAGCCAACTTCTATGTTTCTATTTGCTTTGGGAGGGGCCTCCGTGGCCCAGTGGTTAAGGTCGCTGACTTCAAATCACTTGCCCCTCATCGATGTGGGTTTGAGCCTCACTCGGGGCGTTGAATTCTTCATGTGAGGAAGCCATCCTGCTGGCTTACAGAAAGTCGGTGGTTCTACCTAGGTGCCCGCTCATGATGAAATAATGCACGGAGAAGCACCTGGGGTCTTCCTCCCACCATTAAAGCTGGAAAGTCACCATATGACCTATCATGTGTCAGTGCGACGTTAAATCAAAAAAAAAAAGAAAAAAAAAAAATTTGCTTTTGGACCAGCGGCTTTTGATTTGGATCATTAGCATACTTTTGAGCTAATAAATATTTAATTGCTTTCAATCTTTACTGATTGTCTGCCTTTTAGACCATTACTTAAAATAGCTGTAGGTTGCTGGCTTCTGCTGTATGGTAAAATATATAAATATAAAGGGCAAGGCTGAAAAAAGTGAAGTGGGACATAGTTTTGTTTTGGACCAATTGCGTTTTCAAAAAAAGCCCTGAGCTCGTATTCATCAACATTTAAAGTCTGACACTTAAACTTAGACAAATATTCAATTTTCCCTATCTTCGCTAATCACAGATTTGTGCTGAGGAAATTTTCAAGAGCCATCTATCCTAGTAGATTGCAAATACATGTATATGCAAAATTTCTTCAAATCTAGACAAATTTATCAATTGCAGAGCACAAGGAAAATTTAGCCTTAAATTTCAAACTTAAACTGTTGATAAATATGGGTGATGGCCTTGGATAATTCAGGAAAAGATTGTTTTGTGCCAAGCAATGCAGATGTATTGTAATGAAGCTTGTTTTATGTTTTTCAGTGGAGGTTGCCATTTGAGATGTTGGATATAATCAGAAAACTTCCACCTAGTCTGGAGCAAGCATATGCTTTTGTTTTGATTGGGAAAGGGTGTCACTGTATGGAGGTAAAGGTAAGTCTGTCTCAGAGAGTTGGCAGGAATATCTTTTTGTATGTTAAAGAAGGGACTAGCCCACCCAGTTAGCTCAGTAGGGAGAATTTGATCCCTGGTGAGGCTTATGTTCTCTGTGACGATGTGATAGAAGACAGTATATTTGAAATAATTCTTCTTCTAACTCCGCGATTGATGTGAAGAAAATGACAGTTACTTGTAAAGACTGGTTAGTTCTGGAACATTGGTTAGGGTTATTACCTACTGTTACGTAACTGAAATACTGTTGAACAATGCTGCTAAACCCAAAATAAATAAATAGTAGGGACTGGCTGATGGTTATATTAAACATTGTTATTAGATTTTGTATTGGGAATCGACAAGCACATGGTTGTTAGTGTCCCTATGGGAAAAATATTCTGTGAGTCTTTGTATAGGAGAAAACAACCAATTTATATACTAAGTAAACACCAACACAGTTTTTATTCATATGTTCTAGCTTTTAGTTACGTAGGAAGTTTTTCAACCATGTGCACCTTGTGTGCAGGCAGGCACATTGATAGAACAAGATCCTTTCAATAGCTTGCAGGATAGCATACTTGCATGATGAGTCAGCAGCTTGACCACTTGTCCAGATAATGCATCATATGGGCACAGGTGCCCGTCCAGTCTTGGTGCCCATATGGGTGCCGCCCCCTCCCCCCCAAAAAAAAACCCGTTAAAAACCACTGTTTTAATCCTGAAACAAAAAAAAAAAAATTGAAAATTTTTGTTTCCCTATATGTACTCTTATATGGAAAAGGTGCGTGTGTTGCCGTAACGCTATGGAGGTTTACTAGGACATGCTGATTTTTTTTTCGTTTTAGGCTTAAAACAGTGTTTTTATTTATTTATTTTTTTTATTTATTTTTTTTTTTTTTTTGGAGTGTCTGTATTGGAAAAGTTTACCTCTAATTATCCCAAGCTCATATATGTGTGATAATGAATAGCAAAATGAAATTCTGAGTAACAAGTTTTAACAGTAAAGGTACACTAATAGTGGTGTGTGAAAAAGAAAATGTAGATCGAGAATATGAAATGAAGGGGTCTTCATTATTGCTGTATTGCATATCCTACACAAATATAATTATGATAAAATACCACAGCTTCTCTTTATGAGCCCACTTACATTCTAGATATTTGAACGTGCCAGAAATCTTCTGATGGTAGCGGATAATGTTGTATCTCAGCTGTCATACACACTGTCCAAGCATGTGCGCTGGCAAATGATGATGGTGGATCTGCAACAGTTCTTCCTGAATGAGACATTTAGTGATAACAGCTCACTCCAAGACCTCATCAAGAAAGTGAAGACGTGTATAACAGCTGTAAGACTTGGTCAAGGTACATATCAAGGACATTAATTACTGATTTGCGTTTTTGCTCTGTTTGGTTAAATTTGTTTTGTTTAGGAGTTAAACTACCCTTACAGTTAAAGACATGTAAGGTCAAAACAGTAACTTTTGTAAACTCAGTATTGTAAACTTGGCAATACATGTGCAAATGTTTTTATTTTTGCTAGTATTCATGGACAGTTTGACATTCGAAACAAAACAATCATGAAAATTAATAATCAATAACTCGAGAAGATTAAACAACCAGGGGACGTGCAAATTCTTAACAACGCGAATATGTCGGTTGTACATCAAAACACCTTGAAAGTTACCCAGTCTATAGACTGTAATCACTAGACATGATTTTAGACACAGCGGTAGAATTAATTACCTGTCTGAAGCAGAGGACTAAGCTTTTATACATGATAGAGGAGTGTTCAGGTTTGGAAAGGCAAAGTTGACTGTCTTAAAAACTTGGCCGCAAATACCTCTTGATTAATTTCACATAAAGAATGTATATATCCTCAGTAAAAGAAATTATCTTAGGATTATATTTATTTCCCCTTTAAACAGATTTTTATTAGCCTCTATAATATTTATGTCAGATATCCAGCCGAGCCCTGACGTGTTAGAGCACTGTTCTGCGTTCCTGCTAAACATCCGAGATTGGACTTACCTCATGAATATGGAAAACACAAATAGTGGCCATATTGAGGTGAGATATTGGTGGTTTTCTTGTAAATGATTGAAATGTTTACGGAATAAGGATTGCTAGAGTTCAAAAAGCTCACTTGGTTGAACACAGTACTATCTATATAGAAACCATGGGAGGTTTATGTCTTATGTGATGATTGGACTGCAGACTGTATAACTTGATTATGCGCTAACTCTCAAAAATCAGAGAAAATAGATTAAAAACACCAACACTATATAGCAGCAAGACATGGGACATATCAAATCACCATGAAGTACAACTCTTGCAGCAAAGTAGAGTGAACAGTTTACAGATTACTCTCCCTTGAATTTAAATTTTAACATATATTAATATAAACCTCTAGTGTTACTTTTAATACAAAAAGCAAGTAATTACTGGTACTGATTTTGACTTTCATTTAACATTTTTTAAACACTGAAAATTTACATTAAATCCAACAGTGTGAATAGCACAACTAAATACTATTGGCTTTCCTTATCATTGTTTTGTTTAAAATGGAAAAAAATATTGGTAAAAAAATTGGTATTATGAAAAGTCTCCTTACAGCAAAAAACTAGGACCTCTATAAATTCTTGTTTTACAGGCATGCAGACTTGTGTCTGGCTTACTGAATGAACTCCCTTCAATCAAAAATGCCCGTAAACCAGCCAGGGAATTATGGGAAACAAGTATGTAAATGATTTTATACCTACTAGCCTGTTACAGTGTCTTTTTTTTCTGACTGAATAATTTCCAAGCTTGAGTAAGTCTTTAGATTTGTCCTTTACATATTTTTTTTAGTTAGATAAGTTGAAAATTATTCATACATATGAACTGTTCCTTTAAGTTTCTAAATGAGTTATTTTACGAAGCACAAATAATGCTTTTCAACAGATATCAATACACACTGAAACTTTGTGTTTTATAAGTGACATAACACATTACAGTTTCTAGATGATAAGAATCTACTCTCATTGAAGGTAAACAGGTAGAAATATCTGGCTTGGGGGTAACTATTTTGGTGGTAATGAGGCTCTGCTAAGAACCAGGTACAGTTGAAACTCGATATCTCAAACATATTATCTCAAAATTCTTGATATCTAAAAAAATGTCTTCACGTCCGTCCCAAAAACACGTGCAAAATATCATTTTATGTTGAATTTCTGTTATCTTAAATTTAAAATTTCTATCCATTGGATTTTGAGATATTGAGTTTCAACTGTATTTTGATCCACACTTACCAGTGATCGGGTTTTTTTCTTGCATACTGTTTTCTTCAAAATATAGAAGAAATAAACTACAATGAGTACTTGCCTTTTAAGCACTATTCTTTTATAGTAGCTTATGAATTTATGCATTCGTTCATAAATTACAGCATGTGAGTCATCTTACACCCCAAGTTTCAATGAATCTTTTCATGTGTATTTTGCAGTTGTAACTATATACAGTACGAATGCTCAGCATAAGCGTACATCTAGTGGCCGTGACAGTGCAATGTATAGAGACTCACAACTTGGCATCTTGCCAAGAGATTTCTTCAAATTGTTCCTGCAGAAGATAAAGGTATTTTTCATAATAGTTAATTTTTTTAACATTAATTTTCTTTTGTTTTAATTTTAGTGGCATTCTTAATATTGTGAGGTAGATAGAGTTAAACAGGAGTAGTTTCCAATGCATTTGTATTCTTGTTTGATTAAAAAAAAAAACGCTTTAAATTTGAGCAATACAGTATTTTATACTTTCAGTTGAAGCCTAATATATAGCTCTTTATTATATACCTATATAAATCCTGTAAAAAATTGGGTTGTATTTCACAAATATGAACAGGCAGAAAAAAATTCTGTATTGTACCTTCCGTATTGTATGCTGCAGGACTTCTTTGGTTAATATGCATGACCTGACACAGTTCTATAAATAGTGCACATAAGAACTTCACTTAGTTCCATTTTAATATTGATAAACATTGAAGATTTCGTTCAATAATAAAACAACAAACAAAAAGGTAGAGGTATGTAATAAAAGAGTCATTACAACAGTAGCTAGATCTGGGATTTTGTATTCGGCTCTCGTGGCTTTTGCAAGGTCAGATCACACCTGGCGCTTGCGTGCCTCATGAGATCCGATCTGGCAAAAATCCACTCGAGCCGAATACAGCATCCCAGATCTAGCTACTGTTATAATAACCCTATTATATCTGTAAATTTAGTGAGTTAATGTTTGGATATTGGAATTGGCAGGCTTATCTTTATTGGCCCTCAAAAGGGATGTATTATGGGATCACCTGCAGTGGGCTGGTGGCTAGTGTGCAGTGCCACAAAAGTTTTCTGTTCCTGAGCAGTTCTTATCTAGATCAGAATATTTAATATCTCGGCCATGCTTGACAACCATTTGGATCATCACAGTAGCCTTTGAATTCTAGACCTTTAGTAACTTAAACTGCCAAAATTGACTGTCTACTCTCTAACTTGAATAGTTCCAATCCAATGCTAACCAAACTTGGTTATTTTATGGCTAAAATATCTCATCCAGATTTTATAAACAGCTGCTTAGTGATAGTCATTTTGGAGTTATGACCCTTGAATTACCCAACATTTGTTCAATAGACTAGAGTGGGTTTTTTTTTCATGGAACTAAACGGGATTTATACAGAATTTGTATCTTTTTGTAAAACCTTGGCCATGTTTGATAACTAATCAAATCAGATTAGTACCTCCGAAGTTAAGATTCTTTTATTAATCATTATTATGAGAAATGACAGGGTTAATCTCAATCATACCGTTACAGAATTTGTATCTTTATAAGTTCGATTACCAGTCAGTTTGGATAAGTACCACCAGAGTTATGACCCTTGAATTAGTCAAAATTGAGAACATTGAGAACTTGTCTGCCCAGTTTATAGTGTATCTTAAGTCAAAAGTAATTCACTGTGATGGGTGTGTATTAAGACAGTTTGACATTCTTGTTATCATTTTAGAGACAAATCAAATGCTTTGTTATACCCCCATCAAACATGTTTGAGGGGGGTATATAGGAGTCAGTTTTGTCGCGTCCCGTCGCGTCCCGTCCCGTCCCGTCGCGTCCCGAAATCTATTATCTCAGTTATTACCAAATGGATTTGATTCAAACTTAAAATACATGTTCCACCTTATCACCCACATCATGTGACACAAGGTGCATAACTCTTGACACCAAGTTTTCATGAATTATGTCCCCTTTTACTTAGAATTTAAGGTTAATTTTGTTGTATTTTCACTATATCTCAGTTATTACTAAATGGATTTGATTCAAACTTAAAATAGATGTTCCACCTCATCACCCACATCATGTGACACAAGGTGCATAACTCTGACACCATTTTTTTATGAATTATGCCCCTTTTTACTTAGAATTTAAGGTTGATTTTGATGTATTTTCACTATATCTCAGTTACTACTGAATGGATTTGATTCAAACTTAAAATAAATGTTCCACCTCATCACCCACATCATGTGCCCACATCATGTGACACAAGGTGCATAACTCTTACACCTAGTTTTCATGAATTATGTCCCCTTTTACTTAGAATTTAAGGTTAATTTTGTTGTATTTTCACTATATCTCAGTTATTACTAAATGGAACTGATTCAAACTTAAAATTGTTGTTCCACCTCATCACCCAGAAGATGTGACATAAGGTGCTTAACTCTGACATAAATTTTTTATGAATTATGTCCCCTTTTACTTTAAATTTAAGGTTGATTTTGATGTATTTTCACTATATCTCAATTATTACAAAATGGATTTGATTCAAACTTAAAATAGATGTTCCACCTCATCACCCACATCATGTGACACAAGGTGCATAACTCTGACACCAATTTTTCATGAATTATGCCCCTTTTTACTTAGAATTTAAGGTTAATTTTGATGTATTTTCACAATATCTCAGTTACTACTGAATGGATTTGATTCAGACTTAAAATAGATGTTCCACCTCATCACCCACATCATGTGACACAAGATGCATAACTCTGACACTAATTTTTCTTGAATTGTGTCCCCTTTTACGTAGAATTTAAGGTTAATTTTGATGTATTTTCACTTTATTATGTCTCCCCCAGGAGACATATTGTTTTTGCCCTGTCTGTCCGTCCGTCTGTCCGTCCGTCCTTCCGTCCGTCCGTACGTCACACTTCATTTCCGAGCAATAACTGGAGAACCATTTGACTTAGAACCTTCAAACTTCATAGGGTTGTAGGGCTGCTGGAGTAGACGACCCCTATTGTTTTTGGGGTCACTCCGTCAAAGGTCAAGGTCACAGGGGCCTGAACATTGAAAACCATTTCCGATCAATAACTAGAGAACCACTTGACCCAGAATGTTGAAACTTCATAGGATGATTGATCATGAAGAGTAGATGACCCCTATTGATTTTGGGGTCACTCCGTCAAAGGTCAAGGTCACAGGGGCCTGAACATTGAAAACCATTTCCGATCAATAACTAGAGAACCACTTGACCCAGAATGTTGAAACTTCATAGGATGATTGGTCATAAAGAGTAATTGACCCCTATTGATTTTGGGGTCACTCCGTCAAAGGTCAAGGTCACAGGGGCCTGAACATTGAAAACCATTTCCGATCAATAACTAGAGAACCACTTGACCCAGAATGTTGAAACTTCATAGGATGATTGGTCATAAAGAGTAATTGACCCCTATTGATTTTGGGGTCACTCCATCAAAGGTCAAGGTCACAGGGGCCTGAACATTGAAAACCATTTCCGATCAATAACTAGAGAACCACTTGACCCAGAATGTTGAAACTTCATAGGATGATTGTACATGCAAAGTAGATGACCCCTATCGATTTTGGGATCACTCCATTAAAGGTCAAGGTCACAGGGGCCTGAACATTGAAAACCATTTCCGGTCAATAACTTGAGAACCACTTGACCCCGAATGTTGAAACTAAATAGGATGATTGGTCATGCAGAGTAGATGACCCCTAATGATTTTTGGGTCACTCTGTGAAAGGTCAAGGTCACAGGGGCCTGAACATTGAAAACCATTTCCGGTTAGTAACTTGAGAACCACTTGACCCAGAATGATGAAACTTCATAGGATGATTGGTCATGCAGAGTAGATGACCCCTAACGATTTTAGGGTCACTCTGTTAAAGGTCAAGGCCACAGGGGCCTGAACATGGAAAACCATTTCCAATCAATAACTTGAGAACCTCTCGACCCAGAATGTTAAAACTTCATAGGATGATTGTTCATGCAGAGTAAATGACCCCTATTGTTTTTGGGGCCACTCCATTAAAGGTCAAGGTCACAGGGGCCTGAACATTGATAACCAGTTCTGATCAATAACTTGAGAACCACTTGACCCAGAATGTTGAAACTTCATAGGAAGATTGAACATGCAGAGTAGATGACCCCTATTGATTTTGGGGTCAGTCTGTTAAAGGTCAAGGTCACATTGGCCTGTTCATGTAAAATCATTTTTTGGAAATAACTTGAGAACCACTTGACCTACAATGTTGAAACTTAATAGGATGATTGGACATGCAGAGTAGATGACCCCTATTTATTTTGAGGTCACTTGATCAAAGGTCAAGGTCACAGGAGCCTGAACAGTGACTTGAGAACCACTAGGCCAAGAGTGTTGAATTTAGCGGGATGACTGGACATGCCAAGTAGATGATCCCTATTGCAGCCAACCATCAGTGTCTCTTTGATTTTTGCTCCTGACCCCTATTGACTTCTTGCCTATAGGACTTTGCATTGGGGGAGACATGCGCTTTTTTACAAAAGCATTTTCTAGTCTCATTCTGATTGGCTTAGAGCCAAAGAGAAGTAACTTTTTTTTAACTTTTGTACTGAGTTTCTTCCCCTTAAATTTCAGGAATTAGTCTATTTTTAGAAATCCTATTTTTAGATTTTCAATATTTTAGGTATTTTTCTAACTTTTTTATTGTAAGTCCTATGTAAAAAGTAAAAACATTTTTCTGTGGTAACATGGGTCAGTAAGACACTTTTTTGTATTCACTTTTAGTGTATCTCTAGTATTAGAGATTTAATATATTTACTAGTATTACTATACTAGTATTATACTAGTATTACTTATATTCGGAAGCCCAGGTTGAAGTACTCCAAAGTATTTTTAAGATTTCTTATGGTTGCCATTCTTCTGTGACAAGACCGTATGGTGGGGGTATGAGTCACTCCTGTGACAGTTCTAGTTTTGATAATTGTTCTATTTAACTATAGCTAAATCAATTTTAGTTGTGGTCTACCAATTTTTTTTATTTCAAACCAGTTAAGTACTCTACATTGAAATATAACATATCTCTTTTGATTTCAGGAGCCATTAGCACTTAGTGTTTTTATATCACTGATGACAAAGTTCTACAATATTCTGAAGGTAAAAGGAGTTTATAATTATTTGATGTTGATGTTATATTGATTGCAGTCAAAACTCTCTCAGCTTCTGAAAGCTAAGTTGGGAGAAGGTTTCCTGGATGCCTGATCAATAAGCACATGGTTATTATACCCCCACCAAACATATTTGTGGGGTGCTATATAGGAGTCAGTTTGGCATGTCCTGTCCCGTCCCGAAATCTATATGCCTGGAAGGATTTTGATTTAACTTCACATTATTGTTCCTCAAGACCAGGTGACATGTTGAACACATCACCTATGCCTGATGGTCAAAGGTCAAGGCCACAATTCAAGGTCAAAGGTTAGATATTTGGTTTTTGCTCCATAACTTCTATGTGCCTGGAAGGGTTTTATTACTAAATGGATTTGATTCAAACTTAAAATAGTTGTTCAACAACATCACCCATATCATATGAGACAAAGGCCATAACTCTTGCTCCAATATTTCATAAATTATGCCCCCCTTTTTACTTAGAATTTCAGGTTAAAGTTTTGATACACTTTCACTCTATCTCAGTTATTACTAAATGGATTTGATTCAAACTTAAAACAGATGTTCCACCTTATCACCCACATCATTTGACACAAGGTGCATAACTCTGACACCAAGTTTTCATGAATTATGCCCCCTTTTACTTAGAATTTAATGTTAATTTTGATGCATTTTCACTATATCTCAGTTATTACGAAATGCATTTGATTCAGACTTGAAGTAGTTGTTCCACATCATCACCCACATCATATGACACAAGGTGTTTAAATCTTGCACCAATATTTCCTGAATTATGCCCCCTTTTTGCTTAGAATTATACTTATATAGTGTTTTGATACACTTTATCTGTACCTCTCTTATTATTTGATATTTTTTAACACAGACTCAAGATGTGTAATATTCATCCACCATTGGAGTCATTAAACACTCCATTAATTGTTCTTGACAGATTTAAATGTTTTTGTTACACAGGTGTAACATCATAAAATACAGGTAAAGTTCGACTTTGGCTACAAACCACCATTTTTAGCTCATCTGATTTTTTGAAAAAAAAAAAAAAAAATGAGTTATTGTCATCACTTGATCGGCGTTGTCATCGGCGTTGGCATTGGCGTTGCCTGGTTAAGTTTTCTGTTTAGGTCAGCTTTTCTCCTACACTATCAAAGCTTTTGCTTTGAAACTTGCAACACTTGTTCACCATCATAAGCTGACACTGTACAGCAAGAAACATAACTCCATCCTGCTTTTTGCAAGAATAATGGCCCTATTTGGACTTAGAAAATATCAGATTTATTGGTTAAGTTTTATGTTTAGGTCAGCTTTTCTCCTAAATTATCAAAGCTATTGCTTTAAAACTTGCAACACTTATTCACCATCATAATCTGACCCTGTACAGCAAGAAACATAACTCTGTCCTGTTTTCTGCAAGAATTATGGCCCCTTTTGGACTTAGAAAATATCAGATTTCTTGGTTAAGTTTTATGTTTAGGTAAACTTTTCTTCTAAACTATCAAAGCTATTGCTTTGAAACTTGCAACAGTTGTTTACCATCATAAGCTGACTCTGTACAGCAAGAATTATGACCATTTTTGGACTTAGAAAATCATAGGTAGGACAATATCTCTATTATACAGAGAAAAAAAAATCAGATGAGCGTCTGCACCCGCAAGGTGGTGCTCTCATTTTATGTAGCTATGGCCCCATTCCAAATTAAAATTTGCCAAACTAATGGTTGCAGGACAATAATTTACGAAAAGCTTGACAGATTTAGATAAATTTTGGTACACAGGTGTAACATCATAAAATACAGATCAAGTTCGATTTAAATTGCACCTTCTTGTGGCCATGTCTTTTCTTATGCTTGCCATTCTTCTGTGACAAGACCGTATTGTGGGGGTATTCGTCACTCCAGTGACAATTCTAGTTGAAATTATTTTATTTGCTCTAGTGCTGCATGCTTTTAGATTTATCGATAGATGTATCTGAAACAACAAAGAATAAATACAGTCCTTGTTGGAATAGAGCATGTTCTGGTGTTGCATCACAATGTACACGTGGGCAGTCTCGGGTGAAATAACATGTCTGATAATAGGACATGGCATAATTATGTAAACAGATGTGACAGATCAAGCATTGTAACCTCTGAACTACTGTACTTTGGGGTTGAATAGATTGCACAAGACTTTGAATGTGATGGCTGTATGTAGTTCCATTGAAGAAAACACATGTACTGTGAATATATGATTATAAGCTAGCTGGATTTGCTCAGAAGTAACAACACAAGACTACAAACGTAAAGGTCCCAAGGTCTTCCCCCTCCCCACCCACCAAACGGTCTCACCCCTTCACCTATTTTAGGCAACTGTTTTCCATTACTCTATAACTGTTTATCAGAATATGATGTCTGAAAGTATTTTTCATACACTTCTAACTCATGTAGGGCTGTTATTAGCAAGCTTGTGTTGGTTTGGAATACACAAACGCTTAGTACATTGACTGGATTTACAGAAGTTTTTATAGGGTGATATGTTATTGCCTTCTTTGAAAGAATTTCAGGTTGATATGATGAAAATGATTGTTTTGTAGGATGACATTACAGTGGAGATTTACAGTGACTACCTGGCAATCTGGCCTTCAGCATTACCAAAGTAAGTGTCACTATACAGCTGGAAAATTGAAATACAGTCAAATACTGTTACCTCGATATTCGAGGGACTGCAAAAATTGCATCAACGTATCCGAAGTTTGACGTAATGATATCGACTATCTAGGACTACAGGATTACATCCCATGCTTCTTTTAGAGGGTTTGAAGGAGGAAAGAAATAATAAAAAACTGAAATACGATATAAAAATTTTATTGGCAAATAAAACATCTTAATTCAATACTACAATACATGCAGCTTTTAAAATTTTTGCCGGGTCTTTTCCGATGAATAGCATGCTCGGTAGAGTTGCTAGGTATCCCCCTTAGGGTTGGTTACTGGGTCCTTCCCGAAACAAGTCTGAATGCAGCGGTAATGATCCTGGTTGAGTAGTCATTTTGAATGTGTTTCAATAATGAAAATTTGCCAGTTAAATACGCATATTGGTACTGGCAGATTTTCACTCCATCAGACAGAAAAATATTTCGTCTAATTTAATTGTTATATTGGAAAACAGCTTGCCCGCTGTTTTAGACTGATTATTGAGAATTAAATGCAAACTTGCTAACATTTAAATTGGAATAAAGACTAAATAACAATCAAAACAAACACACAAACTAACCTGATTATAATTAATACATCGCTGGACAACAATAGGTTGATTTTCACACTTTACAACTAACATGGGTACTTTTTGATAGACTGTGATATCAATGAAACCAGGTGTAAAAACAGTACAGGTAAGTTGATGGGACTGTAATGATAAATAATACCATTTAAATATATAGAGAAAAGTCGGGACCGACCAAAACACATTGTGCTAAATGGAGTATCGAGCTAACCGATATCGAGGTAACGATATTCAACTGTACATGTTATACTTATACCAGTATGGGTACATGTATCAATTTAAGGTGTATTTCAGTAAGGGTCTGAGATGTCAAAATTCAGAACACGAAAAGTTTTAAGTCATGAGATATAAGCATAAACAGAGGATGAGATTAGTTTGGAACTTTCTATTGCAATGTGGCAGAAACCTCTTTTACATTAAAAATGAATGCAAGTATTGTTAAGGTCCATAAGCTAGGATGCATCTCTGATTTCAGTTTGTGTGCTTGTTATCCGTTAATTTATTGTACAGTTTTTTTACAGTCATATATATATGGATTTCATGCCCATTTGTGTAAAGGGTATTAACATCTATTTTTTTCAGTACGAGTGGTATACATGTGGGAGCTGTAGAAGAACATGTGTCAGTGTTGATGCAGCATGCCTTACAGAAAGATCCCTCAAATTCCTCCTGGCTCAGGACACAAGCTGATCTCCTCTATGGTAGGGGCTTTTATTATGGTTTATTTCATCCTTTGGTTTGTTTCTTAACTTTTGCTGAACTTGAGATGACAAAAACATGCATAGGCAAATACTATGAAATCATTAATATTTGTGGGGGATGATTTTTGTGGATTTCATGGTTGAGTCAATCCACGAAATTTAATCCCAACGAACAAGTAAAATTCCCATTCATTTTATGTTTATAAATTGAAAACCACGAATTTATATCCCAATGAAATTGCCGTTTTGGCCAAAACCACGACATTTCATGCCCACGAAATTAAATGATTTTTCAGTATTCTTTAACACTTTTTGTCATTTAGTCTGGCAAATGCAACCACTAATGTCCTAAGACTCTTAAGATTGCCTTGTCAAGGCTTCAAGCAATTAGCAACCTTAACCTCTCCCTTTTGATAATAGTGTTAATTCAGCCATAAAAGGGTCATGATGTAAGTGTTTTTCTTTGTTACACAGTAAAGTTATAGTATTGTGTTCAGCTAGTAATCAGTATTCCTGTACATTGTGCCCTTACGTTTCAGTCAAAAATTTGTATCCACTTGCAGGGAATCATTGTTTTTAAGTTGGTAATAAATATTCCCTGCAGACTACCATGACATTTCAACCAATAAGCACAAGGCAATTCATTGATGCAAGCATCAAAGACGCCGCCAAGTGTTGTGTCTGAAGTACCTTTATTGCAATATGAGAAATCACCTATCATTACTTTATTAGTCTGACTGGCTACAAGTTATCAACATTAGCACATAAAACAATATATGTTATAAACTGTTTAAAACATGAAGAATAAACATGATAGAAAAGTTTTACCATGCAATACAAATCCTCTACCTGCAATGACATTAACATTGCGAGTAGGTGGTCCCTTTACATACAAAATTAAAGTAATTATCTCACTAACTAAGGTCATCTCCTGTGAAAAGTTCTTATATGCATGAGCGTGTGTATGAAGTTTCACAGAAATGCAGTTTGTTGGGAAATGAGGAAATGTTGAAATTATTTCAAAGTTGTGGTTCACAGAAACCATTATTTTTATTATCATGTAATGTAATGAGTGTTTTCTATTTACTGATGAAGTTTTATGGACCTTAGTCACCTACATTATAGATTTCAGAATGCAGATTATACACAGCAATTTACTGTTTCCCTTGACAAAAACAATCAAAAATTTTGTCCAAGAAAAGAATGATATAACATAAATAATCTCTATATTGTCCCTATTCACAAAGCAGTGAATCTTTCTTATATATTTTTGAATATCATAGAATTCATTTTTTTTTCCGGACGAACGATAAACTTGAAGTCCTCGTTGAACTGTAAGGTTACTAGGAGTATGTCAGTGTCTAGTTCAAATCTAATATTACAAGAAATTTAGAAAGCATAATAACCCACTGCCAAAGTGTAGAAAATATTTCAATGAAAATGTTTTTATTTTTTTATTTTTTTTTTTGTCAGGAATGGACAAATACAAAAACTATCTATTAAATTAAAAACAAAAAAGAAAAAAAGAAGCAAGTAACAAGATAAAATAAAACCAGAGCAACTGACTAGTCATATAAGATCAATGAACATATAAATTCAACAAGAAAATAAGACAAAAAGGTTAAAAATAAGTTAACAGCGGCACTTCCTTCGTTCGTTTCAACATATCTATGCTTATTGATTCCTTTATTAGCCCACCATCATCAGATGGTGGGCTATTCAAATCACTCTGCGTCCGTGGTCCGTCGTCCTTCCGTCCGTCAGTCCGTCCGTCCTTCCGTCCGTTAACAATTTCTCGTTATCGCATCTCCTCAGAAACTACCAGGGGGATTTTGACCAAACTTTGTCAGAATGATGTATTGGTACCCTAGTTGTGTCCCCCTGAAATTCAGACTGGTTCAACAATTTTTTAGTAAGTTATGGCCCTTTGTTTATTTCTATAATTTACATAGATTTATATAGGGAAAAACTTTGAAAATCTTCTTGTCCAAAACCACAGAGCCTAGGGCTTTGATATTTGGTATGAAGCATCATCTATTGGTCCTCTACCAAGAGGATTCAAATTTTTCCCTGGGGTCTAATATGGCCCCGCCCCGGGGGTCACATGGTTTATGTGTACTTATATAGGGAAAAACTTTGAAAAACCTCTTGTCCAAAACCACAGGGCCTAGGGCTTTGATATTTTGTATGTGACATTATCTAGTGGTCTTCTACTAAGATTATTCAAATTATCCCCCTAGGGTCAAATATGGCCCCACCCCGGGGGTCACATAGTTTACATAGACTTATATAGAGAAAAAATTTGAAAATCTTCTTGTCCAAACCACAAATCCTAGGGTTTTAATATTTGTAATGTAGCATCATCTAGTGGTTCTCTACCAGGTTTGTTTAAATTATCCCCCTAGGATCAAATATGGCCCCCGCCCTGAGGCTCACATGGTTCATATAGACTTATATAGGGAAAAGGTTTTAAAAACTTCTTGTCAATAACCTACAACATTCAAATTTGGGCCACATGTATGGTTTTGAGTAGCAAGATGAACCTTGACATGAGTTGACCTTGATTTTGACCTAGTGACCTAATTTCACATTTCTGTAGCTACAACCTTCAAATTTGGACCACATGCATAGTTTTGTGCACTGAAAAAAACTTCGACCTTGACATTGACCTACTTTCACATTTTTGATGGTACAGGCTTCAAATTTGGACCACATGCATAGTTTCGTGTTCCGAAATGAAATTTGACCTTGATTTTGACCTAGTGACCTACTTTCACATTTCTCAAGCTACAGCCTTCAAATTCAGACCACATGCATGGTTTTATGTACCGAAACAAACTTTGACCTTTACATTGACCTAGTGACCTACTTTCACAGTTTTGAAGGTACAGGCTTCAAATTTGGACCACATGCATACTTCTGTATTCCGAAATAAAATTTGACCTTGATTTTGACCTAGTGACCTACTTTCACATTTCTCAAGCTACAGCCTTCAAATTTGGACCACATGCATGGTTTTGTGTACCGAAACAAACTTTGACCTTTACATTGACCTAGTGACCTACTTTCACATTTTTGAAGGTACAGGCTTCAAATTTGGACCACATGCATAGTTCTGTATTTCTAAATAAAATTTGACCTTGATTTTGACCTAGTGAACTACTTTCACATTTCTCAAGCTACAGCCTTCAAATTTGGACCACTTGCATAGTTTTGTGTACCGAAATGAACTTTGACCTTGACATTGACCTAGTGACCTACCTTCACATTTCTGTAGCTTCAGGATTCAAATTTGGACCACATGCATAGATTTGTGTTTTGAAGTGAAATTTGACTTTGATTTTGACCTAGTGACCTACTTTCACATTTCTCAAGCTACAGCCTTCAAATTTGGACCACTTGCACAGTTTTGTATACCGAAATAAACTTTGACTTTAAGATTGGCCTAGTGACCTACTTTCAGATTTCTCAATTTACAGCCTTCAAACTTGATGCACATGCATAGTTTTGTGTACAAAGAACTTTGTCCTTGAAATTTATCTAGTGACCTACTTTCACATTTCTCAAGCTACAGCTTTCAAATTTGGACCACATGCACAGTGTTGTGTACGGAAATGAAATTTGACCTTGAGCTAGTCAATAAGTCTTGAAATTTGGAACACTCAAAATGGCACATTGGTGGGCGCCAAGATCACTCTGTGATCTCTTGTTTACTTTGTAAATACGTTTTTTTCCAAGGAATTTTTATGCAGGCAATTGTAATTTTCCATATTCTTTTTTTTAATATTCTCTTCGAAGTTGTAAAATACACGAACGCTCCCTTGTCCAGGCGATTCACGTATATCTGCGGTGTGTTCTATTTATAGAAACTGAGATAGGTAAGTAGGTCATGCTAAGAATAGAAATAGAAAACTTGACTTACGGAGTAACCTCCCTTATCAATAAATCGGATCAACATTTTTGACGAAATTGTAAATAAAAAAAAAAATGTTCTGCTCTACAAATAAGGAGATAGCATTGTTTTAAATCACATAATAAGTTGCATTACATACTTTTTTTATGTTTTCTTTTTGCCATTTTTTGTTTATTCACTAAAATGTATTGTGCAATATCGTTGATCCTTTCACAAACTATTCACTGTGTTCAGTTTATCACTCCGAAACTATTCATTACCATCTTTACAGGGTCCGAAATAAAAGTGTATCCCATATACTCGACACCGCCTTCAGGGCGGCGTCGAATTAACCTACTTAACTGTGTCATTGGCATTAAGCCAATTTTCAGCAGTATATCATATACAGTATAAAATTATGTTTCAGCCAATAACCAGTACTCTGCTGCAATGAAGTTTTACATGGAGGCTGGTATAGTGTCATCTGAGTTTTTCTCCAATGCTGTACCAAAAAGTATATATGATGACAATGTATACAGAAAAATGATGAAATGCTGCTCATATCTCCAGTGCCACACACAGGTATGGTTGTTTACTTTTAAAACTAGTTGTTTCATGGAATGAAGTTACAGTCAAAAATGAATGTGCTAAGTTGCATGTGCCTGTGTACCATACATTTTTAGTTTGACTTCGAAAAATAGGTAGAGATACTGTTCACACCCATTTCTTGATGTTAGCATCCCATTTTGGTAAATGTTTTATTTGTATGCTTAATCTCAGTATAAAGTTATACCCCTTTCTTTGACTTTGCAAGTTTTGTGGGATTGGATTGAAATTTTACCTGTTTGTTCATTGTGATGACCTGATTTGCACAGCATGGACTTCATAACTTTGTTTGCCTTCATGCGAAGTTTTGCCCTATTTGACTCAGAAATTTTTGGTTGATTTTTTTATCTGGTATCTCTGTACATATATGTGGAAATAGAATGAAATTTCATAGTGATGTTAATCAAGACATGAAATACTCAGGTCCCATCACTGTTCTGCTATTTCAGAAGTTATGCCAACTTTTAGACTAAGCATTTTTTTAAAAGGATTTATAGTAGTTGAGCATTGCTTTATTCCGACAGCTCATATAAATAGTTTGAAGAATCCGGTATGGTTTAAAGACATGGTCATTAGGATTGTGTTCTAGGTTGTTGCACATTCCACTACCTTTCATGAACAGACTTAATCAAACCGAGTCTGCTATTATTTTGCTTCCAAAGGGTCTTCATATTGATTTTATTAACCCTTACCATGCTGGACACAATTGGTTCTGCCTTTGCAACCAGTGTAGATCATGATCAGCCTGCACATCTGTGCAGTCTGATCATGATCTGCACTGTTTGCTATTCAGTCAGTATCTTTTTGGTAAGCACCCCTTTTAACAGTTAATGGTACTGTCCAAATTGGAAGATGGACAAGTTCATTATATAAATTTAGCACGGTAAAGGTTAAAGGAGAATGATAAAATAGTATAGAAGTAAGATCTGAATAAGTAGACCAATTTCAAGTAGTATGTATTCCCAGCCATTCTGTTTCTTCACAGTCAGCTGTATGTAAGAAGCAATCTGGAAAAAGATTGGGAAAAACAAAGAAAACAAACTGACATATAGACATTCTTTAGTTTCATAAATTTAAATCAAGAAATGAGTGAAAAGAATGGCTTTTACATAATGTTTCGATTTCATCAATGGTTTACAGTTAGAACTACCAGATTGCTTACCAGTACTTGCATGTTTTCTGCAAATAATTGAAAACTTCTCTGTGGGATGATACATGTTCTCTTTACACAATTGTTATCAACACCAATTGTCTTGCTCGCAGATACAGCGACAGAATTGCTATCAGATAACAGTCACATTTGAGTTAGTCAAGCAAATTGGTGAATATGTATCTTACGTCTTCGTGCAATCAGTGCTTTAAATATCTTATACAAATCTATTTATAGGTAGCTGTACTATGCCAGTTTTTGGATGAGGTCGATTATTCCACTGCTTTCAAAGCTCTTCAGGAGAAAAACACATACGATGCCATGGACTCGTACTATGTGTGTATCTGGGACATCAGTATTCTCGAGTACCTGGTCCGTATCCTTTTTAAAGCATTTAAAGCTGATAATTTTGCCTTATATTATAGGGCAGGTAATGAAAAGAGTCAGTCGGAAATTATCCTTATTCTGTTAGTTATATTGTTTTTTTTGAAGTGACATTGGCTTGAAAACCCAATATATTTCTGGGACTGCCTTACTGGTGACTTAGTAGATACCTTCCCACTTGGCCTGATAAAACAAGGTTTTAGTTGCACAAAATTTTATTATTACATTTGTTTGTGTAATTAGCATGAGTAACCAAATATAATATTAATTTGATGTCTTATAGACTGTAAAAGCAGAAATGTTCGTAAGGGTTTGATTTTAGCTATATTCATGAGATCCCTCACCATGCGAACATGAAACCTCATCTAAATATTGAGTATTAATATAATACAAATCAAGAAAATCGCATCATTACACAAATTTTCCTCAGCATATTAAATGGAAGAAGCCATATTTACAAAAATTGAATATGTTCCGTGCTTTTCTGTGTTTCCAATAACTACTATATGATAGCGTAATTTTAAGATGAGTAGAACAAACCAAATAAATGATTAATTTAGGAGTCGTATAATAACATTTATGTTCAGCGTGTTTGTGTTAATTTAACAAACACTGACATTTATGCCCTGGGATGTAGATAACATATAAAACTGTTATTCTACAGTGATATTTGTTACAAATATCCAGAGTCGTCCTGGTTTACAAGTACATTAGTATGTAATTAGAGGTGTTAAAATAACCATATAATTAATAGGAGAGATCGCCCTGACGTCACGCATCAACACCTGTTTATCTCGCAGTGGGCAAAACAAAATATTTTTACATCGTTTGTGTATGGGATTGGAATTTTTAATTTTTAGTAACTTTTTCGTTCATTTATGGATTTCAAAAATTCAGAAAGTTTTGAAATGCTTACGATTTTCATATTTTCTTATTCAAATATCTTTTGAAAATTGATTACCGTTTTAAATGACATATGATTTTAATAGCGGCGTAGCGATGCTCCAAACTTTTAGAAAAAACACTGTAAGTTAAGCGTTCATAATTAATCCATTTTATTTCGAAATAATAATTAAAAGTTATCAATAAATTGCTTGTTTCATATCCTTTCGATTGATCAAAAAGTTATTGATATTATTTATGTTTTAAGAAAATTTAAGCAGTTAGAAAAACATCACTGTTAACAAAAAACATGGTCGCTTGGCCCCTGCCCACCCGATCTTGGTCTTATCAGTTCTAAAAATAGAATATACAACAGATTTGTGTACAAACACGATCTCTCCTAAAGTGATCGATCTTTATGCACTAGGATCTTAGATCAGCAGAAAGTTAAAAAAATCTGTGTATTATGATGTGTAGGTTTTATGGACACTGACTAACCAGAAACAAGCAGTATAACCTTATTCTACAATCTCGCAAATATAAAATTTTGACTCAGCTAAAGCTTTTTTTGTAACATTTTTTTCCATTTCAAATTTGCAGTCAAATTTGTTGAAATATATCCTGCCCCAGTAACTTTTAAGTTATTATTTTGCAATGTGTTATTCAACTTACATCATAACAAAGATCTGCACACCAAAAGAGGAGAAATGGAGAAAAGACAGTCCGCAGTAAGTATTTTACAGCAAAAAATACCAAAATTTTTCTAACATTGTTACTGTAAAATAAAAAAATGGTGAAGGATTTATTTTTGCTACACAAGCTAACAGTCTAAAAATATATGCTCGTGAAAGTGCTACTACTGATACTAAAGATAGTGCACAGATATTAACACTCGGCAAGTTTCGTATTTTTGGTATGCAGTTTCCACATTATGGCACGTTTGAAAGGAAAGATGTGTGCACATTGAGCTACTTTACCTCAAAAGAATGCTGAATGAGAATATGAGCCGCTCCATGAGAAAACCAACATAGTGCGTTTGCGACCAGCATGGTCAGGATCCATACTGTTTGCTTTCAAACCCTATTGCAATTACAGAAACTGCTAGCGAACAGTATGGATCCTGACTAGACTGCGCGGATGCACAGGCTGGATCCATGCTGGTCGCAAATGCACTATGTTGGTTTTCTCATGGTGCGGCTCATATATTGCACAAGTTGGCCATTTATTCCAAATACTCCATCACATGCACCAACTGAAAAGCAAACATTTAGCCCTCTGAAAATATCTGATTGTACAGAAATGTTTAGAACTATGTAGTCAGTATTATTGTTACTTGGGTGAAAATTCTAATTTATTGACTTAGCAAAATATCTGTTTAGAAACAGTCATGACTTTTTGTACATACACTTTTAATTATTCACATATGAAAGTTCGTATCAAATCGTTTAATCATAATTCAGAAATTAATCATAAATTAACCTAATACTTGAATTGAAAACATCCGATATCAAAATCAGAGAACATGTGTTTTGTAATGAACTTTTTTACATACTGTAATAAAAGTTTACATACATGTATATAAATCAAACACAGATCAGATATAAAATTTTAAAATGGTACTCATTTTAAATGTTCTAAAAATATAGTTTTAATTACAGATGCGTGCCCTTACCCAGCTAGATCTGAACAGTAATAACCCAGAGGATATCATACAAAGAGCTGTACAGATCCGTAAACGAAAATTTCTACGAGCAATTGCCAAGCAATATGTATGAATGGACCACTGCCAAACTGGATATCTGAATGGACCATATGGTCCATTGCTACACAGTACATCTGAATGGACCATTGTTCATTGAAATAGCAACAAGCTTGTTTCTAAAAAGTACAATGCAGCTTCTCTACCCAAGTTTTTGGGACACAAAAAAAATATTTTTTAATTGTCCTAAGACTTACTTTCAAAACAATATGTGAAGAAAAGATGTCTCAGAATTTAGGGACATCAGTTTTACCATGGATTGTTAGAAAGCTGAAAAACACCAGCTGTTGTCATATACCCCAAGAATCAAATTAGTACTTTTTAAACTAAAGAGTGAGCTGGGAAAGAAAATATGAGCTACACCATGAGAAAACCAACATAGTGCATTTGCGATCAGCATGGATCCAGACCAGCCTGCACATCCATGCAGTCTGGTCAGGATCCATGCTGTTCGCTAACAGTTTCTCTAATTACAATAGGCTTTGAAAGCTTTGGTCTGGATCCATGCTGGTCACAAATGCACTATGTTGGTTTTCTCATGGCGCGGCTCATATTTGTATTGTTACAAAGTGTCTCATTAGAGAAGTCATACAGTTACAGAAGGTTATACAATCTTCATGTGTGTATCACCACAGTGGAAAATTCCTTCAATCAATTTTTGTGGAATGTTGTCTCAGTGGACCATTACTAGTGAAAATTTCTGTGTGCAATTGCAAAACAATAAATCAAAGTGGAAACTTGCTTAATAGAAAGTCTGTAAAATGAAACTGGCTATATGACCAATGATCAGCCTCTTTGATTCAGTTTTGTTCATAAACAGACTTTGGAAACAATGCAAGAAGGTCACAGGTAATTTCCAAATGATGGAATTTAGATGTTATAAATTTAAATCATTTGTGTGTGTATATATATCAATGTCCGAATAGTGTAAGAACCTTGTCCAATGTTGTTTGTGTATAGTTTCTTATTGGTGTTCCAATGTCAAGTGTTTCAGGTAGCATCAGTATTTGATTTTCAGCTGTCTATACAAAGGTGATCAGTGTTTCATTTATCTTGGCATATTTGAGTCAAGGATTTTAACTGAACAGACGAGGTTGCATTTTTAAGACTGGTTTCCTGTTTTAAAACTGAGTTTGTAAACCAGTCTTGAACGCAACCTTGCCATTGGTTAATTTCTAATTTTTGCTCAGAGACAACCAATCAGATGCCGGAGTTAGGAGACTGGTCTTCAAACTTGGTTTTATTGCTTGCAGTTTGGTTTTGCAAAGGAAGTTGATTCTAGAACCTGACATAAAGCATTAAGAATTTATTCTTTTTGTTTGGTAGATGAATTTTACAGTTTTGAAATATTTTGTTGTTACATTCATAATAATTATCAAAATAATGCTTGATCAAAAATAAAGTTTGCATTGAATTTGCACCTCTTATTAAATACAACACAAAGGTTTTAAGTCTTTTTTTTTTATTATTTACTTCCATCAATAATGTTACTGGATTTGTCCTTTCCAGTCTATATTAGAGCCGTGCCATGGGAAAACCAACGTAATGGCTTTGCGACCAGCATGGATCCAGACCAGTCTGCGCATCCGCGCAGTCTAAAATCTGAAACTTCAGAGACATAGACTTAAAAATGCTAAATGTATTGTTACTCTGTCACTGTTAAATTTGCATAGAATGTTTTGAAAATCCATTATGTGGCTTCAGGTAGCACGGCAAAATTTTGCCATGGAAATTTTGCTATAAACAAAGTTACTGCAAATTAATATTTGATTTCTTAGATGTTTGATGAATACAGGCCCAGTAGTTTGAAATCTAGCATCCTCCAGTAGCACTGAAATAATAGGTCTGATATGCACAAGTAATCAACGATCAGATTTGCTTTCAGTTGCATAAGGTGGCACAAAAAGTTTGCAAACCAGTTTTTAGCCTACCATCTTGAGAATGACAGCCACTGTTACAAAAAAAAAGTAGGTCAAGTTTGATAGCCAGGCAGTCTGTTCCATTGCACAATCTGCACAATTTTAATCTTGTTGATATTGTAATTTACTGAAAAGGTCAATAGGTTAAAGAAAACAAGTAGATTACTTTTGTTTTGCAGTTAGAAGACCGTTTATTGTTTAATTATTGGAAGAAAAACCTGTTCTTCCACCTTCTTATCACTGGCTTTGAATTGCACATGCATTTTTAGCTCACTTGAACTTTGTTCAGGGTGAACTATTTGTACAGTATGATGGCCCGTCATCCAGCATCCGATGTCCTGCGTCCTGCATCAATATTTTTATTTAAGCATCTTCTCCTCTGAATAGAATTAAACCAAACTTTGTCAGCAGCATCCTGGCATGGACCAGTATCCAGTTTCTTCTAAAGGTTTACCTTGGCCCCTTTTAGGGGCCATCAGAGTGAAAAAATAGAAAAACCTTTTAACAACTTCTTCTTATAAACTGCTTGATGGATCTTCATCAGACTTGGTCTGTAGCATCATTATAACATCCTCTCCCAATTTTATTCATATAATGGCACTTGACCACTTTTAGGGGTAGCTAGATCTAAAATAAGAAATACCTGTTAACTACTTCTCATTAACTGCTAGATGGATCTTCATCAAACTTGGTCTTTAGCATCACTTCCTCATTTTGTTCAAATGGGGGTTTATTGAAATAACTTCTTCTTCTGAACTTCATTAAACAATGTCTTGAACATCATTATATGATTCTCTCCCAAATTTGTTTATATATGGGTACATGGCCCCTTTTAGCGGTCACTTGAGCTAAAAATAGAAATACCTTTAAACGCCTTCATATGGAACGTTTGATGATCTTCATTAAATTGGATCTGAAGCATCATTATAGGGTCCTCTCCCAATTTTATTCTAATGGGGGCACAGAGGTCACTAGAGCTAAAGATAAAAATACCTTTCAACAACTTCTTCTCATGAACTGCTAAATGGATTTTCATTAAACCTGGCTAGTAGCATTGTTATAAGGTCCTTCCCCAACTTTATTTAAATGGGGAGCAATTGGCCCCTTTTATGAGCCACTAGAGCTAAAAATAGAAATAAGTTTAACAACTTTTTCTCATGAACCACTGGATGGAACTTCATCAAACTTGGTCTACAGCATCATTATAAAGTCCAAAATTTATTATTAGGGTGCTTAGCCTCTGTTAGGGGCTGCTACAGCTTAAAACAGAAATGCCTTCAAATGACTTCTCATTAGCAACTTGATGGATTTTCATCAAACTTGATTTGTAGCATCATTATGAAGTTCTTTTAGGGGCCACTAGAGTTCAAAATATAAATACCTTTAAATAACTTCTCATGGACTGCTTCCAGGGTCTTCATCAAACCTGGTCTGAATCATTATTGTATGGTTCTCTCCCAAATTTCTGTAAATGGGGCACTTGTCTCCTTTTAGGGGCCACGAGAGCTAAAGAAGGAAATACCTTTAAACAACTTCTCATGAATTGCTTGACGTATCTTCATCAAACTTGGTCTATAACATCATTATGGCGTCTTATATCAAATTTGTCCATTGGGGACACTTTGGCCACTGGAGCTTAAATAGAAATGCCTTTAAACGACATTTTGATCAAATTGGGATGCTTGACACCTTTTAAGGACCACTAGAAATAAAAATAGAAATACATTGTCATAAACTACTTGATGGATCTTTATCAAACTTCATTTGTAGCCTTATTTTATGGTCCTCTCCCAAATTTGTTCAGTGAGGTTTTTTTCCCTTGTAAGTGTGCAGGAACTAAAACTAGAAGAAAGTCTTTTAATTACTTCTTCTGATGAACCACTGGCTAGATCTTCATTAGGCTTGGCCTGTAGCATCATTGTAAGTTCCAACTTTGTTGTAATGGGGACAAATAGCTGCTTTTAGGGGCTACTAGAGCCAAAATAAAAAAATCCTAAAAATGATCTTTCATGAACCGCTATGGATTTTCAAGCTTCATTGTAATAGTTCTTCATGGTCCCTTTTAGGGGACACCAGAGCTAACATTTGAAGAAAAAATAACTACTTCGTATCATGAAGTTTGTTCTAATGTTTACGCATTTTTGGGCTGTAACAAGAGATTTTTTAAATAACTTTTAGTTTGATTAACTGTTCACCAAACTTGGCCAGAAGCAAGGTCAGCTGGTCAAGACTCTCTTAAGGTGAGCGCCTTAGGCCCATTTGGGCCTCTTGTTAACAAATAACTGTGCACTCCTTTTGGGAAATCAAATCGAAGTTGTATTGCCGATCGATATCTGGGTACAATATTTGGATGTACAGATAAATGTATCCTCTTCATATACTCAATAATCTTCAAGTTTTCGTTATAACGGGGGCATATCACAAGATTTGAATAGACCGACAGAGTGTAAACAGTTCTTTAAACGCATATTACTATAAGTGTTTTATCAATACGTTGGGGGAAATCTGAGCCCAGATGTGTGCTAGAAATTAAACTTGACATGTTCCAGATTACCTTTTCAGAAAAAAAGGCTACTAGTATCTATGGAATACTGTTTTGTTCATATCCTATCATCGCCCGTCGCCTAGGTATCAAAGCGCGATGAAGGGATGATAGGATAGTATGATGTTAGGATGGCGATAGTAGAACAGTTGGATAGTAGGGTAGTGGGGTGGACATAGTAGGATAGAATAGTGATAGTACGATAGTAGGGTGGACATAGTGGGATAGAATAGTGATAGTAGGGTAGTGGGGTGGACATAGTAGGATAGAATAGTGATAGTAGGGTAGTGGGGTGGACATAGTAGGATAGAATAGTGATAGTAGGATAGTGGGGTGGACATAGTAGGGTAGAATAGTGATAGTAGGGTAGTGGGGTGGACATAGTAGGATAGAATAGTGATGGTAGGGTAGTGGGGTGGACATAGTAGGATAGAATAGTGATAGTAGGGTAGTGGGGTGGACATAGTAGGATAGAATAGTGATAGTAGGGTAGTGGGGTGGACATAGTAGGATAGAATAGTGATAGTAGGGTAGTGGGGTGGACATAGTAGGATAGAATAGTGATAGTAGGATAGTAGCACGGCAATAGTAGGATGGTACAGTAATGATAGTAGGATGATATGATTATATACTACATTGTATCATTTTACTAACCTACTATCGTCTTACCATCCTATTATCCTACCACCGCTATCCTACTATCCTACCATCGATTTGCGTCATTTTCTACCTGCGATGTAATATTTAGGCATACTGTGTGCAAGGGCGGTCATTTGTCTTACTGTGTGCCGGCTAAACGCGAGAAGAAAAGAACGAAAAGCGATTGCAGGATAGTAGGATGGTAGGCCAATAGGATGGTAGGCCAGTAGGATGGCAGAATAGTAAGATGGTAGGATACTAGGATGGCAGAATGATAGTGTGGTAGGAGAACAGATGTAGGACAGTAGGATGGCAATATATCACCTTACCATCCTACAATCGCTATCCTACCGTCCAAATATCGCTATCCTACGGTCTTACCATCGTCCACCTTGCTATCCTAACCTATCGCACTGCCATCCTAGTGTCATACCATCACGCTTTGATAATTAGGCGATGGGCGATTGAAGCGGATATGAACTAAACAGCATTCCGTACTGCGCTTCGAATTTGTACAGTTGAAAAAATAGCACAACTTATTAACATGGTTCTTCATAATATTAATCTATTTTTGTGTAAAATTCTTTCGTTACCAGTTGCTCAGGATATTTTTGATCTTTGTGTCAAAATACAGGACGGCAGTTTATAAACGTATACATGTATACTTAATATTGCGTGTGAAAAATCTTATTATCAAACCCTGCATCATTTGATATATTTGCATTTCAGTTCAATCTTCGTATATCTAAATTTATTATTTCACATTTTTATTCAATGAAGTGTAATATATAGTGAGAACCATGTTAAATAAAAAAAAAAAAAAAAAAAAAAAACGCACAAACTTTTCTGCCTTCTTAATAAGCAAACCTGACGCAGCGTTTGGGAATTTATCTTACTTCCGTGTCTGCTTTAAGGTAGTTCTGCACGTTTGATATACCGGAAGTGATGGCGTAACGTCATTTATCCGGAAAACGTAGAGTAAAGCCTGGATTCGGCGTACGGAAATGAAAATCATTTTATGAATTAAAGGCAACCTGTGAATAAATTTATTAAATTGTAACAGTCTCTATCTTTCTAAAGTTAAAATATGATATTAAAACATCTGACACGTTAAATAATTTTAAATAATTTCTTTAAATTAGCTTCAAATAGGCGGTTCACTTTAATCATGGCCAAAAATCTCAGAAATAAGCACACGGACCTATACATTTTATTTCACTGTATTATAGGCCATATATTTATTTACGACTGTGAGAACTTTCTTTAAATCTACATTGTAGAAAATTTTCTATTCGCGAAAATGTTATTAAAATTGCTATTTTCCCATAGACTCCCATTATGAAAAATTGCGTGAGGTCCAAATTTTTCAAATCAGTCTAGCAAAAAATCAAACACACGACCCTATCCTTTTTATTTGCTGAATTTTCTAGGTATATTCTGAAGTTTAGAGAACAGATGTAGGACAGTAGGATGGCAATATATCACCTTACCATCCTACAATCGCTATCCTACCGTCCAAATATCGCTATCCTACGGTCTTACCATCGTCCACCTTGCTATCCTAACCTATCGCACTGCCATCCTAGTGTCATACCATCACGCTTTGATAATTAGGCGATGGGCGATTGAAGCGGATATGAACTAAACAGCATTCCGTACTGCGCTTCGAATTTGTACAGTTGAAAAAATAGCACAACTTATTAACATGGTTCTTCATAATATTAATCTATTTTTGTGTAAAATTCTTTCGTTACCAGTTGCTTAGGATATTTTTGATCTTTGTGTCAAAATACAGGACGGCAGTTTATAAACGTATACATGTATACTTAATATTGCGTGTGAAAAATCTTATTATCAAACCCTGCATCATTTGATATATTTGCATTTCAGTTCAATCTTCGTATATCTAAATTTATTATTTCACATTTTTATTCAATGAAGTGTAATATATAGTGAGAACCATGTTAAATAATAATAATAAAAAAAAAAAAAAAAAAAAAAACGCACAAACTTTTCTGCCTTCTTAATAAGCAAACCTGACGCAGCGTTTGGGAATTTATCTTACTTCCGTGTCTGCTTTAAGGTAGTTCTGCACGTTTGATATACCGGAAGTGATGGCGTAACGTCATTTATCCGGAAAACGTAGAGTAAAGCCTGGATTCGGCGTACGGAAATGAAAATCATTTTATGAATTAAAGGCAACCTGTGAATAAATTTATTAAATTGTGACAGTCTCTATCTTTCTAAAGTTAAAATATGATATTAAAACATCAGACACGTTAAATAATTTAAAATAATTTCTTTAAATTAGCTTCAAATAGGCGGTTCACTTTAATCATGGCCAAATATCTCAGAAATAAGCACACGGACCTATACATTTTATTTCACTGTATTATAGGCCATATATTTATTTACGACTGTGAGAACTTTCTTTAAATCTACATTGTAGAAAATTTTCTATTCGCGAAAATGTTATTAAAATTGCTATTTTCCCATAGACTCCCATTATGAAAAATTGCGTGAGGTCCAAATTTTTCAAATCAGTCTAGCAAAAAATCAAACACACGACCCTATCCTTTTTATTTGCTGAATTTTCTAGGTATATTCTGAAGTTTAGAAAAATCAAAGTTTTATCAAATTCTACATTGTAGAAAAAATTTCGATCCAAACGTGCAGAACTACCTTAAGCGTGGCTCGTGAGAACTTACGTCCCATCTTGTCAAATCTGAAACGAAAACTGACGCAGCAAAGTTTGAAAACTTACATTCTAGCATAAAACTGATGTTCTTGTCGCTTTTCGAGCAAGAGAAAATGTGTTTTAACAGAGTGATTCTCGCGCTCTCGTGTTGTTAATACACCTTTTACATATGCGCGTTACGTAGCAAAGCGTCACTTGACGCATTACGGACCCAAAACGGATACTTCTAAAGGAAATGACGTCAACGTCAAAAAACAACGCGAACATTCCCACGCATTTCATGGAAATTTAATGACGTTGCGAGATAATATATTCGTTTAGGCCTATTAGTTGTTTAAGAAATAATATATCTCATCCAGTGATTTGTCGTTGAATAAATCATTGTTTGGAGTTCAGATGCGAAGGAATTATATCACGAGGGCGCAGTCCGAGTGATATAATAATACGCATCTGAACGACAAACAATGATTTATTCAAGAGCGAATCACCAAATGAGATATATTATTTCGATTCTAACACGTTACCAACGATTTTTAAGTACATCCTTGACGACATTCATTAAATATTTGCCCGTTTTCAATCGGGTTCTTTTCCAGCGCGCCGCTATGCCGTTTGACGCCATGACGTATTAATTGTGACGTCAGAACAGTGATTTGTTCTATAATAATTCACAGTTTTCTGCCTTCTTTGTTTAATAGGAAAATGAATCGGATCATGTTAGAATACGCGTTTTATGCTAGAATAATGTTTGCGCACGATCATTTCGTGATATAACGTCTTAAGAATCTCTCGGGAATCGTTGGTGCCCTCGCCCACCAACCAATCCCTCAGGATATTATAACACGAAAAAAAAAAACAACATGCGTTATCCCTGCAGAAAAGACTACAAATGCTACATCAAACATGTTGTTTTCGTGGTCCCGTCTCGCACGTTTGCTATAGACATACATCTAGTTTATCCTTTTATTGTCAATTAACAAAATTGAGTTGCACTTGGGACAATCTAGCCCAAGTTCTCTAAACTTTAGTGGAAGTTCCATAAATGCAACTGATGATGTGTATTTAAGTTGAAGTTAGAATGTCACGCCTTTTCTGTCGCACTTGCCGGGACAAATTTGACCATACTTTTTCTGTTATTTCATCAGTTTCAAAATTTTAAACTAGAAAATTGAAATGCAGTCGCTTATTCTTCAATAAATGTTTAAGTGGCTGCGAAATGTCATTAATCTAAGGTTTACGCAAATGCGTCATTTATTTGAAACTACCTATGTAAGTTGTGTCACTGCTACGGTGATTATATACTAAGACTAAACAAAGAGATACGGACTGGCATATTTTTGTTTCTAGCACGACAAAGTTTCGGTTCATTTTGTGAAAATAAATCCATTTGCGTGCATGCACTTTTAAACAGCAAAAATGCTGCTCCTTCGGATATGCCTGATTTTCGTGTACTTTTCGTTATGCGTTGCGCAAATACCAGTAACGGTGAACACAAATGTGGGCAGCATCATGGGATTTCAGCAGAATATTACTGTTGACGGAGAGCAAAAATTAATTTCTAAATTTCTTGGAATTCCATTCGCCGAATCGACTGCAGGAACAAACAGATTTAGGAAACCTGTTCCAAAAGCGCCATTTCAAGGAATATTTGACGCACGAAATATTCCAGTGGCGTGTTACCAACAGTCTGCCCAGGACACGGCTACGGTGAAAGACGTTTATGGTGTGACTGGATTTTCTGAAGACTGTCTTACCCTGAACATTTACGTTCCGCATGAGCTTAGAGCCAACGACCTACTTCCGGTCATGGTTTGGATATATGGCGGTGGGTTTGTCCAGGGTGCAGCATCAATCTATAAGCCTGAAGCACTAGCTTTGTTTGGCAACGTTATTGTGGTGACCATAAACTACCGTATTGGCATGTTTGGATTTCTACGAGACAGTAACGGTGCATTCCCAGGAAACCAAGGACTTTGGGATCAGCACCTGGCAATCAAGTGGGTACACGACAATATTGATGGTTTCTTTGGGTACAAAGATGAAATAACAATTTTTGGTGAATCTGCAGGCGGTGCTTCTGTTATGCTTCAAGCAATATATCCAGGAAATGACGGACTGTTTAAACGGGTAATCGCACAAAGTGGAGCGGCTGTCGCGCCCTGGGCCGTAAAAGAAGTGTCCAGTTTTGAAACGTATTTTAGCGACCAAGGATGTGGTCCGAACTCGAAGACATTTGTAACGTGCTTACAGTCAAAGGATCCATCTTCACTGCAGTCTAATAACACACAGTTTGGACCAGTGATAGATGGTGAATTTTTGGTTGACTCGCCGAACGAAATAATGCACGGAAACTCTGCCAAGACTGCTAAAGCTAGAGACTTCTTTGCCTCTCTCGATATTATCGTAGGCGCGAATAATGTAGATGGCGCAGCGTATTTTGGTTTATTTGCAGTACTGCTAGGCCATTCAGACCTAGAATACAACATATCGAAAAACGAGTTCAAAGACAACATTGTTCCGACTATAGTGAATCAGAACCTGTTCCCGAAAGACAATGATACAAAACTCGCGCTAGAAAAGCTGTTGACATTTGTCTATACCGATTGGAAAGAACCGGATGATTATATCGGTATGCGAACACACATTTTGGATATGTTCAGTGATGTTGCTTTCTTTGCACCAGCAGCCCAGACAGTAGACGCACATTCCACATTACATTCTGGAAACACTTATTTGTATGAGTTTGCAGTTGAAGTACGGCAGCATGTTTTACCCGTTCCCTCATGGACAAAAGGTGATTATTATTTTGTTAGTATATGATTACACTCTAAAGGTCATCCAAAGTTCGCCGGTTAGGTGAAACATTTTGGTGTACAAGCCACTTGCCTTCATGTACGTATTTTGAGAAAGTTTTCTAAATTAAAAACACACACACACACACACACACACACACACACACAATACCATAACGTTATTTTCTGTTGAAGTGGAGAGTTTCCTTGAAAAATACAATCGCATTTTATCATTGTATAAAATGATAATTATGCCAATATTGTTTTGATTTTATGCTACCATTTTTGAAAAACCGAAATCGTTCGGGTTCAAAATAAAACTTTTGACATTGAACATTTTAATCACATTTCCAGCACTTTATAATTATTCTTATGTTGTTGTTGTTTTTGTATTCTTCTGGGATACAGTGTGTTTGAAAGATTTATATATATTGGAAAACATCATCGAAATACCTTTCAAACACACTGAATCTCAGAAGATACAATATCTGGAAAAATATACATATTCCTACCTGTTTAATAGAGCAGAAAAATATAAAAAATATTACATTTACTTTCAAATTGGATAATACCACGTTAACTTATCACACAATTCCATAAAGATGTATTTACTGTAGAATGTCATTATTAATTTTGTCAATCTGAATAGAATATTCTGTAGGGATAACGCATGTTTTTTCGTGTTATAACGTCTGCAGAATCCCGAGGGATTTGTTGGTGCCCGAGCCCGTAGGGCGAGAGTACCAACGTATCCCAGGATTCTGAAGATGTTATAACACGAAATAAACATGCGCTAACGCTATTCTAGCATAAAACGCGAAAAAAAAAATGAATACATTATCCATTTCGATGAAATGCGCGGGATTATCTGAGCTGTTTTTTAACGTTGACGTCATTTCCATTTGACATCCGTTTGGGGGCCGTAATACGTTTACGCTTTGCCACGGTAAGCGCATATTTAAAAAGGTGTTATAATAGCACGTGGGCGCGAGAATCTCTCTGTTAACACACGATTTCTCTCTTGTTAAAACACCCCCGAAAAGTGACAAGAACAGCAGTTTTATGCTATTCTTTCTATATATATAGCATAAAACTGCTGTTCTTGTCACTTTTCGGGGGTGTTTTAACAGGAGAGAAAACGTGTGTAAACAGAGATTCTCGCGCTAAAGTGCTGTTATAACACCTTTTTATATATGCACGTTCCGTGTCAAAGCGTAAACGCATTACGGCCTCAAAATGGATAATTCAAAACGAAATGACGTCAACGTGACAAAACAACGTAGACTTTACCGCGCATTTCATGGACATTCAATGACGTTGAGGGCCAATATATTAATGCACCTGTTTTTTACGCGTTTTCTGCTAGAATAGCGTTAGCGCGTGTTCTTTTCGTGTTATAACATCTTCAGAATCCCTCGGGGATTGGTTGGTACCCGAGCCCGGTAGGCGGTTATTCTAGCATAAACCGTAAAAACCAAGTAAATGAATGTATTGTCCCTCAACGTCATTAAATTTCCATGAAATGCGCTGTAAAGTCTACGTTGTTTTTTCACGTTGACGTCATTTCCTTCTGAATTATCCGTTTTGGGGCCTTAATACGTTTACGCTTTGCCACGGAATGCGCATATATAAAAAGGTGTTATAACAGCACGTGAGCGCGAGAATCTCTCTGTTAACACACGTATTCTCTCCTGTTAAAGCACCCCCGAAAAAGCGACAATAACAGCAGTTTTATGCCAGGATATGGGAAGAAAACAAAGTAAAAAGTTATCCAAAAAATCTGTGTACATTGTGTAATGATTATAAATTTCTAATTGCAGGATCAAACCATGGCGAGGATTTACTATTTGTTTTCGGGACTCCGTTGCTAAGCAACACATCCATATTTGGTTTAAATAATATTAATTATACATACGAGGAAAAACAAGTCGCCCGTGCAGTTATGGCTATGTGGTCCAACTTCGCTAAATCAGGGTAAGAAGGTTGATTACATTTACTTCAACTTGGTTGCCAGCAGTTTATCACTACAGGCCTAGAGGAAAATTGTATGCTTATATTTAAGGTTTATACGAAACATTAGCAATTTGCAAATCAATGTCAACTGTTGATTAACAGCGTCCTCTCAAGCAAACAAGCAAATTCAACTTTTCCGTTTTTTAGCTCATCTGATTTTTTGAAAAAAGAATTATGAGTTATTGTCATCACTTGAGCGGTTGTCGGCGTCGGCGTCGGCGTCGGCGTCGGCGTCGGC
Source organism: Mercenaria mercenaria (assembly GCF_021730395.1). Classification (NCBI taxonomy): domain Eukaryota; kingdom Metazoa; phylum Mollusca; class Bivalvia; order Venerida; family Veneridae; genus Mercenaria; species Mercenaria mercenaria. Next base: position 26,398,335 of record NC_069366.1, on the reverse strand, counting down.
GTTGCCTGGTTAAGTTTTATGTTTAGGTCAGCTTTTCTCCTAAACTATCAAAGCTATTGCTTTGAAACTTGGAATACTTGTTCACCATCATAAGCTGACCCTGTATAGGAAGAAACATAACTCCATCTTGCTTTTTGCAAGATTTATGGCCCCTTTTGTACTTAGAAAATATCAGATTTCTTGGTTAAGTTTTATGTTTAGGTCAACTTTTCTCCTAAACTATCAAAGCTATTGCTTTGAAACTTGGAATACTTGTTAACCATCATAAGCAGACCATGTACATCAAGAAACATAACTCCATCTTGCTTTTTGCAAGAATTATTGCCCCTTTTGGACTTAGAAAATCAGTTTTCTTGGTTAAGTTTTATGTTTAGGTCAGCTTTTATCCTAAACTATCAAAGCTATTGCTTTAAAACTTGCAACACTTGTTCACCATCATAAACTGGCCCTGTACATCAAGAAAAATAACTCCATCCTGCTTTTTGCAAGATTTATGGCCCCTTTAGGACTTAGAAAATATCAGATTTCTTGGTTAAGTTTTATGTTTAGGTGAACTTTTTCTCTTAAACTATCAAAGCTATTGCTTTGAAACTTGCAACACTTGTTCACCATCATAAGCTGACCCTGTACAGCAAGCAACATAACTCCATCCTGCTTTTTGCAATAATTATTGCCCCTTTTGGACTTAGAAAATCATTTTCTTGGTTGAGTATTATGTTTAAGTATACTTTTCTCATAAACTATCAAAGCTATTGCTTTAAAACTTGCAACAGTTTTTCACCATCATAAGTGGACACTGTACATCAAGAAACATAACTCCTGCTTTTTGCAAGAATGATGGCCCTTTTTAGACTTAGAAAATCATGGGTAGGACAATATTTCTATTATACAAAAAAAAAATCAGATGAGCGTCAGCACCCGCAATGCGGTGCTCTTGTTTCTCGATCTTCCAGTAGCTTAACACAAGCTTCTGCCTATATTATCTGTAACTACGTACCCTTCTATAATGGTCATTAAAATAAAATTCAGCTAGAACAGTAAGAAGATAATTTCGAAAAGCAGTTCGGGTACACAAGGTTGATTAGCATAATAGTTGTCGTGAAGAAATGTATCATTTTGATTAATTCGACCATGATACTGTCAGTGTCAAAGTGATATAGGGACATGTACAGTTTTCTGATTCTGTGGGTGTAGTATTTTTTCTCTCGTACCGTTTACCTGTTGTAATGCCTTTTATTGTTCAAATCTTCCGGTGTCGCATTTAACTGTAATTTTGTCAATGGTACCCACACATTTTGGTACCACAGAACAACTGTCCTTCTAGTACAATATGTATCTCTGAAACAATAGTTATTGGCACAGAAATCTATAGAGGTAGTCCAAAATGATCTCATTTCATAGAAGTCGAGACATGAGAAAAATAATCTTGTCTCTTTTTGTTACAGTTTCCCTACACATTACTCGGTGCCCTGTTCCATTACACCCGGTATCACTAATGATTACGAGCTATGATAAAAATATTTCAAAACATCCCTATGCAAATTCGTATAGATCTATCTAATTACAGAAATCCAAACATGCCGATGGACATAACAGTTTTCACGAACACAGCGTGGCCTGAGTATGATAAGACGTCACAGCGCTATTTTCGGATATCCAATCAAATGTCTCCAGCCTCGGTGATGGAGGGATTCTATCCTAGAAGAATGGCATTCTGGTCTGACATAGTTCCAGAAATAAAGCGGCTGCACAGTTGTCAGCAAAAACAACCAGATATTTTTCATTTTGATCCATCTCTTGATATAGTTGGATAAAACAAACCCGGAGTATTATATATATCAAAAGAGGCATGCAGAGAAATGTTTTACAGATTTATTTTTAAACAAAGACAACATACTAATGATTATAAATTCTGTAAATTATTTTGAAACTTACTTTTACGATTATTTCATATTTCTTCTATGCTCCGTGTTAACAAAATAATATAAAATCAACGAGTCATCTGATTCTTTGTGTACTCCTTCAAACGATGGCACAAATTTTTATTATTTCAGATAAGGCCACATACAAAAAATCTTCGCACTTACAATGCATCAAATACAAACATCGAATTATTAAATGAACTGTTTCTACATTGGACATTGAGATTTCCAAAACTTGAAATGCTGGACCTGTCCTATAAAAACATATCACATTTGCATTGTGTTAATTTCCTGTTGGATACAAAATGGAGTCGCAAATATTGATCTACAGTATAACCGTATTTCTACAATAACTGTAAGCCATCTAGAGAATTTAAAACTTATGCCAATGGTGTTTTTAGATCTTAGGCATAACCCAACTGATTGTTCCGGCACCCTTGAAGATTTAATAAAATACATAAAAGACAGAAAATATTTACACATATTCAATCTTGACTATAGTTATATCGAAAATTTAGAATGTAAAAATCCACAAGACTCTAAAATCATTGACATCAGAGATGATTTGTGAACCTAACGTAAAAACAAAATATTTCTTAATTACGTTCATTTGTTTAAGCGCCGCCATTGTAGGTTTTGTCTTATTGTTTTTGCGACACAAACAGAAAATTATCATTTTTTCTGTTTTCGCACTTCAACATAGTACTACCTTGTCAGACGAGTGAAAATTATGACTCGGATAACAAATATGATGCATTCGTGAGTTATAGCAGTAACGAAGAAGAATACGTAGAAAAGCTGTTTTGCGATCTTGAAAAAAAACCACACGACAAATCGCGTCCAACATTTAAGTTTTGCATGCACAATCGCGACTTTGTTCCCGGAAAAATATATTTGACAACGGGACTTATTCCGTAGAATTAAGCAGACATACAATTAATTTGCTATCGAATAACATCATTAAAAGCGAGTTTTGCCTACTAGAGTTCCGAGAAGCTTTCCGTCAAATGGAAAAAGAGACGCCACCTGGTGATTGAAATGATGGAAGATATACCCATAGAAAAATTGCCGCGAGAAATTAAACGATGTATCTAGACATTTACTTATATGAGAAAATATGATTTTCTATTTATAGAAGGACTTGTTTATGCTCTTTCTCTAAAACACAAGGGTAAAACTGTCATGAAAAGTGCAAACAATAGTCAGGCCACCTGTTGATCGTCATGATGGAGGACATATCTGTAGGGAAATTACAGCGTAATCTTAGACGATGTGTAAAGACATTTTCTTACGTTCGATCAGATGGCTTTCTATTCATTGGAAGACTTGTTTATGCTCTCTCTCTCTCTCTCTCTCTCTCTCTCATAGGAGCTCGAGATCAGGAACTCAGATTGTTCGGTCTTGTCAGACCTTTATGACATTGTATTACCAGAACCCACGGCTTTTACGAATATGATACAATATAAGAATTACTCACAAACGCAGGTATACTGGAAAAGCCATTGTCTTTCAGTCTACCCGAAGTTTAGCAGTATTTTTCAAAAGTTGAGATTAGGGAAACTTTGTATCATATTCGTAAAGGCCCTAAGCTCCGGCAATACATAAAGATCGGAAAAGGCCGAAAGACCTGCGTTTCCGATCTCGAGCTCCTATGCTCTCTCTTAAACACACTAAAGAAAAATGGTCATTAAAATTGCAAACAATTGTCGATAAAAATACGCACACGAGCAAAGATACAACATGAACATTTCAAGACAGTATCAAAAGTCAGAACGCAAGTGTTTCATGCTGTTGTCATCTAATATCGTTTTTTAAATAAAGTAGACATATGTACTTTACAGGCATATATATTCAACTGGTTGTTTATGATGTTTATAGAACTAAGGATTCCTGCGTACGAGTAATTATTGTGTAAAATAAATATGTGCATGTATCGATTTTCCTAGCTCCATGTAGACGGCCGGGTCTAAAACTTTACCTGAGGTAACGGAAGTCAGACGAATTGGAAACGGTCATCCATCCATCCAGCTTCAGCTCAAATTTGCGGAAAAAGTAAACGGTTATGAGACACTTTTCTTCCCACCATTATTTTCGTCTGGCCACATGCTTTAAAAATATGCATGTGTTTTAGGTCAGTCATTTGCAGGTAATACGGTACAGGTCGGGCAAGGTGTGCATTTTGGGCCATTTTTGTCTAAAAATTTAGTGTCCTGAAACCTGCGTTTTACTCGTTTTTATCACAGAATCGGCAGACTGAAAATGTCACATAATGAAGTGCTATGTCTATGCAAGACATTCGCTTATTAATTGCCTTGAATTTGTCGAAATTGGATTTTTTTTATGATTTTTTTCGCACTGGTATCAGCGTAGAGTTGTGGAGTTTTTAAATTTACTGTCCCTTCCCCCCTGAGTTATATAGCGGACACGGAGAAACATGTCACTGAGTTATATAGCGGACATGGAGTAACATGTCACTGAGTTATATAGCGGACGCGGAGTAACATGTCACTGAGGTATATAGCGGACACGGAGTAACATGTCACTGAGTTATATAGCGGACACGGAGTAACATGTCACTGAGTTATAAAGCGGACACGGAATAACATGTCCCTGAGTTATATAGCGGACACGGAGTAACATGTCCCTGAGTTATATAGCGGACACTGAGTAACATGTCACTGAGTTATATAGCGGACACGGAGTAACATGTCCCTGAGTTATATAGCGGACACGGAGTAACATGTCCCTGAGTTATATAGCGGGCACGGAGTAACATGTCCCTGAGTTATATAGCGGGCACGGAGTAACATGTCCCTGAGTTATATAGCGGGCACGGAGTAACATGTCCCTGAGTTATATAGCGGGCACGGAGTAATATGTCCCTGAGCTATATCTGTGACAGGCTCTCATCGGAAGTGGCCTACCGACATGTAAGTCTTCCCATGGTAACTTCTTAACTGAATGCTGATTGCTTTTACGTAAAGTCTGTAAAACTGTCGCTGGTTCTTTAGATTTCTTTGTAATATAGCAGCTACGAAAATATATATGACAAACCGTTTTACTCTTTATTTATTCAGTCAATACAGGAAATATTTAATATATAGAGATAGCCTTTTAAGTTTTGACGCAATCGTAACAAGAGATAACATTTTTATTTAAGAAACAGCACTGCAATTAATAGAGTTATCTGTATTAAGGGCCAAACTGAAGATATCTCTTTGCCTAAAAGTATATCTTTATAGAAGTTGATGTAAAAGATCTAGCAGTGTTTCATACGACTAGCTCTGTAGGCAAAAGTGCTAACACTTTATTTGAATGAGATAGCTTGAGAACGTAAACTGCTCGCAATATCTTTCTAAAAAGAGGGCAGAAAAAATAACAATGCAAACTGAATAACATTAGTTATTGATCATCATTAAAAAAAACAAAGACACATATCAAAAAGGAAATGCCACGTACCAAAAACGCAGCCTCCCCAAAACGAAACCCACAGCACGCAGACGTGCACACCACAAACACACACACACACACACACACACACACACACACACACACACACACACACGTGCGCACACACAAAGCCAACACATGAGAACAAAACGAACAAATAAAGGAACACAGTGGGGCATCGCCTTTGAACGGTCAGTGGCAAAAACACCACTGGGGAGATTAAACCGGTTTATGGTGCGCACCCAACCTCACTCTTACCCCCACCATGTTCCAAAGACACGGGACAGTGTAAATAAAAGTAATCCCCTCCAGGTGAATCTCTAACACACGTAATGGAAACAAAAAGGCATGGCATGTAAAACACAAAAATGCTCGTGTATAAATATATAAAAAGCAAACCTTTAGAACCAAAAACGTATGTACTCAATGTCTTTTCAGAAGACAGAGCAACAAGAGAAACACCCTTAAAGGCCCGACCAAACAGGCCAGAAGACATATATCAAAACAGTTCAGTGCTGATAGGATTTAAAAACTGCTAATCATAGAGTCCTCCCCCTTTTCCGTCAGACACAATCAAAGAGGGAAGCTTAGTGTCCAACTGTAAACGGGTTGAACACTAAACATGCGGTAACATTAGAAAACAAAACAGTCGGGTCGTAACCTCTTTTAATAAAACGTTTTATAATTTTACCAAATACATTTGGAAAATTACCATGACCCAAGATCTTACGAAGTTTGTAAACCACATCCCCATAAAAACGGGTTTAGAAATACCTTCTCGCAGAAGTGTCTTTAAATTACTATTGAATTTTAAAACTAAATCAGAATTACGATAGTAAAATTTAGGAAAATATTTACGCAATTTGTAATAACGGTAGCCTTGCTGAAGAAGTTCAAGTCATATTTTGGACCAGATATGTTTAACTGCGTGTGTATATGGCTTGGGGAGTGGTTGTTATTTTTCCGACTATTGAATTAATAAAGAGCCATTTTTTAAAAATATTAAAAGATGGCATTATAAGACAATCCATTAAAATGATTTAAGAGCTAGCTTTTGCGTAACAAGGTATCTCCTCAATTTACATAGATATCTCTTTAAGAGAGAGAGAGGGAGAGAGAGAGAGAGAGGGGGGAGGGGGGGGGGGGGGGAGAGAGAGCAAATGATATTTAACACTTAGGCACTTCGTCATTAAGGTAGCAGGGTACACTTAGATTCGAAAATTTTGGGCACGGCCAGTCTTACATGTAGCGAGTCGTAATAGTGCACTTCCCTAATGAGCAGAATCAGGGTGGCCATTTTATAAATTGTGTGCATGTTTTGTGCTTTTAATTAATGACAAGATCAGGACTCCCATACAAGAATACAGAAAGTTATCAAAACGAAAGTTTTACACCATCCATTAATAATAACATTTCAAAATCATCAATTTTGCATTTTTTGAACAGCCTACAATAATCCCGTTGCTGTAACAATGTCCAATTTTATTGCATTTCTCAATTTAATAGTCCCTACTGAACTTCAGGATATTAATGGAATGGGGGCCCATCCATCTCGTCTTTTCACAAAATAGCAAAAATGTTCCGTAGTATCAATCAACAAGCATGGAACCCTTCTACGATTTGAATTTCCCGCGCCAAGGTGACTCATTGATTCATACAAAGCTGGCAGCAGTTAGTTTTACAACTGACATCAGAATTTTACATATATCAGATGTTTAAATTTTCTAAAGAATAAACAAACATTATCTCTCATTTTAATTCCATACATCCAAAATCACGAAGTTCTAATTATTACAAATATTGACGGGGGCCAAAACTCGAAGTGTACCCTGCTACCTAATTGTTGCTAAAAATCAAAACAGTTGTTCTTTTGCGCGATGCAATTTTCTATTGACTCTATGACGACAGTAACATACCTTAGATGTTAAACGTAATCCTAAAATAAAAACAATCACATTTTGCAAACAAATGTAGATATGGGTAACTGACGGCTTTGTTTAACAATTTATTTAAAGCTAGTTCAAATATTAGCACATTAAGCCGCTCACAACTTATTTAAAATTTATGCCTACAGTCGAAGGATCCATCTTCACTGCAGTCTAATAACACACAGTTTGGACCAGTGATAGATGGTGAATTTTTGGTTGACTCGCCGAACGAAATCATGCACGGAAACTCTGCCAAGACTGCTAAAGCTAGAGACTTCTTTTCCTCTCTCGATATCATTATAGGCGTAAATAATGTAGATGGCGCTGCGTATTTTGGTTATTTCGCAGCATTGCTAGGCCATTCAGACGTAGAATTCAACATATCGAAAAATGAGTTCAGAGACACCATTGTTCCGACTATCGTAAATCAGAACCTGTTCCCAAAAGACAATGATACAAAACTCGCGCTAGAAAAAATGTTGACATTTTTCTATACCGATTGGAAAGACCATGATAATTATATCAGTATACGGGAACACCTTTTGGATATGTCAAACGATGTACTTTTCTTTGCGCCAGTTGCCCAGACCGTAGATGCACATGCCAGGCTAAATTCCGGAAAAACTTACTTCTATCAGTTTGCAGTTCCAGTACGAGCCCATGTTGTGCCCCTTCCCTCATGGATCAAAGGTGAATTTTATTTTGTGAAGTATCAGGCCATATGTATGGTTTTCCGAAAAGTTTTCTAAATTAAAAAAAAACACACACTTCCATAGCGTTCTGGTTCTGAACAACCTTTTACTAAGTACATGATTTTCTTAAACCCGCCCGCTTAGCTCAACTCAGTAGGGAGAGCGTAGATCTACGGATCGCGGGGTCGTGAGTTCGATCCCCGGGCAGGGCGTATGTACTCCTCCACCTCTGATTTTTATGGGGAAGTTGCAGTTACTTGCGGAGAACAGGTTTGTACTTGTACAAATTAAGCTGATGACGTGTACAATTCATGCATGCATTATTTCCGACCGTTGTTGACAAATCCAAACGTGATTTCACCTATGTGATAAATCACCCACGCCCATACACAATGCGCATAGCTGGCGACAAAATGATGTTGTACTAATCTGCAAATCAGTTTTCTATAGTAAGCATTCATGTATCAAACTATACTGGTGGAATTTATGCTTTTATGGTTTTAATTTTATGCTCCACGTTTTGAAAAGCTGCAAGGTTCCAGTTCAAAATTTATCTGTTGACACTGCTTCTAGATATTTTTTCCAGCACTATAATTATTTCAATGTTTTGTATCCTTCTTGGATCCAGTGTGTACGGAAAGTTCATATATATATATATTGGAAAACATCATCGAAATACGTTTCAAACACACTGGGTGCAAACAGATACAATGACACCTGTTGAAAAGAGCAGAGGTAATTTTTTCAAGTATTGAAAATATGTTAATTTACTTTGTATGTTATCACGTTAATGATTCAAATAATTTTATTAAATAGGTAGAGACATATTTACTGGCAGATATGTCCTTGTTAATTTTATCAAGCTAAATGAAATATTTTGAATATGCACAGAAAACAAAGTAAAGAGCTATCAGATATTTATCGAAAAAAGAGAGAGATCACTTGTTATCATTGTGTAACGATTATAAATTTACAATTGCAGGATCAAACCATGGCGACGAAATACAATTTGTTCTCGGTTCTCCGTTGCTAAGCAATACATCAATGCTTGGTTTAAGTAATATTAATTACACATCTGAGGAAAAACAAGTCTCCCGTGCAACTATGGCTCTGTGGTCCAACTTCGCTAAATCTGGGTATGTTTATTCAAATCCATTTTACTTAACATTAAGTTCAACTTCTACGACTGCTGGACACGTGAAGAATATTTATTTCTAAAAAGGATTGCAAAATTTGTACACAGACACCAATTGCTGTCCGATTCTGTAAAGGTTAGATAACTAATATATTTGCATTTTATGAGCACGGTTTTTAACTGAACTGTTTAATATTTCTTTCTTTAATGCAGTTTAGTTATTCTTTGTTTACAGAATCCAGGGTTCATGGTGAGCAACGTTCCAAGCCTAAAACAGAAAATTATTACATCTTTTAATTAATTTAATGATGTACCTGCATTGTTACGAGTACGGTTACAGCTTAACTGTTTAATTGTTTTCTCATTAAATCGTTTTAGCTATTCTCTGTTTGAAGAATCCAGGGCTCATAGTGATCATCGTTCCAAGTAATTTACTGAAAATTGCTGCATTTTTAAATGATATATGTAAAATTATAAGCACGTGAAAATTGCCGTCTATATAATTTTATTAAAAGCTTTGAGTCTTTTAGCAGAATTTGATTATTACAATCATATATGGCAAACCAGTTCATTATTTAAATTAGATACTATGGGGCTTATTCATTTGAGGAACATGGAACTCTTTGTTTTCCATTCTAAACAGTAAAATGTTTATGTGTAATGTTAAATCTAATGACATGGCTTTGTGTATTAAATTACTTTAATTGCATAGCCTAAGTTATTAGGAACTATAAAATAGGGTCAGGTAGTAGTTGCCATCAGTCTGTTCTCACCAAGTTGACTAGGAACCAAGTCATCACCACAGAACCAGATATAGTAGTCAGACGGAAGACTGACATTAAGGTTCATACGAAACAAACATCAGCATTCTGTTTATCAATCCGTCAACTGTTTAAAGCGTACTCTCAAGCTTATTCCATTTTTTTTACGATTGTTTTTCAGTCATTCAGTGGCATTGCGCAAGATGCCTGCCTATTAAATGTACCTACCCTTGAAATAAGATTCAACTAGAATAGTAATTCAAGCGGAAAAAAGAGAAGAATATGTCGTTGTATGTAAAATACTGTATTTCTTATCCAAACATACTTAATCAATTCAAGACAACGAAGGCTTTGAAAATCATTTCGAAACGGAGATTGTATACACAAGGTTAATTAGCATATGTTGTCGTTAGAAAATGTAATATTTTGATTAATTCTTGTGTTAAATATGTGCAGTATACTGAAAGTATGCATGATTAATTTCTTTGATAGCCCGTCAATTACACTGGCAGTGTAATGACTTTTGTTGCTCAAACTTTCCAGTGTCGCATTAAACTGATTTGTTTAAATGGTACACAGTTTTGAAACGACAGGACAACTGTCCTTCGGGTACAATATATGTCTCTGGAACAATTGTTACTGACACAGAAATTGAAAGTTATAGATGTTGCACAAAGATCACATTTTTAAACAAAAGATTGTGTAGGTCGAAACATGAGAAAAATAATGATTGTCTCTTGCTACCACAGACATCATATACATTACTCAGTGTTCCATAACACTCGCTATCAGTAATGATTGCAAATTATTTATAAGATATTTTCATGTATCCTGGTTCAAACATAAATATGCATATCCTGATATCTAATTAAAGGAATCCAAACATGCCGGTGGATGTAACCGTTTTCGCGAACACAGCGTGGCCAGAATATGATACGACATCCCGACGCTACGTGCAGATATCCAATCAAATGTCTCCAGCCTCAGTCATGGAGGGATTCTATCCTAGAAGAATGACATTCTGGTCTGACATAGTTCCAGAAATAAAAGGGGAGCACAACTGTGAGCAAAAAGAAACAGATATTTTTCATTTTGATCCCTCTCTTGACATAGTTGGATAAAAATAAACCTGGATTATTATGTATTATCATGAGAGCATCCGTATTTGATTGCATAGATTTCAAACAAGTGCATGATTATTAAATTATTATTGTAAAGTCACATTCTTTTCGTATATTCAACAGTATTTTAGCGATTATTATGTTTTCTTTACTATGTTCCATGTTTATACAGTACACGTACATGTAGTATAAAATTAGCGGATCATCTATTGCTTTGTGGTTATATATTCTTAGGCAAATGTTCACGATGCCAAGGAAAGTTTGGTACAACTACATGTACCAGAGCAACAGATAAACACTTAAAGTGAACTAGGTACTATCTCTTCATTTTGGTTTGAACTAGGTATTGAATAAACTACATAGGGTATTCAAAAATACGTTACCCCATGATTTTTACATTGATTTGGTATCCATGCATTTCAGTGTGAACTTACTAATGGTCATGTTTTCAACACAGTTGAAACTGTAGGATAAAGAAATAAAGGATACTCGATCACTATGTGAATTCAGTTGAACTGTTCACGTGTGTTGTGCACAGCTTTACAGCGACAACAGATACGTACCGGTAAGTGTCTATTCACTTAAAAGTGTTCTGTTGAATGCACAAATTTCGTCGCCTTTCTTACTGCAAATGATACAATATACAACTCGATATTATGTCATTTTGAATGCTTTTCATAACTTGTTTCCCAACCGTGACCAACAACTACTATGAAAGCAAACAGTTCTAACAGATTTTTGTTTTGCATTTTTGTCCGTTTCAACGCCAAAGTGCATATAAACGCTTTTTTCTCAGCGCATTCCTGATACGATACGTATGAATAAATCTTAGAATTTTCGAGACGACAAGCGAAAAGTGTTATTTTCTGCCATCCACGCAATGTGGAAAACAGACCAGCTAGCTTTAACAATACGAATATCAATTTTAAAAAGTTTTTTTTCTCCAACAGAAACCTTCTTGCTTCAAATTCTATATCAATGTCGATTTTTAAACAGAAACCCTCTGGCTTAAACCATCCTGTAGTTAAAAATGCGAGCGAGTTTTCGTTGCTGAAACTCAACAAACACTTCAATATTAATTACTGCTGGAGACATGGGGCGTTTTTGACCCTACCTGGTGTGGCGGCGAAAGCCCTTTTGTTTCTTCCATCACCCAATAGCCAAGACTACTTTAAATGAGCCTCACATTAAAAGATATACTGAATCAAAAGATTGTATGATAAACGATACTGGGTCGAACAGTTCTTCTACGTTAATGTGTATGATATAGCATCATGCAAGAAAGAACATGATTACTTTCACATTGTGTTATCACTAACTTGGCAAGCATGGGTTTGTAGCGTATTGCTTCCTTTTCTAACAATAGAAGCTTAAGATCGGTCACAAATGAACCTCTCGAAAACAGTATAGGTCATTCTCGGTTGGTGCTCCCAAGATGCGAAATGAGCTCCCTTTAGAAATAAGAAATTGTGACACTTTACGTCAATTAAAACATTTTAAGGACACATTTAGGGTGCTTTAACATTACTTTTCTTCATATTTCTGAGGAATAAACGTGATGTGTAGCATACCAAAATGAAGGTAATATGTTGAACAATACCATGGTACTTTTTGATAACATTTTATGCACCGTGATTCTTTTAATATAACAAAATATGTTAAAGTCTATATTGCTATCTTCACACAGATTCAACTCTCATCAGTACTTCAAATTAGCCAAAAATTGTTTTGCAGTATGGGAGGCCCATAAACTACCAAAGAGTATCACTCATTTTCCCTAACTTGCCAGAAAAAAAGAGTTACAGACAAATCAATTATTTTTGTGTATCTGTTTCCTTCCCCAATGAATTAAAAATTGTATAAATCAAGAATGGGTTCATTTATTAAAAAACCTGTGATACACTTTTATAGAATACCATTCAAAGGAACAGACTGCCAATTTTTATGCAATTTCCTTCATAAATAAAGGAAATGAATCACATGAAATATTTCTTCTGCACTGAGAAAACGAAGATGTATAATGAGAACTAAATCCTTAGGCCCCACCTTCGTTAAAGCATGAACTTCCCTTATTCTTCAGCCAACGAATTAGACTACATCTATATTCCATTCCATCTATTAATAGGTCGACAATTTGAACATTAGTAGTAATTATTCAAAAATAATTTCAAACCCCCTCTACCAAGACAGCCAGTCAAAATCAGTTATATTTACCTGATGAAAATTACCCATATGATTTCAATGACATCCAGGCAACATAACTCCCATTAACTCTCCCTCTAGAGTCTTAAATGCCACCCCTCATCGAGATTCAGAAATCAAATGTTTAGCTGATGGTCCAGAAATAACGCAAATAAATTTATTGCCTGTCTGTTCTTTTCAGAAGGGTGTTATCTACTGTTAATTTTGGAAATTCATCAAGTAAAGGTTTCATATTTGAACTTTTAAATTCATTTGTTTTTGCACCTGATAGAGGAAATTACGGTGAATTTATATGAAACAAAAACAAAAAAAAAATGTCAAAAAATGTCAATTGACTCTTAAGTGTGTCCTTAAGCTGTATCGTTCAAATGAAACGACGTAAGTTATCTCTTTTATATTCATTTTATTGACTCTTGTTATTTAATCAGAGGGAAAATGTTTCAAACTTTTTGGTAAGTTAGATTGTGTTATCAGTTGGATATTTAGGAATAACATGTAAGTCAATTCCGCTTGAATTGCATTGAACGGACTAATGATTTAATATTTTTATTTCCTGTAGTACAGGCTGGAGGCCTCCGTGACAGAGTAGGTAAGCTCGCTGGCTTCAAATCACTTGCCCCTCATCGATGTGGGTTCGAGCTTCACTCGGGGCGTTGAATTCTTCATGTCATCCAGCTGGCTTACGGAAGGACGGTGGTTCTACCCAGGTACCCGCTTGTGACGAAATAATGCACAGAGGGACACCTGAGATCTTCCTCCGCCATCAAAGCTGGAAAGTCGCCATATGACCTATAATTGTGCTGATGCGACGTTATACCCAACAAAATAAAAATAAAAGTAGTACAGGCCCCATAGGTATAATTCTAATAGCCTCAGAAGGTGGTATGTAGTACGTGTTTTAAGTAAACAGTGATGGCATCAAAACCAAGGGTGTTTCCGGCTAATTATTGATTTATTTTGGCAACTCACATCCAAAGTAACCGCATTAGGCGTTTTGACTAAGATTACATATTTTGCACGTGCAGGGTATGTGCACCACAATGCCCCTGTTCGTTTACACTTTTGGCATTACTGACGAAAGACCTACTAGAAAAACACATATCATGGTGAAATTGACACAAAAGCAACGCGATCGAGCTGTCGGAGTGTTGCTAGCCGGGACACATTTACGACACGTGTAATTATTTTTGTAATTTCAAAAGAATTTTGATATAATTTGTTTGTAGCTGTTACTTTGATGGTTATTTCCATTTTTAACCTTATTTCCGTTTACAAGAACCTTCAGTCGTTGGTTATCTACCATCCGCGCTCTTTTGGCAAACTTTAACCCAAGGACAGTTCATTGAAGTGGCCGATTTTGAGTTTTGTTGTAAAATTCCGACAGCCCGGGCGCGTTGCTCTTGTGTCAAATTCACAATGATATATGTTTTTCTAGTAGGACTTTCGTCAGTAATGCCAAAAATGTTCACTAACAAGTGCATATTGGTGCGCATGCCCTGCACGTGCAAAATATGCAATATTGGCCAAAACGCCTAATGCGGTTACGCTGGCCGTGAGTCGGCCAAAAATAAATCAATAATTATCTGCAGTACCTATTCAAATGTCGGTATGTGAAATTTCTTGTAAATACATGCATTATTAACAAAGTAGTAATACATTATAAACTGACCAATTAGGAATTTTGTTAAGTGTATTTCCAAAATATTTTCTACGTATATCAACATAAAGAGGACAACAAAGAAAAAAATGGTATTCTGATTCAATACAATTTAAAGTACACATTTTACATATTCTTTCATTTCTAACGGTACCTAAGAATCTACCTAATTCGATTTCCAACTTGTGAGAGCTTGATCTGAAACAACTCAATTCTTTTCTTAATCCATCATTTGTTACAACATTAAATGATTAATATATTTTTCAAAACAAAACTTTGTTTTGAATTTACTATAATATTCTAACTTGGACATAGATTGGACAGAAGCACGCCAGTTTTGGATAAACTGGTCGCAAATGCGTTGTTTAAACATCGGTAATTTGCATTATAATCAAAATTATTCCAAATATCACTATAACCAAGACTGCCTAATAAATGCTTGATAGATTTTGCCCAACAGCTATCACTGTTGCTATTACACTGTTCGATAAAAATTCTGTACATAGGGGAGTTTGGATTTTGCATTATTTTTAACCAGTATTTCAATGCTCATTGTTTACAAATAACTGGTAACGGGAACCTTCTCAGTTCCCCATAAACTGCTAAATTAGGGGTCTGTTGACGAACTCCTAGTATTGTTTTACAAAACTTTATGTGTAACTTGTCACTTTCTGTAAAATCATATATGCCCCACACCTCAGAACAGTATGTAAGAACTGGTATAACCATGGTACCAAATAATGAAAATTCAGTTTTCTTATTTATGTGTAACGGGTAAATAATGATAATAAGCTACTGTACGCCTTAAGGGCCTGTTCGGAGAGCACTTTAACAGCATTTTTCATTACACCAGTATACAAAACATCAATCCTAAATATTTAAAATGATCTACAACTTCGATTTTCATAATACGTTGTTCCATGTCATATCCTATTTTACATACTAAGGGCGGAATTTTCAATTGATTATGTTAGATGACCATATGTTGAACTGACTACGGCCAAATGTGTTATCATCGGTAAATAAAGTTATTGTTCTTCTTCTTATTATTATTTATCACGACTCCGTCTCCCTTAATAAATTCCTTCGGGATAAACACTGACTGAAAAAACAACAACACTTTTTAAAGCGGTATCAGCGCACACACTTCTCTGTATTACATAAACACCATTTGCAGTAAACACTAATGTTGCACCATGCAAGGGCCTTCGTGGGTTCATTTCTGTCGACTTTGAGTGGAAATTAATTTGTAACTTTCTTGGAAATCCATCGGCTGAATCCACTGCAGGAACACATAGCCGGAAAACCGATCACAAAAACCGATTCCAAAACGCAGACGCAAGGAAATAGGCACGTGTATGTTTTAAACAGACTGCTCAGGACACGTCTGTGTTAGATGTTTATGGGGTGTCTGGATTTTCAGCGGACTGCCTTTCCCGGAACGTGTTCGTTCATTACTGCTTGTTACGTTTTATATATATAGCAGTGGTTTATACCCCAGTTACACATACGGCGCGGATAGTTACGTCTAGCCACGGACAGAAACGTAATAATCCGTATCGAAACGTACCTGAGCCGTACCTCAAAGTAGTAATCCGTATCAATCCGTACCAACACTTGGTCAAAACCTATTCAAGACTTATCCCAAACTTGCAAGTTTCTCCAACGTTTGAACATGCACAAAAGTTTGAGCGATCCGTAGCCATTTGAGCGTGACTTTAGTCCAACTTGATTGAAACTTATTCATCCGTAGTTAAACGTACTAAAACGTAGTTATCCGTACTGAAACGTACCTTGCCGTATTGATCTGTAGCTGAACGTAGTTATCCGAGGTTGACCGTACTTAAGCGTAGTTCAACGTAGTTCTTCGCAGACCCGTCCACGTGCTGGACAAGTTGCCAGGCGCAGTAAAACGTAGTTCAACGTAGTACTTATTTGCGTCCTCTATTTTTTGTTCCCCGTTTCTTACCATTTTTCCCGTACTAAGACGTACTGCTCTTCATACTTATCCGTGTCCGCTCCCAACAGACAGATCCTTCCGCACCGTACCTCAACGCACGGACATATCCGTAAGTGTGACTATAGCTTTACCCAGGGTGAGGCATCGTTATATAAGCCCTGTTTATATGACAACGTTGTTACTATCGTACTATAAGGCTTGGATTTCTATGAGATAGTAACGGTTCAAACCATGGGCTTTGATGCCAGAAACGAGGATTTGCCTTTATTCCTTTATGTGATAAAATGTCAGGTCAGTCTTCTTATCAGTAAATGCAATGTTTATACATAAATAAAAAGTACGAAATAACTTTACTCAAAGTTTTTACCCAAAGTGGACAGACATTGTGACAGCATTAAAAGTGATTTCCATCACAGTTGCGGTTTTTATGCTCATAGCCGCATGCTTCTCTCAAACGCCAATAACAGTTAACACAAATGTTGGAAGTATTATGGGATTTCAGGACTTTATTTCTGTTGACGGTGAGCAAAAACAGATATCAAAGTCTCTTGGAATTCCATTTGCTGAATCAACAGCAGGAACAAATAGATTTAGGAAACCAATTCCTAAAGCTCCGTTTCAAGGAACTTTCGATGCGAAAAATATGTCTTTGGCATGTTACCAACAAGCAGTTGAAAACGGAAAGTTAATGAAAGGGTATGGTGTCCCTGGATTTTCTGAAGACTGTTTAACTCTAAATATTTATGTACCAACTGGACTCAAATCAAGGGATTTGCTCCAAGTCATGGTTTGGATATATGGCGGTGGGTTTACTAAGGGTGCAGCAACATTGTACAACCCCGAGGTACTAGCTTTATTTGGAAACGTTATTGTAGTGACAGTTAACTATCGTATAGGTATGTGTGGGTTTCTACGTGACAGAAATGGTGTTTTTCCGGGAAATCAAGGACTTTGGGATCGGCATCTTGCAATCAAATGGGTGCATGACAGCATTGATAGTTTCTTTGGTTACAAAGACGAAGTAAAAATCTTTGGAGGATCAGCAGGTGGCGCATCTGTTATGTTACAGGCATTATACCCTGGAAATAAAGGCTTGTTTAAAAGGGTAATTGCAGAAAGCGGAACGGCTATCTCTCCTTGGGCGTTGAAAGATATGCCTGACTTTGAAATTTATTTGAATGAGCAAAGATGTTCACCTGATTCAAAGCCATTTGTCACATGTCTGCCATCAAAGGACCCGGTCTCACTTCAGTCGAACACAACATCCTTTGGACCAGTAGTAGATGGCGACTTTTTAGTTGACACCCCAAGGAATATAATCAAAGGACAATCTGCTGTCACGTCTAATTCTAGAGACTTTTTTGCTTCCCTTAATGTCATAGTTGGTGTGAATGATTTAGATGGAACTCTAGAATTTATCAGGTTTTCTGATCTGTTAGGTCACTCCGATCTGGAATTCAATATAACGAAAAACAATTTCCAAACTCAGGTCGTTCCCTACATGATTAAGGAAACATTTTCTCCAAAAGATAATGATACAAGAGTGGCACTAGAAAGAATATGACATTCTTCTATACTGATTGGAAAGACCCGGATGACTATGTCAGTATACGCAAGCTTGTTTTAGATATGTCAAACGACGCCGTTTTCTTTGCACCAGCAGCCCAGACAGTCGACGCGCATGCTCAGTTACAAAAAGGAAGTACATATTTCTATGAGTTTTCAGTTGAGTTAAGAAAGGGCGTCACTGATGTTCCTTCGTGGATGAATGGTGAGTACCTTTACTATTTTTGCAAAAAGTCAAGAATAAACGATGCCGTTAACGGTGTGTTAGTTATCTTTGGAACATGACACATCCTATCGATAACCAGCATTAGAGACATACTAGTTTCCAGTCCAAAGTGAATTTTTAAAAATGTACTACTGCAGAGTCTGAAAATATGTATATCTGACATTGCGAAATCACAAAGTAATTTGAAACAGTTTTAAATATCAAACAAGTAAAACCAGTGCTGGAATGTAATGGGAATGAGTTTAAAAAGTGTATCAGACAGTTTAAAAAGTGTATCAGACATGAACTCACATACAGTATTTATTTTCCGAAAACTTAGATTTATGGAATTAAAGTTACAGGATCAAATCACACTGATGAAGTATTTTATGTATTCGGAGCACCTCTTAACACAGCTGTATTCATCTACAACCGGTCTGGTGCTGATTCTTCAACCGAAGACAAAACTGTTTCGCGGGCAACAATGGCATTTTGGACGAATTTTGCTAAATCCGTGTATGTCTGTAGTTTCAAAGTTCTATTTGTCGAAATAAATACACACGGAAATTTTCAGAGTTTCGAGGGGTTGGGAATGGAGTATTTTTTCAGAAATAGGGGTTTTCGTCCATTTCTTTTAAAATATTGATTGCTACTCTGAAGGTAGTAACTGTTGAGCTTAAATTTAAAAAGATGTCCTTAGAATTAAAGTTCCTACTACTAGTCAGGGAGACATTTAGTGTTTTGTGCTTTGGTTTTATTCTTTATTTGTCATTATGTTTGGCAAAATCAGCGATTAATTGTAAAACAAATTTTGGTAATAGGATATCTCATTGTTTGCTTGTGTGATAGAGATTATAGCAGACAGTACATTAGTATCAGTAAGTACACGTGCACTATGTTCATTCTGCAATAGTTCACCACTAGATATTGAATTAAAGCCATAGGATCATAATTTAATGTATTTAACTAGCACAAGTAAACGAACTTATATCTATGTGCTTTAAACATATCCCACATTTCTCTTTATACATACAAAAATGTTTATTTTATGTCTTTATACACTAATTCACTAATTAGGTCGAATACTCACCATCTACATTTATTACCATCAGACAACCACATTCATCACTAGCATGGTTGTGTTGAATAACCGGGAGCAAATGGCATTGTTGTTGTCATTTTCCATATGTCCTAGTGCTCTATCATAGTTAAAGAGTTAAAGGCTAACTTTTAGCGTATCAATTGATTCTTCACACATTTTGTTTAATAAGTATGATTCTTGATCTCCCAGCAGGTCGGCACTATAAGTTATCTTTAGCCAGTGTCATGTCGTAATTTGCAGCAAAACGAGATATACTGGCATGAGAAACATTTCTTTTGCTGGCAGACTTCTGTAATGATAATAATTGAGGGCGGTGGGAATGTAGATTCTGTAGAAATTGCCGTTTTATCAATTACATGTATTCAAATATATTTTCAGATATAAAATTTAGGCATAATACCTCTTTTGTAAGTTTGGCATTAATTAGCATGATAGAAACTTAAAACGGAAAGAATATCTATGCTTACTTATCCATTTGAAATTTATGACCTTTAACAATTCTGCGAAATATTCTTTTATTTTGTTTCCAAAAATCAGACAATCTACAAATGTATGGAGTGCAGAAGTCCCTGAGCGTTAGGAGTTTATTTTTAAAACAGTAGCCTTTTTTCTTTCCAGTTATTCAAAATACACAACAATCAAAATCCTAAAGTTAATCCAAACACGTGTAACCTATTTCCAATTCGCTGTTATAGACCCATATATAGTAGTCGCAACTTGACCGCGATGGTTGACCTTAGGCTGATAATTCATATCGATTATTTCATTGTAGAAATAAGGGGTGCTTAGGTAAGCCGTATATATCTAAATGGGAGGAGTTTGTATACAGCGTTTTACGTACACACCTTTTCAATAATAGGTTATGCCTCCTTATGTATTATAATACAAAGGTCAACCATCGGGGTCAAGTTGCGTCCACTATACGTTAGCACTTTTATTGTCTAAATATAGGACGACAGGCCACTGAAACCTAATCACGTATTCCCACGCTTAATTTTAAATCATTACGATGTATTATGTTGTTCCTACAGAACTTATATTTTTTCGTAACCCCTTGTGTGTGTGTATTGCAAATGAACTAAACATATTCCCCCTACTTGTTCTCTAGCATGATTTTTTTATGTATATGAGTTAAAGAAGTAAATGATTTCCCCCCTTGATACATATACACATGTACATGTTAGCAATTGATTGTACTCTTTTTCGCTGATTCCTGCTGGAACTAGATTTTGGCTTTATTCAAACTTATTTGCATATTCTTATGTAGTATTGTATAATACCTTGGGTGAAATAAAGTTATCCGCCTGTCTGTCTGAGTAACTGATCACTTTGTTTGCTAATTTAAAGGTAGTTATTCAGATTTTGATCAAGTAATGGATTTCGTCGAAAGTGTAGCAAATAATTCCATACATACAATTTACCTAAGAAATTATATGAATGTAATGACTATTGTTTTATATTTGTTTTATATAATTACACTTACAAATATATGATTAGCAGAATATTATTACCTCCCTTTACCTATTTTGTTTGCGCAACCAGGATAGATTGGAAATAATTGAAATCTAAAGTTACATACTGTTTTAAAACCTTCCATTTGGTTCAGATTGATGAAATATCCCAATATCTATCAAATGCAAATGTAAAATTGAAATTTGTATTGAAATCAAAAGCAATGGTCCATTTTTTAAAAAATACTTTCGTATTTAAGGGGAGTAAATGAAAATAATAAAACATACATTTCTTATAGGGATCTAACACTATGGAATTGGTCCAATTGTTCCTTAAATAAATCTATAACAGAATATACTCAAAATGTTGCTCAGATATCACTGACCACCTTTAAAGCTAGTTGAAATATTAGCACACTGTAAACTTGAATAAATACGAAGCACAGCAATTATAGAATCATCAAGCTAGTCACAACTTATTTTAAGTTTATGAACATTTTCTACTAACCACACCATGAATAATGATTATAAAACCTGAAAATAAAGAAACACTGAATGCTAAAATGTTGAGTTCTGCTCAACCCGGGCCTAGAGGGTGTGGACGGTAGCATGCATTTCCACTACGTCCATGAACAGGCTCAATCAAACCGAGCCTGCAACATTTTCGTTTTTGTTGTGTTGAGCGACCTGTGGAGTTTCCACTTTTTCTATTTAACATTTTACTTATTGCAAAGTTCATTTTAAAAGTGCAAACTAGTTTGTAATAAAATGATTTTTAAATTCGTACGGTGCTTTCTTGTATGTTATCATAGCTTTGGGGTTGTGTACAACAAGAAAAAGTTATGCATGGCCTTGAATATTTTGATTTCTACCAAGATTCGTTCTCCGTGTCACATGAAAAAAATCTATTCAGTGAGTTAAAAACATTTGTTAAAACATACCCAGTTTGAAGGAACGCTGTTTCGTTCTAACAAATGAAGCTCTTCCGAATATGTGGGATCCTGGCGTATGCCTCATTGTGCGCTACACAAACACCGGTAACAGTGAACACAAATTTGGGCAGCATCATGGGATTTCAGGAGAATATTTCTGTTGACGGAAAGCAAAAATTAATTTCTAAATTTCTTGGAATTCCATTCGCCGAATCAACTGCAGGAATAAACAGATTTAGGAAACCAGTTCCAAAAGCGCAATTTCAAGGAACATTCGACGCTCGGAATTCTCCAGCGGCGTGCTACCAACAGTCTGTCCAGGACACGGCTACGGTGAAAGATGCTGTGAATGGATTTTCCGAAGACTGTCTTACCCTGAACATTTACGTTCCGCATGAGCTCCGAGCCAACGACCTACTTCCGGTCATGGTTTGGATATATGGGGGTGGGTTTACCCAGGGTGCAGCATCAATCTACAAGCCTGAAGCACTAGCTTTGTTTGGCAATGTTATTGTTGTGACCATAAACTACCGTATTGGCATGTTTGGATTTCTACGAGACAGCAACGGTGCATTCCCAGGAAACCAAGGACTTTGGGATCAGCACCTGGCAATTAAGTGGGTACATGACAATATTGATAGTTTCCTTGGCTACAAAGATGAAATAACAATTTTTGGCGAATCTGCAGGAGGTGCTTCTGTTATGTTCCAAGCATTATATCCAGGAAATGACGGACTGTTTAAACGGGTAATCGCACAAAGTGGAGCGGCTGTCGCGCCCTGGGCCGTAAAAGAAGTGTCCAGCTTTGAGACGTATTTTAGCGACCAAGGATGTGGTCCTAACTCAAAGACATTTGTAACGTGCCTACAGTCGAAGGATCCATCTTCACTGCAGTCTAATAAAACACTGTTTGGACCAGTGATAGATGGTGAATTTTTAGTTGATTCGCCGAACGAAATCATGCACGGAAACTCTGCCAAGACTGCTAAAGCTAGAGACTTCTTTGCCTCTCTCGATATTATGGTAGGCGCAAATAATGTAGATGGCGCTTTCTATTTAGGTTATTTTGCAGTATCATACCTAGAATACAACATATCGAAAAATGAGTTCAGAGGCACAGTTGTTCCGAGTATAGTAAATGAAAACCTGTTCCCAAAAGACAATGATACAAAACTCGCGCTAGAAAAAATGTTGACATTCTTCTATACCAATTGGAAAGACCCGGATGATTATATCAGTATACGGACACAAAGTTTGGATTTGTCAACCGATGTAGCTTTCTTTGCACCAGCATCCCAGACGGTAGATGCACATGCCACACTAAATTCCGGAAAAACTTACTTCTATGAGTTTGCAGTTCCAGTACGAACCCATGTTGAACCCGTTCCCTCATGGGTCAAAGGTGAATATTATTTTGTTATTGGCAAAGCGATATGTATGACTTTACTCTGAAGGTCATCTAACGATGCCTTTCATGTGACACATTTTGGTCTACAAGCCACTCATGTATTTTGAGGTAGTTTTCTATATTAAAAATAATACACTTTTCCATAGCGTAATGGTTCTTAACAATATATTTTGACTAAGTAAAGTCTCTCCTTAAAATATACAATTACATGCTTGTATATCAGACTGAATGATTTATTTTTGTTTGGGGAAGAGGTGTGTGGATTTGAAATTGAAGGAATTTATCTGTTTTAATGCAACCAAATTTACATTTTTGTTGATGTTGACACACATATTGATTTGCTTTGAAATTAATTAATGTGCCCACAAAACACATTTTAGAGAATTTCAATTCACTTGATGCTTGCAGCAGTTCAGTCAAAGAGTGTTCAAATTAAGCTGATGATGTGTAAAATTTATGCATGCATTCTTGCATAAAAACTACTTTTTTCACTGGATCCGCCCATGTTTTAACGGGAGAAAAATCGTGTGCAAACAAGGCAGTTCACGTGCTGTTAATACCCGATTTTTATTTTTGAAATGCTTTCCCAGGGCCGTATATGTAATTCTGCGCAGATTGACATCTGGTATCTGCGTCTTGTTTCTTTCATAAAACCCTCTTCTTGAAGCATTAAAGATGCAATCTAAACCATAGAATGTTTTAATGTATCAGTAACTAACGCCAAATGCGCTGCCCCCAACATTGTCAACATTGTTCGTACTCGTTTCTTCCCTTGTTTACTTCCCTTTTAGAACTCTGCGTCAATTCTGATTTTGTAGCCAAACGCGAATGTCAAAGAATCGCGTGTGTACCTATGCTATTCTTTGTTTTTAGGAATCATATTTATGATTTTGGTAAGTATCAGTCGGTATGTTTTTATCTAATTTCTCGAAGAATTTATATAAACAGCTTGGAAGCTTGACACTACGTTCGTACTCATCCGTACTCCAACTGCGTGACCGTACTCAATATAATTCGAATGTAAAGTTATTATTCTTGAAATTGTGATCGAGTCCAAAAATTGTGAAATGATATGAACAATTATTGGTAATTTTATGTTTGTAATAATGAGAGATAAAAAAATCGCTTAAAAACCTCCAGGATGTACTTTTGATAGTGTCCAAGAACAACAGGAATGGTAAATAAAAAATGTACCGGAATCGTCAAGTCATCACATATGAAAACAATATATAAATCGTCGTGAAATATTTTTTTTATGTAAGAATAGCGACCTTCGGTCTCGGTCACAAACAATCCCGCGGGCTTCTGCAGACGTTAATACACAAAAAAAACGTGTATTATCCCTACATTATTTCCGACCGTTGTTGGCAAATCCAAAAGTAATTTGATCGATGTAAAAATATTTCAACCGTTAATTTCGCTCTGCAAATGATTTCAATTTCACGTCAGTTTAAATTTCAGTGCAAATGAAATGAATTTATGCATACATTTATTCATTTAGAGGTATGTGAAAATCAATCAATTCGTGCAATAATTAACTTAAAGGGGACGTTAACTTATTTCAACCAAATAATCGATTTTTGTTAATTTGAACTTTCGTAGACAGATTTTAACCTCTAATGAGTATTAATTTATTGCGCTATGCAAATGAGCTGAACATCTCATTAATTGACTGATTTAATGATAGGTACACATGGTGTTAATGTACACAGTAATTCATTTAGTGAAGTGAACATCAACTAATGTGCACAAATAATCATTCGTAGATAACAATAATTTATTTCAACCAAATATTAATAATTGAGTTCACAGTATTACGTATTCACGCAATACTCGACATAAACACTACAATATCTAAACTGATTTGTACATTTGAACATTAGTATGCTTTACAATACATGAGCCACGCCATAAGAAAATCAACATAGTTGTTTTGCGACCAGCATGGATCCAGACCAACCTGCGCATCCGCGCAGTCTGGTCAGGATCCATGCTGTTCGCTTACGGTTTCTCTAATTGTAATAGGCTTTAAAAGTGAACAGCAGGGGTCCTGGCCAGACTGCGCGGATGCGCAGGCTGGTCTGGATCCATGCTGGTCGCAAAGCCATTATGTTGATTTTCTCATGGCGTGGCTCACATTTTCTCCAAGAGCCTCGTTACAGATCGCATTGATATTTGTGTAAGACTGATTAGGGCATTCTCTGTCTCGTTTAATTTGATTGAAGTAATAAAGTATGTTATATATCGAATTTTGATTTCTGTTAAATCTGTCTAGTGTTGAAAGTATGTTTAATCCCCCACGCCCATCCACAATACGCATAGTGTTCGTCAAATGATGCTGAACTAATCTGCAAATCAGTTTTATATAGTTAACATTCATATATCGGACTATACAGGTGGAATTTATGCCATTATTGTTTTAATCTTATGCTACACGTTTTGCAAAGCCGTTAGCGCCCGTGTTTAAAATTAAACTTTTGACAGTTTTCAGCACTATAACTATTTTACATGTTTTGTGTCCTTCCGGGATCTAGTGTGTTCGAAAGAATTATATATATTGGAAAACATCATCGAAATACCTTTCGAACACACTGGATTCAAATAGATATAAATTTCAAGGCAATTAAATATACATATTCCTACCAGTTGAAAATAGAAGAGGAGGTTTTTTTTGAAGAATTAAAAATATGTTAGTTTACTTTGGGTGATATCACGTTAATTGATCAGATAATCCCCTTAATTAGGTAAAGATTTATAACCTGGAAGTTGTCCTTCTTACTTTTATCAAGCGGAATGAAATATTGTGAATATGCACGGAATACAATGTAAAGCGTTATCAAACATATATCATCGAAAACAGTGAAAAAAATCACATGTCCTCGTTGTGTAATGATTATAAATTTATATTTGCAGGTTCAAACCATGCCGACGAAATACAATTTGTTCTCGGTATTCCGTTGCTAAGCAATGCATCAATCTTTGGTTTAAGTAATATTAATTACACATCAGAGGAAAAACAAGTCTCCCGTGCAACTATGGCTCTGTGGTCCAACTTCGCAAAATCTGGGTACGTTTATTCAAATCTATTTTCCTTAACATTAGATTCAACTTCTACGAATGCTGGGCAAGTGAAGTATTTCAACTTCTAAAAAAGATTTTTTAAAATGTATCAAGTTGCCAATTGCTGTCCAATTTTGCAAAGGAATAGATAACTAATATACTGAGCAGTTTAATATTTCTTTCTTTTAATGCAGATTAGTTATTCTTTGTTTCAAGAATCCAGGGTTCATGGTGATCAGCGTTACAAGTAGGTAACTGAAAATTGTTGCATTTTTTAAATAATACATTTCCATTAAGTATTCTGATCAAGTCATCAGTCTTAATAAGATAAATAGAGAATATTAGGTTACTGTCTTATAAATTTAAATTTATTAGTCGGATACCCATTCTCAACAAGCAATCGTTACTATCAACAGGCCATAACGACGCTTGAAAGTAAAAATAGATACCTGTTTCTCGACGATTTGATTCAATGATGTTCCTTTCCAAATGCAATATTCCTTTATTTAAGTATAGAAATCAAAATATCCTTCGTGAACGCACTGGATGATTCAGCCCCCGTTTCCTTGAGCTATTCCGTTATAAAAAAACGCCCGCTCTGAAATTTTGAAATCGGTCTGCAAAAACTGAAGCGAGCGGAAGCTGATTTTCAAAAAAATATATTTGTTTTTGATTTTGGAAAAAAAATGGAGCGGGAAATCCGTTGACCAAGTAATCAATTTGGTGTGGCCTAATAAAGAAATATACATTTTTTTTTCTCGACGCCAAATTTAATAAACCGTATATCCACAAATATCGGGAAGAGTTATTTTCAAATATTATCAAATGTGAATCCTTTTACTATGTATTAAATAAAGTTGTAGTAGATAATCGAATAAAGCAATTTAAATATAAGACTATACATAGAATAATAGCAACAAATGCTGATCTGTTTAAGTGGAACATCGAAAATAGTCCATTTGAAGTCTTAGATCACTTTTTTCTTTATTGTAAATATTTAGATACCTTCTGGTCAAAAGCTAAAGTTACTTTTAATAGATGTAGTTTTAATAAATCATTCAGAAGTCTGAAATGTATGATTATTTGATATAAGATATATCTTATAACTATATAAATTTATTACTAAATTGTATTTCATACTGCATATACTAGAACATTATTTTATCTGAAAAAATGATATTGACACAGAAATTGTAAGTTAAAGAGACAGGCCAAAGATCACAATTTATAAAAAGTAACTTGAGATGAAATATTGTGTAGATAGATGCATGAAGAAGAATAATTTATGTCCGTTGGTGCCCCAGTCTCCCTACACATTACCCGATGCCCTACTCTCGGTTTTACTTTTGATTAAAAAGTATTTAGGAAAACATGAAACATTAATATGCAAATCCTCATATCTAATTACAGGAATCCAAACATGCCAATGGATGTAACCTTTTTCACGAACACAGCGTGGCCGGAGTATGATATGACGTCCCAGCGTTATTTTCAGATATCCAATCAAATGTCTCCAGCCTCGGTGATTGAGGGATTCTATCCTAGAAGAATGGCATTCTGGTCTGACATAGTTCCAGAAATAAAGCGGCTGCACAGTTGTCAGCAAAAACAACCAGATATTTTTCATTTTGATCCATCTCTTGATATAGTTGGATAAAACAAACCCGGAGTATTATGTCTTATCATGTGAACATAACTTAGTATTTGATTGCATAGAAACGTTTTAAAGATTTCATACAAGTGATGATAAATCCTCAATAGTATCCCGCTTTTCGTATATTCAACAGTATTTTGGTGAATATTAAATATATTTTCTTTACTATGCTCCATGTTAAGGGAATACACGTGGTATCAATTTAACAAATCATCTATTGCTTTGTGGTTATATTTTTTAAGACAAATGTGTACGATGTCTTAGAATGTTCGGTAGAACTTCAAAGTGAACTCGGTACTACCCCATCATTTTAGTTTGAACTGGGTATTGACTAAACGGCATATAATATTCAGAAACCCGATACCCAATAATTTATACATTAATTTGATATCCATGCATTTCGGTGGGAGCTTATTAATTTTTCATGCTTTCAGACGAAACTGTAGAATAAAGAAATAAACAAAATAAAGGATACATGATCACCATCATAGTACTTATTCAGTTGAATTTTTCACACTTTTAAGAATTCCAGTGGTAACATTTTTTCAGCCATCATTGTGGCAGCCATCAAACTGGATGCTATATTTCAGTAAGTATGCCCTTATATATGCAATCTAGCCTTCAAATTAATCTGTTTTTCTAACTAAGACATGGAAATTTACATTTCTAAGTGGTGAAGTCTTATATTTATATGGTTTCGTTAACGTTTTAATCAAGTATTGATTTTTATACATGAAAAATATAATTTTCAAATGCAATTATATGTAGAAAATCGTCTTTTTTATACATCTAAGTCTTAACTGGTAAAATGCGGCCATTCTTTAAAAGAAATAGTATATTTATCTAAATGCATGCTTAAGACATTCATTTTTAACATAGTATCAATTATTTAAAGAGATTGTATTTTTTATAAATCAAAACTGACAGGGTGTAGCAAAAGTCCTTGCTCCAATGAATACCTATTATCATATAAGAAAACACAAATATGGTGACGAAACTAGAGTTGTTATCTGATTTTCCTTTTATTTAAACATCATCACTCAAACTAAAACACCCTTTACATGTAAGAGTACAGCTTTGTCCAAAATCTAATACAGGAAGCTTGCAACAAATAAAATATGATAGTGTCATTTGTAGAAGGCAACATGAATTAGCATTAGCAGTTTTAATTTTTTTAGTATAATAGTAAGATATGACTTTAATAAACTGTCTGCAGCCTTACACAAACAAGCATGGTTAATAGCCAAATTGCTGCATATGAACATGTTGGTGTAACATGAGTGTATCTAAATTTGGATATAAATAAACAGATCTGTATGAAATATGACGAATTCCACCCATCCCTTTCCCTCACACACTCACTGTTTTTGATAAATTTTTCATTCTAACTGTAACTGTTATAGTCCCAGATATCTATATGGATTAGAAATCCATTGTGCTACGGAAGGTCTCGGTCAAACTGTGAATAAATACATGCAGTTTAACCACAAATTGTTATAATTTCACACACTGAAACCTTTGGTACGTGTTCTTTCGTGATTCAAATTTAATCCAAATCTTCAGACAACTGAGTATTAACAGTTGCAAAAAAGGAACTTAAGTATCACAGCCACCTGATGAATGAGTCCAGAAGAAATGAAGTATTTATCTTGAATTATGAACAAGTTGAAAGTCCTGTTGTCCATGTATTGACCAGAAGAAATACAAACTGTACAGTAAAACCTTTTGCCAGCGGAGACCGGCCATCTTCTAACAGAAACAATCTGGCTTGAAACCCACTAATGTTGAAAACCTTTTGTCAACATAGACATCATAGCTTTTACACCACGAATGTAAAAAAACAACACTTTTCTTTCCACAGAAACCTTCTGGCTTTAAATTCAACCAATGTCGAAAATTTTTTTTCTGGCTTGAAAACCACAAATTGAAAACCTTTTATAGAAATCTTATACAGACACTATCTGGCTTTTAACAGCACGAATGTCAAAGAAAAACAGTAGAAACCTACTTGCTTTAAATCCGCCAATGTCGGAAAGGTGTTTTCCCTACAGAAATCCTCTGACTTTAAAATCACCAATATTGAAAACCTTTTATCCTACACATAGACAACATGGCTGTTACACCATGAATGTCAAAACGCCTCTTTTTCAACAGAAAGCCTCTGGCTTTAAACTCCACCAATGTCCTAAAGGTTCTTTATCCTAAAAAAAAATCCGGCTTTAAAATCACCAATATTGAAAGTATTTTATCCTACATATAGACAACATAGCTTTACACCACGAATGTAAAAAAGCCTTTTTTCTCATCAGAAACCCTCTGGCTTTAAACTCTACCAATGTCGAAAAGGGATTTTACCTACAAAAACCACCAGGCTTTGAAACCACCGATATTGAAAACATTTATCATACATATACCGTCTGGCTTTAACACCATGAATGTCAAAAAGCTTTTTTCAACAGAAACCTTCTGGCTTTAAACAACACAAATGTCAATAAGGTGTTTTCTTTCAAATAGAAACCTTCCGGCTTTAAACACCACCAATGTCAAAAAGGTTTTATCCCAACAGATACCACTTGGTTTTAAACACCACTTTTGTCAATATATCGGCAATTTGACTAAACATGTGTATTTGCTGGAGCAACTCAACAAACTAGTGTTCATTACTGCCTGCTTGAGACAAGTTGCGTAGTTTGTCCTATCTAGTGTGGGGGTGGAGAGAAGGGGTGAACCATTATATACAGCCCGTCTAGACGTAACCGGTAAGGCTTTAAGCACTGTCATCTGACAATAGGGGTAATATCGCCTTGGAGGTGTGTTTGTGTGTGGTGGTTGGGGGGTGGGGGTGGGGGGGGGTGATGTTATAATTGTTCGTTTCTTTATTTCCTGATTTGAACATTCGATTTTTCTGACCACTGCACGGTATCATCCGCAATATCAATGCATTTCTGCACACTCTATTCTTCCCATTCATGAGTTCTCAGATATTGTAAAATTCGAAAAACAGTTATAGTGTCATCTTCATCTAAAAATGTATTTATTATTATCTGCAAATTGTCACTCGATTTTTCCTAACTAACCTTTTTTTCGTATTCACTTCTTATCTACCTACTTATGTATAATTCTAATGACATTTCCATCAAAACAAAATTTTGATTTTCTTTCATTTTTCCTCTTTATTTCAAATCACTAAGTGTTATTGCTTTTGTTATATTCACACTTTAATGTAATTTGTTGTTATGTTTTCTTTTGTCTATTTCTGTTATCCTATTTAATTTCACGCAGACATAATTACTTTATATTATTCCTATAATAATTATGTTAGATGACCATATGTTGGAGAGGCTTCAGCCAAATATGTTATCCGCTTTAAATGAAGTTTATTATTATTTCTTATTACTATCTGTTACTACTCGTTCTTCTTTTATCAGTATTTAATAAACGGTATTATTGCATACGTTCCACTGCGACACACAGACATCGGTTGCAGAATTCATGAGTTCATTTCTGTCCACTGAGCTGAAATCAATTAGTAACTTTCTTGGAAATCCATCCGTTGAATCCACTGCAGGAACAAATAGATTTAATACGATCATGAAAACCTAATCCAAAACCCAGACGCATGGGATGTGGGAGATGTATGTTATCAACAAACTGTTCTTTCATCACTGCTCGTTATGGTTTGAATATATGGCAGTAGTTTATTCAGGGCAAGGCATCGATCTATAGGCCCTTTTTATTTGTCAACGTTGTTACTATCGTATTTAATGTTCGGATTTCTATGAGATAGTAACGGTGCATTCCCATGAAACCAAAGACCTTGGTACCAAAAAACGAGGACACGTCTTTATTCCTTTATGTTATAAATGCTAGTTAGTCTTTATCAGTAAACGAAGGTTTATAAATCAACAAAAAGTTCGAATTTACTTTACGCAAACTGGAAATATATTATTGTACAACTGAAAATGATTTCCACAAATGTGGCAATTTTTACGCTCATAACCGCATGTTTTTCCCAGACGCCAGTCACAGTAAACACAAATGTTGGAAGTATTATGGGATATCAGGAGTTTATTCCTGTTGACGGTGAGCAAAAGTTGATATCAAAGTTTCTTGGAATTCCATTTGCTGAATCGACAACAGGAACAAATAGATTTAGGAAACCAAGAAATATTTCTATGGCGTGATATCAACAAGCAGTTGAATACGAAGAGTTATTGAAAGTGTATGGTGTTCCTGGATTTTCCGAAGACTGTTTAACTCTAAATATATATGTATCAAATGGACTCAAATCAAAAGATATGCTCCCAGTCATGGTTCGGATATATGGAGATGGGTTTACACAGGGTGCGGCATCACTGTACAACCCCGATGTACTAGCTTTGTTTGGCAACGTTATTGTTGCAACAATAAACTACCGTATAGGCATGTTTGAATTTCTACGTGACAGAAATGGTGCACTCAGGAAACCAAGGGCTTTGGGACCAGCACCTGACACTTAATTGGGTACATGACAATTTGAAAGTTTCTTTGGTTACAAGGATGAAATAACAATTTTTGGAGAATCAGCTGGTGCCGCTTCTGTTATATTACATGCATTATATCCTGGAAATAAAGGACTGTTTAAAAGGGTAATTGCAGAAAGCGGAACGGCTATCTCTCCCTGGGCACTGCTGGATATTTCTGACTTTGAAATTCATTTGAAAGAGCAAAGTTGTTTACCTGATTCAAAGTCATGTGTTACCTGTCTGCAGTCAAAAGATCCGGTTTCACTGCAGTCGAGCACAATTCCCTTTGGACCAATAGTAGACTTCTTAGTTGACATCCCAAGAAATATAATCAAAGGACAATCTGCAGTCACTTCTAACTCAAGAGACATTTTCGCTGCCCTTAATATCATGGTTGGTGTACATGATTTAGATGGAACTCTAGAATTTATCCGTTTTTCTAATATGATGCGTAATTCCGATCTGGAATTCAATCTGGAATTCAATATAACGAAAAACAATTTCCGAACTCGGATCGTTCCTTTTTTGATTAACGAAACATTTTCTCCTGAAGACAATGATACAAGAATGGCACTAGAAAGACTGCTGACCTTCTTCTTCGTCGATTGGAAAGACCCGGATGACTATGTCAGTATACGCAAGCTTGTTTCTGATATGTCAAACGACGCAGTTTTCTTCGCACCAGCGGCCCAGACAGTTGAAGCGCACGCTTAGTTACAAAAAGGAAGCGCATACTTTTTTGAATTTGCTAAGATTAGAAGCAATGTTATTGATGTTCTTTCATGGCTGAATGGTCAGTACCTTTAATATTGTGTGTGTTTTGGAAAATGACATATATTATAGATATTCAGTATGTAAGCTGTGCGGGTCTACGGTTCGAAGACGATTTTCAAAAATGCATTTCTGCAGAGTCTGAAAATGTGTGTATCTGACAGTAGGAAGTTACAAAGTAACTGAAAACAGTAGTATATATAAAACAAGTAAAACCCATGGTGAAATATAATTTAAATCATTTATAAAAGCGTATCAGACATCAACTTATATATACCTAAACTATTTATTTTCTGAACACTTAGCTTTATTGCATAACGTTACAGGATCAAACCACGCTGACGAAATATTGTATGTATTTGGAATACCTCTAAGCACAGCTGTATTCATCTACAACAGGAATGGTGCTCATTCTTCAACTGAAAATAAACTGGTTTCGCTGGCAACAACGGCATTTTGGACGAATTTTGCCAAATCCGGGTATGTGTAAACGTTTAAAGTTCTATTTGGCGAACTAGATGCACAAAGAAATTTTTAGGTTTTCGCGTGGTTGAGATGGGAGGTTTTTTTCAGTAATAGGATTTCGTCTAATTCTTTTCAGGCGTAGTTGTTGAGCATGAAGTTCAAATTAAAAAAAAAAAAAGATGTTATCAAAATCAAAATTCCTACTACCAATCATGGAATATTAGTGATTCGATCAATAGTATATCTCATAGTTTGCTTGTGAGAAAGATTATACCTGGTACTACATTAATAACATTAATTGTACTTCATTCTCACCATTAGCTATTGATTTAGGCCAGAGGATCATCATTTAGTGTATTTTATTTAGTTAAATAAATGAATCTATTGTGTATACACACAAACATGTTTATTTTATGTTTTCATACACTTCTCTTTTCTATGCCCGCCAGTAGTACTCCCGCCATCCGCATTGATTATCGCCAGACAACTGCATTCAACTGAGCTACGTACATCTTAGTGAAGTTCTTGACGTCCGTGACATCACTAACCTGGTTGTGCATGATGCAAAATGAATTTCATGTGTCCTAAATAGGCTAAATCGTAGTTTAAGCCGTACTTTTAGCGTAACAAATAAATTTTATGCACATGTTGGTTCATCAGTATGTTTCTTGAAATGCCAGAAGGTTGGCACTGTAAGTTACCTTTAGCCAGTGTAATTGTCGTGAATGGCAGTCAAACGAGGAACACTAAGAATTAAGCTGAAATGGGTTTAATTGTCTGTTGTAATTTGGTGGTTTAATATTTGAATGAAATGGAACTTTTGAACATTGTTGGTAAGATATGTAATACAATAATAGTATAATTGTTCAGTATGTTTATATGTGTTAATAATGTCTGAAAGGTATAGGTGACCAATTATTAAAGTAAAGTAATGTAGATTCTGTATAGATTACCGTTATATCAATTTTTTAAATGAAATTTGGGCATAATATCTCTTTAGAGTTTGACATTTGCATGACAGAAACTTGAAACAGGAAAATGACATATCCGTTTTAAGTTGATGACCTTTTATGATTCGGCGATTTTTTTTTTTATAATTGTGTTTCCAGAAATCAGACTATCTACAATTGTATCGAGTGCAAACATCGTATTTATCATTCTCTAGGTAATATCTGTAAGGAAGGTAGTCCTGTTTTGACTTTATGTTCAAACAAGCATAAGAACACTGATATTCCAGTTATCAACGAAATCATTTCACTTTTCACTTTCAGAAATCCAAATATTCCAATGGATGTGACTCAATTAAGATGTCCTATTTATTATTCTTCAAGTAATATCTTTAAGGAATGTAGTCCTGCGTTGACTGTGTGTCGAAACAATCGTAAGAACACTGATATTCCTATAACTTTTCTTTCAGAAAGCCAAACATTCCAATGGATGTGACTCAGTTCACGGGAACCAGTTGGCCGGAATACTTAATTGCTTAAAAGTAATGGTGACAAACAGAACCAGAATATCAGCAGCTAGATGGTCATTGAATCACATAAAGTGATCACCTGTGTGCAAGGCTTCAAGTGTATTTGTATTACGTAATGGTAAAAGTACAGAGCTGGATTATGCAATGATATATTATGATCCAGTATGGCATCTAGGAAACATGTAGGATATAAGGATGTGAATGCATGACAAAACAAAAATTAGAACTAGAGTGAAGGGCAAAACTTCGGAGTGCCATATGTATGTCAAAAATAAACAAAAATTAGAACTAGAGTGAAGGGCAAAACTTTGGAGTGTCATATGTATGTCAAAAATATACATGCTGGATTCAAGAGTGTAGTTGTTTTTCACATCAGGACAATAGTTTTAGCTACTGTAAATTGCTTAAAATGTATGATAGCTTATTTTTGTGAATTTGTCATTTCAATGCTCTAGCTATTATTCAGAAAAGAAGATTTTTAAAGTTTTTGTTTTACATATAAGCCTATAGTATGTCCATGCCACACGCAGGGGTGTGGCCATTCTGACCCTATGGCAATAATTTGAACAAAAATAGTAGAGAGTCAAACCCTTATATCACATGCCAAATATCAAAACTCTAGCGAGTTTCTTATAAATAAGCATATTAATATTTTTGGGACTTTACAGACGGATAGACGTTCAAATTTGCGTATTAAAATCGAAATTTCGAGAAACTACATGTAATACAAATTTCGACTTGGTAAATTAAAATTTCTAGATAACTAACTCCAAAGTTTGTGTTAGTTACTCCAAATTTCGAGTAAGTAAATCGAAATTTAGAATCAGAATCTCGCAATTTCAACAAGGTAATTGAAAATTTCGACTTAGTTTGTAAAATTTCGAGATAACTAACTCGAAATTTCATGTTAGTTACTCTAATATTTTACTTAGAAGCTTGAAATTTCGAGTTACAAAACTCAAAGTTTCGGCAAAGTAACTCAAAACTTCGAGTTGGTATCTTACATACTCCTGACACTGGCTTTTCCTTACATACCAGCTTACATGCACAAACTTAACCAGTCAGAAAACAGAAAGCGGATGTAGACTATAAGGATCTTACATTCCTGCCTGTGTAAGACGGGGTTTTCCCTACCCGAGGGACAGTGTGGAATGGAAAACCGAGCGTTAGCGAGGTTTTTTATCCATGCTGTCCCGAGGGTTGGGAAAACAGAAGTCTTACACAGGCAGACATGTTAGATTATTTTTCTTGCCTATCACGTTCAAAATAGATTGTGATGACAAATAGATTTGGGTATTTCCTGACATTATATATAAAGTTTATGACGTCACAACGGTGGCAGTACTATGTGACGTCACTTTAGTGCACGCTATTTAAGACAAGGTTTTTCCCTAGGGAAAGACAGGAATATCTATCCCAGGTGCGTGCTCGGACAAATGTATACGTTCCTCGCTAGGTAAGCAAGAATATAAGGATCTTACATGCCTGCCTGTGTAAGACGGGAGTTTCCCTACCCTCGGGACAGTGTGGAATGGAAAACCGAGCGTTAGCGAGGTTTTTTATCCATGCTGTCCCGAGGGTTGGGAAAACATCTGTCTTATACAGTCAGACATGTTAGATCATTTTGCTTGCCTATCATGTTCAAAATAGATAGTGGAGACAAATAGGTTTGGGTATTTCCTTACATTATTTATAAAGTTTATGACGTCACAATGGTACCAGTACTATGTGACGTCGCCTTAGTGCACGCTATTTTAGACAAGGTTTTCCCCTAGGGAAAGACAGGAATATCTATCCCCGGCGCGTGCTCGGATAAATGTATACTTTCCCCGCTAGGTAGGCAAGAAAACGATTTGAACGCGGACGCTAAGGCCAATGCAGACGCTAACAAATTGGCGGGTGCAACAGCTTCGTTTATTTCTAGCAATCAAGTTTCATGGTCTATCTCTGTTGTCTTTAAGTTAACAAAAAGTTATACTACAAGTTATTTCCATTACAAATATCGCTTTTATGAATTTTAGATCAAAGAGCTGGTCTACATTAGTTGTTATTGAGACGTATATTCCAAAAACATAACCAAGTAAGACGTTAGGTTTTAGTATTGTTCTAAATATCGCTTTTTAATTTTTTGATTAAAGTATTTGAATATAAGATAGTAAGCCATGATGCAATTTATTCACTTATAGCAATTTGTGCAGTCAATGTTATATTGAGTCTATTTAGATATTTTGTTCAAATACCATCCTTTACCTGAAGGCAGCGCGGCGAGATCTTCAGTTTTAGCTGCATGTCGGTATAGTCGTAAGTGACTCATTTATTTTCAAGTTTTTGTTATCAAATAAGATTTAAAATTGTCTGACTGAGTGCAAACATATCTTTTAGCAAACATTTCTCAAGTGTTTTATTAATGCGTTGGAGAAATCTGAGCCCAGATATGTGCTAGAAAATCAACTTTACATGTTTCAGATTACCTTTTCAAAAAAGTACTAATATCTACGGAATACTGTTTTGTTCATGTCATATCATCGCCCATTGCCTAATTATCAAAGCGATAGAACAGTATGGCATAAGGATGGCGATGGTAGAACAGTAGGATGGTAGGATAGTAGCATGGCCATAGTAGGATTGATTGTGATGGTAGTGAAGTAGGATAATAGGATGGCGATAGTGGGATGGTGGAATAGTGATAGTAAGATGATATAATGAGATAATGTCATCCTACTATCCTCCTATTCCTATCCTACCATCCTGTCACCGCTATCCTACTATCCTCCTATCCCTATCCTACCATCCTGTCACCGCTATCCTCCTATCCCTGTCCTACCATCCTGTCACCGCTATCCTACTATCCTCCTATCCCTATCCTACCATCCTGTCACCGCTATCCTACTATCCCTATCCTACCATCCTGTCACCGCTATCCTACTATCCTCCTATCCCTATCCTACCATCCTGTCACCACTATCCTACTATCCCTATCCTACCATCCTGTCACCGCTATCCTACTATCCTCCTATCCCTATCCTACCATCCTGTCACCGCTATCCTCCTATCCCTATCCTACCATCCTGTCACCGCTATCCTTCTATCCTCCTATCCCTATCCTACCATCCTGTCACCGCTATCCTACTATCCTATTTTAACCTGTCACTTGCAGTATTTTCGACCCGATATCAGGGTGCCGTATATCTTTCTTGATATACCGTCAGTTGATCATGTGACCAGTGATATACGGTCAGTTGATCATGTGACCTTATGATCGATATTGTTGTCATCAGAAATTTTCCAACGAAACCATCATCATTGTGTTGGAAATGTCCGAACTAAGAAAATGAGTGGTCAAATAATGAGTTTTTATTCAAAAACGAAGAAGTTATTGCGATTTTGCCGGTAATCACGTCATTATATAAGTGACGTCATTACGAATATGACGTCATTAAAGCGGTTGTCGCACACTTATTTTTGTAAAATAAATTGCCAAATATCGGAAAATGAAGTAATGACAAGATAAATAGAATAATAGGTTAGTGCCTAAGATGGAGAAAGTTTATCTGGCTCGGCTCCGGACGTTATCAGGTTCGCCTTCGGCTCACCCGATAACGTCCTCCGCCTAGCCAGATAAACTTTCTCATCTACGGCACTAACCTATTATTCTCTATATACTAGGTCGGCCATTTTCTTACTATGTGCCAACTATATGTGCGCTGTCTTGTTTTGCGTTTATTCGCACTATAGTAGGGCAATGACCACTAAATATCAAAACGCGAGAAGAAAAAGAACGAAAAGCGACGGCAGGATAGTAGGGTGGTGGGACAGTAGGATAGCAGAATCGTAGGATGGTAGGATAAAAGAATGGTAGGACAGCTTAGTATGATAGCGCGTTAGGACAGCGGTGGTAGGATAGTAATATATCACCCTATCATCTTACCATCGCTATCCCACCATCCAAATATCGCTAACATCTTACCATCGTTCACTATACTATCCTATCCTATCGTACTATGATCTACTATCATATCATCGCGCTTTAAATAATTAGTAGATGGGCGATGGTAGCGGATATGAACTAAACAGTATTCCGTAAATATTAGATTACTGCGCTTCGAATTCTTACAGTTGAAAAAATAGCTCAACTTATTAACATGGTAATTTCCGCATATTAATCTGTCATTGGGTAAAATTCTTTCGTTTCCTATTGCTTGGAGTATTTTGGATCTTTTGTGTCAAAATACAGAACAGTAGTTTATAAACGTGTACATGTATTTTTAATATTGCGTGTGAAACATTGTTTTTTTTTAATCAAACCTTGCAGTGTACATTTCATCTCAATGTTCTTATATCTATATTTTATTTTTTCTCCATACATTTATGTCATTAAATTGTAATATATAGCAGGACCATGTTTTAATATATTTAAACGTGACGAAGCAGTTCCTCAAGGGCGTAACCCGAGTGAACTACTTTACGCGGCGTATAACGAGTCCTTTCTTTAAGAACACTTTTCTGCCATCTTAATTAGCAGAGATACATTGCACAAAACGAGGCGTTTCGGAATTTGTACTTTTTTTTGTCTTTTTTCTTCCTTAAGCTTGGCTCGTAATAACTTACGACCTTAAGCTTGGCTCGTAATAGCGAGCTCGAAGAGCAGGCCCGAAGGGCCTGCTCGAGAATCGAGCTTTACGGTAACGCAAGTATACTTTCACACTTGGTGATGGATTTGAAAAGTTTCGTCGGAAGTTTTAAAAAAGCGCACCCTAACGGACTGGTGCTCACAGGAAGTACTTCTTTCCGGAGCGAATACAGAACTTCATTCAGTTGCTAAAAAATATTCATCACTTAACAATAATGAAAAAATGATTTCCAGTTGTTTGAAAAAAAAATATTGTTTTCATTTAAAAGATCAAGCATCGGCCACAAAATGGAAAAAATGTCATAATAAGCAAAAAGAAACGGGAACGCGGTATGACGTCACCGTGACACCGGCTTCCCATAAATTTTACAACGTTATGATATTCACTGTTATAGGTATGGTGACACTAAATGTAGACTTTTTAAGTGAATAGGTTCTCCTGAGTTCTTGTGACTAGTGAATAGTTTCTTTGTGACAAATAAATGATGCATAATATTTTTAGATAAATCCGATTTCTTTGAGCTCGCTTTGAGGGTTTGCCTTATTTCATATTAACTTACGACCCGTCTTGTTAAGACTGAAACGTAAACTGCGGCGCAACAAAGTTTGAAAACTTGCAGAAAAGACTACAAATGTTACAACAAACATGTTGTTGTTGTAGTCTTTTCCCAGACGTATTCAATAGTCGGTCATATGTAGTAGTGGTAGTTTTGGTGTAATGGTGAACACCATTATGGTAAAGTTTCATCAATTTATTTGTAGGACCGTACCAGTATAGTACACGAAGAAAAAACCTAAAACATAAGACATTAAAGTCAGGAAACATAAAAATAATACGAATTACAATTCAAAAATAGCAGATGCGAAAAATACAGATTTCACAAAATACATCTCTCGCGGTTATTAAGTTATTACTAAATTCCAAAAAAAAAACAAAGCTAACCAGAAACGTCTAGCAAATGTACACTTAATACTAAAGAGTAAGGTGTCCAAAGGTAAGGACATTTTGCCAAAGTACAAAAGTAGTTCTTAAAACTTGCGTTCACTAGCCAGTGATTCTAAAGAATGATGAATAGAGGGCCGTGCCAATGTGAGTTCGCGCCAAAAGTAGTTATTTGTGCATGAACATAACTGACCAATGAAAACGTCTCCCTTCTTACAAAACAAGTTCGTATGCACGAGA
The DNA here is from genome assembly GCF_021730395.1 of Mercenaria mercenaria. Lineage (NCBI taxonomy): Eukaryota > Metazoa > Mollusca > Bivalvia > Venerida > Veneridae > Mercenaria > Mercenaria mercenaria. The sequence continues at coordinate 26,357,098 of NC_069366.1, read as the reverse complement.
GGACACATGACTGGACATGATAATACAAACACGGAGTACAATACAATGCAACGTAACACAGAGTACAGACATGATACAACCACGGAGTACTGATACGTCTGCTTTAGGAATATGTAAGAATATATAAATAAAGATATAATAAGTATTTCATCAAGTTAAGTAATCAAGTGAAACTTGACACTGCTACATATATATAGAACATCGTCTCCTCGCGTACTAGTTGATGCCAAATATCATTTTCGCTCGGGTATGAAACCACAAAACTTCAAGTTGAAAGTGCAAGCATGTACAAAACAGTAAGAAAAGAAAGCGAGTGGATATTGGTGACTGACAGCTTTGTTCGATTATCTTTATTCAATCTGGTTCAAATATTAGCTCAACATTACTTTTTAAAAACTTAAACCATAACATAAAACCTTTATAGGTTTATGAAAGAAACCTATAGTCTATCATGATTTAACCTGCACGAAAGTAATGACTAATATGTACTCAGTTAATAAGTGCAGCATAATGATATTTACTTTTGAAGTATAAATACTTCTCTATGAATGAAATCATTTTGAATACCATATATTATCATTTATTGTTACTATTGTTGTTGTTGTTGTTATTAGTCATGTGTTATAAGATTTTAAAACAAAACTGAGGCAAATGTGTGGCATGTCTTTTTACTGTAACCAGCTCTGGTGCTTTAATCTTACCTCAGGTGAGTTTTTGTAATCACCCGTTGTCTTACCTCGTTCGTTGGCATCAACGTTTTACTTAAACATCCTTTCCTTTGAAACTACAGGTCAGATTGCACCAACCTTGGTCTGTAGAATCCTGATAAGTCTGTTAAAATGGTTCCGCTTGACTGATTGAAAAAATAGGAAAAAAAACACCTTTAAACTACTTCTCATGAACTAGTTAATGGATCATCACCAAACTTGGTCTGTAGCATTCTAATTCTACAGTCAAAATGTCAGATTTGACGGAAAAGTCATAAATAGATTTTAAAACTGTAATATTCTACATTTGTGTTCACACTAGTGAAATAAGTGTGGGTCAATTTTAATGTAACATTAAAACCACCACTGAAGATGGTTTAAATATTAATTAATCTTTTTAATCCACTTGACCTTCAAATAATCCACATTTTAACCACAAACTGGATTAAAACATATATATGTTTTGAACCAAATTTAAACTTAAGTCTGAACAGGGTTTTATTCACATGTAAATGTATTCTTTTATTCACTGCGGAAGTGTACTCTGTAGTGTGAAATTAAAACATTTTTTCTGAAAAGAAGACGTATAATGCAGTTCTCAGGATATATAGCTGAAACACTTAATACTTAACAGTTAACATGCTAACATGCCAAATATAGCAGTCAAAGTTTTATATAATTTCTTTGAATGTTCCTCGGGAGAAGTTCTACCAAGGATGGCTGTCCCGATTACTAAAAACTATGGCCGCCTTCTACTAGGCTTCTAAGTATATAGAGGACACTTTATAAGTTATCTTGTTTGAGACTGTTCGATTCTAGAACAGTTCCACACAATCTTACCTTTGGAGAACTCTACCACTTCACAAGTATTCCATTCTTGTACTATAATTGCTACAGACACTATTTTAACGCATGCATTTATGTAGTTTAACTTTAAGAGAAAGAATCGGTATGTAACAACACGTCTTTTATGTGATAATGGTGTACGGAATAAAGGTAACATTTTTTGTTCCAAGTGCAATTAATGTTTTGCACGTTATTCTACAGACATCAAAAGAAAATACGGTTTATGCCTATAAATCTCTAACAGAATATACTCAAAATGTTGCTCAAATATCATTGACCACCTTTAAAGCTAGTTCAAATATTAGCACATTGTAAACGTTAATAAATACGAAGCACAGCAATTATAGAATCATCAAGCTAGTCACAATTTATTCTAAGTTTATGAACATTTTCTACTAACCACATCATAAATAATGATTATAAAACTTGAAAATAAAGAAACACGGAATGCTTAACATTTTACTTATTGCAAAGTTGATTTTAAAAGTGCAAACTATTTCGTAATAAAATGATTTTTAAATTCGTACGGTGCTTTCCTTGTGTGTTATCATAGCCTTGGGTTGAGTGCAACAAGAAAAAGTTATGTATGGCCTTGAATATTTTGATTTCTATCAAGATTCGTTCTCCGTGTCACATAAAAAAACTCTATTCAGCAAGGTAAGTCATACTTTGTTTGAAGGAATGTTTGAACAAATGAAGCTCTTACGAATATGCGGGATCCTGGCGTGTGCCTCATTATGTGCTACTCAAACACCAGTAACGGTGAACACAAATGTGGGCAGCATCATGGGATTTCAGCAGAATATTACTGTTGACGGAGAGCAAAAATTAATTTCTAAATTTCTTGGAATTCCATTCGCCGAATCGACTGCAGGAACGAACAGATTTAGGAAACCTGTTCCAAAAGCGCCATTTCAAGGAACATTCGACGCTCGGAATATTCCAGCGGCGTGTTACCAACAGTCTGTTCAGGACATGGCTATGCTGAAAGACGTTTATGGTGTGAGTGGATTTTCTGAAGACTGTCTTACCCTGAACATATACGTTCCACATGAGCTTCGATCAAACGACCTACTTCCGGTCATGGTTTGGATATATGGAGGTGGGTTTATCCAGGGTGCGGCATCAATCTACAAGCCTGAAGCACTAGCTTTGTTTGGCAACGTTATTGTTGTGACCATAAACTACCGTATTGGTATGTTTGGATTTCTACGAGACAGTAACGGTGCATTCCCAGGAAACCAAGGACTTTGGGATCAGCACCTGGCAATCAAGTGGGTACACGACAATATTGATGGTTTCTTTGGTTACAAAGATGAAATAACAATTTTTGGTCAATCAGCAGGAGGTGCTTCTGTTATGCTTCAAGCAATATATCCAGGAAATAACGGATTATTTAAAAGGGTAATCGCACAAAGTGGAACGGCTAACTCACCTTGGACCTTAAAAGAAGTGTCCAGTTTTGAAACGTATTTTAGCGACCAAGGCTGTGCTCCGAACTCAAAGACATTTGTAACGTGCCTACAGTCGAAGAATCCGTCTTCACTGCAGTCTAATAAAACACTGTTTGGACCAGTGATAGATGGTGAATTTTTGGTTGACTCGCCGAACGAAATCATGCACGGAAACTCTGCAAAGACTGCTAAAGCTAGAGACTTCTTTGCCTCCCTCGATATCATTATAGGCGTAAATAATGTAGATAGCGCTGCGTATTTTGCTTATTTCGCAGCATTGCTAGGCCATTCAGACCTAGAGTTCAACATATCGAAAAATGAATTCAGAGACACCATTGTTCCGACTATAGTGAATCAGAACCTGTTCCCAAAAGACAATGATACAAAACTCGCGCTAGAAAAACTCTTGACATTCTTCTATACCGACTGGAAAGACCCGGATGATTATATCAGTATACGGACACACATTTTGGATATGTCAAATGATCTAGCTTTTGCACCAGCAGCCCAGACGATAGATGCACATGCCACGATACATACCGGAAAAACTTACTTCTATGAGTTTGCAGTTCCAGTACGAACCCATCTTGTCCCCATTCCCTCATGGATCAAAGGTGAATATTATTTTGTCAGAGATAAGGCTATATGTATGACTTCACTCTTAAGGTCTTCAGGTGACACATTTTGGTCTATAAACCACTGGCCTTTATGAATTTTGAGATAGTCTTCTATATTAAAAACAACAACACTTTCATAGCGTTATGGTTCTGAACAATAGAATTTGACCAAGTGCTATATTTTCTTAAAATATACAGTCACATATATGTATACCATTGTGTAAAAATTATTTTTTGATAGGGGAAGGGGTGTGTGGAATTGAAACGGTAGGAATTTATCCGTTTTAATAGTACTAAATTTACACTTTTGTTCCTGTTGACTCACATGCGGAGATATATTAAATTGCTCTGAAATTAATACTGTGCACACAAAACACATTCAGATATCTTTAATTCATTTTATGCTTGTATCAGTTCAATCAGAGTGCTCAAAATAAAGCTGATGATCTGTGAAATTAATGCATGCATTATTTTCGATGGTTGTTGGCAAATCCAGAAATGATTTGGTCGATCTTAAAAAATATCAACTTCTCTTGATTTCGTTTATGCGCTCTGCAAATGATTTGAATTTTAATTTAGTATAATGCTTAGCTGGCACTGAGTCATTCATTTAGACAAATGTGAAAATCAATCAATTTGTGCACAAATTAACTTAAAGGGAACATAAATTTATTTTAACCAAACAATAGTTCATTTGTAAATTTTGATTTTCGTAGACAAATGAATAGGATTTTACCTCCAATGAATTTAATTTACTGCGCTTTGCAAATTAGTTGAACTTCTTCTTAATTGATTGATTAAATGTTAGGTTCACATGATATAAATACGCATAGTAATTAATTTAATGATGTGAACATCAACTTAGATAGCATTAATTTATTTCAACCGAACATTAATTGATTGAACTGCATAGAGGTTCAAATAATTAAGTTTATGTACATTTTGCATTCTACAGAGGAATGCAGTATTAACGTTTCACACAATATTTAAACGGATTTGAACAAAAGTGTTCTTAAGAATATGTTTGAAGGATCTCGTGAAAGATTGCAGTAAGGTATTCTGTTATAATTTCGTATTTGCGTAAGGCTAATTTGTGTATTGTCCGTTTCTAGTTTTGTTTAATTTGAGTGAAAGCAATAAAGGATCTCAAGTTTTAAATGAAATCAGTATTTATATAATGTAAAATCGTCCACACCCATACACAATGGGTAGAGAGTTGGCGTCAAATTATGTTGTACCAATCTGCAAATCAGTTTTATAAGTTAGCCTTTCTATATCGAACTATTATTATTATTAACATACCAGATTTGTTGAGCGTCCTTTTCATATGAAATATACGTTCAAGGGCGCTTTACAATTAAACATGTGACATATCGCCGATATGTAGGAAAATCACAAAACATGGCATATGCAATCATAAAACTGAAACTGAAACTGAATAATTTGATTAAACGCCTATTTTTATTAATGATATATTCAATGGCGTTTTACACAATAATAATAATAGTTATTATAACAATATTAATAATGACAATGATAATAATTACAGCCTTTTGTAACAAACAGTCATGACCGCACCCCTCCCCTTGAGGTCATTTTACCCTTATTGCCAATACCAGTGCTTAAAGCACCTGGTACGCCCAGACGAGCTGCATATAGAGGTTCAACTCCCCCCCCCCTCTCCCCCCGGTAAATGGTGCCATCATATACTGTATTAGAAAGAATGACCACACACTTCAATATCACAGTTCCATTTTACAAGTGTGAGACTTCGTCCAGTCATCTCAAAAATTATCTTCCGTATTCTTGAATGAAAAAGTGTGTTTTCAGTGATGTTTTAAATGAACACAATGATGTTGAATCCCTTATTCCTGGAGGGAGTGCGTTCCAAACCTTTGCATCGGCTGTTTCAAAACGTCTGTCACCATAAGTTGCTGTTCGAATGTTCGTAGGTAACTCCAGTCTTAGTGAACCATTCTGGGATCGTAAGTCTCGTTTTGGTTGGTACACATTCAGCATTTTCTTGATATATACTGGACCTTTGTTATGTAATGTTTTATAGGTAAGTGTCAGGATTTTGAATTTGATTCTGTACTCTACGGGTAGCCAGTGGGGATCTTTCAGGATAGGAGTAACATGGTCATAGCGGGACGATTTTGTGATGAGGCGGGCTGCTGTGTTTTGAACGTGCTGTAGTCTTTTAAGATTTGTTTTCGGTATTCCATGCAGCAGCACGTTACAATAGTTCATCCGTGATTTTACTAGGGAGTTTACTAGAGATTTTGTTGCGTCAGTTGTTAGATATTTTCTTATGTGACCAATTTGTCTGATCTGACCATAGCACGATCTGGATACCCAGTTTATGTGCTGTTCCATGTCTAATCTCGCGTCAAGCATTGCCCCAAGGTTCCTAAAACAGGACGATGTTTTTTTATTTCAGAGTCGCCAACAGTAATTGTGACGTTTTCAACTACATGAGCAGTTTTGTTTAAGGCAAAAACTATCACTTCCGTCCTATCAGTATTTAGCTTGAGCATGTTTCTGTGCATACATGACACAATTTCCTGAAGACACGCTTCAACACGATATATTTAAAAAGATGCAGCATTTGTGTTTCGATTTCATGCTACCTTTTTGAAAAGATGTTTAAAATATAACTTTTTTTGACACTGTTTGAAGATATATTTTCCAACAGTCTATGATTATTTTCCATGTTTTTGTGTCTTTTTCTTATCCAGATCTTCTTACAGATTTTATCACATATACTGGAAATCTTTAAAACACACTGGATCCCAATAGATACAATGACGTGAAAAAATAACATACACATTCCTACCTGTTGAAAAGAGCTGAGGCAATATTTCGAAATATTACAAATATGTTAATTTATTTTGGATGCTATCACATTACTTAATCAAATAATTCCATTAAATAGGTAGAGATATATATACTGGCAGATGTCCTTGTTACTTTTGTCGAGCTGAATGGAATAGTGTGAATATGCACTGAATGGAATAGTGTGAATATGCACTGAATGGAATAGTGTGAATATGCACAGAAAACGAAGTGAAGTGTTATTAGATATTTATCGAAAAAAGAGAGAACAATTTCATTTTATCATTTTGTGATTATTATGAATTTATAATTGCAGGATCAGCCCATGGTGACGAAATACAATTTGTTCTCGGGTTTCCGTTGCTAAGCAATACATCAATGCTTGGTTTAAGTAATATTAACTACACATCAGAGGAAAAACAAGCCGCCCGTGTAACTATGGCTTTGTGGTCCAACTTCGCTAAATCTGGGTAAGTTTAACTTATACGAAGGTTGAGCAAGTAAAGTATTTTAATTTCTAAAAAAGATTTTAAAAAATGTATCTATCCAATTTTGTAAAGGTTACATAAGTAATATACCTGCATATATGGGTACGGCTAAAGCTGAACTTTTTTTTCATTAAATGCGTCTTAGTTATTGTTTGTTTGAAGAATCTAGGGTTCATAGTGATCAACGTTTCATGTAGGAAACGAAAACTTGCTGCATTTTTTAAATAATACATTTCCAATAATTATTCCGATCGAGTTGTTCATCTGTGCATGCTTAAGGTATAACCCACGTAATGGTGAATATTTCAAATGTTCAAAACAATGTTACAGCAATATTATGTATCCAATGAGAGACTTGTATGCAAAATTTAAACAACTTTTACCGTGCCGTTGTTTATAATTTTGTATAATTCATGATATTTCCTCAAGCTCAAGTAGAGACAAATTTCAAAGTGATGGCCACTGTCCAAAACGTCACTAAGATATAATGACATCCATGCATGTGCTTTGTCTGTGACACCAAAAGGTTGTTCGAGTCGATGTAACAGTGTTTCATGGTCAATCGTGCCGAAAGCTATAGACAGATCGAGTAGCATGAGAACTGTTACAGAAATTTGGCCTATTGATGTGAGGATGTCATTCTGTACCTTTAACAAAACCGACTTAGTTGAGAGAAACTTTCTGTACGCAGACAGCAGTCCCTAATGTAGCTTATTTTCACTCAAGCGCCGCTCAATACAGGCATCTACTACCGTTTATAAAAATTTTGAACTGATAGAGAGAAGTTATAGAGGTAGTCCAAAAGATCACATTTTTAAACAATAAATATTGTAGGTCGAAACAGAAGAAAATACATGTCTCTTGCCGTCACAGACTCCCAACATATTAGGCCTACTTTATGCCCTGTTCCAGAAAATATGTTATCACTAATAATTACACAAACTTCGTAAAATATTTTCAACATCCCATTTGAAACATTAATATGCATGTCCTCATATCTAATTACAGGAATCCAAACATGCCGATGGATGTTACCGTTTTCACGAACACAGTGTGGCCAGCGTATGATATGACGTCCCGACGCTATTTTCAGATATCCAATCAAATGTCTCCGGCCTCAGTCATAGAGGGATTCTATCCTAGAAGAATGGCATTCTGGTCTGACCTAATTCCAGGAATAAAGAGGGAGCACAGGTGTCAGCAAAAACAACCAGATATTTTTCATTTTGATCCATCAGTTGATATAGTTGGATAGAACCATCCGGTGTGTTTGATTGCATAGAAACATTTTAAAGATTTCAGACAAGTGAGTGTTAATTCTGTATAGTAACGCTCTTTTCGTATATTCAACAGTATTTTAGTGATTATTATATTTTTTACTACGTTCCATGTAAATAAAATACACCTGGAATCAAATTAACGAATCATCTATTGCTTCGTGGTAATATATTTTAAGGCAAATGTGTACGATATCTTAGAAAGTTTGAAAGAACTACAATGTACTAGATCAACAGAAAAGCTTTTAAAGTGAAGTGGATATTACCTCACCATTTTGGTTTAATAGGGTATTAGCTAAACTGCATAGGGTATTCAAAAACTTGTTACCCTATACATTTTTCATTAACTGGGTATATCCATGCTTTCAGTGGGAGCTTATTAATTGTTCATGTGTTGTACGCATTTTTTTCAACGATCACAGATACGTACTTGTCTATTCACTCAAACGTTTTTATTGACATGAAAGCCGGACTGCGCAAGTTTCGTCGGCATTCTTACTGCAAATAACACATTGTACAAATGTATAACCCGATATAATTCAAAACACTGTTCACATCCTTTTCCCCAACCGAACCTTACTACTGCTATAAATGTAGTGATTCATAACAGATGTTTGCTTTATATCTTCATAAATGTTATGTTCTTTTTTCTCCGTTTCGACGTCAAAGAGCCTATAAAGCATTCTTGATACACGTGTACATGTAAATAAATTTAGATGTTTTCAGACTGTACGATACTACAAGCGTTATTTTCTGCCGTCCATATATGATGATACGCAATGTTGAAAACCTTTATCTAACATAGACCACCTGGCTTTAACACGACAAATATCAAAAAGCGTTTTTTTTTTCAACAACAACCTCTTGGCTTTAAATTCCACCAATGTCGGAAAGGTTTGTTTTTTTACCCCTACAGAAACCATCAATCTTTAAAAGCATCAATATTAAAAACCTTTTTTTTCCAACAGAAATCTTCTGGTTGTTTTAATTTCCGCTAATGTCAAAAGGCCCTTTCTCTTCAACAGAAACCTTCTGGTTTTAAACACTGCCTATCTCAGTGTCATCGTTGAAACGAAGCAAGTAGCTTTACGAAACTGAAAATTGGCTGGAGCAACTCAACAAACTAAGTGTTCAGTACTGCTCGAGAGGAGCAGCATTGTTTGGACAATCTAGTGTAGCGGCGAACTTCCACCATAGTTTCTTCCATCAGTGTCCATTTAAAGGAATCGATAGCCAAGTATACTGTAAATAAGCCTCATATGAAAAAGATACTGAATAAAACAATGCCCCTTTTTTAAAATATATGATAAAAGATACTTGATCGAACAGTTCTTCTATATAAAAGTATACGATTTATCCTCATGCAAGAGCGAAATTGATTACTTTCACATTGTTTTGTCTCTAGCGTGCCAGTCATTGGTGTTGTAGCGTATTATTTTTACCTCTAACAATACTAAGATCGGTCAGAAATGAACATCTCGAAAACAACTTTACATGATAGGTCAATCTCGGTTTTGGTCCCAAGATGTGGAATGAACTACCTTAAAAAATCAGAAAATACAATGTAAGGCTTACAGTAAGTTATTTCTTTTTTTTACATTCAATTTATCGATCTGGACAGTTCCTTAATCAAATAAAGGATGTTTTACCATAGGCTTTCTGCGCAGAAATACCATGTAAATCAGCCCCGCATGCATTGTATCGAAAGTGACTAATAATTCAACATCTGTTTTTAATTTCTGTAGTACAAGCCCCATAGGTATTATAGCCTCAGACGGTATTGTGTAGTACGTGTTTGAAATAAAAAGTGATGGCACAAAAACCAAGGGTGTTCGAACCTCTATATGTAGATCATGTAGGTGTACCCTGTAAGGCTTTAAGCATTGGAATCTGGCGCAGGGGGAAGGGTGATGTTACGGTTATTCGTATTTTTTTTTAAATTTCATGATACATTTGATTATTTGATTTTTTTCTGACCACTTTTTTAACTTTCTTGGAAATCCATCAGCTGAACAAATATATTTAGCAGGAAACCGATCAGAAAGAAACTATTCCAAAACCCAGACTTATGGGATATGGCAGGTGCGTGTAACCAGCAGACTGCTCAGGACACGACTGTGTTCGGAGATGTTTTGGCGAGTCTGCAACTCCAATGGACTGCCTTACTGTGCACGTGTGCGTTCATCAGTGCTCGTTATAGTTTGAATATATGGCGGTGGTTTACCCAGTTTATTGACAACGTTCTTACTTTCGAACTGTAATGTTTGGACTTCTATAAGATATTAACGGCGCATTCCCATGAAACCATGGACCTTTGTGTCAAAAACGATGACTCGTCTTTATTACTTTATTTGATAAGATATCAGGTCAGTCTTTTTATCAGTAACTGCAACGTTTATACATGAATAAAAAGTCTGAAATAGCTTTAATTTCAAATGGACATGAATTATGAAAAAATTAAAAGTGATTTCCGTAACAGTTGCGGCTTTTACGCTCATAACCGCATGCTTTTCTCAGACGCCAGTCACAGTAAACACAAATGTCGGAAGTATCATGGGATTTCAGGAAATTATTTATGTTGACGGTGAGCAAAAACTGATATCAAAGTTTCTTGGAATTCCATTTGCTGAATCAACTGCAGGAAAAAATAGATTTAGAAAACCAGTTCCGAAAGCTCCGTTTCAGGGAACTTTCGATGCGAGAAATGTTTCTTTTGCGTGTTACCAACAAGCATTTGAAGATGGAGAGTTATTGAAAGCATATGGTGTCCCTGGGTTTTCTGAAGACTGCTTAACTCTAAATATATATGTACCAAATGGACTCAAATCAAGAGATTTGCTCCCAGTCATGGTTTGGATATATGGCGGTGGGTTTACTCAGGGTGCAGCATCATCGTACCACCCTGAGGTACTAGCTTTATTTGGAAACGTTATTGTGGTGACAATTAACTATCGTATTGGTATGTTTGGATTTCTACGTGACAGAAATGGTGCATTTCCAGGTAACCAAGGACTTTGGGATCAGCACCTAGCAATTAAGTGGGTACATGACAATATTGATAGTTTCTTTGGTTACAAAGACGAAATAACAATTTTTGGAGAATCAGCTGGTGGCGCATCTGTTATGTTACAGGCATTATACCCTGGAAATAAAGGCTTGTTTAAAAGGGTAATTGCAGAAAGCGGAACGGCTATCTCTCCCTGGGCGCTGCTAGATGTTTCTGACTTTGAAATTTATTTGAATGAGCAAAGTTGTTTAACTGATTCAAGGTCATTTGTCACTTGTCTGCAATCAAAAGATCCGGATTCACTTCAATCGAACATAACATCCTTTGGGCCAGTTGTAGATGGTGACTTTTTGATTGATACCCCAAGGAATATAATCAAAGGACAATCTGCAGTCACTTCTAACTCTAGAGATTTTTTCGCTTCCCTTAATATCATGACTGGTGTGAATGATTTAGATGGAACTTTAGCATTTATCAGTTTTTCAGCTCTGTTAGGTCATTCTGATCTGGAATTCAATATCACGAAAAACAATTTCCGAACTGAGATCGTTCCTTTTATGATTAACGAAACATTTTCTCCAAAAGATAAGGACACTAGAGTGGTACTAGAAAGACTTTTGACATTCTTCTACACCGATTGGAAAGACCCGGATGACTATGTCAGTATACGCAAGCTTGTTTCGGATATGTCAAACGACGCAGTTTTCTTTGCGCCAGCAGCCCAGACAGTTGAGGCGCACGCTCAGTTACAAAAAGGAAGTACATATTTCTATGAGTTTGCAGTTAAGGTTAGAAAGAACCTTATTGATGTTCCGTCGTGGATGAATGGTGAGTATCTTTAGTATGTTTGCAAAATCAAGAATTAACGAGACTTAAGTCGTTTTCAATAAGTTGATTAGTTATATCGTTTGACATTAATGACATAAACAACTATAGATTTAGCGGTAATTTCCAGCTTTAAAGCTGTGACACATGGATTATATCGATATTTATTCAGCAGTTGGTTTTCCCATGGCACGTCAATTCGCAGTTGGAAATTTGTGTACCTAACATTGAGAAATAACGAAATAAGTGAGAAAAGTATAAGATATAAAACAAGTAAAAACCCATTCTGAAATGTTATGTTGATCATTTTAAAAAGCTTATCAGACATTAACTGATATATGCCTACTTTATTGAATACACGTTACAGGATCTAACCACGCTGACGAATTATTTTATGTATTTGGAATACCTCTAAGCACAGCTGTATCCATCTACAACATGACTGGTGCTGATTCTTCAATCGAAGACAAACAAGTTTCGAGGGCAACAATGGCATTTTGGACGAATTTCGCCAAATCCGGGTATGTCTAAAGGTTCTAAGTTCTATTCTGGCGAGACAGATGCACAAAATTTTTTTCAGGGTTTCGCGGGGTTGAGATGGGATTAATTTTTCAGTAATAGGGGTTTCGTCCATTTCCTTTAAAGTCTTGATGAAGGTAGTAGTTGTTGAGCATGAAGTTAAAATGAAAAAAAGATGCCATTAAAATCCAAAGTCCTACTACCTATCATGATTTTTTTTTATTTTAATCTTTTATTATTTTATTTTTGCCAAATTGACTATTAATTCTAGAAAGTCTTGGTGATTCAATTAATAGTGTATCGCACAGTTTGATTGTGAGATTGATTATTTCAGGTAGTACATTAGTTACAGTAACTGTACGTTATAGACTTTAAAGGTGCACTGCGTTCATTCTTCACTAAAATAGTTCACCATTAGCCATTGATTCAAACGCAGAGGATCATCATTTACTGTATTCAACTTAGTTAAACGATTTTTTGTGCATTTGTAACAGCAATCACAATTTTAATTACAGTCCCGGCATAATATATTCTACTGTGTTTACATTTACATATTTATGTTCTTGAAAGATATCACACATTTCTACTTACATTCGAAAACATGCTTCATACACTGCTCAATTTGTACGCGTATACCGTGTACGCATTGATTTCCGCTGGACAGCCGCATTCCATTGCGTAACGTCCGTTTGTGTGACGTTCTTGGCGCCCGTAATGTCACTATCCTGGTTGTGGAGGATAATCGGGTGCAAAAAATATATGTTTCCATATGTCCTGGATGTGCTGTATCATAGTTATATAAAGCCTTACTTTTAGCGTACCAATCGATTCTTCGCACATTTTATTCTTGAAGTCCAAGAAGGATGGCTCTAGAGTTATCTTTAGCCAATGTCGTCTCGGGATTCACAGCAAAACGAGGAATACTGGCAGGAGAAACTTTTTTTTTTTTGGCTGATAGTGTTCTTTAATGATAATTATAATGCGGGCGGACGGAATGCGCAACATTCGTGGGAAATTATAAGTTATACTACTGTAAATTTTTATTTAGTGATTTATCTACTTGAATGAAAAGGAGGTTTCCCACATTGTTGGTAAGATACGAATACAACAAACGGTATAATTGTTCAGTATATTCATATATTTGTTTTAAAAGTTGTCCGAAAAAAATGCAAATGACCGATTATTAAAGATACTGTATAAATTGTTACTGTATAAATTGCCTTGAGACGTTGATGGCAATTACAGTTCAATTTGGTGTTTGGTCTTGATGCAAGTGGTCTCGTAATAGATGTGGCCTCTCAAGGAAGTTTTACTGTATTCAAACATATTTTCAGATATGAAATTTGGGCATACTATTTCTGCACAGTTTGGCATTTGCACGATAAAAACTTGAAACGGAAAGAATTTCTATGCTGACATATTCATTTTATCTCTAGGGCTTTTAATAACTGCGAATTATTTCTTAAATCAGGCCTTTTTACGGATGTATCGAGTACAAAAGTCCTTAAGCAGATTTCCTATTTATTATTCTTCAAGTAGTATCTTTAAGGAATGTAATCCTGTCTTGACAGTATGCTCAGACAAGCGTAAGAACTACCAACGAAATCACTTCACTTTTCTCTTTCAGAAATCCAAATATTCCAATGGATGTGACTCAATTCACGGGAACCAGTTGGCCGGAGTACGAAATGTCTTCTCAGCGCTATTTTCAAATATCTCATCAAATGTCGCCAGCTTCTGTAATGAAACGATTTTATCCTCGGAGAATGGCTTTCTGGTCCAACCTCGAAAAATCATTTTACACGTCGTTAAAATAAAATTATTCTGCTGTTCATTTTCTCAATATTTCATTTCTTTTAAGTGACCTTTCCAATAAATGCAGTAATTACAACATCATTTATTTACTGGAAACAATTATTGATTTAATTAATCAAATTTTTATTCCGTCTAACTGAAGATCGCCAAGTAAAAGTATTATGCGCTGTCATTGTTATTTTAGATATACAAATGTGCGTTTATTAGAAGTATAAATTCATCATTTTTCTTTATCACATTAGTTCGGGGATCGAACTCATAACTCCGTGTTCTACAGATCTGCGCTCTCCCTTTTGAGCTAAACGTGCAAGCATATCAAATCCCTATTACTCGATCCACCTTTTCCATAACAAGCCTGTTCCCTGATTTCTGTGCAGGTATATAAAACAATACCACTGACCAATACTGTAGATCCTTCTCAAGTCCTCCGACGGCGGTAACAGAATCTTTATAAAATTTCGAAGTATCTTGATTTCTTCTGAAGTTATCTTTAAAAGAAAACGATTTCTGGATATTTTCTATTTCAGTTATTTTCAAATATAGTTTTTTTTCTATTTTGACTATACTTGTGATTTAACTGTTATAGAATTTTCAGGATATCTTAGTTGGCATAATAGCAATATTTCAATGCAAAAACAATTGTAAAACGTCCAAAAGTTTTCAAGTTCTGTGAAATTGTGATTTTGCCTCAGTTTTATATTGGACACATACATTTTTGTCCATACAATTGACACTACGAAAATATTTTATAAAATTATAAAACTCCTACTGTCAACCTAGGAGACCTTTAAAATGAGCCGCTCCATGAGAAAACCAACATAGTGCATCTGCGACCAGCATGGAGCCAGACCAGCCTGCGCATCCGCGCAGTCTTGTCAGGATCCATACTGTTCGCTAACAGTTTTTTTTCTAATTGCAATAGGGTTTGGTTTGAAAGCGAACAGTATGGATCCTGACAAGACTGCGCGGATGCGCAGTCTGGTCGGGATCCATGCTGGTCGCAAATGCACTATGTTGGTTTTCTCATGGTGCGGCTCTATTATCATTTATATCTGGATCTTGCATGATAAAGTTTCCATTCACGAAAAATCTGGTTATGGATTAGGTGGATCAAACACTTATGTATCAAACAAATGACTTATGTATAATTAACGCTAGCGCTTCAAACTCCTGTGACCTTAGCCTTTACAATCTGGACAGACACCATCCCTTGACGGATAGCAAACATAGTTTGACTCGAACCAAATGTTGAAACAAGAGATGTCTAATGAAGCGCACTTGACTATTTGAAGCCCTTCCATCCAAGCTTACATACAACAGCTTTAGCAAAATTTTCTAAGCTGAAAAAGGATCATAATTTTGCTGCAATGTACTAGTAAGTCAAGTGTTCTAAAACTTGCCATGCAAAGTCATCCGATGATGCCCAAGATGTGTGCAGAATCTGAAAATATTTGGTAAAGTAATAATGAAAAACTAGAGATATGTTACTTTTCCTAGGTCATCTGACTCATCTCAAAATGCCGTAGACATGTGCGAAATTTGAAAGCATTCCGCCCAGTCTGTCCACGTGCAAAACTTTAACCTGAATTATAAGTTGAAAGGGGGGGGCGTATTTTGTACAAAATATAAACTCGAGTTATGTATTTTGTTCTAGGAGGACATCTTATGCTGCCGAAGAAATGTATTAAGTTTTCTGATTTTTTTTATGACGCGGACGCCCATGAAAAGATGATTATAAAAGCTTATAAACCCGAAACTACATTTTTTATGATCAAAGTGAAAAAAAATCTATTCTATATAATTTTAGCTATTAGTTACTCAATGGCATTTAAATAACCCTTTTTATCACAAAAATTGGGATCTCAGTGGGATGTGAACGGACACCCTTTTATTCCACAGTACAAAGATTTTTTTTTAATTCAACTATGGCCCATTTTTTCAATTTTAAGTTACACTGACCTTGACCCTGATCCAAAATACTTTCCCCATTTTTGTGTTAGAAAACTATCTTCAAACCAAGCACTGACAATAAGTGTACCCTATAGCTGCGACCTTGACCTTGACCAAACAGAATTAAATTGACCTTTTTATCACAAAAAAAAACCCCAAAAAAACTTTTGGATCTGTGGTATTTGAACAGACACCCTTCCGTTCCAAAAACCAAAAAGTAGATTTTGGCCAAATGCTCTAGACCATGGTACCACCCTGGGATTTTATTTTTGTGACGTTATGCTGACCTTGAACTTGACCCCATACACAATCCCTACCTTGGTTTTTCTATAAGTTACCTATAGGCAAAGTTTAATGCAAATTAAAATTATTGCGCAGAAATCTTTCTGTTCTATTTTTAGCAAGTGACTCCGTCTCAAAGCAAGCTAACTATATACCAAGTTTCATTTGAATAGGTCACTCCAAATTCAAGTTATTGAGCGGAAACAAAAAGGTTGACGCCCCCGCACGGACAATATTCTGCAATCTAATAACCAGATTTTTTGAAAACCTGGTTAAAAATGAACCTGTTTTTTCATAAACAAACTCGATCTGGACGGATATGCTCATACTACGATCATCAACAAGGTGTTTACATCCTCGTTAGCTCACTAGACCGTTATCATGGCAAAGTGGGAACAACGTAAACTTGTTTGCCTTTCCTTTATTTCCATAACTAAATGGAAGAAATATGTGTGTACAACATCCAAGTACAGATATTATAACTACAGCATACATAATTAAAATAATTATTTCTAAAAATGTTAACATACACTTCAACATGACCGACCACAACCTAATCACAACCATTTTATTTATTTGCTTCGATATAATGGCGACAAAACAGTATAAGTCATAGTTGAACCACAGTATCAGCAGCATGTCTTTAAACTTATGTAACAAGGCAGTCTGAAAAACTGCTATATCCCCCGCCGCTGTTATGGATAGTGAAATGTTTGATGGTATTGGGTGGAAGCATCGACTTTGTCAAGTATATTTTATAGTCTATATATGACGACATCAATGAATTTGAAAATTCTTCAATGGGTTTAGGAGATGCAGAGTGGACACAAAATGTAAGGCTCAAAATTTTGACCTCAAGTTGTGACCTTGACCTTGAGCCAACATGGCAGACTCGTAAGTTCTGCACATCGTCTTGACGAGGTGATCATTTGACCAAAGTTTCATAAAAAATCCTTCATGGGGTTTAGGAGATACAGAGCTTAAACCTTAGGTCTCGATTTAGCATTGATGAGGTGATCATTTGACACAAATGTGAGCAAGGCATTTGGACAAAAAGTCTACTGCCAAATCATTAGTATATGAGCCGCGCCATGAGAAAACCAACATAGTGGGTATGCGACCAGCAAGGATCCAGACCAGCCTGCGCATCCGCGCAGTCTGGTCAGGATCCATGCTGTTCGCTAACAGTTTCTCCAATTCCAATAGGCTTTAAAAGCGAACAGCATGGAGCCTGACCAGACTGCGCGGATGCGCAGGCTGGTCTGGATCCATGCTGGTCGCAAACCCACTATGTTGGTTTTCTCATGGCGCGGCTCATATAATCATCCATCTATGTCCCCCAAATACAAACATTTTAGCTGAAAAGACAAATTTAATGCATACAAAAGTAGATCGTGATTGCCCTATATCTCTCGAGGCCACCTAAACATCAATTAAATACCATTTCAAATTTGCCTGATCACAATATGTAAAGTACAGAACTGCCTAGCAAGAAATCTTCTGCAAGTCAGATGGATTGCTTCCCCACCTGAAAGAATTGTTCAACCAAAGTAAAATTTGGAACCTGCAGTGGTGCGAGGCAAGTAATTCCAAGTCAGGGACCTTAACCACTCGGCCAGAGTCCACTGGAGAAGAAACTTAGGCGCTAGAGTGTAAACATTCGGCCATAATTCAAACTTTATAAAACTCTTGTCATTATACACTATTGTGTAAATTTTAAAATTTCTGCGAAAAAGTGAATGTTGCATAAAAAAACATTGTACCAGATGTGGATGGACAGACATCCAACAATCACAAAAGTTGGACATGGCCTACATGGTAAATATAGCCTTCAAGATAAATCATGTAAACTAGAAGTTTGGTACAAAAAAGAAAATATCATGAATATTATATGCATTATCAACAGAACAATTTTAAACACCAGTCTTCCTTTTTCAAGGTCTTTATACACAGTTTTTGAGAATTACCTCTTGGGACAGTAAATAGTTGAATGAAACATTTTTGGAAAGATATTAACAGGAGTCATACACCTGGCTTGCTATGACCTTAAAATGTTCACATTACAGATTTTAATAATTTAACTCAAGCTATGGTTTACCTTCTAACACTATGTAAACTAGAGCACATGGTGTGCAAGATACATACTTACCCACCTATCATAAACACCTAAAATTTATTGTGTATTAAAAACATGTGTGTGCTTGTAACAATAAATATGAGTTAAAAATTTAAGAACAAATCTTGCTATACTAAAACATGGTAAACTGTCCTTTTCCTGACAAGAGGATGTTTCTCAAACAAACTCCAATCTGGGCAAGTGTCCAATATTCTTGCAGAAAAAAAGTAGTTCCTTCTTTTTCAAAGAATTCTATAATCTGTCACTGAAACTTTCTACTTCCCTGTCAATCCATCAAAATCTTCTTGGTTTTTCTTTTTATTGGCATCAACACCAATAGTCTTTGACTGAACACAATTTGAAAATCACTTAAAAGTTTGTTCCTCATTTTTTGCCTTTTACGATATTGTTCACTTTATCTGCGAGTTGTTGAAGGTCAATATTTCTGTCTATTTTCAGGTATTTTCCTTTTTTGATCTGTATGCTAGAAATCCATTCAGGGACAATCTCCATACAAAGGTTGATATGAGGCTCTACATCACCTGAAATTTACAGCAAAATTGCATTGATATCATCACAATGCCTTTAATACACATTTAATGCATTCTAGTCAAACAGGAAATTTAAGATATAAAAATTTGGTTGATCTTCAAATCCTTGAGGATATGTAGAGCAACTGGGTAAAACCACAACTTAACTGAATGGCCCGAGCATCAAGCTAATAATATAATCAAGATAAATTACAACCTTCACCGACAGCATAAACACAGAAAATTTGAATCTTTCCTGTGGTTGAAAGTCCTCCCTGCTTATAATATCACATAAATTTCCAGTGATCAATGTTGCTAGTACATTGTATTATACAAACCATACTAGTTTTTGCCAGCCAAGTGACGCATTTCATCAAACACCATTTATGCAATTTTAAAACAAAATTACTGAGTCTGTCCCAATATTTTAGTTAAAAATACACTCACTCTTTAATCAGTTAATTTGACAAGTTTGAGAATTTCTAAAGAAAGACACAAACCTTGAGCAATGCTTGTCTTGTAGCTGTCAAACACTCTCTGTATGACTGAATCTAAAGGTAGAGCAGGCTTCTTTTCCGTAACAAAGTGAGATCGTATAATCCTCATCACATCTGGCAAGCGTTTTAACATTACCAAACGCTTCTCTTCTTTTGGATCCCTGCAGAGCGCAGCAGCAGTATTTGCTGCCTCTTTTGCTCGAATCTTTTCCAGCAAGGATAGAGGAACACCTTTCATACTGGCTGTAGGTTTCGGAGTTGGAGCTGATTTAGGAGTAGAGACAGGAACAGCAGTGGAGGACTTTTCGGTTTCAAGTACTGTAGATCTAAGTGCTGCTTCAACCTTAAATCAGGACATTACCCATTAATATAACAAAATGAAACTTATTAAAGAATTTGTCAGGAAAAACGTAACAAATATCAAACAAGACGTTGGTAAATCCCCTATGCACCTTATGGTAACTGTCACAGATGTAACTGGGTGTGTAATTGTCAGCCTCAATTAAAATGTAAACACCGCCTACAACCCCAAAAGGATGGGGGACACCCACTGATCACTGGCAAACAATTAGCAAAGTTTAGGGGCTGTAGGGCTAAGCATTATCTAGTAACTGATTAAAAACCATTAATAACTTGCACTGTTCTAAATTGACATCTCAACCATTTAGTGAAATAATAAAATTTCAGTTTTGCTTGTACATGTAAATTTAGGATTTAATCCTAAATTTACCTGTACAAGCAAAACTGAAATCTCACTATCACAAAATAGAAAGATATGACTTTAGTTACCTACACATAAAACTTTGTTTGATGAATGAGAAGTAATTTGGTTATGAGCACATAACCTTTTTGCACTTGTTAATGTTAATGGATATTTTACATAGCTCTATTGCATACATATGCATCATTTTGTTCTTTTCTTTAAACAACCCCCCCCCACCCCACAAAAAACAGAAACAAAACTTCCACTTTTTATGGGACATTCTGAATGACCCCCATGTAAAAACATATAAACTTTTTATCAAGCACTAAATCTAAACACTACTATAGATCAACAGCAACTGAGACAATTTTACCTTTGGCGAGAGATTTCCTCGTGTACTTTCTAGGACATCTTTCGCAGTCTGATATGTCTGTACATCTGGCGGCTGGGGAAGTGGACTCTCTAAAATATCTGGCACCTCGTCAAGTGGGAACTTTGGATGCCATCTTGTTATTTTGTCATCAGGTATAGATAAAGGTCGACTCAGCTTTGATAAAAATTCCTGTAATGTAAATGAAATAGGAATTTTCTAAAATGTTTGATCTTAGTCTTTTTAAAAATGATCATAAATGTTGGTAAAAGACACAATGATATTAGTTAAAACAGTACTTTCTATCACTTCATGAACAACCGAAGTGGCAACATTTATTTTGCTTTAGAAATGTAAAGTCTGGAAACACAACTGCAGAATCCAAAAGCAGTACCAAGACACTGTTAAAAGTTCTGTATTTTTTTACCTTATGATGTTGTTTTACAATCTGAACTAAACTGTTGTGGAAAACATTTCTCCTTGCCAGAAGATGAGAAGCCTTAAAGGTTTGGCGAGAATTCTTTGAATCTGAAATTAAAGTGCAATATTGCATTCTTTTTGCAACTTATATATTCGTATAATACTGAGTATTGCTATTTTTGATAAATCTTCATATGATAAAGTTTTAAGTCATAATGACCCAATTCAGATCACAAGCCCACCCACTTAGCTCAACAGAGCACATATACGGATCGCGGGGTCGTGGGTTTGTTATTCATGTATGTTTGAATCACATGCAAAAAACAAATGTATGTTTGTTATTCAGGCATATATTCTTCATTGCAATATGATAGAAGACATTGTGTCTGTATCATTCGTCCTCCACCTCTGTTTCATGAGGGGAAGTTAGCAGTTACTTGTGGAGAACAGACTTCTACTGGGACAGAATCCAAGAACACTGGTTTGGTTAACTGTCTGCCATTACATAACTGAAATACTGTTGAAAATGGCACTATACCAAAAACAAACAATTCAGATCACATGGCATTTTCTATGTTTAAATGACTGAACCAAAGGTACCCCTTTAGGCATTATTTCCAGTATAGGTAGGACCCAGGACCCTGGGTAGAACCATGGGCCTTCTGCAAGCCAGACATGCTTCTCACACGACAAGGCAAGCAGTTACGAACACACCAAGAGACAAGCAAAAAGTCAATCACCATAACCATTTGGCCACTGAGGCGAATTGAAAGTACATTTCATTACAAGATATAAAATTATTTTCAAAGATAATTATATCTGTCAATTTTGAATTTATGTATGCCGACAGTTTTCTGTGTAAAAACAAACCTGCATCATCGAGCCTTGCTGCTACTGTCAGCTGGTACCCTGACTGTTTGAAACCCTGCAAGTTCTGTAAGCCCTTTTCTTGTCGCAAGTCATATGCATCTGGGTATACCGTCTTAATCTTACTGATATGCTGTTTCTCAAAATTCCTGAAATATAATAACAGTCCTATGTTAATTCTTATACTATGCAATGCACACCGCACAAAACATCACTTAAAGAACTTAGCAAACCTTGCCTGTGATCTGCCAGGTTCATCGTACTTTCATACAAAAATGTCCAATTAGACACATTTCCTGTTAATTATTGGCATTAATTTGAAACAAGAGGGCCCTAATAGCCCTAAATTTCTTACCTGGGTTTCACAGCTTGCTTGAACAGTTTTAGTAAAAGGTACCACAAAAAAAAATGTCTGTGAATTTATTTTGATTTGTTTGTTTGTTTTGGGTTTAACGCCGTTTTTCAACAGTATTTCAGTCATGTAACGGCGGGCAGTTAACCTAACCAGTGTTCCTGGATTCTGTACCAGTACAAACCTGTTCTCCGCAAGTAACTGCCAACTTCCCCACATGAATTATCAGAGGTGGAGGACTAATGATTTCAGACACAATGTCGTTTATCAAATAGTCACGGAGAACATACGCCCCGCCCGAGGATCTAACTCGCGACCCAGAGGTCCGTAGACCAACGCTCTTACCTACTGAGCTAAGTGGGCGGGCACCGAATTTATTTTGAAGAGAGCTTGCACTTATAACAACAAGAGGACCATGATGGTCCTGAATCGCTCACCTCTTCCCACATGACCCAGTTTTGAGTATGATGTCGTTTTTTCTATTATTTGACATAGTAACCTAGTTTTTGAGCTCATGTGACCCAGTTTTGAACCTGATCTAGATATTATCAAGATAAAAATTCTGACCAATTTTCATGAGGATCCATTGAAAGAGAGGTCACAAGGTTTTCCTATTATTTGACCTATTGACCTAGTTTTCGAAGGTACGTGACCCTGTTTTGAACTTTACCTAGATATCATCAAGGTGAACATTCTCACTAATTTTCCTGAAGATCTCATGAAAAATATGGCCTCTAGAGAGGTCACAAGGTTTTTCTATTTTTATACCTACTGGCCTAGTTTGACCGCACGTGACCCAGTTTCGAAACTGACCTAGATATCATCAAGGTGAACATTCAGATCAATTTTCATGAAGATCCATTGAAAAATATGGCCTCTAGAGAGGTCAAGAGATTTTAATAATTTTAGACCAACTGACCTAGTTTTTGACCGCAGTTGACCCAGTTTCGATTTTGACCTAGATATCATCAAGATGAACATTCAGACCAACTTTCATACAGATCCCATGAAAAGTATGGCCTCTAGAGAGGTCACGTTTTTTTTATTATTTGACCTACTGACCTAGTTTTTTAAGGCACGTGACCCAGTTTCAAACTTGACCTAGATATCATCAAGGTGAACATTCTGACCAATTTTCATGAAGATCCATTCAAGGGTATGGCCTCTAGAGAGGTCACAACGTTTTTTCATTATTTGACCTACTGACCAACTTTTTGAAGGCACGTGACCCACTTTCGAACACGTGACCCACATTCAAACTTGACCTAGATATCATCAAGATGAATATTCTTACCAATTTTTATGGAGATCCATTCACAAGTATGGCCTCTAAAGAGGTCACAAGGTTTTTCTATTTTTAGACCTACTGACCTAGGTTTTGACCGCACATGACCCTGTTTCAATCTTGGCCTAGATATCATCAAGATGAACATTCAGACCAACTTTCATACAGATCCCATGAAAAATATGGCCTTTAGAGAGGTCACAAGGTTTTTCTATTATTTGACCTACTGACCTAGTTTTTGAAGGCACGTGACCCATTTTCGAAATTGACCTAGATATCATCAAGATGAACATTCAGACCAACTTTCATACAGATCCCATCATAAATATGGCCTCTAGAGAGGTCACAAGGTTTTTCTATTATTTGACCTACTGACCTAGTTTTTGATGGCATGTGACCCACTTTCGAACTTGACCTAGATATCATCAAGGTGAACATTCTGATCAATTTTCATGAAGATCTCATGAAATATATGGCCTCTAGAGAGGTCACAAGGTTTTTCTATTTTTAGACCTACTGACCTAGTTTTTGACGGCACGTGACCCAGTTTCGAACTTGACCTAGATATCATCAAGATGAACATTCAGACCAACTTTCATACAGATCCCATGAAAAATATGGCCTTTAGAGAGGTCACAAGGTTTTTCTATTATTTGACCTATTGACCTAGTTTTTAATGGCACATGACCCAGTTTCGAACTTGACCTAGATATCATCAAGGTGAACATTCTGACCAATTTTCATGAAGATCTTATGAAATATATGGCCTCTAGAGAGGTCACAAGGTTTTTCTATTTTTAGACCTACTGACCTAGTTTTTGACAGCACGTAACCCAGTTTCAAACTTGATCTAGATATCATCAAGGTGAACATTCTGACTAATTTTCATGAAGATCTTGTGAAATATATGGCCTCTAGAGAGGTCACAAGGTTTTTCTATTTTTAGACCTACTGACCTAGTTTTTGACGGCACGTGACCCAGTTTAGAACCTGACCTAGATATCATCAAGATGAACATTCAGACCAACTTTCATACAGATCCCATGAAAAATATGGCCTTTAGAGAGGTCACAAGGTTTTTCTATTATTTGACCTATTGACCTAGTTTTTAATGGCACATGACCCAGTTTCGAACTTGACCTAGATATCATCAAGGTGAACGTTCTGATCAATTTTCATGAAGATCTTATGAAATATATGGCCTCTAGAGAGGTCACAAGGTTTCTCTATTTTTAGACCTACTGACCTAGTTTTTGACAGCACGTGACCCAGTTTCAAACTTGACCTAGATATCATCAAGGTGAACATTCTGACTAATTTTCATGAAGATCTTGTGAAATATATGGCCTCTAGAGAGGTCACAAGGTTTTTCTATTTTTAGACCTACTGACCTAGTTTTTGAAGGCACGTGACCCAGTTTAGAACCTGACCTAGATATCATCAAGATGAACATTCAGACCAACTTTCATACAGATCCCATGAAAAATATGGCCTTTAGAGAGGTCACAAGGTTTTTCTATTATTTGACCTATTGACCTAGTTTTTAATGGCACATGACCCAGTTTCGAACTTGACCTAGATATCATCAAGGTGAACATTCTGACCAATTTTCATGAAGATCTTATGAAATATATGGCCTCTAGAGAGGTCACAAGGTTTTTCTATTTTTAGACCTACTGACCTAGTTTTTGACAGCACGTAACCCAGTTTCAAACTTGATCTAGATATCATCAAGGTGAACATTCTGACTAATTTTCATGAAGATCTTGTGAAATATATGGCCTCTAGAGAGGTCACAAGGTTTTTCTATTTTTAGACCTACTGACCTAGTTTTTGACGGCACGTGACCCAGTTTAGAACCTGACCTAGATATCATCAAGATGAACATTCTGACCAACTTTCATAAAGATCCCACAAAAAATGTGACCTCTAGAGTGGTCACAAGCAAAAGTTTACGGACGGATGGACTGACGCACGGACGGACGAAAGACGACGGACGCTGCATGATCACAAAAGCTCACCTTGTCACTATGTGACAGGTGAGCTAAAAAGAGATAGGTGAAACATGCAGAAACCATAAAAACAATGCTTTTACAAGACTAAGGCTCAAAATATTAAAATGGCCTTTCCAAAAAGAAAGCAATTATACATTACATCCAAGAGCTGGAATGTACATTAATGCATTCTAACTGGAAATTAGGTGACATTGTTAATACCATCTTTCCTGGTCCAATACTGCCTGCACATTTAACACTGTCATAAGTGACAATTCTTGACCAGTACCAGTGTTTCGTAAGAATCTGAGGAAGAATTTTGACCTTTTGGAAAACAACCTCTTTGCTGGAGAAAAGTACAACTGCATTTGCTTACTTATTCTACAATGGCTATTTTGTACACACAAAATAATATACCTCTTCGTTAGTTCCTGAACAGCAACTTTGAGTTTGGAGAAAGTGCAGTTTTCATTCCTGTTGTGTAACATACTGACTACCTGGTCCATCCCACGGAACTGTTCTGCTAGCAGTCGATATTTGTATGGCAAGCTGAGTGTTGGGGCTGCTGGGGTAGCCAGATGGTGAAATCTCTCATATGCAGGTACTTTTGGTTTTGTCTCACTGTAAATGCAGATCAAACTGACGAAATTAAAATAATGCCATTTGACAATGAACTTCATTGAAATAATACATGCAGCGACAAACTGGACTTTGTCTCATTCCTTGATATGTTGTTTTGTTGGGTTTAACATCACACAACGACACATTTAATGAATTATAGGTTGTATGGCGACATTCCAGCTTTTGATGGTTGAGAAAGGCCCCAAGCATTGGGAATGGGCGCTGCACCCTGCTAATTGTTTCTAGCTAGGGTGCTGTATTATCAAGCTGCGACTTAAGCTACAAAGGACAGATATGAAAATAACTTCATATAACTTGTATTGTGAAAAGTAGACAGTAAAGCTGTAAATTTGATCTGAACATGACCCATAACCTGAAGCTTGTTTCCTTTTACCAAAATGATACACAATTGTTTTGAAGAGGAAAATCATCTAAATTTAGACTAAACTGGTGTATATACATGCATCCCTTATTTGGGGATTTTTCCAAGACAAAATTACTCACATTTAACTATACAAGTTTTCATGTCAAGTAACGCTAACATAATTTAGATCAATTATAAATCTTCAGTTGTTGGGAGGACTTCTTACATGATGGGCATTATTTTCAGGAGCAAACACGGCACAGGATAGGACTACCTTTATGTCAGCTAAACAGTTTTTTCACATGCAAAAATTCAACAACTGGAAGAGGTTTGAATGACAA
Organism: Mercenaria mercenaria; assembly: GCF_021730395.1. Classification (NCBI taxonomy): domain Eukaryota; kingdom Metazoa; phylum Mollusca; class Bivalvia; order Venerida; family Veneridae; genus Mercenaria; species Mercenaria mercenaria. The sequence goes on along the minus strand of NC_069366.1, from coordinate 26,330,016 downwards.
AACGGAGTAAACATTGCTTCTAGTTTGCCAATTTGTCCAATTGTTTCAGTGGACCAGCTCCAATAAATAAACACCATTACAAGATTGTTACAGAGAAAGCAAATGCACAAAGAAACATACTATATACAAGTACCTTTCACTCTTTACTTCAATTTCAATCTTATCAAATTTCTTCAGTTTCGGTCCCTGTATTTTCTGTCTTGTTTCTTTCATCTGGGCAAGACGAGCTTTCAGGTCGTCAAGGTTACCTACTTTTGCAAGATTTGTTTTCATGTCATGAAATGAAGCTGTTTTCACCTACAAATTAATTGCATTTATTTAGTTTATTTCAATCCATTAACAGTTTTGTTGGTTTTAATGTCACACTCATATAAAAATGAATGGCAACTTTCAAGCTTCTGGTGTTAGAAGAAGACATAATCACAGTCATCAGGGTACAACTTTCCTAGATTTCTTCCTGATATGAGAGATTTCTACATCCTAAGAATACCATGTCAGCTACCCTAACCACTCGGCCACAAAGACTTAAATTAACACTTAATCCATTGTTCTAATGAAATGAAAACATAAGCTTGAAGTTGTACTCTGACAGTTTTCAAAACAATATCATAGTTTCCAAGAGTCAAGTGTCAAAGACAATACATGCTTAATGTCGAAAGTTCAGCTCCATTAAATTATGAATTTAGTAAATTTTAAATGAATCTATTACGGATCTATTTCTATCTTGACCAATTTTAGTAAATTTTTACTTGAAATATTTTTGAAGGTCTAAGTCATACCTCTGGTTTTTTGGCTTTCATATTTTTACACTTTTCCAAAGCAGCAGCAACATTTGCAGACATTTTGACACTGCTCTTATTCACCTCAGGTAAAGGAACAGTGCTGTCTGGTGCTGAGGGTTCTGCAATTTCCTTCTCTGGATCTGCAGACTCTGTTTCACCCTTTGATTCTGAGTCATTTTCTTTCTTTTCCTGGAAAACAAATGGAACACATATTAACTTGAGACCTATTGACCAAGATTCTGTAGTCAGTCTGTCTGTTTACCAGATCTCTAAACCCATATACTATAGGGCTGTCTAGGTCAGGTAATTAATGTGAATACTTAAAATGGTATTTGCAGAGGAGTGTCTTATTGTAAAGAATGACCAACACAGTATTCTTACTATATGTTTATTTTATGAGTGCGCCTTAACAACAACTGAAGCAACATCCCAAGCTGGGTGTGTATAAAATATACGCATACGCTGTGAGTATACTACATTATCTACATAATGATACATCTCCCTTTTTGACAAAGAACAAGGAACACAATTTCTGAAAGCTAAAATAAAATAAATCAAAATACTCCAAATTTACTATAACGTAAAATTTCTTTCATAAAGTCTGTTTCTCCATGAATGGCATATTTTTGCTATCAACACTTAATCATCTCTGTTCACTGTTTACATAGCAAGCGTGTTCCGCTATCTGTTATCATCTTACATTGTTTCAATTAATCTTGTCGGAGGTTTAACTGCCCTGCCAGATTTACTCATATATGTTTTTTCACTTGCTTCACTATCTGACCTTTTATTGTTTTTATCAGAGAATTGTGAAATACAGTCAGAATTTTCTTGAGGCACCGAAAGGTTGTTATTTTCCACAATTTGCATGTCAACATCAGGTATGCACTCTTTTGATTCATTAGTCTGTAACAAATGCCTCCTATTGCGACGATATGTGTTACCGTCAGGTGTTTTAACAGAGTATGACCTATCATGATGTTTTTGCACTACTACTGCAGGACTCCAATTTTTATTTGCTTGCTGAATTTGTGCCGAATCTCCTATTTCTAATGGTGGTAAATGCTTGGCTGTCATATCATAATACACTTTCTCTAAGTATATGTTTATTATATGAGTGCGCCTTAACAACAACTGAAGCAACATCCCAAGCTGGGTGTGTATAAAATATACGCATGCGCTGTGAGTATACTACATTATCTACATAATGATACAAGGAGGCTTTAATTTATCTGTCAAACACATATGATGTTTTCGGTACTTGCAGGTGTCCATGTGTTGCAATGACATAAATCAGACTGCATCAGTTTCATCCAGTTACTTGCAGTATTCGATACGCTTTTGTACATGTGTAAAAGTTGTCAACAAAAAAATAGGACACTAAATCATTGCAGGACTAGTGAACATTGTTGCATGGCAACAAATAACCATTTCACATTTATAAGGGTAAAATAAGAGCACCGCCTATGGGTGCCATCACCTGTCTGGACAACATGTAAGAAATGAGTTGCAATAGTTCAGATTTCAGTACAAAAAGGGCCATAATTCTGACAAAATGCAGATTAAAGTTATTGCCCTACATTGTCCCCTTATGATGATAAACAAGTATGCAAAGTTTCAAAGCTGTAGCTCTTATAGTTTTTGAGAAAAGAAGGACCTAAACAAAAACTTCAACCAAGAAACTTGATTTTTTTTACTTTGACGAAAATCCTCAACTTCATCCGCAGGCGGACATCGTGTTGAGTGGGAGGGGTTAAAAACTGCAACGTGCTGTACAATTTGTGGGTGTCGGTTGTTCCCAAAACGTGCTCTCACTTTTTAAAATCCAACTGTTATATACACTGTACAATGTTCCATATATTTTCAATGGATGCCGGGTTGTTGGACTGCGATCTTGAAGCTATCCAACGTTGTTGATGTAACCACTGCTGTAGGAAGACTGTTCCATACAAGGACCGTCCTTGGGAAAAATGAATATCGATAAATGTTCAGGTTACAGCTATATGTCAATAGTTTGTATGGGTGACTATACCTAGTTATTTGCACTTTTGCAAGTTGTGGATGATAATGTGGCGGTACTGCAACCAAGTTGTTCATTACTTTATACATTAATACTAAATCAGCTGTTTTTCTACGATGTGCTAGCGTTTGCCATTTCAATGCCTGCATCATAGATGTTACACTTCCAGGATTCTGGTAATTATAGGGTTTCCCCATCACAAATCTTGCAGTGTTCCTCTGGATTTGCTCTATTTGTTTTATTTGTGTTTGCTGGTGTGGATTCCATATTGTAGAACTATATTCCAATTTGGATTGGACGAGTGTTTGATATGCACGCTCCTTGACCTTCAAAGGACAGTGTTTAAGGTTCCTTTTATTATAAATCCCAATACGCTTGAAGCTTTGTTTGTTATATTTTCAATGTGGAGATTATACTTCATGTTTTCAGATAGTTCAACGCCTAAGTATGGGTGATGTTCTACTGTTTGTAAAGTTTTGTCTTTCATTTGGTAGTTGAAATTACCTTTATTATGTCTTGTGGAAAGTTTCATGATGGCACACTTGTCCACATTAAATTCCATTTGCCACAGATCGCTCCATTCAACTAATTTATTTAGATCATTTTGCAATATAGTATTATCTTCCGAAGATGTTACTGACCTGTAAATTACACAATCGTCCGCAAATAATCTTATTGTGGAACTGATGTCATCAGCGATGTCGTTGATGTATATCAAAAATAAAGTCGGACCCAACACTGTCCCTTGTGGGACTCCAGAGGTTACAACGGACGAACGGGAAGTTTCTCCATCAATAACTACTTGTTGCACTCTCCCTCGAAGGAATTCGTCTATCCAGAATAGGGTTTCATTCCGTATGCCATAAAAATCTAACTTAGATGATAGCCTACGATGTGATACCTTATCAAAGGCTTTGGAGAAGTCCAGTATCGCCATATCTACTTGTTTCCCTTTATCCATATAGCTAGTTATGTCCTCAGTTGTGATAAGGAGTTGCGATTCACATGAACGGTTTGATCTGAATCCATGTTGATTTTCATGCAAGATATGCTTATTATTTAAATGTTTCATGACCTGTGACACAACTATGTGCTCCAACATTTTTGATACTATGGCTGTTAATGAAACTGGCCTATAATTTGATGGTTTAGATCTGTCACCTTTTTTGTAAACAGGTACTATATTTGCTTTTTTCCAATCTGATGGGATCTCTGAAGTGTCCAAAGATTGTTGAAATAAACTAGATAATACTGGTGTGATTTCTGTCTGTATTTCTTTTAAGACCGCAATGGGCATTTTTTCCGGCCCACTAGCTTTCTTTACGTTAAGCCTTTTTATGCAATTGAACACTCCGTTATCTGTTATAATAATTTTAGGCATGGAGGGATGTGGTGAGGAACCTTTAGATGGAATAAAGTCCAGGTTTTCCTTTGTAAATACCGAGCAGAATTGATCGTTCAAAAGTTCAGATTTATCTTTTGCATTTTCTGCAATGATACCGTTGGCTTTTAGAGTTCCAATACTGACACTGTCCTGTTTTCTTGATTTTATATATTTCCAAAAAGACTTTGAACTCCTGTCTTCTTCAGGATCCAGTAAATTACTAATGTGATTATAATACGAGGTGTGAAGTTTGTTCCGCACTAATTTCCGATAATCTATAAACTGGTTTCTATCATGCAACCTGCCTGATTTTTTTGCTTTACGATAAAGTCTGTATTTCTTTCTTATCATTCTTTTTATCTCCCTGGTAAGCCAGGGTATGTCTGGTTTGCTTTTCAGTAATTTTGTTGGAATGTATTTATCCATGGATGAGAATATTTCTTTCTTTAGATAGTTCCAATTCTCTTCTATTGTATTTTTTCGAGGATCACATTTGAAATAATTTTTACTGAATTTAAATATGTCCTCCCTTAATCCTGTCCAATTCGCCTTTTTGTAGTTGTACACAGTTCTGGGTGGCTTCCTGCCTACGAATGGCTTGATTAGTGTGGAAACTGTTAATATATCATGGTCACTAAGCCCTATTGGTGGGGCAGTTGTATGTTTTTGAACAAGTCCTGGATGGCTTGTAAGAAGTAAATCCAAAATTCTATCTTGTTGTGTTGGTAGCGTATTTATCTGTTCCAAGCAAGAATTCTTAGAGATGTCTAGCAACTTATCACAATGTTGTTTATCTCTGCTGCCTGCAGGTACACATCCCATCTCCCAGTCTATGTCACCTAAATTAAAGTCACCCCCTAAGAACACTTTCATATTTCATATTTTAAGTACAAAAAGGGCCATAATTCTAACAAAATACATATCAAAGTTATGGTTCTTGGCCTACATAGTCCTCTAATGATGGTAAACAAGTGTGCAGAGTTTGAAAGCTGTAGCTCTTAGAGTGTTTGAGAAAAGGTGACATTTAAAAAAGTTAACCAACACCAACGATCAAGTGACATCAATACCTCATAGATTTTTTTCCAAAATCAGACAAGCTAATAATGGTTGATTAAACAAGGCAAAAATTAAATACGACAACTGTGCTATACCTGTGCATGTTTAAGCTGCAATTTTTTGCGAGCTTTAGTTTCCACCTTTTGGGGCTCCATGCAAGGCTGTCTTTTTTCTGGTGTAGCCTCATCACTTTTCTGCAATTCCTTCTGTCCTGTCTTTCCATTTCTTGTCCTTTTACGAGCATTTGACACTGGTTCTGCAATATCTTTGACTGGTGTAGTAATGGGTCCATCATGATCGTCCCATGACGAGGTGACAGCTTCTGCTAGAGTTATTTCCCCTTTACTTTCAGACGTCAACGGGTCTACAAATGATTGGGGTATCAACTTCTGTTTAGGATCTACCTTGGCCTTCCGTGTCCTAGTTGTCTTCTTCGTAATCGTGGTCGATACCTGCACAGTTTTTGCTTTCCTCGATGCTCGCGTTTGTAATGGGGAGAAAACTGTATTCTCTTTCCTCGCATCCTCCGTTTCCACTTCCTTACCTTGTGCAAGATTTCTGTACGGGTTTACATTTGTTCTATCCAAAGACGAAATATCTACCTCTGTGCTAGATATTTCAACCTTTCTTCTTTTTGATGGTTGAAGCCCTGGGTTTCTTTTTCTCGTAGAAAAAAAATCTGTCACTTTTCCCTGTGCCATTGTTGAATTTATTGTTGACACTTTTTCCGCGCCTAAAGTCACGTGATGAAAACGAAGACTGGTTCAATTTCATATCCTCACAAGCCGAAATATTAGATCGCATCAGCTAAAACCAGTCAAAACACGGAAGTACTGATCACGTGACATAAACATGGCGGACGACACAAACACGAATCCATTTTTGAGTGATGAAGACGATTTTCTTGAAAACGAGCCTGAAGATGACAACAAAATCAAAGTTCAGACAAACGATCCCCAAGAGGTGTCTTGGGACTCTATTGCTTCAAAACTTTTAAAGGAGAAATTAACTTTAACAGCTCTAGAACTACACACAGAACTTGTTGAAGCTGGAAGGGAGCTGCCAAGATTGAGAGATTTTTTCTCAAATCCAGGAAATTTTGAGAGATCCAAGGAAGATTCCCCACCATCAACATTACGTAATTATTTATATATATTTAATGAAAGACAATTTTACGTTGTTGTATGAGTATGTCAGATGTAAACTAGCTAAAACCTAAATGATTCAGAGACATGGATCAAATTTAGCGGTCGCTAACTCGCGAAATTAGAGTAAAAATAAAAAATGTGAGTTGAAAATCATGGCACTCGAATACTTCCGCTATCACGTTCGAAAATTAGGGAATTTGCTCAAACTGTCCTTTTCTGTTTAAAAACTCCTTTGGCATGTTTTGGGCAGTTAATTTACCGATAATAGACGCTTGTTGCTTTATACAAAAGTAATTATCGGATATCTAAGTAAGTGTCTAGGCATATTTGTTTTCATTTTGGTCTGTAATTTGCAAAGTTTCTGCGGAAATGGAGAGGAAAATAACATGTTTCTGAGTGCAAAAAGGCCCGCGGAGACTACTTCAAAACCAGAACCTTCAAAACCTACTTTCAAAACCAGAAAGTCCCCGGCCTGTCCGGACCGTGAACTTTTGCTTGAAACCAAACAACAGCAAAAGAACTTAATAAAAGCATGTAAACAGTTTTTGAATAATTGCTAATGTGTGGAACCCATCATCTTGCTAACTTGGACAAAAATGGCACTAGCAAATTTGCTAGTGAGATAAAAAGTTGAATTTGATCCCTGAGAGATGGTATATGCTGTTCTGGATCTCTGAGCTGAAACATACTCTGTATGTGTAACTGTAACCTAACCAGAAATGGTGCCAGAAGTCTGGCATGCTATAATATTGTCAAATTAAATGCCACACACTTAAATTTTAGTTTGATATATTTTTAATTCCAATCATCCATTTTTCTTTTATTCTGGCATAAAATAACCACACAAAGCCATTTGAAAATGACTTATATATATAAGTTTCAAATGGGTACTGCAGTATTTTGCCCACCATTGCAGTTGGCTTGTGATCAGAGTACTCGTCATTTTGAAAACAAATCTAGTGGTAAAGAATCGTTATTTATGGATTTTGTTTTTGTGAATTTAAAGTTTCTAAGGTATGATTTTATGAACTTTGTTAAAAATTCTTTCACTTTTAACTTAAGTCAATTAAATTCATTAAATATTAGGGGGATTAGAGAGTTATTGAGTATGAACATGATGAAAGTGTAATATCGATTTCCATTAGTCATCATTATTTACTCAATCAGAAAGAAGATTTAAACTGTTTATGAACACAATCAAAGGTTAAATTACAAAAGAAAAGCATAGGTTTATTTTAATCCTTCAGTCCTGAGAGAAAGCTAAGTTTGAAAAAGGCTTCCATTATATAGCAAACAAGTTTTTAATTACTATTAATAATGTATCACAGTAACGAACATGCTTTTCTCAGGGGTAAATACAGTTGAATATCGTTACCTCGATATCGGTTAGCTCGATACTCCGGTTAGTACGATGTGTTTGAGTCGGTCCCGATTTTTCCCTATTTATTGTAATGTAATTATTTATCATTACCTCGATATGATAAGCTCCATATTTTGTTTAGCTCGATGAGATTTTTCAGTCCCGTCAACATACCTGTACTGTTTTTACATCTGGTTTCTTCGATATCACAGCTTGTCAAAAAAATATCCATGTTAATTGTAAGGTGTGAAAATCAACGTTTTGTTGTTCGGCGATGTATTAATCATATACAAGTTAGTTTGTGTGTTTGTTTTGTTTGATATATATTCTTTAATCCAATTTAAATGTCAGGAAGTTTTCATTTAATTCCCAATAATAAGTCTTATTAAACATTGTGCATGCAGCAAACTGTTTACCAATATAACAACTAATTTGGATGAAACAATTTCTACTTGACAGAGTAGAAATCTGCCATTTAGGATTGAATAACAATATGCGTATTTAACTGGCAAATTTTAGTTATCGAAGCACAGTCAAAGTGACTACACAGCTAGGAACATTACCACTGCATTCAGACATGCTTCGGGAAGGAATAAAAATGCTAATGTTTAAATGTATATTTTGAAAAAAATGAAAAGTTGTATGTATGTATTTAATTAAGATGATTTATTTGTCAATAAAATTAAAATCATATTTACGTTTTATATTATTTCTTTCCCCTTTCAAACCCTCAGAAAAAAGGCATTGGATATAATGACAATATTGAGGTCCAACAAAAGTACAGAGTAGTTCCAGATAGTCGATATCGTTACGTCGAACTTCGGATACGTTGATGCAATTTTTACAGTTCCTTGAATATCGAGGTAACGGTATTCGACTGTAATTATAAATTTTCTGTATCCTAGCACTTGCAATATATTTAAAACCATGAAAAAAAATGACAACAATTTTGAAATCACATATTTTTGAGTAATTAATTTTAGTCTCCTCTCTTCAAATACCATTTTCAGCCTTCATATTGATTACCAGACTTCTAGACAGCCCTATATAGGTTGCCAGACCATCAACTTATCTTGTATTTCTGGTTATTGTTGTAGCTATGGTGAACCCCAATCCAAGGTGATTCAAAAGCTTACAGTCTTGCATTGTCAACAAGTAGCATTATAACTCACACCTAGTTCATTTTGAAAATGCCTAGAAATTGGCATTTCCTTTAATATTTCAAAAACCTTTTCATGGATTTGATTGAAACTTCACGCATACCTGTAAATGCATGCAGTACGGTAGTCGGTACCTGTGTAGTTTACAAACCAAGTTCTGTAAACCTGCCTGTTATTTTGACAAATTTCCCCCTTTTTATGTACTATATATATATATACTATAAGCCAGTAAAACATGTGTACTGTGTTAAAACTATGAAACAAAAGTATCCCCCAAAATTTTTGAAGCACACAATAAGTGGAATAATTTCATTAAAACAGAACATCCTCTTCAGTTCTGATGAAAGTGTTAACTGAACTGATAGTTTTATGTCATTTTACCTACAATGCTGAATGGAGAAAGGATCTTACTGTGTAAAATAAAAATGCATCATTTAATCAGACAAACAGTAACTGGTGAAGTTTTTTTAACTTTAGCCTGCTGGTGGCAAGTCTTTCTGCCTTTGCGATTCATGCAGGCTGATCATGGTCTGCACTGTTCGCTTTCAGTCAATATATTTTCAGTGACCACCCCTTCAAATGGTAAATGGTACTGCCTAAATTGAAAGATGGACCAAACCATCATTGAAGAAATGTAGCAGGGCAGAGGTTAAAAACTGGTGGCCATACTTTATGTTAACTACATCAAATTTTCAATAATTTTCTTTAAACTGACGACTAAAAGAACCTAATTGGCTTACTTTCAGCAAGGACATCAAGTATACAGACTTTTGACTCATTGGATTTTGCAAGGTATTCAGATGATGGAGAAAGACAAGTTGATGAGAGAGTAGCAGGTAAGATGAGAGAGTAGCGGGTAAGACCAGTTTAAATTCATAATAAATAAGGAGAATATAGTCTTCTTCATTATTGGCTTGTTTCAGTAACTTGCAGAAGAAGGCAGTGTACCTATATCTCATCGAAAGGTATTGTTTAATATTAAATGTGGATTCTCATTTTCATTATCTTAAGTTCTTGCTGTATTATTTGCTGTAGAAGTTGTTTACTTATTTTGTTTACGACTGGCTGTTATTTTATTGTTGTTTTTGTCATGATTTTGTTCATTTTGCAGGAGGCATCTCAGTGCTTCTTCTTTCGTATGGTTTCAAAATAATTTTAGTTACTATGATTTCTTTCATTGTGCACACATACTTGTTGTATTTTCAGTGCTTGAGTTTGAGCTAAGGAAGGCCCATGACACAATAAAGTCACTAAGAGCGAGTCTTACTAAGGAAGCAGGTAAACATATTATATGAAATTTTTTATATCTAACAATATATTTCTATAAAGCAAACCAATGTGCTATTACTTTTATGTTCTTTCCAAATTGAGATAGTTTTAGGCATACCATAGATTTAATGGGCGTTTTTTGTGCATGCATTTTAAATTGGCATAAAACTGTTACATCTATTTTGTGAACTGGTCTATTTGTAAAGAAAAACAATATTTATATTGCAGAGAATGAACATGTTGCCCCGGAGACGATGAAAGAGGAAGGCCGGGAAGGTTTGTTTACTGATGATACTATCAGACCTATGGAGAAGAAAGCTATCAACTTTATTGTGAATGAGTACCTTCTTCAGATCAACAATAAGCTGACTGCAGTTACTTTCTCTGAGGAGAATGAGGACCAGGTAAAACACTCCTCATATTTTTATACCTTTTCTGCCATTATATACATTTTGCCAGGAAAGTTTTTTTTCCAGTCATGTTTGTATTTTTGGCTGCATTATTTGCTATTTACTTGCATTAGAGAGTACTTTAAAATTATTTATTACATGTTTGACGTCGCGGAAGTGTAATAAAGCCATTAAATAAAAAAACACTAGTGTAATAAAGCTTTGACGTCGACACCATTTATTGTATAAGCGATGTCGGTCAAATTGTCTTGTTTGTGTAGTAAAAGAAAGTCGAATCTTTGATGTTTCGACAAGAAAGGCTAACATGTGATAAAAAGAATATTACATTTGTGACTTTCCACATTGAATTTATTAAACTCGTTGAATAAAATTAATAAAATGCTCGGCACAGCCTCGCATTTTATTATTTCGTTCAACTCGTTTAATAAATTCAATATGAAAAGACACTCATGTAATATCCTCTTTAAATTTGTAAAATGTACACGGGCAATATTCTTATTGTATTACAGAATACTCTCACCTGATGTAAGGATGTATACGATATATGTAGGTTATTGTTTGACATCAGAGAAAATTCAGTTGTTGTTTGAAAAAATAAAATTAAGAAATGTTTTGATGTTGAAGGATATTGCTGTATTGATATATTTCTCTGAAACACCACTTGCTCATGAATGCATTTGTGGCACTAGCTCCTAGGGTCAGTCAAGCAATTTTTTGGAACCGTGTCATTCTCCTTATATTTTCTATGTTTGGTTGGTTCAAAACCCTTGATATCTTGAGTACTTTGCTGATCCCCTTGTAACCTTAAGTGATTTGTGTTTAACTGTAGATGTAAGAAACTATTAAATGGGTTAATTAAGTCAAAACATGAAACAAAAAACCTCTTGTTCTTTTTTTTTACATTCAAGATAAAAATATCTTTCAATCATGAACACCATATCTTACATTTTCACTAATGGTTGTGCCACTCTTGAAAATATTGCATCTGGTGTTCACTCATGAAAGGTATTTCGATTTTACACTGAAACAAACAAATGTCTTCCATATCATTTACTTTTGACCACATTTTGATAATTTTTTAAGAACTTTGAGGACTGGGATGATGTCGGCCTGAATGTTCCACAACCCCCACCTCTACTCCACTTGTACAGGGACTACAACAATCATGTGATGCCAGATAAGGATGTTGTCCATATTGATTGTCAGACAGATGTTGATGGTGATACTGTGGATAAACTTCAGGAATCTGTCCAAAAGCTGGAAGAAGAGTTAGCTATTGTGAAAAAACATATGGTAAGGTTTAAGCAATAACAGATTTTTAGTGTCCTCTAAAATATATCCAGTTCATCATTGTTGAACATGATATTTTTACAGTAATTTTGCTGTTCAGTCTCCAGTTTAATTCTATTTGTCAGTACAAGTAACTTAAGCAAGATACAAAAAATAGTAGGAAATACTGTCTGTGCATCTGTTACTGAATTGTTTATCAAATGATAACAGGCTGAAGTTAACTTTTTTCTAATTGCTTTCATTTCTTGTGACCTTAAATTAAAGAAAACAAAATTATAAAATGCAAAAACTTTAATAAGGAATCCTTCTTTGTTGTTTGACTGAATATCAGTCTTTCAGTTGAAAGAAATGACTACGGTAAATGCTTTATTTTGAAGATTGATTATTTTTTGGTTAATTTTCTTAAGGTCTGTTTTATACTTGGGAATATATAGCCAACACATTTCTATTAATATTCCCGAGATCTGTTTTTACAAATTCATTTCTTAACAGTTAACTCAAAAGAAAGATGAAAGGCCTCATAAATATAGAAGCTGTGCATTTGTAAGCATTACTAAAGTGATAAATCTATGTTCTTTACAGGGAGAGAAAATCACAGGTCTAGAGGAGAAGTTGTTAAATAAAGACAAGGAAATGTTACGGCGAAGAGGTGTTGCTGAGGGGTTAGTGTATACTTTCTGTTGTAAATGCATCATGTTTGTTGAAGCAACAGTAGCAATATATCGTATATTAAAGAAGCTCTTGTACTTATTTTATTGAAAATGTGTAAATTTTGACTAAAGTTGAAAGGGATACACTGCTATTTTTAGTGCATTGAAACCAAAAGTACCAGTAGAAGTAACCAGAGTTCACATGCTACAGTTAAACATTCAAAATAACATAATATGAAAATGTATCAGAACTATCAGTGTTTCAGGTATTATTACTGTTTTTATAAAACTGATAAAGAATCTTTAGAATTTAATAATATATGATTTAGTTGTTTTCAAACAAGTTTTGCACCAGCTCTCCTCATCCCCTTGACACAATTTAATGAAACTTCACACAAGTGTTCAGTAACAACTGTAGTTGTGCATGGTGCATGCTACGTTTTTTTCAGAAAAAAAAATTGCAGAGTTACGGGACTTTGATTTTTGTTACTATACTATATACATAGACACAATCTTGTGCACACCAACCCTCCTCATCCTCTTGACACAATTTAATGAAACTTCACAAAAGTGATCAGTAACAACAGTAGTTGTGCATGATGCATGTTAGGTTCTTTCAGAATTTTTTTTTGCAGAGTTATGGGACTTTGTTTTATGTTACTATACTATATACATAGACACAATCTTGTGCGCACCAACTCTCCTCATTCCCTTGACACAATTTAATGAAATTTCACACAAGTGTTCAGTAACAACAGTAGTTGTGCATGGTGCATGTTAGGTTCTTTCAGAAAAAAAATTGCAGAGTTACGGGACTTTCATTTTTGTTACTAAACTATATACATACAGTCTGCATAGGCAATTTTGTGCGCACCAACTCTCCTCATCCCCTTGACACATTTTAATGAAACTTCACAAAAGTGATCAGTAACAACAGTAGTTGTGCATGATGCATGTTAAGTACTTTCAGAAAATTTTTTTGCAGAGTTATGGGACTTTGTTTTTTTGTAACTATACTATATACATAGACACAATCTTGTGCACACCAACTCTCCTCATCCTCTTGACACAATTTAATGAAACTTCACACAAGTGATCAGTAACAACAGTAGTTGTGCATGATGCATGTTAGTTACGGGACTTTGATTTTTGTTACTATACTATATACATACAGTCTGCATATGCAAACGTACAGTCCACATAATTATGCAGTCTTGTGTGCGTCAAATTGCAATGTAATGTGTCAGTGCGTGCGGGGGGTACATTCATCACCTTCAGTGATAGCCTGATAGGTCTAATTTTAAACAAGAGATATCGATGTACTTATGAGATGTTAGTTTATTTATTTTCAAACAATGCTAGATGCGGCATTGAGGTTTACAGTAAGGAATGATGAAGGTCCATTGGCTTCAGCATCAGCTTATTTGATTAAGTTTGGTGCATTGACATTTCTTCTCAATAATTTTATGGTATTTAAAAGGGCCGCACTGGCTTTTAAATTTTTAGAGCCACTTTTAGATTCAGTGCAAAAAGTTTTACATAAGAAAACAGCCTCATTTCAAGAGCTGCATGAAAAAAAGTTTTGAGTACTGGTAACTTTCATGAAATTTTAGCAGGTTGCTCAGGTGGCAAATGGCAGAGTGGACGCTGATTCATTACTGTTATTCAGAACTCTTTCTATTCACCTATGTGGCAATTTAAAAGTTTGTTAAAAAGCCTGTGCTTACAGATGCTTCGAAACTTAACAGAAATGCCTGCAAGTATGAATCATTAAAAATAGCTGTAAAATTACTTTTTTGTGCAAGTTCAGTCAAATTTTAAAAAACATTTTTCATTGGAAAACATACTAAACAGTACATGTTTACTTTGAAGTAACTGTTTTGACAAATTTATGTATGTTTTATAACGAAGATAGTAACTCCAATGTTCAAATTTCAACACTTGACTCACTAAATAGGTCAGTGAGAAGTCAGTATGCTAAAAATGATAATTGAGAGATGTTCATTATCATGTTGAAACCAGTAGTTTTTTTTAACCCTTATCATGCTGGACACGATTGATTCTGCCTTTGCAACCAGTGTAGATCATGATCAGCCTGCACATCCGTGCAGTCTGATCATGATCTGCACTGTTCGCCATTCAGTCAGTATCTTTTTGGTAAGCACCCCCTTTTAACAGTTAATGGTACTGTCCCAATTGAAAGATGGACAAGTTCATTAGAGAAACTTAGCATGGTAAGGGTTAAATGGTATCATGTGCTGCAATACATGTCTCCAGTTTTTTCTCTTGCAGGTCAGAATCAGAGCCTCCTCCTAGTCCACTGAATGAACAGTCTATATTCGATGACATTCCACCTGGTGGTTACTCACCAGAGAACCAGTCTGACCTGAGTGAGGAAGAAGAACTGCAACATTGTGACTGTGATCACAGTCAAAATGAAAAGTGCCCAGTCTGTGTCAGGGTGCAATCTCCTGAAGTATACAGACTTGATTTTACTGATGAAGGGGACCAGTCTGGGGATCAGGAAGGCTTAGACCGTGTTAGTGACAAAAATGAAACAGAAAGTACTGTTAGTGAATTAAGAAAGGTTGTGAATGATACAGAAGACCAGTCTATATGTGATACTACAAAGGTTGATCATGAGAATTCCATGCATAATGCAGCTAATGAAGCTAGAACTGAAAACTCTGAAACAGTTCCAAAGCAAGCTGAAAATGTTAATGCAAAATCAAAATGTTTACCCACTGGAATGCAAACTAAGGAAAAAGAAGGGACACAAGCAAAAAGAAAAGGGACGAAATCAAAAGACATATGGACAGATTCAAATAGTTCTGGTAAAAAGAAACATGACATATCAGATAGGAGAAAGGGAAGTAAATACAGTCATGCTAAAAGAGAGAAACAGGATAGTCAGGGTTTTGAAACAAATAAAGCTGGGAGAAAAATGTCATCTGCATTTAGCAAAGCATTAAAAGAAGTTTGTTTTAATGTGCCAAAAGATAACAGAATCATTTTAGAGGTAAGTTTATCTTTTATATATTAGCTTTCTTCCCCTGAAATTTAAAACCAATACTTAAGTACACATGTAGGTTAGTGTTTATTAATGTGTATTTACAAAGTTTAACCAGCTACGAGCAGCGCAGTTTGTTTGAAATTAATTTTTTTCTCCGGATGACGTCACAGTGAATAAAAACACTGCAGGTCCCTTCTATACATATGACTAACCTGATTAATAAACGACTGCAAGTTAATGCAGATTTGCTAAAAAAATATTCCCGAAAATTTGAAAAGTACTGCAATGCCAATGGACAAAAAATAATTTCATTGTAGAGTTACGAGCCTTCATATGTTTAATTCAAAATGCTACAGATTGCAGGTTTGGTAGAAATGTTATATAATGAATGTTTTATACTGTCCCATATAGCAGGCTAAGTAGGTAGGGCTTATGAATATCAAAATTTTCCATAATACCAAGTTTATATTTATGGAGATTTAAAAAGTAGAATGGAAGGATCACAACAGGTCTGTCTGAATTTTTAGCTCACCTGAGCACGAAGTGCTCAAGGTGAGCTTTTGTGATCGCCCTGTGTCTGTCGTCGTTTGTCCGTCCGTCGTCAACAATTTGACTGTTAACACTCTAGAAGTGACAATTTTGACCTTATCTTAATGAAACTTGGTCAGAATGTTACCCTCAATAAAATCTTGGAAGAGTTTGATATTGGGTCATCTGGGATCAAAAACTAGGTCTCCAGGTCAAATCAAAGGAAAAGCTTGTTAACACTCTAGAGGTCACAATTTTGGCCCAATCTTAATGAAACTTGGTCAGAATGTTAATCTCAATAAAATCTTGGACGAGTTCGATATTGGGTCATCTGGGGTCAAAAACTAGGTCACCAGGTCAAATCAAAGGAAAAGCTTGTTAACACTCTAGAGGTCACAATTTTGGCCCAATCTTAATGAAACTAAGTCAGAATGTTACCCTCAGTGAAATCTTGGACGAGTTTGATATTGGGTCATCTGGGGTCAGAAACTAGGTCACCAGGTCAAATCAAAGGAAAAGCTTGTTAACACTGTAGAGGTCACATTTATGACTGTATCTTCATGAAACTTCGTCAGAATGTTAATTTAGATGATCTCAAAGTCCAGTTTGATTCTGGGTCATGTAGGATCAAAAACTAGGTCACCAGGTCAAATCAAAGGAAAAGCTAGTAAACACTCTAGAGGCCACATTTATGAACGTATATTAATATGGAACTTGGTCAGAATGTTAATCTTGATGATCCAGGTCAAGTTCAAATCTGGATTAGGTGGGGTCAAAAACTAGGACACCAGGTCAAATCAAAGGAAAAGCTTGTTAACACTCTAGAGGTCACAATTTTGGCCCAATCTTAATGAAACTTGTTTCTCTTGTTGCTCTGTCTTCTGAAAATGCATTGAGTACATACGTTTTTGGTTCTAAAGGTTTGCTTTTTATATATTTATACACGAGCATTTTTGTGTTTTACATGCCATGCCTTTTTGTTTCCATTACGTGTGTTAGAGATTCACCTGGAGGGGATTACTTTTATTAGTCCCCTACTGGTTGAAAACCAGTTTCGGGGACTATAGGAATGCGCTTTTCCGTCATTCCGTCATTCTGTCATTCCGTCATTCTGTCATTCCGTCCGTCCGCAATTTCGTGTCCGGTCCATAACTCTTTTATCCATGAAGGGATTTTAATATTACTTGGCACAAATGTTCCCCATGATGAGACGACGTGTCATGCGCAAAACCTGGACCCCTAGCTTAAAGGTCAAGGTCACAATTGGAGGTCAAAGGTCAACAGGGCTTTTTTCCTGTCCGGTCCATAACTCTCCCATCCATGAAGGGATTTTAATATCACATGGCACAATTGTACCTCATAATAAGATGATGTGTCATGCACAACTTTCAGACCCCTAGCTCAAAGGTCAAGGTCACACTTAGCAGTCAAATGTTAACATGGCATGAACAGGGTCTGTTTCGTGTCCGGTCCATAACTCTTTCATCCATGAAGGGATTTTATTATTACTTGGCAAAAATGTTCCCCATGATGAGACGACGTGTCATGCGCAAAACCCGCACCCCTAGCTCAAAGGTCAAGGTCACAATTTGAGGTCAAAGGTCAACAGGGCTTTTTTCCTGTCCGGTCCATAACTCTCCCATCTATGAAGGGATTTTAATATCAGTTGGCATAATTGAACCTCATAATAAGATGATGTGTCATGCACAATTTCAGACCCCTAGCTCAAAGGTCAAGGTCACACTTAGCAGTCAAATGTTAACATGGCATGAACAGGGTCTGTTTCCTGTCCGGTCTATAACTCTGTCATCCATGAAGGGATTTTGATATTACTTGGCACAAATGTTCCCCATTATGAGGCAACATGTCATGTGCAAAACCCGGACCCCTAGCTCAAAGGTCAAGGTAACAATTGGAGGCCAAAGGTCAATAGGGTTTTTTTCCTGTCCGCTCCAGAACTTTGTCATCCATCAAAGGATTACAATATTACTTGGCATAAATGTTCCCCATGATGAGACGACGTGTCATGCGCAACACCCAGAACCCTAGCTTAAAGGTCAAGGTCACACTTTGAGATCAAAGGTCAATAAGATTTTTTTCCTGTCCGGTCTATAACTTTGTCATGCAAAACAGGATTTAAATATCAGTTGGCACAAACATTTCCCTGGATGAGACAACATGTTGTGCGCAAAGCCCCGGCTCTAGGTCTAAGGTAAAGGTCATACTTAGAGGTCAAAGGTCAAATTCAAGAATGACTTTGTCTGGAGCATTTCTTCTTTATGCATTGAGGGATTGTAATGTAACTTGGCACAAATGTTCACCACCATGAGACGAATTGTCGCACGCCAGAACCAGGTCCCTAGGTCTAAGGTCAAGGTCATACTTAGAGGTTAAAGGTCAAATTCAAGAATGAGTTTGTCCAGAGCATTTCTTCTTCATGCATGGAGGGATTTTGATGTAACTTGGTAGAAATGTTCACCACTATGAGGCACACTTTTTTTAGAATTATGTCCCTTTGTTGTTACTATAAATAGATTATATTGTAACTTTTTTATTACTGGCCGTAGGGAAAAATTGAGACCACTTTTCTGTGGTACAACATGCACGGTACATCCAAATTTTAGGTGTATTTTGATCTATCTGTACCTGGTAAAGAGTTTCTTGTGGACTTAAATTTTATAGATTTTTTTTTTTTTTTTTTTTTTTTTTTTAGGGTTTATTTCACTTTGTTGTTACTATAAATAACTTTTATGATAATTTTTTGTATAATCGACCAAAAAAAAAATCCAAATGAAAACAACTGTACGTTTTTATATACGCTAATTTTAATCCAAGTGCTTTGTTATATTATATTGTATATATAGTACAATATTGTTTATACATCATTGACAGATATCAGTTCATTATGTTATACTGCAGTAGAGAAAATTAGGTGCCTTCCAGTAGGGGACTTTGTATTGCATGGCAATACTTCATTCACTTGTTTACACTGTCCTGTGTCTTTGGAACATGGTGGGGATAAGAGTGAGGTTGGGTGCGCACCATAAAGCAGTTTAAGCTCCCCAGTGGTGTTTTTCCCACTGACCGTTCCAGGCGGTGCCCAACTGTGTTCCTTTGTTTGTTCGTTTTGTCCTAATGTGTTGGCTTTGTGTGTGTGCGCGCGTGTGTATGTGTGTGTGTTTGTGGTGTGCGCGTCTGCGTGCTGTGGGTTTCGTTTTGGGGAGGCTGTGTTTTTGGTACGTGGCATTCCCTGTTTGATTTTGTCTTTGTTTTTAGTCCCCTACTGGTTGAAAACCAGTTTTGGGGACTATAGGAATGCTCTTTTCCGTCATTCCGTCTTTCCGTCATTCCGTCATTCTGTCATTCCGTCATTCCGTCCGTCCGCAATTTCGTGTCCGGTCCATAACTCTGTCATCCATGAAGGGATTTTAATATTACTTGGCACAAATGTTCCCAATGATGAGACGATGTGTCATGCGCAAAACCCGGACCCCTAGCTCAAAGGTCAAGGTCACAATAGGAGGTCAAAGGTCAACAGGGCTTTTTTCCTGTCCGGTCCACAACTCTCCCATCCTTGAAGGGATTTTAGTATTACTTGGCACAAATGTTCCCCATGATGAGGTGATGTGTCATGCGCAAATCCCGGACCCCTAGCTCAAGGTCAAGGTCACAATTTGAGGTCAAAGGTCAACAGGGCTTTTTTCCTGTCCGGTCCATAACTCTCCCATCCATGAAGAGATTTTAATATTACTTGGCACAAATGTTCCCCATGAGGAGACGACGTGTCATGCGCAAAACCTGGACCCCTAGCTTAAAGGTCAAGGTCACAATTGGAGGTCAAAGGTCAACAAGGCTTTTTTCCTGTCCGGTCCATAACTCTTCCATCTATGAAGGGATTTTAATATTGCTTGGCACAAATGTACCTCATAATAAGACGATGTGTCATGCACAACTTTCAGACCCCTAGCTCAAAGGTCAAGGTCACACTTAGCAGTCAAATGTTAACATAGCATGAACAGGGTCTGTTTCGTGTCCGGTCCATAACTCTGACATTCATCAAGGGATTTTAATATCACTTAGCACAAGTGTTCCCCATGATGAGACGACGTGTCATGCGCAAATCCCGGACCCCTTGCTCAAAGGTCAAGGTCACAATTGGGGGTCAAAGGTCAACAGAGTTTTTTTCCTGTCCCGTCCATAACTCTGCCATCCATGAAGGGATTTTAATATTACTTGGCACAAATGTTTCCCATGATGAGACAACATGTCATGCACAAACCCAGTACCCTAGCTTAAAGGTCAAGGTCACACTTTGAGATCAAAGGTCAAGAGGATTTTTTTCCTGTCCGGTCTATAACTTTGTCATGCAAAGCAGGATTTAGATATCAGTTGGCACAAATATTCCCCTGGATTAGACAACATGTCATGCGCAAAACCAGGTCCCTAGCTCTAAGGTCAAGGTCATATTTAGAGGTCAAAGGTCAAATTCAAGAATGACTTTGTACGGAACATTTCTTCTTCATGCATGGAGGGATTTTGATGTAACTTGGACCAAATGTTCACCACCATGAGGCACCCTTGTTTTTAGAATTACGTCCCTTTGTTGTTACTATAAATAGATTTTATTGTAACTTTTTTATTACTGGCGGTAGAGAAAAATCGAGACCACTTTTCTGTGGTACAGCATGCATGTTACATCCAATTTTTAGGTGTATTTTGACCTATCTCTACTTGGTAAAGAGTTTCTTGTGGACTTATATTATTATTATTTTTTTTTTTTTTTTTTTTTTTAATTTCCCTTTGTTGTTACTATAAATAACTTACATGATAACATTTTTATAATCAGCCCAAAAAATTCAATATGAAAACAACTGTGGGTTTTTATATATGCACATTTTAATCCAAGTGTGTTGTTATAATGTTATAACATATTGTATATGTAGTACAATATTGTTTATACATCATTGACAGATATCAGTTCATTATGTTATACTGCAGTAGAAAAAATTAGGTGCCTTCCAGTAGGGGACTTTGTATTGCATGGCAATACTTCATTCACTTGTTTTTTTTTGGTCAGAATGTTACCATCGATGAAATCTTGGACAAGTTCGATACTGGGTCATCTGGGGTCAAAAACTAGGTCACCAGGTCAAATCAAAGGAAAAGCTTGTTAACACTGTAGTGGCCACATTTATGACTGTATCTTAATGAAACTTGGTCAGAATGTTAATCTTGATGATCTATAGGTCAAGTTCAAATCTGGGTCAGGTGGGGTCAAAAACTAGGTCACTAGGTCAAATCAAAGGAAAAGCTTGTTAACACTCTAGAGGCCACATTTATGACTGTATCTTCATGAAACTTAATCATGATTTTAATCTTGATGATCTTTAGGTCAAGTGTGGGTCATGTGGGGTCAAAAACTAGGTCACCAGGTCAAATCAAAGGAAAAGCTAGTTAACACTTTAGAGGCTACATTTATGACCATATCTTAATGAAACTTGGTCAGAATGTTGGTCTTGATGATCTTTAGGTCAGTAGGTCAGGTGAGTGATACAGGGCCTTCATGGCCCTCTTGTTACTTTATTGCTGCTGTCAAGCCTCTGAGACAGGTACCTTTTAATTTCTTAGTGTGTGAACTGGCCAGAGAAGCTATCTAAAAAGCATTTCTTTAAAGTTTGCAAACATGATTTGAGTTTACAGTAACATATGTATTTCCTGTTGCTGTTTTTTCTCACACATGTGCCACAGATCTCATATAAACATTATTTCATAGTTCTATCATGTATAGCTTGGAAGATGGAGCTTTGTATATAATTTTTTGCTGAATTGTGCACTTTACTGTGCACCAGGCCTTGATCTCGATACAATTTCCTGTTTTTCTCATGCAGGTGTCACAGATCATCAATATAATGTCCTGTTTTTAGCTCACCTGAGCAAGAAGTGCTCAAAGGTGAGCTTTTGTGATCACCCTGTCTCCGTCGTCATTGTCCGTTGTCCTTCCGTCGTCGGTGTCATCAATTTGACTGTTAACACTCCAAAGGTCACAATTTTGTCCCAGTCTTAATGAAACTTGGTCAGAGTGTTACTCTCAATAAAATCTTGGATGAGATCGGTATTGGGTCATCTGGGGTCAAAAACAAGGTCACCAGGTCAAATCAAAGGAAAAGCTTGTTAACACTCTAGAGGTCACAATTTTGGCCAAATCTTAATGAAACTGGGTCAGAATGTTACCCTCAATAAAATCTTGGACGAATTCGCTATTGGGTCATCTGGGGTCAAAAACTAGGTGACCAGGTCAAATCAAAGGAAAAGCTTGTTAACACTGTAGAGGCCACATTTATGACTGTATCTTCATGAAACTTTGTCAGAATGTTAATCTTTATGATCTTTAGGTCGAGTTTGAATCTGGGTCATGAAGGGGCAAAAACTAGGTCACTGGGTCAAATCAAAGGAAAAGCTAGTTAACACTCCAGAGGCCACATTTATGACCGTATCTTAATGAAATTTGGTCAAAATGTTAATCTTGATGATCTATAGGTCAAATTGAAATCTTGGTCAGGTGGGGTGAAAAACTAGGTCACTAGGTCAAATCAAAGGAAAAGCTTGTTAACACTCTAGAGGCCACATTTATTACTGTATCTTTATGAAACTTAGTCAGATTGTTAATCTTGATGATCTTTAGGTCAAAGTCAAGTCTGGGTCATGCGGGGTCAAAAACTAGGTCACCAGGTCAAATTAAAGGAAAAGCTAGTTAACACTCCTGAGGCCACATTTATGACCATATCTTAATGAAATTTGGTCAGAATGTTTATCTTGATGATCTTTAGATCAAATTCGAATCTGGGTCAGGTGGGGTGAAAAACTAGGTCACTAGGTCAAATCAAAGGAAAAGCTTGTTAACACTCTAGAGACCAGATTTATGACTGTATCTTCATGAAACTTAGTCAGAATGTTAATCTTGATGATCTTTAGGTCAAGTTCGATTTTGGGTCATTTGGGGTCAAAAACTAGGTCACTGGGTCAAATAAAAGGAAAAGCTAGTTAACACTCCTGAGGCCACATTTATGACCATATCTTAATGAAACTTGGTCAGAATGTTAATCTTCATGATCTTTAGGCCAATAGGTCAGGTGAGCGATACAGGGCCTTCATGGCCCTCTTGTTTCTCATACATGTGTCACACATCACCTATACAATTTCCTGTGGTTTTTTTCATACAGATGTCACAGATCATTGATGCAATTTCCTGCTTTTTTCTTGTACATGTGTCACAGATCACTGATGCAATTTCTATTTTTTGTACAGATGTGACAGATCACCGATGCAATTTCCTGTTTTTTCTTGTACAGGTGTCACAGATCACTGATTAAATTTCCTTTTTTCCCCTCAAACAGGTGTCACAGATCACGGATACAGACACACAGAATGTTATTCTTATGCTGGCAAGATGTTTACCACATATCGTACCCAATGTACTGTTGGCTAAAAGAGAGGTAAATAGTAACAAAGTTCAACTGAATACCATTGGTTCCCACTATAATACAGACCACATACTTCAAACTTCATAGGAACCGCCTCGGTAGTCTTAGTGGTAGAGCGTCCGCTTTGAGTGTGGAGGGTCATGGGTTTGATCCCCGGCCGCGTCATACCAAAGTCGTAAAAAAATGGTTCTAGTAGCTTCCTCGCTTGGCGCTCAGCATTAAGAGGATAGTGCTAGGACTGGTCAGCCCGGTGTCAGTATAATGTGACTGGGTGGGGTATCATGCCACGTGTCTACGGCATGATATTCCAGTGAGGCAGCACTATAAAGTTGGGCATTGTGCTCACTGCTACAAGTAGACACCGTCGTTTATATGACTGAAAAATTGTTGAAAAAGACGTTAAACCCGAACACACACACTCAATGATTGCCTGTGGTCATTAGAGAACCTCTGTTTTTTTGTTGTTTTTTTGGTTGGGGGAGCAGAAGGTCAAAGGTCAAGGTCACAGTGATCTTGAGACTGAAAACTATTTTCTCTGGATAATGGAGGAATGCTTTTGCCTACAGATGTCAGACTTCATAGGATGATTGCCTGTGGTCAATAGAAGACCACAATTTTGTGTTCGTGTGTGTGGGGGGGGGGTGGGGGGTCAGTAGGTCAAAGGACAAGGTCTCATTGACCTTGACACTGAAAACAATAATAATTGAAGACTGCTTTGGCACATGAACCTCAAACTCTTGCAGGAATTAATTCCCATTTATTCTTTTGTCTTGCAGGAGTTAATTCCCCTTTATTATTTTTTCTTGCAGGAGTTAATCCCCCTAATTATCTGTACAGCAATGTTACATCCAGACAGTAAAGAGAGGGACAAGTTGCTCAATATTTTGTTCAATCTAATCAAGAAACCTGATGAAGAACAGAGGTAAGGTCAACATAGTTCATTCTGTTGAATAGAATACTATTTGGAAAAAAAAAGATGAGATAAACATGATTGTTCTATCCTTGCTATAACAGAAATGCAGAATATCTATTTTTATGGTCCTGGATACTTTGGAGGTATATAGTGTTTTAACTGTCTGTCTGTCCATCAGTTTGTGTACTCAACTTTTCCTACATTTTTCATCAAGTTCAAATGAAACTCACTACAGATCTTCAGCATCAAGTGGACATGGAAATATAACTCAAAAAATATTTGGAGATTAGAATTTCAACAGCATGTGCATCTCCACTTTATGTTATTTCATTTGAATTGGATGGAAACTGTAGGTGGGGTTGTGTATATAAGGTACAGATGTAGTTGCCTAAAAAAATCAGTAAATTTGATTAGACCTTTTTGTGGCTCTGTGCTGAAAAAAGTATTCAGTACAATTTAAAATGCAACATGTTGTGTGAATGTCCATTGCATAGTTATTTTATCATGAAAGTTTCAGGTAAAAAGAACCATTTTTAAAAAAATAACAGAAATCGTGTTCCTGACTGGTCACATGCCAGATTACCCCACCCACTTTAAATGTGAATAACTATAAAAGTAAGTAAAAACTGGTAACACTAACACTTGTTAATGAAACTTAATACCTGTAGGTATATTACCACAAAGTATAAATAAAATCAAAAAACATTTTGCGCAGACACCTAACTGGGACCCCCCATTTCAATTTAATTGGATGGAAACTGTATAAGGAGTTTAGTACGCAAGATACAGATGTTTCCAAACAATATAATTGAAACTTTGTATACATAATGAATATGAAGCAGACATGCAAGTTATGTCGAGATTTTAATGAGTGATTTTTTAGCTCGACTATTCAAAGAATAGTCTAGCTATTCTACTCACCCTGGCGTCGGTGTCGGCGTCACACCTTGGTTAAGTTTTTGCATGCAAGTACATACAGCTATCATTTAAAGGCATATAGCTTTGAAATTTATTTTTTCTTTTTCTAGGTCAATTACCAACCTCACTGGGTCAAGTTCCATAACTCTGACATGTATTTTGAGCAAATTATGCCCCCTTTTAGACTTAGAAAATTCTGGTTAAAGTTTTACATGCAAGTTACTATCTCCAAAACTAATGCAGATATTGAATTGAAACTTCACATATGTCTTCAGGGTTATAAAACTAGTTGATAGCAGCAAGTCCCATAACTCTGACCTTCATTTTGGCAAAATTATGCCCCCTTTTGGACTTAAAAATTCTGGTTAAAGTTTTGCGTGCAAGTACATACAGCTGTTACTAAAAGGCATATAGACTTGAAACTTATTTCTTTTTATTTATTTTTCTAGGTCAATTACCAACCGCACTGGGTCAAGTCCCATAACTCTGACATGTATTTTGGGTAAATTATGCCCCCTTTTGGACTTAGAAAATCTGGTTAAGGCTTTACATGCAAGTTATCTCCAAAACTAATGCTGATATTGAATTGAAACTTCACATGTGTCTTCAGGGTTATAAAACTAGTTGATAGCGGAGTGTCATGCGCAAGAACCAGGTCCCTAGGTCTAAGGTCAAGGTCACACTTAGAGCTCAAAAGATATAAGAATGAAAACTTTGTCTGGAGCATTTCTTCTTCATGCATGGAGGAATTTTGATGTAACTTGGCACAACTGTACACCATCATGCGCAAGTCCCTTCTTTAGAATTACTTCCCTTTGTTTTTACTATAAATAGCTTATATTGTAACTTTTTCATTACTAGTCGTAGGGAAAAATCAAGACCACTTTTCAGTAGTACAACATGCATGTTACATCCAATTTTGAGGTGTATTTTGACCTATCTCTACCTGGTAATGATTTTTGTGTGGACTTAGAATTTTTTTTTTTTATTATTTTTTTTTAAATGAACTTTCCTTAGTTGTTACTATAAATAACTTATATAATTGTAACTTTTTATAATTGAGCATAGGGAAAAACCAAGACCACTTTTCTGTGGTACAACATAGATGTAACTTTCAAATTTTAGGTGTATTTTAAGGTATCTCTACCTGGTAAGGAGTTTTTTTGTGGATTTAGAAAAACAAAATAATTACAATAATTACTACACAACCACAGAATTAAAATTCCATTTGCAAATACAGGAGCTAGTGTAAAGAAATTTGCTATGACAGGCGTATATTGTGACATTCTGGCACTCTTGTTTCGTTTTTTTTTTAATGCCATTGGGTAACTAAAAATAGAAAAATATGGTCATAGTTTTAATAAAAAATAGATTTTTTTTTCAGTTTGATCATCAAAAAGATGGTTTATAACTTTAAATATAAGAACTGGCTTTGGATTGTATTTTGGGTCACCATTACTAAAAATAGAAAAATGGTTTATGCTCAATAATTATCTTTAGTTTGGGTGCACCTATTGTCAGCAAACTTTGTGTTAAGGTAGCTTTTATCAAAGAATCATAAATTACATAGGGAAATGACACATGTATTTTTTTATACCTGTACTTCTGAATGGCATGATGGATGCAGTCAGATATGTATAACAGAATATGGCCATTTTTTAAAGAACCTGTTGGCGTGATGCAATGAAAACCTGGTTTTCATGGAATTTCCATGTTTCTTGTTTTAATTGTGTCTCATTTTTGGCCTTAAGAATGTTACAGAATATTATGTACTCAACTCCTCCTACAGTTTCCACCCAGTTTTAAATGTCACCAAGTATAAATCATCTGAATGTGAAGCAGATATGCATAGATTGTTTGGACTTTCATATCAGATTTTATTGTAGTTACACCATCCTTGGACATAATAATTTTGTTCTGTCAAGCATTTTTAGGGGCATGTGTCATAAGATGTTGACATCATTCTTGTTCTTTTATTGGCAGTGTGAAATTTCATCAAGGAATATGCAGGTACCTGTAGTCCATTGAATGCAAAAATTAGTGATAAAACACTCACTGAAATTACCAATGAAACATTAAACTAAAGAGATTAGTCAGGTTGTAGCAGTCATAATTTAAATCATTAAATTTGTAAATATTTTGGAAACTTTTAAGTATTTACCGAAAATCATTTATTTATTTTTAGATGCTTAGTTTAAACATATTTATTTCGAAAATAACATTACAATTACATTACAAGTATGAAAGGGATTAGAATGAAAGAAAACTTAATATAGAGTTCTTCTCCCTGTATAACAACGATAAATTTACATATATGGCGGTTAATACAAGTACAATGTAGTTAAAATAATGTAAAGTAAGTGATAACATTAGATGCTTGAATTCAGGAGAGATTATTACATAGGATGATCATTTTTGTTTCTGTGAGTGATCAATTGATGTGTTGTTAATTCAGCAACAAAATTTTACATGCTAGACAAATTGTCACCTTATTTCCCCAATGCCATAAGTCAATTTGTGGCAAAATTGAGATTTTATTGTCATTAGGTATGCCTCAATGTCCTCTGTAAAATGATGAATTTGTGGCCTTGTAGAACTAACATAAACAGGCAAAATTTCAGTTCAACAAGGCTGTAGGTAGTGTAAAGTCATTGACACTCAAATCTTTAAATGTCGTTTCCCAAAACACATTGTGGAAATAAGGCAATGATTAATTTAATCATTAATGCTGAGAATTTGTTTCATATTTCAGACATATGATACTGACAGGGTGTATAGCATTTGCTCAGCATGTGGGACCAACAAGACTGGAGGCTGAGTTATTACCTCAGTGCTGGGAACAGGTCTGGGATGTTGTTGCTTATTACCTCCCTTTAATTGTATATATTCTGTAATTTCTTGCCATTTTCCTGTCAGTTTTTATCATGTTTTTACACAAAATTTAATTTACTAATTTCATATTACTCAAATTAGGGTCGTACTTATAATGGAATTAATTACATTATACCTTTTACTAATGAACACTGGAGGGCAGCTCACCACTCGTGAAAATATTGCATCAGATGTTCAGTTGATGAAAGATGTTTCGATCTTACACTGAAACAAACAGATATCTGCAGTTGATTTGCAGAAAATAAAAATATGAATTTATGAAATATATTGTTCCTCAGGATATTTTGAACTTGCTTTGAGGTAGATTAATTTATGTAAGATTTATTAAACCTCTGATACTGTTTGTGGTGATTGTGTTTAATGTATTACCTGGGTATATTACAGATCAGTCACAAGTATATGGAGAGAAGGTTGCTAGTAGCCGAGGCGTGTGGAGCACTAGCTGGGTATATTCCTGTAAGTCTCATTACGTCCACAGCAATAATATATAGAAAATCAATATCTCGAACTCGTTTATCTCAAAATTCCTGCTATTTTCAAGTCCTGTCATGAAAAATGTGCAAAAAATATCAGTATTTTAAATCAGATTTCAGTTGTCTCAAATTAAAACGCTCGATCCCTTGGAATTGGAGATAGGGAGTTTCATCTGTATTAACTTTTATTTTCTTTGCTGTACACAGTTTACTGCGTTTAAGTCTTTTAATACTTATGTTTTAAAGTGATAGAGCTATTACTTATCTGTATGGTTGCCATTGTTACATTGTACAGATTGACAGTTCAATGAATATTCAGTATATTATTGGTAATTAGAAGAAAAAAATACCGCCATGCCTGAAATAATTCCTGGTAGGTCACCTGGAGTTTTCCCTCAACCACAGTGGCAATATAACTAACTGTGTAGACACAACTTAAATACAAACAAACATAATTCTATGTACCATTGAGAGCTGTGTAGATATCTTATTTCCTTCAAAGTGCTAAGAAGCTATTTTGATAATTTCAGAGTGAGTTACGTAGTTCTCTGGTATTGTCGATGCTACAACAGATGTTACAGGATGACAAGGAGGCCGATGTTCGGGAAGCCGTTGTCCGAAGTCTCGGACTTATTATTGGTTTTATATCTGACAAGGACAAGTATCCTCAGGTATGAAAGATAGTCTTATAGTTTTATTAGGCCTGTCTGAATGCCTATAACTGAAGAACTTTGCATGTTGGGGTATGTTTACTTATTGGCCGAGCTTGGCAAACATTCCCTGTGACTATAGCAACAAAGACAAAATATTTAAAAAGTATTCATCTTCAACTTCTATTTGAAAACAGAAATTTAGTCATTTTGTTACAACTTGTAAATTTGGTTTTGTTGAAAAATTAGAAACACTGTCATTATTTTACTGACATCCTTTTGAAAAAGACAATGAGAAAAAAAAGAAGAAAAAAATAGAAATGAGCCGCGCCATGAGAAAACCAACATAGTGGCTTTGCGACAACCATGTATCCAGACCAGCCTGCACATCTGCGCAGTCTGGTCAGGCTCCATGCTGTATGCTTTCGAAGTCTGTTGCAATTAGAGAAACAGTTAGCGAACAGCATGGATCCTGACCAGACTGCACAGATGTGCAGGCTGGTCTGGATCCATGCTGGTCGCAAAGCCACTATGTAGGTTTTCTCATGGCGCGGCTCAAATAATTTTTCTTGAAACAGATGGTTAATTTCTATGTAGTTTTTGCCACAGTCAGTAAGAAGATGTACAAAAGGAATTTATGGAGAAATATTTTGATGAATTGTGAAGAATTCAGGGATAATACATCAAGATGTTTTAATAGCCACCCTTTGCTGTTTGTTAAGAGCACTGTTTTGGGTATAGGCTTTTTAGCTCGACTATACGAAGTATGGAGAGCTGTCCTACTCGACCCGGGGTCCGCACTTTGGTTAAAGTTTTGATGCACTTTCACTTTATCTCTGTAATTACTTGATGGATTTGTTTCAAACTTAAAATAGTTATTCTTCATCATAACCCACATCATATGGCACAAGGGCCATAACTCTCACACCAATATTTCATGAATTATCCCCCCTTTTTACTTAGAATTTCAGGTTAAAGTTTTGATTCACTTTCACTCTATCTCAGTTATTACTAAATGGATTTGATTCAGACTTAAAATATTTGTTCCACCTTATCACCCACATCATATGACACAAGGTCCATAACTGTAGTACCAATATTTCATTAATTATGCCCCCTTTTTACTTAGAATTTCAGGTTAAAGTTTTCATGCACTTTCACTCTTATCTCCGTTATTACTAAATGGATTTGATTAAAACTTAAAATAGTTATTCAACATCATCACTCACATCATATGACACAAGGGCCATAACTCTCACACCAATATTTCATGAATTATCCCCCCTTTTTACTTAGAAATTCTGGTTAAAGTTTTGATGCACTTTCACTCTAGCTCAGTTATTACTAAATGGATTTGATTCAAACTTAAAATAGTTGTTCCACGTTATCAGCCACATCATAGGACACAAGGTCCATAACTCTGGTACCAATATTTTATGAATTATGCCCCCCTTTTACTTAGGATTTCAGGTTAAAATTTTGATGCACTTTCACTCTATCTCAGTTATTACTTAATGGATTTGTCAATGATTAAAACTTAAAACAGTTATTCAACATCACAACTAACATCATATGACACAAGGGCCATAACTCTTGCACCAATATTTCATGAATTACCCCCCCCCCCCCTGCCATTTTTACTTAGAATTTCAGGTTTAAGTTTTGATGCACTTCCACTCTATCTCAGTTGTTACTAAATGGATTTGATTCCAACTTAAAATAATTGTTTCACCTTATCACCCACATCACATGACACAACGTCCATAACCCTGGTACCAATATTTCATGAATTATGCCCCCCTTTTACTTAGACTTCCAGGTTAATTTTGATGCATTTTCACTATATCTTAGTTATTACTAAACGGATTTGATTCAAACTTGAAGTTGTTATTCCACATCATCACCTACATTATATGACACAAGGTGCAAAAATCTCTTTTGCACCAATATTTCATGAATTATCCCCCGTTTTTCTTTGAATTATACTTATTTAGTGTTCTTTATCGCTCTTATTACTTAATACTTTTGACACAGACTCAAGCTATTGTTCAATATCTTCATTCTTATTGGAGTCATTAAACACTAGTGACAGCTCGAGCTTCCTCAGATGTGCCCAGTTTCACTATCCAGCATCGAAATAGTCGAGCGCGCTGTCTCCTGTGACAGCTCATGTTATGTCCCCGGGCATATAGTAACTGAACTGTATGTAAATCTGTTTGTCCGTCCATACGAACGTGATTCCCTACAGCCCACATTAATGACTGATTTAGTTCATACTCACACTCTACAATCCTTGTGTCAAGACCTTCAAAGTGATCTATATATAAATGACCTTGAGTGTGCCATGAGAAAACCAACATAGTGGGTTTGCGACCAGCATGGATCCAGACCAGCCTGCGCATCCATGCAGTCTGGTCAGGATCCATGCTGTTTGCTTTCAAAGTCTATTGGAAGTAGAGAAACTGTTAGTGAACAGCATGGATCCTGACCAGACTGCGCGATCCATGCTGGTCACAAACCCACTATGTTGGTTTTCTCATGGCATGGCTCATTTAGTTCATATAAGCACACCTTGTGGCAAGACCTACAATCTGACCTATCTATAAATGACCTTCACCTTTATTTGATCTTCACCTTTAAACTTAAAACCTAAAAAAATATCTTTGGTCATACACCTGGTGGCATGATTTTGCACAAGGAAAATGCAGCTCCTTGTTTTAATATGTAGAAAAATAGCTATTAAGCAGATCAGCTATGGAATTTTTACATTGAAATTAGAACACGAAATATTTTAAGAGATACAGATACCTACTTCACTGCACTATCTTGTTTCCTGTTATATTGCTAACATCATTTACAAATGATTCTGTATTTGTTCGCTTACATGATTTATATATTTTCAGGGTTCAGAATTGTTGAAAACTGCACTGAGGGACCCTGCAGAGAAGGTCGTGACTTCAGCCAAGCAGATATTCTTGCCATCTTTTGCAATGTGGGCTAACGAGCTGGGCAAGTTGGAACACAGCTTGTTACACGGGATACTGCGTGATCTAGAAGAACTAGTTAAGGCAATTCTATTACCTCTGCTAACCTCACTAGTGCTTTACTAACCTGATACTGGAAAATTTGCTTTTTCTCTGCTTTTATGAAATTTTTGTCTAAAATAAGTCAGAAGTTTAGTTGAGCCACACCATGAGAAAACCAACATAGTGCGTTTGCGACCAGCATGGATCCAGACCAGCCTGCACATCCACACAGTCTGGTCAGGATCCATGCTGTTCGCTAATGGTTTCTCTAATTGCAATAGGCTTTGAAAGCAACAGCATGAATCCTGACCAGACTGCACAGATACGCAGGCTGGTCTGGATCCATGCTGGTCGCAAAATTAATGCACTATGTTGGTTTTCCCATCCTGCGGCTCAATTTGCTTTGTTTGAATCTGATGAATTTCAGATTTGAAAACATCAAATAATGGAATGCAGGGTTTCAGAAATCCCATGTCCGGAGCCGGGGGGCTACCAGAAAATTCTGCCGGGCTACTAAATTTTTTCAGAGCGTGCCCGCCGGGCTACCTTGAAACTTGTATCGAGTAGCCCGGAAATCAATAATTTAGTCTTCAAATATAATTTTGATAGTTGTCTATAATCCCCTTGTTTATCAAGAGATACACGCAGAAGGCTTTAATTATTATCACCTACTGTCATAATCGGCAAACAATTAACCGTTAAATCGTACCCGCAGGCAAATGTTTACAAAAACATGTGCACGAGTGATTTTAGACTGATCCAATAACACCAAAGTCGCTGATCGGTATTGTAAACAATATGCAAACCAGTCTTAAAATTACGTCATTTTAGTGCCACCTGCCATAGTGTACTTTCGGTTTCGCTGACCTCAATATTTATCGAGCGATCAGAAAGAACAGATGTTTCATTTTGAGGCAGTTTAGTGCCTAAACTGATTGTTTATGCTTTTCGATTTAAATACTTGCTTAACATGCAAAAAAATCGACCATGATTTAGCAGAATATCAGAAAGTATACAGAATTTTGGACAAACATAAATTCCGATAAGTGAATACACAGTGCCAAGAATCTGAGTGACGTTATATACACGGTTCTAGTCCGTTTATTAAACCAGACAAATGTTTAGAATCAGACAGAATTATTATGTCAGCTTTAAAAAAATTTGAGATAAATTACAATTCATCTACAGTTCTAAGGAATTTGCAAGTTTATAAAGATTGATTTGCGTTCCATTTATATTGCCATGTTGCAATAACTATCAGGAGTACTCCTGATAATATTTCTCAGTTTAAATACATGTACCGGTTTTATCTTTTAAAAGGAGAAAAAGGAGTAATGATAATTGCTATTTAAGAGAACAAAATTTATAAACCTCTAATAATTTAATCAGTCCATCCACTGTAGTATAGAAGCAAATAGTAAATAAACCGAAATGGCCATTGCCAAATAAACTTAAATGTTCGAGCTACCAGATTAAAATTTTGGTAGCCCAATGGGCTACCAATAAATTTGCAGATTTTTGAAACCCTGTGGAATGTAAAATGTGACATGCATTTTTGATACATATTAATATTTATAAGTTTTTAACAACCTTTGACTTGCAGGGACATACTTTGATTATGAAATATATTCGCTGCTTTTTATCTTTTTAAACAGTATAGTATAAACAGCCTAAGAAAATTGCAAGTGTTACGTTTGATAGTGCAATGAAACATTTTGTTCAGTCAGTTACATAGAGTGTTAAGATTTAAATTTCAAAAAACTGCCGTAAAGCAGCACTTTGTTATTGAAAGCAAATTTTCCATATCTTTTACATTGTAATTTGAGCAGGTACTTGTACTCCTATATAATCAGAGTTTACAGTTTTATCCTATTAACCTGTGTAAAAAAATGTAAAACAGTAATTTCATTATGTGTACATTTATTTATTGTGCAGTTTTTTGGCTACTGGTGTTCTTGTTTGTCAGACCTACTAATTTTTCATTTTTATTACTGTGAAATCATTAATATTCATGGGGTTCTAATTTTAGTGGCTTAGTGGTTCAATCCATGAAGTTTAATCCCAACAAACCAACAAATTTTGTATTCATTTTATCTTCAAAAGCTGGAGTCCACAAATTCATTCATGCATATTTCATGCCCACAAAATTCAATGATTTCACTGTAAGCATATTTTCGGAGTAAGTCTTCATTCTTGAAAAATCAAAGAAATTATAAAAAGTGTACTTAAGTCAGTGCTTAAAAATGTGTTAAATATGTGTTTCAAATATAGTTTTGAAATAATATTTAATTTTATGAACCAAGAGAATGTATCTTACATGCAACAGTCATTTGACTGTAAACTTCTTACATCCACATCAAATAGAAGAGAGATGTATCTTTTCCTTCATTTTTTTGCACTTTTTATTGGAGTATCATGAGTATGGACAGATCTCTTCCGACAAAATTCCCTGTTATATATTACCAAGGTTGAAAAAATGCTCCTGTTACATGTTCAAATTCATCATAATTTTCAATTCATTTCATTCGAAAAGTGATAATTATCATCGAAATTTTAGTTTATCTTCAATTTATATTGATAAATTTTTAATTAAGGTTTTTATTTAGCAAAATTTAACAGGGAGTATTTTGTCTATTGAGGCACGGAGGATTTTGTCTAATATTTGTTTTTTTTACTGGCTAGGGACAGTCACAATTCTACTTGATTTTCATCAAAGTTTGAATATAGTGGAACATATGCATTCTTAATTCTATGTGTATTTAATAATTTATAGTAATTTGTTTCTTTCTCAAATATCACATTCTTTTAAAGCAAACTATTTGAGAAACTTAGTAAAATGGGAAGACCAGCTTTAATCTATTAGAATACATCTGAAAAGAAAATGTACATGTAATTAACCATGTGGCTAGAGTTTACTGGTAACTATTGCCCACTACTAATAAGTTTCGTGTAAACATGTTTTTCAACTTCCTTTATATATGTATATTTTCTTTTTTGCCTACTTAAGGATGTTCCATGTGTACCAGTAAGTGTTCTTTTTTTAATACTAACTGGGGTAAATGTGGTGTAGTGGTGTTATCTTGTGTTGCTCACCTGATCACAACTTGCTGACAGGGATTGTAAATATGATCAGCTTTAAATTTTTCATTTAATTTGTCACCCCTTTTTCATTTTTATTTTTATTTTAACCATAATTTGACTTTGTTCTTTTATTAGCATTAGTTTTATAATCATAATGGGTTGTGTTGTGGCAAGTTAAAGTTTTTGACACTATCTAAGTATGGAGTTGAAAATTGGCCAGGTGAGCAAAGCAGGTTTAATATGGTTCCTCTTGTCCTGTGGGAAACAGATCAGAATTTCTAAACAACCAGAAAGAAAACAGATTTTTGAAGAAAAAATGAGTACAGTAAAGTACAGTTTACTGGCAGCCTCAAGAGGATGATCAGAATGCTAGTGTGAGTTGTGCATCATTGTACACAAAGGATGAATTTCATCAATATGTAGGAGAAATTCTTTCTTTATCATAGCTTTTGAAATGATTCAGATTAATAACTTTGAAATATGATTATTATTAAATTGAATCAGTTACAAAGTTCCAGTGATGTTCTAAAAATCCTTCCATGTCTTTTATATATAAAGTGACTGTTAAGTCAAAAACATTATTAACCTTTAGCCTGCTAAATTTCTATAATGGACTGGTCCTTCATTCAATTTGGGCAATACCATTTATAATTCAGGGGGGTGTTTACTGAAAATTTATTGACTGAATAGCGAACAGTGCAGACCATGATCAGACTGCACGGATGTGCAGGCTGATCTTGGTCTGCACTGGTCATAAAGGCAGAATCACTTGCCGTAAAGATTTCGCACATTTAGAGAAAAAAAATAGAATTTTTCATTGTTGCTTACTTTAGTTATCATTACAGTTAAACTTGCATTTTGCCAGATTTTTTCACTACCTTGACTGGCTGCTTAAGACAAGTAAACATAAGAACAAAATGTCAGTATTGGAAGTTAATTGACAGGCTGCTTAAGGCAATTAGCTGCTTAATACAGATGTTAAGGCAGATTCAACCATATATTATATTGGTTTCAGTGTGAAGATGATGACTCACCTTAATGAAGGCTGGTCGTCTTCATACTGGATGACCTGTCTTAATGAAGGCTGGTAATCTGCATACGTCTTTTATATTAAATTTTGTTGATTATCTAAATGCTTCATTTAAATATATAAGTTAATCAAAAATGTTAAAAAGACCAGTGTAGTCCATAAACATTTGGTATATAAAATGTATGACAAAAATTTAACTGACCCAAGTAAAAGTTTAAAAGGAAGGTCAGTTTCTTAAAGTCATTGAAAATGTTTATTTACAAGAATATGTGAAATAATGCATTCATAAGCTCTGCATTAACAGTGTCGCTAGATGTTTTAACTGTATTTTTAAATAGCTTCCACTCATAGATTACCCTTTGTTAGCTGTATTTTCCCTTTTCCCCTTTTCCCAAAAGCTTTATTGTATATTTGGTTGTAGTTTCCTTTTCTCTTTTCCTTTTCCCCCAAAAGCTGTATATTTGGTTAGGAACAAATCATGAAATGTAACATACTGGAGAGGTGTGATTTCATACTTGTACACTGAGGCTGAAGTACACTTACCTCTTTCATTCAGTAGTCTAAAGTTTCAAAATTAAATTTTGCGAAATCATTAATATTTGTGGAGGACTAATTTTCGTGGACTTTATTCTTCCATCCATCCACAAAATAAAATCCCAAAGTAACAAGCAAAGTCCCTACACATTTTTTCTTCAAAAGTTGAAATCAGTGGATTTAGATCTCCATGAAATAGCTGTTTATAATACAAGGTGGGCAAATTACTTGGATTTATCAGACAGTTATCAGCTGACAGTTTGGTGTAGTGATTAAGGTTACGAAGAAGGCCTTGAGAAACAAATATCAAACAACACCAAATCATATAGAAAGAAAGATTTGTTTGACATGAAAATTAAACAGCATGTAAAAGATGTATATTATGTTACGAAACAAGTGTCAGTATACTGATATAAACATTGAATTCCAGAAAATGACTGCCTATAGGGGCCCCACTTCCAGACAGTCAAACCACTTTAAAAACTCACCATTTTCAAAGAAATGTTACACATGTTCGTTTTGATGCATTTGCAATAGCGTGCGAGTGGTGAAATTTCACATAACAAGGTGGGACACAGTTTTCAGCAATTGTTTATCTTTATTTCTTTACAAATGGCATTCATTTTCAAAGGGAAACAACTTTTTCTCGACGATTACTTAAAATAGTCGGAAAAAGTTGTCTCCCTTTGAAAATGAATGCCATTTGTACCTAAAGTATTCCGAAAAAGTTGTCTCCCTTTGAAAATGAATGACATTTGTACCTAAAGTATTCCGGAAAAGTTGTCTCCCTTTGACAATGAATGCCATTTGTAAAGAAATAAAGATAAACAATTGCTGAAAACTGTGTTCCACTTTGTTATGCGAAATTTCATCACTCGCATGCTATTGCAAATGCATCAAAACGAACATGTGTAACAGTTCTTTAAAAATGGTGAGTTTTTAAAGGTGTTTAACTGTCCGGAAGTGGAGCCCCTTTAGGCGGTCCTTTTCCGGAATTCAATGTTTTTATCAGTCTACTGACACTAGTTTCGTAAAGTAATATACATGCTTTACATGCTGTTCAATTTTCATGTCAAACAACTCTTTCTTTCTATGATTTAGTGTTGCTTGAGTTTTGTTTCTCAAGGTCTGATTCTCATCCTTAACTACATAATTATATGCAAACATGAACAAGAATTAAATTTGTCTCAATATTGATTTTATAGGATACATAAATCTACAGTTTAGCTCTGTTCTCATGTAGTTCCATAATGCTTTAAATTTTATGTTAAAAACAGATAGAGAAGCTGTCCAAATAGAGAATATGCAAAATTACATGGTTAGAAAAACGTTATTTCAATATTGCCTATGAACGTAGAATGGAGTCAGTAAAGCTTTCTGGTATGTAAACTAAAAATAGGAAAAGATATGAAAGTACTAATGATTTAGGAACATGTGGCAATTGAGTAGGGATATATAAGCATGTTTATTATTTGAGCCGCGCCATGAAAAAACCAACATAGTGGCTTTGCAACCAGCATGGATCCAGACCAGCCTGCGCATCCGCGCAGTCTGGTCAGGATCCATGCTGGTCGCTTTCAAAGCCTATTGCAGTTAGAGAAACTGTTAGTGAACAGCATTGATCCTGACCAGACTGCGCGGATATGCAGGCTGGTCTGGATCTATGCTGGTCGCAAAGCCACTATGTTGGTTTTCCCATGGTGCGGCTCATTTATAACTGATATAGATGAACAGGTCTACCAGGTATTGTGTGAGGCCTTTATGGATCAGTGGTTAAGGTTGAACACTTCAAATCAGTTGCCCCTCACCAATATGGGTTCGAGCCTAGAGGGGCATAGAATTATTCATATGAGAAAGCCTCCCTGGTCAGTTGTTCTACTCAGGTACCTGCTCGTGATGAAATAATACTCGGAGGGGCACCTGGTGTCTTCCTCCACCATCAAAAGCTAGAAAGTCGACATATGACCTGTAATTGTGTCAGTCTGACGTCAAACCCAACAAAAACAAAACCAGGTATTGTTCCTTCGATGATTTGTCAGTATATAAGTGTTAGCATTTTCTTGATCAACGACTGATCCATTCATATTGAATAATAGACATGTTTATATCAAACTGCTGAACTGACATGTTTTCACGAATGGTTAGTAAAGGTAGTTTTAGTTCGTATCAAAACATTCTTAGCTACACTGTGACCCAAGTTATTTTGACTCTTCAAGTGCTTTTCTTCACAGTCATGTATTGACTTCAAAAGCTTTTTTAAAAATGTTGCATAGACTTAGCAGCTTACTTTTGATTATTTATTATTTATAGTAACCAATATGATAATGAGTAGTTGTTTTTATCTGCTAATTTGCAAAAGTCAATCTGTCCATCCTTCAGTCTTTCTGTTTGTGGCATGTTTTTTTCCTAGATGATAATTTTTTAACCACTAAAGGAAATGTAATGAAACCCAACATTATGATAGCTAGTAATGAGACAGAGTGCAAAGTGAAAGAAACATAACTCACTCTTGAACAGTTTTTGAATTATCTCCCCTTTTTTATTATCATTTGTCAGGACAATAACATCAGATCCTTTGAGGGAAATACAACGAAACATGACATAATAATAGATGGCAATAAGGTGGAGTGCAGAACAACATTTGAATAATTTCTTAATTGAATAATTTCTTAATTGACCACTGAAAAATGTGTAATGAAACATTGACATAATGATAGATGGCAATGAGAGAAAGAATTATAACTGGTCTTGAATATGTTTTTTATTATCTCCCTTTTTTGTACTTAATTTTCTTTAGTCTATGAATGCAATAGAGGAAAGTATGTAGCCTGTCATTTTTAATGTGACATTTTCTTGACTGAAAAACTAAATGGGAAGGGAAAACAAAATATAGATTGAATAGTTGGATTTGAAAACTATTAGTATAATGGATTCTTTAAACCATGATTTGACACTCACCCCTATCTTTCAAATTCCTTGTTTTTATAAATTATCTGGAAGAGAATAATTGAATGAAAAAAATCAATCAATGAAACAATTAACAGAATATAAGGGTAATCATAAAGATAGTTATTCGTAATTTTCAAGTCTTAGTCAATAACAATTCAAAATTGTTAAGTGCCAAGTAAAAAAATCACAATTTGAATACACGCAATCAAGAATGTGAGTTCAATACATAATGTATATATATGCAGTTATATATAACTTTTGTTGTTTTGTTTTACTTCTTCTAAACAAAGCATCATCATCTTAAGGTAATGGACCTGTTTCCTCATTATGTGATTTCGGCATTTTCCGGTTGACACCGCATTTAGATGAAATATTTGCTCATATGAGCTTCATTTATGGCCAAAGAAAGACGAACCAACCGACGAGAAAACGAAATCACAAAGATTGTCTGATTGTCATTATGGGTCCTCTGCTTTTAAGTTTGGACTACTGTGAAATCATTAATATTCGTGGGGGACTAATTTTCGTGGATTTTGTGGTTGAGTCAATCCACGAAATTTAATCCCAATGAACAAGTAAAATTCCCATTCATTTTATGTTCAAAAGTTAATACAATTGAAAATGGAAGAACAACTTCAAACTGGTTTTTAATTTATTGCCAACTAGTTTCGGCTTTCAATGCCTTCATCAGGGGTATAATGTTTACAAGCGAATGAATCCATGAATTCATAATCCCCACAAAATTGCCGTTTTGACCAAAACCACGAAATTTCATGCCCACGAAATTAAATGATTTCACAGTATTAAAAATTCTCTAAGCCTCTGATAACTATGGGGCCTCCATGGGCAAGTGGTTAAGGTCACTGATTTCAAATCACTTACCCTTCATGGATGTGGGTTTGAGCCTTGATTTGGGCATTGAATTCTTCATGTGATGAAGCCATCCAGCTGGTGGTTCTACCCAGGTGCCCGATTGTGATAAAATAATGCACGCAAGGGCACCTGGGTTCTTCCTCCACCATTAAAAGCTGGAAAGTTGCCATATGACCTATAATTGTGTAGGTGTGATGTTAAACCCAACAAAAAAAACAAAAAAACAAACAAATGTAACAAATACTCTGGATAGTCATTTTCGCTAATATTCTAAAATGGGTCTAATAATAGG
Organism: Mercenaria mercenaria; assembly: GCF_021730395.1. Classification (NCBI taxonomy): domain Eukaryota; kingdom Metazoa; phylum Mollusca; class Bivalvia; order Venerida; family Veneridae; genus Mercenaria; species Mercenaria mercenaria. Next base: position 26,288,834 of record NC_069366.1, on the reverse strand, counting down.
TAGATCTATGATGAAAAACTATACTTTGACCATGTTCAAACAAAATTATCTTTAAAACTTAAACTCATTTAATGCGCAACTTTATCTTTTTTTTGGAATTTTCATGTTAAATGGTAACAGTATGATCTGAGATATTATTCAGGTGGAACAATTTCCTGCTAAATTAGCAAGTACAGTCACTGCTATTTAACCCTTATCCTGCTAAATTTCTGTAATGAACTTGTCCATCTTTCAATTTGGACAGTACCATTAACTGTTAAAAGGGGTGTTTACCAAGAAGATACTGACTGAATGGCAAACAGTGCAGATCTTGATCAGACTGCACAGATGTACAGGCTGATCATGATCTACACTGGTCGCAAAGACAGAATCAATCATGTCCAACATGATAATTGCTAATTTACATCGACACATAACCATGATTACTCTGACACATAAATAAGAAAAAATCTCCAGGTTTGTTTGCTATTGTCGCATGTCCAGGGATATTTTTCTCTAAAACGCAGTAATGAAAAAATTACTTGTTCCGTAAAATAACACACGGTTACGTGTCTAGTGAAATAATTCCCTAACAACAGTGACACTTCTTGTGACATACTTTTTTGTATATATTTTGCATAAGCATTGCACTTGCTTTATGACATGATGTTACACATACATCATATTATACATTTAGCATCACACACACACCTCAATTATAAAATAGACGTTACAAGTGTCATATCTAAATCACACAGTTTAGAGCATGAAATTTTACGTTGTTACGACATATTCAGGGGAATGAAATACTTGACTTGAATAAGGAAATATGTCTTATTCACAAAAATAACAAAAGCTGGGGAAAAGTATTTTTTGACAGTTTTATGTTTTAATAAGCAAACCACATGATGCAAATCTGTACAGTTTTTTCTTTCAATATATAAGTAGCATCTGCTTAATTATTATCTCTGATCTTTTAGTAGTTACCCATGGTTTAAGCCAGTATCAGACACACATGATTTTAACAACCAGACAATGCTTGTTTAAGACATAAAAAAAAAATGTTTGTTTCTGGTAACATGCTAAATAAAATTAGGGTAGGTAGGTCTGTAAATTTTTTTTATAACGTGGGACATTTCGTTAATTATTTTTGTGTCAAAAAATGAATACAAATAAGGGGATTATGCCTTAAAAGCATCAGTAAGTTGATTTCTAACATCACTGACCATGTTTAAAGCATAAAAAGCTTGTGAACACTCTAGAGACCACATTTTTGACCCAATCTTTATGAAACTTGGTCAGAATGTTAGTCTTGGTGATCTCTAGGTCAAGTTCGAAACAGGGTCATGTGGGTTCAAAAACTAGGTCAGTAGGCCAGATCAACTCTGGTGAGCGATATATTTAGGGCCATCATGGCCCTCTTGTTGACATTTTATTCACCAGATGTGATCAAACTACTGGGTGTTTTTATGCCCCCGAAGGGAGGCATATAGTTTTTGAACCGTCTCTCGGTCTGTCAGTCTGTCAGTCTGTCCGCAATTTTCGTGTCTGGTCCATATCTTTGTCATCGATGGATGGATTTTCAAATAACTTGGCTTGAATGTGTACCACAGTAAGACGACGTGTCGCGCGCAAGACCCAGGTCCGTAGCTCAAAGGTCAAGGTCACACTTAGATGTTAAAGGATAGTGCATTGATGGGCCTGTCCTGTCCATATCTTTGTCATCGATGGATGGATTTTCAAATAACTATGCATGAATGTGTACCACAGTAAGACGACATGTCGCGCACAAGACCCAGGTCCGTAGCTCAAAGGTCAAGGTCACACTTAGACGTTAAAGGATAGTGCATTGATGGGCGTGTCCGGTCCATATCTTTGTCATCGATGGATGGATTTCCAAATAACTTGGCATGAATGTGTACCACAGTAAGACAACGTGTCGCGCGCAAGACCCAGGTCTGTAGGTCAAAGGTCCTAAACTCTAACATCGGCCATAACTATTCATTCAAAGTGCCATCGGGGGCATGTGTCATCCTATGGAGACAGCTCTTGTTACTTATACCATTCTTTCATTACACATGAAGTGTAACAAAACTTTCATAAATTATACTAATTACTCATAGTAACTTTGGATCTTGTGTGTCTTGTCAATAAATACGCTAGGGGAAAGAAATTTAACATGTAAGTTTTAATGTGGCTTATTCTTGACCAAAAATCTAAACGTGAAAGGAATGCAAAATATTGTTTAAGTAATTTGATCTGAAAACTACTAATATAATAGATTTTTAGCTCTACTATTCAGAGAATAGGGGTGCTATTCTACTCGGCCCGGGGCCAGTGTCGGCGTGGGCGTGAACTTTCTTGGTTAAAGCTTTTCGACAACCTTTGTTTTTCTGTCATTTCTTTGTTACTATTGCTTATATCTTACTTTAACTTCACATAAACATTGTCCAGCATACAAACAAAATATGTGCAGGGGCTGGGCCCATTATACATATGGTCAAGGTCACCAAGTTGTTATACTTGGAATTATTTTCATGTTAAATTTTTAGAAAGCTTCGTTTATAGATATATCTTTGGTACTTTAAAAGATAATGACTTGAAATTAAAAATATTTCTTTATACTCATCATCCGCATATATGATTACAATCCCCATAACTGTAAATGTATTTTTGACAGAATTATGCCCCTTTCATACTTTAAAGTTTTTTGGCAATTTTCGCTTTCTGGATATAACTTAAAATTTAGTACAATATAAGATAATGACTTGATACTTAAACTGTGTCTTTATCATCATCATCTGCATGTGTGGTAACAATCCCCATAACTCTGATTTGTATTTTTGACCAAATTATGCCCCTTTTCATACTTAAATTTTATTTTTTATGCCAGTCTGCCAGTCTGCTATTGTTTCCAGTTAAGGAATGAGACAGTAGAGGTATTTTATTTTAAAACATAATTTAAATGGTGAGTTTGTATTGAAATTTTTTCATGTTTTCAAAGGCTGCCATTACATCCCAGAAGTCTCCAGGGGGGATGATACCCCTAAATGAGGGACGGTTCCTGCTGCATGTGACAACACTGGAAGAGCTGGTTCCCTTCCTGTACGTGTCTGTCTTAGAAAGTGGACCATATACTGATAGACTGCAGGAAACCATGGCCAGCATGGCAGATGGAGAATGTAAGATACTGAAAGTTACAGTTATAATTTAAGATTTTTATGCCCCCCTTCAAAGAAGGAGGGGTGTATTGTTTTGCAGATGTCTGTCCGTCGGTTGTAATGTAGACCAATCCGTTTCTGGATGATATCTCAAGAACGCTTTAGCCTAGGATCATAAAAGTTGATAGAGAGGTTGGTTATCATCAGCAGATGATCCCTATTGATTTTGAGATCAGTATGTCAAAGGTCAAGGTCACAGTGACCCGGAGCAGTTAAACAGTTTCCGGATGATAACTCAAGAACACTTGGGCCTAGGATCATGAAAGTTGATAGGGAGGTTGATCATGACCAGCAGATGACCCCTATTGATTTTGAGGTCAGTAGGTCAAAGATGAAGGTCACAGTGACACGGAACAGTAAAACAGTTTCCGGACGAAAACTCAAGAACGCTTGGGCCTAGGATCATGAAATTTGATGATGACCCCTATTTATTTTGAGATCAGTAGGTCAGAGGTCAAGGTCAGAGTGACCAGGAACAGTAAAACGGTTTCTGGACGATATTTCAAGAACGATTTGGCCTAGGATCAGGAAAATTGATAGGGAGGTTGGTTATGACCAGCAGATGACCCCTATTGTTTTTGAGGTCATTAGGTCAAAGTTCAAGGTCACATTGGCCAGGAACAGTTGAACGGTTTCCAGACAGTAACTCAAGAATGCTTTGGCCAAGGATCATGAAAGTTGATAGAGAGGTTAATCGTGACCAGCAGATGACCCCTATTGATTTTGAGGTCAGTAGGTCAAAGGTCAAGGTTATAGTGACCCTGAACACTTAAACTGTTTCCAGATGATTGCTTGAGAACGCTTGGCGTAAGATGATGAAACTTGATAGGGAGATTGGTCATGACCAGTAGATGACCTCTATGAGGTCAGTAGGCCAAAGGTCGAGGCCACATTGATCCAGAACAGTTAAACCCTTTCCGGATGATAACTTGAGAATGCTTGGGCCTAAGATCACGAAACTTAATAGGGAGGTTGATCACGACCAGCAGATGACCCCTGTTGATTTTGAGGTCAGTAGGTCAAAGGTCAAGGTCACATTGAACCAGAACAGTAGAACTTTTGTTTACAGTGAGCAAGTAATTTCTGTTTCTTGTGCAATTACTGAATGCATCAAAGGGGGCATTTCGTGTTCTACGAGCTCTTGTTATTTTTATTTACAGTCAAAACACACTGAAATTCTGAAGTCTGCTTGTTTCAAAGAATTTGTGAAGTTAAATGTCAAATTATTTCTAAAATTTAATGATGTAAATTGTCTAAGGAATAAAGAACAATTGACAAACATCAGATCTGTAGACATCAAATATATTCTGTCTGTCTACTTGTTACATAATCTGCTAGTTAGGCTGATGAAATAAAAATTGTTCCAAGATTAACCCTTAGCCTGCTAAATTTCTATAATGAACTTGTCCATCTTTCAATTCGGACAGTACCATTAACTGTTAAAAGGAGTGCTTACCAAAAAGGTACTGACAAAATGGCAAACAGTGCAGATCATGATCAGACTGCATTGATTACAAAGGCAGAACCAGTCATGTCCAGCATGGTAAGGGTTAATACAATAGTGTGTTTCATTTCAGCTAATGCAAAATTTACTGGGTCCAGTTCACCACTGACAGATATGACAACAGTGGCAGGAAACAGGAAACGTTTGGTTGCCATGGTGAAACTGTTTGAAGAACATATAGATCAAGAATGGTTTGAGCCCTGGGATAATCTCAGCTGGGTTGTAAATAATCTGTAAGTATATAAACATTTAGAAAAGAGAAATGTAGTTAAAGCCGAACATACCACATACATCATGTACAGTCAAACTTCATTAGCTTGAACTTAGATAATCTGAAAACTGCCCCTTGCTCAAACTCATCATTGGGTCCTGGCATAATTCCTTTATTATGTATATTGTTTGATGGCTCAAACTACTGATAAATCGAACAAATGTTGGTGGTCTCATTGAGTTCGTGGGAATGATGTTTGACTGTATATTTTACTTTATAGTACAAGTTATCAGTATCAGTATACAAAATGAAAGGAATTTATGAAGTGGGCTGTTAATTTGCAGTTAGACAGTCCGCTATTTATAGCTAAACATGGTGTTTAACTTAATGAATTTTAGTTTATGCAGTTGCCATTATTACAACATAATATAATTGAATTAAGGCAAGATATGTAGGTATTAACAGGGCATCTATAATTGTTGTCATCAGCATGCAAGTATTGTGTATTTCTACGTTGTTTTTAGTGTTTTTCTGTGATTCTTGAAACTGCATTGCAAATGAATTTTATTTTCAGATTATTTATGAAATTGTCTCCACATGGATTTGCTTGATCAACTTTTAATATGTCTCAGTAAAAGCAGCAATTTGTGGAATCTAGTTGTATATATGTATTATGAATTTGTAAACTTTACATTTATATTTATTTTCTTCTTCATTATATTAAGTGCTATTAATTTGAATGAGTTTGAACCTTTTGCGTACATTGTCAGTTTTTCCAACAGTATTCTGCTTGTATATGACAGTCAATTAGTAACTCAATAAGTACACATCACAATTAATGATCAAAATTTCACCCATACCTTCTCCATTATGAAATTAACTGAATACTACTAATTTAGGTTACATAACTGTTCCTGTCCACACTGTCTCGGTAGCCTAGTGGTAGAGCGTCCGGTCGTGTGGGAGGTCGTGGGTTCGATCCCCGGCCACGTCATACCAAAGACGTAAAAAATGGTATTAGTAGCTTCCTCGCTTGGCGCTCAGCATTAAGTGGGTAGTGCTAGGACTGGTCAGCCCGGTGTCAGTATAATGTGACTGGGTGGGGTATCATGTCACATGTCTACGGCATGATATTCTAGTGAGGCAGCACTCTAAAGTTGGGCATTGTGCTCACTGCTACAAGTAGACACACACACACTGTTCCTGTCCACAGCATTAAATGATTTCACACTATATGTTCTGATGGGCTCATTAAAAGCCACCTCATGTAAACTAAAATTGCTTAATGGAATTTGAAAAATATAAAAATTGCCATAATTTTCATACAATATATGCAATTTTGAAAACATCTCCTGCATTCTTTAAAGTTTAATACATACCCATATGTAAACAATATGAATTTAAATATATTTCCATTTATAGAAACTTACTGTAAAATTGTAATTGTAATTTTTTATCAAAGTTATTTCAATACAGGTATGCTTGTATAAACTACTCCAGAACATCTGTTGGCATAATCAAATTTTTACTGACTAATCAATCAAGAATGACACATGAATGATACCTCATTTTCTGGTATATTTCTAAGGAGAAATGCCAAATTGGGTTCATCGTTGTTAATGCTGTAGCAATTCTGACATTGTTTGTGAAAACTCTCTCCACTGGGATGAAAACAATCTGCTAGTGTATTGAGTAAATTATTAGACTTAGATTACTGTCAGTAGAAGCAATTTGAAGGTCGAAGTAAGTGTGTCAGATGCAGAGAAAGGCCAGTTTCTATTCCAGGAACAATTGCCTATAGATGCTAGTTCCTTGTCAAGGAACGAATGCAGATAGATGCCAGTTCCCGTTGAAGGCATGGCTACAGATAGATGCCAGTCCCCGTTCTCGTGTCTTTACCCATGCTGGCAAAACCCATCTCTCCCCACCCCATGCCAGATGAATCTTATGCTTTTAATGACAGTTTCCAATTTCATGTCTCGGCGATATATGACCATTTTGTGTCGATTCGCCGTAAAACCCAACTCACTCACTACAATTCATGCACTTATTTACTATGTTGTGAAATACAATAAAAATTAGATACCTTGATGGTTGCTGTCTGTTCCTTGTTGTATATTTCTTGATTCAAAATAAGTTACTTAAAGGAAAAAACATAACATTATGCTACAAATGATAAAAGTAAGCCGGCACTTTGTTGTTGTGTGTCATTAAAATGTCATGATGTCACTTCTGTTTATGGACATTTATTTCCTGTGCTTTGTTTAAATACACTATAATTATCTAAGAAAGAGTGCTACAGAGAAAGTAGCTTGTTTTGCCATATTTATTCTATAATTCGTTAAATGCGGTATGAGAGAAAAATAATTTGCCACTGGTTGTAAATGCAGATTTGAATATCAGGTAGAGCCTCATTACCGCCAAAACAGTTACCCTCGTATCGGATATTCCTGTCTGCATCTACAGCTAGTGACAGATTATTATATTCCGAAATTTAGCACATGCTTAGAACAATATATGTTTGATAAAAATTCAGGATTTATACTTGGACTCTGCTATCATATATATTTCATTTTACAGCTTCAACACAGTTCTGAAAAGTCACCAAAATGTACCAATAAAAGGGAAGACAAAAAATAACATAGTGTCATGTCCTATTGTAAAAGGCTAAAAATTATTTGAGTGATATTTAAATATTTTCCAGTAATACAATAAAAATCTGCAATAGTAAATAATCAAAATCTACACTTATGTATTTTTGTAAATGGTGTATACTGTAAAATCTTTTAATTTCATGGGCATGAAATTTCGTGGTTTTGGTCAAAACGGCAATTTCGTGGGGATATGAATTTGTAGATTTCAACTTTTTGAACATAAGATGAATGGGAATTTTACTTTTTCATTGGGATTAAATTTCATAGATTGACTCAACCATGAAATCCACAAAAATTAGTCCCCCACGAATATTAATGATTTCACAGTCATTGTTTTCTGCGAAATAACTTTAAAATGTTTAATTTTATGACTTTAAATATTGGGGTATGGTTTTGTTTGTTTGTTTTGGGTTTAACGCCGTTTTTCAACAGTATTTCAGTCATGTAACGGCGGGCAGTTAACCTAACCAGTGTTCCTGGATTCTTTACCAGTACAAACCTGTTCTCCGCAAGTAACTGCCAACTTCCCCACATGAATCAGAGGTGGAGGACTAATGATATCAGACACAATGTCGTTTATCAAATAGTTACGGAGAACATATGCCCCACCCAAGGATCGAACTCGCGACCCCGAGATCCGTAGACCAATGCTCTTACCTATTGAGCTAAGCGGGCGGGCTTGGGGTATGGTAGTAAAATGAATAAAATTATATCTTTGCATTATTTGATGTATTTGTAATTTTGATATGTTATCAACAACATATCACATATCAGTCTAAATGTCAGTTTAATTAAAAAGAAATATTTACACTGTACATATCTTTGTGTAGGCTATAAACATTGTAATGAATGTTTTATGCTTGAATAAATTATTCGTATTTGTACTCGTATTCGTATTTACAGTATTTTTTTTTTAGATATTTGCAAAAATGGCAAATGGCTGGTCAGCTGTTTTGTTTAGAATAGTGGTTTATAACCAGTCAACTTCAAGTTTTCATGTACTTTTACCTGATAAACCTTTTTTTTTTGATGATACATTAATATTTACGTTATTGTCAATAGGTTTTATTGATGCTCAAATTTTTTTGTTTGTTTTGTTTTTTTTTGGGGGGTGGGGTGGGGAGGTGGGTTAATGTCACACCAACACAATTATTGGTCATATGGTGACTTTCCAGCTTTGATGGTGGAGAGAGACCCAAGGTGGCCCTCCGAACATCATTTCGTCAATGGCAGACACTGTAAACATGAATATAGTTCACATTATTTCATGTTGCACTGAATGCAAATGAATTATGGTTGATAACTGACTAAAAGACAAGACAGCAAAACTAATTTGAATACCTTTGGGCATCAGGGCTGCAGAATAGACCAAGAATTGGGTGTTATCTAATTTGTTTATTGATAGAGGATGAGTAGTCAAAGCAAACATGGTGTAATAAGATAGAAAGATGTCTCCGATTTAATTGTCTGGGTCAAGTTTTCTTCTAGGTGTTTCACTGGAAGATATGGCTTTATATCAGTTATCCAGAAATCCAAGTGGAATAAAACCAGGGCAAGTTAGCTTTAATGTAGTAGTGCTTGTTTATTTCACTGGAAGTCATCATTTTTTAGCATCATTTATAAAGAGAACCTAGAATACGTCAGTCCTAAATATAAGGGTAAAACTTGCTGTGAATAAATTATAACTCTTGTGTAAACTGATGAAACTAGCAATATAACTGTTCTGCTGAAGATAAAATAAAAAACTAAAAATATTTTTAGTTAAATATTCCAAATAATGTCATTAAATTGGCTTCAAATTTGGTCTTTTTTTTTTCTTTTTTTCATAGGCAAACTTCTCAAAATTAAGCACAATGACCTTTTTGTTTTTTGAACATATGGCAGGAAATATATACAACCACGAAGTTTTATCAAAATGTACATATTTGGAGATTTTCTTTACATGAAATTATCAGCAAAAATGTGTTTTTCCCATAGAAACTTGACTTGAGTTCAAATCTTATTTATTGGTTGAATTTTTTAGGCGTGATGTTTGATTTATTGTAGCATTTTTTAATTTGAACATGCACAACCACCTTAAAGACTTCTGTTTTGGCAGTGAGCCAAGGAATTGTGTAATTAGGAAATCATACAGGTGCTTGAGCTTGTTTTTGTTAACCTCTAGCCTGCTGTCGGCAAGTGGTTCTGCATATGCGACCAGTGTAGACCAGGCTGATCATGGTCTGCACTGTTTGCTATTCAGTCAGTAAATTTTAATTGAACATCCCTTCAAATAATAAGTGGTACTGCCCAAATTGAATGATGGAGCAGTCCATTTAGAAATTTAGCAGGGTAAGGTTAAGACAAAATTATTTCCGTCCTTTTAGTACTGCCCAATTGAATATGGATCAGTCCATTTTAGAAATTTAGCAGGGTAAGGGTTAAGACATAAATTATTTCCGTCCTTTTGCGGAACATCATTCTGTTGTATTGTATTTTGCAGCATACCAAGGTTGTTGGAGGTTGTGACGGGATCAGCTGTGACATGTCCTAGAATTGTCTCCTGCCTTGCAAAATGTTTCTATAAAATTTCCACCACCTTTGGGAAAACATTCGTGGACAAAAAGGTAAGATTTGATACCAAGAGTGTTTATTGTCTTGAAAAGTGTCAATTTTATGACACTAATTTATCAAGATCATCTGAATTGTTCTTGCAACAAAAGGGGATGTTAACTGCTGCCTTTAACAAAGAAATGCATATTTCACATTATACTGGTAATCTGGATAGACAGATGGATGAAACAAGGGCTTGAAAGTTAATAAAATTAGAACTTGAGAGTTTCTACAGAAATGTGATATTGTAATCTGATTGAAGCTTCATACATATTTTTTTTTTCAGTAAAAATCCCAAGAGAATAAAACATATGTTGAAAAATTTATTCATAACAAACAGCACTGGATGTGGAATCATCCTTGCATTGTTCACATCATCTATGAGTCATCACCATTTAAACAGACCTATGTAACAAAGTTCAGTAAAGATAGTTTCAGAGTACCAATCTGAGGTGTCATGGCAGGGTTCTCATTAATTATTGATATGGAAAGTTGCTAAGTAGAGAGGCGTATATGGGTCCTCTTATTTAGAGTTTCACTTGCTACAGGAAAAGAAGCTTGGGCTTCAGACCACTATAGCAGGGGGATACCCTAGTCCCTCAGACTTTAATGAAACCCTTATGTCAGACAAAAGTTTTCAGAACATTGCATACTCATGATACTGCTGTTTATTCTTCATGTAAGATTGAGTTTATTTTCAGTAATTTTTATAGATCAAAGATTCAGGGGGCCTTAGAAAATTATGTCTCCCCCACCCCCCCTCTGGGGGAGACATATTGTTTTTGTCCTGTCCGTCCGTACATCCGTCCGTCCGTACATCACACTTCATTTCCAAGCAATAACTGGAGAACCATTTGACCGAGAACCTTCAAACTTCATAGGATTGTAGGGCTGCTGGAGTAGACGACCCCTATTGTTTTTGGGGTCACTCCGTGAAAGGTCAAGGTCACAGGGGCCTGAACATTGAAAACCATTTCCGATCAATAACTAGAGAACCACTTGACCCAGAATGTTGAAACTTAATAGGATGATTGGTCATGAAGAATAGATGACCCCTATTGATTTTGGGGTCACTCCGTCAAAGGTCACGGTCACAGGGGCCTGAACATGGAAAACCATTTCCGATCAATAACTAGAGAACCACTTGACCCAGAATGTTGAAACTTCATAGGATGATTGGACATGAAGAGTAGATGACCCCTATTGTTTTTGGGGTCACTCTGTCAAAGGTCAAGGTCACAGGGACCTGAACATTGAAAACCTTTTCCGATCAATAGCTAGAGAACCACATGACCCAGAATGTTGAAACTTAATAAGATGATTGGACATGCAAAGTAGATGACCCCTATTGATTTTGGAGTCACTCCGTTAAAGGTCAAGGTCACAGGGGCCTGAACATTGAAAACCATTTCCGGTCAGTAACTTGAGAACCACTCGACCCAGAATGTTGAAACTTCATAGGATGATTGTTCATGCAGAATAAATTATCCCTATTGTTTTTGGGGTCACTCCGTTAAAGGTCAAGGTCACAGGGGCCTGAACATTGATAACTATTTCCGATCAATAACTTCAGAACCTCTTGATCCAGAATGTGGAAACTTCATAGGATGATTGAACATGCAGAGTAGATGACCCCTATCGATTTTTGGGTCTCTCTGTTAAAGGTCAAGGTCACAGGAGCCTGAACATGGAAAACAATTTCCGATCAATAACTTGAGAACCACTTGACCCAGAATGTTGAAACTTCATAGGATGATTGAACATGCAGAGTAGATGATCCCTATTGATTTTGGGGTCAGTCTATGAAAGGTCAAGGTCACAGGGGCCTGGTCATGTAAAATCATTTCTGGAGAATAACTGGAGAACCACTTGACCTAGAATGTTGAAACTTAATAGGTTGATTGGACATGCAGAGTAGATGATCCCTATTTATTTTGAGGTCACTTGATCAAAGGTCAAGGTCACAGGAGCCTGAACAGTGACTTGAGAACCACTAGGACAATAGTGTTGAAATTTAGCGGGATGACTGGACATGCCAAGTAGATGATTCCTATTGCAGCCAAGCATCAGTGTCTCTGAATTTCACTCCTGACCCCTATTGACTTCTTGCCTATAGGACTTTGCATTGGGGGAGACATGTGTTTTTTTACAAAAGCAATTTCTAGTTATTATCTGCTTCAAAAGGAAAATGATATCTGAAAAAAATCTCCAGAAATCTCACAAACTTAGCCAGACATTCAATAATAGTGAACAAATATTTACTTGAAGTATGGAAGAGTTGATTGAATTGAATTGTTCAAACAATACAGTATCCCAGTCACACTTTATGCATGTTAATAAAACAGAAATTACTGATTTCAGTGATAAGGAAGCACTTTTCACAATGTTTGATTTGTATTTATTGATATGGAATGTCGGGCGATATATATCAGATTGGTGGAAAAGAGTGAAATGAAAAGAATCTTCTTTTTATATGCCCGAATGGACGTATTATGTTATACCCCCAGTGTCCCTCTGTCTGTTAGCAATTTCGTGTCCACTCTGTAACTCTTGAACCCCTTGAAGGATTTCAAAGAAACTAAATGAAGCAAATGTTCACCACACCGGGACAACGTGCAGAGCACATGTTCTGGATGGCTCGCTTCAAGGTCAAGATCACACTCTTGAACTGCTTGAAGGATTGTAAAGAAACTTGGCGCAAATGTTCACACCGAGACGACATGCAGAGCGCATATTCTGGATGTCCGCTTCAAGGTCAAGGTCCCACTTAGGGGTCAAAGGTCACTGAATTTCAGTGCACAGGTTCCATAATTCTTGTTTTATTTTTTTTTGCAAAATTATGCCCCTTCTTCAGCTGATGCAATTTTTTAGTTTTTTTAGCTCACCTGTCACAAAGTGACAAGGTGAGCTTTTGTGATCGTGCGGTCTGTCGTCCGTCGTCCGTCCGTGCGTGCGTGCGTCCGTAAACTTTTGCTGTGACCATCTAGAGTCACATTTTCTTGGATCTTTAGAAAGTTGGTCAAATGTTCTCTGATATTCTAGGTCAATTCGAAACTGGTCACGTGCCTTCAAAAACTAGGTCAGTAGTCTAAAATAGAAAACCTTGTGACCTCTCCAGAGGCCATATATTTCATAAATCTTCATGAAAATTGTCAGAATGTCAACTTGATAATCTAGGTCAAGTTCGAAACTGGTCACGTGCCATCAAAAACTAGGTCAGTAGGTCTAAAAATAGAAAAACCTTGTGACCTCTCGAGGCCATATATTTTAAAAGGTCTCATGAAATGGTCATAACATTAACTTGATGATATCTAGGTCAAGTTCGAAACTGGGTCACGTGCTTCAAACTAGGTCAGTAGGTCAAACAATAGAAAAACCTGTGACCTCTCTAAAGGTGTATTTTTCATGGAATCTGTAGGAAAGTTGGTTTGAAAGTTCATCTTAATGATACTAGGTCAAGTTCGAACTGGTCATGTGCGTCAAAACTAGGTCAGTAAGGTCTAAAAATAGAAAAACCTTGTACCTCTCTAGAGCCAATATTTCATGAGATCTTCTGAAAATGTCAGACTGTTCATCTTGATGATATCTAAGTCAAGTTGAAAGTGGGTCCGTGCCACAAACTAGGTCAGTAGGTCAAATAATAGAAAAAGCTTGTGACCTCTCTAGAGGCCATATTTTTCAGGATCTGTATGAAAGTTAGTCTGAATGTTCATCTTGATGATATCTAGGTCAAGTTCGAAAGTGGGTCAGTGCCCTCAAAAACTAGGTCAGTAGGTCAAATAATAGAAAAACCTGTGACCTCTCTAAAGGCCATATTTTTCATTGGTCGTAGAAAATTGGTCTGAATGTTCATCTTGATGATATCTAGTCATATATGAAACTGGGTCACGTGCCATCAAAAACTAGGTCAGAAGTAAAAATAGAAACTGTGACCTCTCTAGAGCCATATATTCACAAGATCTTCATGAAAATTGGTCAGAACGTTTATCTTGAATGATATCTAGGTCAAGTTCGAAAGTGGGTCACTTGCCATCAAAAACTAGGTCAGTAGGTCAAATAATAGTAAAACCTTGTACCCTCTAGAGGCCATACTTTCATGGAACTTGGATGAAAGTTAGTCCTGAATGTTCATCTTGATGATTTCTAGGTCAATTCGAAAGTGGTCACGTGCCCTCAAAAACTAGTCAGTAGGTTAAATAATAGAAAAAACTTGTGACCTCTCTAAGGCCATATTTTTTATGGATCTGTATGAATATTGGTCTGAATGTTCTTCTTGATGATATCTAGGTCAAGTTCAAAACAGGTCATGTGCGGTCAAACTAGCCAGTAGGTCAAAAATAGAAAAACCTTGTGACCTCTCTAGAGGCCATACTTGTAATGGATCTCCATAAAAATTGTCAGAATGTTCACCTTGATGATATCTAGGTCAAGTTTGAAACTGGTCACTGGCCTTAAAAAAACTAGGTCAGTAGTCAATAATAAAAAACACCTTGTGACCTCTCTAGAGGCCATACTTTTCATGGACTGTATGAAAGTTGGTCTAAATGTTCATCTGATATACTAGGTCAGTTTGAAACTGGTCAAAACTAGGTCATAGTCAAATTATTAAAATCTTTTGATCTCTCTAAGGCCATATTTTTCATGGATCTTCATGAAAATTAATCTTAAAGTTCACACTTGATGATATCTAGTCAGTTTGAAACTTGTCACGTGCGTCAAAAACTAGGCCTGTAGGTATAAAAATAGAAAACCTTCTTTACTCTCTAAGGCCATATATTTCATGAGATCTTCATGAAAATTAATGAGAAGTTCACCTTGATGATATCTAGGTAAAGTTTCAAACAGGTCATGTACCTTTGAAAACTAGGTCATAGGTCAAATAATAGAAAAACCTTGTAACCTCTGTAGAGACCATATTTTTCAATGGATCTTCATGAACATTGGTCAGAATTTTTATCTTGATAATAGCTGTCAAATTCAAAACTGGTCACATAGCTCAAAAACTAGGTCACTATTCAAATAATAGAAAAAACGACGTCATACTCAAAACTGGGTCATGTGGGAAGAGGTTAGCGATTCTGACCATCATGTCCTCTTGTATATTAAGCATGTATTTCAGTACACACTCCTGGGAATAGATTGAGTCTTCACACACTTGTTCACTGTGATGATCTGACATGCAGTGGTAGGTCCCATAACTCTGCATTTTTACAAAATTATGCCCCTTCTTCAACATTACAATTTTGGGTAGTTTTTTTCTGATAGGAATGAATTGAAACAAGATTTTTTTAAAACAATTGTTTTTGTTTGTTGCTCAGTACTGCAGCTATGTATTTTAGTTTTAGCTTTCTCGTCTCAGGGTTTATTACCAATAAAAACTGAAGTTCTTCTCCATATGCGAAACTGTTGGTAAGGGATGATCTTTGACCTTCACAATGTTATTAATAGTAGTCGCCTGAAATGGAAAGTTGCTTTAGGCAGTATTGTCACTTGAGCACAAAAAGAGGATATTGACTGAGCCATGCCATGAGAAAACCAACATAGTGGCTTGGCGACCAGCATGGATCCAGACCAGCCTGCGCATCCACGCAGTCTAGTCAGGATCCATGCTGTAAGCTAACAGTTTCTCTAATTGCAGTAGGCTTTGAAAGAGAACAGCATGGATCCTGACTAGACTGCGCAGATGCGCAGGCTTGTCTGGATTCAGGCTGGTCGCAAAGCCACTATGTTGGTTTTCTCATGGCGTGGCTCATATAGTTTTCCACTTTTTGCACTGAAGCCAAAGAGGGTATGAGTTAGATTGTCACATGGAACAAAGATTGGTTAGAGATTGAACTTGTGACCTGTCGGATTGAACTTTTAACCTCTCAGATTGAACTTGTGTCCTGTGACCTACAGGAATGCATTTGTGACCTCTGGGATTGAATTTGTGACCTCTGGGATTGAACTTGTGTCCTCTGGGATTGAACTTGTGTCTTCTGGCATTGAAGTTGTGACCTCTGGGATTGAAATTGTGACCTTTAGGATTGAACTTTTGTCTTTTAGGATTGAGCTTGTGTCCTCTGGGATTGATTTGTGTCCCTTAAGATTAAGCTTGTGTCTTCCCAGATTGATATTGTGACCTCTGGGATTTAACTTTTTATCCCTTGGATTATATTTGTGACCTACTGGATTGAATTTGTGACATCTGATTGCACTTGTGACCTCTTGGGTCACGCTTTTGACCTTTGGAATTGAAAATCACAAAATAGTGATGCTTCTGTCACTATATAGAACATTATAAAGAAAAGAAATTTCCCATTATGGCTTAAGAGTACATGTAATCTTCATATTTGTTGCCAAGAACAGGCTTGTTAACAAATGTTTTTTGTTTATTATCTGCTAAATGATTGGTTGTAACACAAAACTGATCTGATCTTGATTAACAGGGGAATTTATAGCCTCTTGTTTTATTAATTAATTTTGGAATGTCGTCAATGCACTAGAATTCATGGCATTTCCTTAATTATTGTTGATTTTTTGTTGTAAATTGGATGCTGTTTGGTCAAAATAGAGAAATAAAAAGCTCCTGTTTCCATTCAGTTTAGAGATGTGGATTTTAGATATTTCTTTGATATTGCATTAATGTCACTATTCAACGTTGTTAAGGTTATGGAATGGTGATTAGTTAACATATTAAGCAGTGTTTCTAGATTCTGTACCAGTCCACAAATATCTGATAACTTCCTGGTATGAATCTGTACTGAAAGATGAATGACTTCAAAAAAAATATTGTCTTTTAAAAAAGATCTAATTAGAAACCATTGTCTCATAGGGTTAGGGAGCTCACAACTTCTGAAATGGTAGTCTTACACTTAACCTGAGATGATTGTATATTTAGGTTTTAGATGAATGCAAATATACAGCAAAGTCGTATTCATATAAGTTAGTGTCTGCATCAAATTGTCCAAGAGACAAAATCATCTCGTAATTTCACACATTAACCTCACATGAGTCTTGAAAAATGAAACGATTTATATCCTGCTGATAGAAGCTAACTGAAATTTACACATTTCGTCAACCAAGATTTAGATGTCTAAGATGGGAGAAGAACATAGTTGGCAGCTGCTTTCTGTCTCACACAAATCTTATTTAAAAAGAAAGAAGCCATTTTCCTTCAGTCGCGACTTCATGGCTGAGTGTGAAGGTCACTGACTTTGAATCACGTGCCCTTGACCTCTTTTGGTTCAAAAACCTCATTAAGGGGTGTTGAATTCTTTAATGTGAGAAAGCCATCCAGCTGGCTTATGGAAGGTTAGTTGCTCTACCCAGGTGCCCGCCCATGCTTGCAATAATTCCTGGATGGGCACCTGGGTGACTTCCACTACCATCAAAAGTTTGCTTTCTCAAGCAGTCTTAAATGTTTCCAGGTGCCTCTGTGGCCGAGTGGTTAAGGTCCCTGACTTCAAATCACTTGCCTTTCATCGATGTGGGTTCGAGCCTTACTTGGGGCGTTGAATTCTTCATGTGAGGAAGCCTTACGGAAGGTCAGTGGTTCTACCCAGGTGCCCGCTCGTGATGAAATAATGCACGGAGGGGCACTTGGGGTCTTCCTCCACCATCAAAGCTGGAAAGTCACCATATGACCTAAATTGTGTCGGTGCTACGCTAAACCCAACAAAATAAAATAAATAAATAAAATAAAAGTTTCCTATTTTAAATGGAACATAAAGTGACTCCTCCCTACAACTGCTTCTCTCCAAACCCCTTCTCTCTTCAGACCTCTATGTTTACCCTGTAAAATTCATTAGGTGGAATTTCCTGAAGAGAGACCAGTTGGTGAGCTGACAGTTAGCGAAATAATAATTACCAATTGCCTACCTGTCTCAGGTGCCTGGCATTATAAAAGATAGGAATTGGGAAGTGATTTACTTACATCTAAACACTAAAAACTTAAGAATTCTGAATATCATATAAGCCATGCCATGAGAAAACCAACGTAGTGGGTTTGTGACCAGCATGGATCCAGACCAGCCTGCGCATCCACGCAGTCTGGTCAGGATCCATGCTGTTCACTTTCAAAGCCTATTGCAATTATAGGAACTGTTAGCAAACAGCCGCGCAGGCTGGTCTGGATCCATGCTGGTCGCAAACCCACTATGTTGGTTTTCTCATGACATGGCTCATATAAAAATATTACCAGCCAGTATTAGAACTTGATTCTAAACAAAAACTCTACCAACTAAATACATGTCAGCTTGTCTCAGTCATTCAAATTAGAGAGATTCCACATTATATATTTCCTAAACATGTCCTGTTATATGAAAGACGTCCCTAAAGATAAAAGATCAGACAGTACCTATAATACTTAATTCCAATTACTTGAAATTGAATCTGTCATATAAATGTTACCTCCAGGCTTCCCAATCGTCGTATTTCTCAATGCAGTTAGACAGTTTAATAGCCGCAGTCTAATCTATTTATAGATAAAACATATTGGACTCTCCTTATCGTCATGGTTATGAGAGATATTTCGTTTGATGTTCTCCTAATGATAAGTGACAATTATGGGTTACGGTTTTGGTAAGGCAGAATTATAGAGCGAAGTAAAACACAAAGTGCAGAGGAGTGAATTCTCAAACTGATATGCTTTTTTTTTTAAGTTTACTTCTGTTTTGTCACACTTACACATTCTAGGTCATATGGCAACTTCTTATTTGCTTTGATGGTGGAGGAAGAGCCCATGTGCCCTTACACAACATTATTTCAGGAACAAGCAGCCGGATGATTTCTGTGCATTAAGATGCAAGCAGGGCTTGAACTCATAGTTGCCAAGGATTAAGTGATTTGAGTCGGCCACCTTAATCATTTTGCTTTGTTTTACCTCCCATAATATATCTAGCATTTTCATTGGATAAAAGGTGGTCACGTGATGACCCCCTATATTTCAGTGAGAGTCAGTAGATTTTCATATCATCCTAGACCTAAAAATAAATGGTCGATAAATTTTATCAATTTAAGGGTCTGTTAGTGACCCATCACGTAAATATATGGGGTCAGTATGATAAATATGGGGACTCGGCTGATGCTAGATGCTCCCCCTCCCCCTCCCCCATTTATCACACTGACCCTACATACTTTGGTGGAGGGTCAATACCAAACTCAATTGTTAGTAACGTAGGTCCATTTGAGATTACTTAAAGGCACTTTGTAACTTAGATTAAAATGTTATCAATGTTGCTTATTCTATTAAAATTAGGATCTATCTGTTTTTTGGTGTTTTTTTTTGTTTATAGGTTTGGCAGCACTCTCATATACAATGTTTTTTTTTTGCAGATCCATCCAACAGTTTTACATCCAATTCTACACCATTTACAACATGTGTGGTTCCTGTCTATGCAAGTGGTGTACTCAGTGCCTTTAATACAGTAAGTTTCTTTTTTGTTTTGATGGGTTTCAAGTCATACAGAAACGTTGTATGACTACTTTTCAGACTTTAAGTGAAGAAGACTCCATGACTGTGTCCCAGCAGACATTATTTGACCACAGTCTTACAGCTGGGTAGATCTACCTACAATGTACATATCTGCTTGATGGCTTCCTCATGTGACATGAGTAGGGCTTGAACTCACAGAGGTGAGGAGCCAGTGATTCTGGGTCAGCAGCTTAAACCACTTGACCATGGAGGTACCTTTTAATACAGTGACGGATCTTTCATGTGCATTTAGTTCATGTAAATGCAGTTGTGAATTTTGTAACACTATGATTGTGTTATGTGGTGTCATATATGCATTGCTATATATTTGACATGCATGTTATTTATGTCTGTGCAAGTGGTTCATCAGTGCCATTGACGTGGTGAGTTTTCCACATTATAATATACATAGAATATGCAAATATTAGAAGTATCTGTTGGCATTATTCAGGCAGTTTTTGTGTTAGTTTTATTGGATGACTAAGACACACTGACACAGCTATGTTAAATGGTGGTTTTCTAACTTTTGATGGTAGAGGAAGAACCTAGATGCACCTCCCTACATTATTTCAGATACAGACAGTCACCTAGATAGAGCAGCTGTTTGTAAGTCATCTGAATATTTTCAGCCTATGACATCCTGAGTATGGCCTGATCTCACAAAGGTGAGAGGAAGGTGATTGGAAGTTAGCAACCTTAACTACTAAGTCATGGAGGCCTGTGTTAGCACTTTGTGTATTCAAATTAATCAATACAAGTACATATGGTGACTACATAAGTTACATAGAATATTGTGTAGGAAAACATGAAGGCTGTAAATGTTATGGTTTATGAAAAATTCTAATATGCTTGTTTCTGTTAAAACACGCTTACGCTAAAATGACGTCATGTTAACGTGCGATGACGTCAGTTTTTGTTGCGACCAAGAAAGAGCGCTACTATATTTTGTCTACTGTTTTAGATTAAGGGCATATTAGAATTCAAATAATGTATAGCAAAATTGCGTTTTACCTAAATTAATACGCTCAAAATCTGTTATACTGCGCCAGAATAATTCACTCGGGCTACGCCCTCGTGAAATTATTCCGCGGGGTATAACCTCTTTCCGTGTATAACTAATGTTAAAACACAGCTTTTCTATACATTATTTCTTTCTTTTAATTGTAATTTATTTAAAACCCAATTAAAAATCTGTTTTTGATGCTATTACAGGAAGAAGACAAGAAACAATTATCACAGTTTTTAAGAGAAGCTCTTTTCTGTTTATCCTTATATCAGGCACCGAAAGACAGTCTCCGGATTGCTATCACAGAATTATGGTTTGTAAACTATATATAATACCAGAATGCCACCAATATCTATCCTGGTTATTAAATTTTGCAAAATAATCTCTCTCTCTCTCTCTCTCTCTCTCTCTTCTCTCTCTCTCTCTCTCTCTCTAATCAGTGCAGAAAATTGAAATCAATGAAATGGCTTTGTCATATTACAGTATTGTATCAAAGTTGAAAAGAAATGTAATTTTGAATTTTCAGTGTCTGAGTCTATAAAGCTACCAATAATAAAATAGTGTGGTTGAGATAACCTTACCAACTTATTTTTAGCTCGACTTTTCGGAGAAAAAGTAGAGCTATTGAACTTGCCCTGGTGTCGGCATTGGTTAAAGTTTTTGATAAAGTCAAATATCTCTGTTACAATCAAAGCTATTGACTTGAAACTTAAAATAGTTGTTTACTATCAAAGTCTACACCAGGAGATACACTTCCTATAAATCTGTTTGAATTTTGACAGCAAAGTTATGTCCCTTTTTAACTTAGAATTTTTTGGTTAAAGTTTTTGATAAAGTCAGATATCTCTGTTCCTATCAAAGCTTTTGTCTTGAAACTTAAAACAGATATTTAATATCAAAGTCTACACCAGGAAAAACAAACCCCATAAATCTGGTTTGAATTTTGACAGTGTTATGCCCTTTTTTAACTTAGAATTGTTTGGCTAAAGCTTTGTTAAGTTTTTACTGGCAAAGCTCTAATTCAGAGTCAAGCACTAAGAAAAGTCAGGCATGCTGTCTTACAGGCAGCTCTTGTTTTACATGTTGCCTGAACTGCACATATGTTTTGACATTAGCATATTCCCCTTGAATCTTAAAGATATCCTAGTGCAGGTAATTCACTAAAATATTTTATGTTTAAATAGTTACTTCAAAGGTAGAAAATCTTCATCTAATATAATTATCTTTACTAAATATACAAAGCAATTGTGTATGTAGAGGGTTATATTCATAATTAACTCCCATAATTAACAGTCGATTGTTAAGAAAAACTACCAGTTTTTAGTAACAGTGCTGATTTATACTGTGTCTAGGTACACATGTATGAAGTGTGTACTTTTTTAAACATACTGTGAAATCATTTTTGTTCACGTAGGACAAATTTTTGCGTATTTCGCGCTAGGACTGATGCACGAATTTAAGACCGCGCTATTATTATTTTTTAATTTTATTTTTTCACTTTTTAAATTGAAACGCGTGAATTAAAGCCTGCGCAAAACAGTCCTTTTTCACATTTGCGCGAAATTTCATGCCAGCGAATTTAAATGATTTCACAGTAATGCATAGTACTGTTAATACACATCAACATGTTAGTTTTATGTTTACATAAATTACATGTAGAAATTTTTCATATTTTCAGATATGAAATTTGAGCCTAGCATACCTTAAATTGTACCATCAAACAAATAAGAATAACAATGGTCTAAATATGAATTAATTAATTTTACAATAGTGTGTTTTGCACACTGACTGGTTTCCCGAATGTCCCTGTAGGTCAATAACAGACACTGTTCCATAGAGCACTAAAGCATTGTTATTACCAGTGTGACCCTGGGGTTTATTGGAAATATTAATCAATTTTACAGTCTACTGACCAATACATACAGCCTGTCTGCTTCCTAATGAATAGCGTAGGGTTAAAATTGGACACAGTAGGGTTATCTTTCATATTTATTTCTATATTACAAAATGTGAAAAACTAACACTTGTTTTGTAGGAATATATTGGTGAAAGTTATAACAGAATGTACTTCAAACAACCCCCTTGATTTTCTGGCAATGTCTTTCGTATTATTAACAATTCATTTAAGAAAATTTTCACACGTTTAGAAAATGATTTGTTAGAAAAGAGATTTATAAAGAATCAGTAAGTAAAGTGTTGAATTGAAATTTCAATTTTAGCTTCAGCAGGATTCGATCTTCTGTCCATTTATTTGTTGATTTCAAGGACAGTGAGTTTACTGAATGTGCTAGCAGGTTGCTCATTCTGTCCACCCACTTAGCTCAATAGGGAGAGTGCAGATTTACAGATTGCGTGGTCGTGAGTTCGACTCCCAGGAGCAAGGTGTATGTTCTCCATGGCGATTTGATAAAAGACGTTGTATCTGAAATAATTCGTCCTCCACCGCTGATTTGTGTAGGGAACAGGTTTGCACTGGTACTGAATCAAGGATCACTGGTTAGGTTAACTGCCCACCATTACATAACTGAAATACTGTTGAAAAAAGGGTGCTAAACATAAAACAAACAAACAAAGGGTACTTATTCATACCCTGATTAAAGTTTAATTGAGCTGTGCCATGGGAAAACCAACATAGTGGCTTTGCGACCAGCATGGATCCAGACCAGCCTGCGCATCCATAGGGGTGATTGGACATGCAGAGTAGATAACCCATATTGATTTCTGGGTCACTCTATTTAAGGTCAAGGTCACAGTGGACAGAATGTGGAAATCTATTTCTGATAAGTAACTTGAGAACCATTTGACCTAGAACCTTCAAACTTCATATGGTGATGGGACTTACAGAGTAGATGACTCTTATAGTTTTTAGGGTCACTCCATCAAAGGTTAAGGTCACAGGGGCAATCCATCCATCACACTTCATTTTTGATTAGTAACTGGATAACCATTTGACCTACAGACTTTAAACTTCATAGGGTGATAGGCCTTACAGAGTGAATGACCCCTATTGTTTTTGTGGTTACTGGATCAAAGGTGAAAAACCATTTCTGATCAATAACTTCAGACCCACTTTACCCAGACTGTTGAAACTTCATAGGATGATTAAACATGTGCAGTAGATGGCCCCCTATTGCTTTTTGGGTCACTTGATCAAAAGTCAAGGTCATAGGAACCAGAACATGGAAAATGGTTTCTGATCAGTAACTTGAGAACCGTTTGACCCAGACCCTTCAAACTTCAGACTGTTGGAACTAAAAAGGATTATTGGACATGCAGAGTAGATGACCCCTTCTGATTTTAGGGTCACTCGATCAAAGGTCAAGGTCACAGGGGCCTGAACATGGAAAACCATTTCCAATTCATAACCTGTGAACCACTGGGCCCAGATGTTGAAACTTAGTGGGATGATTGGACATGTCAAGTAGATAATCCCGATTGCAGCCAACCATCAGTGTCTCTTTGACTTTCGCTCCTGTCCCCTATTGACTTCTTGCCTATACGACTATGCAGAGGGGAAGACATGCACTTTTCTATAAAAGCATCTGCTAGTTCTTGTTAGTTCAAGTTTTTCAGGTTATAATTTGTAACTTTTTGTCAGTTTTGAAGTATTCTGAAGTACCGTATTTTCCCGAATATATGCCCCCGGGGGCGTTACATTTTCCAAAGAGGGGGCATTCATTTGAGGTAAAAAAATAAAAAATGAATATTTTTACAAAACTTAAAAACATTGTTCAAACCAACTGTAAAGTGTTTCTGTGTTGTTTAATTCCCCCAAAATGTAATTATTTGGCATCCAATTTAATGCAGTGTGTCTTAAAATTATGCATTTAAATACGGTACCTCATGTATTCCGTGACACGCTCGCGACATTACACATTACGTCATCATACCCAAACAGCTGTGTACTCCGATAATATTTTCCTTAGTACATGCAGGTTTACACAATGCCAGTGGTTTGACATGCTGCTTATGTGCCAGCTTTTAAATTAAAAGTTATTAAAACTGCCAAAGAAAAGGTTAACACTTTGCCGCAAATTTGTTTAAAGTCGACAGGAAGCTTGTGCGCGGGTGGTGCAAAAACAAATCAAAAATGGATTTACCATTTAATGTTCTATTTGATGATTGGATACGTACCGTACTTAGTATAAACGTTTTGGATTTACGGTACATGGACTGTTTAAAAGTGTGTTTATTATGTCTCCCCCAGGAGACATATTGTTTTTGCCCTGTCCGTCCGTCCGTCCGTCCGTCTGTCCGTCTGTCCGTCTCGTACGTCACACTTCATTTCCGAGCAATAACTGGAGAATCATTTAACCTAGAACCTTCAAACTTCATAGGATTGTAGGGCTGCTGGAGTAGACGACCCCTATTGTTTTTGGGGTCACTCCATCAAAGGTCAAGGTCACAGGGGCCTGAACATTGAAAACCATTTCCGATCAATAACTAGAGAACCACTTGACCCAGAATGTTGAAACTTCATAGGATGATTGGTCATGAAGAGTAGATGACCCCTATTGATTTTGGGGTCACTCCGTCAAAGGTCAAGGTCACATGGGCCTGAACATTGAAAACCATTTCCGATCAATAACTAGAGAACCACTTGACCGAGAATGTTGAAACTTCATAGGATGATTGGTCATGAAGAGTAGATGACCCCTATTGA
Organism: Mercenaria mercenaria; assembly: GCF_021730395.1. NCBI lineage: Eukaryota > Metazoa > Mollusca > Bivalvia > Venerida > Veneridae > Mercenaria > Mercenaria mercenaria. The sequence continues at coordinate 26,263,550 of NC_069366.1, read as the reverse complement.
TTTTGGGGTCACTCCGTCAAAGGTCAAGGTCACAGGGGCCTGAACATTGAAAACCATTTCCAATCAATAACTAGAGAACCACCTGACCCAGAATGTTGAAACATGATAGGATGATTGGTCATAAAGAGTAGATGACCCTTATTGATTATGGGATCACTCTGTCAAAGGTCAAGGTCACAGGGGCCTGAACATTGAAAACCATTTCTGATCAATAACTAGAGAACCACTTGACCCAGAATGTTGAAACTTATAGGATGATTGTACATGCAAAGTAGATGACCCCTATCGATTTTGGGGTCACTCCATTAAAGGTCAAGGTCACAGGGGCCCGAACATTGAAAACCATTTCTGGTCAGTAACTTGAGAACCACTTGACCCAGGATGTTGAAACTTAATAGGATGATTGGTCATAAAGAGTAGATGACCCCTAACGATTTTGGGGTCACTCTGTGAAAGGTCAAGGTCACAGGGGCCCGCACATTGAAAACCATTTCCGGTCAGTAACTTGAGAACCATTTGACCCAGAATGATGAAACTTCGTAGGATGATTGGTCATGCAGAGTAGATGAACCCTAACGATTTTAGGGTCACTCTGTGAAAGGTCAAGGCCACAGGGGCCTGAACATGGAAAACCATTTCCAATCAATAACTTGAGAACCTCTCGACCCAGAATGTTGAAACTTCATAGGATGATTGTTCATGCAGAGTAAATGACCCTTATTGTTTTTGGGGTCACTCCGTTAAAGGTCAAGGTCACAGGGGCTTGAACATTGATAACCAGTTCCGATCAATAACTTGAGAACCACTTGACCCAGAATGTTGAAACTTCATAGGATGATTGAACATGCAGAGTAGATGACCCCTATTGATTTTGGGGTCAGTCTATTAAAGGTCAAGGTCACAGTGGCCTGTTCATGTAGAATCATTTTTTGGAAATAACTTGAGAACCACTTGACCTACAATGTTGAAACTTAATAGGATGATTGGACATGCAGAGTACATGACCCCTATTTATTTTGAGGTCACTTGATCAAAGGTCAGGGTCACAGGAGCCAGAACAGTGACTTGAGAACCACTAGGCCACGAGTGTTGAAATTTAGCGGGATGACTGGACATGCCAAGTAGATGATCCCTATTGCAGCCAACATTCAGTGTCTCTTTGACTTTCGCTCCTGACCCCTATTGACTTCTTGCCTATAGGACTTTGCATTGGGGGAGACATGCGCTTTTTTTCAAAAGCATTTTCTAGTTTCTTAATACATTGGATACGTACTGTAAATTACTTATTATGTTGACTTATAAAAATGAGGTAGGTGATTTTTAGCTCATCTGATTTTTTGAAAAAAAAAAGATGAGTTATTGTCATCACTTGAGCGGTTGTTGGCGTCTGCGTCGGCGTTGCCTGGTTAAGTTTTATGTTTAGGTCAGCTTTTCTCCTAAACTATCAAAGCTATTGCTTTGAAACTTGGAATACTTGTTCACCATCATAAGCTGACCCTGTATAGCAAGAAACATAACTCCATCTTGCTTTTTGCAAGATTTATGGCCCCTTTTGTACTTAGAAAATATCAGATTTCTTGGTTAAATTTTATGTTTAGGTCAACTTTTCTCCTAAACTATCAAAGCTATTGCTTTGAAACTTGGAATACTTGTTCACCATCATAAACAGACCCTGTACATCAAGAAACATAACTCCATCTTGCTTTTTGCAAGAATTATTGCCCCTTTTGAACTTAGAAAGTCAGTTTTCTTGGTGAAGTTTTATGTTTAGGTCAGCTTTTATCCTAAACTATCAAAGCTATTGCTTTAAAACTTGCAACACTTGTTCACCATCATAAGTTGACCCTGTAAAGCAAGAAACATAACTCCATCCTGCTTTTTGCAAGATTTATGGCCCCTTTTGTACTTAGAAAATATCAGATTTCTTGGTTAAGTTTTATGTTTAGGTCAACTTTTTCTCTTAAACTATCAAAGCTATTGCTTTGAAACTTGCAACACTTATTCACCATCATAAGCTGACCCTGTACAGAAAGCAACATAACTCCATCCTGCTTTTTGCAATAATTATTGCCCCTTTTGGACTTAGAAAATCATTTTCTTAGTTGAGTATTATGTTTAAGTCAACTTCTCATAAACTATCAAAGCTATTGCTTTAAAACTTGCAACAGTTATTCACCATCATAAGTGGACACTGTACATCAAGAAACATAACTCTATTCTGCTTTTGCAAGAATGATGGCCCTTTTTAGACTTAGAAAATCATGGGTAGGACAATATTTCTATTATACAAAAAAAATCAGATGAGCGTCAGCACCCGCAAGGCGGTGCTCTTGTTTTTTCGTTCTTGTTTACTTTTTTTCCCTCCAAAACGGGTGGGGGGGGGGCGTTAATTAGAGGGGGGGGCCTTAATACGGGAAAATACGGTATTCTTCCTAAATCCAGTTAATTTCATGGGCACACAATTTTATGATTTTGATCAAAGTAACTAATTTGTGGGCATTTGCATTAATGTAATTAACCTATAAAATGTATAATGAATAGGAATTTGACTTGTTCAGAATTTTGTGGGTTAATTCACACATGAAATCCATGAAAATTAGGCCGGCACAAATATTAATGATTGCACAATATGTGATTTTGCACGAAATGTTCAAATTGGAAGATCTCAGATACTTTTGGTAGTGTTAGCATGTAATGTTTTCTCGGGAGATTTAATCAGCTCTCTTATTGACTTTTCCTAACACTTGTGCAAAAAGAATTTATGAAAAAAATTGTGTTGGAATACCCAGTAGGATGCAAAATTGATGTGAAATTTTCAAACATGTTATCTTAAATTTGCCATATAATTTGCCTTATCCAAGAAGAATTTATGAAAAACTTGTACTCAATATTGGAAGTACCCAGTAGGCTGCAAAATTGATGTGAAATTTTCAAACACATTATCGTAAATTTGCCATTTAATTTGCCTTATCCAGGAAACGGCATAATTGTGTAAAGGACAGATACATTGGAAATAAGACACATTAATTAATTCCATTGTTTGTTGCTATAAGACAGCAGGAACTTTTTAGATCAGAAATTGTCCGGGGGGCCTCTGTGGTCAAGTGGTTACGGTCACCAACTTCTAATCACTTGCCCCTCACTGATGTGGGTTCGGTCATTACTTGAGGTGTTGAATTCTTCATGTGAGGAAGCCATCCGTTTGGCTTACGGAAGGTCGATGGTTCTACCCAGGTGCCCGTCTGTGATGAAATAATGCAAGGAAAGGCATCTGGGGGTCTTCCTCCTCCATCAAAGCTGGAAAGTCGCCATATGACCTATAGTTATGTTAGTGCGATGTCAAACCCAACAAAAAGAATAGGAAATACTCAAGCTGTAGAATGTTTTCTTTTGGAATTATTTGTATTTTGATTTTGTTAATTAACTGTAGCAAAAAAGTCAGTCTGATGAGTTCAGTTATGTGTAACTTAACATAGGAAACTAATTCTTGTAGCCAAGTCCATTTGTTTTATTGGTTAAGCTCAGTTTTAAATTTCAGCATCAAGTTTCATCTAATTTAAATCTGTTTATTGAACATTATTTCAAAGTTTAAATATTTCTGGACTCAAATAATGTGTTTTTCTAATTATTACAAAAAATAAAAATAAAAATATAATGATAAACTTGCATGGTGTTAACATTAAGTTAATAAGAATTTGTGCCATCTAAAGATGCTTATATCTAAACAAACAGTTATATAATAGCTTGTTAGACATAATTGAAAGATAAAACACAATGTTAACAGTATGTTTTAATAACAATTTCCTTGGAATGTTTTGAAAAAAACAATCTGAAAGCTTATATTTAAAGCTCTTAATGTTATTCTCTTGGAGTTATATCTCTCAAACCAGGGTTAGGTATGCTGCTTTCTTCAGATCACTAAATGTAATCATGCTATTTAGCCTTTGGCCTGCTAGTGGTAAATGATACTGCTTTAGCGACCAGTGCAGACCAACATCAGCCTGCGCATTTGTTTACTATTCAGTCAGTGAATTTTCTTCACTGAACTTCCCTTTTATAAACAAGTGGTACTGCCCAAATTGAATGATGGACCAATCCATTTTAGAAATTTAGCAGGGTAAAGGTATTTAAAGACCCCCGCTGCTTCCACAAGAAAGGCCATTTTATATGTTTTGATGTAAAGAGAAATATGGATACATAAAATATTTTGTTTAGAAATATGACAGAGAATAAAAAATATCCTCCTATTGACCTATAAGATTTGATACAGACATACTGCTGACAAGATATTGGAGCTACTATAATAAATGAAGACCTGTCATGTCATGAGACATAATTCTCCAGATTTCAGGAGTATGAAGACTAAACTTTAGGGTTTGTTTTAGGATCCAGTGCCAGTCAGTATATGATTAAGCCAATGCTAGGTGGCATTGGAGATGTTTCAAATTTTATTAACTCTCACTGAACAACCCATTCAAGTCCAGGTGGCTGTTATTATTCTTGGTAGCACTTTATACTTCCTAATGATCTTTTAACTTTATTTAAAGCTTGCAACTAAGTTTTTATAATAACTTGATGCTGGTAACAATGAGTTGAAATTAAAAGATTTCTTTTTGTCTTTACAGTGCATCTTCCAGTAATCATGAGTTGTTGCTGGATGTCCTATGGGAAGGAGTGGTGCATTCTTCTGCCCAGGTCAGAGCAACAGCAGCAAGACTGTTTGAGGTATTTCTTTATTTTTCAATGACCTCTCTTTCTGAACCGTACACAGAGGCATATATTCTTCCCACCCATGCAAGGAAGTCTAGCTCCTTACCAACCCATGCTAGGAGGCATAGTGCTTTTACAACAGTTTTTCTGGTGCCTCTTCCCACTCCTTCAAGGAGGCATAGTGCTTTTACAACTGGTGCCACTTCCCAGTCCTTCAAGGAGGCATAGTGCTTTTACAACTGGTGCCACGTCCCACTCCTTCAAGGAGGCATAGTGCTATTCTAAAGCTTGCCACTTCCCAATCCACGGAGGAATAGTGTTTTTACAACTGGTGCCACTTCCCAGTCCTTCAAAGAGGCATAGTGCTTTTCCAAAGCATGCCACTTCCCACTCCAAGGAGGCATAGTGCTTTTACAACTGGTGCCACTTCCCACTCCTTCAAGGAGGCATAGTGCTATTCCAAAGCATGCCACTTCCTAATCCAAGGAGGCATAGTGCTTTTTCAATCCATGCCACTTCCCAGTCCTTCAAAGAGGCATACTGCGCTTCCCACCTATGCCACTTCCCACTCCTTCAAGGAGACATAGTGCACTTCCTTCCAATGCAAGGAGGCATAGTGCTCTTCCGTGCCATGCCAGGAGGGTTTCCACATGACACCTAGTTTGGATAGATGTATAATGAAAATTGTGAAATTAATCTTGGCATACAGGAAGCTTATAGAAAAATCAAGTTTGTGATTGTGTATGGGATCAGTAGGGTCAGGTTTAAGGTCAGCATAACTTAATTATTCTTCGATCTTAAATTCCACTGTGGTTCAGTGATCTCAGGCACTTTCTATGTAACGTTTTTATAGGCCGTCTCTGAAAGAGCGGGGCGTATTATGTGAACACCCGTGGCAGCGGCAGGCAGGCAGCATATAAAGCATGTCTGCTGTCTTAAGTCGAACAGTTTTCATTGGATCTTCACCAAACTTGCTGACAATGTTTGTGGGCATAATATCTCAGCCAAGTTTGATAACCAGCCAAATCGTCCTAGGCACTCTTGGATTATGGCCCTTGAATTACTCAAAAAAACAGCGAATTTAGCCTTGTCCGCTCTCTAAGTCCAACAGTTTTCACCCGAATGTCACCATACTTGCTGACAATGTTTGTGGGCATAATAACTCGGCCAAGTTCGATAACCAGCCAAATCACCCCAGGTACTCTTGGATTATGGCTCTTGAATTACTGAAAAACTGCAGTTTTAGCCTTGTCTGCTCTCTAAGTCCAACAGTTTTCATTCGATCTTCACCAGACTTGCTGACAATGTTTGTGGGCATAATATTTCGGCCAAGTTCGATAAGCAAACAAATTGCCCCAGGCCTCTCGGATTATGGCCCTTGAATTACTCGAAAAATTTCTAAATTTAGCCTGTCTGCTCTCTAAGTCCAACAGTTTTCATGCGCTCTTCACCAAACTTGCTGACAATGTTTGTGGGCATAATATCTCGGCCAAGTTTAATAACCAGCCAAATCGCCTCAGGCACTCCTAGATTATGGCCCTTGAATAACTAAAAAAACTGTGAATTTAGCCGTTTCCGCACTCTTAAGTCGAACAGTTTTCATTCGACCTTCACCAAACTTGCTGACAATGTTTGTGGGCATAATATCTCGGCCAAGTAAGATAACCACCCAAATCGCCCGAGGCACTCTTGGATTATGCCCCTTGAATTAGGCCAAGTTCGATGATCGGTGTATTTTGTGACAGTCTGGCACTCTTGTTTAATGTAGATATCTTGGAAGGTAGCAGGCGGGTAGTGATGTTTATGCCGGAGCTTTTACTTTCTTGTTTCTGTTTTATTTTTATGCCCCTGAAGGGAGGCATATTAGTTTTCAACTGTCCGTCGGTTAGTTCCTTCATCACAACGTTAACTTTTTGCATGAAGGCACTTAACTCATGAACCACTGCACCCAGGACCTTCAAACTTCACATGCTGATAGTACTTATTGAGTACACCAACTCTACTGACTTTGGGGTCACCAGGTCAAAGGTCAATGTCACAGGGGCCAACGTTAACTTTTTGCATGAAGGCACTTTACTCGCGAACCACTGTACCCAGGACCTTCAAAATTCACGTGCTGAAAGTACTTATTGAGTACACCGCCCCTACTGACTTTGGGGTCACCAGGTCAAAGGTCAAGGTCACAGGGGCATACGTTAACTTTTTGCATGAAGGCACTTTACTCACGAACCACTGTACCCAGGGCCTTCAAACTTCACATGCTGATAGTACTTATTGTGTACACCACCCCTAATGACATTGGGGTCACCAGGTCAAAGGTCAAGGTCACAGGGGCCAATGTTAACTTTTTGCATGAAGGCACTTTACTCGCGAACCACTGCACCCAGGACCTTCAAACTTCACATGCTGATAGTACTTACTGAGTACACCACCCCTACTGACTTTGGGTCAACAGGTCAAAGGTCACAGTCACAGGGGCCAACGTTAACTTTTTGCATGAAGTCACTTTACTCGCAAACCACTTCACCCAGGACCTTCAGACTTCACATGCTGATAGTACTTATTGAGTACACCACACCTACTGACTTTGGGGTCACCAGGTCAAAAGTCAAGGTCACCAGGTCAAAGGTCAAGGTGCTGCGGGGGCATTTGTCACCTTTAGTGACAGCTCTTGTTTGTATTAGGTTTAAGGTCAAGGTCATAATATCCTAAAAGTCTTTTTTTCCCTTGGATTATGAAAAAGATGGTTTAGGATTTATAACTTCAGTTAGAATTGACATACTGTCACCAAACTTAGTGTAAAGCAAGGTTTTATGCGTAACAACATTTGGATTGTATTGAGGTCCCTTTACTTAAAATTGAAGTAAGATTTCTGCTCATTAACTCTAATTAGGAATGAGGTATAGAAACAGGACTTGGTAGGTAGGTACCTTAATGCGACAGAAAGGTCACTGCAGTCAAGGTCACTGTTAGATCAAGTTCACTGTTACAAAAAAAAACAGAAAATATTTGAAAACCCTGGTTTACATGGAACTTCCACATATATTGTTTGCCATGTATCTTGAATTTATAGTCTGTTTTGTAAATTTCAGGTCAGAATGTACTATGCTAATGAATCTGTATCTACTATTAACTTATTCCTGCTCTTGTTACATTTTGTAGAAATGGGAATTTTATAGTCTGTTTCATATATTTCCAATTCTAACACACATTGTAATTGAAAGTCTAGACCCTTTCATATCTTTTATAGTCTTTTTCATATATTACAGATTGTTATGCATAGTGTGAATGAATCTCTAGCTTCAACCAGATGTGTTCCTGCTCTTGTTACACTTGGAAGTGACCCTGTTATGTAAGTTGTTTTTGCGCATGTAGAAATCTATTCTTTTATGTGCCAGATTTCTTTTTGAAATAATAAGTGATGAACTTTCTGACTAGGTTATATTTGGTCTGATTTTGTCCAAATTTTGACAGACTATAGTTTACGAACAACTAAGTTTTTTACAAATTGACAAGCCATCTTTTTGTTACTAGTATATATGCTACTTTGAATAAGTTGTTGCTATTATTATTACAGTAATCAAATTACAATAACATTTTCTCTTTTTAATTTAAGACATACAGTGCCCACCTTTCACTAATATATTTTATCCCTAGATATTTATTTCAGATGTATTCATTTTTGCTAAATCTATAAAATAATTGTGTAGGTAAAAGTACATTCATAATTAGATGTTATACAGAAACAGTCATTTAGAAAAAAAGCTTCAAGTTTTTTAGTGATAGTACATAATTATTTACTCTGTTATTAATTATACATGTACTAAGTGTCTACTTTTTAAAACCTAATGCACAATGAACTTGTAAATTTCATGTTTACTTATCCTTCATGTAGTAATTGTACATATTTTCATGTGTACAATGTGTTTTTGTTAAATTTGTTTGTATTGGGTTTTAACACCGTTTTTCAACAGTATTTCAGTTATGTAACGGCGGGTAGTTAACCTAACCCTAACCAGTGTTCTTGGATTCTGCATCAGTACAAACCTGTTCTTTGCAAGTAACTGCCACATGAATCAGACGTGGAGGATGAATGATTTCAGACACAATGTCTTTTATCAAATTGTCACGGAGAAAGTACGCCTCACCCTGGCATTGAACTCAGGACCCTGCATTCCATAGATCTGCACTCTCCCTATTGCACTAAGCAGGCGGGTGTAAAATTTGGGTCTAGTATATCTTTAACATATTTGTATCATTTTCAGTTCTGTAAGGATTGCTACAATTCCAGCTCTTGGCACAATAATAGAAACTGTCACCACTAGAGAGGTAAGAACTTGTCTGGATCAGTCTTGCATGTCATTGTAGCTGGACAAAATTTTGTTCCTGTATCAACTTTAATTTGTTGGTGTATTGTGTGGCATTGAATTGTCTTGTATATTTTTTCATTACATTAACCTGTATGTACTCTTAAAACTTCAGTAGCATAATCTAAAAATGAATTTTTAAATTAATTCTAGCTTTTATTCAATTATGAAACAATCAGATCAGTCTAAATGCTAGGTCTCTTGAAAGAAAGAAAGTTCTTTATAAACCTTAGCAAGTTTCATTTAGTCATAGTAACCATAAACCATTTGAAACAGAACAGTCATCAAAAACAGTTTATTAGATAGAACATATTGAGTAGCTTGAGGTAATGACTCTATTTAGGTCAAGCCTGGTCAAGGGCATTTCATTTTGTTGAAGGTCAAACATTGTGGTCTCCACATTGTGTATATATTCATACATTCTAAGCTGTTTAAACATTTCTTGGAAGAAAAATCTTCATCACATTCTTACAAATGCAGAACATAAAGTTCAAGGTTATAACCAAGCTTATCACCTCTGTGTAACAGATGTTCTGGCATATCTTGGACTAAATTCTGTTGAAGCTTGTACTCTAAGAGAGACAATTGTTTTGCCTTCACCACAGAACATTTTGTTTAAAATTTTTCAGATTTTAGAGAAAGTATATATGCAGCTTCAGACATTCCTTGATGACCCAATTTACAGGGAGGAACATGCTTTACATCTTGAATTGGTTTCAACATTTGCACGTGTTGGACCTAATGCTGAACAGAAATTCAGAGATGAATGTATGTACCACATTGCTTTTTAGATTAGATTAGATATTACTTACATCGTTTTCATAAGTTCACCTGGTCATGTGATCATATATTGTCCGTTATCGACAAACTTTTCATTGTATTACTTCTTCTCCTGGACTACTTGATGAAATACAAGCACATTTGGCAGAGGTCATCCTCTAGTTGTTTTTGTTTTGATTTTATTGAATTTAACGTCGCACCAACACAATTATAGGTCATATGGCGACTTTCAAGTATTTCTTGGTAAAGGAAGACCACAGATGCCCCTCCGTGCATTATTTCATCACGTGCAGGCACCTTGGTTGAAACACCGACCTTCCGTAAGCTAGCTGGATGGCTTCCTCACATAAAAAATTCAACAACGCCCCCCCCCCCCCCCCCCCCCCCACACACACAGCTCGAACCCACATCAGTGAGGGGCAAGTGATTCAAAGTAAACCACTCGGCCACGTAGGCCCACTCATCTATTTGTAGGGAATCTAAATGTAAGAAAAGATGACCTGAACCTGTCTGGGGATTGCAGGTATTAAAGTGTTATAAGGCTTTTGCTTTCAACAGCCTCTTCGGTTTCTGACAGCTTGATGGAGCCATTGTCATAAATTTTTCAAAATGAGGTGTCCATAAGACAGTGGTCTTGTCAAACTACTAGTATTCTAAAACTTTTAAGTCGAACAATGGACATAACTTGAAAAGTCTTATGCAGCTGAATTATATTACATATATGCGGGGAGCATATAGCGTTGCTGCTGTCAGTACATACGGACGTCCGTACGTATGTGCGTACGTCCATCCGTTCATATGTCCCGAAATCTTGTGGGTCCAACTCCTTCCACACTATTAGCCTGATTTGCTTCAAACTTTCCCAGATGAACAAGCTTGATGTGCAGATGACTATGAAGGAAGGAACTTCTGCTGTGACTATTTTTACCGCAGTTATGGTCCTTTGATACTTTTTAATGGCATTGAGAACTTGCATGCAAAACTTCAACCAAATTAGCATCACTTCCGTGGCCGCGTGGTTAAGGTCGCTGACTTCGAATCACTTGCCACACACTGATGTTTGTTCGAGCCTCACTCGGGGCGTTGAATTCTTCCTGTGAGGAAGCCATCCAGCTGGCTTACAGGTGGGTGGTTCTACCCAGGTGCGCGCCCGAGATGAAATAATACACGGAGGGTCACCTGCGGTCTTCCTTCACCATCAAAGCTGGAAAGTCACCATATGACCTAATTGTGTCGGTGCGACGTTAAACCCAACAAAATAAAACAAAATCAGCCAACTTGTCTGTGTCGGAGAAAAGACATAATTTGATTTAATTTTATCCAGGAGATCTCTAACTTGATTATGACTATGTTGGTAAGAAGGATGTCTTTTGTGAAGTTTCAATCCAATGTATGATTTTTTTACTGAGATACAACTTGTTAGTTACTATGTAATTGCTTCAGAATTTTAACTGAATTTTCTTTGTTATTGAAGGGCCGTAATTTAAATAAAGTTCAACAAAGTAATATTTTACTTATGTTTTCATCAAACTATACGTTCATGAATGACTGTTGCATAATTATGTTGTAATCCATATTGAGTATTCTAATAGTATAATTTAGAGTTTCTTTTGTTAATATTTAGGATTCCTTTTGTAACAGAGGTTTTCAGCTTCATGTTAAAAATTCTCAATTTTAGACCTTCCTCTATTTAAACAAAATGTTATTTACAAGTTAGGGCCTTTGAAAGTACTCTTTGACAAAGAATATACAAATGCAAGTTATACAAAAAAGAATGTTAAACGAAATATCACCAAATTGTTAATGATGAAGTGTAATGCAAATTTAAACCCACAGGAATATGAGTATTAGTTTGCACGTGTTTGTCGCTAATTTCTTCAAATTATTTTCCTCATGAAGAGGCTCAACTTTGTTGATTTGCATTTGTATCATTTCTCTTATAGGAGAAATGAGTCTTCCATGGCAGAGTTGGTAAGGGTTGTAATCAGTTGCCCATACCACAGTGGGGGTTCAAAACCTTGCTTGGGATATAAAAAAAAATTCACGTGAAGTCATCCAACTGGGATATGCAATGTCGGTGGTTCTTTCTATCTGCCCGTCCTTACCTCACATCGTGCCCAGATGAACACCTGGATCAAAAGCTTGAAAGTCACCATATAACCTATAATAAGTTGGTGTGACATGTCAAAACAAAACCAAACTAATGGATGAATATAGAACTAGTGATATCAGACAAAGATAAAGGCCAGAAATAGAATAAAGCTCATGTATAATTATGCCAGTATTTATATTTGTTGACATCAGTGTTAGTTGTTTTTTGTTTGAAAATTTGCTTATTTAAGGAGGAGTATTTTATGCCTGCCACGTTTCGAAGAAGATGGTATGCATTATTTTTCTCATGCTGGTTGTTAGGTTAGTCAGCTAGTCTGTCTGACTGTAAACGTTTTGGTGTCTGATCAGTAACAAACACTTGGGAGTACAGTGACATACTTCTTAGGATTTTTGCCATTAAGTGATAACCTTTACTGTTTTTAAGGTCAGTAGGTCAAAGGTCAAGGTCACAGTGACTTTAAGATTGAAAGCGTTTTCTGATCACCAACTAGAAAAGACTTTGGTTTACAGTGGTAAATATTGTTTTATAGGATTTTTCCTGCCGTCAGTAGATTATTCCTATTTGTCAGTCAAAGGTCATTGTCTAAGAGGCTCGACACTGAAAACAGTTTTTTTATGAAACTTGTTGACTTCTTGGTCTGTAACTGTCAAACTTTAGAGTATTACGTTCAAGGCCGCTTTCACAGCGATCTTGAGATTTAAACTCGAGCTTGACATGCGGTAGTTACACTTCATAGAATGATTCCCAGAGGTCATTTGATAACACCTATCAGTGTTGATATTGGTAGGTCAAATGTCATTGTCAGAGTGATATTGAGATAAAAATAGTTTTGCATCAAAGTCAGTAGAACAGTAAAGCCTACTGCAATCAAACTTCAAAGCATGATTGTGTTTGATCAGTAAACGATCACTATTACTTTTAGGGACGTTAGGTCAAAGGTGAAGGTCACAGTATACTTGCTTCTAACAATATCATACCCATATACCCCGGACAGACCAAAGTATGAGGTGTATGTGGTTAACAAAAAGCTGTTCTTGACTTCTGATAGCCTGAATTTTAGTCAGATATTAGCAAATTTGTTCTTCCTACTGCAGCATCTTATTTACAAAGGCTACTCTTATCTTTATCAGAAAAGAACTTATTTGATGAATGTTCTGTATGTATGATTATTATATAGTTGAGAAATCAGACATTTTGTCTAAAATCATATAAAATTAATCCGTTGGGAAATTAGTAGATTTACTGTAAGGAGTAACCGAAATTCTATGGTACTAAGCAGATAATACGTTACGTGTTTATGCAGAACTATGTCTCCCGAAATAAATTGGTTGGGGGAGGAGATATTGTTTCTGGTCTGGTCGACTGGCCGCCTGTTTCTCTGTCCGTACGTCACCGAGCAGTGTCTGCTTTGTATTGTTTTACCCCCTCCCACCAAAGAACTTGGCACACATATTAACAATGATGATAATCAGACAACGTGCAAAACGCAGCTTCTGTGTTGTTTCAATGACAAGTTCGTACGATTAGGTCAAAGGTGGAATAAGAATGAGTATGTGCCCGCTTTGTATCTATTTATCTAGAGGAAATATTTTTAATTTATATAATAATGAGTCCACTTGCAGAACTTACGGACTTGTCGGTTCAAGGACAAGGTCGAAGTGTGAGATCAAAGATTGACTTCCGATTATTTTGAGTCCGCTCGTGAATTTTAAGCCCCCATTAAGGATATTCAAATAAATTGCCATAATGAGACAACATGCGCAACGTAATGTTCGGTCATGTTGATTCAAGTTCAAGGCCGCTCGCTGGTGGGAATAAAGGTCAAATTTGGACTTTCTTTTGTTTCCGCTCGGTATCATTTTACTCGGTGACATTAAAGTGAAACACTTCTTGGTACATTATGATAAACATTGACCTACAGTCATCATTTAGAACGCTGGCATTTTCTTGGTCGTTTCTTTCAAGTGTAGCTTTGTATCTTACATGTTTTCTTTCAAAAATGTTCAAACAGATTTAAGTATGAAGCATTTGATTGAGACCATCTTATAATCGTAAAATGTAGACGGGACGTTTAATTTATGTTTTAGTTTTCAAGATTTATATGTGGAATAATGTCAGATTTAGTTTGTCAAGAATCACGCTTATGACCCTCTATGGTTTATCTGTATTTTACCGAGCTTAGATTCTTTTTATTTGCAACCCAGTGTTTAACGATATAGCTATTGAAGTAACAGCGTTATACAGTTCAGAATAGCGGTCTGTTATTTTGTTATTTGACTGTCAAATCACAAAAAAAAATCTTAACATGATTGTTTGATATTACATGTGGTACCTTATCATTTGACATTATGAATTTTGAAACATTTACAAGACATACAAAATCATTATGCTTCGCATTCATATCATACGTGTTATATTATTATTTATGAGTTAATAATTTCATAAACAAGTAAAAAACTATTTCATAAAAGTGTAATAATATTAATTACATCATGTGCAATGTCAGATGAACGAAGAATCCTTACCTTGGTAAGGTTATAATCTATATAAAAACTGAGGTTGACATATTTGCCATATTTTCGAACAGAAGGTGAAAGACGAATTTAAACTGTGTAAGAAAGGTATCTTCAACCAATCTTCAGGGGCCTTCGTGGCCGAGTGGTTAAGGTCGGTGACTTCAAATCTCTTGCCCCTCATCGATGTGAGTTCGAACCTCACTCGGGGCGTTGAATTCTTCATGTGGGGAAGCCATCCAGCTGGCTTACGGAAGGTCGGTGGTTCTACTCAGGTGCCCGCTCGTGACGAAATAATGCACAGAGGGGCACCTGGGGTCTTCCTCCATCATCAAAGCAGGAAAGTCGCCATATGACCTATAATTGTGTCGGTGCGACGTTAAACCCAACAAATAAAAGAATATCAACCAATATTCTTTGATTTCATTTATTAACTATACTAAAACATCAGCAAAGAAGCCAAATGCAAATAACGAAAAACCAGATTTTGCGGCATTCTCAAAGCATAAACTTCCTTATTTACAAACACTATTTACAAGCATTATTTTTTTTCAAATAGAAACCCGGTTTCTAGATGGTTTAAGTTTCATTTGGCAATATGGAGGAAATGAAACGTTAATAGATAAAAGCAAATAAAACGTGAATCCGCGGGAATAATTCTAAACAAGATTATATTGACATAAACTATGATTGTAAACTTAATCAAAACCCAATGTTAAGACTTCAGTAATGTTTATGTCTTTCTTCCTTAAATTTAAGAGAATGTCTTCAGGCAACAGGACTACACTAAAATAATTCCCGTCTTCAAAACTACGGCTAATTGCCAGTTGCAAAAAAAGAAGTTCCTTTGGAGGCACAGAATGCAACCAAGCAAAATAATAGCAAATTAGGTTTGATTGAGTCTGTTCATGAGAGGTCATGGAGAGGTGCAACACCCCTCATGCCCCATAGCACCGGCTTAAGCGGAACTCTATTACAAAGATATTGAATGGACTCCATGATCCAAAAAAAAAAAAACCCCAGAAAATATAACAGCACTGAATCCAAGTACGAGGAGGCTTTTACAACAGCCACACGGCACAAGCCTTGCATATTATGCAGCACCTGGACTATACAAAGTGTATCGAGAATTATTCTAGAGACTTTGGTATTGGCATCCTCGTCCATGTCCGCGTCAAGATTTGATATACTTTTATGGGCCTCCGTTGCCAAGTGGTTAAGGTCGCTGACTTCAGATCACTTGCCTCTCACTGATGTGGGTTCGAGCCGCACTCGGGGCGTTGAATTCTTCATGTGAGGAAGCTATCCAGCTGGCTTAAGGAAGGTTGGTGGTTCTACCTAGGTGCCCGCTTGTGATGAAATAATGCACGGAGGGGCACCTAGGTTCTTCCTCCACCATCAAAGCAGGAAAGTCGCCATATGACCTATAATTGTGTCGGAGCGACGTTAAACCCAACAAAAAAGATATACTTTTACCTTATTGTTGTTATAACCTGATGAATTTTCTTCAGAATTAACACAGCTGTTTCTCATCACCACCAATGTTATATGACACAAGGGCCATAACTCATGTACAAACATTTTAATTACTTGGTTTCAATTATAGCAAAAGTATTTGATGCAAACTTTCAGTGTTTGTCAACGTCATCACGCATATGACACAAAGGTCATAACTCTGTCGCTAATATTCCATGAATTATGCCGCCTATTTACTTCGGATTTCAGGTTAAAGTTTTGATACACTTTCACTCTATCTCTGTTATTACTAGATGGATTGGATTCAGACTTAAAATAGTTATTCAACATCATCACCAATATCACGTGACACAAGGTCAATAAGTCTATGAGATATGCCCATTTATATTTAGAATTCACATAATTTCTGTTATTACTTAATGGATTTAATTCAGTATGACATCATTGCTTGCATCGTTTGACGCTAGCTCTAAAACTCTGTCTCAAATACAACATGATTTATGCCCTCAATTCATTTAAAATTTGAATACAGTTATATACAATCGGATGAGTGTAAGTCTATTGTTGTTGTTGTTGTTGTTGTTGTTTTTTGAGCCAGCTGACGCTGAAAGCGTTCGGTGATTCCTTACTGTCGCCCGAATTCTCATTAAATGGACAGAACATCACAGAGCAGTGATGTAGTTCTATTGGAATGTCTCAAACATCAAAGAGTTAACCGCACCACTGAAATTAAATTATGTCAGTTTCATGACCAGAAAACGATATGTTTTGTCGAGTTTATGAAGTATATTTGTGTCATACTTGAGTAAAACCAAAACCCTTGCACGAGACCCTTCCGCGGATGAATCCTCATCACGTGGTGGTGTTTCCCTATCTCCTGACATCATTCTGGACACTTGTCAGTTCTTAATATCGGTGTACACACAATGAAGTAAAATCGAATAAAAGATGGTTTTAACTGTAAAAGACAGTAAAAGAGCCCCATGTTGTTCTGGGACGATCTGTGTATGAAAAGAATTGGAACCACTGCCTTACTCTTGCATGTTCATGAGAGGCGACTAATAGGGTCTTAACACTTGGTTTTGCAGTAACTCTGTGATTCCAGCAGGAATGCACATTTTGAGTCCATACCTCATGTTTTTATTTCGATGTAAATGAGATTTGGAACCAAAATTTGTAGTCCTATTTGGCGCCATATAACCTATACTGTGTTGGTGCGCCGTAAAGCCCAAATAAGTAAAAGCCCGCCCGCTTAGCTCAGTAGGTAAGAGCGTTGGTCTACGGATCTCGGGGTCGCGAGTTCGATCCTCGGGCGGGGCGTATGTTCTCCGTGACTATTTGATAAACGAAATTGTGTCTGAAATCATTAGTCCTCCACCTCTGATTCATGTGGGGAAGTTGGCAGTTACTTGCGGAGAACAGGTTTGTACTGGTACAGAATCCAGGAATACTGGTTAGGTTAACTGCCCGCCGTTACATGACTGAAATACTGTTGAAAAACGGCGTTAAACCCAAAAACAAACAAACAAATAAATAAAATTATCTGTAAAAGAACTTCATTACTAAAATATATGTACCGATGCAATATGAAATAGCGGTTATCATTCTAAGACACTTCCAAAGTCGGTAGCTGACGAATAGATTCAGCGGAGTCTAAGTTACTTTCCTTAGTTAAGATTACGTAATGTTCCTGTCAGTGTAAACATTCATCACAGTAACATTTACATATTTTAAACACAGAAGTAGTATTCTTTTAATTTAGATCAATTATAATATGGTTAAACAATACCTA
This sequence comes from Mercenaria mercenaria, assembly GCF_021730395.1. Taxonomy (NCBI): domain Eukaryota; kingdom Metazoa; phylum Mollusca; class Bivalvia; order Venerida; family Veneridae; genus Mercenaria; species Mercenaria mercenaria. The sequence goes on along the minus strand of NC_069366.1, from coordinate 26,245,799 downwards.
AGAGGTTTAACAGGGTTATCGCCAGGCGTACCGCCCGGATAAAATATCTCGGCGCCCGGCTATGAAATTTCAATATACAAATTGTCGTGTACAAATCTTATCACGTGTGGACATACCAGGCAAATGTTAACTCGAGAAATAGATAATTATAGTCACGGGTAGCGTTTGATTCTACCGCCAACTGTCAAATTGTACTTTCGTTTTCGAGCACGACAGTTTTTAGCTCGACTTTCGAAGAAAAAGTAGAGCTGGCGTCGGGCGTCGCCGTTGGTTAAAGTTTTTGATAAAGTCAAATATCTCTGTTACTATTAAAGCTATTAACTTGAAACTTAAAATAGTTATTACTATCAAAGTCTACACCAGAAGAAGCAATCCCAATAACTCTGTTTGAATGTTGACAGAGTTACGCCACATTTTATCTGAGAATTTTTTGGTTGAAGTTTTTGATAAAGGCAAACATCTCTGTTACTATCAAAGCTTTTGACTTGAAATTTGAAATAGTTATTTACTATCAAAGTCTACACCGGATTAAATAATCCCCATAACTCTGATTTGCATTTTGACAGAGTTATGCCCTTTTTTAACTTAGAATTTTTTGGTTAAATTTTTTGATAAAGTCAAATATATCTGTTACTATCAAAGCTTTTGACTTGAAACTTAAAATATTTATTTACTATCAAAGTCTACACCAGGAGAAACAATCCCCATAACTCTGATTTGAATTTCGACAGAGTTATGCCCCTTTTTAACTGAGAATATTTTGTTTGAAGTTGTTGATAGGGTCAAATATCTAAGTACTATCGAAGTCAACACCAGGAGAAACAACTCCATAACTCTGATTTGAATTTTGACAGAGCTATGCCCCTTTTTAACTTAGAATTTCTTGGTTAACATTTTATAAAAAAAATACTGGCAAAGCTCTAATTCAGAGTCAAGCACTGAGAAAAGTCGAGCGCGCTGTCTTACGGACAGCTCTTGTTTCAAATACATGTACTTGTATATTTCAAACAAAGTTTTATGATGTCTGCATCAATTGTACATCCATTTAAATTGATATTTATCATAACGAAATCGGTCGGGAAAAATTGACGAATCTGTTCATTTGAAACAAAAACAAAAAAAAACACATCAAACTGATGCTGGTAGAACATGTTGAACATTTAATATTGTCTGTTCCATCTCCAGTAAGCAGACAGTTGGCTATTTCAATCAAAATAATTGCCAAGCTTGCAAAAATACAACCACTCTCGGCGAAAATCAGCAAAAATCTTACCCGAAACTTGTATTGAAAGTGTATTTCGGACATCACATATTTGGATAAATCAGTACACAATGTTTTGTACATAACTTGTGTATATCTTGAAATAAAATTTCTTTCAAAATATACTCCCGTCATTCACAAAACAACGTATTTGGCGGAGGATATAAATTCACTAAATTTGATTGTTCCTTCTACTTTGCTAAGAAAAATAAGAACAGGTTAAAATTTAAGTTATTTTAACATTGTTCAGTACAATACTGTAAATATAATTGTATCGGCTATGACTTTTCAGCTGAGTACTCGTCCAAATATACCAGTGCGAAGTTTAATAACCTAATATACTTCATTATTATCAACTATCATTGCCCCGTGCACCTTAACGTGATTCTTTCAACTACGTCAGTCAGTAACCGACTCTCAGGTCCTTCAGACCTTTGATTACTTATGCAGTATATAAGAAAGAGTGTTAGGTGACGAAGGTTATTAAGCGTCATGATGCCTTTAACTGTTTAATGACAGACAGTAGATTTATAGAAGTAATAGTGTGTTTTCTTGTCAATACGGTGAGTTCATGGTGTAACTTACAATAAGCTTGTTTGCATATCGTTTAATGCTGGCGAAAACAATTTTCTTGCATACAGGACGGAAGTTGCCCGTGTTTTCGCCGTGTTGGAAAGTTCCATCTGACTCCATCATTGTAAAATGACTCTTGTGTTGTAAATGGCGTATAACAAATTATATCTGTGTAGTAGACTCATGCAGTAATCTTTGACCTACATCTGGATAAAAGCAGAATACCTTGATGGTTCCTCTGCAGGTGATAAAACAAAAACAGAATTATTGCGTTTTTGTTTACCTTGAAAACCTCTTGACGCATTTCTTGTTTACGTACTTTCATGCGCTTTATTTAAAAACGCTGCTGCAAGAAAAAAAAACATTCTGTAAGGAAGTCATTTGTTGATTTGAGGTTTTACTATTTTTAGCTGAATATGGTATGCAAATAAAAAAGATTGTAAGTGCAGATGGGAATATTCAGCTCTCGGGAAACTGTTTAATCGGTAACTCGACAGAGCCTCGTTACCGCCTAAACAAGATATTTCATCTGCACCTACAACCAGTGACATATTTTCATTGCATCTGCCTTGACGACTGAACATAGTTAAGCATGTCTATGGTGATGTAACTTGAGAAAGATCAATAATACATTGTATTTAAGGAATTTATTCGAGAGATGATAGCCTTGTATTTATCACGACCGTAAAATATTCATAGTTCCCGAGAGACTAATAGATAAAGTTGTTTTAGATGATAATTTACCGCGAAACTAAGCTATTCAGTAATAAAACTATAAGGTTTTACTCAGATTAAAGATGTTTCTCATTATGCATTATAATAAGCCGTATATTTATGACTTGGAGCGGTTAAAATTTATATGAAAGTTCATTACGTGTTTCGTGATTAATGATCATGATCCATAGAGATGTGTAAGTAGGAAACTTACCCAGCACATCAGCTAATTGATAACTAAGGCAATGGGCAACTTAGAGTACAAATGTAATTTCAAAGTGTGTTTTTCTCTTTCTTCCATGCATATTAAATTACTGAAGTATAACATTGAAATTTAGCTGTTTTTCATCATTGAAAATTATATATGACAGTTTTTGCTGATACGGAGCTACAAAGTGAATAGGATTTGATTATAGACGTTAAGGGGTAAAACGGAGAAGAAAATATCTTTGTTTTACAAGTAAGATTAAAATACCATTCAGTCGTAATCTCCAGATCAAATATTTATACTTGAAAATATTGTATCTAGTGTTCATTCGATGAAAGGTATTATGATCTGGCACTGAAACAAATTAATATCTCTCCGTATATAAGCAAATTTTAAAACTGTGATAAGGCTGCCAATGTTCTTACTGAATTTGTGAGACAATATTAGGTATATAGCATAGAAAACCGATTTATAATCCACAAAAGCAGGGAAGTGGATATAGAAATGCAGTCTGTCGGTCTCAATGTTTGTCTGCATGATCACTTTAAAACCGCTGAAAAGAATGTGATGAAATTTGATGTGACATACCAAATGGCAATTTGAGAGAACGCCATATGTTTGTCCACACAATACCCTTGCAACTACTCAAGGGAGTTTGATGAAGCTTGTCATGAATAAAGTTGGCATTGAGACCAAATGAAGAGTTAAAGAACTGAAAGAGCCAAAACTCTTCTTGAATGATTATACTTGAGTTTCCTTACGACAATACCTTTGCAACTTGTTGATGAAATAGAAAAAAAGGAAGGTCGATTAAAGTTAGTGCAAAATCGTAATCAAGCTTATTGTACCCCACGACAACAAAGTTGTAAGGGGGGTATACTGGTTTCAGGTTGTCTGTCTGTCTGTCTGTCCGTCTGTCTGTCCGTAGACGCAATCTTGTGCGCACCATCTCTCCTTATCCCCTTGACAGAATTTAATGAAACTTCGCACAAGTGATCAGTACCAACAGTAGTTGTGCATGGGGCATGTAAGGTTCTTTTAGAAAAAAAAAATTGCAGAGTTATGGGACTTTGTTTTTTTGTTACTATACTATATACATAGACACAATCTTGTGCGCACCATTTCTCCTCATCCCCTTGACACAATTTAATGACACTTCACACAAGTGATCAGTATTAACAGTAGTTGTGCATGGGGCATGTTAGGTTCTTTTAGAAAGAAAAATGCAGAGTTATGGGACTTTGTTTTTTTGTTACTATACTATATACATAGACACAGTCTTGTGCGCACCATTTCTCCTCATCCCCTTGACACAATTTAATGACACTTCACACAAGTGATCAGTACCAACAGTAGTTGTGCATGGGGCATGTTAGGTTCTTTCAGAAGAAAAATTTGCAGAGTCATGGGACTTTGTTTTTTTGTTACTTTACTATATACATAGACACAGTCTTGTGCGCACCATCTCTCCTCATCCCCTTAACACAATTTAATGAAACTTCACACAAGTGATCAGTAACAACAGTAGTTGTGCATGCGACATGTTAGGTTCTTTCAGCGACAAAAATTGCAGAGTTATGGGACTTTGTTTCTTGTTAACATACCATGTACATACAGTCTGCATATGCAATCTTGTGCGTGCCTAATCTACCAAACCCTTACACACAATTTAACGAAACTTCACACAAGTGTTCAGTACCAACCCTAGTTGTGCGTTGTGCATGTTACATTCTTTTAGATAAATATTCTGCATAGTTATGGGACTTTGTTTTTTGTTACTATACTGTATACATACAGTCTATATACATACAGTCCATATAATTATGCAATATTGTGTGCGTCAAATTGCAATGTACTGTGTCAGTGCATGCGGGGTGTATATTCATCACCTTTAGTGATAACTCTAGTTGTTTTAATCATCTCCTTCTTTGTACTTCATTTTTTAAATTTTGCAACTCTTTTGCAATTCTGCAATTATTGAAAGTGTATTAAAATACTTTTCATAATGATAGATGGCAAAAAGAGCAGGTGCAGAATATACTTCTGAATAGTTTTTTATCGCCCCTGTTGTACACATTTTACTACGTCTTTGTACAATAATTTTGCAACTTCTAAATGGAACTAAATGATGTATGGGAATTAGCAGAAACTTATCTTGATCAGTTACATACTGATTTATTTCCCTAACACTACGAAACTCGGCAGTTGGGGACATTATTTTCGCACAGATAGCTCGTTCTTTATTGGTTATTTTTCGCGGTATCTTAATAGTGAATATAGTAGAATGCCACCAGCTCTTGAAGTTGTAGTAACATCCTGACAGATCACGCTAAGTTCTACTTGAGATATATTTGCACTGACGTCGAGTGATGTCCAGCGACAAAAATTGAGAGACAGTTATCTGTTAGACGAAAGAATACCATTTATCCGTTGTTAACAAGCATGACACTTTTCTGTTGAATGCGGACGCCCAATCTTCTCACAGTTCACACCATTATATCTAAGAATTACTGACAGTAGTAACTTTCGTTTATGCTGGAGGCTAGACTCTGTTCTGGCTGGTTATTATTCTTATCGTATTTAGAAATTACAGATGTTTACTCACGAAAACAGTCTCAGTAGGTGTTTGAAGTAGACTATTTTTATGTTAATTTTGACGAATGTATTGTTGGAATCTGTTTTGCATTTGTAACGGCATTCTTAAAGAGCAAATGGGTACATCACTCACGTTTTTGTTTTTGTTTCTTAATTTGGGTCATTGTAAAGCAAACTGTGTATGTCTGCCACGGTGCATTGCTCACTTCGCTGATATGTTGTTGAAGATGTTTATGATTCTGACTTATAATTTCATTGAATGTCATTTATTTAAGAAGTAGGTTTTTATATCTGCAGAATCTCGAGAGAATGGTTGTTGCCAGAGGTCGAGGTTACCAACGGATACCAAGGGAATCTTCAGATATTATAACGGGGAACTGACATAAGATAACGCTTTTTATTAAACGAGTACAATTCTAAATAAATGTAATGGACCGGTAATGGCACTCGGCAATTTCCGTGTGATTTAATATTCTCGTCTGTTATTTCGGCACGTAAATGTGGTTCATGCAAGCAATGATTTTGTTGACAACCGGAGAATGCCGAATTTACATTTTGAGATTACGTAATCGAACAAAAATTACCGGTTACCATTACAGGTCTATGGCCTTAAATGTATATAATTTGGATTAGCGCTCATATCCTCACACATTCGTTTTAACTATGCGTTATAGGGCCGTAGTATGTAATCGTTTTGTCACGTAACGCGCATAAAAAGGGGCCTCCGTGGCCGAGTGGTTAAGGTCGCTGACTTCACTCGGGGCGTTGAATTCTTCATGTGAGGAAGCCATCCAGCTGGCTTACGGAAGGTCGGTGGTTCTACCCAGGTGCCCGCTCGTGATGAAATAATGCACGGAGTGGCACCTGGGGTCTTCCTCCACCATTAAAGCTGCAAAGTCGCCATATGACCTATGCGACGTTAAATCAAAATAAAAAAAAAAAAAAATAAAAAAAAAACGCGCATAAATGAAATAGCGTTTATACATCACGTGATCTCCTTATTAAAATCTTTACCCTCGTATTTAAGTTTATACCATGTTACCATGTTACCGCCGTTTTGACACGTTAGCAACCATGCTGCTCTCTTGAACTAAATTTAATAATCGTAGGTTTTAAGATTATGATACTTACATCCTTATATCTAAGCGGCTTTCTCATTATTCTGTTAAGTATGCATCAACTGCATAAATAAGTTTTCTTTGAGAGAAAATTATTCCTGAATTAAAAAATCAGCATTGCTTCTTCATGTGTATGAATATATAGGGGGAGTTCTGTTTTGTTCAACATTTTTTTCGTTTTGATGCAATGGACGTTTGGTTCTAGCATTGCTAGTTTGTTCGTTTATCTTCCCATAATTAATAGGGATCGAAAAATGGTATATTCTCTTCGCTGGATCCTTATACTTAGATTGCATTTCAGGCCTTGATAAATAATTGAATTTAAATATTTCCTTGGACGCATCGCTAACTCAATCGTTTTGATTTCATATGAGATATAGAAGCGTTAAAAAGCTGTTGATATAAATGATCAGTTATACTATCATGAGTAGCTTTCATTCAATAATTTAATGGTTTGTTTACATGAAGACCTGCTCAGATATTGAACACAACAAGGTACTTCAGATCAAAATGTTATTAAGATTCTCTCGACATCAATTGCCATTTAAATTACCACTGCACAACTTCGTAGTTATTTGCAAAGCGTAAAGGGTATAAATTGAACGGCCGCCTTTTGTTGTTTTTCAAATTTTTGCCTCATTATTAAAATTTCACACTTCAAGTCCCCGGTAAAAGGCGTCTTCCTCTTAAATATTTTGTTTCTGATTATATGCGATACAATATAAATTTACAAAATTGAAGATAAACTACTTACAATATTGATAATAATAATAGACAAACAACTCGATAGAGGGATAGTCCTGCTAGTAACAACTTGAGGCACGTCGGTGTCATGTTCTTACACGTGCATAAATGTAAAAGGCAGAATAAATTAATATATTTTGGGTTAAATTTGGACAGGAATAATATATTTTGTTTGAGTTTTAAGTAACAAGTATTGCAACATTTGTTAGCAATACATGCTGATGGATCATGACATCGCAGTTGTCTGAGACTATGAATAACCTATGAGAATATTTAGATGTTAATTAGAAAGAAAGAAAAATACCTTTCAACCTTCATGCAGTGCATTAGTCAATTGATGGTATATCTGAGACTGATAAAGACCAGTCAGCAGTACAGTAGTTAATCAGTTGTCAGACGAAGTGTCTTATCTGTGTGTTATCTCAGAATATGTTTTTTTTTTACCATGGTGTATAATTATGTAAGAATAAACTTTGAAATCATTGGACGCAACTAAAAAAAATAATAGCAGACTCGGTATGATCGAATCTGGTTTACGACAGGAAATATGTTTCCAGAAACCAAATTCACACCGACATTCACCCAACCTCAAAATTTGATAAAATGTTGTAAACTACAGGATACTCTATTTTAAAAGAATATTCTTACCTTTTACTCATATCAGTACCGCCACATAACAGTTTTAACAGAAAGTAGAGCAGAATGATTTATGTTGAACAAACTTTGAAATATCTTAATTCAGTAACGTCTTTATCTCTTTCAAGAAATTAACCGCAAATACTAACAGGACACATACCAATTGATTCTTGAAAAATCAGTTGGAGGAAATTAAGGACAAAAATGTAAATTCCTTTCCCATTACGTTTGTCCAGAATTTAAGACGAATAAAATGATGAATTAGACGGTATTCATTTTGCAGTAGTTTTTGTAACTAGGAGACTTGGGAAAATTTACTAATAAAACAGACCAGTTAATCATTCTCTGACAGAAAAAAATTGTAACACGCACTACTTACGCAAATAAATCATAGCTTATTGTCCTTTGCGAAAAGCCAAGGGATATTGTTTTAGCATTATCTTTGTGTCCGTTTGTCCATTTTTCTCCCGCAGCGATATCTTAGTCACACTGAGTTGATACTTGGTTATTGTGTTTGTATTCACTTAGAACTGCTACCCTTCATTTTTAGCTGGACTACTCGAAGAACATTAAGAACTATTTTATTCACCGTGGCGTTTGCGGCGGCTTCGCTGTCACACCTCGGTTAAGGTTTTGCGTGCAAGTTCTTATCTCAGCAACCCTTGCATATATGTCTGATTGGACTTTTTCACAAGACTTCCTAGTCATCAATCGTACTGAAATAATCAAATTAGACAACTCATAATTGAATTCATTTAAAATTTATGGCCTTTTTTCAACTAAAAAAAAGTTGGTTCAAGTTTTGCATGCAACTATCAAGCTATCAGTAACAACTGCATGTAAAAGAATGAAACTTGACAAAGTGCTTCCCAGTCTTCACATTTACTGACATAAATCAGCTTGGTTGAATTTATTTCAAATAATGACCCTTTTTTTTTCGACTTAGAAAATTTGATTAATGTTTTATTTGATGTTTTGCGTGCAACTAACTGTCAAGCAGTATCTCATTAACAACAATATATATTTAAGTGATTCTTCACATGAAATTTCCCAGTCAGTCATCATACCTACTGAAGTAGGTAACTCTTTGTTGATTTTAATTTCAGTTATGACCCTTTTTTAACTTAGAAAGTTTTGTTGAAGTTTTTCATGCATGTTGTTATCACAACGTTTAAATTTGTTATTAAACTCAGTTACAGAAGTCTTGTTTGATGTTGAAGCTGTTGAATAGTCGAGCGCGATGTCTTATGGACAGCTGTGGTTTATAGATCAGATGAGTAAGAACGGAGTTGTTGCCCTTTCATTAATTAAAAACCTGTTCTTCTGCAGTCCTGTCTTGGTAATATTAAGTCACAATGAGCTAATATTTAACGTAAGTGTTCGTCTTTACTCATAATAAGTATGACGAGAGATATTGTCACTCAATTAACTAAAAAATGTCCTTCTGTAGCCGCATCTTAGTTCTGGTTAATGACAGTTAGTTGATGCTTTTTTGTGAGTACTTGTATTTACACATATGTATGTATATCTCTACATTATGTTATTCCTCCTCCCCCGCCATTAAAATTACGGGGCATATAGTATTACCGTTGTCAGTGTGTGCGTGCGTTCTTGAGTCCGCTTATGTTTGTGTATGCGGCATATCGGATTTTGAAATATCTACACAAATTATCACCATAACATTTTTCTGTCCGCCCTATAATTTTATGAATGAATGAATATTCAAATAACTTGTCATAAACATTAACTATAACAAGATGGTGTGTCGCATTCAAGAACAATAATTAAATGAATACTTATAATAAAATTACAATTGGTAGGACAACCAGGATTTGAAAGTCGATTTTTATGAATAGCTCCAGTGAAAGTCAACGTGAGTTAAGCACTTATTGAACACAGATAAGTGTAAATAATAAATTGTTGAAGTTTCGAACAAATGCCGTACTTGCGCAGAATCTGATTAAACCACCTTTAAAATTTCCTACTTAGCAGCTATCGTGCTTTCATGGATATTCAGGTATCTTGGCAAAAACATCCATACTAACAAGACGACATGTCGCCTTCAGGTTCCATTATCCTATCTTAAAGTTTAAACCAAAACTTTTAACCAAATATATATATCGTACCTAAGACCAGTTGTAGATTATGCATCGATAGTGTGGGATTACTGTACCCTAAATGAGAAACAATTATTAGATAAAATACAATAAAACGCGGCAAGAACTGTTACTGGACTTACTAGATCAGTCTGAATCGAATTACTTTTGAAAGAAATAGGCTGAGTCACATTAAATGAGAGAACAATGCAAAAACTGCCTTTAGTCTCACTCCGGGAGAACTACGTTCCAACGTAAGTCAAGTCTCATCGATATCATGTGACATACCTCAACGATGAAGCTACGGTATCGCTTCGAATGACCTTGTTGATTCACTTATTATGTGCAATTAAGCATATATTTTACGTTTTCATAACTGAAAAGATAAGTTTGAGGTGTAGAAGATATATTAGCTATTTGTAGCATTTTGCAAGATACAACGAACTACTTACAGATACACTTATGTAAGCAACATAAATGTTGCAAGGCCGCAACGATAACATACATTATGTGACAACGTCTCACATACAGTGTTGCAAAGTCTCAGCATCATAATTACCATTTGAACTTGTAGAAAATTACACTTATTAGATAATGTACGCCGGTAATCAATACTGTATAGATAATTAGGATAGTAAAGCATTACTCCAAGAACTTTCCACATAAATTAACTATTTCGTAACAAATGTTTTCGACACCATGTGCAGGCGTATTGCTCATTTTATCCGCATATAATAATTATTATTACGTCGTGCAAATGTATTAGAAACCTTAGACGTCATAACTCGTAACCATATAATAAAATCTGTAAAAAGATCCTTTGGAAGCAAAGAATGCAACGAAGAAGAATAATAGCAGACTCGGTTTGATTCAGTCTGTTCATGAGAGGTAATGAAATGTGCAACACCTCTCACGCCCCCTAGCACCGGCTTAAGCGGAACTCTATTATATATGTGTTGAATGGACTCCATGATCCCAAAGGACCAGAAAATATAACAATATTGAATCTAAGTACGGGGAGACTTTTTACAGCGGCCGCCACACGGCACTTAAAGATTGCTGTTGTGATAGTTAATAAAATCTGTAAAAAGATACTTTGGAAGCAAAGAATGCAACGAAGAAGAATAATAGCAGACTCGGTTTGATTGAGTCTGTTCATGAGAGGTAATGAAATGTGCAACACTTCTTACGCCCCCTAGCACCGGCTTAAGCGGAACTCTATTATATATGTGTTGAATGGACTCCATGATCCCAAAGGACCAGGCGCAAGTGCCCTCAGGACGGATATTTCTGTCGAGATCGTAAACACATAACTGGATTTATTCTTGCATATCGAAAAATTACCGTTTCATTCTGACAGATCATTTTTGTTGCATGCCGTATTTTACAAATAACAACAGAAATTTAAAAGGAATTAGAAACACTTCATTTGCAGTACTCATTCTTATGGCAGAGCATGCACCCACAGCGCGGGAAATGAACGTCCGTAAGCCGAAGTGACGTCATTACATTTAAGTGAAGCACAATAACAAAGTTCCACTTTAGTTTTATCGTTTTATGAACGTATTTCAGACGGACAAAAATACTACATGTAAAAAGGACAAAGAGAAGGTCTCAAGATACATGATAATGTCTAAGTTCACATATACAATACCATATAATATCAAAGCAGCACAAGTTGTCATAACCAGCACGAGAGCCATCGCATGGGGTGCCAGATGGGTTTTGCAGGCATTGGTAATGTCGACGGAAAGGCCAGTCCGGTGTATTTTTCCTTATTACGTATCTAAAATTATTTCAATTGAGTTTCAATGGACTGCGATCGTGCAATATTTTTCCTTATTATATATGTTGCTATAAATAGTAACAAAAAGCCGTTTAAAACGGTCATTACGGCTTCTGTTTATGTATCCATAATGGCGCAGTGCGCCTCTGGCGCCATAACCGTAACGGTCCCGGGTAACCAGAACGTCAGCGCGTTTTGATGTTGACGTCATGAAGCAACATTATTTATGGCGATCGAAAGGTCGCTGAATCAGATCGATTGTCAAATATTGATGGCATTGTTGATAAAAAAGCAAAACAAATAATTCTTTTAGGTGTTTGGAAAATATATAAAATGAAAATACCAAAATAAATATGAAGTGAACGTATATGATAAAAAAGTCAATAAACGGCTGGTTGTGCCTTCTAGCCGCAATGGCACACCTAGTTTAATAATAGTCCTCGAAATAAAGCCCTTGTGTGATTATAACACTAGACGTGCCATTATGGCAAGAAAGCACAACCCAGTCGTATATTAACTTAGTAGCAATTCTTTATGATATGATTTTCTTTTCAACCCTAAATTATGCTTTATGTAAGAAAGTACAACTATCAAGGCATTTGATTTTATACAACATGTAGCCCCTTATCCAAATGGTATAGAAACTGAAAAAAACCTGTAAATGCTTGAACAAATGAAAAATGCACGTTAAACTCTTCTTAAACGATTATATACACGTGTAATAAACAGGTAAATAGATGGGAGAACGGTGTCTTTGAGTGATAATGGCCCTAAAAATAAATAATAGCCCTCGAGCTATTATCACCTTGGCAGGGCCATTATTACTCAAAGGCACCACTCTCCCATATGTTAAACTGTACATATGTTATTGCGGACAACGCTTTCATATCGGAGAGTAATGTTTTCTAAACGTTTAAATGGAAAGAATCGCGTGATGTCCATGACGTCCACGCGCACGTTGCGACATCTATTTGACGTTTCAACTTGTGGAAAATATGAATACGCGTCAGCTTGATTTGTTTATTAGATTTTCGGAAAAATTCTTCTCGTGTTTTTCCTGTTTTCGTACTAGAAAGAAAATTTAGACATAAAGTAATTACTTGATAGTAGGTATGTAATAAAAACGTTATCAACTTTGTATGTGGATATATGCACTTGTTCTTTCGCTCCTAAGATTGCGCAATATTACTGCTGCAGAACAAGTGCATTATATCCACATGCAAAGTCAATAACCTATAAATATCGACGTTTTAGTTTTATTTTGGGTGCGTGTCGTCAATTGTGACGTCAGTTTCATGGATGTCGTCATGTTTTTAAGTTTTTTAACTAGGACATTTTCAGTTCCACTTGGGTCAAAGAACAACTTTTTTATCATTGATATAATGAATAAGGACAACACGAACAAACAATGGAACACAGTGGGGCACCGCCTTGGAACGGTCAGTGGCAAAAACATCACTGGGGAGCTTAAACCGGTTTATGGTGCGCACCCAACCTCACTCTTACCCCTACCATGTTCCAAAGACACGGGACAGTGTAAATAAAAGTAATCCCCTCCAGGTTAATCTCTTACACACGTAATGGAAACAGAAAGGCATGACATGTAAAACACAAAAATGCTCGTGTATAAAAATATAAAAAGCAAACCTTAAGAACCAAAAACGTATGTACTCACTGCCTTTTCGCGCAATATTTCTCTATTTCCGCTACAGAACGCGTGCATATACCTAGATACAAATCTAATAACCTACGATTACATGCTTACTTCAGGTTTCTTAGTTGCGTCCTGTGCTTCAAAAGAATCGTTTTACAGACTTAATAATAATTAAGGCGTGCGCATGCAATAGTATAAGCCAACTCCGCGGCTACCCCGTACATATTGCTAGTAAGATATCTTGGGGAAACCATCAAATGATAATAAAAGAAACGGATAAAAAAATACTAGTACATATGTACATACTTTGAACAAAATCTGATATTCAGTCACAGACTTGCTGGTACATTTCACTCGAATATCAGTAATGTTTAGGCGCAAGACTTCGATGAGTGTCAGTAACGCTTACCTATGTCGCGTTTAGAGTTAGTAACATCATCGGTTAGAATGAGGAACATGATATTAAATAAATATTGCCTGTTTATGATAAAGCAGTTGCAGTAATATATTTCTAAGATTATAACTGGTATTGCCTTTAATCGATCGTTGACTGTCAGTAAGTACTGCTGTTGAAAAATGTAGTGTATTTGTTTTATTCTGGAAAATAGCAAAATGATTATATTTTCTAAATAACAGACAACTGTTTTTGAAATTTAAATGTTTTGATAAATTTATGCGATTACTTCTAGAATCTGAATACATATTCAAGTCAAGACATAAGTAAATATCATAAAAGTAATTGCTATATATGAAAATAATGTAAGCCGTGTCACATTGAGCGATACCGTAACCAGAAATCATTGAGATATGTCACATTATATCGTTGAGACATGACTTACGTTGGAACGTAGTTCTCCCAGAGTGAGTCTACAAATCCAAAAATGGAGACTTAACAAGTCATCTGAAAGAAAAATTTTCAAATTGTGGAACGAAATTGATGTAGACAGAATACTTTATCTTCATTCAAAGGTAAATTTAATGTAACGTTTAAACCACGTGTTTTCAAGGTCTACCATGCTAGAATTAGGAAAAGGTGTAGCAGTTTGAATGGAGATTTATTTCACAGTCACTTACGCGATTATCCCAGATGCTGTTGTGGAAATACCTATTAAGATGCAGAACATTTCTTTTTTCGCTGCCCTTTATTTGTTTACAAGGACGTGAACTTTTTAACAACACACATTTGCTTTTGGGAATAGAGAGCCAGTGCTATGAAGTGAATGCTTTAATATTTAAGGTGATACAAAAGTACATAAAACCACAAAGAGATTTTCTAGAAATAATTAATTTAAACTTCGGTAACGTGGCTTATTTCTGTCTATACATACTTAAAATAGGGACTGGATGGGACGCGCGCGGGGGATGGAATAGCTGCAACATTGTAGGAAGCGTATATGGATGGTCATTCAGGTACCTTTGCACCTGGGCGTTGCTATTTTCATACATCTCATGTTCTTGTAGCTGATCTGTCGTTCACACGATACTCAAAACAACGAAAAATTTAATTGTAACATATGCGGGAACTCTATAGCGTCGGGTAAATGTTAGCATATTGAAAAGTCAAACAAACAAATAGTTGGCAGAATTCTTGCATCTGAATGCGATTTTTCTTGTTTTAAATGAGAATAAAATGCTATATAAAACAAATATACGCAGTTCCTCTGTAAGATTTATGCTCTGAATTTTCTGAATATGCCGAGACTGATTTCAGGTTTTAACAATGAATTTAGCAAGTGGGAGTCCCGAAGGTGGCATAGTTAATGCCATTACGCATGACATTTAACACTTTTCATGCTGGACACGACTGATTCTGGCTTTGCGACCAGTGCAGATCATGATCAGCCTGCACATTCGTGCAGTCTGATCATGACCTGCACTGTTCGCCATTCAGTCAGTATCTTTTTGGTATGGACCCCTTTTAACAGTTAATGTTACTGTCCAAATGGAGAGATGGACAAGTTCATTATAGAAATTTAGCAGGGTAAGGACTAATCGGACTGACAAAGGGCGTATATAATTGTAAGCAGAAAGTCAGGTATTGAACTGCCCTGGTCGAATTCGACCAACACATTGCCACAGACAAATAAATCTCGTTAATATCAGTATACTTATTGAGCGAGATATACAATCTTAATAGAAGTCAAAAGTTGAACAGTCAGTTATGAGAATATAACCATATGTCTCTGATTGGAAGAGATTACATGTAATATCAGACCAGACTGGATATAAAGTATGTTCCCTGGTGGACTCTTGGTCGTTAATTCTTGTCTTGGAAATGAATCTATTTGCAACTCATTTCTGAAATGTTCCATCATGTTGACCAGTATTTATTCCCTTGATAGAAAATGTGTGCATGGCAAGATTATTTACTGTGTATTTTGTTATCCTGTAGAATGTAAGAATTGCCTGGTTACATTTTCACAGCATGCTATGTTTATCAAAAATACGTGACACAGTCCTGCCTGATTACAAGAGGCATTGGCAATATGGATTATATATTTAAGCCGTTATCATTGGAAAAAGCACCACCAATATGGCTAAGCAAACTAGTCTACTGTTGCCATTTATGTTATGATTGTTTTAGAAGTCGAATTATACGTAAATATGATAATGGATTTCAGTTTTGTTAATACATTTTTGTAAAAGAATACTTATAAAGTTTGGTTATTGAAATATTGTGATGTCTCACTAATATAGTTACGAGCAATAGATTACAAATATTATCTTTGTAAGAAAATTAAGGCTTAGAATTTTAGCTTACTCTGGCGCATGCCTTGAACTCTGATGCAGAAGTTTATTTTGGTAGCAAACGCACATCTGAAATAAATTACCAACGAAATAAAACATAGACTTGTATGTCTCCAGGACTGATTAATATAGGACTAGAATGTTAACATCACCTTTCACATTTTCCATTCAAAGACGTCAATACTTTGCTGAACTGACTGATCGTTTAACCAAGATGATTTTCTTATAACTCCTTCTGGCTTCCTGGAGATAGTGAATCTTCTCCAGGTGAAAAAAAACCTTGGTGAACCCTTTGTTCGTTAAGCCACATTGTCGTAGTGACTTAATTATAAGTCAAACAGACTTACTTTCTTTATGAAATAAAGAAGCTTTTCATTTGTTATTGTTTTTAGCTCACCTGTCACAAAGTGACAAGGTGAGCTTTTGTGATAGCGCGGTGTCCGTCGTCCGTCGTCCGTCCGTGCGTCCGTGCGTCCGTAAACTTTTGCTTGTGACCACTCTAGAGGTCACATTTTTCATGGGATCTTTATGAAAGTTGGTCAGAATGTTCTTCTTGATGATATCTAGGTCAAGTTTCGAAACTGGGTCACGTGCGTCGAAAAACTAGGTCAGTAGGTCTAAAATAGAAAAAACTATGTGACTCTCTAGAGGCCATATATTTCAAAGATCTTCAGGGAAAAATGGTCAGAATGTTCACCTTGATGATATCTAGGTCAAGTTCGAAACTGGGTCACGTGGGGTCTAAAAAACTAGGTCAGTAGGTCTAAAATAGAAAAACCTTGTGACCTCTTCGAGGCCAATTTTTTCATGGATCTTCATGAATATTGGTCAGAATGTTTATCTTGATGATATCTAGGTCAAGTTTCGAAACTGGGTCAGTAGGGTCAAAAAACTAGGTATTAGGTCTAAAAATAGAAAAAACCTTGTTGACCTCTCTAGAGGACCATATTTCTCAATGCGTCTTCATGAAATTGGTCAGAATGTTCATCTTGATGATCATTAGGTCAAGTTCGAAACTGGGTCACGTGGGGTTAAAAACTAGGTCAGTAGATTAAAATAGATAACCTTGTGACCTCTTAGAGGCCCTTTATTTTTCTTGAGATCTTCATGAATATTGGTCTGAATGTTCACCTTGATGATATCTAGGTCAAGTTCGAAACTGGGTCTTGTGGGGTCAATAACTAGGTCAGTAGATCTAAAAATGAAAACCTTGTGACCTTCTCTAGTGGCCATATTTTCAATGGATCTTCATGAAAATTGGTCAGAATATTCACCTTGATGATATTAGGTCGAGTTTGAAATGGGTCATGTGCGGTCAAAACTAGGTCGTAGGTCTTAAAAATAGGAAAACCTTGTGACCTCTCTAGAGCGCATATTTTTCAATGGATCTTCATGAAAATTGGTCAGAATGTTTACCTTGAAGATATCTGGTCAAGTTCAAAACTGGGTAGTGGGGTTAAAAACTAGTCAGTAGATCTAAAAATAGAAAAACCTTGTGGACTTTAGAGGCCATATTTTTCATGAGATCTTCATGAATATTGGTCAGAATGTTCATCTTGATGATATCTAAGTCAGGTTCAAAACTGGGTCATGTGGGGTCAAAAACTAGGTCAGTAGGTCTAAAAATAGAAAAAACCTTGTGACCTCTCTAGTTTATTCTTTTTATGGTAAAGATGTGTGGTATTAAAAAAAATCTATAACTAGATATTAAACTGAATGAGATCCTATCATAAATGTAGCTAGCATAGGCCTCGAGATGTAAGAAATATCCGCGCATTGATGCTGATCGTGATACAGCTTTTCTGTGACGTTACCATTTTTATTAAATTAGCATCATATACTTGAACGTAATAATTTAATCATGATCTGTTCACTATCAAAAGCTAGCAAACATGTGCTCAGTTGGCATGACTTATGTCATATTTACAGAAAGCTCGGCGTTTGCTTTTACTTGTTTCAAAAATTTCGTTTGTATAATTATACTTAACGTCATGTTAATCATAATGCCATAATGTCATTTTACATTTAAATTCTTGATCCCTTTATAATCATTCATAGTTACATGTATTCTTATTTAAGTGATAAAATAGTGCTGTTCAGTGTGTTACATTAAATTCTGTTGAGATTGCTTGAACGTATCTGAATATATTCAGACATTTTGATCAAGTTTTTCTACTCAGGTAGTGGCTTTGTAAGTTCCTTGAGCTCCTTTCGAAAAGGAGGTTTCTGATTCTTGCCAAGAAGCCGTTGCTTCTGGCGTTTTGTCACTGAGCGTTGGTGCCTGTGTGTATGTTTTACCAGTCTTTCTTCTGAATGGTCTGCACATTGATCTGCCCATCTCCTTAACGTCTTGACGAAATTTTTCACATGAAATGTAAAAAATCCAAAACTTGTGACTCAAAATAACATATGTAAAAACTACCACGCACGTTTTTGTTATCATACTTTGCTCGTATTCTATTTCAAGTAGTTCGTAAATTAGGGCTTTTAGAATAATATTGGAAACAAGGTATAAAACCGTCACTATACAGGTAACGAAGGCGGCCACTTTTAATTCACAAAGCGCTTTCACGTCGAGGAAGTACTTCTCAAGAAACGTGTCCTGTTGTGCATCGGGTTCCCGTTTAGCAGCAAGGCTAGGTATCGATATTGTAATACAGATGACATTGACGAGCAGTGGGATGGCGTCCTCGATGCAGAGATTTATTATAGGCCAGATATAATCACGGAAACTGTTGGATAATTCATTTATGTATGTACAGTAAAACTGTTTAATTGATGGATCCTCTCCAGGTTTTATGAGACCATGTGTCCAGAAGAAATGGAGGTTTATACTGATTAGAAGTACGGAGATGAACAGCGCGATTGCACTGGCCCTTTCCCTTGTACACATTGTGTAAATCCAATTTGGTTTTGTAATTGCAATGGCTGTTTCTATCCCTATGGCAACTCTGATCCACTCAGATTGGCTTAAAATGAAATTATAGACAAAAGTGTACACTTTACAGACCGCATTTGATAAGAGAAGAATCTCTTTGCTCAGGTTGTATTCATCCTTATACAGTTTGCTTAGCCAGTCATTTCCACATTCAACATACAGTTGTATCAAGTCCATAGGAAATACAAGAGACATGTACATACATGTTGACCACACATTGTGACTGTATCTACGCATAATGACCGTGCCCAGAATGTTTCCAATGGTACCAGTCAGTAAGAAATAGGGAAACACAATCATGTAGAAGTATTTGACAAAATTTTCAAGAGATGTTGGTGGTAGTGGAGGATAGTTCAGATAATAGTCAGCATATATATCATCAAGATCTGTGCCGTTGAATCCTGAAAGTAGACAAATGTGGGTTTTTAAAAAAATAACGTCAAATCTATAAATCTCTCCTTTGGTAACATGTACTTAAAGACTGAAACGATGTAAAATAATAGCAAATGAGTTACACCCCTCGCACAGCCTGCCACCGGCGTAAGCGAAAAACGTTGAATGCACACTCAGTGTCACATAATCCCAGTACAAGAAATATTATCAGTAAGAGTCCAAGTACGGGGCGATATTTCTACAACCGCCGCACGGCACTTAAAGGCTGCTGTCGTAACATTTAAGTAATAGCGTCTCGTTGTTATATGAGTTCACACAGAAGACGTAAAGGGTGTTGCACGCTTCACTTCATCTAAGGATGAGCTCAGTCAAACCGAGTCCGCTTTTATTATGTTTAATCGCGGCCAGTGCCTCCAGAAATATATATAGATTTAATTTCAAATATTATCAAATATTTTCACGTCATGTGAGCAATTGTAAGAACACAAACCTTCATTATAGAAACAAGCGTTGTTTTATTGTTTAAAATACTAATAAATACGGATACTCTTGTCTGAGGTTGAACCATCAATATAATTATTTTTACCAACTATTCTCAAAAGCCCAAGGTGGTACCTTGTAGTTTATGGTGTACCATTTGGGTCGAAGGTGCATGCATTTCAAAATTTACGTGTACGTATAAAATATGTGTGTGCGCGTATATGGAGATAAATATGTGCATGTATACATTTTTATACGTGCATGCGTAAATATATATATGTGTGTGTGTACGTGTACGTCTATACATGCGTGAACCTACATAATTACAAGTACACATATGAAAAGTATACATTAATGAATATTATAACGCATGCACGCATATTTTAGTATGCACTCACAAATACGCTTGCACCTATGAATTTACAAATATTTACTTTATTATACTTCTACGTATAATTTTACAAGTGCACGCATAATTACAAGTTCACTGATATTTACATATGCACACCCACATATGCGTGCATCTAAATATTAAGGCGTACACGCATACTTTTATACGTTCACGTATATTTTGAAGTAAACGCGCATATACAAAATACACGTTCAACCAAAATGGTACACCATAGAAGTTGAATTTTTAATGATTAACCGGGGCAGAACTATTTTAAACGTATAACTGTAACTGGTCCATTTTGTAGGCTTTTAAATGTTTATTCATTATCAGCACTTTTCAGGGATAAATTCTCTGATGAATTTTCTTTTATTAGATTGTTTTCTTGAAATGTTTTATTTGTCATTATTTGTCAATTTCAGGATGATTTGCGTATTTAATAGTCTTACATATATATACATTTTTATACATTATTTGTTCTATTGTTAAGCTGCTGAGATATTAACATTTGTATAACGATTATTAACAAGCTTTTAGTTTTGTAGGTTGTAGAAATTTTGCATCAATTTTATTTTGCTCAGGTGAGTTTTTCTGATCGCTCGATGTCCGGCGTCTGTCGTCCGTCGTCTGTCGTCTGTCAACATTTAGCTTGTGTATGCGATAGAGGCTGTATTTTTCAACTGATCTTCTTGAAACTTGGTCGGAATGATTGCCTTGATGAAATCTAGGCCGAGTTCGAAAATGGGTCATCTGGGGTAAAAAAACTAGGTCACTAGGTCAAATCAAAGAAAAACCTTGTGTATGCCATAGAGGCTGTATTTTTCAATTGATCTTCATGAATATTGGTCAGAATGATTACCTTGATGAAATCTAGGCCGAGTTCAAAAATGGGTCATCTGTGGTCAAAAACTAGGTCACTAGGTCAAATCAAAGAAAATACTTGTGTATGCGATAGAGGCTGTATTTTTCAACTGATCTTCATGAATATTGGTCAGAGTGATTATCTTGATGAAATCTAGGCTGAGTTCGAAAAGGGGTCAACTGGGATCAGAAACTAGGTCACTAGGTCAAATCAAGGAAAAAACGTGTGTATGCGATAGAGACTGTATTTTTCAATTAATCTTCATGAAACTTGGTCAGAATGATAATCTTGAAGAAATCTAGGCCGAGTTCGAAAATGGGTCAACTGGGGTCAAAAACTAGGTCACTAGGTCAAATCAAAGAAAAACCTTGTGTATGCGATAGAGTCTGTATTTTTCAATTGATCTTCATGAATATTGGTCAGAATGATTATCTTGATGAAATCTAGGCCGAGTTCGAAAATGGGTCATCTGGGATGAAAAACTAGGTCACTAGGTCAAATCAAAGAAAAACCTTGTGTATGCGATAAAGGTTGTATTTTTCAACTGATCTTCATGAATATTGGTCAGAATTATTACCCTGATGAAATCTAGGCCGTGTTCGAAAAAGGGTCAACTGGGGTCAGAAACTAGGTCACTAGGTCAAATCAAGGAAAAACCTTGTGTATGCGATAGATGCTGTATTTTTCAATTAATCTTCATAAATTTTGGTC
Organism: Mercenaria mercenaria; assembly: GCF_021730395.1. Classification (NCBI taxonomy): domain Eukaryota; kingdom Metazoa; phylum Mollusca; class Bivalvia; order Venerida; family Veneridae; genus Mercenaria; species Mercenaria mercenaria. The sequence continues at coordinate 26,223,891 of NC_069366.1, read as the reverse complement.
AGGATGATTGCCGTGATGAAATCTAGGTCAAGTTCGAATATGGGTCATCTGGGGCCAAAAAGTAGGTCACTAAGTCAAATCAAAGGAAAAGCTTGTATATGCCATAGAGGCTGTATTTTTCAATAGATCTTCCTGAAATTAAGTCAAAATGACAACTTTAATGAATTCTAGGCCGATAAATTAAACAATATAAACATGTATATAGAATGACTTGTAGTTGCAGTAAGTATCGTCAAGATATAATTTTGAATTTGTAGTTTACATGGAAATCGAAAAATAGCTTTAAAAACCCGAAACGGTTTTGTTTGCGATCTTCTGTATTTTTTTTTCTTTTTCCCATTTACACGACTCGTCCCATTCACATGGCAAAATAAGTGTCAGGCACTCGACTATGGCCATGAACAGATTTGGCATTTTTACAGTCTTCATGTGAAGAGAAATTGGTATACAGTTTTCTTCGCAAATGCACTGTCGAATAAAAAAGAAAACTGCAGTACAATTGCTTTCCAAGGCTTTCCAAGGCTTTTAAACTTTTGTCAGATAGTTAATATTTCAGAGTAGTAAACATTTACGCTAGGGAACATTCTCATTTTTCCATCTATTATTCAGTGAAATAGATTTTATAAAATCTTCTAAGACAAACCTTTCAAAATGCTTTTTGATTGCTATTAATTTCATTTACCTCTGAGCAGATAGGGGTCGTCAATTCACTTAGAATTGACCGCATCTGCATTGCGCATGTTTCATCAAGTGTTTCAAATGAAGAATACCTTGTTCACCCTAAAATCGATATTCTTTTTAGAGAGAATAATTCAAACACCTGTCAATTTCCATATGATTACATAATCTCGTTATGTAATTCGGCATTATTCGGCATTCTTCGGACGTATATGTAGCTTTCCGTTAAGAATGGCGAATGCCGAAATACTTAATTTGCTGATCCACCGTCTCATGACATCACCAAAAACTGAATTTCATTTTTCTGGTTTCCGTTTTATGGTTAGAAGCCATTTTGTCAGTTTTTAACATTGTTTAACCTTTTGCCATGTCATCCGATTATTTTGTAACAATCCTGTGAACTCTTGTACAAGGTGGCAAAGGACAACAGTTTAGTTGGCACATTGCGTCAAAGGACGATGACGGTTTTGGAATGGATTTTATATATCACTGGGCCTCCGTGGTCGAGTGGTTATGGTCGCTGACTTCAAATCACTTGCCCCTCATCGATGTGGGTTCGAGCCTTACTCGGGGCGTTGAAAAAGCCATCCAGCTGGCTTACGGAAGGTCGGTGGTTCTACCAAGTTGTCCGCTTGTGATGAAATAATGCACGGGGACGGGGCACCTGGGTTCCTCCACCATCAAAGCTGGAAAGTCGCCATATAACCTATAATTGTGTAGGTGCGACGTTAAGCCCGACAAAATAAATAAAATAAATTTATATATCACAGATATAGATGATTTTAAAGATAAATCATGTCGTAGTTATGCCAGCGTGATCGTTATTTTTAATTTCTCATTTCTTGTGTGATCGATTGTAAAAGCTGACGAATATTTGTACTACTCAAGAAGTTTCTAATACTACATTCCAACCGATAAATCACTTTAATAATTACTCTCAAGAATCGACAATAGTAATTAGTTGCGCATACAATGAAGACTGTAGTGGAAGTATGTAACAGTTTTACACATTGACCGCGGACTCCGTATGAACAAACGACTAACGGATTTGATGTACAACATAAGACAAAAGATGATTTCAAATGACTCATATACAGTTGGACCTGCTTTAACGGCCAACTCTATTAAGCATTTACTTGCCACAGACAGCTAGTCAGCGAACTTTCCTATTTGAATTTTTGTTTAAATTTTGACTTGTCTTATGCAAGCTATCTGCGCTATGCAGCCATTTTTGTAGCTCCCTTGGCTTGCTGCTTAATTTAAGTTTGACTTAACTTAAATGACACTTTACATATATTTGTCTTTACTATTATTAACAAAGGATGTTTACAAACTAGTTATTTTGCTACATACGCACATCGAATCATAGTCTTGTTTGTAATACTATTTTAAGGTTTAAAAGTGCTGTTCAGTGTTTTTCCTTTCAGAAAGGTTTCACTTTTTATGACTTGCTGAAAGGGTCCTATTTTTAATTATGTTCCACTTTGATAACTAAACCTCGTTGAATTTGTGAAAAAAAGTATTGAATAGCGCCAAAAAGCCTTGTGCAGAATCGAGGAACATTTGAGCTGTTTATTTCTCTCAATCAAACATTATCTCTGTCTATCTAAGAACCATCTGTTTCTGTATATGACTTCTGTATTATATCTTGAAGGAAAATTTTCTATCTAATATACAATACAGATTAAGCTATTTTGACAGATGGTATCAGACTTAACATTTCACATTATCATTGGCTGATGTTTCATTTTATTGGAGGAAATGTTTCTAACAATGTCAGAGAACTTGGAAAGAAAGAAAAAACATAATTATGGAAAGGAAATAAGCATCGTACACTTTTTTTATCGACTGTGTCCATTATTTGCTTTGCATGTGAAAGAGTGCCAGGTATAGTGTGATTTGCCTTGAAAAGAGTGCCAAACAAAAAGGGAGGCCGATGTCCGTCATTGTCCAAAAGTCTTTCATTGAAGGTGCTCAAGAATTTTCAGTCGTGCACATTTATTCAGTCCTTCAACTTGTGTTATATGCCTTCATATCTGAGAAACTTAAAAACTAATCTTAAGTGTAATAGTTTAAAGTTAATTCGGTCAGACGACAGAGATTATGGTTGTTAACGAATTCTGTACTAGATTTGGTACTGGATGAAAGCTCAAAATCTTGCCTGCAATGTTTCGTACTAATAATTCGGTTTACACAGAGTATATAAAACAACATAAAAATGTTTTTGATTGGCGTCAGAAAATTATTTGTAATTTCCATCAAGCCGATAGAATTATTACCGCGATGATAAAGGATTATATGTCGAGACAAAAATATAATTGCATATATTTTCCCTTCCTAATCCGTTTCATTTATGTACAGAAAGAACTTAATTTAGTTTGCCGAAATCTAGATACGTGTGCTAGAGATTAAATTCAAGTTCCTTTAGAAAAGCGCGGGAATTTTGCACATTTTAGCGTTTTAAACCTCCCAGTTGTGTTTTTGCCTCTAACATTTCCAGAGCTTTTTACAGCTGTATTCGTTTTTACTTTTGTCCTTTTCTATTTCTATTATTTCGTCTATGTGCTTTTGTGTACATATCTTTTTTAACATCCACGCATAAAAGGAGGCTGATATTTCGAACGAGGCCATTACTTTAGGATCTTCGTCCTTTGTTTGCATTTGAAGAGATAAACTTATTATCTATTTTGAGATACATTTATGGCAATAAAACATTCGGGAAGTCTCGCAGACGACATTCCGAATGATATATCACATTAATGATTACTTCTGTTACAGTCGTTATGAAACGAAGTTCACTATTGCACACAAGACAGTAAGCTACTGTTAAATAACTAATTTTCGTTTTGGATGAAGTTTAGTGGATTTAGCTTTTGTCTCAGTTTGCGAGATTAAATCCCGATGCATTTTCTGTTCAATATTGATATCCACGAATTAATATCACATCGAAATCGACTTTAAGACTAAAACCACGAAAGGTAAAAAAAATTGAAGAAGTTGATTTATTTATAAGAACGTCTCATGTGTCACAAATCAGAACAGAGATATCTTTAGCACAATTATTTCGACATACATGTTCAGTTTGTTTTTTGTTAAACGTAACTCAGTAGTTAAAATGTATTAATTTTTGGACAATTTTTGCAGTTGTTTATTTTGATTGGGATTTTCTACTCGCTTATTTAAAAAAAATTATATATCCTATCTGATGAAAGTAACTGAACATTAGTAAGAGATGAACAATCGGGATACCTGTACACTTTTTCTATTTCCAACTTAATTATGTCTCCCCATATGAGGGGAGATAAATTGATTTTGTCTTGTCTGTCTTTCTGTCTGTGACAAATGTTTGCCCGGACTACACATCTAAAAGTACTAATTGGATTTCAACCAAACAAAGCGTTTTCTATAAGTTAAATTACTGTCATGAATATTGACAAGGATATGAGAGTTAAATATATATATATATATATCTGTATTTACTCGATAAGTTAACTGTATGTCCCTACCCCTCAGGGAAAAGGATGTATATTGTTTTACTCATTGTCGGTCTGTGTCAGTTTGGTATCCGGGGGCCTCCGTGGCCGAGTGGTTAAGGTCGCCGACTTCAAATCACTTGCCCCTCATCGATGTGAGTTCGAGCCTCACTCGGGGCGTTGAATTCTTAATGTGAGGAAGCCATCCAGCTGGCTTACGGAAGGTCGATGGTTCTACCCAGGTACCCGCTCGTGATGAAATAATGCACGGAGGGGCACCTGGGGTCTTCCTCCACCATCAAAGCTGGAAAGTCGCCATATGACCTATTATGTGTCGGTGCGACCTTAAATCCAACAAATAAATACAGTTTGGTATCCGATCAATAACTAGTGATTTCTTTGGCCTACAGTGATCAAACTTTGTAGGCGATTGTCTGCGATCAGTTAGTATCCCTGTCTTTTGGTTTCAGCAGATCAAACCTCAAAGTCACAATGACATTTAGATGGGAAAGTGTTTCCGCTCAAAAACTAAAGAATGCTTCGGCCTACTGCCGTCAATTTTCATTGGATGATAGCTTGTGGTCAGTAGATTATCCATAATTATTCATTTTGAGGCCAAAGATCGAGGTCAAGTTCATAGTGGACTCTAAACAGAAATGGTGACAGGCCATCCTGGGTGCATATATGTGTTTCACAAACAGCTCCTGTGGGTAAAAGAATCTTTAATTTAAAATTATTTTTCTTTATCTCACCTTAATCTCTAATTTAATATGTAGTATTGGCTTCTATTTAGAAGTATTTTTACTTCTGATATTTCCTTTTGTTGTCTCTAAGGGTCTTGACAAATTTGTTTGATTGAAATTGAGAGCCGTATTAAAAGAAGAGATTTCTTTTACTGCATTCAATGACGGCATCAAACATCCTGGAACAATCACATAAATCTGTCAGATTTATCAAATGCTGGGTAAAAGCTAGGTCTGCATTATCAAGTTATATCAGGAAATTCATACAGTGTTTCCCTAAGAAACCAATTACCAAGACAAATTTCAATTTCAGGATTCGATCAATCTCTGACTTCGCTCATAACTTTTCTAAGAAGATTGAAAAGGGAAAGCAGTACAGACTTTTTCTATATATATTGTTATACAGATAAAAATGCTGTCCCGGGTCTTGGTGTTGGAGAAAGGGCCCGGGTGCTCTTTCAGACATTGTTCCATGCGTTGGCTGCCACCTGGGTAGAACTACCGACCTTACGTAAGCCAGTTTGATGGCTTCCTCACAAACAAAAGAGCTTGCAACAGAACGTAAAAAAGCACAAATAAGTTTACATAGACCTACTGTTTGATCTGCACGATTACCCTGGTTCTCATTAGTCTTGCAGTGAAGTTTTTTTGCAGGGCAAGGTTTGTTACACTACACAGTAAATCGTGAATATTTGCTTATCAAGTCCACTTGTTTGAATGACAATACTGTCTGCTCTGTGGGATTTTTCTTTATATTTAAACGAACTAGAGAAATTTATTTAACTAAATTATTAAAGCTGAAAAGCGTTGTTCTGTCATTTTGTTTTAATAAAAGAAAAAAAATATCCAAGTAATGATTGTAACCAGTCAGCAGGTAAATAAATAAAATTAGCGAGTACATAGCTATATGCAATTTAATGAATTTTGTTGTGAGGATTGTTGTGACTTGTTTTAGAATCATTCTTATAGTAATATATATGAAGAAAGGGTTATGACATATTCCAAATTTTAAAACATGTCTCATTATATTGATTACACTGACAGTTTTGAAGGACAAAATACAAATGAAATATTAAAGAAAAATACTTTAATAGGTGTATAAAATAAGCAAATGCCTGCCAGACGAATATTCCTTTATTTATTTATACTTACGTGTTAAGGATTTTCTAGACTGAAAAGGATTTTCTAGACTTAATATTGACAGACAATAAGTAGAATGCTGTATCTCATTTTACAATATAAACATAACGTTAATCAGAATTCAGTGCCGTTACTGTACGCTTGTTTTCTTTGTATAAAGCCTTTTTATGCTTTTGTCTGCATCGTTTTTCAGCAAGCGTTTTCAGTGCATAGAAACGTACAAGTGATAATTTTTGACTGATGTCTTTGACAGCAGGAAAAATTACTACTGGTATTGATGCGATATTAAAATGTACAATTTCGAAAGAAATATATATATATATCAAATCATACTTTTACGTAACAGTAAACATTTAAGTTTAATTAATGGTATATTTATATCATTTAACTTTTTTTTCGAACTTGTACCAAACAAAAATAGGACTGAAGCGAAATACAAAATGACAAAGTAAATACCACTTGTTAATGTATTTTAAACACGAACAACTTAATTATCGTCAATGCAATATTGGGTAGAAACAACATAATATTACTGGTAAAATGCAAAACAATGAAAACTATACTTTCATAGCTTGTTAATATATTGCCTAGCGTGCATTTTTAAATCGTTCAAGCATTTTAAAAAAAATCTAATAAAGCGTCTATGGTAGCGTACTTGTTTTGATTTATGCACTTAAATCTAAAATCCTTTGCAGAAAAATATATTATTTTTATCACTATATGTCCACTTTAAATGTTTTAAAATAGATTGTCGGTAACATTTTTGTCTGTATAAACTTCGACAAATGACGATTTATATAAAGTGCCCAAAATGTTATATCCACGATTTATGTTCATTCTTATTAGTACCGACAACGGAAATATATTGAAACAGAATTTGATTTTCATGTATTTTATAAACACGTCTCGTTTGAATCAGCAATAATACTGATTTTTTTCAAATACTTGTTTCTTCATTATTTATAATAATATCTGCATGCACTTATTAAATAGAGGTATAAAATTGTTTGATAGTGTTACTCAGAAATCAAATAGATACCTCCGTAATCCATATTTCCTTCTTTATGGAATCTTTTATCCACAGCGAGCATTTATTTTTATGTCAACTATTTCCAGCATTGTATTTTTAACTTTCCAACGTAAGTTCTAAACATTGTATCCGCATATATTATTTGGTAGTTAAGGTAAACTTCAAATTGAACCGAGTATAGTATTCCGATATAAAACTTTTGTCAGATATATCAAAATCGTTAAGTCCAGCCCACAGAAGTATCTCCAGTCGTATTAATACAGAGTATTGCTCTGCAAGTCATTCGATTATGTTATAAAGACATTATTCTTTGTCTGGATTTTGAAGAAATACTTTCTGAAAAAAAATATCAGTCCACTTCTGTAAAAAATAAACCATATAGTTTTATAACTTTCTTCATCAGTTTCTGATATTTATAACCTTCTCAAATATTAATAGCGTGATGCATAGCTTGCTACCAGAGAACCTACAGCTGATTTTCATCTCGACTAATTTTAGATTATCAGGAAAAATAACCAAACTGTAGCTAAATGTTTTAGCCATCACAAAGATGATCTGGAGATCGTTTTAGATCTGTAAAAACTCGCATGAAAAACATAAGCATTCGTTTGATTACTTCAAGAACTATGTATATTATACGCATCGTAATGAAAATGAGTTTAATCAAGAGCAAATAAATGTTTGAGATATAGTGCATTGTATTTCGATTTTAATACTTTATAAACGATTATTATCTACATCTTTGAAAGTATTCACTTAATATTTGCCTGTTTTGTCTGGGGTTTTTTTCAGCACGCCGCCATGACCTTTGACACTGACGTAAACATTGATTTATAATGCATGTGTTGCAAAATAACACAGTTAAAGTCTTTCTGTTTTAAATAGGGAAATAAACTGGGTCGTTTAAAATAGGTATTTGTGATCCCCTGTGGACGTTTGAAGAATGTAACTTTAGCATTGTCCGTCTGTCTTTTCATCCAAATTTCGCAGCCATATCTTGATAACGGTTAGATTTGGAATGTCGATGTTTGATACTTGCCCTAAGCAATGCCTGGAGTAGCACCTGGGTTCTTCCTCCGACGTTAAAAGCTGGAAGAGTCACCTTATGACCCATATTGTGTGGGTGTGACTCCAAACCCAACATACATATTTTGTTTTGAGTGTTTGTATTGCCTCATAGCTTTGTTTCCATGCAAACTAATTTAATAAGAAGCCTCAACTTTTGTCTATAATGAGCCATATATTTGTAATAAATACATTAAGTTTATACTCACAGCTTCGTCCTTGCAAATGTTATTAAAATTAGTTTTGTTAGCTCACCTGAGCCAAAGACTCATAGTGAGCTTTTTTTACCACTCAGTGTCCGTCGTCTGTCGTCAGTTGTCCGTCGTCCGCCCGTCAACATTTTCTAAAAAAATCTTCTTCATGAAAACCACATGACAGATTTACACCAAACTTCAAAGGAATGATCCTTGGGTGGCCTCCTTTCAAATTGTAAAAAAAATTGAATTCCACACAGAACTCTGGTTGCCACGGCAACCGAAAGGAAAAACTTTAAAAATCTTCTTGTCCAAAACCGCAAGGCGTGACCCTTGATATTTGGCATGTGGTATCATCTAATGGTGTTCAAATTATTCCCCTGGGGTGAAAAGAGGCCCCACCCTGTGGTCCCAAGTTTTACATAGACTTATAGAGGAAAAAACTGTAAAAATCTTCTTGTCCAAATCTGCAAGTCATAGAGCCTTGATATTTGGCATGTGACATCATCTAATGGTCCTCTATGAAAAGTGTTCAAATTATGCCCCTGGGATGAAAAGAAGCCCCACCCCGGGCGTCCCAAGTTTTACATAGACTCATATAGGAAAAAAACTTTAAAAATCTTACTGTCTGAAACCACTAGACCTAGGCCATTGATATTTGGTATGTAGCATTGCCTTGTGGTCCTCTACCAAGATTGTTCAAATTGTAATCCTGGGTTTAAAAGAGGCCCCGCCCCGGGAGTCCCAAGTTTTACATAGACTTATATAGGAAAAAAACTTTTAAAAAAATTTCTTGCCTGAAACTGCAAGGCCTATGCTTTTGATATTTGGTATGTTGCATTGCCTAGTGGTTCTCTACCAAAATTGTTCAAATCATTCCCCTGGAGTGAAAAGAGGCCCTGCCCTGGGGGTCTCTAGTTTTACAATGACATATATAGGATTTTTTTAAATCTTCTTGTCTGAAAGTTCAAGGCCTAGGACTTTGTTATTTGGTATGTTGCATTGCCTAGTGGATTTCTAACAAGATTGTTCAAATTATGCCCCTGGGGTGAAAAGAGCCCCAACCCGGGGGTCACTTGTATGAGTTATATAGGAAAAAATACTTCAAAATATCAGATCATGTTTCCTAGACAGTTTAATTATAATTACTTGATGACCCCAAGTGATAAGGGGCACCTAACTATGACCTTGACCAACTGGCATACTTTCTTGCTTTTTAAGATACAAACTTGAAATTTAGATGACATGTACAGTTTTGCACACCGATCTTGAAACTGACTTAGTGACCATAAATGTGACCTACTGACCTACTTTCTTAATATTTTCGCATCAGTTTGGCTTTTGAAACATGTAGCTCATATTACTCAGGTGAGCGATTCAGGGTCATCATGACCCTCTTGTTTTTTCTATATTTGCCCTTGATGTGGTTGAAATTATCATGATATCTCTGTGATAGTATACCAACTTGAGTTAATATCACATGCTAATGTGTGTATTTACTAGATAGCCATGCTTTTCAGCTAATCTACAGAATAAAATTGGAATTATTGCCCTATGAGCAATAAGAAGTATGATCTTTAGTGTGAACCAAAATGCACAAAACACTGCTTAATTTTTTGTGATGTAAAGAAGTTCGGTTCAAGGAAATCATAAGACGGACAAAGCTTTCGGAAATGAAACTAGTCCGAAGCATGCCGTAAAACTCCTTTGCAAATTTGCAAATGCTAATCAACTCTTCGAGTACTGGAAGGTTTGCCATTTATCTGTCAGATATCTTTCGTTCTGTTTCCAATCTCTTGGACGAAACATCGTTCAATTGTTTTATAGAATTTTCCCTCGAGGACTCTGTCAGAAATGATTTTGACACGTAGATGTGTTCGATTCTTTGTGTACATTTTTAAACAAATTTAAGACGGAACTATGATATCATTACATAAACAGCATATAGAAACATAAGATTTTTTTATTATTTTATGCTCTTCGGTGATTTACTGGAATGTATTTGCTTAATAATATTTTCACTATTTCAAAACAGTGAAAATATCATTTTGTATTTTTCACTGGTACAGAATTTCACTTGAATACGAATGTGTATGAATTATGATTAATTGGATACTCTTTGCAAATACACTTAAATAAAGATAGAGATGTATATAGATACTTTGTATCATAGCTCGGTGTTTTTTCTTAACAAATTTGGTGCAGGTAATTCGTATACTCTTGAGTACAGAGTGCGGTAACTAAAAGTGTGCAGGTATTTAATACCCGCACGCTAGTTACCGCACTGTTAGATAGGAAAGTATGCCAGAGTGTCTGGAACAGTAGGCAGCAACGTGTATTTTATTGATTTTCTGCTCTAGCATTGGTTTATTTTACCTGGGCTTTACACATTTGTAAAGCAAGGGTTTTAAGTACTCACTGAACTGCTGTATATGGCAATGTGGACCGCCTAAAACTACCATATATGGATGGCTATGATACAAAACAGAAAGAACATTAAAACTCTCGGGTAAACGATTTATACTCGGGGGCTACGCCCCCTCGTACAAATCGTTTACCCTCTAGTTTCAATGCTCTTTCTATTACATATTTCATTAATACAAAGTGACTGATTTTTTTTTCGGTACCCATGCTTGTCGCACATTCCAATTTCTTTAAAGAGTAATTAACATACGTCGTCGTTGGCGAAAATTCAAACAATCCCGCGGAAGGCACATACAAGACTATTTTGTAAGGAGAGTGAAAATTTCTTAAATATAAAATAATGATTAAAACATATGTAGGGACGTTACTTGACGCAAGTAAGGATGCTTCAAAATGTTTCTTTTAAGATTCAGACAAACCGTTTTAGCATGGAAAATAGCTAAAAGAATCCGGCGAAACATTGGTTCTAATGAGCTTAACCTGCAACTCTTCTTACAGTTCTTCAAATTTAAGTCTTACAAATGATTTAGATTAGAGTAAATTCTGTTATCTTCCATTGATTTTCTTGCTTAAGATACATAGCTTGCGATACCGACAAGAAAATCAACAAAACATCTTTGAATTGCAAATTCCGCAATGTATTAAACCACAAGTTATTTCTGGAATTTTTGGGTCCTTTTTACGTGCATATGGACAGTATCATGTTTCTGTTCTGAGCAATAAAGTCGGACCAATTCAATCTATAATACATCATAACAGTCAAGTTAATTCTACCAATCTGTCAAGGGAGTTTATCATATGCAAAACAGCATAAAACAAAGCATTAACAAAAGCCCGCGCAATTAAGTAAGCTCCTCTGATTTCAGCCTGTACTGAGAACCTTTGAGCAACAATTATATTTTGTTCTTTCATATCTATGTACTTTACGACCGCAGTTTGGTTTGTTTCGTAAATTTTGACTTGTTTTGCCTCGTGTTTGTTTGAGGAAGTCATCCAGCTTACTTACTGAATGTCGGTGGTTCTACCCAGGTACCCGCCCGTGATGAAATAATGCCAGGAGGTGCATCTTGAGTCTTCCTCCACCATGAGAAGCTGAAAAGTCGCCATATGACCTATAACTGAGTCGGTATGACGTTAAACCCAATAGAAATGTTTTTACTTTCGTCTTAAGTTAATGCTAAAATTGAAAATGATCTATATTCATATATGTATAAGTAAATCTTAAGCATTTAAGTAGAAACAAATTTTAGTCTTCAGGTCATTGTGACCTTGATCTTTGACATGTTGACCTCCAAAAACTAGAGGTCATCTACTAACAACAGGCAATTATCCTGTGAAATTTTGCGATTGCAGGCCAATGCTTTCTTTAGTTATTCAGCAGAAATCGCTTTCCGTCACAAGGTTGCTGTGACCTTGACCTTTTACCTACAGACCCCCAAAACAATGTAGGTCATCTGCTGGCCACACGTATTCATCCTATGAAATTTGACCGTTGTGAGACCAAGCATTCTCTAGCTATTGATATATTGGTATATGACTATAGCTTCCTGTAAAAACGAACATGTCCCCAATTTGACCTGTTAACAATAACTAGTGTTGTGACCTTTGCAGGAGTCATTTAATGACAGTACACAATTATGCTAAAACATCTTTTGACCAAAGATGTAAGTGTTCTCCAGTTAAGTATCCTAGATATATATTTTTTTAATATCAATGTCACTGTGAAATTGAACCCCTGACTACAAAACGATATGGGTCTTCTACCGAGTTTAAGTTTAATGGAGGTAAGCCCTAGCATCCGTAGGCTAATGATAACATGTATAGGAAGTTTTCAGTGTCAAGGTCACTATTACATTGACCTTTGACCTATAAACCTCTAAAACGATAGTCAAAAGCAAACGCATTCTTCGGTTGAAGATCGGAAACTATTTTCAGTCTAGATATCTGTGACCTTGACCTTTAACGTCCTGACCCACAAAACAACAAGGCCATCTAATGATCATGGAAGACACTGCTATGAGTTTTCGATGGCCATAGGCCGAAACGATCTCCAACTATTACTTAGAAATAGGTTTTAGTGTCAAGGTCATTTTGACCTATACTTTTAACCTACTGACCCGAAATGTGAGTGACCTCAGTCATTCCAAAAAGTTTTACCACTGTAGGTCAAAGCATTTTTCATTTATCGATCGCAAAACATTTTCAGTCTAAAAGTTTTTGACATATAATCTTCAAAGCAATAGGGCTCAGTTAAAGATCAAAGGTAGTCACTCCACGATGTTTGACATTTGTAGGCCAAAACGGTCAGAAACAAGGTTGAAACTATGTTGTCCAACGAAGGACGGAGCTCCCGTTCAAACCAGGTGCCCAGATGTGACTTTAACAATGCCTGGTGGAGCACCCGATGTCCTACTCTATCATGAAAACTTGGAAAAGTCTAATTATGTCGGTGTGATTTTAAACCCAACAAAACAGATATAAATCACATCTGAAGTAAAAGATGGAGAAAAAGTGATAATCGACCATTTCATATCTGAATATGAATATATATCCTAGACGTCTTCCAGTGTATCCACAAAGTGTGAATTTTCCGTAGACATCTTCAATAGGTCTCTGATTAAATCGCGGTTTGTCATGGAACATACGGCGTTCAATATTCCCATGGTTATATGAGTAGTACACCGAATTCACAGAACTGACAGCTAACGCTCTATTGCTTTACATAATGTGAATGTTTGGCCTGTTGGGAATTTAATTTGTATACTGTATAATGTTAGAGTATTCAACAAAACTAAGTTATACATAGTCCTGTATCGGGACCTTGGTAAAAGGCGACCGCCTCGGAAACCTAGTGGTATAGCGCCTGGTTTCGAGTGCAGGAGGGCTAGGGTTCGCTTTCTGGCTACGTCATATCAAAGCCGTGAAAAATGGTACTTGTAGCTTCCTCGCTTTGTGCTCTTCATTAAGAAGATAGTTCTAGACTGGTCAGATCGATGTCAGTATAATGTGACTGGGCGGGGTATTGTCCCATGTCTACAGAGAGACAGCTGTATGAAGTTGGAAATGGTGCTTACTGCTAAAAGTAGACTGTCGTTTATATGACTGAAAATTTTTTGAAAAAGACGCGAATGCCGACAACACAAGCATTTCCTCAATTCTTTCATATTGTTGTCACATTACGGCAAATTTTGATTCCCTTGCTTAAGATCTCATTATTTATTCCATCACTTTTTATACCCCTGTCGAAGACCCGGATGATTTAGTGTTTGAGCTGTCCGTCTGTCATTCCGTTTATCTGTCACATTTTCTAACATACTCAACTCCGCCTACAGTTTTCATCCATTTCAAATAAAATGTCATCAACATGAGTTGGACGTGCGTATGTTTTCAGAATTTTCATGTTAGGTAGTTATTTATCGAGTATAGTCCTTGTTTGAGTCCTCAACTCCTACAGATCCCATCCTATTCAAATAAAGCTTTGAGCCATATTAGAACTACCTCTGTACCTTGTGTACTTAACTCCTACAGTTTCAGTCCAGATTAAATGAAAGAGAGAAATTCACGTTGGTCTCCATGACCTTTATTTTTTAGCCACTGACCACTAATAAGAATCTTTCTCTTTTGTTCTTTAGTCAGTGTATAGCATTTGCATCCCATAGATATTGCAGTCACTTAGGAGATAGGGATAGGAGAAAGTTTACGGACGGGTGGACAATTCTATAACGTAATACGTCACCTGATTTTTTAAACCAGTACTTCTGACACCACAAAAATGTTATCCGATAAATGACGCATGGGTCACTTTGCAGTTCGTCATTTTGACACCTTTTAGACATAGAGGCTATTTTTCAGACAGAAATAGCGAGAGACTACTTAACGACTCCGGCTTGACAGTTTCTCAGGATATGTTATTTATTGTCATTACAGCTTCCCATATGGCTAATAAAAGGAAAGGAATACAAATCATTTCTTTTCATGCCAAGAATATACCAATTAAATATTTGTTTCCGTCTGAGATCTAAGTGTCTATCATCAGTTCAACTTAATTTTGCTTAGGAATGAATAAAATTATGCTTAAAAAATGCAGTGTTTGAGGAGTGAAAAAAGTAGTACACATGTTTTGATACAACATAACATGATATATCTTTTTTAATTTTTATACCTGGGCATATAACGATGGAACTGTCCGTCCGTTTGTCCGTCCGTACGAACCATATTTATACCGTTTCGCCTACAGCCCACATTAATGATCCGATTTAGTTCGTATACATACTCAACAATCTTTGTGACAAGGCATACATACTGGCCTATATAGAGATGACCTTGAACCTCGTTAGGACTTCGCCTTCAAACTTAAAACCTCAAAATAAAAACATTCTGGTTAACCAGGCCCCGTGTTTACAAAACATTTTCAGTCTCAGCTGAGTTTGATAATGAAACTTTGTCATTTGTATCTAAATATCATGTTAAAACTAACTAAATTTCAAGTTAATAACTATTTTCAAATGGCTATTCAGTATTTATGGTCAGTCTCATTTGGAATTTGACCTTGAACTTTTAGTAAAACTGATACTAAAATTTCAAACTCAAACGCAGCTGAGACCGAAAAATGTTTTGTGAACACGAGGTCTGATTTTACCGTTTCGCCTACAACCAACATTAATGACCTGGTTTCTTTAAATACTCACACTCAACAATCCTTTTGGCAATACCTACAAACTGACCTATATAAAGGACATTGACCCTCAAACGACTTCCACCTTCTAACTTAAAAAACTTAAAAAAAAAGCATTTTGTGGCAAGACCTACAAACTGATCTATATATAGATGACCTTTCCCCCTCATATGATCTTCACCTTTAAATTTAAAACTTCAAAAAACGCATCTTTGGTCATACATCCAAAACATGATTTTGCGTTTTGAAAACGCAACTCCTTGTTTATTTATTTATTTTTCTTTACATGAACAGAAGTAGAGTTCCTGAAAACGGGAATGGATCCCATAACTCAATTTTACAAGAAATATAATTATATTTGTCGTGTATTTCCAAATCGAAAAAGATTCAAAAGATCAAAATCCTTCGCACTAAATTACATTCCATTATATAGGACCATGTGCCCGTTCGTGATGAAATAATGCACGGAGGGGCACCTGATGTCTTCCTCCACCATTAAAAAAGCTCGAAAGTTGTCATATAACCTGTAATTGTGTCGGTGTGACGTTAAACCCAACAAAAATATATAGGGAGAAAATTGGGATGCAATGATAATCCACACTAGCAGTTTAATATAAATTACTTCTTGAACTTGCGAATATTATACTGGGGTTTGAAACGTTTTAATCATGTCTATTATAATATTACATTGCCTGTCTTGTTTTTTAAACAGAGCTAATACATTGTTTCGAAGTAGCAATATGAGGTTACATCATGCTATAGTATTGTAATAACTGTAAGAAATGTTAAAATGAAGGTTGTTTGAAGAATAAATATTTTAGTCGTTTCAGAAGGAAATGTGCTTTTCTACATTTGTGTGTGTGTGTGTGTGTGTGGGAGGAGGGGGTGGGGGGGGGGGGGGGGGGAGAGAGAAAGAAAGGTGAGACTTGTATTGTTTCAGTGCACATAAATAAACAACGTTTTAAAAATGAAATTCTTAAACTAATACTTATTGTGTCATCTTGTAGGCAAGTTTCAAATCTTGTTGCACTTCACTAAATGCACCCTGTCAATGATTGAACACGTCCGATGAAGGGAGATAATGCAGAACTGTTTTAATTTTAAGATTGTCGAAGTTATCTATATATTAAAGGGAAACAATCCATCTTTTACGTGTAAAATTGTTTGCTTCGATGATTTCCCTTACTGCCAGTCCAAGTCAGGATTGTTCAAGGGAAACTAAGCAGTATTTAAGTGTAAGATTGTTTGCTTCGATGATTTCCCTTACTGCCATGGTGTCCATGTCAGCATTGTTCAAGGGAAACTAAGCAGTATTTAAGTGTAAAAATGTTTGCTTCGATGATTTCCCTAACTGACATGGTGTTATGATTTTACACGCTGCTTACTTCAGCTACTTTTGTTATGAGTCTTTGTCTTTCACCGTCCTTCATCTTTCGCAAATGACATTTGACATTCAGACTCACGGGAGGTTTCTAAATGGAAACGATTTAAAGTTGTAAATAAGATGTTCAAAATTATTCCTGTAAGTTATTCCTTTTCTTAAAAATAAGTCAAGAAAGATTGCATGTCACGCTTAAAAATGACAAACGAAATAAAATCAGATTTACGTTTGCTCACCTTTGCTCATTGTACCGTTATGTGGTCACCCGGACTTTGGTTTAGTTTTCCTTTTATTGCTTTATAGGAGCCTTTAAATAATTATGGTTAGAATTAGATCGAAATGCCGCACTTTACTTAAAGTTATATAAGACAACATTAGAAATAATTTAAGGAGTATTGAATACAAAGCTACAAATGGTACAGGAAATTAAAATAAGTTTCACTGTTGACCGTGAAAAGATACATGATATACGGATTTTAGATATTTTTCCTCTTTTTTTTTTGTTGTTGAAATTCGAACTACTTGATTCGTCGTTTAAAATTATGGTCGCCATTGTTATCATGAGCGGGTTCAATTTTTGCCTTATGACTATAAAGAAAACTGGATCTGTTCTCCTCTTAAAACTATATGATAATATAACATTGTCTGTGTTGGGACTTGAGAGATAAATGACAATGAGAGAAATTGAGGAGCATAAGATCATAACCTGATGTTTTTGATATTATATGACGTTTCGTTTTTAACTTTTCATATTGTTCAACATTTATAAAATACAACTGCTTTCAGTTCCTTGAAGGAATTTAATTACAACTTGAGACAGAGAATATCGTGTAGTCAAATTTTCATTAAGATTTATACCAGTCTATTTTAATAAGCTTTTCATTATTTGAAGATGAGGCATGTTAATTAAATTTTATCATTTCATGTAAGAGATATCATCTAGCGAACTGACAGGTTTTACCTAGGTATATGATCGTATCTTGAATAATGACATGAACGTCACCCGATGGCCTTTCTCTGCCTAAAATACAGGAAAGTCGTCATTGCAATTATGCGACTTTTAACAAACAGCACAAGAAGTAACCTTACTATTTCCCTTCAAAATGAAATAATCCTCGCACAAAGTGCAGTGCAGTCATACATTTTTATTCCATTCCAATGTCATAAAATAGTTCCAGCCTACAAAGAGAATCAAATTTCAGCATATTTTTTGCACCTATTAACTTCAGTCTTCCGATGTCACAGCCGTAATTTGTGATAAAACAATTTAAACGGGCAATTTGGTTTTCTGGTAATTGATGGGTTTTTGTCCTGGTGTGCGTTCAGTTTTTGGTAATGTTTTCAGTGTCCCGAAAGATTAATAAAATTGCAAGTCTGCCAGTGAAACTGCATGCATTACGAGAGCAAAAGTTTTCGTCCTTCGGAGATTAATATTGCTAAAACAGATGAAGTATCTGAACAAATCGTTCGAGTTGTAGTGTACCTCCACTCTTCTTACTAAGATTCACTATTATCAAGTTTTACGACACCTAAGGTATATTTGTTTTACTTAAGAGTGTCGCATCAGACAAAATGGACTTTCAAAGATGTTGTCGTCTTCTCGTTTTAATCAATTATATCTATCATTGTTAATATTCTGTATTGAGTTTGTACTGTTTTCTCTTTACTTCAACTCTTTGTAATAATTTTCAAATTTCGATTATGAAATTTGTTTTACTATACCTTTAACGCAGTTTATTAACGCAGACAAGAAATAAAAATAAGTAGAAAAGACTGTGCAATGACACTTTAGATATACTTACTTTCTTTAAAAAGACCTTTGTAGTAGGTGTAATATCTTTTCTGGCATATCAGTGGTGACGTGCTGTGTTGACATCTAGGGACCAGTTTGTGGATCTCTACGGCTGCATACACCATGTACAAATGCGTCTTCATTTTCCTCGATGTCTTGTTTGCCTCTCTGTTGCTAACTAGAGGAAGACAATGTACAAGATACCAGTAATTTGAAAATCACAAATAGAAAGAGCAAATCCTAATCACAAAGAGGGGATATTATTTTACATTTAAAGTGTGTGACAAGACGAGATAAAAATGCAAAATATATGTGATTTTACAAATTGCTGTCTTAAAAAACGTGAATTTAACTGCTTTTTTGTTTTATATGGCATTATTCTCCCGCCACATAATCGATGGTTTTGTCTGTACAAAGAAAGACAATATCATTAATACTATTTTGAGTGTTTCAATTTTAGGCAGTCAAAATATTATTACATTATTATCCATTTGAATATTTCCATATTTAAAAAATGTTCAGAAAACGTTTGAGCATATACTCTGTTGCAACAGAAAGTGTACACTCTACATTTCCATTTGAAAATATATTTGTTCAAATATTTTCTTCTTTATGTCCATGCAGTATCTTCGGTCTGGCTGAATGGAAACCTTGTCAGCTGACTCGAAAGCAAAGTGCCAAAAATAAAATGAAAACCTTATGTTAAAGAGAGATGCATTATGTCTCATCTATTTCAAAAAGTATATAACCCAGTGTCCATAGACTTGATAGGATTTTTATTCAGTATGTGAAGTTTTGTCGCATATATCACAAAACAATTCTTTTACCTAGAATCGTGACAATGTCGGGAATGGTTGTACAGCATGTGAAATTGCGCACATGTTGTTCTGTTTTGGATTTCAGTCTTTCAGATCAAAGTAATGCTCCTTGACTTTGAGAAAAATATGCATAAAGAACTTAAATGTTTTCGGTTGCATGAGTGTATCACAAAATCTATTTGACTTAGAGTCATGAAACAGTATAGATATATTATTTAGTATAAATATTAGTGCACTTGGGTTTTATATTTGATTTAACCCTTCCTACCCGCTTCCCTCCAAGTAAAAGTACTCTTTTACTTTCCTTTCTTTTGTGTTTTGATGACGTTTTATAATACTCATACACCCGTCCGACCATGATCATTCCTAATGACAACCCAAGGTTAGTTAAAAGATAGTCTTGCAATGTTAACAAGTAACATATGACCGTACAGTGAAAGGAAGTGAGAGAATTAGTGTCCTATGGACACATCTGGTTCGATGTCGTTTAATTTTTGCCATATACTAGTATTAGTTAATCAATACGCAGTACAAAAAGCGTATTTCTTAAAACATTTTAGCATACATATGCACAACTATGTCACTCAGATTGAATGAAATGCTGCAGCAAATAAAAAAAATACTGATACTTACAAGGAGTGTCTTTATGCGGTGTTACTTTGAGTATTCCAGGCACCAGAATATGTTCAAAGTTACACTGTTTCAAACTCGACTGATGGAACTCTATATCCGCGTGATGGGATCTCTATATCACTTTTTTTGATAATCTGAAAATGTTAAAAATTGTAAGTTCAAACCTTTAAAATTGCCGCGACGCTCTTATTCATCTTCTCGACAACATTCACCCTGGAGAGGATGTTGTATATTACATTTAATTTGTTCCTAAAGAATGATCTGTTTCATTCAGAGTCTCTAAGTTCAACATTTACAACTGTGCGGTTCCCTGAAGGTCCCACGAGAGCTCTCTTTTCAAATGTGAAACTTTGAACGTGTAATATCTCTATAACGTTTATATACCAAACTACGTTTTCTAAGAATATATGATGTAAATCGATTTTGGGTGAAAAAGAACAAACTAGCAACTGCGCTCGAAATTTAGTAAGTCATAGATCAAAATACATAAATATATTAAGAATAGATACAAAATTAATATAAAAACTACAGTACCGGTTGAGGATGTCATCAGGGTAAATGATTCCAGTGTGTTTCAAGTTTAAACGTAATTTTTGCAAACGTTCAGTTTGTTCTTGTTGAAATACAGTAAGATTCTTAAGTAAATGACAGTGTAATAAAATCTGTAAAAATATCCTTTGGAAGCATAGAATGCAACCAAGCAGAACAATAGCAGACTCGGTCTGTTCATGTGAGGTAATGAAATATGCACCACCTCTCACGCCCCCTAGGACCGGCTTAAGCGTAACTCTATTACATATTTATTGAATGGACTCCATGATCTCAGAGAAGTCAGTACTGTCTAATAGGGAGGAACCTTGCATTTTATGTTAATATTCTAAAAACATAGACGTAACTTCGACTGTAATATTTTCATTTTCTCCGCAGTCAACTTACATTGCAAGCAGAATACTGCAGAGTTATCTGATGTCTCCGTTGAATGTAAGTTTGGCACTGATATTTTGAGAATACTGCAGATGTATCTGATGTCTCCGTTGAATGAAAGTTTGACACTGATATTTTGGTTATAGAGAAAGAACTTCAAAATAATCTTAACCTCATAGCAGCTTTCACAAAATTAATAACATGTCATTACGTACGGAAAAAGGGGAATGCTAATAAGTAAAATAAGTATAAATAAATAAAAATGATAGAATAAAAGATACAATGTACACTGTAAAGAGCTATTCATGTAAAAACAAGATAAAATGCCACAGATATTATTTTCAAAAAAAGATAAACATCTTCTCACCTTTGAAAAAAGATGCAGGTTTCATATGTTTTCACAAGTTTCTAAATCTAAGCATAATCTTTTACCAAATTATTCATCGGCATTATTAGTTTTTGCACATAAAGAGAAATATAAAACTCATTAAATCTAAATGAAAAGATCTTTCTCTGTTTAAGCCCCAAAATTAACTGAAACAGACATTCTCTTACAAAAGTTACATATTTATGGAATTCTATTCCAACAAACATTGAAATTATTGAAACTCATCCAACATAAAATGAGAAATAATTTAAAAACAAGAACAAACTTTTCTGAAAATTTTATATTGTGCTTTGATGATACGTTTAAAATCTTCAAAATGTTTTCAATTTTGAAAATAGATGCAGTTATCTCAAGACTTTACTGGTATTAAAATATAACCATAACCGTTTACCAAATTATTTATTGCCTTGGTGTTACTGAGGGATAAATGTACATGTATGGCAAATGAAATGTTTATTTCGTTGATGAATGATATAGAAGGAAAGCTTAATTATTTCAAATTATATTATAAAGTATGTTTCCTGTGATACTCGTCTGTTTATTGTGTGACTTATAATTTGTTTTAATTAACTTCCATAATGAATGTCTTACTAGAAATAAGTTCTATTTTAATTTACACCAATTTTATCACCTTCTGAAAATAAAAGTTTTATCTTTATTTATTTATATATCATTATTACTATTATTATAACTATCATCGCAAAGATACCAACACTCTTTTAGCTAAGATTGTTTGCACACGTCACGTCGTCTAGTATTACATGCACCGAAGGAAAACGTGCGTTGTTACTTGAGGTCAGAATGTTAGATATTCCAATAGCTTTTGTTAGTTGATGCTTGTGTCAAATCTGATATCTAAGTTCATAAGTGTGCAAACATTGGAGCAGTTGAATTAATATAAAAGAAAAAAGGTGATGTAGACACACCCATGTATTTCATACCCAGTAATAATTACAGTGGATACTCGATATCTCGAACTCGCTTATCTTACAATTTCATCTTTCTCGAAGTACATTTTCAGGTCCCGTCCCGAAAGCACAGGCACAAAATATAAGTTTAGTCGAATTTCGGTTATCTCGAAGACATTTTCAGGTCCCGTCCCGAAAACATATGCACAAAATATAAGTTTAGTCGAATTTCATCTATCTCGAAGACATTTTCAGGTCCCGTCCCGAAAACACATGCACAAAATATAAGTTAAGTCGAATTTCGGTTATCTCGAAGTACATTTTCAGGTCCCGTGCCGAAAACACATGCACAAAATATAAGTTTAGTCGAATTTCGGTTATGTCGAAGTACATTTTCAGGTCCCTTGCCGAAAACACATGCACAGAATATAAGTTTAGTCGAATTTCGGTTATCTCGAAGTACATTTTCAGGTCCCGTCTCGAAAACACATGCACAAAATATAAGTTTAATCGAATTTCGGTTATCTCGAAGTACATTTTGTAATATAAAAAAGGTTCTTCGCAGCATAGAACGCTACCAAGCCAAGTAATAGCAGATTCAATTTGATCCAGTCTGTTCATGAGAGGACCTTAACGTCGAAACGTCGATTATTCAGATACATAAAATGAACTCCATGAGGTCAACTACAGCAAGATCCAGAAACATTTTCAAGTCCATAAACACTATACAGGATTCTGTAAACCTACTTAATGAAACTATGCAGGTCATTTAGACTTGGAATACAAATGAAACAAGGCGAATGTGTTTTTGAAATATTATTATTATTATGAAGAGTTGTGATTTAATTTCAGATATATTTCACGTTTTATTGCCATTTCATGTGTTTTTCTAAGTAATTAGCATGCAAAGAATGACTCTCGGTTGCCATGACATTATTTGTACCAAGTATTAATACAATTTGGACAACAAGCATCGCTTGTGATGAAAGCTTCAAGCTCGAGTCCGCTTCCTGGAAACAGTACTGGTGTCATATGAGAAGTCATGGTCATGACCCCAGTGGGGCTCGAACCCACGACCCCAGGGTTAAGCGGCCGACACCTTATCCACTAAATAGTACTGATTGATGATGCCAATAGATAATTTTAATTTTTGTCTTGCCAAACATTAAGAAGACAGGTATTATTTGGTTACTGTAGTGTAAGATCAAAATAGCTTTCACCCATTAAACAACAGATGCAGTATTTTATTATCAATTGAATTGGGGAAATGTTAAATGTAGTGTTTACGATTGGGACATAGTTTGAAAGAGAAAAGCAAGGACGAAGATCCAAAATAGATAGCGATGACCCAAGTACATAGCCTCCCCGATATTTAGACATCTTACGAACTAAGACAGCTCTGGTGTAACACATGGAGCCGTTCAGCTTGGAAGTTTCACAAACAATATTTAGGCACCGTGTAAAATATGGAGTGGAGTCATGGAGTGGAGTGGTGGAGTGGAGTCTGGAGTCTATTTTGGAGTCAAATTTGGAGTCACTTTTGGAGTCAATTTTGGATTCAAATTTGGGGTGGAGTCTTTTTTGGAGTCAAATTAAGAGTCAATTTTGGAGTCTAATTTGGAGTCAGTTTTGGAGTCAAAATTTAATAAAACCTAGTATCATACTCCTCTAGAAATAACAATGACAGTTACTGATGTTTTCTCAAATGACCCTTATCAGATTGGTACGAATAACTTGCCATTACATTGGATAGTTAATTACAACAAATCACTCTCTACTTTATGACAGATTTCTACAAAATTCTGCTGGAGAAGGTACTGGTACAGTACCTCAGCATGATATCTCATTCTTATCAGGACTTGACCCCTAGTTCCTTCATGGTTTGTTATTTATGATGTTGGGTCAGATGTTGCCTGAAGATTACTCAGAGAGAATTGATAAACATTTCTAACTTGAAATGTGAAATAATGAGAAAGTATTGTTTTAAGTTTTTAAAATGAATCCGGAAAATAAAAGCAAGAAAAAAAACTTACGTAATTAAATATTTACTATCTACTACAAACGGCATAATATAATAGACAATAGTACAATTCACAAAAAAATACATTTGCACTAGTCTGGTTCTTGATTCGTCTGTTCATTCCATACAAAATTTGTTTTCAATTAAAGAACTATATGAATTCTGATCAACTTCATGCCTGTGCAGGCCATTCTCGCATACAAGTGCTCTACCACCGTTCTCGGGTACCATGTCGAACATCAGATGAATGAGAATAGTGCAGGCTGATCTAGTTCGATCAAACTTTATAAACGATACCTATATTAAATAACGAATGGCGTAATGTTAAATTAACAATTTAGAATTTATAAATATCAAGATTGCAGGCGAGTAGCCAGGACCTTATTCATAGTACGCAGGGGTGGTGTTGGGGGTCCCGGGGTATCCTCCCCCAAGAATTTTTTAAAATGAGAAGAACAAATGGTGCATTTTGGGTATATCTGAAGTAAATACAGTGAACGTAAACCTTGTTCTTTTTTGTTTGTTTTATTTTTAATTAATTTCATACAAAATGTATTATTTTAGTAGACCTACACACATGTGAAAGAGACATTTTATTACAGATATTTTTCAGTACATACAATAGGATCGAGCCAATATGCACCCTAAAACAGAGCAAATCACCTATCCCTTTTCTATACAAACTGACCGATCATTTGAACAAAGTAAATGGTCCAATCTCTAAAAACATTGGTTTAAAAATGCAGGCTTTTGTTGTAACTTTAAAATAAATCAACAAAGACATATTGAGGGGCGATATCGAAAAAAGTGTTCATTTAGAATTATTGCTATTACGTTCCCTTTCACGTTAAGCCTTGAAATTATAATATCCAAAGTGTTTCTGGGACTTTAATACCCCTGGTAAACCATAATGTTACCAATAATGACATGACCATTGTCTTTAAACACAGACTCTAACAGAAATTTTATAACCAGGAAAACCGTGATGAAAACAGTTATAACCAGTGTTGTTGTTGTTTTTTTTCTTCGACCATAAAATCAAGGAATTCCATTCCTAAATTCACCACAAAAATGATAATAATAATTAATGTAGACCAAACACTTCAGTAACATTAAGCATCAATGAGCTCGAGACTCCACTCACAAAATCCCTAAACATTAAAAAAAATCCTGCTTGAGAGGCCGCATAAAATTAGAGACCATTTGTCTTAAAACCCATTTTATCAATCAAGACTGTTTCCATAAGAGACAATTACATATATTTAGTGACTACAGGCCTGAAAGAAATCACCCCATGCCTCCAATCAAAAAATGGCTCCAAAAAAACACCACTCCAAATTTGACTCCAAAACTGACTCCAAAATGGACTCCAAATTTGACTCCAAAAAAGACTCCACTCCAAAATCGACTCCAAATTTGACTCCAAAAAAGACTCCACTCCAAATTTGACTCCAAAATTGACTCCAATATTGACTCCAAAATCGACTCCAGACTCCACTCCACCACTCCACTCCACGACTCCACTCCATATTTTACACGGTGCCCAATATTTATGTCTTGAGGTATAGATTGATAAGAATTCCAATTGTTTATCATTCTAATTGTTTTGCGTTAAGGAGCCGTTTCATGGCTTTAATCCTTGAAATTATCAAATATAATCGATCGTTATCATTCGATAAATTACTGGGAAAAAAACACACTAAACATCTCACAAAATCAGCGATTTAATTTTAAAATTGAATGGAAATAATTCTTAGAATTTAGTAAATTGGTATTGTGATGAACGTTTTTTACGTTAATTTATAGTAGCACAAATATGTACAAAATTTTATTAAAATTCAAATGTTTAACAACTTTATATAGTACACTTTTTTATCAAAACGTTATATGTTGTATTTCAAAAATACTCACTTTTCAGTGTCCATGTTTATTTCTTTAACATCGGTACCAGTCAAGTTAGAAAATGAATGTTCGAACACACGTGTCAAATACTCTTATTTATTTACTTTTCTAATCTATTTCGGCAAAGATATACATGTCATAACATTCACGTACAAATTCATTTATTGTAAAATCCACTAAAGAATTTCCTCTATCAATTTCCACCAATCAAGAACCGCCATGTTTTATGGCGCAAGTCTCGGTATCTTGATACAAATACGTTCTTATGGGAGATGAATTTGAAAATGAGTCCCGCATCTACGATACGAAAATACAGCACGCCTCTATATTGATAAACCTTTCTACAGCTTTTGATTTATTCCATAGGTCTCGCATGGTGCTTGATCAGTCACTGATAACTGTTCTACAATACCACCCTTTTGTATTGTAAAATGAGATGAAATTGCAAGACCTAACACTTCGTATATGAAGTAACGATCTGACTATCGGATTATTCAGTTATAAATTAGTGTTCAGTTCACTGAAGTTTCTTCTATAATCTTAGTTTATTGTTGAAAATAGTGCGTTCCGTATGTTTAAAACGAAAACACCAGACTATATTATATTTTTGAAGGTCTAGTAAAACTAATATTTTATAGTTTTTATCATTTAAAGCGAGCATACACACTGTTGTCTAACGTATAGGCTACATTAAACTTGTGTACGTGTACTTTACCTGATTATAGATAAAAAAATAATTCATCCGTCGATACTCAGTAAACATATTTGGATAGCTATTACTTACGTATTAAATCCTGACACTATGAAACTCTGCAAAAGCCGTCACGTGACCATGTTTCGATTGATAAATGAAACTGTTTTTAAATTATAAAAGATTTAGTTGCCCAAAAACTGTCTGCATTTCAGTCGGATGGATCCTATATTGATAGGCAGAATGCGTCCTGTATTAGCAAATTAACTTACGACCTCGCAATCCGTAGACCGACGCTCTCCCTATTTAGCTAGTAATTTATTTGAATTGGACTGAATTACAATTTCAAAGGGGAACGTCGGTGACCACGTGGTTAAGGTCGCTGACTTTGGATCACTTGTCCCTCACCAATGTGGGGCGGGCGTTGAATTTTTCATATGAGGAAGCCATCCAGGAGGCTCACGGATGGTCGGTGGTTCTACCCAGGTTCACGATCGTGATGAAATATGGCACGGAGGGACACCTGGGGTCTTCTTCCACCATCAGAAGCTGGAAAGTCGCCATAATTATGACGTATATTTGTATCGATGTGACGTCAAACCCAACAGAAACAAACACTTTCAAAAAGTTTATGTACATTATGTGATTACTAACCTAAAGTATGTACATGTATGCTTTCTGTGACTTAGGCTATATTGCTTGTATGTAGGACTGATTTAAAGGTAGCTGATCAAATTTAAACAACGTTTTATAATATTTTTCACTTTTCTGTTGTTAGATATACTAGACACCAAATTTAATATTTGATTATATGAACAATCACTACATTTGATTTAGGTAAAAATAAAATTAACAGGTGTATGTGTAGTAACTACTTTCTTTGAGATCTGAAACAGTACACATTTAATACATGCTGGCTGTTGACACAGTATAAATGTGTGCTACAACTAAAACGACTGTTACTGTTACTTTAATTTTGAATGTAGCAATTATAACATATTGGTCTTCTTTTTATATTATTCAATGGACAAAGTATGTTTATCATATTTATACTTATGCTTAAATAACACTATTTTGTAAATCTTAAAAATACCTTCAATGAAAATCTAACTTGTATGTAGCGATAAGCTAGATAAGGAAGTTGTGAACAAATTACTTGACCAAAACCTGATTAAGGTAGTTCTGCACGTTTGATAAACCGGAAGTCATGGCGTAACGTCATTTATCCGGAAAACGTAGAATAATGACTGAATTCGGCGTACGGAAACGAAAATCATTTAATGAATTAATGGCAACCAGTGAGTAAATTTATTAAAATTACACTGTTACTATCTTTATAAAGTTAAAATATGCTATTTAAACATCTGACACTTTAAATAATTCAAAATAATGTCTTAAAATTAGCTTAAAATAGGCGATTCACTTTAATCATAGACAAATATCTCAAAAATAAGTACACGGACCCATACATTTTACCTCACCATATTATAGGTCATATATTTATTTTCGACTGTGAGAAGTTTCATTAAAATCTACATTGTAGAAAAATTTCTATTCGTGAAAATGTAATGAAAGTTGAGATTTTCCCATAGACTCCCATTATGAAATTTTTCAAATCAGTCTAGCAAAAAATCAAGCACACGACCCTATCTTTATTATTTGCTGAAATTTCTTACTATATTCCGAAGTTTTGAAAAGTTTAATCAAATTCTACATTGTAGAAAAAATTTCGATCGTTACGTGCAGAACTACCTTAAGCAGCAAATGAACAGATGCACCCTCATGGGTAGGTCCGTGATGGGGAATACCCGCGTTGACAACTTAATTATCGTTACTGCGCTATTTTTCATATAAAGAGTGGTTTTAGTGTTATACAATAGGATTATTAAAACAGTAGATGCTGTATTCGGCTCGAGTGGATTTTGCCAGATCGGAACTCACGAGCGCTGAGTGTGATCCGACCTTGTATGAGCCGAATACAAAATCCTAGATCTAGCTACTGTTGAATCGACTCTTTTATTATGTACCTCCGCCATTTTGTTTGTTGTTTTGTTATCGAACGAAATCTTCAATGTTTGTCGGTGTTAAAATAGAACTGAGTGAAGTTTTATGTGCGCTATTTATAGGTCATGCATATTCAATGAAAGTAGTCCGGCAACATACAATACAAAAGGTACAATACGGAATATTTTTCTGCCTGTTCATATTTATTTGTGAAATACAAGCCGTATTTTTGACAGAATTTATATAGGTATATAATAAAAATGCATATTACGTTGCATGTCCTAATAGACGATGCTCTTATCGGCCCATTATCTGTTTAAGATTGAATTTAATCTGATTCCATAATCGTTATTCCTGTCTTCTGTAGTTCAGAGGAGAAATTATATAGGCGAGAATTCTGACATGTGAACCATTAATCACGATTATAATAACAACTCTGCGGTAATAGCAAACCCAATTATTATCTTTTTAGGTAAATTACAATGATAAATGCGATCGTATTTCCTATGACACGTTAATTTTCCTCTTGACAGCCGAAATATTGCTTGCATCGATTTCTTATATTAATTTAATGCTAAGAAATATTTGTTGTATGGGACTTCAGCAAGTGTATTTGTTTTCTTTGTATGTCCATATTCTTACTTAAACATTGAATACTTTGTGGTTGCATTTGTGTACAGTTTTTAACCGGTTTTGCAAAGAAGCTGGTTATTAGATTGGCGAATGCCGTTAGGCGGGCGTGGTTGGGGGAGGGGTGCGTTCGGCGATAACTTTTGTTTTCAGCCACTTTTGTGCGGTGGAACAGAAGGGTCGCGATTAAAATCCCTCCGAGTGCCTAATTTGTTTATTTTTTAAAGTAATTACAATGCTATTGGGTCAAGGTCAAGGTTATTAAAATAAAAATAGATTTTTTTCATTTTGATCATCAAAAAGCTGGTTTCCAGTTTATAACCTTAGTTGGGATTGATTTACTGTTGCAAACTGTATATATATAGTAAGCTTATTTTAAGATCTGGCTTTGGATTATATTTTGGGTCACTGTTACTAAAACAGAAAAATGGTTTAGGCTCAATATCTCTTGTGGATTATATTTTGTGTCACTGTTATTAAAACAGAAAAATGGTTTAGGCTCAATATCTCTTGCAGATTATATTTTGTGTCACTGTTACTAAAACAGAAAAATGGTTTAGGCTCAATATCTCTTGTGGATTATATTTTGGGTCACTGTTACTAAAACAGAAAAATGGTTTAGGCTCAATATCTCTAGTTTGGGTACACCTATTGTCAGCAAACTTTGTGTTTAAGTAGCTTTTATCAAATAATCATAAATGAGATAGGGCAATGACACATCTACTTTTCTTATATCTGAATGGCATGATTGGATGCAGTCAGATATGTATAATAGAACATGACCCTTTTTTAAACAGATTCTGTTGGTGTGATGCAAAGTTTGAAAACTTGGTTTTCTTGGAATTTCAACGTTTCTCGTTCCCAAATAAAGTACTGCTAATGGTGTTATTTTATTGTATATTGGTAGGTTTTTTGTCTTGCAATTCATCAAACCTTTTTTCTCACTTAAGCTCTCTTTCTTGGTCTGGTATATTTGTTTTGCGTGCAGTAGATATTCTATTATACTATTACGTTAATTGACGTGGTTTGTCGGAGAGCTTTCAAGTGTTTAACAGTTCTCTCCAGACTGATTTGTTTCCTCTCTGATGATAAAAATACATCGATTATGTTGAAATTGTTTAATGGTTCATAACTCTGAATGCTTTCAGTGTGTTTATTAGATGGTTAGGCATAGAAAAGACATCAGATTGTTAATGCTATGTCTTTATGATAGATTTTCTCGTCTTGTGTCTTAATTTGAAACTGCATTTTTGTGCATTCAGATTTTAGTCACAATCTTAAACTAATTGCTACTTACATATTCTCTGAATGCTTAGGTAGTCTACAGTTTATACGTCTCAGGGTCTCTAAAGTAGTATTCGTGATAAGAGACAATGAATGCCATTTGCAAAGAAATAAAAATAAATTATTGCTGAAAACTACGTTCCACCTAGTTCTCTAGGACACTAGTGCTAATGCATTAAAACGAAGATTTGTTTCGTTTCGTTGAAAATGGTTAGTTTTAAAGGCGTTGCACTGTCCTAAAGTGTGGCCGTTCATGCAGTCCTTTCCTTTTTCGGAATTCAATGTATATATCAGTAAATTGACAATTGTTTTGTAGAGTTATATAAATGTTTTATATGTTGTTCAATTTTCATGTAAAGCAACACTTTCATTCATGATTTGGTCATTTTCTTTCTTTGATTTGGTGTTGTTTGATTTTTAGCTCCACTATTCGGAGAATAGGGGGGCTTTTCTACTCGCCCCGGCGTCGGCGTGTCACTTTCTTGGTTAAAGTTTTTCGGCAACCTTTGTTTCTCTATTGCTTATATCTTACTGTAACTTCACATAAACATTGTCCAGCACACAAACGAAGTATGTGCAGGGGCTGGGCCCATTATACCAAGGTAAACGAAGTATGTGAAGAGGCTGGGCCCATTATACCCAAGGTTAAGGTCACCAGTTTGTTATACTTGGAATTATTTTCATGTTAAATTTGTTCAAAAGCTTCATTTATAGACATATCTTTGGTACTTTAAAAGATAATGACTTGAAATTTAAAAATGTTTCTTTATAATCATCATTTGCATGTGTGGTTACAATCCCCATAACTCTAATTGTTTTGTTTTTTTTTTTGACAGAATTATGCTCCTTTCATACTTAAAGTTTCTTGGCAATCTTCGCTTTCTGGATATTACTTTAGTATAATATAAGATAATGACTTGAAACTTAAAATGTGTCTTTAACATCATCATCTGCGCAATCCCCATAACTCTTATTTGTATTTTTGACCAAATTATGCCCTTTTTCATACTTTTGTTTTAAATGAGACATAAACTCATTTAATTGTCAAATCGGCGAATAGTTTCCGGTAAACGTCTGGCCCTTTGAGTGTTACCTGAGCCAAAAGCTTATTTTAGGTATAATTAAAATTTGTGGTCATGTGCATGTACCTCCGAAATGTAGCTATTCTGTCTCTAGCTAATGACACATTTCAGAGATCTGCACGTATATTCACTTGAGATACAAAATATGACTCTGTTTTCATAGTTGACTGTGTTTCTATTTTCAGTTATGTTACCACGGTTGACGGCCATGGCGCTAGAGAATAATAATCAAATGAATGATACAAAGAAGAAAGAAATGGCACTTCAGTTGTTTGAGGCATATAGTGCACTGTCATGCTGCTGTATCCTTTATTAATTATCTTTAAAGTGGTCTCCGTGGCCGGGATCGAAACCACGCTTTGGATATAGATGTATTTCCTGTTTGGAAGTTTTCCAACTTACTTGTTGGTTCTATCCAGTTATCCGTCCGTACCTGATGAAATAACCAGAAGCATCGGTAGTCTTCCTCAAACATCAACAGATAAAGCCGTCATAATAATTGCCTAAATTGTTCCATGACTGTCCTTTCGTCTTGCCAGTATTTCTGCACTCTTTATTAGTTCTTCAAATAAATAGGCTGGGCTCATGCCACTTCTGTATTTAATGCTTTGGTACTACCCGTATGTCAGCTGGTAAGTACTTTCTCGGAGCTGGATTCGTAATCCACTTTTTATGGTCACTCTTCAAAACTGTTTTGGGGGTTAGGGGAAGCCTATAGGCTGCAGTCTGCCCTATCATCCGTCTCTAAATCTTTGTTCAGATAACTTCTCGTACAGTTTTTTAGGGTTTGGTCCCGGCTTACTGAATTAAATCTCTGAAGCGAACCAGTTGTTCAGTTCCCAATTTAGGAGCTCCGGTTCTTTAAGGATTTACTGAAAACTGTACATTGTCGAATACTGATTTCCCTGATAACTCCGCTTACAGTTTCCAAAGGATCTGACTCAGAATTACAGAAACATATCGCTGGTTTATATCACTTGAGAATATTGTCAGGACATATACCAGGTTTAAGAGTTATGGATTTTTGAAATGTTACAGAATGCAAAGTACAACTGAAAAAACTTGCCCGTATTCCTAAGTAGATTTTTTAAAACATTTGGCCGAAACTGTTTCCTAAACTTGCACATATTGTCTAGTCCCGATTCAGGAGTTATTTATTAATTATATAAATTATTTATCAAGATGGGGAATATAGAAATGACGTATCGGTGCGCATTGTTTCCAGAGTAGACATATTGTCTGGAATATTATTTCTAATTTTCACCTAAACGTGGTGTTCAACTGCATTCTCAAATTATTCCCATTTATTATTTTACGTAAATACAATGCAGACTTATAGTCTATGTTTTCTATTTATAACTGGTTTTCAACGCAATGAATGTGTTTGTTTTCCAAATATATAGCTACTTTATGCCCCTGGTGTCGGAGGCTTGGGATACATAATGGCCATCAGTCCGTTCGACACTCTTTCTTTTGGACTCAAATCCTTGAGTTTCCATCCTACTCAGGCGAAACTCGGTATATATCACTATCAGAAAGCGTATGTTTGCATGCTCTTGGTACTGTCATGCTCAATCATAAGTTTTGAGTCGCAGCCTTTTTAGTTCACCTGAACTGGAGGTTTAGGGTGGGCCATTGTGATGAGCCTGTGTCCGACATCTATCGTCCGTCGTCTGACGTTAGCTTTTCACCTTGATGGATCATCACCAAACTTAGTCAGTAGTATCTTTAAAAAGGTCATTTCTCAAGTTTGTCCAGGGGTCTGGTCGAGTGGTTAAGGTAGCTGACTTCAAATCACTTGCCTCTCAACGATGTTGCTTTGAGCCTCGCTCGGTGCGTTGAATTGTTCGTGTAAAGAAGCCACCAAGCTGGTTTACGGAAGGTTGGTTTGTCTACCCAGGTGTCCGCCCGTAATGAAATAATGCGCGGAGGGACACCTTGGGTCTTCCTGCTAAAGTCGCCATATGACCTACACTTGTACCAGTGTTACGTTAAACCCAACAAAAAAAGATCATTGGTTTCAATATTCAGTGAGATATGCAAACCACGGCTTTACACCTATACAAAGCAGAAATTATTAGTTATTACATACCAGCACTGTACCAGTTGATTACATTTGGTGCACTGGTAATTCGTTTATCCATAATGTCTCTCGTTTATATCGAGAAAATATTGATTCGTCAGATGAGTATTGCTCATCAAAATATGTATGAAAAAAGATTCTCACATGGCATTATTAAGCTTCCCATTTTGGAATTATCTAAGGAGAGCAACATTTTAGAACACACCGTACTTAATATATACCCATTTCGCCTTTTTACGATGTATATAAATCATGGACAATGTATAATTTGCTTAGGCACCTCTCAAGAGATTACCATGTAAATGTTTATGAGAACTGGCTCATTGTTAAGAATACAGAGGTCATTCGAACGAAATCTGTAATTGTAAATCAATTAATATGCCAGAAAGTCCTATTTCGCCTGGTTCCTAAGGAGGGAAAATTAATATTTCCTGGTAATATTGATAAATGGTGAAAAATACAGTACGCGCCCTCAACGCGAAACTAGTCTATCTGCTTCTATTTCTATATGCACTTCGACTAGTTTCGCGTTGAGCCCTCGAGTACTGTTTTTCTCTGAGTATTATGTATGGTACATAGAACCGAAATCTACATGTTTTCAAACACTGTCAAGTATTTTCATGAAATATTTTATTGTACTGAGAAATAGGGGTGGGGGGTGCTCCTTGGCCAAGTGGTAGGTCGCTAACTTTGAATTACTTACCTGTTGGGGGTTCGAGCCTCATTCGGGGCGTTCAGTTCTTCATGTTGAGAAGCCATACAACTGGCTTACGAAGGTTGGTGGTTCTACCCATGATGAAATAATGCATGGGAGGGCACGTGGGGTCTTCCTCCCACCATCAGAAGCTGATTAGTCACCATGTGACTATAATTGTGTTTGTGTGGCGTTATAAACCCAACAAAAACAAAACAAAACTGAGAAACTAAACCATATATTATTACACCTTGACATAGCTTTTTAGTCATCAATTACCAACTGGTTCAGGAAGCCATGTTACCTGGACTACGATGTTTGAAACAGGATATGTCCCAGATTGCACCGGAACACGAGGAAGTGATAGCCTCCATGATTAAAGAGTACCAGTCTAAAATAGAAACATCAAGACCTGCTGACAAGTAAGTACTTCAAAGTAATTTGCTTTTCATATATCATATAATTTTTTAAATTGTACGTCAAGCTTATAATAATTTCTGACCTTACGGACCAGTTTGTTATGCGTGTAGTAAATATAATTTACATTCCACGTGCACTATTTTAGTCAGACAGCAAATTGATTGCTCATGAAGATGTCATGTTCTTGATAACTGATTTAGTATAAATGAATTAGAAATCAGTATGGTATATGTTCACTATCCACTTTTAAAAATGGCCATTCATACATAATGCAACCATTGCTGTAACTTTTAGCTCACCTGAGCACAAAGTGCTCATGTGAGCTATTGTGATCATGCTGTGTCCGTCGTGCGTCCGTCCGCCGTCAACAATTGTGTTTAAACGACACCTCCTCCAAAACCACTGAATGGATTTTGATTAAACTTGGCATGGATGTTTCTTGGATGGTCCTTCAAACGGTTCCGCTTGGTTGCACATAGGGGCCGCCAGAGCTAAAAATAGAAAAATCTTTAAGCGACATCTCCTCCGAAACCAAAGGTCCGATTTTGAAATAATTTCGCACTAATGGTCCTTATGTCACCCTCTACCAAGATTGTTCAAATTATACTGATTCGTCAAAAACATGGCCGCCAGGGGGCGTGGTCATTTTTCCCTATATGTATATAGTGGAAATAAAAAAAATCTTTTGTGAAACTGTTGGGCTGATTTTAAAATAATTTTACACAAATGGTCCTTGTGTGACCCTCTACCAAGATTGTTCAAATCATATGGATTCATAAAAAAACATGACCGCCATGGGGCGTGGTCACTTTTCCCTATATGTATATAGTTAAAATTTTAAAAACTCTTCTTGTGTGAAACTGCTAGCCAAAGTCGCCATATGACCTATAATTGTGTCGGTGCGACGTTAAACCCAACCAAAAAAAAAAAACAAAAAAAAACAAACTGCTAGCCCGATTTTAAAATAATTTTAAAGAAATACTTCCTGTGTGACCCACTTTCAAGATTGTTCATATTATTTTGATTCGTCAAAAAACATGGCCGCCAGAGGGCGTGGTCACTTTTCCCTATATATATATAGTGGAAACTTTAAAAATCTTCTTGTGTGAAACTGCTGGCCCGATTTTAAAATAATTTTACATAAATGGATTCTTGTGTGACCTTCTATAAGCTTAGATGAAATTATTCTGATTCGTCAAAAAACATGGCCGCCTGAGGGCGTGGTCACTTTTCATCAACAATTTCTTTAAACAGTATCTCCTCGAAAACGACTGAATGGATTTTGATGAAACTGTACACTAATGATCTTTTGGTAGCCCTCCTTCGAAGTTGTTCAAATGGTTCCAGTTCATTGAACATATGGGTCTTTTTGGTTAAAAATTGGTTTTTAGCTATCAGACTTACAAAAATCATTTTTTCTAGAACTTTGATATTTGGCATGTGATATAAGGGTTTGACTCTCTACCATACTTGTCCAAATTATTACCGTAAGGTAAAAAAAATGGCCACGCCTCTGTGTCTGACATGTACTTACTATAGGCTTTTATATAAGAAACTTTGAAAATTTTCTTCTCTGAATCAATAATAGCTAGGGCCTTGATATTTGGCGTGTGATATCAGATTTGTAATTTCTGCCGTAATTATTCAAATTATTGCCCTAGGTTCAAAAATATGTGTGAAATGTATATAGTATAAGCTAACATAGAAGAAACCTAACTCTGTACCTATACAAACACACTTGAAGCCTTGTACACAGGTGAGCGCTTTAGGGTCAATGACCCTCTTGTTTATAGTCTTAGATAAATCTGTGTAAAAATGTACACTCTGAAGGCCATTTAAAATGCTTCAGTATGCATTTGGAAAATTAGATCCAAGAAGTATTTCATAATGCATAAATGATACATTTATGAAATATACATAATAAATGAGAGATCTAAGATCTTTTTTTTTTCTGTGGTAAAAGGTAAAAAACAAGTCGTAGATCTATACAAGATTTTCATTTCCGCAAAAATAAATAAACGGTCCTGGCACATCATTTGGAAAAAAGCAATTATTAGCAACACCCGATTTGCCTTATTTATACACGATTTTTCCTCCGTTAATACATTCCCGGATGCCGTGAAAATAGTTGTTTTATGCAAGAATACGAAGCATTAGATTTATAACGATTCCATATACTTATAGTGTAAGACCTATTTAGGTAGTTGCATTATTTATTGAAAGGCATTTGGATGCGGGTTGCTAGGAAATGTTACTGTATTACAACATTCCTTCTGTGTCTGATGATTACTTATTCCGTCCTTTTTCATTTTCTCATTTTCAATTAGTATTATTAGCTTTTTGAACGATTCGTTCAGAATGTTTGTAAAATCTTTTTACACGAGGTCTAGTAGGACCTAGTTAACTATTGTCCTGTTGTGATTAGATGAAAATTATGCTTTTAAAACGCCCGTATAATTCAACAGATACATTATTTACAGATATAGGTTCACATAACTACACTTTGGTAAATATATGGAAATGGTCAATTAGTCTGTGTCATTTTTGGTTTTGGGAGCGGGCCATTTTGTTGGCATAATTTGTCTTTGTTGTAGTTTACACACCTCCTTGGGCGACGGATTGTCTTTACTTTGCCCTTTACTTACTTGGCCAAGTTCATGTAGCTCTCGAATAGTTTGCCCATTTTATAAACCAATTGGTTCATCAGCCCCCACTCAAGTTAACATTAGAAGAACATTTATTTTCATGTTTACACCAGTAAAACAAAATTCTTTTAAATATGGAAAGGACAGCTTATGATGATGATG
This sequence comes from Mercenaria mercenaria, assembly GCF_021730395.1. Classification (NCBI taxonomy): domain Eukaryota; kingdom Metazoa; phylum Mollusca; class Bivalvia; order Venerida; family Veneridae; genus Mercenaria; species Mercenaria mercenaria. The sequence continues at coordinate 26,186,008 of NC_069366.1, read as the reverse complement.
AGAGTGTTACCTATTTCATCAGCACAGACAAAGGGCAAAGTGAAATCGCAGCTAAACATTTTTACTATGTTCTTCCCATAGTGTATCATTTCATGACAACTAAGGTTACCATTGGATTACCTGTATGTGTATGGATTATGAACCCTTAATGGGAACATGGTATGAAATTGAGTTGGTGCCCATAAAATGTATATAACTGCCAAATATTTTCTAAATAGCCTTCTTAAACAAAGGGCGATTATATACTGTATAAACGAATGACCCTGAGTACAAGGTAGTTAAATTTTATCAATACTTTTGCTCCATAGTATAATTATTAACAAGTAAAATTTTACTTGTATGAAAGCATTACCTGTGTTCAGGTTGATTGTTACGAAAGCTTGAACCTTATTTAGTATGTGTTCTGCTTTTAAAGTAATACTGCAAATTTATTTGAAAAATGCTATCATAGCCCCACTGGGCGCAAACCTGTGACATTCGTTCTTTATTTTAGTTTTGAGATATTTCATATCTGAAAAAGTAATTCATGGTCTGGATATGATGTGTAATAGTAAGTTATTACCTTGGTTCAAGAGTTTTCATTTTATATTCATTGGTATTGAAGCACCAGGGTTTAACAAAATGACATGATGTGGAAATGATTATTTTAATGTGTTGTTTTAAACATGCGTGCAGTAGATATATTCTGAACAATTATGTAACTAATTTGGTTCATTTTCATGAAAACCTCCGGAAACCCTAGAAATACGACCTTTTATTTTCAGTATTAAATTTCACAATTCAGATTTATCAAGACACACAAGAATACACTACAAAAGTTTCTTAACTTGCCTTTGATAATATATCGCTGGTAAATAGTGCAAATTTTATCTATTTGTGTGTCTGAAACTTAATAGTATAGACCTTTCGAATTGTTTTGCAACAAGCGTACAAAATAGCTCATTATTTCGAGTTTTGTTTGTTTAGCTTTGCTGGGTTGAAGTATAAAGTGAGTCATAGCTCTGTAGTTGATATGAGTTTACTAAATATAGTGGAATGGCAAATCAAATAAACAGGCTGTGTTGCTATAGTGTATGGGCGGATGTTCTGAAAGTGATATATGCACATTTAATCAACATACTTGTTGGTGTTTACAGGAGTTCGAGTTTCACGGGGAATTTCGCAGCTACAGGTGAAGATATGAAAGCTAGAATGATGAATAAACTGAAAGAATCTACCACTAAAGCCAATATCACAAGTCTGTTCAATAGAAAGAAGTAAATTACCAAACGGTCCATTGGGATACACAACTACGTAAATGTGATAAAAGTTACAAGATGAAACAAAGTATAATGCAAAATGTGATACTTCTCCAGATTTATTTCTTTATCGAGGATGTGACCTATATCGTGCAAATACGCTTTTTTTCATTTTCGATTCTACTGTGGCACAAGATTTTTATGCCCCCGAAGGGAGGCATATTAGTTTTCAACTGTCCGTCCGTTCGTTTGTCACAATGTTAACTTTTTCCATGAAGGCACTTTACTCGCGAACCACTGCACCCAGGACCTTCAAACTTCAAATGCTGATAGTACTTATTGAGTACACGACCCCTACTGACTTTGGGGTCACCAGGTCAAAGGTCAAAGCGCTGCGGGGACATTTGTCACCATTAGTGACAGCTCTTGTTGTTCTCAAGTTTTTGCCTATAAATTGATATTTTTGTTTCTGAAACATGATTTTATCGTAACTAATACAAGGTAGGAAAATCTTTTCACAATACGATTAAAAGTAAAACTTCACTATTATCATGATTATAATTGTATGTGTATTTGTTCTCTCACACTAAAAAGAAGTGGTGTTGTAAAGGAAATATTGTTGTTACTAGATTATACAAATCAATTATTACACATATCACGATTCAAAGTACATGTATGTACAAGTCATGTTATGCAACTTACTGTTCGTTTAATGTATCAATGTTAGATATGTTCTAATTCTAGCAATATCGTATATGTTGTGTAAATGCTCGTTTAAAACGGGTCATTCAACCGTGAGATAGTCTTCGTTTTCTGTTTTGGATGAAAGTCTTGTTTTTGGATGTTGTTTAACGCGAAAGTGTTATTCTGTGTAAAGCATATCATTGATGTGTTAGGGACATTTCCCACCGGTACTAAAAACTGAAAAAGTACGGACATAGAATAATTACGAAACGCAGCTTCTTTCAAACTGCATTTTATACCAGGTAAAATGTCAGATTTGTTAGTTTTAGATATGCCAAGAGTATATGTGATTTGATATCCCACCTATGGATATTGCTAAACAGAAAACTTTAGCCAGAATATCTCGTGCTATTGCAACTGTCGCGATTTTCTAGAGCTTTTAGTGCGCCGTTAAACCCTAACCAAACCAAAAGAGCTTTTCTCGCGGCAAAATTCATCTGCTGTCCTGTTCTCATGTGAAGACTTTTTGTGGGTTTTTAGCCAATATGATATATAAACTTAAGAGTTAATGTACAAGATGTTTTTGATCGAGTAAACAGTAGCAAGGGTTAGTGATGTGCGGTCAGATCTGTCTTTTGAATAATTCCTTTCATGATTATATTTTTAAAAGTTGTCCTATTCACTCCTAAAAATTCTTTAATTGCCAATTAAGAACTGTAAACGTTGTCTCTGCCTGCTTTATTTTGTTGTGAACTTTAGAGAAATTACATGAGACATTGATATTTATTTTTGCTGTTGCAAAAGTTTGTTTAAGATAAATTATGGAAGCCACCTGACTGAGTTTAATGAATGACATGTGTTGCTTTTTGTGATATGTTAAATTGTAGTATATTGTTAAAATGCATTTTAAGCATTCCATTTATATACATTTTATAGATATTTATGTATTAACATTGAAGCTTTCTCTATTGAAATAAATAGAAAACACATACCTCGCTTAGCCTTTGTTATTCAGTTGTTTGACTTAGGTTCTTGAAATGTTTCTGATGGCATTTCCTTAACATGTCTGTCCTTGTTTACATTTTGAATTATTTCAACTTTTACTCGAAGTCTGGCCATGACAACATTTATATAAAAGTTTCTGTCCCCCGTTTACCCATTAGGTCTTTTAAAGAAATTATTTACGCACACAACATGTAACGCACATATATTATTTTCTGCCTTCTATGCACGCCCATAATGTCGTAAATAATAGAAGGAGTAGGGGTTCACGAGAATAATTAGGTTATTTCGAGAAGGCGTATTCAAGTGGCCCCTACGCTTTCTGTTTTGTATCATGGTCCGCCAATATGAACAATGCATTCGGCTACTTATTTGATTGACAAGTTAACATTCCATTTTAAGCGTTGATACTATCACGTCTGGTTCTAACTCCGCTGCTGAAGTTTAGATAAGCGTACTCTAACTGAAATAGAGAACGGTTTCAGAAAGTTTAACATTTCCCTACAGTGTTCTATATGTAGGCGGGACCTGACATATGTTCTCTAACTTAGAGTACGGCTTATAGTCACACCTCTTCTTCAGTTGGGGAATATTACAGATAGAAGTTAACAGTTATAATGACACTGCAGGTAAACCATGATACAAATACCAACGACAATGTGTATAGTATCATCTTTCCTTTGTGCCTTTACGTTTTATATACTACCTTTTCTTCCTTCTGTGTCTTTTACATCATTTATATCAGCTTTTCCATTATGGCCTAACGCAATAATTGTATTCTAGAATTCTAGAAACCAGAGCAAAGTCCAGCAGAACAGCCTGTATCCAAGAACTTAGCCTTTCCGGAACAAAACCCTATAATTTTGTGTACGTTAAACGACATGGCTGAACATGAAATACATTGAAAAAGTAAAATAATTAAACAAAGGCAAAACAAACAAAGGTACACAATTGGGCACCGCCTCGGAGCGTCAACGGAAAACACGACTTCGGAGTTTAAACATGTTCATGATGCGCATTAAAACACTCGCTTAATCCCAACCATCTTCCAAAATGAAAAGGACGTTGTAAATGAAAATTACCCCTGTCAGATGAATCCCTAACGTACGTTATTGCGGACACACGCACTTTACCGGTACATCTCCATATAAGTTTTTGTCTTTCAATTATTACTAAATTTCAAAACCATCTAACCGCCTCGGTAGCCTAGTGGTAGAGCGTCCGCTTCGAGAGCGGGAGGTCGTCGGTTCGATCCCCGGCCGCGTCATACCAAAGACGTAAAAAATGGTACTAGTAGCTTCCTCGCTTGGCGCTCAGTATTAAGAGGATAGTGCTAGGACTGGTCAGCCCGGTGTCAGTATAATGTGACTGGGTGGGGTATCATGCCACGTGTCTACGGCGTGATATTCCAGTGAGGCAGCACTATAAAGTTGGGCATTGTGCTCACTGCTACAAGTAGACACCGTCGTTTATATGACTGAAAAACTGTTGAAAAAGACGTTAAACCCGAGCACACACACACACAAAACCATCTAGCTGTTTGTTTCTAAGCTGAAATAATAACTGTTGCAAAAGTTGATTTTACACGTTTACAGTTAATATGTCCTTTGAGTTAGATTGTATGCTCATATGAAAGTTATACAATGTGGGTTGTCACTTCATAATATTAGAAAATATTATCTATTCCTTACGCACTATCCCAAGCAAAAACTGTTTGTCTTATACGGAGATAGCTAATATTTCTTATTTGCTTCTTTCGTTATAAATTGTGTTAAAAAAACAAAAAGTTCTTAAACTTAAAGGTTTAAGTATTTAGATTTAAAACAAACATCGTTTTAAAGTGACAGTCCACATTATATAACTTTCACTTTTTCATGGGTACATAACAAACAGGAAAGATTCAGTCACGGAATTAAAATGCATAAAGAAACGCAAAGAGGCGCTGTTTGAATTCGGTAGTTGACTGTTAGTGAAGGCGGTAAAATTAATCCTGGAAAACAGAAAATTAATGTATTTGTAACAATAACGAGAGACAGTAATTTTCTATAATAATTTCCGCAATAAGCATACCATGTGCGTGTTGAGCTTGTATCATAAAACATTTGGATAGAATGTTTTTATTATTAATACTTCAGCGGCATATAGTCTATTTCATAGAACACAATAATTTCATTTTCAAAAATTTAGAATACACTAGAAAACATGTCGGTATCAGTAGTTTAGAACAATATTAGCAGTTTCGCAGATAGATATTTACCCGTTTAATATTACAATCTTACTACCGTTACGTTCTGTCAATAGATAAAATCTTAAGGTTTAGCAGAATATCTTCAATCCACAAAAACAATTTGATAAACGAACAACAGCTTTACCAACAATGTACCTGTCCAATATAGGTTTTATCGTACTTCCCCGTACGGCTGGATCCTTAAAATATTTTCAGAAAGTTGTACCCCCCTCCCCCACTCTCATCTTAAAATGAATGTCATTTGTAGACAAACAAATGAAAAAAAAAACAATCCCTGAAAACTAAGTTAAACCTAGTAATGTGCAATTTCAGCACTGTGACATTATTGCAAATGCATCAAAATGAAGATAAAAATTATGTAACAGTTTGATAATGGTGAGATTGTAAAGGCTGTCAACTATCCAAGAATGTGTCCACTTTATGCAGTCCGTGTCAAATTAACAATCATTTTGTAGAGTAATATACATGTTTTATATGCTGTTCAATTTTCATTAAAACAGGTCTTTTTTTCTATGATTTTATGTTGCTAAATATGGACCAAAACATTAACATTTTCTTGATAAGGTATTAGTTCACTCAATAATCGTTTTTATTTGAAACTGTCCAAATATCACGTTTTCCTAGCTAAATGATTAGCAGTTTTGACAATCAGTTTACAAACAGAACAGTGCAATGACATGTTGCACTTTGTGTAAGCTTATAAAGCATTTGATAGACGTTGTGCACAAATTGTCTTTTAATCTGAATTGAATTTCTTTTCAAAGAATTTTTGAACATCAATATATTGATATCAAGGTCGCTATCATCCGACGTCTGAATAAATTGCCGTAGGGGTACCTAGGGTCTTCCGCCATCGTACAATGCATAACATGAACTGTGCGACTTAAACCCAACAGACAAACATAACGAACAAGCAAATAGATAAATAGATTTACTGTCCTTATTGAAAACTCCTTTTTGGTCTACTTCTTGCTAGACGTTTTATACAAATTACTTTTGAAAGTGAAATTCCTGTACATTTTTCTAAAAAAGAAGGGTTAATTTAGTATATCGCGTTGTAATGTCATAAGAGACGGTGTGCTAATCAGCTTATCTGTTTTAGATTGAATTAAAGTTGATTTCATAATCTTCAATAGTTCAGAGGAGAAATTATTTGAGCGGGAATCCGACCAAGCTATCCATTAATCAAGATTATTTGTGCGACCTCTTCGGTAATAGCAAATCCAATTGTATCCTTTTACTGGGAAATCATAATGATGAAGGCGATCGTATTTCCTATGACACGTTAATTTCCATCTTGACAGCCGAAATATTGTTCGGGAATAACGCTCGTATTGATTTCTTTATACTTTTTTATATATTGTTCTATTGCTCAGAAATGTTTTGTTGTTTTTGTTTGTTTGTTTTGGGTTTAACGCCGTTTTTCAACAGTATTTCAGTCATGTAACGGCGGGCAGTTAACCTAACCAGTGTTCCTGGTTTCTGTACCAGTACAAACCTGTTCTCCGCAAGTAACTGCCAACTTCCCCACATGAATGATCAGAGGTGGAGGACTAATGATTTCAGACACAATGTCGTTTATCAAATAGTCACGGAGAACATACGCCCCGCCCGAGGATCGAACTCGCGACCCTGCGATCCGTAGACCAACGCTCTTACCTACTGAGCTAAGCGGGCGGGCTTTGTTTTGTTGTATAAGATTGTTTAGTCTTTTTTTCACGGTAAGACATATTCGTTTTCCATGTTACAGATATTCTTTTATACTATTAGTTTCATTGGAACTGCTTGTCGGAGAGTTTTATAAGTGTTATCGGATCTTTACAGATTGATTTGTTTCCTTTCTGGCAATAGAACTTATAGAATAACCGTTGTTGGTGATGAAATTGTTTAATGGCACTATAACTCTAAAAGCTTTTAAGATATTTAATAAATGGCTATCAATAGAATATATCAAAAATTTCTGAATTTAGATTTTCCTGTTTCGGTCTCCGGGTCTCCGTTTGAAAATAAATTTTCGTCCAGTGCATTATCTCACACATTTCATTTTCTTTGACATTTCAAAACATCATCTATAAATATTAAAACAATAACGTCATTCAAAAAGAGTTCTAACGGAATTGCGTACTTGAGAATTCTCTGAATTCGTAAATAGCCGGCTAATAAGTCTTTGGACCTTTGCACGTATTGATAAAGATTTCCTGAAACGCATTGTTTTAAAGTTGTTTTTGTGTCAAACGTCTCTTTTAAAAAATTTCGAAAATACCCTGATTTTTAGAGAAAAAAAAATTTTCCTAATATAAAATGTTAGCTTTTTAGTATCAATGAAATATTCTGGAAGAATCTATCGACCAGTATTGCTCTTTTTTTTTTCTCTCTCTCTCTCTCTTTTCTTCTCACGACAATACAAATTTACAAGACATGCATGGAAATACAGAAATTAGAATAAGAATTTCATAAATGCATGGGCGTAAAAATTATGTATAAAAGCAAGAGGGTCGAGCCCTGGCACTTCCAAACTGTCGTACTAATATTTACAGAATAAGCATTATTTTCTACGTATTTTCGTAACATTCAGATTAATGATAATGAGGAATATCTGATATAATGAAGTTAAAAAGATGAAATCTAAATAATTAAAAAATAGAAATAAAGAAAACTAAAACAGATGTATTATATTTGGAAAAAAGAAAAGAAAGATAAAAGCATGTGTTGATGCACCGTAGTCCTATCACAAACAAAACACATACAATTGAACAATTGACAACAGTTGTTAAAAAGGTAATCTAAATAAAATCTAGAATATCTTTAGTCATTTTTAAACCTTTTTGTCGATATGATAAAGCAATGAACATGTTGAAATAGCCTCCTATTGGCTTCGTCACTTAAATGGTTTATTACAAACAGTAATTTGCTGGCACAGTGAGGGTGATATGCATGAGTGTACGCCTCTGATCCAAATACACTGGTCACTGCAAAAGGTAATGGTCTGCGTTTTGTAACGCAAGTCTGCAATTACAATGGTATAATTGCTTTTGATTCTTTTATAATTTATTTGAAGAGATCTTTTTCCGACGGAACTTCTTGCAGTTTGAACTAGCTTTTAAGTTGATGTTTAAACGACGAAAGTGACGTTTGTGCATAAAATTGTTCCACATTTTTATACACGATGGTATAAATTATTTAGAATAAATTTCGAGTCATGATGCAGCTGTAGCATATTTTTATTACTTATTATATATATAAGTAGTATCAAGAACTGTACCTAGACAGACACCATTTCAGTATCAAAGTAAATCACCATATGACTGTATTAATAAACAAAGAAATTTATCTAGAAACCTGTCCTATTCAACCAGTCATTATTCGTGCAGCGTCATTCTGAACACTTTCAAGAAATTTTTCGTACAGAGTACAGGTATTCCATACTTAGGCGGGATATTCAATAGTCGTACTTGATTACGAGGTATAAATTAGATTAAGCGTTGTTCCAATAATGTTTGTTTGTTTGTTGTATTTTGAAAACATTTGTCGGGAGAATTGCGATTATTTCCGGATAGTGAAAAGAACATTGCGTTGGTCTTAGCGTTAAATCACACTAACCAACGTTTTACCCAGATAGACATTTTAAGACCACAAATGATGGTACCTTCAATGTGATTTGTATCTCGAGTGAACTGTCTGCAAATAAACGTGTGACACTCGTTCGTGAATTAGTATATCATTCACGTATATCGAACATAGTAGAGGTACTAATATTGAGCCTGGTTATACACTTCTCATGCGAACACGACGTAGAGTCTGCAGAAACGTAATGTTTCTTATTTCTTAATAAAAACCAGTTAAAACTACTCCAAGAGCGAAAAATAAACCATTCAGAAAAAAATGTTTAATTACAAATACCATCAAAATACATACTTGAGGTTATTTCTTAAAGTCAAAGTTTCAATATTTGTTTCGTAAAACAGTGATTTTTGCTCTAAATAGAATTACGTACCCTGTAATATACATATAAAAGCTGTGTTCTTAATATTACAATGTCACACGCATTCATTGCTCCATGTTCTTCTTTTTATGAATAGTTCTTTGTGGCGGACTCGGCCTAAATACCACAACAAAGAGGCAATATGTGTACAGCAGTTAATCTGATCCTGACTATAGTCTGTCCAACAGAAATAACGCTTGGCACTGATATGCCTGTGATGCATAGGTCAAGAACAATAGCTTCTTTGCAGGTCATATCAGTGACGGTTTCACATTCAGCGTGATGCAATGAAAATGATGTGTCAAGTCGCTTTCCATGCAGATGGCATATACAAATATGGCTAGACTCGAAAACGAACTAAAAGGTCCAGCCGAGCTTCAGGTGGAATTTTTATGCAGCGGCCTGCTTCTACTTTAGCCCTACAAATGACGCATTTCGAATGTGTTTGCCCACAACATCAGCCCTGATTTGCACAATATTATCTTTAGCGGGGTTGCAGTCAGACTCATCCTGAGTTAACTTTTTCCGATACAGCTTCCTTGGCAAGCCCCACAAAGAACTGTCATTTCGGATACATTTTCATTACATGTTTTAGCCAAATACTGCTTGTGCCACTGGTACTTATCCCCAGCGAGAACCCTACGGCCTTGATAAGATGACTGCCTTTTCTTAGTATTAAAGTTATACAGCACACTTATATCTGCCATCACTTATAACAGAGCTATACAGACATGTACATGTACTTGAATTACCAAGTGCCCACTGCAATAAAACTGACCGGTCACTTATACTAATAAGTGATGATAATGTGGCAGTTGAGTCCAATAAGTCCAGGGGTGTTCAAAGATAATCTGTCACAGATCTATTGTAAAGCAGTTATTGGATTTACCTGTATTGGAAAATAAACAGTGTCGATTGTATTGAGGTCAACTGCCACATTATCAAAGTTTATTAGTACATGTATACTATGCCCCAACGATAACTTGATATTTACAAACATGACTATAAATAGATTAAAATGGAACATAGGGAATTCAACATTTTTCTAACATGTTACAATCTAAATATTTCTAGATTTTGTACCAGTTGCAAATTAGCTCAGTGGTAAAGCATACAGTCCATGTTAAATAGATCTTTTGCCGTGTGGGTTCGAAACTCAGCATCGACATTATTTTTTTTTCTCATAAACATTTAGATTCCTTCATGAACTATGTGACAACACAACAGAGAAGTATCTTAAGCCGATATGGCAGATCAGAAAAGTGTATACCATTATATCAAAGATGATATTGACTAAATGCATGCATTTATGCCATGCAAATAATAATCATACTGTTGTTTTATATAAAGGCATACATACAAATACAAACCATCAAAGAAAGAAACAAAAATACGGGAATAAAAATGAAAACGGAAAGTAAAACACAAAAAGACAAAAAATGAAAAAACCGTGACGAAATATGATTTGCTTATAATATTCAATTGTTATCTGCGGTTTACCCGACTGAGCTATGTTTCCATATAATAATAATAATGGATTTAAGATGAAAGAAATACTAATATTTACTTAGAAGGTAATGTGTAAGCATTATGGATTGGTATTTCATCGGTTATCATGAAATAGAATCGTCCTCGCGTTTCGGCGGGAATCTTGTTATCATTGGGGATTAGTATCTGTAGCATTCCTATTGTAATGCATAATAACTTTACCTTATGAACATTATGAACAGTGTATAGATAAGAAAGTAAAGTCACTTTGAATAAAGTACAGGTTGTTTGCAAAAATATGGTTCTCTTTTTTTTATCTATTTATAGGATTTTAATCTTAAAATGTTATTCTTTCCTTAAATAAACAGATTTTGCAACTTTTTCAATTGGAATTCATATATTTGAAACTTCCGTAAAGTGGTGACATCATATTTTATCGGAAATTAAACTTTTTATTTTTTTCAAAAATGCAGAGATGACCTCATGTTTTCGAAAGATGTGGGATTTTAGCGCAGATTGATGAGTTTCTTTTAATAATTATGTAACATCATTAATATGGTCGTTGATTAGACGAATTTATGAAATTTATAGAATTCAATTTAAATTCAAGGTGAAAAGTCAGATGTCTATTGCTATCAAGTCAGATAACATGTTAAACTGGGTCAAAGAGTTTTAAAAATCAATTTCGTTCTTTTTGAAGAGGTTTCCTTTTAAGTAAAGAAATAGCATGTAGAAAAATGTAAACCCTAACGATTCGCTATATAACTTCCGATATCTATGCAAGTTGTAAAGTTGATTTCATGCAAAACAAGAGTTTATGGGTTGGCTGGCTACCGTATTGTTTGAAGACTTCACTAAAGGCACTATGTAAAATTTACATTTCTCCGCTATCTTTTTTTTTTTTTTTTTGGAACATTCTCATTTATTTGAAGCCCAGGATAATTTAATTTGCTATTAGAAGGCGGAACTAATAGAATTGAAAATATCTTTAAACTATACACAAATCAACATAGCAAAACTTATGTTGCGGAAAAATCAAGTGGGTGATTGAAGTCAAGTAATTTTCAAAAACATCAAGTTATTTTAAACACTACGTCTCACTTATAAATGTTTACGACCAAGAAATGCTTCTTTCTTCTTTGTTGGTTATTGTAGCAATCGTTATGACACTCTTGTGTCCTGAAAATTGGTCCTATATTGCTCTAAACTGGTTTCTTTCCACAATAAAACAGAGGATTTTTTTAAATCAAATGCTATAGTGATTATGGTAAACCTGCCATACTAGCTCAGTGTGAGTGTACTAGATTAATACTTCGGGGTCAATAAAATCTATTAGAGGATCCTTTGGAAGCGCAGAATGCAACCAAGCAACCAAGATCCCTCTGTCCTTTTGGTTTAATGCCTTTAAGTAACATTATTGCAGTTACTAAGTAACGACGGGCATTTAACCTAACCAGTGTTCCTGGATTCTGTGCCGGTACTAACCTGTTCTCTGGAAATAACAACCAACTTACCACATAAATCAGAGGTAGCAGAAGAATTATTTCAGATACAACACCTTTTATAAAAACTTCACGTAGAACATACGCCTCGCCAGTGCCTTGATCATATACCCTCGCAATCCGTAGATCTGCGACTTCTCTACTGAGCTAAGCAGGTAGGCTAGAAAAGGTATAATTTACGAATGTTACAGCAAGTGCCTTTGAAAAAAAAACGGAACTATAGTGAAACACTATTTTCAAAAACTATCTAGTAATAGATATTCTGATGAGGTCATTCTTGATAGTATATAAGCTGGTGCTTGACAACGCACTTGTATGGAGCGTGCGGGAAAGAATGGCATTGTTGGCATTGTTGTAATGCAGACTATTTTTTGCGTCCTTCCTCAGCTTTGATAACTATAATCAGCTTCTTAAGGGGTGGCTGAGAAGTAGTTAAAACTAATTTCACGAGCTCTATAAATGATCAAGTTAACTATTGTCCCGTGCTTAAAGGTACTTTATTGTTTAAAAGAAATAGTTCATTGAAATTCCCTTATAGAATTAATGAGCTGCTTCATTGTTTACTGATATGGGATCATATAAAACATAAAGGACGTTTGTCATAGTTTTGAAAGGACCACTTTGTCAATGATATTTGGTGATGCCATTGTGTACGCCCGTAAAACGGCACATTTTATGGGAATAGGTGGCGTAAACAAAACCTTTCCGCTATCTAACTTGAGCAGTTTCTGTTCAATGTCACCAAATTTGTTATGAGTTTTTTATTAAAATAATATCTCCACTGTTTCTTTAGATATCAATACTAATTCTGCTACATTACAGATTGTTGTTTGTTAGTTTGTTTTTGGATTTAGCGACGTTTTAGAAAGGTATTTCATTATGTAACGACTGGCAGTTAACCTAACCAGGGTTCCTGGATTCCGCACCAGTACTATCTGTTCTCTGCAAGAAAATGCATACTCCTCCATATGAATCGGGGGTGAAAGACAAATGATTTCAGACACAATGCCTTTTGTCACATGGTCATGGAGAACATACGCATCACCTGTTGATCAAACCGACGACCCTGCGATCTGTAGGTGTACGCTCTCCCAATTGAGCCAAGCGAGTGGGTCTGCAAAAACATGTAGCTATAAAGATCGTAGCATACAATGTATGATTGTACATAAATTCATAATTCAGGACGTCTCTCCATTTTAAGAGATTATTGATTTACCAGAAATTAAGTATTCATTAAAAGTAATATAAAAGATTTCTCGCAGGTAGCATAACACAATCGTAACGACGTAATCACGCTTTCAGCAGAGATCAATCGGTTGGAAATGTCTTCATTTCTGAGTTTGAAGATATTTCCTTCATGAGAAGTAGAAATAAAGTGTGCTTTGTGAATTGCACTAATTGTATTGCATTAACTCCATAAACAATGTTAATAATATACGTATAAATTGTTTAAACCGATCCGGAGGGATAGTTATACAAATATTTATGAGAATGGCCTGTTTTATCATGAATACAAAAGTTATTGGAAAGACCTTTGTTTCTACATAAATCAATTATATGCCACCAGGGAAGTCAGATATTGTCTTGATACTTGAATAAAAGCTTTTACTATTGTAGTTTTCACGGAAAATTTTCTTTGTACTTTTGCACTTTTCTATACACTAAACTGTAAGTTCAAGGAGACAGGAGTTGTCACTACGGACCGCGCTGTTTTGAGTCTAATACCCGGGCGGCTTTTTTTTTCGTAGAGATTTCAACGGAGACTTTGCGTCTTAACTCACATACTTATACTATATTCGATCTCCATTTTTCGTAAAAGAAACAAAAGCCCTTAATAGAAATTCGACAAATCGATTATATAAATTTTACTCTTATTTTGAAAATGATTTTTTTTTTCAATGGACGGACACAGGAAGAAACATGTTCCATTACAAGCAGGGTTGGAGTAAAATACTTGTAAAAGTAATGCATTAAATTAGCAATTATTATACTTGGTCAAAGTGGGCATAAGATTAGTATCATTATTCATTTGTTCAAAGTAATGTTTCAAATTAGCATAATATTGCATTAGCGTTAGCTTTATTTAAGGTGAACAATATATCATATATTCTCATGTGTATAAGTTTTTTAGTATCTACAGCAAATATTGACCAAACGCAGCAATATTTGGTTATTAATGCATACTTATCTATGTCAACAGTTCTATTACATGAACATATTCTAATCATGAAGAAACGTGCAGGAAAACAGGAAATGAAAAACAAAAACATACGGTAAATTATTCCGTATCTTACACCCAGAGTAGCATTTGACATAAAATTATATGCTTGAAATGGTTGCTGTAATATTAGTCTGTATATTTGATATGAAGAATTACATTTTGAAATTAAAAACATAAACTCGAGAATGTAAACATTGTAAAAGTATTGTAAACCTTGATTACAAAACAACATTAAGTGACAAGTTTTCAAAAAGCAGTGTGTAGTAATCTAAATTCTATTTAGAAATATTACGACTTCAAAATAAAAGGATACCTGTATTGAGAGTACATAACTGAGCACTGCTGTGAGAAAAACAAAGTTAGGGCGATCAGCAAGGACCAAGATTCTGTGCACGCTCCTATCTCTTTATAGAGGGCAGATATAATTGGCTTCCGAGGGATCTACTTTTCAGATTTTATTTACTTCACAACAGCGGGTGTTAAGTGCTGTGTGGCGGCCGTAAAAAGTCGCCCTGACTTCATCTCAGTGTTGTTATATTTTCTGGCCCTTCGGGATCATTGATTTCAACTCATTTAGATTTGAAGATTGAATACTGCTTAAGCCGGTGCTAGGGGCGTGGGCAGTGTTGCATTTTCCATTACTGCTCATCAACAGACTCAATCAAACCGAGTCTGCAATTTTCACTGTTAGCCTTGTTCTCGGTGCTTCCGAGGGATCTACTTTTCAGATTTTATAATAGTTTACACATACCTGTAGGACAAACGGAATTTTCTTAAGATACTTTGATCGCAAATTACTATCTTTGTGTAAAACAAATAGAATTTCCATACGATAGTGTGCACTTTGCTACCACTTATAAGACAGAGATTTATATGACAGATAGATCAAATTGGCTTATAATAGTTTGCACATCTCTGTATGACAAACAGAATTTTCTTTTGACAGTCTTATTGCAAATTGCTTACTCTGTATAAGAACAATTGCATTTGCTTATAAAATTTTGAAATATTTAAAAAAAAACAACAATACTGATTAACTAAAAAGAATTTTTAACACTAAGCGAGATAATAAATGCACTGCCAATTAGTAATGTAATATAAACATTTGATGGAAATTGGACAATGAGTTCGTAGTTGAGTTGCTGTGAATGTAAACAGACACAAATATTACCGATTTGATTGGCCTTCTTTGGCGAAGAACAAATGTTGCAAAAAGAGTGAAATATCTGAATCGTTTAAATATACCCTTTACAACAAAACTTACAAAAAAACAAATAAAATGTTTTTTTTAACATCCAGGGTAGTTTCAATCACGGAATAGAATTGCACGAAGAAACGCACGATCTTTCGATTATATGAATAGTTGGACGGTTAGTGTAGGCAGTAAAGGTAGTCATAGACCAGAAAATATCATGGATTTCTAACACAAACGAGAGGCAGTTATTTTCTATGATTTCAGTAATAATCGTACCTTGTGCGTGTTGAGCTTGTATCATAAAACCTTTGTATGGCATGTATTTATTACTTGAAGAAATATTGAAAACACTAGAAAAATTTATGACTCTGCTAATCATTTGGGACTCCTGGTGTCTTCCGCCGCCGTATAAAGCTAAGACGTCATTATTGGAGAGGCAGACAAACAGGGAAACAGACACAGTACGACCAACCAGGAAGTGTTGCTATATTTACATACGAAATGCAACACTTACGGTCAGTGACCTTGACCCATTAACCATGACGACAAAAGTACACGTACTTGTATTTTTCAAACCAATAACCCAACAAATATTCGTGGTTACAGAATATTTATTATCATTCTTATTAATTATATTCGATCATTTAGTTAAAAGGTTTGGATTTTCAAACTGACACTGTTCCATTATTAAGCGTGGGTCACCAGCTAGATGGCTTGACCCTGACTGTCACTTTACACATATAAAGAAGTACGTATTTGAGTGTGGTTACTAGCAACAGGTGTGGCGACTACTAGCAACCCGAATGTCTATTTGACAAGTTACACCGTGTGGCATTATTGATATAGTCTGACGCTGTTTGCCATATGGCAGCCAATATGGCAATTCCCATGCCTCAAAATACTCAACCGGACCCAACACCAGCTTCTTCAGACACATGAGAATTGACTTGCCGGTAGCCACGCCAAACCAAAGTCACTATATTACCTGAACTGTACGTGTTAGTGTGACTAAAATCCAAGAAACAAACATAATGGACATAGAACTAGATTTACTGTTTTTATTGAACACTCCTTATTAAACTACTTCCTTCTACGTTTTTTTATTAATAAACGTACTGACAAGTTACGACTGAAAGTGAAACTCCTGTAATTATTTCCTAAAAAGAGGGATTGACTTAGTATATCACATTGTAATGTCATAAAAGGCGATGTGCTAAGCAGCTCCTTATCTGTTTTAGATTGAATTAAAATTGATTTCATAGTCTCCAATAGTTCAGAGGAGAAATTATTTGAGCGGGAATCCGGCCAAGTTAACATTAATCAAGATTATTTGTGCGAACTTTCCGGTAATAGCAAATTTAATTGTATCTTTTTACTGGGAAATCATAATGACGAAGGCGATCGCATTTCCTATGGCACGTTAATTTCCATCTTGACAGCCGAAATATTGTACGGGAATAACGCTCATATTGATTTCTTTATACTTTTTATATTGTTCTAGTGCTCAGGAATATTTTGTTGTATAAGAATTGAAATGGACTGATTCAGCAGGCAGATTTGTTTTCCTTGTATGTCCATATTCTTATTTATACATTAAATGTAATTACGTTGTCTTTGTATTTATTTTACTCAATGATGTACGTACTGTTTTGTATCATTGCCAATTGTTGAGATTGTTTTGTCTTGCAATTTTTGAGACTTTTTCTTCAAGTTAAAATTATTGTTGGAATGACGTATTCGTTTCCCATGCTATAAATGAGCCGCGCCATGAGAAAACCAACATAGTGAGTTTGCGACCAGCATGGATCCAGGCCAGCCTGCGCATCCGCGCAGTCTAGTCAGTATCCATGCTGTTCGCTTTCAAAGTCTATTGCAATTAGAGAAACTGTTAGCGAACAGCATGGATCCTGACCAGACTGCGCGGATGCGCAGGCTGGTCTGGATCCATGCTGGTCGCAAACCCACTATGTTGGTTTTCTCATGGCACGGCTCAAATATTCTGCTGTACTATAAGGTTACTTGGCACGGCTTGTCGTAGGGATTTATAAGTGTTAATCGGTTCTTTACAGATTGACCTATTTCCTTTCTGCAAGTAGAACAAACTGTCATTGATGTTGAAACTATTTAACGGCACCACAGTTTTCTATGACATTTCAAGTCACCATGTATTGTTATTATAACAATCACGTAATTCAAAAGGGGATTGCGTCCTTGAGAATTCTCTGAATGTGTAAATAGCCGACTAATAAGTATTGTGCCTTTGCACGCATTGATACAGTCTGAGCTTCCAAAGTAATAGTGAAATATTCTTGAAGAAAATATTTACCAGTCTTGAATTGAGCCGTGCCATGGGAAAACCAACATAGTGGGTATGCGACCAGCATGGATCCAGACCAGCCTGCGCATCCGCGCAGTCTGGCCAGGATCCATGCTGTTCGCTAACAGTTTCTCCAATTCCAATAGGCTTTAAAAGCGAACAGCATGAAGCCTGACCAGACTGCGCGGATGCGCAGGCTGGTCTGGATCCATGCTGGTCGCAAAGCCACTATGTTGGTTTTCTCATGGCACGGCTCAATTAATCACACTTTATTACTTCCTTCACAAGAAAAAACAGCAAATTACAAGACATGCATGCAAATAGCGAAGTTAGTCAAATAATGTCATAAATGCATGGGTATACAAATTAAATATAAAAGCAAAGGGTTCGGGACATAAGAAAAGAGGGTTATCACAAACAATAAACAGCAATTGTTAAAAATGTAAATTGTAAATCTAGAATAAATTATATATGGAGAGCTAGCCCGGTGTCCGCGTCGGCGTGCGTTCCATCTTAGTGAAAGTTTCGGTGCATTTTCTCAGAGTCTTTTTCTCTGTAATTACATGTTGGATCTGCTTCAAACTTAAATTAGTTTTTCCTCATTAACACCCACATCGTATGGCACAAGTGTCACAACTTTCGAACAAATACTTCATGAATTATCTAATTTTACTAAGAATTTCAGGTTAAACTTTTGGTGCACGTTCACTCTAGCTCAATTACTTCTAAATGGATTTGATTCATCCCCTACATCATATGCCACAAGGTATATAACTCTTGCACTGATATTTCATGAATTATGCTCCTTTACTGGATATTTCAGTTTGAAGTTTTGTTGCACTTTCACTCTATCTCTGGTATAACTAAATGGATTTGATTCAAACTTAAAATAGTTGTTCCACGTTATCACCCGCATCATATGACACAAGGACCATAACTCTTGAACCAATATTTTATGAATTATGCTCCCCGTTTATTCAGAATTTCAGATTAATATTGTGCACTTTCACTTCATCTTTGTTATATCTTTATGCATTTGATTCAAACTCACATTATCATCATATTACACTAACATATTACAATAACTTTGGTGCAAATATTTCATAAAATATGTCCCCTTTTTCTTAGAACTTCAATTGGTTTTGATGTTTTTTCACCAAATCTTTGTTGTAACTAAATGGTTTTGATTCAGACTTGAAGATGTTGTTTCACATCATCTCCTACATCATATGATATAAGGACCATAACTCTGGCAGCAATATGTTATGAGTTTACGCGCTCTTTTTACTACAGGATAGTGTTTTGATGCACTATTGCCCTATCTCAATTATTACTGAATAAATTTTATTCAAACTTAAAATAGTTGTTCCACATTATTAGTCACATGATATGGCATATGGTGCATTACTCTTGCTGAAAGTTGTCATAAATTAAGGCCCTTTTATACTTAGTTAATGTTTTGATACACTTTACCTTAATCTTTGTTATTACTAAATACATTTGAAACTGTACAATATTTTCATCCACACTGGGGTCATTAAACGATCCTGTGGCAGCTCCAGCTTCCTCAGATGTGCCCAGTTATAGTCGAAATAGTCGAGCTCGCTGTCCCCTGGGACAGCTCTTGTGGAACCTTCTTGTCGATTCGATAAAGCAATGGACATATTGAAATAGCCATTTATTGTCTTCGTCAGTTAAATATTTTATGTCGAACAGCTGTTGGCACTGAGAGGGTGATATGCATGAGTGTTTGTGAATAATATACGCTTCTGATTCGAACACCCCTGAAATACTTGTGTTTCTGAAAGAAATCCACAGTAACTGTTATAATTGGAATTATCGCGTAAATGATTGTATCGCTACTCTGTATTTAGAGTGCTACATTTGTTTCTGATATTTTGTAGATTGTACAATTTATATGTAGGAATCTTTTGCATAAAAGAACTTATGACGGAATTTCTGGCGGTTTGAACTAGTTTTAAGGTGGTGTTTAAATGATGAAAGTGTTAAAGTATTACGTTTGTCCATGTCTAAGTTGTTCCTCATTTTTATACACGATGGTGTAACTTATTTAGAATAAATTTCGAGACATCGAGCAACTTCAGCTTAGTTGTAATTATCTTTTAAATTTCTTAAATTACAGGTTCCATTCAACTAACAATTTATTTCCGCCATGACAGTCTGAACTTAATTTTTGCATTTTCCTCCTGTCCGACAATGATACTAAGCCATGCAATTTCTCGAAGAAATTTATCTACAGAAACCTGTCTCGTTAAACCAGTCACTATTCTTGCTGCGTGATATTGACCACTTTCAAGATTTTTTACCTACAGAGTACAACTATTCCATACTTAGGAAGCATATTCAATAGCCTTTATATAACTTTAAAGCCCCAACTTTTACTACCCTGGCAGTAAGTTTTGTAGGAGGAGCCTATCAAAGAACAAGGCTACTCTAGGCTGTCTGTCAGCTAAAATAGCTCACTTTCAATGATTCACAAGCAAATGTAAACAATGGTCAATTGAAGAAGAAATATGATCATGTTTTGATGATTGCAAATTATTATTATACATATTTTGTGCATCCATATCAATATCATTGTTATGAAAAATTGAGTTGAGACTAGCATTCCTGATTTTTAAACTTCTTATTAATGTAAATTTAACAGTGAAACTCGAAATCAAACATTCTTAACTTTTCTGTCATTGCTGGCAGGTCCATTAATTGAGATAATGTAGCAATAAATGCAGAAATGATAAACTATTTAGTCTGAGATGTAGCACAATGCATACAAATTAGCAAGTGTTGCTGTGATAAGGTCTAATAAAAATGATAAGCTATTTGAAATAATTTATCACTGTATGTCTGTTTTTCAGTTCCCTATATCTTTAAAACATTTTTTAAATAACACATAAAAATATAACTGCAGAAATGATTGAATATGACATATAACATGTAAACCTGCAGCAAAATCAGTTTGTTCTTCTCTGAAGAGGTTTTGTTTTAAGTTAAGAAATACTTGTAGCATGTAGAAAAATGTAACCCTAACGATTCGCTGAATAGTTTCCAATATCTATGTAAGTAGTAAAGTTGATATGATGACTTAAACATGCAAAACAAGAGTTTATGGTTTGACTATGATATTGTTTGAAGTCTTGCCCAAAGGCATCACGTAAAATTGACATTTCTCCGCTATCTATTTTTTCTTCCGTGGTATGTTCTCATTAATTTGAAGTAGGCAATTCTGAACCCTGGGTAGGTTAATTTGCTATTAGTATGTTGCTCTGATACACTTAAAAAAATATCTTTAAACGATACATAAATCAACACAGCAAGACATATTGTGGGAAAAGGTAGGCAATGAAAGAGTAATAAGTAATTTTCAATAACACCACGTGATGTTTGATCGCTACGTCTGACTTATAAATGCTAAGGACTAAGAAATGCTTCTTTCTTCTTTTCTGGTTATGAAAAAGCTATAATGATGAAAGTGTTTAAGTATTACGTTTGTCCATGTCTCATTTTTATACACGATGGTGTAACTTATTTAGAATAAATTTCGAGACATCGAGCAACTTCAGCTTAGTTGTAATTATCTTTTAAATTATATGTATCTTAAATTACAGGTTCCATTCAACTAACAATGTATTTCCGCCGTGACTCCCTGAAACTAATTTTTGCATTTTCCTCCTGTCCGACAATGATACTAAGCCATGCAATTTCTCGAAGAAATTTATCTACAGAAACTTGTCTCGTTAAACCAGTCACTATTCTTGCTGCGTGATATTGAACACTTTCAAGATTTTTTACCTACAGAGTACAACTATTCCATACTTAGGAAGCATATTCAATAGCCGTTATATAACTTTAAGTTCTCCTTTCTAATTTAAACTTCAGCATTCACATTGTTCCAATAATTTCGTTTCTGTGTTGTGTTTTGGTTACTTATCAGGAGAATCGCGATTATTTCTTGAATATAAAAGTACATTGCTTCGTTCTTATCAGCGTTCAATTATACTAACCATTGTTTTGTCCAGATAGATCATCCGCAAATAAACGTGTGAAACTTGTTAATGAACCAGTTATATTATTCACGTATAGCAAAAATAGTAAAGGCCCTAATACTGAGCCTTTGTTATACACTTCTCTTCGGAGTACACGGAACTGGCAAAAACGTTTTGTTTCGTATTTTCCAAAGAAATTGATAGGGTTATTTTAATGTTAAACAAATATTTAAAAAATATACGTCCCATAAGGTTTCCAACACAATAGGTCTATAGTTCGACGAAATTTATTTATCACCTTCTTTGAATAAGGACATCACTTTAGCATTTTTCTATATCATTAGGACACCGGACACATTTTCATGCAATCTCGCCAGGCATAGGTATATTTTTGACAACAAAGAAAATAACGTCACTCGACCTTCAGCTTTTCTCGGAAGTAAAGAAAATGAAAGTAGACAGGCTAAACTTGAAAACGAAAGTCGCATTTGCATTGGTTGATAGTCAGGGGTCACGCGCAGGGGTCACCCTGTCTAAATGTATGCGCAAGGACCATCAGAAAGGGCCATCAGACGCTAATTAATTAATACGTTTTATTATGTTACAGGTGCGGAAAGGATATACTTTGATATATATTTAGTTGTATAGATTTTCATACATAATGTTATTTTCCAAAATCAGTGTTAAATCAAATTCTACATTGTAGAAAATATTTTCATTCAAACATGCAGAACAACCTAAAATCGAGATTTGCATGATGAGTTTTTTATTCTCACATGCCCCTAACATATAGAGGATATTACATGAGT
Source organism: Mercenaria mercenaria (assembly GCF_021730395.1). Taxonomy (NCBI): domain Eukaryota; kingdom Metazoa; phylum Mollusca; class Bivalvia; order Venerida; family Veneridae; genus Mercenaria; species Mercenaria mercenaria. The sequence goes on along the minus strand of NC_069366.1, from coordinate 26,163,318 downwards.
GTCTTTTCATATTGGATTTATTAAACGAGTTGAATAAAATAATAAAATGCGAGGCTCTGCCGAGCATTTTATCAATTTTATTCAACGAGTTTAATAAATTCAATGTGGAAAGTCACAAATGTAATATTCTTTTTATCACATGTTAGCTTTTCCTGTTGACGCATCAGAATTTCTACTTTCTTTTACTACATAAACAAGTCATTTTGACTAACGTCTCCTATACTATAAATGAAGTCGACGTCAAACCTTTATTACACTAGTGTATTATCATTTTTATGTAATGGCTTTATTACACTCGGGCGACGTCAGTCATGTGATAAATTGCTGTTATGACATCATAAAGTATTTCGTATGGAAATATGTAGAATGAGAAATATTTTAATGTATGTTCTGCCTTAGTATGTTTACATGTAGTCCATTAACAATGTGTATAACTATATAATTTGTTTAGGAACTTCCCGAGAGGTTAACCTATAAATATTTATTAGAACCAGTTGTTTTGTTTACAATACAAAGGCTATTTGAACACCAATAGAATTTTCCTTTAGAAATCAATTCATATTCCAGCAGAAAAGTCAGATTTCCTTTGATATCTAGTCAGATAACGTGTAAACCTGCAGCAAAATGTTTTAAAAATCAGTTTGTTCTTCTCTGAAGAGGTTTTGTTTTAAGTTAATAAACACCTGTAGCATGTAGAAAAAGGTAAACCCTAACGATTCGCTGAATAGCTTCCAATATCTATGTAAGTAATAAAGTTGATATGGTGACGACTTTAACATGCAAAACAAGAGTTTATGGATTGACTACCATATTGTTAGACTTACAAAGTATGTTGAGATCAAATAATCTGTAATAATGTTAATTTTTTTCTTCATACTGACGCTGATATTTTCTCAGAAAACCATTTTCTCTCTAGGCTCATCTCATCTCATCTCAGAGTCAGAGATAAAAGATATTGCAAAATATTCAAGAAAGTGCTATTAAGAGGATTTTATGGTAGAGGTATTTGTTTTGAAGACTTGACCAAAGCATCATGTAAAATTCACATTTCTCCGCTATCTATTTATTCTTCGTGGAATGTTCTCATTAATTCGAAGTAAACAATTCTAAACCCTGGATAGGTTAATTTGCTATAGTATGTGGCTCTAATACAACTGAAAATATCTTTAAACTATACATAAATCAAGATAGCAAGACTTATATTGGGGAAAAGAACAACTAAATAAGTAATTTTCAATAACAACAAGTGATTTTTGATCACTACGTCTGACTTATAAATGCTAAGGACTAAGAAATGTTTTTTTTCTTCTTTTCTGGTTATGAAAAAGCTATATAAAATATTGACTAATGGGCAAAAATACAGTTAGATTATTCTAGCAACAGTTGTGACACTGTATGTCCTATGTTGCTCCAAACTAGTTTCTTCTTTACGGTAAAACTGAGAATTCAAAACGAAAAAAAAAGTGCTACAATGATTATGATCAGCCTACCATATAATCTCAGTGTGAATGTACTAGGCAAATAATTCAGGGGTCATAAGTAAGACTCCTTTACAAAGTGACTTTTGTCCATTTAGGTTTATCAGTAATATAAACTATCGTGGAGAAGTGGAGAAATTTTATTCGTTTATTTGTTTCTTTCTGGTCTAGTACTTTTAAGTAACATTATTTCAATTATGTAACGGCGGACAATTAATCTAACCAGTGTTTCTAACCTGTTCTCTAGAAGTAACTACCAACTTACCACATAAATTCTAGGTAGCAGAAGAATAATTTCAGATAAAGGGTCTTTTATCAAATCTCCGCGTAGCCCGCCCGCTTATCTCAGTAGGTAAGAGCGTTGGTCTACGGATCGCGGGGTCGCGAGTTCGATCCTCGGGCGGGGCGTATGTTCTCCGTGACTATTTGATAAACGACATTGTGTCTGAAATCATTAGTCCTCCACCTCTGATTTATGTGGGGAAGTTGGCAGTTACTTGTGGAGAACAGGTTTGTACTGGTACAGAATCCAGGAACACTAGTTAGGTTAACTGCCCGCCGTTACATGACTGTAATACTGTTGAAAAACGGCGTTAAGCCCAAAACAAACAAACAAACAAATCTCCGCGTAGAACATACGCCGCGCCCGTGAATTGATCTCTCAACTCCGGAGCTTTCTCTACTGAGCTAAGTAGGCGGGCTAGAAAAGATATAACTTACAAATGAGGTATAAAAGCATGGCCAAGTTCGCAAACTAACTATATCATCTCAGTCTTTCTTGAGTAATGGCCCTTGAATTACTCAAACTTGTTTAAATTGACAGTTTCCGCTTAAGAACTTGAAGACTTGTTATCCAGTGTTAAGCAAACTTGGTCAGGATGTTTACGGAAAAGTTCGTTAAACAAATAGAAAGTCTCAGTTACTGAAGTGTTATTTCCACTGTCGGGTTCAAAATTCTGAAAACTGAAATTTTTGAATTACAAAATGTAATAATACTTGGAACTAGATCAAATTTATCCAAAATATGCATCTCTATAATTTCTAGGTCAAGTTTGATAACCAGCTACATTGGATAAGTATGTCCAGAATTTTGACCCTTGAATAACCAAAAATCTCGAAAACTTGCAGTGTTTGCTGACTATTTTAAAGGTTGTTGTTGTTTTTTTTTTTAAAAAGGGAATACTCTTTCTTTTTTATAAGATATATCGGTATGCATGCGTCCCCTTTACCAAAAAAAAAACAACAAAAAACAGAACAATTACACTTTAAGAACCTTTAACTTGTTTTTTTTTTTTTTTTTTTTTTTTTTTTTGATAATCAGATAAAATTTGTAGATATCAATAATATTCCTGTTATCTTGCAAAACGTTGTTTATTTGTTTTTATCGCCGTTTTTCAACAGTATTTCAGTTATATAACGACTCTTTGTTAACCTTACCAGTGTTCCTGGATTCTGTACCAGTGCTAGTATGTTCTTCGCAAATAACTGCCAACTCCTTCATATGAATCCGAGATGGAAGAGGGATTTCAGCCACAATGTCTTTTATCAAATCGTCACGGAGAACATACGCATCGCACGTGGATCGAACGCACGACCCCTGCGATCCGTATATCTGCGCTCTCTCTACTGAGCTAAGTGAGTGGGTCTGCAAAACCCTGTAGCTATAAAGATTCTTGCAAACAATGTTTGACTTTAGATGTATTCATAATTCAGGACGTTTCTCTATTTAAGAGATTATTGATTTGCCAGAAAATTAGTACTCATAAAAAATAATACAAAAGTTTTCTCAGATGCAAAATAACTCAATCGTTACAATGTAATCAAGCTTTCGACAGAGATCAGTCGGTTGGAAATATCTTCATTTCTGAGTTGGGAAATAGATATTTCCTTTCATGAGAAGCAGAAATAAAATATGGTTTGTGAATTGCACTAATTGTATTGCATTAAGTCCATAAACAATGTAAATAACAAACGTATAATTTGTTTAAATCGATCCGGAAAGATAGTTATACAAATATTTATGAGAATTTCCTTGTTTTATCATGAATACAAAAATTATAGGAAAGACCGTTGTTTATACATAAAACAATTATAGGCCACCAGGGAAGTCAGATATTGCCTTATACTTGAATGAAAGGTTTTATCATTTTATTTTTCACAGATAATTTTCTTTCTTCCTCTGCACATTTACGTACACCAAAAAGTAAGTTCAAGAAGACACGTGTGTCTTGTCACGCTTAACGCAGAGCTCCAGACCGCGCTGTTTCGTGTCTAATATTCGGATGGTTATTTTTTAATATTTTGAATCTAAATTCACGAACTCACTCTATTCTCCATCACCGTAGGGAAGCCCTGGATAGGAATGCGTCAAAGCGATTATATTGATTTTTATTGATTTTCTTCTTATTTTGAAAGTGATTTTGTCACTTGACGTATACAACGAAACAATATGATAAAAATGTTCCATTACAAGCAAGGTTTGTGTCAATTACTTGTATATTAGCATAACTTGGCCAAAATATGTATTAAAATAGTTTTATTATCCACGTAATGCGTTAAACTATTTGAGCCGTGCCATGAGAAAACCAACATAGTGGGTTTGCGACCAGCATGGATCCAGACCAGCCTGCGCATCCGCGCAGTCTGGTCAGGATCCATGCTGTTCGCTTTTAAAGCCTATTGGAATTGGAGAAACTGTTAGCGAACAGCATGGATCCTGACCAGACTGCACGGATGCGCAGGCTGGTCTGGATCCATGCTGGTCACAAACCCACTATGTTGGTTTTCTCATGGCACAGCTCATTTATTTATCAAGATATACATGACATAGAACATCCATACAATACAAATATCAAGACAAGTGGATTGAATTGAAAGCTTCTAGTCACTTACAGTATTTCTCTCCACAAGTTGAAATTAAAAAGTTCTGATATAAACATAACATAAAATCATATCATCTTAAATAATGCATTTTTTCCTGACACACGCATTATTTTTTTTTTTTTTTTTTGGAGTTGTTTAATCAATGAAAACAAAACACATAACCTTTTTTGCATAAACCATAATTTAATGTATTTTGTTTCAATGATTTTTAGACCAGTACCACGAGAATGAGGGGATTATTTATACATGTACATAGATCTTCATCTTACAAAACCAAATAGCTTCAGATCAAGTAACTTTGTAAAACGTTTTACAAAACTACTTAAATTAATGAGAAATCTTTTTGAAAATAGTGTCTAGTCATCAAAATATTATTTGGAAATATTACGATTCCGAAAAGAAAGGATATACTTTTATTGAAAGTACATAATCGAGCGGGCTGTACGAAAAAGAACATTAGGGCTCTGCGACCTGCAAGGATTCAGATCAGTGCAAATCCATACTGTTGGTTTATTCCCAAATCCATACTGTTGGTTTATTCCCAAATTCATACTGCTCGTTTATTCCCAAATCCATACTGCTGGTTTATCAAAGCTGGTACGGGTATGCTTCTGACAATGGAACAGTATGGGCCCAGTGCAGTCTGATCTGAATCCATACTGGTCGCAAAACCATAATATTGTTTTTCGCACAGCGGCGCTCATATAGTAAGTATGGAGTTTATTTCAATTCCAATAGGCTAGAAGCCCATGAGGACATAAATATGCACAGTATATGAAGAACAGTAAAATCAGCATGCATATATAAAACATTTGTGTATATGTGTCTACATTTTTACATTTGGAGAAGGTTACACACTAATAATGGATTAACATAACATTATATTTATACATAGTATCTACTAATTATGAACTGAAAAATATTCCAGTCTTATAGATTAAGATATATTCCGGACTTGAGTTGATCCTAAACGAAACGAAACAAAAGGAACAACAGACTGGATAATCGTAATTCTGTTTCAAGAAATAACTACTGCGAAAAATACATACATATTTAAATTACAACAGTATTTGTTTTGGCTGTAATGTTTTTACGGGAAAATGAAATATTATTACTGATACATATTTGCATTCCTTACAGTAAAAGCATGGTATACATATGCTCCTAATCTTTCACTACTGACTGATTTTGATTATTTAACAAATCTATAAATATATACATATTTGGTCTTCTACAGAATTTTAATGGGATATACTGTTTCCTAAGATCATTATACAATGTACATTCAAAAACAAAATGAAATTCATCTTCTGTCATTTGCAAATATGACATCGACGTTCATTTACAGGAATACTTAATAGTCTAGCCCAACGACCTGCCTCTATCTGTAGCCTAAGAGAAGAAACCCTCAACTGAACGAGTGACTGACAAAATTTGTTAACAGAAAGATATTCCAAGTATGACTGAAATCTAAATGAGGCTATGTTTCGATAAAGGGTTACACGTGTAGAATTTTCTAATCTATCGTGCCAATTTTGTATAAATTGATCATTTATTCTTTGCTTAACCATGCTTAAGAATAGGTTAGTATTATCTACACTTTGTTGTAACCAGGCATTAAAAAAACTTAAGAACATAACAATTTTTTAAGCAGTGAACACCAGCTTACCTTATTTGGAGCATTTTCTAAGTCATCTTTTAACATTTTGTACACAAGAGTAACATATTTATTTTCACTTGTACACACAATTTTTGTCCAGTATTTAATAATGTTATAAAAATGTATACATTTAAAACTAATCCTACCCAGTTCACCATATACAAAATCATTCCGTGTGGTTTTCTTGACACCTAGTAGTTTCTTACAAAATTGTAAATGCACTCTTTCAATAGATAGATCTTTTGAAAAGACACATATTTCACTGCAATAATTCAAAATAGGCGCGACTAGTTTGTCAAACAACTCTAGCTTATTCTTTGGTGATATATAAGTAAATTTATAAAGGTATTTGTTCAACTAAAATACTGCTTTCTGAGCTTGCCCAGCCAAAGTGCTTTGAGCAGTGCTCAGTGAACCACCACGGTGCCTAAGTATGTGAATTTATTAACAATATCTAATAACTCTCCATCATAATAAAAAGCTAAATTTCTTGGTAAAGCGCCCTTCTTAAAAATCATTACTTAAGTTTTTCATGTATTAACTTTCATCTTCCAAGTTTTACAATAATCAGATACCAAATATATACAACGTTGTAATTCTTCTGCTGAGTTAGCAAACACAACTGTATCGTCAGCATATAATAATAAAAATACCTTAAACATATGAACATCTATACCTTGAGTACCACTATGAATAAAAACATCTTCAAGATCATTAATATACATTGAGAATAAAAAGGGAGACAAGCACTCCCCTTGTCTGACTCCGAGCATACAAGAGAATTCCTTACTAAGTTTGTTTAAGTATTTTACTCTGGACTTAATAGACTTATACATAGATTGTATAATATCTAAAAATTTTCCTCGTAGGCCTAACTTAATCAACTTATACCACAGATTTTCCCTAACTACATAATCAAAAGCTTTTGAAAAATCAATAAATAAAGTGTAGAGTTGCTTTCCTTGATTTAACATATGGCTTATAAGTCCGTTCAATACAAAAACATCATTTGTTATACTCATATTTGGCCTAAAACCGGCCTGTGCTTCCACATACACATTGTATTTTTCGGCCCAACTTTTAAGTCTATTATTCAATATACGTGTGAAAAGATTACCTATACAATTTAATAAAGCAATCCCTCGATAATTATCTACATTATTTAAGCTTCCCTTTTTATGTAACGGAACAATGTCTTTCTGACCATTTTTCTGGAAAATATCCAATGTCAAAAATTTTGTTGAGTAGTGTATACAGCATAGGCGCGAATGTGTCTTTTCCAACAACAAAGAATTCATTTATCATACAATCTGGTCCAGTTGATTTATTATTTTTTTATATATATCATGTTTAAAAGTGAGTGTACTATATTGTATTGTCGTTTATCCCTATAACACCGGTTTAAATTTAAACTGTATTTTCAAGAAGGGCAGGATTGCATCGGGTTGCCACTGATCTGTCATATCTTTACTTCCCCCGATGTCTTGTCAAGAAAGCGACAGAAGGGCATACTTACGCATAATTGAAGCAGACTATATTTAGTAGTGACTCTTGAGATTCTTTAGATCGTCAATGACTGTAAAACGCTTATATTTGTTCCATCCGAAGATTGGTCAAATTTATATTCAGGGCAAAGATTAAGCCCTGAAACAAACGCTAGCTGAAATCCTGGGTTCACTTTGGTGGCCAATAAAGTTTGATTCTACACAGCTGTGAAAGTGCCAATATCGACAAAACGTTGTAGTATAGCAAAAGGATATAGGACAGTATACCTACAATGCTATAACTTATCATTGGTCACATCATGCTTTTAGCCAGTGCTTTAACAACTGGCTATAGCTCTAATCTAACTACGAAGATTCAACCTCACGTCGTTTGAGTTTTCCTTCTATTTCTATGTGACAGCATCACACAAATATTCTGGACGTGTAAAAAAAATAGTCCCATATTTATTTTTTATACTCTTGGTATTGTGTGAGTGTCTGAGCAAATGAGGACAACAAAAACAAGCAGCAACGGATTCTAGAATAATTATGAACTTTATATATACATTCGAAATATTCGGGACCACTCAGCACACTCTGTCTTATTATCAGCTTTTCTACATGAATCCACTCTCGCGCATACCTAAAATTCTACTCGTTATGCAACACGTATAAATAAAATTCCTTGCGCTTTGATTGGTTAACAGCATGGGGAGACGGTGTTTTTTGCTTGGTTAACAGCATAAAGCGGCGCCATATTCTAGGAAAGAATCCTAACCCTACTCAATAAGCACTGGCTACCAGTCATTTCAGGGCTTTGATTGATATATGCTAAAACTTGTCACTTTTGTTTATAATATGGATTCTTTTGTTTATATGCCAACCCATTACAGACTTCACCAATTATTTAGATAGTCCAACTTGAAAGGTAGGTTTACGTATCATAAGGTCAAACCACGTAACTAATATACTTATAACTGAAAATCATTTGTATGTATTTCGCCTTTCCCAATTAAAATTACTGATTTTGCTTATTCTATTTCAGATTGTGACAGTTTTTACCTAGTCTTACGTCAGGATTTTTTCAGCTTTTCACTTCTAGCTTATTCACACTTTATCAGTGCATGCAGATAGATATGTAGACAGACAGACAGACAGGCAGGCAGACAGATAGATGGATGGATAATACATGACGGACGTTTCCTTATTTATTGTGTTTGCAAGGATATTACCTTGCATTGTGTTCCAGTGGTAATGTCACTTTAAAGCAGCATGCCTCCAGATCGTTCGACAACAATTTTTTTTTTTTTTTTAGATATCTTGAAATAAATGCTATATTTCTTATGAAGGCTTTAAAACTTAATTACTGACAAACTTTCTGTTACGTAAACACTTGAGAATTTGCTGTTTTTACTACTTTTTACGATGAAAATTGAAAAGCGTTTGTCACGCTTTTACTCCAGGTAAACTGTCTCGATTATAAATATTTATATTTTGAAGTCATTATTCATTACTTCAGCTATAGCGCTATTGGTTACGACGACGGGAAAATGTCTTTATTGCCGCGGCGGTCCGTCAATTCCCGACGCGGTCATCTTTTTTTCTTTATTTGGAACTTTTAAAATATGTTAGAAACAAAAATTCATATTCTAATGTTCATAATACGATCAAACTTCAATTTGAAAGAAAGATTATTTTTTAGCCAAATCTGGAGGCATGCTGCTTTAAGTCTTTATCTATTCAGGCGACAAATTGACATTTTGCCATTTCATATTCACATGAAAACTTTGCCCAAAGTAAGAACTTATGATTTTTTATTATTTGCCATCTTTGAATTATATTTAATGCTTTTGATGAAGTCGTTGAAGTACATAAGTTGTCTCATTCAAACTGAAATATAATATTGATATGCTAAGACATTATCTTTTATAACAGAAGAGAAATTTCACGTATTAACATCAGTAGAGATGGAAAGTGATGCGTTCCTGTCTTTTGATAAATAATGATGATTAATAACACACGTATAATTTGCTGAGATATTTACGGAAATATTTATTTTATTCACGGAATGAAGGTGATGGGACTGAACATTGTTCCTAAATGAATCGATTAGTTTGACAACAGGGGACCAAGTTTTGCTCATTAGTGGAAACGAAATAAGATCTGTAAACCTGTTTCTAGTTTTCGGAACTAAACAACATTCTGGACCTCTTATAATTCGAAAACGTTGAGAAGATTGTCCTCAAAACCATAATGTCCTGATGAATCAAGTATGTTACCAATCTTGTAGCTGTCAGTTCCAGTGTATGCCGGTCAAATTTTCTATTGCACGCTGTAATGGAATGTGTCCTCCGTATAAGTCCTGATGCCACATTTTGTATTGATATATATCTTAAGTATAAATGTGTATATGTTCCATAATGAAAATATTTAAGGTTTGATAACTATATAACTTATTACACGGCGGCTTATGCTGTTCTTGTTCCCTAACAGTTTTTTTTTTCTTTTTCTTTACATCTTTGAACCATTGTATGCTTCCAAGTTATTACAACTATCATCGATTGGCACCGCCGCGGGGTTAACATACGCATATGAGCTTTTAGATCGAACAAAAGACAGTTACATCGTAACATTTCGAATTCAAACAATATTTAGCAGTATTGTTATGCTCACTGTCATTCTCTCTGTATTATTAAGTTTGACTTCCCGTCAAATTGAGTGCCTCAGATATATTATTTGGCAGTGATAAATATGACAGAATAATGAATATGCTCCTTCTTTCAGCCAAGCAGTTTTTATACTACAATAGAGTTAAGGGTCAAATACCATTATTAGAAGTGTTCAAAAGACAAATAGTTTTGTTTTACCAGACCGAAAAATATACGGCCTCTCAAGTACTTAACTTGACAAAATTTCAAACAGACTGGGAAAAATATAAAAATTTAGTAGAATAAACGTACTGTATTATAAGTAAAATTTATCTTACAGCAACTGTTAAACATTGATTTTGTTTAACCTCCAATTACCATGCTGAAGTTAGATTAGGTTGGTCCATCCTTGATTTTTAGAGCAGTTCATGGCAAAATCTAAGGACCATCACAATAAAAATGCAATTTTAGCAGCCCGAGGTGCAGATCCTGATCAGGCTGCACTGAGGTGCAGAACGGCCTGGCTCTGCACCGATGGCAATCCTTTATAATTCAGTTTAAAGAAGTTAAAGGTTGATTTACATTGATAATAAAAGGAAAATGATATCTTTGAGCAACTGTTATAGGCAAATAGTTTTGGATTTTTCTCTTGCTGACACTTAGTTGAGTTTTTTGTCTTTTGTTTTGTCTTTTGTGTGTATAAGTAACCCGCTGGACAGTCCACAGGCAGAGTGTCTTTTCTTGGAAAATCATCAATATAATACAATATACTATATACATGTATATGTGTATAAGTATAAACAGGGTTCCGACTTCCACTTTGTCTCTTATTTTTAAACTGTTTCATAAAATCCTCGATTCTACATGCAATGACTATATAGTTGCTTGGGATACCCACTTTTAAACCATTTTTCTTTTTTGGAACCCTGTAGACACTGAATAAGGAAGTAAGACAGTTTGGTTCGCACTTAGGCCTTTTTGTACTTTTTTCTTTCTTTTTTCTTGGCAGAGGCCCTTTTTTCCTTTTCTTTCTCTGTTTGGGACCTCTTGTTCTCTAATGAGAGGCTTATAGACTAAGAGAAATAATAAGACTGGCTTAAAATTACATAATGACATACATTTTGGTCTGTTTTATGAAAGACAAATAAGCTGCTTGATAATACCTCTCTCTCTATTAAAAAATCCCCTGTTTCTAGGATTGAAAATTTTTATAACTATTTTGTAAGATTAATCCTTTTGAACAAGGCATTAAATATATTGATTAACATGTGAACTAGGTATTGTAGTTAAACTGATATATAAATCATTGTGAACTAGGTATTGAATAGTTTGATAACATTGTTACTACACTAAGTGTATACTATGCTCTGATATTTGTTCAACTTATATCTATGTTTATATTATGTCTGTAAGATGTGATGCGGGATGGGTCCCCGACCCCATCACATCATGGACGGGGATAATAAATGGGCCCCCTGTGGGCTGAAATTAAAAAAAAAAAAAAAAAAAAAGTTTGACTTCCCGTCAAACAATTTATTCCGAGATGGTTGTGTCACTGTTAATCAGAAAATGTACAACGTCCGTTGAATACCAATAACAGATTTATTAGCCTTATACGTGCTTTGTTTAAGTGGTGGATTTCATACGCTGAAAATTGAGAAACAACAAAAGCAGCTTCTTAGTTGTTATTCAGTATCATTATTTTGTATGCTAAATGACTCTTAATTGATAACAAGTTTTACCAATTCGATTTGTTTTTCTTAAGCATAGGATGAATATTGTAAATTTTAGTAATTTACATGTACTTCTTGCATCAGTGCAGACAAATTAACGAATATTATGTTTACATTCAACCAAGGAATTCCAATTTCAAACGTTTTAATCACCAGGTTTAAGTTACAACAAAAAATGCCAGTTTTCGATTGTTTTAATAATTGACTGTTAACGACAGCGGTTGAAATAATCATGGAAAGCTGGAAACATAATAGGCTTTAAGTATAAAAGAGAGATAGTTATTTTCTATCTATCATAAATTTCGTTATAATCAGTTCATAATTCATTATGTATGTTTAACTTGTATGAGAAAACAAAGGCTGGGAATGATTATTTATTATTTCACGAGGTAACATTTTCAGACAATTCTTTCTGCATATTTTTGAGATGGTATTCACCACATATTAGGGAGCATGTGAGGTCTTCTATGGTCTCCAATTCATTTAAATGTTATTGTAGGTTTTACATCTCCTTTGTGTCACCTCATACATATTAAAGTCTTCATACAATAGCCAGTGGAAACACCAATTTTATCTTTCATTTTATAAAATTTTGGCAGCCCATTGTCTATTTCGTAGAGATATCGTCATTCTTTTCATTCATACTGAAATGTTGAGATGACAAATAATTTGTAGCACTGTTTTGCAATTTTCACAGTTTTACTTTAACAAACAGATTACAGGTTTTTAAAATTGTTGAAAAATATTTTTCATTGGGTACGAGTCTGAAAAGCATTTTAAGGACGTTGGACGTTAGTCGATGTGCTTATTAACATTATTTCTTTGAATTGACCCGAATGACGTTTATTTCCAAATATAGTTACCCATCAGAAGAATATTGGCGTCAAGAATACTACCTCTGATTTAGAAACGGTTCTGTTCAGGTCCCCGCATGTGCCTAAAATATTATCTTAAGTGTCATCCACCTTATGAAACTTGGAAATCTCCATGTGTTTTCTACAGTGTTTACGTGTCTTCAAAAACAAAAACAACAGCTAAACTGTCCCTCTTGAAATTTCCGTTTTGTTCTTTTTTCCTGTCTATGGAGACCGTATACAACAAACGACTGACAGTAAGATAATTCACATTTATTCTGTTTTAAAAAGCAAGAGTGTTTAATCTTACGTTTTCTCGTTGCAAGGAAGATGTGCTAATCAGCCCTTTAGTTGTTTTAGATTGAATTAAAATTGATTTCATAGTCCTAACTGCTTTCGCCAATAGTTCAGATGAGAAATTATTATTTAGCGCGAATCCTGACAAGTTTGTCATTAATCAAGATTAGATGCGCGATCTCTTCGCTTAATAGCAAATCTGATTGTTATTTTCTTAGGGAATTCGTAATGAAGAAGACGATCGTATTTCTTATGACATGTTAATTACGTTCTTGACGGCCAAGATAATGTACGAGAATATTCTGTAAAGAATTTTATAACGATTATTTCTTGTGTTTGGTGTTCAGAATTATATTGTTGTTCCGGTCTAGAGTTGAACAAATCCAGCAGGAATAAATTAGTCTTTTCATCTCCATGCGTGTATCGTTTTAGATATACTTTACCACAGAAGGTGTCGCCTTCTTATAATATTTTGTAGAATAAAGTATTCTATGTTTATTATTTCATTGCATCGTATGAGGAATTATTCTGCCTAGCGTGCGTTTCACTGTACATTTTCTTCTCATTTAAGCTTTTCTCTGTAAGTTTTATTATCTGTCCGTGCAATAAAATATTATACTTTTAAGTTAATTGACATGGCTTGTCGGAGAGTTGTCAATGGTTTTCAGTTCTCTCCAGATTGGTTTCCTCTCTGCTTACAAATACATTGATTACGTTAAAACAGGTTTATGGTCCATAACTCCAAAAGCTTTTAGCATGTTTATTAGATTGGCAAAATTAAGAAGACACCAAAATGTTAATGCTATTCTAGCTATTCTGAGAACATTTCTGAATGATAGATTTTCTTGTATTGGGTCTTAATCTGAAACTTCATTTTCGTCCGGTACAATTCCTAATGCTTTCAAATTTTTCTGATGTATTTTACAAACATCAAAAAAAAAACTTGATAATTGTGTTCGTTTTGGAAGAATGCCAAACCACTTCAGTATATTCATTTAATACAAATTTAAAAAGCCAAGTTCTTTCGTTAAATTCTGGAGAAAATGAACGTTTTTCCAGCCAACTACATTAATTCATTTTATACAAAAATGTTACTGGGCAAGTGATATTTCATAACCGTGTTATTTAGTAAGGAATATGTCATTACATTATATAGATATTTGGCAAGAGATAGTACTACTTGGTAAACGAAATGTCATTACATTGTTAGTTGGCAAGTGATAGTGCAATTTCGTAAATGATAATAATTTGGTAAGTGATATGCCATTACAATAGTGACATTGTTAATTGGTAAGTAATATGTGATGACAGCGTGATTTGGTTAGTGATTTGTTATTACAGTGTTATTTGGTAAGTTATAATGTTATGTCATTACAGGGCTATTTGGTATGTGAAGTTTCATTAGAAAGTATTCAAAATATAGCTTGCAACATTAATCTGGAGAAGAATAGATATTCAGTTACTACAATTCACTAAAGTCATTACCTTTGCTAAAATGTCATGATTATGGCATTTTAAGGGCGCGCAAAATACATGACGATTCTTTGTACAAATAGGTTGCCGCTTATCGTAAGCGGTCTGCTCACTCCATGTTTCAATAAATTCGATTAGCAATGCATACAAAAAAAGCTTTAAGGTTAATAGCTTGATAACATCGACCTTACATTTGGGTGAACAAATCATTTACTTATTACGTATTAAGTATGTATGACATGTTTTGAAATGGATATGAAACATATTTCACAGTTTTAAATTGGATTGAATTGGATTGAATTAAATAAATACGATGTGTGTACAACAAAAAAACTTGCTACTGCAGTCATTTCTTTCGATATGAATTGCAAATCTATGACAGAAAAATCAAAATGACATGGAAAGGTACATTGTTTCCCGGGGAGACAAATGATCCGGACAGCTATGTATTATTTTCTTCACAACGATTTAGTCAACTGCATTCTGACATTAAATAATTCCATTGATGCTTTGCAATATATTCAGTTTTAACTATCGTCTATCTTTTATAACATAGCTTATTAATGACCCGTACATAATGTTTACACTCTCGCGATTGTTCCCATTTAGTATTCAGATATATAGTCCTTTTTCCTTGGAAGAAGCTCTTTTTAGCATAATACCTTTACGGATATATTTTCAGAATTAGTTGTACATTATGTTAATTTGTGTTTTATCAGGATAGTTATAATTCAGCTTGTGTTACTTTTATACCAGCTGGGCAAATGGTATCAAGCGAGCAAATTAATACAATTTTAGCTTGAGGCATCTGTATTGTTTTGGCTTTTTATTGGAGCATTTGAAAACTGATTTTACTACATCTATATGACATTTTTGCCGCTGCAAGCTCTACTGTATTCCTTCATTTGTTCATTTCGTCCTCTTTGGCTCTATGATTAACTTTATCTATGGATTTGTGTGTACATTTTATTCATGTGGCGTTGCGGTTTCAGAGGAGGTTGCGTTTCTGGAACGTTTCTTTACCAAATGGATATTTATTCTTGCTTTTCACGGCTTTGGAGTTTTTATACATCAAATTTCTTACTCTCAAGAAATTAATCGCCAGAAATTATATTTCTTACGTTATATTTATTAGGAATACAAAATATTCTTGTCATAATGACGGGACTGGGCTTCGTTACTTCTACATTTGCTGATACTTATTGGCCCTTTCAAGTGTATGTAGACATTGTTCAGAGTAATGAAAAAGACATTTGACTGACATTTCCTGTACATAATTTTATTTCATCTGCTACAATCAATAGATGTCATGAATAAGGTACCAATCGTGAAAGTAAGTACGTCTTCACCTTAAAATAGTTATATCTGTTGTCATTAACATATACGAACCTTGGCATTACACATATACAAAAGAGAAATTGTGAATAATTACAAGTCAACATTACACACGTTAATAACCTTTTTGTTCATTTTTAATTAATTTATATATAATCTCTCTCTCTCAACATAGTGGGTTTGCGACCAGCAAGGATCCAGACCAGCCTGCGCATCCGCGCAGTCTGGTCAGGATCCATGCTGTTCGCTAACAGTTTCCCTTACTGCAATAGCCTTTGAAAGCGAACAGCATGGATCCTGACCAGGCTGCGCGGTTGCGCAGGCTGGTCTGGATCCATGCTGGTCGCAAAGCCACTATGTTGGTTTTCCCATGGCGCGGCTCAAATTATTTGCCCGAAGAATGGTGTTCATCACAATACAGTTTATTTTGCATGTGACCCATAATACTGTTGATATGGTAAGTTTTCAGTTCCAGAAATATCTAGAGGTTGGAAAATGGTTTTCCAATTATCAGACTGTTATGAATTCCTACTTAATGTATTTGCATTTAGTCCATTAGGATAAACAACTGATATACAATGCATAATTTGTTTAGGCATGTCTCAAGAGGTTAACATGTAAATATTTATGAGAAACGGCTTTAGTGATAAGAATATAAACGGTCATTCGAACGAAACTCAAATCATGATTGCGAAAAATCACATTTTTTGCCAGACGTCAACTCAAAGAAAAGCAGAACAGTTTTTAGTTAAACTCGATCAAATTGATAAAAGAACAGTATAATCATTTGAATAACTTTCGCTATTAAATTAAAATTAAGCGTGCATAACAAAGTGGAAACCTTAACGTTTCACTATAAATTTGTAAAATCTTAGTATGTGGCGAACTGGATTAAGAGCGGTATAAAGCAAATGTAATCAAGAATTTATACTTATGCTGCCATTTGTGTTCTTTTTTGTAAAGATTTGATCAAAGCATTTCGCCTAATTGCTATTTCTCCGCCTATTCCTTTTCCCATTTACTTGTGGAGATTAACGTTTGCAAGTCCCATTTATTTTGTTTATTATTAATACACGACGGAAATACGATTGAAAAATGTTCAAGCAAAACATTAATGTCTCGGAAGCAAATAATTTGATGATGATAAATACTTTTATACTTGAAAACTTATTATTTCTTAAGCCTTGAAATTGGCAAGGAAATGTTTCATTCTTCTTTTTGTGTTTGTAACGCCACACGTCTCTTTGTAGGGTGCATAGATTAAGAACTCAGTTTTTAACACACACAGATCTATTTATAAGATAAACTGTACTAAGAATCGATTCAGGCATAAATGCATCAGTTTTTAAACAGCTTTTGTCCAACGCCAAACTTTTAAATAATTTTTCTTTTAAGCTGAAAATTCTATGTTACATTAACCTAACCGCTCTAACTCCTTCCAAATCTTCCATACTTTTTAACCCTCTTACACCCTCTCTCTAACTGCTATTGTTCAATTATCCTTCTCCCGTTCTGTAAAACATTGATTTTGCCTTTCATCTAATTGGATTTCTTTTGATTCAGTCCTCTTTTTATGCATTTTTTCCTAAGTATTTATACCTTTTTTTCAAGAATTGCATCGCAATAACATATTTAAAAACATGTCGGAATATTCATAGCAAAACAATATGTCCTTCAAAACTTCCTTCCATCATGTACACATTTAATCGTGAAAAACAGATGAAGAAGCAGTCACTAGTGGGTATTTTTGTAACTAAATGACTAGAACTGAATCAAACAAAATGATAAAGGTCAAACCTAATAGACAAAACAATTGGCAGTGATTCACTTTCCTCATGTTGTAAATAACAATAATTTGCTGACAAGGTAAACAAAGTAATTAACATTTCTGAGCAACTAATATAAGTTCCATCGAAAACAATAACAAAAAGAACCAGGACAACCAAATCAATTTCTGTTGAGAACTTTGCAATATCAGACCAGTTATAATAGTAAACAAAGACATTTAGGCCAAAACTTAATGGATAAACATCCTGCATTTAAGAAATTTGCCAGAGAAGTAAACACCAACAATGATCTGAACATGTAAACAAAATTGGTATTACTAAGATGCTACCCAAAGCACAAATTATAGATAAAATAAACACATAGCTTTGTAACTGATAGCTGACAAGCGCGCTGTCATTGTATTACGTGTTGATGAATAAGGTAAAAAAGAAGATATTAATGAATCAAAATAAATACAATATTGTTTTCATAACAACATCGTATACTGAAAAAGTTGACCTTGAATTCTTGAATATCTAATTATATGCTTTTTTTAAAATCAAGTTTTAATGTGATTAGCGTACCTTAAATTGTTAGCTCTGTACTGAGCTGTACGGAATTGAAAATAGAACTAAATAAGAGGTTCTAAATAAGATCCCGGAGCACAAAGATTCTCGTCAGAAGATTTCAGTCAAAATTGCATAAAATAAAAAGGAAATTTGTTTGTTTTAGTATGATATCTAATCAAGTAGACGTAAGTGCATGCGCTGAACAACCATGGTTATCCTTGCACAGTGATATGGAGTCTTCGTTATTTGGGCAATTATATACACGACTCCCGGATAAAAATTATCTACAAATATCAATAATTTAGTGGTACTATACGCATTTACTAACTTTTTGCCCACGGGTCATTATTAGTTATTCATTATTCATTGAAGTAAATCTTGATAATTTTTATCATTCCTGCATTATATCTGTGTCCTCTTCAATGGACTGATTCATGCGCTACTTTCACGAACGGGTAATTTTGATGTGTCCACAATTGTTTCACAAATTAGTTTCTTTTAGAACTGGCCATTTTCAGAAGTTAATTAGGTAATAAAATAGTTATTTTATGGGTGTCTTGGGCTACAGCCAAATGTTTTGTTCAACATCATAGACTTTCGTAAATATTTGGAAAGGACTACTTTGTCAGTATCTTTTATGTTTTGGCCATTCTTTTAACATATTAATATATGTATTTTACTTCTCTGTAGGAGACGGGTTTATTGCTTTTCGTTCTCATAGCTTTGTCTGTTACTTACTTAATCAGAAAAGCAGAATTTTGAAAATCTCAAAATTAAATGTACACAACTCGTTGTGTGTTTCAAGAATCTGCCGTCTGTCGATGTGAAGAAGGTGAGGAATGTATGTCTATTTCAATCTAAACGCGATATTATACATGTGCTAACATAGAAACCTATTATAATAACCTATTGAATAGATATATGAAATACCTATTAGAGAATATTTTTTCTAACATTTGTTTGAATATTGAACTCTATGTCCTCGTGTTGTCAATTCTGCTAAATGTATAATCTTATGTACTGTTTTATCTTCTGTTTGGAATCTGTTAAGATGTTTCTCCATGACGTTTTCCTGGGAGATTGCTTGTAGTTTTATACTATGTGAGAAAAGATGAAGCCATTCGCGCAAATAAATGCATTTTTGCCGACTGCCGGCTAGTGGAACAGTTCACGAGAAACTTTAAAGCCAATTAAAAAGTTAGAAAAAATGTATATCGACATTTTCAGAATCAGATATGTAAGATAAATATGTTTATAACGGGCTAGAACTATGTGTATTCATGCTGCTTACAATAAACATTAATAGTACTTTGTGTAAAGCCGAATGGTTGGTTGACCTTCGATTAAATAAGCAATGTCTTAGACAAAATTTTTATGTATTATGTTGTAAGCTGATTGTGTCTAATCGTAAAACACATATATAAGTCCGTAGTTGGTCTTAAAATACAATGTCTCCAGATAAACAACAAAATTTCCACAATCCAATTACATTTGAAATGATTTGTCTTTTCTGGATTTTTAACTGCCAGAACTAATTTGTTTTTGGCATGTCACTGATGTTCTCTGAGAAAAAGGGTCAATGCTCTCTGTGTTTTCTTTTCATTAATTGTCAGCAAATTATTGAAGATCTACAGTCATTGTTCGTTCGAACACGCGAAGCCTGTAGAAGTTTGTTCGAACCATCGGTAGTTAGAATTTAGATTAATGCCATGTATATTAAGTCGACTCAACAAACAAAAACATGCATATCTACGACCTTTAAGATATAATTTACATCTTGTTAAGAAGTTTACGACAAGTTCTAACATATTGGTATTCACTCATATTTGTTTAAATGGCATGATATTTATACTGTCCTTAGACGATAAACAATTATTTAGTAAGGTTAAGCAAATATCACCTGAGTGTAGACAACTTAACCTTCCCCTAATTACCAATTTCATTTGGTGTAAAAAAAAAACACTGCTGAATTGTGCAAACTGACCATTGAAATTCGGCTCTTGCTTTTGTTGTTACAGCCGGAAGGTGTTATCATAATCGTTGGGACCGGAGGTACGGTTCGAAAATTCAAGCCATCCGTGCTCTAGTCATCCTTGGTAGAACCCTTTGTATTATTTAGGGCTTTGCCGGCACCACACGTGCTGCTTGTGTGAAGGGGGAAGAGGGATAGGGGATGTTACAACGATCCGAGCTCAAGTAAACGAATTTTGACTAGAATATGCTCTTTTCATTTCTATCCTTTTTATTATAAGATATTGCTAACCTAAGACATGATCTGATTTTTATTAAGTAATAAAAATTACAACAGATAATAAACAGCATCATCACACATTTAGCTTGATATGTCTTATATTAAAACCTATAAGCAACAAGGCACGTCAAAGGCAACAAGAACAACAGACAAGTAGAGAAGCAACTGAAATGTAAAGATAAAGGAGACGAATTGCTGTATAATCGTATTCACAAACAAGATACATTTATACATAGAGGATATTACATGAGTGTCTTTTCTTATAGAATTTATTAGACGAGTTGAATAAAATGATAAAATGCAAGGATCATTTTATTCAACGAGTTTAATAAGTTCAATCTGAAAAGTCACAAATGCAATATTCTTTTTATCACATGTTATTCTTTCCTGTCGAAACATTAACAAATATACTTTCTTTTACTATATAAACAAGTCAATTTGACCAACGTCTCCTATACTGTAAATGACGTCGACGTCAAAGCTTTATTACACTAGTGTATTATCATCTTAATGTAATGACGTTATTACACTCACACGACGTCAAACATGTGATAAAACTGTTTATTATATACCTATATAAATTCTGTAAAAATCGGCATGTATTTCACAACTAAATATAAACAGGCAGGCAAAAATTCCGTATTGCACCTTTTAAAATCCGTATTGTACCTTCCGTATTGTATGCTGCTGGACGTTTTTCATTAATATGCATAACCTGACGCAGTTCTTTAAATAGCGCACATAAAAACTTCACTAAGTTCCATTAATATCGATAAACATTGAAGATTTCGTTCAAGAACAAAACAAGAATCAAAATGGTAAAGGCATATAATAAAAGGGTCATTATAACAGTAGCTAGATCTGGGACTTTGTATTCGGCTCTCGTGGATTTTGCAAGGTCGGATCACACTCGGCGCTTGCGCGCCTCGTGAGATCCGATCTGGCAAAATCCACTCGAGCCGAATACTGCATCCCAGATCAAGCTACTGTTATAATAACCCTACTTTATTACAATGCATTCAAACTGAATATAGGTACATCGCCGTGGATTGGATGGCAATATTTGTTAAGTAAACTTTGTGTTTGGATGGCAATATTTGTTAGTAAACTTTGTGTTTACGTGCCGGTGTCTACCTATTCTCAAATTTAACACAAACCCAATTTGAGTGAGCAAGAACTCGTATAAATTAAAAAACAAAGAAATATGATTTTACATGTATGCAAATGAATCATTATGCATACGACTTTTGTCAAAACGGCAGCCCATTTACATACGTTCAACATGTCACATGTTCAATTTATATACGACAATCCGTTTGTAGTTGTTTATATTAATCTCTAGTTTGGAAGACGCTACAGCTATGATTAGAATTGTTCAGCCTCATTTCCTTTAGATGAATTCATTATTTAGAGCATTTCTCCATTGAATTTTAAACTAATATTAAGAAATTATTGATTTGCAAGAAAATAGGTGTTTCTCAAAGAAGTTTTCTCGCATGCGTTATGAGATAATCAAGTTTTCAGCACAGATCAATGGTTTTGAAATTTCTTCATTTCTGAGCTTTTTTTATTATAGATATTCTCTCACACGAGGAGCAGAATTAAAGTATGATTTCCTCTTACTGTATTGCACTGACATATAGTCCATTACTCATCTTACTGTATTGCATTTACATGTAGTCCATTACTCCTCTTACTGTATTGCATTTAGTCCATTACTCCTCTTACCATATTGCATTTAGTCCATTACTCCTCTTACAGTATTGCATTTAGTCCATTACTCCTCTTACTGTATTGCATTAAGTCCATTGGTAAAGCGACCCGGAGAATTAGCTGAGATTTGCCTGATTTGTTGTTGTTGTTGTTGTTTTAACAATACGAAATTTGTGAAAAAGAACTTTGTTTTTGCATTATTCATTTATATGCCACTAGGAAAGTCATCTGGCACGTAAAAATTAATTCCATTCGAATAATTTTAATTCCTCGTCTGTACATAAAAACACCACCTATAACTTATTACACGAAACTAATGATTACGGACCTTGATGTTTTGAGTTTTATGTCTTTTCTATAGAGATCTGCACGGTGTCCGTGCATTTACTATGTTCTATTACCATAACATGCAGAGGAAATGATGACCCTTGGTAGGAATTCGATTAATTGCCGTCTTTATTAAAAAGATATAATCGGACAGACAATAGGAAAAAACACCTTCTGCTCTGTGACTTTGGTGAACGGTTGATATATATGTAAATCATCATGGTTAGTATTCTAGCAGGTGTTCTTCAACGTTATTCTAACGTATTGAGAAATACCTGAATATTTACAATCGGTATTACAAAGGACTTGGAAATGAAAACATTATCGAAAGTTAAAACAAAACGGTAACAAGTCAGCATTTGAAAATGATACTTGCTTTGAAAAATACTGTATTGACAACAATAAACTCTAATTTAAACCTAGTGTAATCGACAAGATATGACAGCATAAATATAATGCAATTTAGAAATTGCAAATGGGATGACATTATCATTTAATGAGTTTACACATTAGTAAAAACTAATTTTGTTATTATATTCTTTCTAATAAATAATTATTTTAATCTTCGAAATTTCAAAAAAAAACAAAAAAAAAAACATCCAACAAAAATTCTGAATTTTTGTACTTATAGGTTATTAGATTTGTATAGAGAAATATGCATGAGTTCTGCAACGGAAATATTGCGCGACTTTAGGAGCGAAAGAACGAGTGCATATTTCTTGATGCAAATCTAATAATCTTTTTGTTACATGCGCATCTATACGTAAAATTATTATATAAATGATTCAAATTTATTATTAAGCCTGTGTAAAATTGAAAATATCGTCGTTTAAGAACTTTTAAACGCGACGGAATACATGAAACGTATGTGACAAATGACGTCACACACCCAATATAAAATTTGAACGTCAATATGGAAAAATATTGACGTTCCAGGTTCCATTGAAACTTAACGGAGTTTTTTAATGAGTATGTAATAATTGATAATATTGTTATAGTAATCTGCATGGTGTGTTACACCGTTCACTGACCATAATATTATCTATGGTGTTATTTTAGATGCTACTTTTAGAATTATACTTCTAGTTTTTCAGATAGGTTACCCGTATACATTGACTTTCCTGAAATTTTTCATTAAGTCAAACCCCAGCCCGCAAAGGGCTAGGGGGATGTATCTCTTGAGATCTTGTGATTGCGTAAAGAAAACATCTTACATACATCACCATCTCAATAAGCTGGTCATAAATTCTAAATGATGACTTGTAACTTAAAATTCATATACATTAAATAACTGAATAACTGTGGCACCCTAGCGGGCAGGTACTGGATCAGCTTCAGTGAGAATGTCCTTTCAAATCAACATTTTCTAGTGGGCTATTTAAGGAAACAATTTCATTTCGCCCACTAGAATGATAACAGACAGGCAAGGACAGATGAGTTATCATTTGCCGCCATTGCATTACGTATATTGCTTCTAGTAAGGTCGCTATAGTCCCCAAGAGACGAACCATTGTTTTTTATTACAATTGAAATTATTTCCACATGGGATACATAAGACACGTAAGAAGAGATGACATTTTATGTATATGAAATTCTTAGAGAGAAGACGATGCGCTCCTTTCCTTTTACGAAAGGAATAACGATTTTAATGACTGTGAGTAAGTCTTAATAGTTGAAATATTTCTGATGTAAACAGATACGTGTAATAACATTAAACGTACCTTAAGAGATTGTGTGTAACTTATCATAACACAAGACGAAAAAGAATGCTCTTAAGCCTGAAAGTTCCGCTGAATCTTGTATGGAAGATGGCTATGAATGCCAATATTACGATTGTGAGTGTTATAACACAAGTTTTCTTTAAGATGATTTTACCGATGACACTGCGACCATTGGAAATTTTCCTCTGAGTATTCCTGGTCAGTGTCGCACTGTATATATATATATAAATAATTTAAGTATTACATTAATCGTGCGCATGTTTAATATTTTAATAGAAGAAGGTATTTTTGGTTCAATAATTTTATTAAATTGTTGCTTTGAAGTGTGCGAAGTGTTTTAAGATAGGAGTTTTTCTCACGGCTTGCTCTATGACTGAAGATGAGTTGTATGCTGAGGGTATCACAATGCTAATACTGTAACCTGCCAGTGAACTACTGATGATGTTTTATTTTCGTGTTTGGCTCATCAGTTTTCATCATCAGTTTTCAAGCGACGACGTCACATCAAGTAAGTCCTGGTAAGAAATTCGAAAACAAACAAGAGAAAACATTTAGTCGGCTTCCGACTGTTAATGTAGACATGTAAAATATTCAAATAATGCGGAAACAATTTTTTTATGAGAGATATTTATTATCAGTCTACCATTATGTTTCAAATAATTGCGTCTATCAGCTACCTAAGATAGTTATGTGATATGTCTGCCTAGCTTGTGTTAGGATCAACAATGATAAAATATTAGTTCGTAATGTTTATTTTTATTTGTCACCGTATCATTACCTGACAATTGTTTCAATGTAAATATTCCTGAGGTAAAGTACTACACACATAAAGATGATGTAACTTCTTACCTTTCAAGACAACTTTCACTATAGGTTTTAATTGCTCAGGGCAATTAGGAGAAGCCAACGCCACGATAAGAGAACGTCAATGCAACATATTTAGAGTCGCGTTCTGCGTGTGCAAAAGTGACGTTCCTTCGTTCTACTGCGCTGAATTTTGTTCGGAGCGAGAAAGTTCTGTTGTCATGGTAAAGGCGAAAGAATTAGACAACCGAAAAACAGCAATTTACTGTTCTGTCATTGTAGTGGGGACGACAGAACACCAGAACGAATATAAATCAGCATAGACCTACACAATGTAAACAAAACATGTCCCGTATGTAGACGACACTAATTTCCTCTGTACAAATGACCATTAATGTTTAAACAAAACTTGCTTCACATTTAATCATTCAGGAAGATCTATTTCTAGATACTGATATTAATGTACGTAAATATCAATAAAAATGCTATCAATCTATTAAACATCAGTCCATTTTGCACAGCTGAGGCTTTCCGGATAATTTTAAGAAACTTGAAATAATGACTTTTTTCTAATGTACTCTTCAATGTTCGACTGAACGATCAGTATGCAGTGAAGGAGCATGATTTATCTAGTAAAGTGTGGTCGTATGAATATAAGCTGACAAGCCTTTACTAAGAAATATTCAAAATAGTCCGGTCAATTTTCTGCTCCATAGTTTATCACGTTCCCTACGAAAACATCCAACACAATAATGTTTGGGAAATACAAAATGTCAAGAGATAAATAGATTGAAGTACATGTACAATGTTTTTCTCATGGAAATATTCTGCACGTTGATATTCTCATGAGATTTCCCGGTAATAACTCTGATGGTATTTGTCATTAGTTTTATATGCTATTATGAGGAAATGCTTATAACCTGTGCAGATGAAAGTGTAAAATACGACTTCATACAATGAAATTGAAATTATTCTCCAGGCAATGTAAAAGGCAGATCAGTCTCTAAACATTTTCTCTTATGAAATATCTTTGTATTTAATTCAGATTTGCTGCAGTATAATTTCCCATGAGAATTGCTGGTAGATTTTCTTATGTTTCAAGACCTTTTATATCTCAAAATCTGACTTTTAGACTTCAGTATGTCATTTCCTTCTATCATATATACTCTCGAAATAATAGCAAAGGTTCTTACATGCTGTACAATATATGGAGCGGGGTAAGATATGTCTAGGTAATTCGTGATATATTTACCGAAACCGTTGTAATTCTATTCGCTCTGTTTTCGCTAATACAAAAGACATTTGTATTTGCGAAATTTCCAAAAAACACCTAGAGGTTCGTTTGTTTATGACATTTGAAATGTACAGTGAAAGAACATTAGAATACCGCAAGCAACATATATAACACAATTCCATATTCAAAGGGTGATGGAGTAGCTTTTTATCAACAAAGAGACCAAATATCGGTCAAAATTATTAATAACGCCTTACATAAGTATTATAGTTCTATTGTTTTCGTTTTGTATCAAGGAATTATCTCTCTAACAAGACCGAAGTACTTGAGGATTTTGTGATATTTTTGGGGTAAACAGTAAATTGAATCCTTGGGCGTTTGATTTCTAGTTGAGAAAGTATATTTTCGGGGATGATGTGTTAATTTGTACGTACAAACAAAATATGTATCCTACTTTTTATACTGTTTCTATACCACTGTTATTCTTGAAGTATTTTCCTACACACTACCTTGTATTGAACACAAATTCCAATCTTGAGGAATGTCGAAGTGCTCAATCGCATTATGTTGGCACACACAGAACCTCCATTGTATGTCCAGTTGCAACTAAAATAGCGAGACTACAAATATCTGAAATATTATCTTCGTTCACTTCTTTGTTTGCTGAAGGTTACGTTTTCATTGATAACCAAATAAGAGCTTGTAATGCTTTTTTCAACATTTATTTCTTTCAACTATTTTATTCTATTTTGTGTTTCTATTCTGAATTCCGAATATTCTAAATAGACAAGTGTCGTGTCTTTCTAAATGCTGTCAAAGTAAACTTGAGATAATACATTATTAACCGACACTGTTGTTTTGCAATTTCCATTGTCACAAAACAACAAGCTCCCAACGGAAAAACACTTAATTTCATTTAGACACCGAGTTGTGAGTTTGCATACAAAACTGCAAAAACACAAAAATAGATGTAACTCAAGCGGGATTTGACAAAACTTATAATCGATTACAAGAGAAAGTAAATAGTGCTTAATCGAAACTTCGTTTTATCATGTATCCGATTTGAAGACTTATCGATCTGGAAAATGTAAAATCGACCAGAGGACTGATAGTATGTCTTCGTAAGTCCTGTATGAATATACTCAATTTTTATGTCCATAGGACATACCCACGTACGGGCGGTGTAAGTGAAACAATACTTTGTTTTATTAAGGGAGATGATTACCTGTTACCTGTCGACAATGCAAAACTAAATAAACTAAATTTTACTTAATTGATGAGAAATCAAAACTTGACAATTTGAGGATGATATTACAAGTTAGATCTTGTGTTGTTTAACTAATGTGCGACACAAATTTAAAATTACTTACTAATTACAACTCAGTCGTTAAACTCAGTCGTTACTGTGTGAAAACATCAGTGATAGGCTAAGTGCACGAGATCATACATTGCTAGAGTGAACAGTTAAAGACCATAATGTAATGTTACTGGATGATGGTATAGATTACTTCAGGTGTAAAACTGATAAACATTCATGTAAAATTATATGACTCTAGGCCAGAAACTTTTTTCAAGGAGAGCGCAATACATGTTAAAAAATACCAAATCCAAAGACCGTAATTCTTCCGTTTCTGGATGAAATAAAATGCGCACTAACATTTGTGAAGAGCAAAACGTCTCCAGATCATATTCCTACTGTCCCAAAACTTAATGCCTTAGAAATAGAATAGAGGCGGTATCTGCTCCGCAAACGAGATTGGTCTTCCATTTACCAATTTGCAAAACCAGTAAATGAGGCCATATTTACTATAAGATCGTTTAAAATGCCAAAGCTAAGAACGTTTAATTTACCGGCCTTAACACGATATGGTGGTAAATCTGAAGCCTAGCTTCCAATGTAAGAAATATTTTGTTGACAACATTGATATAATAGTAAATCAACAATTCTTTTTATTCAACCAATCACTAATGAAACGCATTAGTAAAAGGATGAAGGAAAATTAATAAAGTCTAATTTTGCAGCTTTCTGTCCGAGTACGGCTTTTGAACGTTTTATCAATAAGACAACGATACTTTGTCGACGGTATCATGAAATAAAATATGCATAGAATATAAATTGACAAACATTGTCTAACAGCAGAGAGACTCATAAGGTCTTACCGAAAAGCTTAGTAGAAGATATGCTCATAATCCTGGGAAAAACAGCTATCAAAATATTTTTTGCCTAATATCTCCGTACCGAGAGTAAAACCGACTAAGCATATTGGTATGTTTGTTTGTTTGTTTGTTTTGGGTTTAACGCCGTTTTTCAACAGTATTTAAGTTAGGTAACGGCGGGCAGCTAACCAGTGTTCCTGGATTCTGTACCAGTACAAACCTGTTCTCCGCAAGTAACTGCCAACTTCCCCACATGAATCAGAGGTGGAGGACTAATGATTTCAGACACAATGTCGTTCATCAAATAGTCAAGGAGAACATACGCCCCGCCCGAGGATCGAACTCGCGACCCCGCGATCCGTAGACCTACTGAGCTAAGCGGGCGGGCTTATATTGGTATGTACAGATATAAATACACTTGATATACAATTTGAAACCAAAATTCACAGTTACCACAGGACACAGACCTACTTACTCTCTGCTATAACAATTCTCGTTAAAATTATATGAAGTCTTAGTTTTACAACAAAAAGAATAACATTAAAATGTCAAACATATTGTGACAATCAATTACTCATAAAACCTTTATTAGAACAATTGTGCCTTCAGTTTTGTAAAATCCTAGGGGAATAACTTGAACAATCTTGGTAGAGGACCACTAGATGATCCTACACACCAGATATCAAAGCCCTAGACCCTGTGGTTTTGGACAAGAAGATTTTTAAAGTTTTTCCTTTCGGTTGCCATGGCAACCAGAGTTCTGCATGGAATTCAATTCTTTGAATAATTTGAAAGGGGGTCACCCAAGGATCATTCTTGTGAAGTTTGGTGTAATTCTGCCCAGTGGTTTTCAAGAAGAAGATTTGTTTAGAAAATGTTGACGGACACATGACGGACGACACACGACTGACGACGGACGACGGACATTGAGCGGTCACAAAAGTATCAAATAATGGGGACATCGGTTACAAAACGTTGTTCTGAACTAAATAATGATTAACAGTGTAGATTTTTTATAACAGAATCATGTACTATAGCCAAACAATTGTTGCACAAAACAATGTCAACGAGACTACGACGTTAGAAGCAGGAAATAAGGAAGTTATCAGTTAGATGAGATATTTCAAATATACTTCTGCAGACAAGCACGTAATTCACTTTAGATTGTGTTTGTTTCCTTGAAAATATTTTTGGTTCAGTTGCTAATTTAAAATAAAACCTGTGATGAATGTTACTCGTTTTTTTTCGGATTTTTGTTTGTTTTACATACAGACCGCTTCTTCGCGTACACTAACATTTCTTTAAAGAAATATTGCTTTCAAAATAATTTACCAGACAGTATAATGTGTTTGTTCACTTACGTTTTTTTAAAGAATATTCTCATAAATAAAATTATGAATACGACGCTGTCTGCATCGGTGATTATTTACAGTCTAGATGCATTTCCTTAAATGATGATATTTCCAGAAGATGCATACCGATCCTAAATAAATCTTTGATATAATCAAACAGGCAGAGCGCTTTGTTGAGAAGACTAGACTTGTTATGATTGTTTCATGAGGAGCAGAAATAAAGTATTAATTCCATTTATTGCATTGCAATTATTCCATTAGCAATGTAAATAACAAGTACTTAGTTTGTTTAAACCGATCCAGAGATATACAACTATTTAAGAGAATTGTCTGTTAAGATCTGTATTCTGCATTTGTTAATTATATGCCGCTATGAAAATCAAAGAAGAAAAACGTTATTCATTAAATTCAGAAAAAAACATGGTAATTGGTAGGAATTCGATCGATTTATTTCCGTCTTTCTTCTCTATGAAAGGGGTTGTCGACTGATATGTAGTTGAATGGTTGCAACTTCCTTTAACGTTATTCTAACATAGAGAGTAATAAAGTGAAAAAAATAACATAATTTTAAAATTGTCACTTATTTTGACAAAATACTGTCCTCTCGACAAAAAAGAGGATAGATAACCACTGCTGTCATTGACAAGAGATTACGGCGTAAAAAATATTGCGCAGTAACAAGGGAAATCATTGATTCACAAAGCTATTATTTTTCATTATTATATACGTTACTATAAATAGTAACAAAAAAAGGCCGTTTAAAACGGTCATTATGGCCTCTGTTGACGAACCATTATGGCGCAGTGCGCCTCACGCGCCATAATCATAATGACCCCGGGTAACCGGAACGTCAGCACGATCTGACGTTGACGTCATGTAGCAACATCATAATGGCGGGTGAAAGGGTGCTGGATCATTCTTAGATCGAGTGTCAAATATTGATGGCACTGTTGATGAAAAAATCAATACAAATGATGCTTAGGCCCTATAAGTTTGTAAAAAAAATATGTAAAATGAAAAACCAAGATGAATATAAAGCGAATATAAGAAGGTATATAATAAAAAGGTCAATAAACGACTGGTTGTGCCTTCTATCCATAATGACACACCTAGTTTCATAATGGCCCCTGGGCTAAAGCCCTCGGGCAATTATGACACTAGGTGTACCATTATGACAAGAAGGCACAGCCAAGCCGTATATTAACCTCTTATTAAAATTAGACATATTTTTCACATATGACGTTATAAGGTCGATACATAAGTAGAGATGACACTTTTTAAGTAATGGATATCTGAGAGGGAAAATGATGCCTCATTTCTGTTTATAAACGAAGGCAAAGATTTTCAATAAATGTGACTAGGTCTTCGTCTGATAAAAAGACATGTATAATTTGCTTAGACATGTCCTTTGAGATTATTGACAAAACAAAGACGGTGAGAATGAACATTATTCCTGCATTAATCAATTAAGTTGCCAACAGGGAGACCAATTTTCGTCTAATAGTGGAATATAGAAAAATGTTTTCAGTTTTTGTGAAAATAAAAAGCATTCTGATCCTCTTCTATAATTTGAGAACTTCAAACAAGATGAAAAAGAATACTTTTGAATAAAAAAGGTCCGCCGAATCTTGTGTGGTAGAGGGCTATGGCTGCTTGTTTTGTAATTGTGAGTGTTAAAGCACATGGCGGTCAAATGTTCTTTTACAGGATTTTTATTGATGACAATGCAACCATAAGAATCTGTCCGCGGTCTACAAGTAATTTACTTTGGAAATCCCGGTCAGTGTCGCACTGTGTGAATACTTCTATTATTACAATAATCGTACGTATGTTTAAAACATTTTAGCAGAAGAAAGATTAGAATAATTCGTGAAGTAATACTAAGTATTTTTCGTCCAATAATTTTATAAAATGGTACTCTGTTGTTCTTTGAAGCGGAAAGGACAGGAGACGCGAAGCATTATATTAAAGGAATCATTTTCCAACTTTACTCTATGACTGAAAAGGCTGGGAGTATCACTCTGCTTGTAACTGAAACTACTGATGACGTCACATCAGGTTGGTACTGGTAAGAAAATCAAAAACAAACAGGAGAAAACATTTAAATATACCTTATGATTATTCTCTATACAAATGGTAGAACTGCAAGCGTCCAATGCAAGCATATGTTTTCTTGAAACGGAACTTCAAGAATGTTTCAATCATGGAATTGCACCAAGGAACACAACGCTTGCAGCTTCATACTGTTAACGTAGGCGGGTAAAACAATTATCTTCAATTATCTTTAGGGAAACAAAATTAACTTTTATGAGGAAAATTTATTATCTACGCAATAATTATGTCATATGTCTGCTTAGTTTGTATTAGGATCAATAACAATAAAATATTAGTTCGTGATGCTTATTTATTATTTGTCGCCGTATCATTACCAGACAAGCGTTCCTGAGATAATATACAACAGACACTGAGGTGATGTAATTTGTCACCTCTGAAAGGAGTTTCACTTATAGGGTATTGTATAGCATACGGACTATTATTCTTCATAATATATTTATTTAATTGTTCAAAGAAAGCAGGAGAGAGGCCTTTTCAGAAGGATTTACATATTCCTGCCGATGTGTAGGTACATCAGAACGATATTACGAAATTCGCAGAAATAAGCCAACGTTTTGCTTGAATATATGACGTCACAAATACACAAATTTTAGCATCTTAAGTCTGATCATGATCTGCACTGTTCGCCATTCAGTCAGTATCTTTTTGTAAGCATCTCTTTTAACAGTTAATTGTACTGTCCACATTGGAAGATGGACAAGTCCATTATAGCAATGTAGCAGGGTAAGGGTTAAAGACTACTACTGTGATAATTAATAAAATATCTGAAGATATCCTTTGGAAGTATAGAACGCAAGCAAGAGCAGACTCGTTTTAACTGAGTCTGTTCATGAAAGGTAATGAAATGTTCAACACCCCTAACGCCCCTAGCACCGGTTTAAGCGTGATTCTATTACAACCATCAACGCATTGGCCTAACTGAAGCTTTCGGCCGGAGCAATAACATATTTAGTTTTAAGAAAAACTGAAATAACTTTTGTTTTTTCACGCGCACGTTAGCGTTTAAATTTCACGATCAGTGTGATATTGTGAAGTACGACTTAATCAGCTTGGTCGTATAAATATTAGCGGGCAAGTTAACACAAAGAAACATTCAGAAAATTAAAATTTTATTTTGACTAATTTTCTGTCTCTATATTTGTTACGTTTCATACAAAACATCTTACTCAATACAGTTTGGAAAAAATGAAATACCAAAAACGACCTAAATACATCAAAGTTTAATCTTTTTGCAAGGAAATTCAGCATGTTATGTTCTCACGAGAATTTCCGGTAATACCTTTGGTGTCTTTGTATTTGCATAAAACACTGTTATGAGGAAACGCACATAACCTGTTCGTATCAAAGTTTAGAAGCTGGCAATTTGCAAGGCAGTTCTCGTATGAAATATGTTTGCATTTAATTCAGATTTGCTTCAGTATGATTTCCCACGAGAACCTCTAGAAGATATTCCTATTTTTCAAGACCCTTTTATATGTTAAAATCTGAATTTGAGACTTCAGTTAGCCGTCTCATTCTATGATAATCGCACTCTCGATATACTAGCAAAGGTTAACATTTGCTACAGAATATGCGTAGCAGGGCATAAAATGCGTATACCGACAGATCTTATATTCGTCTTGTTTTCGCAAATAGAGACATAATTGTTTGCGTAATTCCAGTTAAATTAGCTAACCTTTTGTCACGACATTTGGTCTGTATAAAGAAAGGACATTTAAAATTACAAAAGCCACACGTTTTACAACATTCCACAATTTCAGGCTGGGGTAGAAGTTCTTCATCACCAACAAGACAACTTATTCGGTCAAAGTTCTAAAAATCCTTTAATAATTAGTATCATAATATCATTGTGTTCATGTTATATCAAGAAACTGTGTATTTTCTAACATTTTTGGGTAAACATTAAATTGGACCGTTGGGAGTTTGATTTTTTGCTAATTTTGAACTTGTTATACACAACAAAACTCACTCGCTTTTTATTGTTTTTTTTTTCTTCCAAAATTTTTGTTCTTAACTATTTTCTTAGATACTACATTCTTACATCCTGTTGAACTAGAGTTCCACCCTTCAGGAAAGTCAAAGTACCTCAAAACATTCTGGTGGCACGAAAAGAACTGAAATGCCGAGACTATATACATCTAAATATAAATCTTTCCCACTTTGTAAGCTGAATGCTACATTTTTATAGAAAACCAAACAAGAGCTGATAAAACTATTTCTAAACATTTATTTCTTTAAACATTTTTTGTTATTTGTGTTCCTATTTGAATTGATAGATAAGTGTCGTGACTTCCAAATGCTTCCAAAGTAAAAAAAAGTCCGTTTCACTTGAGGTTAAATCAAGGGCATGAATATCATTAACAGACACTGTTTGCTGTTTTGCTATTTCCGCAATAACAAGCTCCGCGAGGAAAACAATTTCATTTCAACAGCGAATTGTAAATTTACATAAAAAACTTGAGAAACACAAAATGTGTAACTCAAGCGGGATTTGACAAAACTTATTACTGATTACAAGAGAAACTATATAGACTCTAGTGTTAAAACTAAACTTATACTAATATACGTAACGGTAAAAGGTAAGGTTATGTGTCTGTTTTTAATGTCTACCCTTCTAAAAGGACTAGCCATTTTGACTTATGAGGCACCATACTCTTATATACGTTTATTCCAGAATCCTATTATTTTAAACGGGGGTTCTCGGTAACCATTCTTCAATTAGCTGGAGGTACATAGTCTGGTAACGTCTAAATGGCTTCTAGCTGGATTTGAACCTTCAGCCTTCCATTCACGAGGTGCATGCCTTAACCATGTAATATTGTACTATTTCATTTCTTTCGCTTTTTCAAATAAACTATTAAATTTTCAGACATCATGTTCAGTATGTTAGAGATATATGTATATATCTATATGTGTAGTACCTTTGAACATGTTTATCATGAAAAGGGCGCTACATAAATCTGGTATAATAATAATAATAGAGATGTTCATTGGTAAACATATAACCAGTTAATATAACATGTCTCCGTACTACGACAGTGATGTTGATTTTTTCTCAGTAGTCAGTAATAAAACTTTACAAAAATGTAACGTGCACATCATACATCGCTCATTTTTACATTTTAATTAAGTTGATATCATTAATTATTGGGTTTGTTAATGAGGTATTAGGTCTGTATGATAAATGTATGATAAATATGTGGCGAGGCGTCAGCCGAGTCTCAATATTTATCATACTGACCCTACATATTTTCGTGGAGGGTCACTAAGAAACCCAATAAAGATATACTACACACAAATATTTGAGGATTTAAGTTTTTTATTTAAAGAAAGGAATTCACAAAAGAAGGATGTAAAAAACGTAAGATAGTACAATCAAACATGTTATCACGTTATGTTTCAGTTTCCTTTATTGAAAACATGGTGGTAATTTTGAGTTCTAGCTTCACATGTATGAAAATATAATGCTATCAACTTTAATAAAATGGTAAATTATCAAAAATATTTAATCGGTCCATCACTAATGAAATTCTTTAGTAAAAGGATGAAGGTACATTTCTTTGCATCCAGAATTCTTTACTGCATGTTCAGCAAATCCTAATAAGCGCTCACTCAAAAATCGCGTTTGTGCAAATTTTCAATTAACAGCTTTTATGTCAAGAAAATCCTTAAAACTCTTTGCCTGGTGGTCCAAGTTAAGGTACCATTAATAAATCAGGGAAGCTTTATTTTGTTCTCCTGTCTCAGGTTACCGAATAATTAGCCCTGAGAATAACAACACGAAACCTTTGAATCTTGCAGTACCTACGAAAGATAGCTTCCCTGCTGACATTTTGATAGATTAATATTAGGACAAGCTTTCATCCCACACTGCTTTTGTATTCTAAATAAAACAGACCTTTCTGATAGATATTTACATTATATTGAATATAACCCCTCCAGACCTGCATTTACCAATTATACTCTTGTTATTTTCGTCGGGAATGGACTAATTAAATTCAATCAGAGTAAATGGTTTTCATTAATATCTTAGTTTCTGTTTTTGATTTTACCCTCTCATGTCTCTAGACATTTCCGAAACATATTATGACTGTTGATAGCTTTATTATTTTGAAACGATAGCGTGATGGTTCACCCGAAGGTGCATATGTTGTACAATTATGACCTAGAAAATTGCTTTTCCTTATGGTTATGTGAATAACATTCATCTGAAGATATAAATGTTTGCAGTATTCACAAATAGTTCTTATAAAAGCTATGGTATGCCCTGTTCCAGCTTAGAAAGATCTCTTTTATTTGGTTTAGAGTTACGACACATGTTATGTCATATGCTGACATTACAACTTAATTTTCAGTCAGTGTTAATATAAATAATTTCCCGCATAGTTATGGTTACTAATGCTGCATGGCCATCCACCGCCAAGGTCGCTAACACCATCCATCGTCCGCTTTTCTGAAAGTGACCTTAAACTTGTTAGTGTTCTCGTTCAATTTCCATCTGTACCGTTCTTACTTATCCATTTTTTTATATACCATCCCTGTTTCAGCTGAAACAGAAATATCGTATTGGTATGAAAATAAATCAGACACAAGAGTTGAGTGACTACACTTCATAAATACTGTAAACATATGTTCTCTAACATTAATTTTTAATTTCTGTTCATATGAGGAATTGTTGGTAAGATAATGCGACTAGATTCAATGCAACATGATCGCGCGCAATTAGGTTGTTCAGTGTATCGATCGATACACTGAACAACCTAAAATTGTCAAAAATAGTTCTGTCAATATCATTCTGATACTGTTAAACAGACAGATACACGGTTATAGACACATCGTCGTGAGATTTTAAGTAATAAGCAGGTTTATTATATACCTATATAAATTTTGTCAAAAGTTAGGCTTGTATTTCACAAGTAATATGAACAGGCAGAAAAATAATCCGTATTGTACCTTTTGTATTATATGTTACCGGACCACTTTCATTTGCTACGCGTGTCCTGATAAATAGTGCACAAAAACTTC
The DNA here is from genome assembly GCF_021730395.1 of Mercenaria mercenaria. Classification (NCBI taxonomy): domain Eukaryota; kingdom Metazoa; phylum Mollusca; class Bivalvia; order Venerida; family Veneridae; genus Mercenaria; species Mercenaria mercenaria. The sequence continues at coordinate 26,126,438 of NC_069366.1, read as the reverse complement.
ACTCTGTTCTGTTTTAACAAGATTTTGTTCGATAATAAAACAACAAACAAAAGGGTGGAGGTATATAATAAAAGGGTCATTATAGCAGTAGCTAGATCTGGAATTTTGTATTCGGCTGTCGTGGATTTTGCAAGGTTTGATCACACTCGGCGCTTGCGCGCCTCATGAGATCCGATCTTGCAAAATCCATTAGAGCCGGATACAGCATCCCAGATCGAGATACTATTATAATAATCCTATTGTACTGGGGTTTTCGCGTATCAGTATAGAGAAAGTGTATATCTGCAACATATTATCATTATTTAAAATAAAATCTGTAAGAAGATCCTTTGGAAGCATAGAATGTAACCAAGCAGAATAATAATAGACTTAGTTTGATTGATCCTTTTCATGACAGGTAATGGAGAGTGCAACACCTCTCACGACCCCCTAGCACCGGCTTAAGCGCAATTGCATTAGACAGATATTGAATGGACTCCATGATCCCAAAGGACCAGAAAATATAACAACAAAGACTGTTTTCCTAAATGAGTGAAGGAGCAAAGGTATATAAAACAAACCAAATTGTAAATACTTGATTTATGAACAAGGTATTTCCAATAGTCATTGTAGTTAAAATGCATATACACAATACACAAAAGTATCAAATACTGAGAACATCATTTGGAAAACATTGTTCTGAAATACGTTGTTCTGAAAAGATGTATATAGCAGAATCAAGTATCATATTTAAATAATTGTTTCACAAAGCAATGTAAACGAGACAAAGATGTTTCAGGGGTGGGGAAGGTATAAGGAAGTAAGAATCAGTCTGATTAAATATTCAAATTGACCTCTGCTGACAATAAGTATGTAAGTATTTCACTCCGGATTATATTCATTTCCTTGCAGCTTATTTTAATTCAATACCTTATGTAAAACAAAACCTTGTGACCGACATTATTTGATTTTACATCTCATTGCGGATGTGAATTTTAATCCTTAAGGCCAAATTTCATGTACACTAACATTTCTTTAAAGAAACACTACTTTCAAAACAATTTATAAACAATTTATCACACAGTACAGTCCGTGTATGATAACTTCGGAGTGACGTCACGTTTGTTTATGTTTTCTGGACTTATAAAACTAACAAAATAGGTAAAGCAGCTTACATAAACAATAATATTGGGTATTTTTTATTGCAACACGTCTGTCAGTCCCGATAGCTCAGTGGTTAAGTATTGGTGTTTGAAATATCGAATTTTGCGGGCCGTAGGTTCGAATCGAGGAAAGTGATTTTTGTTTGTTTGTTTGTTTCTCTTTCAGGGTAACCACCATAATCATTCATTTTTCCTGGAATAAATTTAAATAGAAATATTATTGAATTTATTTCTGTTTAAAGGGGACCAGGCATCAGCTCTGTGTAAACACATCGTATTATGAATGCATAGTCACGAAAACACTCTGAAATTTCGTGCAGGTTAAATTCCTCTCTGGTATATTGCCAGTATTAGTGTAGTCAACATGTTCGAGGCGTCCACGTCTTTTTTGCAAAGAGAAACACTGTTCAGTATAAGAATGATGCTTAATGCATACTACAAACTATTCTGAAGGTTATTTCAAGCATCATCATTTTTCCAGATATCATTTCGTTATTGTATACCATAGTGCTGTTTTGCTGCATTTTGAATATTTTCAATTGTCTTTGAAAAAATGTAATTAAAACATAGATAAAAAGCAAAGATTTAAAAAAAAGTATAAATCACGGTGGGATTCGAACCAACGCGACAATGGAACTATAAAAGAATCGCACAGGTAAGGCTAACGCTCTACGACCGGTACTAATTTTCTACTTTAAAGTAAGCGTTCCAGTTAGTAGTATAATATAAAAGTGTGTACTTAAATAGTGATAATTATCGATTACCCTCCTGACTTGGACTCGTCCAAAACGTCACTCTGAAGTTATCATACACGGACTGTATATATTAATCATATTACCCAGGTATTGACTGAACTCAATGATCCCAAAGGAGCAGAAGATATAATTACATTGAATGTTAAGTTTGTGTTAAAATTTAGTATTTGTATATTGTGTATAAAGCTATTGTTTCAAAAAAATATTATTCGCACAAATAAGGAATTTGTTGACTTGCTTCGAAATTAATGTAATTATAACAGTATCATTACTCTCATTTATTCAGCATTGCAATAGAGTAAAGCTTTCAGTACAAATGATACGTTTTGGAAATGTCTGTAGTTCTGAGAGCGGTAATTTGGTTTGATAAACAGATATCTATAAATCACTAAATGTACTAGAATGAGGTCATTCCATTACCAACGTAATATAAATAACAATGTATAGTTAGACAGGTACTGAGAGGTTGTGGTATGATATAAATACTAGGCAATATTATTTCGGATACAGAAGATGCTCTAATTCTAATATATCATTTTTTCAACTGTAAAACCAGGTTTTGTCAGTTATTGCAAGAGAAATTCCTCCTCTTGAATTTTTCTTTGCTGCTTCAGACTCCTGTTTTATGTATTATTACAAAGAATGGAATTTATACATAAAAACATGCGGAGAGTGTTATACCACCAGTGAAAGAGATATTGGGTCAATGTACATCTGTTTTCTATCTGAATAAGCTATAATGTTATTTGCTTATGACTAGGTTCACTTGCCTTCGTCGTGAAATTCAAATTAGTTTGAACAAGGTGTTTGCAACAAAAAGCATTTATAGTATAACCGAGGATTAACAACAATTAATTATGTTCATAATTATTGATTTTAACTTGAAGGCAGATCAACACAATTCACTAAATACCTATATCTAAGTCTATAAGGTACTTACATGTTTGATCTTAAGTTTAAATTTATATATGACTAAATCTTTGTTTGATTATGAATGAATTGAAAATGACAGTGTCAAAACTATTGGAATGATATGTACATGTAACATTGAATCATAAAACTGAAATATGAAGATCTGTGAAGTATAACATTTAGTTTGAAATAAAACTTCGCCTATGGGGAGGTGACCAAAACAAGCTTACATAAACCTATAAAGAAATGCCATGCTTAGATATTACACACCCTGTCTACCTTCCGCATTTCTTTTCAAATGATCTACTGCAGAGAAAGGAAAACCTCTGTTTTGTAGTCTGTTGTCAAATAACGGGCTACATTGCGTTACGGAGCATAGCCGAACAAGATTTTGTGATAAAATATGCGTATATTATACATTGAGAAATACTGTCTACCATCTGTCAAACATTGCAGATAAACTCACATTGTCCTACAGAAGAACTCGAGACATAATATGCTAATAATTCTGTAAAACGTCTCCGATCAAATCAATGTCTCCTAACAGGTAGTTTGATTGATATTGTTTACATTTTGTTTGGCTGCATTCTTTCCTTATATTGAATTTTCATATAATTTTGTTTTATGTTTGTCTGTAGTTCCTGTTAATGTAGGAATTTCGTTAGACAATTCTTAATCACCACAGTGTAATGAGAAAAGTTTTGAACGACATTTTAATACTGATAAAACATTCTTTTGAAAAACAGCACTGTTAGGTTAATTTTGAGTCAGACAGAAAGGCTGATGTCTATATATACATGTACATCGCATTCCATTATTGAATATTAACATTTTAGGGGGAAAAGTAAGCGTTTATTTCTAATAAACAACGCTGGTGTAATAATATCAAGAATAACCTTTTTCAACGGAATTGCACGCATGATATGATTTTATTCACAAAAACTGAGAAAAATGACTTCGTTAAAAAATTCTTTCAAAACTGGACAAAAGAACATTCATTATATAATGACTAGTAATAATTTTACTGAAGGTAAACAACATTTTCAAAGATAATTTTTCCTAGGTTTTAACGATATATCAAAACAAACTTCGATATGTATTTTCACTAGACGGCTAATCACAAGAATATAAGGAAGAAATCATCATACTGAATAAACAACACCAAATTCACAGAGATATATAAAATCTGCTGACAAGTACAAATTCAAACTTATGTTATACTAACTTCCTTGTACTACAGTTGATTGAATGTTAAGATGAGATGAAAATTGATGATGTGTTTTGCACGTTTTAACGTATCTTCTCGAAACTATCTAACCACATCCTGAAATTGCTCACTCGTATAATTTCACATAATTGTTTTGTAGGTAATGCAGAGTATCACATGGTAACTTACCTACGCCAGAACGAGAAAAATATGAGGTGTAAATATTCGGATATTTTTATCAAAAATATGATTCAATTCAGTTAAGAGATGTACAGAAATATTTATTAAAGCGCTAAACTGTACATCATAACCCCCATCAAATTAAAATTAAAAGAAATATATATTTTTATACGTTTTCACGTCAGAAAATTTAGAGTGACATTTTGCATCATTAACAACATTTTTTTTTTAAATATGTGCAATTAGGTACGTGTAAAGTCGAAATTTGTATTACTTGCAAATAGAAAATATCAATTTTCACTCTAAAGTAAAATGAGCGTTTGTTTATGTTACTTTATGCATGGAAAGAAGATTATTTTCGTTGAAGCCGGTATCGACTTTATACGATTTTATGAATTAAAAACACATATCATTACACTATGAAATGTCCTAAAAACATACTTTCAAAACAATTTTACCAACACCATTATGAAATGCTTTTTCACATGCAACGGTCTAATATGAGGCATTTAGAATAACATACAAGTGCTTTTCACATGCAACGATCTAATATGTGGCATTAAGAATACTATACAAGTGCTTTTCACATGCAACGGTCTAATATGTGGCATTAAGAATACTATACAAGTGCTTTCACATGCAACGGTCTAATATGTGGCATTAAGAATACTATACAGGTGCTTTTTCACATGCAACGGTCTAATATGTGGCATTAAGAATACTATATAAGTGGTTTTCACATGCAACGGTCTAATATGTGACATTAAGAAAGTTATACAAGCGCTTTTCACATGCAACGTTCTAATATGAGGCATTAAGTATACTATACAAGTGCTTTTTCACATGCAGCGTTCTAATATGTGGCATTAAGAATATTATACAAGTGCTTTTCACATGCAACGTTCTAATATGTGATATTAAGAGTACGGCACCAAGCTTTGGCACCAATAAATTTATCAGATAACTGCACCTTGCATGTGCCTCATTTATATATCTCAGCACAATGTGATATTTAATTAATGTCAGAGTCAATAGTTACTATTTGTAAATGTTGCATATGTTTATCGCTTCATCAGGTGTGATGGTTTCTACTTATGTGTCCGCCTATGCCTAAAATAATTCTTGGAGGGGCACTTAGGATCTTCCTTCACTATCAAAAACTAGAAAACTGTCATAACCTATAAATGTGTCGGTGTAATGTTACCCTCTACCCTCCCCTTACCCACGTGTCCCCTCCCAGGTACAATACAAAATCAAACAAGTAACCAAGCATTGAAATGGCAAAACAGAAGACCTTTACGGACAAAAAAAATACATTTTACTTGACCTTTAATAGTGACCTTGACCTTTGACCTACAAGCAGTAGTCATGTATGTGCATAATCTACATATAGGCCTGTATACACATACAAAGTTTTATGAATCTAGCTTGAATACTTTTTTTATTTAACGCAGGATCCAGATTTGCGGACGGACAGACGACGGGCATTACTATTGTCCCCTTCCGTGCTTCACCGGTAGAGGACTTATAAATATAGATCTATCAATTTGTCAACAGGGAAGCCATCGTTTTTGATACTATAAAAGTAAAAGATGACTTTTAGGGGTACTAGTAAATGAACTTGCCTTGTTACTCTCTTAGATTATTATTTCCGAAATATCTGACAATGCACGACTCTTTGTACGACTGTATTTGCAAACACTTCTGTACGGTTTACCTCAAGAACCACCATAACAGCACAAAAGAACTATTCCAGCTATATGTTATGAACGTGTTAAAGTTATTTTGCGTTTTACCTTTCTTTTTCCAACGATAATGAGTTGATAATTCCCAGATGGGTAACATGTTTTAGACGTGTTTTGCAGTTGCGTATACAAGATCAAAATAAGATATTTAAATGAAAATTGTTTCTCTGAATCAAGTTTTCCCAGTAGAAAGGTTATTGTTGATGCTGTGCAACAAATGTAATTACAAAACAACACACTGCTTACAACAATCAAAAGTATTTGATAATGCCTCAACTCCAGTGAGACATTTAGAATATAATTCTGTTTAAGTTTTTGACATTGATGGTAATATTGCATGTACGCCGAAAGAGATACACATATTGACTATTAAATTCATATCATAAAAGTTATATAAAGAAGCAATAGTACAAATAAGAATAAATAGAACTAGATGTTTAAATGCAATCCTTCCAACATTTAGTACATTATCATTACTACAAATATTTGAATTTCAGATGTTTCCAGTCTCTAACAAGAACCACATGGGCTTTTGCAAACCTAATATAGCTCCTTTCGGATATAGCTCCGCGGGGAGTTGTATTGGAAACACATTCTCGTATATAGCTACGAACGCAAGTATGTACAAACCCAAATATGACTACGTATACATGGAAAATTTAAAATACTATAACGGTATTGTTCGAGTAATATAAAACATGATTATTTGGCATAGTGTCATTTGGATATGCGATTTCCCACCCACACTACTTGAGAGACAGGTGAGGATTTATTAATTTGATTTCTCGAGCCATTCGTACGTTTGAGCTAGCGAGAGCGAGAATGCATAGGTACAAAGTCCCGAAAACGGATACAATTAGACCAAGGATCACCAGCCTGTACAAAAAGATAATAATAGGAAATTGGGTTTAAAGTTTTGTATCTGGTCTAGCAGTTATGACCCTCGAGTCCTCACAATATATGCTTGATCATACTGTGACAGGCACTCATCTTTTGTACTATGTAACAGAATTATCAAATTTGGAACAAACGTTAATTAGGTATACCTGAAGATTTTAGTTTTTTCGTCGAACTTGACGAAATAAGGTAGTTGCCCCAAAGTCCCAAAACTGTCCAGAAATGTTGACTGGCAGATAGTGATTTAGTACTAGTAATGACCGTTGCATTAGAATTAAAGCATCATGTGTGAAATATGTTGATATTACGTGGTCTTTAAAAACGAGACATAATGAAATGGCCTGAATAAGCCACGTGGTTCTTATTGCATAAAAACACACACATAGGAGCTATTTACGGAAGAAAGCTACAATAGTTCCGTTTATAGCTAAAGTTTTATCAAGGGGGCTATATACGGACATTATAGCTCCTACGAAAAGGTGCCCCGAATACAGCTCCCAGAGAAGCTATATCCGAAGGGAGCTATCTAGGGTGTGAAGGGCCTAACATGTCTTATTTTTTTTAGCCACTGGCGCCGTCGCCATGTATTTCGATTGTGTTCCAGGGTATTCATCAACGTCTGAGACTTAGATTTAAGATCGGCAAATATTCAATTTGCAATTAACTTCTTAGTAATATATTTAACATGCTGTGCTACAAAATGCACATTCATGCAGTTTCATTACTTTCTATACCATTTAACTATGACAGAGCAAAAAACGAAATTTAAGCATTTTGAGTTTAAGTCTTAGATTTAGACTCAAAACGTTCAGGAATACGGTCTAGTAACGTCTAAATGGCTTCTAGCTGGATTTGAACCTTCAGCCTTCCATTCTCGAGGTGCATGCCTTAACCATGTAATATTGTCCTATTTCATTTCTTTCACTTTTTCAAATAAACTATTAAATTTTCAGACATCATGTTCAGTATGTTAGAGATGTTCAATGGTAAACATATATAACCAATTAATATAACATGTGTCCATACTACGACACTGATGTGGATCTTTTCTCAGTATAGTCAGCAATCAAACTTAACAAAAATGTAACGTTCACAATATACATCGCTCATTTCTATATTTTAATTAGGTTGATATCATTATTCACTGGATTTGTTAATGAGGTGTTTGGTCTGTATGATAAATGTGGGGCGAGGCGTCAGCCGGGTCCCACTATTTATCATACTGACCCCATATATTTTCGAGGGAGGGTCACTAAGAAACCCAACAGTTGATTCATTTTATCGACCATTTATTTGTATCTTAAACAACATATATATCCACTGACCAGAAATATAGTGACCCCTTTTTAACTCGTAGACAGTGTTTTGTAAATGAAATAGTATCATATGACATATATACAGTGCATCTTCTGTAGAGCAACACCCTTTGGGAGATACAAATATTGACTGTTATGTAGAGGTTGTTGTTCTGGAGAGGTAAATCTGATAGAATATTTGAGCTTAGGAATATTTTGATGATGTTGTTTTAGAGAAGTTTTGCTTAATAGAGGGTCGCTCTGGAGAGTTTGTACTGTAGATATAAATGGAATCATATCATTTTCTGTGATGTATATGTAATTCCATTGTATCAAGACCGCCACGCTTCAGTTATTCTGTTATACCCCTGAAAAGTCATGACGGTTTACCTTACATAGAGTGGTGTAATGTCTTACCGTTTAAATACCCAGTGCAGTTTGACCAACATCTCTTGTTTTCTAGATTGCAATAACGTGAATCTATAAGAGAATGACCTTGCAAGTACAAAACTGCCACAGAGAGGCTGCATTCTAACGGTCAATCAGCATTCATTAGGTATATTATTAGTTGGTTTACAAATCTGAACATCTTTAAAACATTATTTTCAACGTTACTTTGGTTATATTGCAAAGGCAAACTGAAACAAATTATAATTTTAACTCCTTGTCAGCATTGCCTTGATAATTTAACCACTTATGTTCACATGCGCAAAATTGGCATCAGCTCAAAAACAAGTCTTATTTAAAATGAACCTTACAAAGCCAACGCGAAAACTGCGTAGGGTCTATTTTTGCGGACATATTCAAATTTTCCAGCGGGTGTACTTTTTGTCATTAACGCTTAGCCTTACGTTTCAAGAAAAAAAATCAAACAACTTGCTTCACATGAAAACTGAACAGCATGTAAAACATGTATATTACTCTATGAAACAAGTGTCAGTATACTGATATAAACATTGAATTCCGGAAAAGGACTGCCTAAAGGGGTCCCACTTCCGGACAGTTAAACTCCTTGAAAAACTCACCATTTTCAAAGAATTGTTACATATGTTCGTTTTGGTGCATTTGCAATAGCGTGCGAGTGTTGAAATTTAACAAAACTAGATGGAACACAGTTTTCAGCAATAGTTTATTTTTATTTCTTTAAAAATGGCATTCATTTTCAAAGGGGGACAACTTTTTCAGAATATTTTAAGTATCCATCGTACGGGACAGTACGGCAGAACATGTAATGGTCAGGTAAAATATTGGTAAATATGTTGTTCGTTTATCAAATATTTCTGTGTTTTGATGAAATACACCTAAATTTTAAGAACAACTTTAAAGATATACTACAAACAAATATTGAGGGATTTAAGTTTTTGATTGAAAGAACGGAATTCACAAAGGAGGAATGTAACAGACTTAAGATTGTACAATCAAACATGTTATCACGTTATGTTTCAGTTTTGTTTATTGAAAAAAATGGTGGTAATTTTGAGGTCTAGCTTCACATGAACGAACACATAATGCTATCAACTTTAATAAGAAAGTAAATTGTCAAAAATGTTTAATCGATTAGTGAAAGGATGAAGGTAAATATCTTTGCATCCAGAATTCTTTATTGCATGTTAACCAAAATCCCGAAACGCGCTTACTCAAAAGTCGCGTTTGTGCAAAATTTATATTTCTTAATATGGACAGGAATATAGAGGGCGAATATCAGTTCACAGTTTTTCTGTCAAGAGATCCCTTAAAACTCTTTGCCTGGTGTTCCAAGTTTAGGTACCATTGATAAATCAGGGAAACTTTATTTTGTTCTTTTGTCTAATTTTACCGAATAATTAGCCAAGAGAATAGCAATTCCGATTGATTTTCTCGAGACCTTTGAATGTTGCAGTATCTTCGAAAGTTAACTTCCCTGCTGACATTTTGATAGATTAATATTAGGTCAAGCTTTCATCCACACTGCTTTTGTATTCTAAATAAAACAGACCTTTCTGATAGATATTTACATTATATTGAATATAACCCCTCAGGGTTACATTAACCAAATATACCCTTGTTATTTTCGTCGGGAATGGACTAATTACATTCAAGCAGAGTAAATGGTTTTCATTAATATCTTTGTTTCTGTTTTTGATTTTACCCTCTCAGACCTCCAGACATTTCCGAAACATATTATATCTGCTGTTAGCTTTATTGTTTTGAAACAATAGCGTGATGGTTCACCCGATGGTGCATATACAGATCAGCTCACGCGAAAAACCCAGTTTCCGTTTTTCCTCGAAGGAAAAGTCTTGCATAGCGAGGAATTCCGCTGAGTACTGCCCTATTCTGACTCGGAGTACCGATTGTTACAGTTTTATTACTTTAGCGGAATTTCGTCGAGTCACTCCGAGAAATTACTTCACGGAACTCCGAGTCGAAGTTATACAGGTAACACTATAATGATTTCCGGTATTTTATGGCCACTCCGCGCGACTCTGAGTATGTAATATACAACTGATCGGTCAATTCGAGTCACGCGAGATAATTTCATGAAACTCCGAGGCAGTATTTCCTGACCTTGACGGATATTTTATATAATTAGCTTGTTCTTTTTACTGTTTAAAATTTTTGAAGTTTGTTATTAAAATAATTTCTGTCTTTGTGAATTAAATTTAGAAATAAAGTTATATAACTGCACTAAATTTAGCATAATTTCTAATTAGATAAACTTTAAAATAACAGCCGCTAAAAGTTAATTGTTATGATACTGAAATACTTCCTGACTATACTATTTAAACTAGGAATAAATTATGTGAAATTGACTGAATTTAAGAATTATATAAAACTGAACAAACATTCAAATAACTGGCGTCAAAGAATAGAGAGTTGTTCAATAGCATATGGAAATAATTTCTGACAGTGCAAATTAAATTCAGAACAAATTTATATAAATCGAACTTAATTAAGAAATGTACAATAAAGATAAACTTCAGGATAAGGGCAGTAAAAGAATATTAATCTTTTTTGCAAATAATTGGGAAAATGATTAATTTTCATTATGAAAACGGTCTTTCATGTATTCATATGATAAGAATTATAAAAAGGAAAAATAATTGCAACAGTATCCACTCAGAAAGTCATAAAATTTATAAATGTAAAATAAAAAGATAGTATTATAATTATTCATAAATAACTTCTTTTTTTCGCGTATCACTATGTAAAATATAATTATCTTGCTCTATGTATTCTGAAATCTGTCCTCTAAGGTAATCGAAGACCCAATTATATTTGTATAGGTAATTATTTATTCGTCACGGAGTCACTCGAAGGAATTCCGTCAAGTGACTCGGTGTGTATTCCGCTAATTGGATTTCATCTCGAGTCACTCCGAGGATTTCCTTCGAGTGACTTCGCATTAATCCTCGGAGTCAGACAGCGAAATTCCTTGACGGAAACTGGCTGACTCGAAGAAACTTCGAGTCGGAGCCTTGTTACTCGTTTTGGCCATCCTCCGAGGATCGAGTAGAATGGGTTTTCCGCGTGAGCTGATCTGTATTCTACAATTGTGGCTTAGAAAATCGTTTTTCCTTATGGTTATATGAAAAAATATTCTGAAGAAATAAATGTTTGCAGTATTCACAAATAGTACTTAAAACAAGAGTGTCATTGACCCTAAAGCGCTCACTTGTGTACAAGGCTTCAAGTGTGTTTGTATAAGTACAGAGTTAGATTTCTTCTATGTTAGCCTATATTATATACACACACACTTTTGAACCTAGGGCAATAATTTGAACAATTATGGTAGACATTACAAATCTGATATCACACGCCAAGTATCAAGGCTCTAGCTAGTATTGATTCAGAGAAGAAAAGTGACCACGCCCCCTGGCAGCCATGTTTTTTGACGAATCGGAATAATTTGAACAAACTTGGTAGAGGGTCACACAAGAACCATTAGTTTAAAATAATTTCAAAATCGGGCTTGCAGTTTCAAACAAGAAGATTTTTTAAAGTTTCCACTATATACATGTACATATATAGGGAAAAGTGACCACGCCCTCTGGCGGCCATGTTTTTTGACGAATCAAAATAATTTGAACAATCTTGGTAAAGTGTCATACAAGGACCAATTGTGTAAAATTATTCTAAAATCGGGGAAGCAGTTTCATACAAGAAGATTTTTAAAGTTTCCACTATATTCATATATATGGAAAAGTGACCACGCCCTTCAGCGGCCATGTTTTTTGATGAATCGGTATAATTTGAACAATCTAAGTAGAGGGTGATATAAGGACCATTTGTGTGAAATTATTCTAAAATTGGACCATCGGTATAGGAGGAGATGTCGTTTGAAATTGTTTCTATTTTTAGCTCTGGCAGCCCCTATGTGCAACCAAGCGGAACCGTTTGAACAAAAAATATCATGGCCAAGTTTCATCAAAATCCATTCATTGGTTTTGGAGGAGATGTCGTTTAAACACAAATGTTGACGACGGACGGACGACTTAACGCACGCACGCTCGACGGACGACGGACAAGGCGTGATCACAATAGCTCACCATGAGCACTTTGTGCTCAGGTGAGCTAAAAAGCTATGGTATGCCCGATTCCTTTTTTTTTTTTTTTTTGATTGGTTTAGATTCACACGAACACGTGTTAGGGCATATGATGACATTACCATTTCCCGCATATTTATGGTTACTCATGCTTCGTGGCCATCCATCGCCAAGATCGCTAACACCATCCATCGCCCGCTTTTCTGAAGGTAAGCTTAAACGTGTTAGTGTTTTCGTTCAGTTTTCATCTGTACCGTGATTACTTATCAATCCGCTGTTTCAGCTGAAACAGACATATCGTATTGGTATGAAAATTAATCAGACATAAGGGTTGAGTGACCACACTTCATAAATACTGCAAATAATATTCTCTAACGTTAATGTTTAATTTCTATTCATATTAGGAATTGTTAATATCTTCTAAACACATAATTCTTTTAAGAGAATGCGACTAGGTTTAATGCAAAATATGATACAATGAACATCCTACAATTGTCAAAAAATTGTTCTATCAATATCATTCTGATGCAGCTAAAGATACAGATACGCGGTTATAGATAAGCAGATGTAAACGGGTTTCTACGTATCAATGTAGAGAAAGTGTATAACTGCAACATAATCAGTGAACATATTTACATTATTTCAAATAGCATTTGTAAGAAGATCCTTTGGAAGCATAGAATGCAACCAAGCGGAATAATAGCACACTCAGTTTGACTGTGTCTGTTCATGACAGGTAACCTCTCACACATCCTGCGGAATTCTATTTAATAGATATTCAATGGATTCCATAATCCCAAAGGACCAGAAAATATATCAACATAGACTGTTTTCCAAAGTGAGTAAAGGAAGTAAGGTAGAGATACAAAACAATTAAAAGGTGAATACTTGATTTATAAACAAGGTGTTTCCAATAGTCGTTGTAGCTAAAATGCATATACACAATACACAAAAGCATCAAATACTGAGAACATCGTTACAGTTGTTTCACAAAGCAATGTTAACAAGACGAAGATGTTACAGGGTTGCGGGAAGGTATAAGGAAGTGAGAATAAGTCTAATTATATATTTCAAATTACCCTCTGCTAACAAGTACGTTGTATCTATTTCCTTGTAGCTTTTGTTTAATTCAATGGCTTGTTTAAAACGAAATCTTATGACGGATGCTTTCCGTCTTTACATATCTCTGCGGATCTGCTTTTAAGTCCTTAAGGCTAAATTTTATGTACATTTCTTTAAAGACGCTCGCGGCAGTTTCGTCATTTTTTCGCAGTAATAGATTTTGATGAAATGTTCTGTATTACAAGATCATGTTATGATGTATTGAAAAATGAAATAAAAATACCAGGTCACCAGCACTGTTTCAGTTTTGTTTGTCCTCAGATATTATGCTATTTTGAACATTTTTCAAATTTTCCATACTCCTACCATGTGTTTCAGTAAAGTACGATAACTAATATAAATTTGAAATCTACGCATTTCTATAACAGAAAACAATACTTCAAGTGGAGACATGCTCAGAAAAATCAAAAGAAATTGATTTTGTAAAAAAAAAACAGTTGTTCAGCAGACAGATGGTTATTTTTGTTCATATTTTGTTAATCTTAAGTTGGTATTTCTGCTATTTTTATCGAGTTTCACATAATAGAAATACATCAAACTCTGCACATGTATTTGCTTATGTCTGTCTACTCTAAAACAAAAAGAAAACGTGTAGGTCACCATATTAGATTTGGCTAAAATTAAATTACAACGAGGTGGGTTGTGGTGGGCATTTATAGAACGCAGGTTAGTACGAAATACGTAATCAATTTTTATTTCAAACAAGGGCATATATTCGGCCACAATCTTTGAAAGTATTCTGTATTTGTCCACAGCTTAAGGTAAATATAGTTGACAAGAGGATCAAATGGCCCTAGGTCGCTCACCTGAGGAACATCTGGAATAAACTCGCTGAAAGTGTGAATGAAGAAACTGTTGTTTTTTTTCGTATTCTTAAAGGAAGAAACAGAGAGGAATCATTCCGGCTGCTCCATCCTTAACCTTTAACATACTGACCTTAAAAGCAAAAGGGGATATTTACTCCATTTGGCTAATCACCCCACTAAGTTTGAAGGGTGCAGGTTACAGCTTCTCAACAAATGCTACGGAAACTCTTTTCAGTGTTTAGACGTCAATGATTTGAACAAGTGACCTAATGATATATCAAATTAACAAACGGCAGAGTTCTTAATAAGCGAATTTTTACTATTATTAATATTTTCATGTCATAGACGTAGGTTTTCGCCATTTTCCGAACAAAACCGATAGTTCCCGAATACGGATGTACGGTACGGGGATTGGAAACAACCAAATTGGCACGGTATTGGGGTAAATATCGACCCGTCCGAAAAAACTACCGCGAGCGCCTAGTTTTTTCCTATTGTTTCAAAATAATATTATTCACACAAATAAGTATTTTGCTGATTTGCTTCGAAATCATTGTTTATAACAATATATGTACTCTCATTTATTCATCGTTACAACAGAATAAAGCTCTCAGTACAAATGATACGTGTAGGAAATGTGGGGTAATTGGGCTACAAATAAAAACAAAAACAGATATCTATAGAATTCACTAAATGTACTCAAATGAGGTAACTTCTTTACCAACGTAAATAACAAATGTATAGTTAGACAGGTACTGAGAGGTTGTAGTATAACATAAACAATGAAAATTTTATTTCGAATACAGACGATGACTAAATCTGTGTTTCATTATGTATGAAAGGAAAAAAGTGTGAATACTATTGGAATAATATGTATCATTGAATTATGATACTGAAATATGAAGATCTGTGAAGAATAACATTTAGTCGGAAATAGAACTTCACCTTTAGGGAGGTGACCAAAAACCTTACATAAACCTATAGAAAATACCATGCTAAGATAGTGCACACCCTGTCTACCTTCCGCATTTCTTTTCAAATGATCTACTTCAGAAAAAAGGAAAACCTCTGTTTTGTAGCCTGTTTTCAAATAACGGGCTACATTGCGTTACGAAGCTTAGCCGAACAACTTTTTTTTTATAAAATATGCGTATAATATAAATTGAGAAATACTGTCTAACATCTGTCAAACATTGCAGATAAAGTCATATTGTCTTACAGAAGAACTCGAGACATAATATGCTAATAATCCTGTAAAACGACTCTGATAAACATTATCTCCATGCAATTTTATGAAGTCGGTCAAATCAATGTCTCGTAACAGGTAGTTTGATCGATATTGTCTAAATTTTGTTTGGTTGCATTCTTTGCTTATATTGAACTTTCATATAATGTTGTGTTGTTATATTTTTTGGTCCTTAGGGATCATGGAGTCCATTTAATTGATGTATAATAGGGTTCCGCTTAAGCTGGTGCTAGGGGGCGTGTGAGGTGTTGCATTTTTCATTACTTCTCATGAACAGACTCAATCAAACCGAGTCTGCTATTATTCTGGTTGCATTGGTTGCATTCTTTGCTTCCAAATGATCTTTTTTAAAGATTTTAATATAATATTATAGTTCCTATTAACGTAGGAATTTTGTTAGATAATTCTTAATCACCACAGTATAATGAGAATAGTTTTTAACAAAATTATATTACTGAGAAAACATTCTTTTGAAAAACAGTACTGTCAATATAGTTCTGAACAACATTTTAATACTGATAAAACATTCTTTTGAAAAACAGCACTATCAGTATAATTTTGAGTCAGACAGAAAGGCTGATAATTATATACAGATCAGCTCACGCGGAAAACCCATTCTACTCGATCCTCGGAGGATGGCCAAAACGAGTTCCAAGACTCCGACTCGAAGTTTCTTCGAGTCAGCCATTTTCCGTCAAGGAATTTCGCTATCTGACTCCGAGGATTTATGCGAAGTCACTCGAAGGAAATCCTCGAAGTGACTCGAGATGAAATCCAATTATCGGAATACACACCTATATTGCTTTCTTTTGTTTCAGAGTCACCTGACGGAATTCCTTCGAGTGACTCCGAGACGAATAAATAATTACCTATATAAATTTAAATGGGCCTTCGAGTAACTTCGAGGACAGATTTTAGATTACTCGGAGCAGGGTGATTATATTTTACATAGTGATACGCGAAATAACACAATATTTGTAAATAAAAATAATACTGTAGTATTTTTATCTTACTTTAAAATAAACCAAATTTTTCTGTTTACTTATGATATTGTATCACTTTTTGAGTGGATACGGCAGTAGTATTTCTTATCCCATTTATAATTCCTTCAAAATGAATAAAATAAATCATTTCTCCTATAATTTTTATTAATTTATAAAAGTCACTTTTCTTCAACGGCCATTATCTTAACGTTTATCTAGTTTTATATAGTTTCTAATTTTGTCCATTTTACATCAGTTTATTTCTAAATTTACTTTGCACTGTCAGAAACTATTTCAACATAATATTTAACAAATCACTATTCTTTAACGGCAGTTATTTGAAAGTTTGTTTAGTTTTATATAATTCTCTATATAATTCTTTACAATTTACTTTTCTAGCGGGTGTATTTTTAAAGTTTATCTAGTTATAAAATATTCATAATTTAGTGCATTTTTTTTACTTTATTTCTAAATTAAATTCGCAAAATCAGAAATTGTTCCTATATCAAAATTTAACGAAGTAGTTTCCTTTAACGGCGGTCATTTGGAAGTCTTTTTAATTATATATGATTAATAATTAGTCCGTTCTACATAAATTTACTTCTAAATCTAATTCGCATATATTTCAATATCATACTAAACAATTTACTTTTAGCGGGTGTTATTTCAAAGTTTATCTAGTTATAAATTATTCTTAATTTAGTGCATAAATTATTACACGACTTTTTTTCCTAAATTTAATTCGCAAATTCAGAAATTATTTAAATAATTATCAAAATTTAACAAATCACTTTCCTTTAACGGCGCTGATATGAAAGTTTGTTTAATTTCGTATGATTAATAATTTAGTTTATTATACATAAATATACTTCTTAATCTAATTCGCATGGTCAGAAACTATTTCAATATCAAAATTCACACCAATTTAATACAATTAACAGAACAAGCTAATTATATAAAAAAAATCCGTCCAAATAAGGAAATACTGCCTCGAAGGTTCGTGAAATCATCTCGCGGCACTCGAAATGACAGATTTATTGTTTATTACAGACTCGGAGTCGCGCGAAGTGGCAATAAAATACCGGAAATCATTATAGTGTTACCTGTATAATTTCAACTCGGAGTTCCGTCAAGTAATTTCTCGGAGTTACTCGACGAAATTCCGCTAAAGTAATAAAACTATAACAGTCGGTACTCCGAGTCAGAATTAGGCAGTACTCGGAGGAATTCCTCGCTATACAAGATTTTTCCTTCGAGGAAAAACGGAAAGTGGGTTTTCCGCGTGAGCTGATCTGTATACATGTACATCTCATAGCATTATTGAATATTGACATCCTAGGAAGAAAAGAAAACGTTCATTTTTTAATAAACAACGCTGGTGTAATAATATCAAGAATAACCTTTTTGCAACGGAATTGCACGAACGATCTGACGTTTTTCACAAAAACTGAGAAAAATGGCTTCGTTCAAAAACCTTTCAACACTGGACAAAAGAACATTCATTCATGACTAATACTAATTTTCCTGAAGGTAAACAATATTTTCAAATATATTTTTCCCAGGCTTTTAACGATATTTCAAAAAAAAACTTGGACATATATTTTCATCAGAAAGCAAATCACAAGAATAAAAGGAAGAAAACAGTATGATGACTAAACTACGAAAGACCGGTGGGGACATTTCAGCTTCATGAATTCACGATTTCAACTTCATGAATTCACGAATTCACGATTTCAATTTCTTGAATTCGCGATTTCACCTTAACGAATTGACGATTTCAACTTCACGAATTCACTATTTCAACTTCACGAATTCAACTTCATGAATTCATGTTTTGAACTTCACGATTTAAACTTCATGAGTTCTCGATTTCAACTTCATGAATTCACTATTTCAACTTCATAAATTCACGATTTCAACTTCATGAATTCAACTTCATGAGTTCACGTTTTGAGCTTCACGATTTCAATTTCTAGAATTCACGATTTCATCTTCACGAATTCACGATTTCAACTTCATGAACTGCATAGAAAAGATTGCTAAAGACCATTTCTTGATATATTCGACTACATTTTACAAGTTTATGAACAAAAAGGAAGACTTTGTAGACATCTTTCATTCTCATTTCTAATGAAATATGTACAAAAATCAATTTTACTTTTTGAACATCTTTCCCCCCAGTGACGCAACAAAATATTTCACATGCAGTTGTAAGTAATTATTATATATGTATGCTGTAAAAACGGTACTTGGTCACAGGGGGAAAGTGTTCAGAATTGAAAATAACTACATACAGGGTGTCAGCAAATTAATATTACATAGAATATTTTGACAATTATTGCATATATTTCTTAAACTTTACATATCTACAGCTTTGTTCGTTTTTGTAAATATTTCATGCATAGAACATACTATAATAAATAAATAGCGGACATAGAAAGTCAAGCAAGCTTGATAGCAGACTGACCCTGATAAGAATGCCTATGAATTTTTCAATCAGATCTGTTGCCACTTGACAATCTAAGTCCGTCGATTGTGTATCATCAAGATTGAGACAACTGCGTCTTTCGCAAGTCATGAACCCAGCAAGCGGCTAAGACATATACAACTAGATGTATGTGTCTTCAACCTAAACTTAACAAAGAGATAAAGACGTACTTCTATCGGAATAGTGCCACTGTGGTGCAAATGGCTAAAAGAGATATAGACCTTCTATGGGAATAGTGCCACCGTGGTGCAAATGCATTTTTACCTTTTGTAGGACACAATTATGGCGCACCTAGAATGCATTTTAAGAACAACCTTTGCTTTAATTCGAACCAAAGAACCACTGGATCCAGCATCCTAAACTATAACAGAACTACACCAGACACCAACCCCTGAACTGACCCTGGTGCCTCCAGAACTAACACTGACGCTCCAAGAACTTATCATGAAACCCCCAAAACTAACACTGATACCCCAAGAATTAACATCATTTCACCCACACGTCTGAAACTTATTCCGAAATACTAGTAACGACCTTCAAAGAACTAACACTGACACGCCAAATTGTGTCTACAGATAATTTAGGAAACTGTTAAACTAAACACACCAAAAATGCAATATTAAAGGACCTTGAAAGGAGGAACGATGCATCTAGAACGTGCTCAAATGTGTCATAAATTGCTTAAACCAAGGCACCCCGGACCCAGTGGCCTAGGCAGTCTCCTACACCCCTTCGCTACAACTGGAAAAGGCCAGCTACGCAAATGTTTCTCAAACAAATTGTGGCCAACTACACCACTGCATGTATTCAATATATAACAATCTCTATAAAACCGGGTCAGTATTGTACATGTGTAAATACAGTATAGCAATAGATGTATTGAAAACAAACGAATAGGCTATGATCAATGCATCAGCTGTCATGGGCACTCGGGTGGAAAGTACTGAAGTACAGTTGTGTGATCAAAAGCTTTGTTCCACTTTTAGTTTGTGCTTTTCAGTTATTTCTAAAAATGTTAATGAAACTGATAATCTGCATGTTAAAAGTTTACTAGCAGTACATTTTATCTACTGTAAAACATTTTATAATAGACATACCTTAAATGCATATTCATTTTCCACTAAAAATACACATTTTAAATTTTAAAAAAAAGAACCTTGGTCACAAACTGTTCGAATTTCAAGAAAACGAATATGAAATAAAATTATTTTTGTGACAGTTTGATAGGAATATAACTTATTTATGAGTATTTGAAGCCATTATAATTATATAATTGTCAGCTATTGAAGTTAAGAAATGGCATTGGAATTTGGGCAAAATCCCCAGCATAATGTCCGATGTCCTTCCTTTCATTGTTTGATTTATTATATCTATGTTCAAATTTTCAAGAGTTATGAACATTCTTTAAAGATCTAGTAACTACAAATAATCTAAAACTTATTTTAATTCTTGTTTGTCTATAATGTGAATAGTATGCTTGAGTATATATTTATAAATAACCAACATTTTGAAAACAAGACTCAATATTATTATACTTTAAATTACTTGGATTTGTTTTCCAAATAAATTTACAACAACCTTTTATGTCAGTTAATCAGTGTATTATCTATTTAATTTATGTTGATAAATAATTAATACAAATTGATAATAAAACTGAATTTGCATACATTCTCGCGGATTTTGCTTTTTCCGTGTTACCACCGGCACAAATATTTGCCTTGAGTGGAAAATTGCGATGATTTTTTCACATTGAACGGCTGTTGACAAGAGCTAAAAATCGCGATGATTATATAATACACCACAATGCTTGACTAGTAACATTTTTATTGGTTAACGAACTGATCAGTGGTAAATTTAGAACATGGCATGAAACACTCAAATAAGTAATCAACTATAATTAAATTTATATCTCGGAATTAAAACAAATGGGCATCATTGAACTTGGGGCAATTATCGACCACAATACGTTGATGAATGAAATCGAATTTTCGATGTGTGATGTATTTTTGCAACTCAGCCATCAACTTCAATTACTTCAACATAAATAGTGTTTTATTAAATATTGTTGCAATAGTATTCAAAACCAAAATCATCTGGTTAAAATGATTTAGTAATTATAGTATACGAGTTCAATGAAATTACATAACGCCGGAATTTTAAAAGCAATGACAGTCTTTTGTGCATTTATGAAATTATAGAATTTAATGGAAATTAAACTTGAAATAGAATAGTTACAAGACATAAATGCTTGCAAAATACAAAATGCTTTTTATTTTCATCATGTCTAAATGAATTAACAAATTATACAGTAGTACATGTATATATACATGTATTATACAAGTTCAAAGACATAATGATATTAAATTTCATAACTCTGATGTTTTAAAAATATAATCCTTGCATGTATTAAATTTTATTAGTTAATGGAAATAACACCTGAAATAGAAAAGTAAGAAGAAATAAATGACTCAAAAATATAAAACATTGTTTAATTTCTTTATTTCTTATCCAATCATAGTGTTGAAATTTTAAATCAACTGTATACATAACAACAAGCCACTGCATTTACCTGTAAATTGCGGCGATTCGTCGCAACTCACCGCGAACCACCGGCACTTCATCGCGATGCGCCGCGACCATCATCGCGGGACACCGTAATCGATTTTATTGCATTTGTTCGCGGCGGACGCTGTTAATTGTATTGCGGAGATGTATGAAAAAAACGCGCATCCCCGCGGCTCAGGAAATTGTCCGCGCTAGGGTCCAATCGCGGGGAAGCGCGGACTTTGAAAAATCCGCGAGCCAGGGACTGTATTTGTGTTTCTCATCATAATAATGGTAACAATAGACCCTCACATAGACACCCATACATTCTTGGAATGTGCCATTTAGAGTCAGCAAGTTGAGAATACACATGTCAGGTGGAATTTCACAAGATGTCAACAGATTAACATCCAAATATAAGTCTCCTTAAAACTAAGAAGCTGTTCATTCACATTTTGCCTTTATTGCTAAATGTTCATTTTTTTAAATTATTTTGAATTGCCATTCATATTGGATTGTTGTTTCAAAGTTTTTTAAACAAATTGTTAAGCATACAAATAATGCACTTTTAATTTTAAGATATTTGCAAATCATTGCACTGAAATTTTAACAAACTATTTATCATTCTTTATTCAGTGTGGTAATTATACAAACATTTTAACTAGATATTATGATTTCAGTTTTTTTTTGCATTCATCAAAGCAGTTATTTTAAATAATTTTAATTAATAAATATTTTAGCAAAGGGATAAGGAGCAAAACCCCAGTACTCCCTTCAGTAGAATATATTAGAGGTTTGTCGTCACATGACCAAGCAGAAATGAATTTAAGAAGTTGAAATCATGAATTCGTGAAGTTAAAATCGTGAATTCGTGTGAAGTTGAAATAGTGAAGTTCAAAACGCGAATCATGACGTTGAATTCGTGGAGTTGAAATCGTGAATTCGTGAAGTTGAAACTGTTAATTCGTGAAGTTTAAATCGTGATGTTCAAAACGTGAATTCATGAAATTGAATTCATGAAGTTGAAATCGTGAATTCGTGAAGTTGAACACGAAGTTAAAATCGTGAAATCGTGAATTCAGGAAGTTGAAATCGTGAAGTCATGAAGTTCAAATCGAACATTCATGAAGTTACAGTCGTGAATTCATAAAGTTGAAATGTCCCCACCGGTCTTTTGTACTAAACATTACCAAATTCACATAGATATATTAAAATTTACTGACAAGTACATATTCAAATTTATGTTATACTAACTTCCTTGCACTTTCCGAGACTATCTAACCACATCCTGAAATTGCTCATTCGTATAATTTCACATAATTATTTGGTAGGTAACGCTGAACTATAACGGTAGAGTATTCCTTGGTAGCTTTGCTACGCCTGAAGACCTATAAACATATGGATATTTTTATCAAAAATATGATTTAATTTAGATAGAGATGTACAGAAATACTGATTAAAGCGCTAAACTATACAACATAACCCCACCATATTCAAATTTAAAAGAAATATATATTTTTATAAGTTTTCACGTTAGAAAATTTAGCGCGACATTTTGCATCAGGAACAACTTTTCTCTAATAAAATATGTGCAATTAGGTACGTGTAAAGTCGATATTTGTATTACTTATAAACAGAAGATATAAATTTTCACTCTAAAGTAAAATGAGCGTTTGTTTATGTTACTTTATGCATAGAAAGAAGATTATTTTCATGGAAGCCGGTATCGACTTTATACGATTTTATGAATTAAAAAGACATATCATATACACTATGAAATGTCCTAAAAAAGCATATTTCCAAGACAATTTTACCAACAGCTTTTTCACATGCAACGTTTTAATATGTGACATTTAGAATACTATACAAGTGCTTTTTCATATGCAACGTTTGAATATGTGGCATTAAGAATACTATAGAAGTGTTTTTTCTCATGCAACGTTCTAATATGTGACAATAAGACTACGGCACCAAGCATTGGCACCAATAAATTTATCAGATGACTGCATCTTGCATGTGTCTCACTTATATATCTCAGCATAATGTGATATTACTTAATATCAGAGTCAGTAGTTACTATTTGTAAATTCTGCATATGTTTGTCGCTTAAGGTGAGGAAGGTTTCTACTTATGTGTCCGCTTATGCCTAAAATAATTCTTGGAAGGACACCTAGGGTCTTTCTCCACCATCAAAAGCTTGAAAACTGTCATAACCTATGAATGTGTCGGTGTGATGTTACACTCCACCCTCCCCTTACCTCCGTGTCCCCTCCCCAGGTACAATACAAATACAAACATGTAACCAAGTATAGAAGAGGCAATACAGAAGTCCCTTATCAGTGAAAATACATTTTTACTTGACATTAATCTACACACTGCCCTCTAGACACATAACAAGTTTTATTAATCTAGCTTGGATACTTTTTGATTTATCGCAGGACCCAGATTTGCGGACGGACGGACTAACGGACGACGGGCATTCCTAAAGTCCC
Source organism: Mercenaria mercenaria (assembly GCF_021730395.1). NCBI lineage: Eukaryota > Metazoa > Mollusca > Bivalvia > Venerida > Veneridae > Mercenaria > Mercenaria mercenaria. The sequence continues at coordinate 26,102,098 of NC_069366.1, read as the reverse complement.
CTCCAGTGTTCAAACGGTAGGAGACTTATAATTATAAATCTATCAATTTGTCAACAGGGAAGTCATCTTTTTTGATACTGTAAGAGCAAAGATGGCTTTTTGGGGTAAATGAACTTGCATTGTTACTCTCTTAGATTATTATTTTCGGAATATCAGACAGTACTTTACTCTTTGTACGACTGTATTTGCAAATACTTCCTACTTCCTACGGTTTACCTCAAGAACCACCATAACACCACGAAAGAACTATTCCAGTTATATGTTATGAACGTTTTAAAGTCATATTGAACCCTGAATTTTGTCTATTTTCCTTATTTTGCGTTTTAGCTTTCTTTTTCCAGCGATAATGAGTTGGTAATCCCAGTTGGGTAACACGTTTTAGACGTATTTTGCAGTTGTGTTTACAAAATCAAAATTAGACCTTTAAATGAAAAATATTTTCTTGAATCAAGTTTTCCCAGTAGAAAGGTTATTGTTGATGCTGTGCAACAAATGTAATTGCAAAACAACAAACTGCTTACAACAATCAAAAGCATTTGGTTATGCCTCAACTCCAGTGAGACATTTAGAATATAATGTTGTTTTAAGTTTTGACATTGATGGTAATATTGCATGTACGTCGAAAAAGATACAAATCTAAATCATAAAGTTGGCAAAGAAACAATAGTACAAATAAGAGTAAATAGTACTAAATATCTAAATGCAATCCTTCCAACATTTGCTTGGAGTTCGATCATTACTAAAATATTTAAATTTCAGATGGACCAAACGTGTCTTATTTTCAGCCGCTGGCGCCGTCGCCATATATTTTGATTGAGTTCCAGGGTATTCATCCACGTCTGAGACTTAAATTCAGTATCGGCAAATATTCAATTTGCTATTAATTTCTTAATAATATATTCAACATGATAAAATTGCAGCTGCAAAATGCACATTCATGAAATTTCATTACTTTCTATACTATTTTAACAATGACACAGCAAAAAAAAATTGAAAGTGTCTTGAAAACATTTGAATAATTACTGTCAAACAAATGTTATATAGGACTGTCAGAGATGAATTTTTCGGTAGGACATTTAGCCTTATTTTTATTTGTTGAGCGGGAATTTAAATGTATAAATAACAATTTACCTTGAAAGTTAACACCTCATCAAAAATATATTCACTACGGTCTGATTAAGAATTTACCCCTATATTATCACAGAACTCCAAAGGAGTACGCAATTTAACTAACAATTACTTGTTCACCTACCACTGTAAAAGTGTCTCTCTATAATTGTAATGTTATTATATAAGTGTGGACGATCAGAATTGTTGTAGTAAATGGACCAAATATAAATGTGTTTCCGTTATAAAACTGCAGACAGTAATTTCCACATCTATAATAGTTTCCATTATTTTTTGGCCCACGCTGTTTCTGTTATCAATTTTTATATTATACGGCTCCGATTGTTTGATCAAATGATATACTGAGCAAAACAGGCGAATCACCAGTAGTGACTTTGCCTTTTTCTTAAAAATTACCGAAAGTACCTTTTTAAAATTTAATTTACGCTCGCAACAGTATGCTATTGATAACAATGCAAAATTTCAACAAAATCAAAATATCATCTTATATAATTTATTCATTTTAAGACTTCAACACGTTCTTTGAAAGTCACAGAAATACACCAAAATGTCTAGAATTTACAAACTAGCGTAAAATGCATAAAGTGACAATAAAAGCAAAATAGCGTCTTCGTCAAGCATTTAATATTTGTGTGATATTTAATCGTTCTCCAGGAAAATGTACACCTCTGATTTAATAAAACACAATTTATGTGCATTTTCGTGACTTTTATGTGCACAACTGTGTTGTTTGAGCCGTGTGGCGGCCGTAAAATGTCTCCCCGTACATTCAATCAATGTTGTTATATTTTCATCCTTCAGGGATTGTTATTCGTTCTAAACTCTCGGCCTCTGTCAAGATGAGAAGTATTTTGTGTGCACGTCTGCGTGCTGTAGGTTTCGTTTTGGGGAGGCTGCGATTTTGGTACGTGGCATTCCCTGTTTGATATTTGTCTTTGTTTTAATACTAGGTGTAGTATTAAAACTAATAAAATCATACCATTGGGTGATTTGGTATTTTATTATTAACAATATATTTACACTGGCCATAGCTTTATCAGATCAAGTGGTTCCGGTGAATTTTACGCAGAACAGATAGAGAAATATGGCCGACTGTATAAATTTCCGGTCTTGTAAGTATGATTTAAAGGAATTTCTACCCTTTATATAACGAACTGAATGAAAACGATAAGCGCTTTATACGATGCGATATTGTCTAAAACTGACAAAAATTTCCTTCCCCGCCGGACTGTACAGAAGTGTTTGAATAAATGACACCAATCTCAGCTAAATGGACACCCGTGCTAAGAAACATTTGAGCATAAGAGACATTTGCGCTCCAGGTGCACCCATGTTAGAAAAATGTTGAATTCCCTATGTTCCATTTCAATTTATTTATAGTCAAATATGTAAACATCAGGTTTTCGTTGGGGACATAATATAACGTTCATATGATTAAGGCAGACAAGTAAATAAAATATTGACAAAATTCCAGTAGGATAAGATACGGTCCAGGAACAGTGTCCAAGCACGTTTTAATCCTACATTAGTGTATGGTATAAATGTACAGTTGTGTCAACTTACTCATTTAACCCTGTTATATTTCAAACACATTTGCACCCACAGCCATTTACTAGGAGTGATAACTTTATAACGGTAAATACTACATATTGAAAATGTATTTTTTTGTGCAAAAGTGCTACAATATAATAGTATTTATCATATCTTTGATTACCATACATAACACGAATATTGATATTACGCCCTTGTTACACAGAGATAAGTTGTATATGTATGCCAAAATATGTATGTCTATACATGTATTTGATAATATCTAAACTGCTGAAATACACATTCTGGTTGACTGTGTTGTCAATTAAACAAGATTCCTACATTTCACGGTCTTCAAAACTTTATAATCTTATTTCAAATTTTATTGTTACGCACGTTCAAAACAATGTGAAGTTATAACCCTGATTTACCTCCTGGGATATTATGAGAAATTGGAAATCCATCTCACGGTCCCATCAAGAAATTTTACTACGAAATAGGAACATGATGGACTTACGACTCACAGTCTGTCTGCTTATGGATTCTCTACTGATTTGAGCGTCTCAGTCAGTGTCTGCAAAGCTTATGTCTGGCAATCATAATAAACAGCACTCCGATAGTACGAAATAACAATATACCGTTTTCAAATTCAAAATGAGATCGGTACTCGGGATGTAAAATCAATCAACATAAAATGTAAATGGAAATAGAATCAAGTATGGTCGATGTATCAAAATATTGATTAATAGATAATATGGGTATTTATCTTTTGTAATGTCTTGACAGCTAATACAGTAATGCAAGATGTGTTTATAAAACACGTTCACCAATGATGGCCTGTCCCACTTTTAGTCTCGAGATCACTATTAGCTTGCCCTTTGACCTACTACCAAACCACAAAAAGGGTCATCTACTGACCACCGCCAAACATTATATAAACTTTGTAGACTATTGTTCAAGTCGTTTTTCAGTTATCGATCAGAAACCGATTTTCATCCCAAAGTCACCAAGACCTTGCCCTTGATCTAATGACCCCTAACCAATCGGCTAACGGCGAAAAACCGATTTCAAGTTCAAAATCACCGCGACCTTGACCTTTGAGCTACCAACCTCAAAAACAATAGGGGTCATCCATCGGTCACAACCGACCTGACCACTAAGTTCGATATTCCTACATTGAAGTTTTCTTCAGTTATCGATCGTGAATCAAGGGGAAGGACGGAGTGATAGACGGTCCATTTGGGGTGAGGGGTGGTGGCATAAAAATATAGTAAATACATTTATATTGTGTTACTATTGTAGAAATAATTCATTTGAAACATTAAATTTTCGTCGTTGTAATGTTTTCACATGTAAAAAATGATCCTGGTGTGCACTTTATTTCAAAATATTACAATGGTATATTAATAAATTAATGCAACTGTATATGATAGACATGTAAACACAATTTCACAGATTAAACACCATAACAACGCAAAGGAAATAAATATGTGTAGGAACACTACTGGGCACCTACTTGGAACGCTTTGTCTCAAAATCGCCACTGTTAAGTTAAAGCCAATTAGTGGTGCACAAAACATCACCCCCAATTCTTACTATAGTCCAACGTTACGCGACAGTGTAAATACAAGTTATCCCCGCCAAATGAATATCTTGTACATGGAAACAATACATAAAGAATTATACACAAATTGTCTCAATGCCTTTGCAGAAGAAAGGCAAAGCGAGTAAATGAACATCAGGTAGGAACAAAAGAAACAGGTCAACAGACAAATAATCCTAGAGTTCATTAAGTCTATCGTTGGCTCAACCACCAGTCCCGTCAGCCACAACTTAAAATACTGTTTTCATGATCTCTTAACTGACCTGGTTGGTTAAAACCCTCCTCATTTGTATGTGTCTTGCGTTGTTTGGACCGTAAGTAGCATTCGCTGATTTAATATATGTAACTTGTATGAATTATGTAAGTCATTATATCGTCCTAGCTCACAATCTATATGCCAAACCCTAAAAGAGCACGTAACTTGGAATGAGCTGACATAATGAGGTTTGAAGATATAAAACATCCTGGAAAAAGAGAATATCTTAGAAAACCTTGCAGCTCATAGGAAATTATTTAGTAGAAAGTAATTTAAAACTCGACCCAGGAAAGAATGATTTGCCCGTAGCATGCTGGGTTAGAAAGTTAAAGGAGCGTCGGTTAGCGCATTATCCATAACAAAATTTATATGAATTACATTACAGTTCAGATAATACAAAGAGAATTAAAGCAAAAGGTAATGCCATGATATTATCATATGGGATATTAATATCTAGAAATAAAAGTAACAGACTTTTAACATCCGAATGATTTCAAAGGAAACCCCGTAATAAACGGCCAATAAATTTCAAAATGGGCATGTTTACCTACTTCTGCTGGTCAAGTCCTTTAAATGTAAAAATCGGAAACTGCATAAGAAAACAACTTTTACATGAGTGCACTGACGAACAACTTCAATAGTCGAGCTAAAAAGGGATGTTCTGCATCTCAGAAATCTCAAACGTCTGTAAATAACAAGTTTTTGTTATAAAAATTAATGGTGTAGTTTTTATATAATACAGTAAATGTGAATAATTAATGCAATATTGTCTCAATGAATGATATGTTTTATAAGAGTGCATGCAGGCTGTGCTAATCACTTCATTTTATGCCTTGTCTAAAATGATAAATAGTCCTCTTCATTTGGCAATAGTCTTATCTTTTCAACTCAGTGTTTATTGTACTTTCTTTTATGGCAGATTCTAACCATGAAACCAATGGTAGGATTAACAGTTTGCCTGACTTTTAATAAATGTAAAGATCACTGGTCTTGTAGTGTTGCAACGTTGGACGGGACAAAGGGTGGGTTGCTAGGGGATGACGCTTCTATCGATGGAAGGACATAGCAAAAACAGCTGTTGTACTCTGCCATCGATAGTCGCTAGACTGTGTGGCGGGGTGCCGTTGGGGTTGCTTGACGCTGCAACACATCAAGACACTCTGCCAGTGTTATTATTTTATAGTTACAGTGTGATATGTATAGTCTCTTATAATTCATTCATATGATTGGTCATTTACATGTAATTGTAATGTTTGTCTTTTATATATATATTTATGTATATTTAAATGGAAGAGACTCAAATAAACTAATAAATATATTCATCTTGCCTCTCTATCATTTTCATACCCTTCAATGTGAGCCATAACAGTAGATTGAGCACAAGGCCTTAATAAATAAAAGGATGTGTTGACACCAGGATACAATGATAGAGGTTTTGACACTTTACGTTCACACTTCCGACCTAACAACTTGACATATTCATACTATAAATAAAACGACTATCACACCGTAGAATCTCTATTTCCTTATGATGTAAAGAAGAAAATGATTTGTGACATATGGTCTAGTTTTTTCTCCGGGTTTTGTTACAACAGTTTAAACTAAGCGGATACGACACTACTTTAGCGCAACTTGCGACTGAAGCGTTGCTTCTCTATTTCAAAATGTCTGGAATATACAAAAATGTCAATTAAAAACGGGACAGCAATTGACAATATGAAAAATAAAAGAAATTGCTATTAATCTTATAGCTTATTTTCGTAAAATAATGTTGTAATTATCTTTAAAACGTTATGCAATAAAGAAATAGTCCTGTACTAAATAAGCCGGAGTAATAGAATGATTAATAAGTCCTCTATAGCTCAGTGACTAGTGCGCGTGCTTCATAAGCATAAAGATGGTTGGTTCGAACCGAAACACAGTCTGTATTATTCATATTAAGTTACGTCAAGTCGTTTAGGTGTGACTTTAAATCGAGGTCGCATGTAAATTGTTTCGCACACTGAAAGAGACTTAAGGCGGCTTTTAAAAAATTACCTACATACATTGAATGGTGCCTTTGACATTCGCAGTAGTGAATCAAAATCAGGGTCAGTCAAATCTTTTAGTTACAAATGCTGTACATTCAATGGAGTGGATAACAATGTAAAGACTTGCACTTGCTTCGTAAGTTAAAGCCTATATTCAAATAACTAGGAAAAAATACATTTTATTGATAACACATGGAAAACAGTTTTGCCTTAGAGTCCTTTTTGCTGATAATAAGTACCAAACTGTTAAATACTTTCAAGAGATTTTGTTCTGTTTTGAACAACATATTTCTTCTTATATCAATGTTCTATTTTTAAGAAGGTATTTCAAAATTGTGAGAGATTGCAAATATTTATATAGAGCCGTTTTGCAACCTCTGGTGTATACAAAACAATATAGTGAAGAATTGTTACGACTGAAAACTGCCCTAGAGCTCATTTACAATTAGTAGTGGTACAATAAAAGTCTGTCAACTCAAATTACTGGCCACAGATTGGTAAAAAGTGACCACATGGTCTGAGAGATTATCACTCATAATTACGGTATGCAAAGACCATCAACCGTAAATGATCAATTTTAATCTTTATAAAAAAATCAAATGGAACAAAATTGTCCTAAAACAAAATCCCCAAAACGCTGCCAGCAATGAACACTATTCTACTTTAGACACAAGTGATGACCATGAAGCGACTGATATGTCAAATGTACGGCACAGAACCTTGCAATAAATCAATGGGGACGCATGAATCGGGGTTCTTGAACATAAAATATGCTGTAAATTTGACGGGTGATTTACTTGTTTTGCGTCAAATCGACAGAGTTAAGTCACAAAGCGATTGTCCAGCAGGAGGAAGATCACTGGTGCATTATTTAATCACTAGTGGTCACCTGGCTAGAAGTCTTATATGACAGAATTTATATTCGAAGTGTCATCCCATAGCAGCGAGATTATTCACAGTGAGTGAGAGAAATCAACCATTCGGTCATGTAGAATGCAAAAAAACTCCGCTTGAGGAGACCAAAGAAAATTCTTTTAAGAGTGGAGATTCAAATATGCTGATAACAGCTTTTTCAAGTTTAAGTTTTCATAACTTTTTAAAAAGGTACACTTCAAAGGGGACCTCATCATAGACACTCTTGTTTTCGGGACAGTTATGAGGTCCTCTCAGTTATTTGTTTTAAACTTTGGGCTAGAGCACTGTGGAAAACAGAGTATGCATTGAAGGAATCCACAATCCACGAACTAGGCCACTATTTTTCACGATCTTTGTGCAAAATTTGTTGTAAAAGAATATACATATATACTTTTAAACATTCCAAGGTCTTTTCTGCGGTTTTCGTTGAAACTTGGTCTCTAACTTTCGTAATCTTACAGAGATGAGGTCTGAAAATATGATACTTCACATATGTTTATTTAAGAAATAATATATCCAAAACAGTGATTTATCGTTAAATAAAATCATTGTTTGGAGTTTAGATGCGAAGGAATGCGCCCGAGTGATATAATACTGTGCCTCTAAACAACAAACGCTGATTTTGTTCAAGAGCAAAACACTGTTTGAGGTATATTATTTCGATTCTAGCACGTTATCAAGGAATACTATGTATATCCTTGACGATATCCATAATAAATATTTGCCTTTGTTTTGTTTGTTTCTTTACCATTGCTATGCCGTTTGACGTCAGAAAAATGAATTGTTGGCTTGCATGATAACACACACTTTTCAGCCGTCTTTGTTTAATAGGAAAACAAATCGGGTCGTGTTAGCAATATTGACTAAACGTACGTTGCATTTGCTGAAATTTTTGACAATAAATAGACATAATGCCGGGCGTTTTGCTCATTTACTATAATAAATGCTTGACCATGATGCGACATAATAAGGTGACAAATGCAATGTGGTTACTAAACGGACATTAAATAAGATGTCAGGGTCAAAAATGAGATGCTGTACATGTGTGGTTAAGGAAGTTAACAAAGATCACCATTGTTACTTTTTATAAGAATTATACTGTTGTGTATAAACAATATTTTAATAAACAGTCTTGTAAAAAAAGCAATTCTTCAGAGAATGCATGATCAGTATATTTATTAATACTGTATTAGATAATATAACATCAACAAAATCGAAAAACAACAACAACATCAAGTTTATAGGGGAAAATCGACCTAACAGTGAGAGAATTCCAAGAAACCTTGCATTTTGGTCGACTTGATAGTACTGAGTTTGTTTTTACTGTCGTTAAAAAGGAATGAATCATGTCAATTTTAGGCTCACCTTCACCGGAGAAGACGCTAAAATAAATGGTAGAAACTACTTGACCCAATATAAAACATATTTACGTTACAAAGTTCGTTCTGTAAAATGGATATTTACCTTAGCACTGCATGAGAGTTAGAAAGTCAAGGTCATTGAAATAATATAAAGTAAGCCTTTGTGAGACGGTTGACGCTCTTTCTACGGTAGTTCGTTCACTAAAAATGTTTTATTTTCGATACTAATTTAAAATGAAAGAAAAAAACTCCTTATATGAACGTGTTTACTATCTGGGTTTGCTCTATTTACAGTTATATTTAACGTACAATTGTCATTTGTTAAAATGCTTCAAGTTTATTTAGTGCAAGTTACTGTGCTTAGCTGTACAAGTATTAGGTGTGTACTATCTAAACCTACACAAACATGTTAACTTACGCTCATACTATACTATGAAGTCATTGTGAGTTTTAGTCTAATATATCTTTAATACTATAACAATTCTTTTTCTATGTATAATGAAATTATCTAAATTTATCAAATGAATAACCATATGTACTTCATTGCCATAACGGAACGTTGTAAACGCCCGTTTAAATTCTAAACTTATTATTAAAGCGGCATGCCTCAAGATCGTTCGACAACAAAAAAAAATATTTTTTTAGATATCTTGAAATAAATGCTATATTTCTTAAGAAAGCTTTAAAACTTAATTACTGACAAACTTTATGTTACGGAAACATGTGAGAATTTGCTGTTTTTACTACTTTTTACGATGAAAATCAAAAAGCGTTTGTCACACTTTTACTCCAAGTAAACTGTCTCGATTATAAATATCTGTATTTTGAAGTCATTAATCACTACTTCAGCTATAGCGCTATTGGTTACGACGACGAGAAAATGTCTTATGCCGCGGCGGTCCGGGTTTCGATTCCATACGGAGTCATCTTCTTTTCTTGATTTGGAACTTTTAAAATATTTTAGAAACAAAAACTCATATTCTAATGTTCATAATATGACCAAGCTTCAGTTTGAAAGAAAGATTATTTTTTAACCAAATCTGGGGGCATGCTGCTTTAACTTATAAATACGACATAAAGATATCCTGTTTACCTTTCGTATTTCTAAGACAATTTACTCGTAAACAACTTTAAGAATTGTTTTCCATATAAAACATATGAATCTTCGAAAAATTCAAAGTACATAATTATTTTATATCTAAGGGCAATGTGAAACATTTTTTCCTCACCGATTACAATGATATTAAATACGACAAAATTAAGCCGTCTCTTTTCTCTTTCTGGTGTTTAATTCATTTTTCTGCCAGTGAAGTTCACATTTGTCATTTTAGTGTTCTCTTTTTATCCATGTTAATTTTATAAAATAATAATTTTATATAGCATGCCTTTTGTCACTATACCATAGCGTTAGGCATTTACCTGTTATTTGGACTGCCTTGTAACTTTGTTAAGAGTTTGGTTTGATGTGGACCATTAAACTACCCAGTGGTGTTTCTGCCACTGACCGTGAATTTGTGTTTCTTTGATTATTTTAGTTTTTGTTCTTGCAGCCTTATTGTTTTACTTTGTCTGTGCATTATATGTAAAATGTCTGTCATACACACCAGAACATACTCTGCCACAAGGTTTTGTTTTGGGGGGAGTCTGATTACAACAAACGTAGCTATTCCTATTTGGAATTTTGTACTTATTTTTATAAATATTGTACAAGACTCTCTACATGATTGAAAAGCTATGATGTAAGCTATGATTACAAAGATAATCTCGTAATGATATCGATATCAGAACTGTTTAATGACAAAAAAATAAGAGTAAAATATATTTATATTTTTTAAATGCTATATTTATCAAGAATCATTCAAATGATTCACTGGGATACAATAACCACGGCAAAAGAAAAATGATGAAATAAGACAAAACTGATATTTCTGAATGTGTCTGCTTGTGGGCATATCTGTTAATATTCACTTGACGTCCTTTCATTTACTGATTATTAAAAATACACGAGAAAACAACCACTATTTCAGTGTTTTTACAAAGTAGCAGCTTCAGTTTTTATAATGGAAATTCATGATGATTTTATGATTGATCTAAATCAAGTGGACTGATATCATTTTGCACTTATTTTACGTGCATAACTATGACTATTTCTCTGTGCTGGTTATGGATTTGCTTCAATAGATAACTTCAAAGCATGTTTTGTTAAGGCTTGTTTATCAGTGTAGTTGATGTTAGTGTAGTTTTATGTATGATCTTCTCCGGTCTGCTCCTTACATTTTTGCCTTAATTTTGTACATCCGTGACGTCATTTATCTAAATTAATTTCAATATCTTGTTTTACTAGCACACTTTCTTCTGAACAGTATGCTAGTCACTTAAATTCTCAACATTATTTGTTTATCTTTTTTGATTTACATGTTATACAGTTGATTTATAAAATTAGTCTTGTTCAAGTGATGTGTGGCCTTAAACCCAACAAAACAAAACAAAAAGTGATTTCATAATTGCCTTGTAATTGTTTTTTCACCCCAAGGCTAATACGAAAAAAAACACTTAAAAATGATCAGTTAATTATTTACATTTAAAGAAAGAACAATCTATAATACTGTTATACATTATATTTCTTACTTCTTATTTAACTGAGTTCAATATCCTTGGCTCCAGTTAACTTAAGGGTTTTTACTGTGTTGCCGTTATGTTAATTCAAACTATACATAATTTTAGATTGTGACCTTTCGTTGTTCATTTTTACAAATAAAGGCATCAATTGTATGCTAATTATGATGGCTACCAATTTGAAACTGAAACAATAATAACAGTAATAAAGCCTTTACTAAATGAACATACAATTATACATTAGATAAAATGACATGCATACCGGTATATACTTATTTTTGTACTTTTATGAAAATAACACATTTTGCCAACGGTCATATGATCGTTTCAGTCAACTTAGTTGTTTGTTGTTACGTGTTAAAATGATTGCCTTTTTGTACATGCATATATTGGGTAGGATAAACGGTAATGAATAGCGCATTCTATTTTCCCACATATTTTTTTCTGCTTTTCGAAAAAGGTCATTATTTAATGAAATGCAACATAGGAGAATTCGAGTAGGAGATATTTGACTTAATAATGGCCCTCAGTTTCGAAAAAATTGTTCCAGATCAGACGACTTCTGAATATGCTTTAAGTAGGACTTATTTTGTTATGTTTAGTTAAGGAATTTTGTTATAACTGAGGGGATAATTAATTCTTTATATAGTACTTTGTCTTTGTGGATGAATAGGGGTGTATAGGTAATTTGGAGTGGATCTATTTTGCATTTTCTAAAACAATAGTAACTGTTATGTTTCTTTCATTTTAGTTCTGTATAAAGACTAGTTTTACTACAAAGTACGTTGAGTTTCATCCAAAAATATACACAGAACGGTAATCAACCTATTGCTTATCGTTCATTTTAGCATCTTTCTATGCTAGGTTACACTTACCAACAGATTTAACACAAGAGTTTAATGTATACAGAATATGCTAACACTAAACTTTGACATTTCATGCTCATACTCCATACAAATATCTTGACACATTTATTATATTGATAAAATATCCTCCGCACCATAAAATTTCTCTACTTCCTTATGACTCTCTTTGCATATCATGAAATGTTTTATGACATATGATCTTTCTCGACTACTGTTTGTATTTCGTGCAAAAGCAACTTTGCAAAGGAGGTTACTTCATGATATAAACAAATACATTCAAACTGAATGACCTCGATTTTTCGAAAACATTATTTTGTTGTTGTTGTTTATCATTATATATTATTCGGCTATTCACGTTGAACATGAGTACATAATAGTAAAGGAACTCAAAAAAGTGAAATTTACCTGTTTTAAACCATTGCTTCAAAAGGGTGATTTATCTGAATATAAGCTATCGTTGCATTCACTGAAAAGTGTAAACATTAGTCTAGATAAATATGAAAATACCGGACGCTTTCTTAATTCATTATCATTATATGACCGTAATGACTTCTTTAGTCTTTTTTCTGATTAAATAGGCATGACCATTCCGTCACATAATTAGGTGAACAATATATTGTGGTTACTAAAGTGACATTTAGTATGGTATTATGATCAGAAATGAGGTGTGGTACATGTGTAGTTAGGCAGATAAACAACACTGGCCGTCTTTTGCTTTCTGTATTTGCCGTAGCCTCGAATAAAATGTTCATACAAGTGATGTAAGCAAAAAATAGTGTACTGTAGGCGTCAGTATTTTGGACAGAGAGATTCAGGACCGGTCATTTTTATCAAGGAACCCTTCAAGACTGTTATCTAATATTAAATGATGTTCAGTCAAGTCGGACTGCACGAATGTATTTTTTTCTATTGTCAAATGGAATAAAATATAAGGTTAAAAATGATATAGTAGAATTCCTCTGGATGTTACGACATAGTAAAATCATGGAAAATTGAAAATGGTGCATATTTCAGACCTGTGTCTACTAAAACCAAGCGGAGAAGATGGTGGTATCAGCTCAATTAATGATATCAAAATAATACACACTTTGCTTGTTACTAAGTTTGTAGCACAATATTACTGGATTTGCATTGGTTCAAAGCCTATGTAAAACAAATTTCTATTATGCAAATGTTGTCATAGTATATTTTCTGGTCCTTTGGGATCAAGGTGTCTGTTAAATAACTCTATACTATAGAATTCTGTTTATGCCAATGTTTCGGTGCGTGCGGTTTATTGCATTCGAAATTGCTCGATTTTGTCAATAAATCCTGTAAGACAAAACGGTTAACTTTATAACGTCGTAATTTTAATACTTTAATAGCAAGAAAACTCAGAAAAGGTAGTCACATAATGGCGGACTCAACTGTTTAGTTTACAATAAACCATATGGCAGATATCCGCTTGAATTTTCAAGGAAACGTGGGTCAAACACCACTATTACCTTCTTTTTTTGGTCGATTTTTTTCTTTGCCTTGTGAAAACTTGCACCAGACAAAACAGACTGCATGAATTGATTGGCAGGTGTACAAAAGGCAAGTTCGTTTCCGTCACACTAAACGAATAATAAACGAATAACAATATCGCACTCATTAAAGTACACATGTCGAAGAATGCGTCTGTCTTTGGTCCATTAGTATGTCTGAGATAGAATTGATCAAAACAAAACTTATTCACCGTCAGCTCCAGATCGCAAAGAAATTGTTTCATGTAATGAATTCTTTATATGTCTTTTTCATTAGTGTTTTGTTCTTTGGTTGCACTGCAGAATGATAGCTTACAGGCTTAAATTATATGACATGCATGAGTTTTAAAACGTTAAAATAGTCCGTAAAATTATGGCATGTCAAACGTTGCTAAATTATATATGTATGTTATCATTATTGTATGTTTGTTATTGTTATTCAATGTCGTGTCATTCATATTCTAAAATTTGCTATTGTTATTGTATATGTCGTTATTCTTACGGTATGTTCGATATTCTTATGGTAAAATTCATTATTGTTATTCTATGTTCCGTTATTGTTATTGTATCTTTGGTATTGTTATTTAATGTCTTGTCATTCATAAATCTAAGTCTTACCATTGTTATTGTATATGTCGTTATTCTTATGGTAAAAGTCAATATGACACGACATTGAATAACAATATCAAAGATAATAACGAAATATAGAATAACAATTAGACTTTTTAGAATATGAATGACAAGACATTGAATAACAATAACAAACATACAATAATAATAACATACATATATAATTTAGCAACGTTTGACATGCCATATAAAATCACATGCCTGTTGTAAACTATTGCAGTTTCTATTAAAATGAATAGGAGATGAGATACTGTAATTTTCACACATATGAAAGGGGGGGGGGGGGGGGGTCGCAGTTAGGTGTCTGCGCAAAATGTTTTTTGATTTTCTTTATATATTATGACAATACACCTACATGTATTAAGTTTCATTCACAAGTGTTACTGTTATCAGTTTTGACTTACTTTTATAGAAATTCACATTTTAAGGGGGTGGGGTAATTTGACATGTAACCACCAGGAACACAATCTTCGCCGCGTTTTTAAAAATGGTTCAAACTTTTTACCTGGAACTTTTCGTGATAAAATAATATGCTTGGACATTTACACAACATGTTGCGTTTAAATTGCTTGAATATTTTTTTTCAACACAGAGCCCACAAAGGGGCCTAATCAAATTTATTGATTTTCAATGGACGAACTTCACCAAAAATCTAAAACATTTTTTATTAGTTGAGATATTTAGGTGTTATTCTCCAGCAGATATTGTAAGCTTAATAAACATTAAAATGACAATAATCGTACACTCTGATTAATTTTTGGAAGAGGGGTTTACATTTTTCAAATAGTGAAAAGTGGGTGGGGTAAATAATACATGAAAAGCTAAACATTCGAAGCAACACAACTATAGAATAATAATTTTGCAGTTCAAGGAAAGGGCCTCAGATTTTTTCTACTTCTACTTAATATGCCTGTATGGTGGTGGGGGCATATAGATTTGGTCTTGTCCGTGCTTTCCGTGTGTCTGAGCGTTCCGTCCGTCGCCCGAAGTTTTTGACGCACTAGCTAAAAAAAGTATTTGATATAAATTGATGAAAAATTGCATGAGTTTTTTATCGTGATATGTGTTTGCGTACCTTTTATTTTTTGTCTGGCTCCCGCCCCTTCTTTCCAGATTTATGGCCCTGACGTATCAAAAAAAATATTTTCACCTTGTGACCCCGGCCTAGCTCAGAAGTATTTGATATAGTTTGATGAAACCTTGCATGAATCTTAAACCATGATATGAACTTGCCACCTTTTATTTTTTCTACGGTCTCAACACCCTTTTTCCCAGCGTGGTTGGCCCCTGAAATAGTCAAAAATGCACATTTTCATGTTGTGATGTGGATAGCGCATGTGAGCGTCCGTCCGTCGCACGAAGTTCTTGACGCATCTAGCTCAAAAAGTTTTCTTTTAAATTGGTGAAACCCTTTGCATGAATCATTATTGTGAAGAACTTGAGCATCTCCTATTTTTCGCCTGACCTCTGCCCTCTATTTCTAGAGTTATGGCCCCTGAAATAGTCAAAAATGCACATTTTCCCCTTTGTTGTGCGCCTAGCACAGAAAGTATTTATATAAATTGATGAAACCATGCATGAGTCTTTATCAGATATGAACTTGTGAACTCCTTTTGTCGCCTGGCTCCTATTTCCAGCGTTAATGGCCCCTGAAATGGTTCAAAATGCACATTTTTACCTAATGACGTGCCTACTCAGAAAGTTTGATGTAAATTCAGAAGAAAACTGCTGAGTCTTGATTATGATGTGACCTTTTGCCCTTGGCATTCTTTTTTGAAAACCTTAGCGCTTATTACAGAGTTTATTGCCCTTTAAATAGCCAAAATAGTGGTGTTTTGTTTGTGATGCTCATAGTTCAAGAGGTATATGGCCTAGAATGATGAATCCTTTGTATAAAATGTTTGTTGAGGCTATATCCCCTTAAAATTGAAAACATGAATCAATGAATTATTGCCCCTTATTTTTGACAAATGTACAAGTGGGGGTACACCATGTGTCCTACGGACACATTTATATCAAATACTTTCTGAGCTAGGCGTGTCACAAGGGGGAAAATATGTGTTTTTGACTATGTCGGGGGCCATAACTCGGGAAAATAAGGGGCGGTGCCAGACAAAAAATGAAGGTACGCAAGTACTATCACGATAAAGACTCATGCAAGTTTTCATCAATTTATAATCAAAACTTTTTGAGCTAGATGCGTCAAGAACTTCGTGCGACGGACGGACGCTCACATGCACGGACAAGACCAAATCTATATGCCCTTACCACTCATAGAGGCAAAATTTAAGATAGTATGATAATCTGGGGCCCCATTTCTTGAACTGCAAAATTATTATTCCTATAGTTGTGTTGCTTCGAATGTTTAGCTTCGCATGTTTATTTACCCCACCCAATTTTCCCTGGTTTGAGAGTGTACCACTCTTCCAATATTAATCAGGTGTACTGATAAATTGTCATTTTAATGTTTTTAAAAGCTTACAATATCTGCTGAACACCTACTATCTCAACAATAAAAAATGTTTAGATTTTTGGTGAAGTTCGTCCATTGAAATCAGTAATTTGATTAGGCCACTTTGTGGCTCTGTGTTGAAAAAAGTATTCAAGACGATTTAAAACGCAACATGTTGTGTAAATTTCCATTGCATAGTTATTTCATCACGAAAGTTCCAGGTAAAAAGTTTGAACCATTTTTAAAAACGCGGCGAAGAGGGTGTTCCTGGCTGGTTACATGTAAAATTACCCCCCCCACTTAAATGGAATTTCTATAAAATTAAGTAAAAACTGATAACAGTTACACTTGTGAATGAAACTTAATACATGTAGGTATTGTTATAAAATATAAAGAAAATCAAAAAACATTTTGCGCAGACACCTAATTGCGACCCCCCCCCCCCCCCGCCCCCCTTTCTTAATCATAAACAAAACTTTTAAAATATAACAATCACGAAAAGTAACATACGTTCAAGTTTCATTTAAGAATTAATCCATGTTTAGTATTCTATCTAAATGCCTTTTAATAAGATGCCATTTAACATTTTAGATTATGACATATAAGAGCTCAATGAATATATGACTGACTAATCGTAAAAAGAAAACGTCTTTAACCGATATTGTTTCATATTTTGCCCTTTAAAAAGTAAAACAAAAAGTGAACTTTTCCTGAAATGTATATTTTCCTCATCTGTTTCACAAGACTACTCACTTTCCGCAACGTTACCGATACGAAATGTAGAGGCCGAATTAAAACAATCTGAAATTGAAAGAAATCTGACGTTTGAAACTATCATATCTGATCATATAGAATTTAGAGATCCATCTAAAAGTAAAAATGTAGAAAGACAAAATAAATACCGAAAAAAATGGCGATAAATTAAACCTGTCTATTAAACATACAAATGACTTTAATCTCAGTCCTGTTGAAAGAAAACTAAATAATAAAGAGCTTAATTATGATAGAAGTTTGTCGCTGATCTCTCAGGATACCGGATACGGAAATGACATGGATTCTATCTGTGAGAGGCTTTCACCGGAAGTGGCTGTCGACATAGAGGCGTTCCTAAATGAAGTCATTTGCTAAAATATTCGAATGAGTTCTATATGCAAAGTTTGTAATTACTTATGTAGATTAAGTAATATACTTGAATATTAAGGTAAACTTTAAAATAAAAAATGAAAGCTTATTTGCAATTCAAAACATATGTATGTGTGTTCTAGATTAGAAATAGAAATTTAAGCTGAAACAAATGTCACAATGTACAACAATTATGTTATTGCAAATCTATTTATCTTAATATCATCTGGTATTCTGTAAATAAATTTACGAATGTGCTTGTAATTACATGTTTCGTAAGCTTATTTCATCCGATTCCAACATACAATTTTTCCCACATACTCGCAGGCGGCAAATATGTGTAGAATATATTATTTTCCCTGATACACTGAAATTAACTGCCAGATATGTAACTTTTTCCCAGATGAATAACACGGAATATTCGTGCCAAGAATCTTGATATGTCTTTTTCTTCTTTGCTTTTGAGAATATCAAATTGTTTTACTACTGAAAAACAAATTTGATTCTATATCAACAACAAGTTTCTCTTGCCAGCGAACCTTATGCTTTAGTATACGAAACGATGTGGTTTCATAGTCGTGATCAGACTATTCTTTCTAAACAGGTGTAATGATTGCAAAATAAACAGGTAAGGAGATCCTTTGGAAGTACAAAATGTACCAAAGCATACTAATAGCTGACTCGTTTTGACTGGGTTTTTTCTTGAGAGGCAGAATGTCGATTGTTTTACTTGAAATCTTAACTCAACGTATAATACAACATAAAGATTTATCTCGGGTTTATAATCTTTGGATACTAATGTAGCCCATGATAAGAGTCAATCCAAACACTGGAAATATTTGAATATTTGAAGGAACCTTCCTAAAGATTTTAAATTAACTACTTATCGCTGCCTAATCTAAAACAAAAGAAGCAATGAGATTTTTTATTCGCATGCATATATGACATTACAATGCAGCCCCAAAAGCAGTTTCTAAAGTTTTTCCTTAGCTATTACATATTTTGGTATAATCAAGTATCCCATCCATTTTCAAAATCAAAACTTTGTACAATGTCGTCGAATTTACTTAAACGTCGAAGGTTAACATGACCAACCTATAATCACTCTAACAATTCCTAGCATCAGCTTTAGCAGTATACTGTTTTACTTATACATTGCATGGACTCCTTGATATACAGCCTTAAGGACTAGAAAATAAACAACAGCAAGTCTATGTACTGGTACTGATGATAAACCCGGGCAGAAAATGATGTTTTTACCTGTAACTTTTTTATTTATGTAAATTGTTATCAATGATTGATATCAAAATAAAACTTCACTAAGCTGAAAACTTTACATAATTCAAATTTATATTTAGTAAGCAAACTCACTTGAAGCGAGGCCCTAAAAGGGGTATGTAAAATAAGGACTGTACGAACGTTGACTGATGATAAATTCGACCACTTTGTCATTTACAAAGTTTTCCTCATAGTATTATATTGAAACTTTCCCAAAAATGCTGCAACATTCATTCCGGATCAAATAATGAAAAGTGACCCAATGTCAGGCCTTTACGTGTTGTCAGTGAGCATGCGTAAAAAGCTCCCCCTTCCCCAGTAATTTTGTATAAATATTTTGTTATAATACAGATGAATGTAAGTCATTTATTTATATAGGATATTTACCAAATGTTTTTGTTTACACCAGTTGGTGTTGTAAGTGGTTTCTATTAGATCGTGTGTTCAATTATATAAATAACCAATTGCAACCGAATAATTCCAAGGTGGTCGACTTTATCATCTGTCCGGGTTTATCATCAGTACCAGTAGACTTTTCTACGGTCGCCGAATGGCACTTTAAAAAAACTACTTTTCTGCTAGTAAGCAAAATATTGGCAGAGGATCCTACAAGTTACAGTTGTTGCAGCTGTCGATGTTTTCTTTCAGTAACATTATGGCGGCGCTTTCCTGTTAAATTCAGCATGATTTAGGTTCTCTTATCTTTAAACAGGATTCTCAATATTTATTTTTCGCCTTAAGAAAGCACACTGCCTATCTTGAGGACTGTCAACAAATGAAAACTCTTTGGCTTCTGAGATAATATTATAATGAAAAACTTGGATCACAGCGCACGAACAATATCTACATAAATCAGTGCAAAAACCGTCATACGAGATAAAAGTGACAGTGCTGCACGACACATCTTTTTGTACAAACTACAATGATCCCGACAATGTGTGTTATGTCATCGTACTGAACCTCCCTCTATTATTAACTGAATAAATGTTTACAGACATGTAACAGTTTAAAAACATCAATAAAATGTTAATTTATTCTAATGTTTGATTG
The DNA here is from genome assembly GCF_021730395.1 of Mercenaria mercenaria. Taxonomy (NCBI): domain Eukaryota; kingdom Metazoa; phylum Mollusca; class Bivalvia; order Venerida; family Veneridae; genus Mercenaria; species Mercenaria mercenaria. The sequence continues at coordinate 26,081,756 of NC_069366.1, read as the reverse complement.
ATACGACAGCGGCAAACCTAATTACGTCTCACGTTGTTTAAGTTTTATTTGTTTATGAAGAATAACGAATCAAAACTATAAGAAACGATCGATGATGTTGTTTCAACACGATTTCATTGGCATTTGAAATGAGCCGTGCCATGGGAAAACCAACATAGTGGCTTTGCGACCAGCATGGATCCAGACAAGCCTGCGCATCCGCAAGTAACTTCCCCCAATGAATCAGAGATGGAGGACGAGTTATTTCAGACATAATGTCTTTTATCAAATCGCCACGAGGAACATACAGCCTGCCCGGGGATCGAACTCGCGACCCCACGATCCGTAGATCTGCGCTTTCCCTATTGAGCTAAGCAGGCAGTTTTGGACAGAAAAAGATGGAATTTTTCTTGCATTTCATCCTAAAAAAATCCATATTTTAACGAATAGTAATAAAAGCACCGCAACTGTACCGATGAATGCATATAAATGATAAGAAATGACGAGATCTTGGAGAGCGAGATCGTAACATGCAGAACTGCAACTCATAGTCAACTCACGTGGACTATAACACTGGAGTCAATAATATGACATTGGATGACTTACTTAACATTAATGTAAAATTTGCAAACACAACATCACAACCAATTTCGAATGGAAGTTTTGTATAATCTGTAACGACATAATTTACTTTTTACACACATTAGTGCACGTTAATGCTTATAGTATATTTCCGTAAAAGTGTCTATTCGAAATATAGGTCAACGATGGAGAAACAAATCTCAATCGACCAAGCAGGTCTGAAGTTATCATAGTTTATATAGTGTCTAATTAGTGCGATCAATTATTATTACAAATCAGTCATTATTGTAGATCAACGAGTATTATAGATACATTATTTTATCTTTCTCAGATAACAAAAATAGGTTGCAAATGACAAAGAAGATAGATAAGAAAGATATAACCGCGCTCTTTTTGTAAATTAGAGCTTTTATGAGCGAATGATGTGCCATTTTAAAGAAATCACTGTTTCGGGTATTACTTTAGAAATGCAAAGATACGAAAGCGCGATAACAAGATGCAACCTCAACAAGATGTCCAACCGCACCGTATTGTTTCGAACTAAGGGCGATAGTGTGCTGTATGAAGTACCGAAATATCGAAGTATTATAGGAATTGTTTCTACATTGCTTACATAGATATTCGAAATTTAAAATGCTGAACTTTTCTCATTAACAACAGTTACAAATTTGGATAGTTTATACCGTATTTCTTTAATTACTGAGAAATTCAAACTCACGCGTTTTTAAATCCAAGGCATAGCCCGACTAAATGCAGTTGATAGAACCTAGGATAATACGATACATTAAAGACAAATCAAATTTATCGCACTTTAGTAAGACAAAATGTAAAAAGCCGTAAAAAGAAAGGACTCTGAAATCTAATAATAAGTTACTATTTCAAATAATTTGAACGTCGCTATTGTAGTTTTGGTCTAATTGCTGTTTATTGTTTTGCGACTAGACAGAAAATTATTATTTTATTGTTACACGCTTCAACATAATAGACATTTGCGAATTAAGTCTACGTGGACTGTGGACACCTAAGACGATAGATTTTTCAAGGGGACCGTCTCAACATAATTTGATATATTATGCGCGGTAAGAAAAGAGTTTTATAACGGCAATAGGGTTTGGGTTATATATCATCACTATGGGTAGGTGATATAAGTTCGGATGTGCCTGTTTTTAGCTCGACTTTTCGAAGAAAAAGTAGAGCTATTGCACTCGCTCCGGCGTCGGCGTCGCAGTTGGTTAAAGTTTTTGATAAAGTCAGATATCTCTGTTACTATCAAAGCTATTAACTTAAAACTTATAATAGTTATTTACTATCAAAGTCTACACCAGGAGAAAATAATCCCCATAACTCTGATTGAATTTTTATAGAATTATGCCCCTTTTTGTCTTTTAATTTCTGGTTAAAGTTTTTGATAAAGTAAAATATCTCTGTTACTATCAAAGCTATTGCCTTGAAACTTAAAATAGTTATTTACTATCGATGTCTACACCAGGAAAAGCAATCTTCATTACTCTGATGTGAATTTTGACAGAATTATGCCCCTTTTTAATTTAGATTTTTTTCTAAAGGTTTTTGATACAGTCAAATATCTCTGTTACTATCAAAGCTATTGACTTGAAACTTAAAATACTTATTTACCATCAAAGGCTTCACCAGGAGAAACAATCCCCATAACTCTGATATGAATTTGGATATAATTATGCCCCTTTTTAACTTAAAATTTTTGGTTTAAGTCTTTGATAAAGTCAAATAGCTGTGTTATTATCAAAGCTATTGACTTGAAACTTAAAATAGTTATTTACTATCGAAGTCTACACCAGGAAAAATAAACCCCATAATTCTGTTTGAATTTTGACAGAATTATGCTCCCTTTTTACTTAGAATTTTTTGTCAAAATATTTGATAAAGTCGGATATCTCTGTTACTATTAAAGCTTTTGACTTTAAACTTAAAATGCTTTTTTACTATGATCACAGTTTACACGCGGAGAAACAATCCCCGTTACTCTGATTTGAATTTTGACAGAGTTATGTCCCTATTTAACTCGGAAATTTCTTACTGGCAAAGCTCTAATTCAGAGTCAAGCACTGAGAAAAGTCGAGCGCGCTGTCTTACGGACAGCTCTTGTTCCGTGTTTCTGTCCATCAGAGAGAAGTTATGCTACACATATCGCCAAAAGTATTAAAGCGAGCCATGCGCTCTGCACGTCGTCATAATGTGGTGAACATTTGTGCCAAGTTTCTTTAAAATCCTTCAAGCAGTTCAAGGGTTACACATCGGACTAGAAACAAAGTTATATGACCTTTGACCCCCACCCCTAAGTGTGACATTGACCTTGTCTCGATGTGGTAGACATTTGTGCAATATTTCTTTAAAATCCCTCAAACAGGTCAAGAGTTACAGAGCGGCCATGAAACAAAGTCATATGACCTTGACACCTAAGTGTGACCTTGACCTTAAAGCGAGCCACCTGATACAGGCGCTCTGCACGTCGTCTTGATATTGAGAACATTTGACAAGTTTGTTTAAAACCATTTAAGGGGTTCACGAGTTACAGAGCGGAGTCGACACGAAATTGCTAACGGACAGACGGACACACAGACAGACAGGCAGCCAGATGAACACCTGTGATATACCAAAATCCGTCCCCTCGGGCATATAATAACAACAAAGGAATGGAGACGCAAGCTATTACGTTTTCCACAGTTTCACAATGATTTACCTACTGACCTACATTTTGATCCCAGCAGACCCTGTTTAGATTTTTTCATGTCGGACGATGACGACGATGGAATACGGATACATTGCGATCAGACTAGCTCATCTTTTCAACTTTGACGCAGATGCCAAGCTTATAATAGTAAAGAACATTTCAGGAAAGTGTTATGACGCTATATCAAATACTTTTTGCGGTACGTATAACAAAACATTTCTCTGGTGAACAGACGGACGGAAAGACAAATCCAAATCTTATCTTGTTCGGTGATATAATAAGTCAGACCTTTCCGTTTTCCTATCAAACATAAATTAAAATTATCATGTTGAGACGGTCCCCTTGAAAAATCGATCGTTTTAGGTGTTCACAGTCCACGTAGACTTAATTCGCAAATGTCTATTACTACCTTGTCAGACGTGAGAAAATTACGATTCATGGAAGAATTATGATGCATTCGTGATGTATATTTGTAACGACGAAGAATACATGGTAAAAGCTATTTGAAGATTTTGAGAAACAACCACATGACAAAGTGCGTCCACCATTTATGAATTTGCAAGCACCATCGCGACTTTGTTCCCTAAAGAACTGTATCTGACAATGTAACATATTAGTAGTCTGTAAATACAAGATAAACGCACAATATACTACCAATAACAGTTTATTTCACATTTCTTTATTATCTACACTACATCCATGACTGCTTACCAGTCACATGATATATCCATCTGACAGAGACTAAGAAACCTTAAAATCAAGAGGGATGTACGGTCAAAGTGCTCTGAACAAATGACAACTGTGCTTTTGACATCTGATCCACAGAACTCGTAATCAACAGGGGTCATCCACTACTAATGGGCAATATACTGTCTAGTTTTGTGATCATAGGTTTAATATTTCTTTTAAGTAAGTAAGCGGAAATTAATGTTGTTCTATGACAAAGCGTTCTCAAGCTATTGAGCAGCAAAGGTAATTTGTACTAACAGTCAGTTCAATCTTGAACTTTGATCGCCTGCTCTCAAAATTAATAGGGGTCATCCTTTGACCATGAGCAAATTAGTAAAGTTCTTGCCAAGGTATTGGGTCATAGGTGAAGGCATTAGCAAGATAAGAGTGTAAACTAATCGCCCCATGTGGTTCTGGGACGATCTGTGTATGAAAGAATTGGAACCACTGCCTTACCCTTGCATGATCGTAAGAGGCGACTAATAGGGTCTTAACACTTGGTTTTGCAATAACTCTGTGATTCCAGCTGGTATGCAAATTTTGATTCCATACCTCCTGTTTTTATTTCGATGTAAATGAGATGTGGAACCAAACTTTATAGCCCTTTTCGGCGCCATATAACCTATACTGTGTTGGTGCGCCGTAAAACCCAAGTAAATGAAATAAATAAATAAATGTAAACTAAACTGCGGACAGATGGAACGGTCAGTATCACCACATAGTACATTTTTTTCGGGTGTGTAAAAACATCGTCTTACTAGAAATGTTAAAAAAATAATACATTGGTTAATCTTGTTTCTTTGGGGAAAATGGAGGTCACAATGACCAGTGCCTCAAATTGGTTTAACGAAGTAGGCCTGATAACAGTTCATTATTAATTTGGTCATTGCCATTCTAAAGGTATACATACAGGGATGCCTGGAAAGCAATCTCTACTACATTTGGTATCAGTCAAAATCTAAAACTTTAATTTTCTTTTCTAGCTTTTGTTTAGGAAACAAATGTTCTTTCATCAGATCATCTAGTTCATAAAGTGCGAGATGCACGTGTAACTTGACTCCTTCTTCTTTCTCTGCTTGCATCACGTGCTTCAACAGGCGATAAATGTCCTTCAGAACACTGTCCAGCATCTGCAAGGGAAGTTCAAAAGGGAAAGTTATAAACTCTTTCTGAAGTTACACAAATGAGGGAGGGGGTCGGAGAGAAAAGCTCAGACTGGGCAAAATGTTTTAGCAGTTTCATATCAAAGTATAAATTTCAGACTTAAGCATTGATGTTTTTTTTTTGTTTAGTGCCATACCAACATAATATAGGTCAAGTAACAACTTTTTCAGCATTCGACGGAGAATACACCTTGGCCCAGTTGTTCCAAACTTTAACAGACTATTAAACTAACCGTCTGTTAAATTTTGATTCAAAATACTAGTCTTGGTGGGAAACACTAGCACGATGATTAAATTTTACTGTTAAGACATTTTAGTGTTCTTAATCTTTAAGTCATACATTTGTTTTTCTAAGTTTTCTAAAATGTCGAAATATTACTTTAAAAGTTAATCGACTGTTAGCTTAATCAACTGTTAAAGCCCTGGTGCGCCTCTAGGCATTATTTCAGTCATGGGCAGGCAACTTGGTAGAACCAACAACCATTCATAAGTTAGTTTGGATGACTGTCTCAAATTAAAAATTTGTACACCCCAAGTGAGGTTTCAAGAAATCATCAGTGAGAGGCAAGTGATTTAAAATGCGGCCACTGATGCCCACTAAAGTGTTGATGAAAACAGATCACCTTGAAATTACCTTGAACACCTTTGGACCTGTGCCCTGTAACAATGATGTTAATGCCTGGGCTGCTGCTTTCCTCACTTCCACATCCTTGTCATATTTCAGTGTACTGCTACAACACACAAACACCTGTAATCAAATTAAGTACTTTGTATGATTCAAACAATCATATTTTAAAAGTTACAGATACATGTTTCATGATATAAACCACTGTTATGAACTCTAAAGAAATGGCCTCATTCAAGTCACCCAGAACTGATACTCTAGCTATCAAATACAGTACACTAATAATTGTACTGCAAAGATAACATAGAAAAACCATGATAATCCCTTTTGCCGAATTAAGTGTCAACTAAAATATAATTCCTCTCAATGAGACATGAATCATGTAAAAGTTATGGATCATAAACAATTTTTACTTGACCTTCAATAGTGGTCTTTACCTGTGACTTACAAACATAAGTCATGTACGTGCACAATGTACATATTGCATTCTATTCACATATTAAGTTTTATGAACCTAACTTGTACTTTTTGTGTAACTGTAGGATCCAGATTTACAGGACAAATGGACAGAGGGACAAACAGATGCACGGAGTGCATTCCTATAGTCCCCTCAAGTGTTTCAATAGTAGGGGACTAATAACAAGAGCTGTCAGTTGACAGCGCACTCGACTATTCTCAGTGCTTGATAGTATAATATAAACTATGAGTAAAACTTTAACATTACAATAAGCATATTCTAAGTCGAAAAGAGGCCATAATTCAGTCAAAATGCTTGATAGAGTTGTCTCCTCCTTTTAACAGACTGAGGTCATGATAGTAAACAAGTATGCAAAATATGAAAGCAATATCTCAATAGACTTTGAAATTATTTGGGGTGGTACGCAAACTTTAACATTTGTGTGACGCTCACGCTAACGCCGACGACGGGGCGAGTAGGATAGCTCCCCTATACTATAAAAATAGTTCTTTACATAAAAAGACAGAAGTAATAACAAACATTTGTAAATTACAAAAAGACATGAAAATGGTCTTTACATATATTACATTTTCTTCACGTGGGAAGAATAAGCATATAATTCAAATTTTTGTTATACACGACCTTCTCATCCTGCAGCTTCCATATACCTGGCAACAGGCATATATATGTGTAAGATGACAGTCATTCATTTACATCATGTATAATGTTTCCTAAAGAAAACTTCAATAGTTTACACATTTCTCCTAGGTTTGAAATGCTGCTTGTCCGTATAAATGCTTCCTCATCTCGAACACCAGTCATAATGCTGGATAACAGTAGGTCTCGGTACTTCGGTATGGTGTCACCTAAAACATAATTTTAAAACACTCTCAGTATTTTTTGATCTTTCATAAATCACAGCAATATTATTGATTCATACAGCAACTTTCTAGCTTAAAACAAACTAAAGGAGACTAGAGCTCCCATCTGTGCATTATTTTAGGCAAGGGCCGGCCACTTTCTACAAACTGAAGGAGGACTTGCTCATGTGAAAGAATTGTACAACAAGACAGGGTTTGAACATTAAATATGAATGCCATGAATTGCTCACCTGACTTGGTTTTTACCTCAGATGATTACCCGTATAATTAAGTCATTGTATCGTTGCATGCAAGATTTAGTAATTTGTTCAGTACCAATAATGTTGACTAACAGTATGAGCGCACGTGGAATGTTCTGTTCTATAGTAAATATCAATGTATGCAAGGTAAGTCGAAAAAATCTGTAAACTGGGCTCCATAACAGTGTAATGACAACAAGCCCTTACGACTTCTACAAACAAACCAGTTTTATGATCAGGGCGTCATTGTAAACCTAAAGTCACGACCTTTCCACCAGTATATTGCATTTGGCATTTGAATATAGACAAGCGGTAGTAAAACGGCAACAAAATTTGATAAAAAACGAATCAAATGTCAGTTGGACAGGTGTGCAAGAATCGTTTGTCATATTGAAAGATGCTTGAATATCTAAGCAAGTAACTTGCAAAATACATGTCTACGCTGAACATTGTGACTGAACATAAGCTCTACCATTTCCATTTACAGCATGTTTACATTTACATTTTCATAGCATATCCTTTCCATAGCATTAACGTACTGAAACGTATTAGCCCCTGGTCGCCCTTTCACGCTTCCATAGAATCAACATTCATAACACGAAATTAATTTTGAAAATATTTCTGAAATGCCTAGGTCTGCAGCTCTCAAATACGAAAATATCTGACATCCGAGGCATAAACTGGCATTTTTAGACAACGTCAAAAAGGGCCCTATGAACGATTTGACGAAGTTCCAAAAATTTCCATACATTGTACACCCGTTAAAGACCCCTGTGGGATTTGTGATTTTTTTTCGAGTGCAAATAATAATCTTAATGCACACATATATTTTCACTGCAATATAGAAACAATTACTCAAATTACTAAGGCTTTTAATACCGTAACCAGTTCCCTCTTGCGATGAGCCGTATATGATCAGTGTGCAATGTCAAATTTTAATTTCTGTCTAAATTGAGAACATCATCCTGTCCTTAGCACTGCACCGATTCCAAAGCGATATACATCTCTTATTGTAATTCACAAGCTTAAAACACACGAAGTAGAGCGACAAACACTATGCAGATCACCGTTTCAACTACAAAAATAGTATATGCTTCACTGAATAAAATTTGTCTTGCGTTTCTCTGCATGGTAAATTGATTTACCGTCAGTTTTATTTTTCTGAAAGGGGTATATAGATCGTGCTCAATAAAGTTCTACAAATGAGTGAAAATCTGGAAAGTAAACCCCCAAAAAAATCCTGTGTTAAAATGCTGCGCTTATGGGGGCAAGGGACAGTAGATCTGAAAATTCCACAAATCTGCGCTGATACCAGTGCGAAAAAAATCATAAAAATCCAATGTTGAGAAATTCCAGGCAAGTTTTGAGTGGATGTATTGCATATACTTAGCACTTAATTGTGTAACATTTTAAGCCTGTCGATTCTGTCGTTTCTATGATAAAAACGACTGAAACTCAGGTTTCTGGACACTAAAGTTTGAGGTAAAAATTGCTTAAAATGCACACCTTGCGCGACCTGTACCGTATTATCTGCAAATGACTGACCTAAAACACATGTATATTTATTAAGCATCTGACCAGATGAAAATAATGGTGGGAAGAAAATTGTCTCATAACCGTTTACTTTTTCAGCAAATTTGAGCTGAAGCTGGATGGATGGATGACCGTTTCCGTTTTTCTGTCTTCCGTTACCTCAGGTAAGATTTTAGACCCGGCCGTATACACGGAGCTATAAAAATCGATTCAAGCACATATTTATTTTACACAATAATTACTCGTACGCAGGAATCCTTAGTTCTATAAACATCATAAATAACCAGTTGAATATATATACCTTTAAAGTACATCTATCTATTTTATTTAAAAAACGTACCCGGGCCAAATGCGTAACTGGCCCCTGCCACTTTATACATAAAGAGCAGCATATCTTAGTGGTATATTACCCGTATAATAAAGTCATTGTATCGTTGCATGCAACATTTAGTAATTTGCTCAGTACCAATAATGTTGACTAACAGTATGAGCGCACGTGGAATGTTCTGTTCTATAGTAAATATCAATGTATGCAAGGTAAGTCGAAAACATCTGTTAACTGGGCTCCATAACAGTGTAATGACAACAAGCCCCTACGACTTCTACAAACAAACCAGTTTTATGATCAGGGTGTCATTGTAAACCTAAAGTCACGACCTTTCCACCAGTATATTGCATTTGGCATTTGAATACAGATAAGCGGTAGTAAAACGGCAACAAAATTTGATAAAAAACGAATCAAATGTCAGTTGGACAGGTGTGCAAGAATCTTTTGTCATATTGAAAGATGCTTGAATATCTAAGCAAGTAACTTGCAAAATACATGTCTACGCTGAACATTGTGACTAAACATAAGCTCTACCATTTCCATTTCAACATGTTTACATTCACATTTTCATAGCATTTCCTTTCCATAGCATTAACGTACTGAAACGTATTAGCCCCTGGTCGCCCTTTCACGCTTCCATAGAATCAACATTTATAACACGAAATTAATTTTGAAAATATTTCTGAAATGCCTAGGTCTGCAGCTCTCAAATACGAAAATATCTTACATCCAAGGCATAAACTGGCATTTTTAGACAACGTCAAAAAGGGCCCTATGAACGATTTGACAAAGTTCCAAAAATCTCCATGCATTGTACACCCGTTAAAGACCCCTGTGGGATTTGTGTTTTTTTTTTTCGAGTGCAAATAATAATCTTAATGCACACATATATTTTCACTGCAATATAGAAACAAATTCTCAAATTACTAAGGCTTTTAATACCGTAACCAGTTCCCTCTTGCGATGAGCCGAATAGGATGAGTTTAAAATGTCAAATATTAATTTCTGTCTAAATTGAGAACATCATCCTGTCCTTACCACTGCACCGATTCCAAAGCGATATACATCTCTTATTGTAATTAACAAGCTTAAAACACACGAAGTAGAGCGACAAACACTATGCAGATCACCGTTTCAACTACAAAAATAGTATATGCTTCACTGAATAAAATTTGTCTTGCGTTTCTCTGCATGGTAAATTGATTTACCGTCAGTTTTATTTTTCTGAAAGGGGTATATAGATCTTGCTCAACAAAGTTCTACAAATGAGTCAAAATCTGGAAAGTAAACCCAAACAAAATCCTGTGTTAAAATGCTGCGCTTAGGGGGCAAGGGACAGTAGATTTGAAAATTCCACAAATCTGCGCTGATACCAGTGCAAAAAAAATCATAAAAAATCCAATGTTGAGAAATTCCAGGCAAGTTTTGAGTGGATGTATTGCATATACTTAGCACTTAATTGTGTAACATTTTAAGCCTGTCGATTCTGTTGTTTCTATGATAAAAAACGACTAAAACTCAGGTTTCTGGACACTAAAGTTTGAGGTAAAAATTGCTTAAAATGCACACCTTGCGCGACATGTACCGTATTATCTGCAAATGACTGACCTAAAACACATGTATATTTATTAAGCATCTGACCAGATGAAAATAATGGTGGGAAGAAAATTGTCTCATAACCGTTTACTTTTTCAGCAAATTTGAGCTGAAGCTGAATGGATTCAACTTAAAACTTGACATAAATTATATATGGAGAGAAAAATATTCTGATAAAGTTTCATGAAGATCAAATAGAAAATGTAGCATCTGAATTGCTGAATGTGGTTTCTACGATTTTTACCTCTGGATTGATACCTAGGTTTCTTCAATGTTCGGAGTCAGTGTTGTTATATTTTTCTTTAGGATAATGATCTCCATTTAATACCCTGTGGCAGTCATAAAAATACTCCCCATACTGAGACTCATTATTGTTATATATTCTAGTCCTTTGAGAACATGGAGTCCATTCAGTATGTATGAAATAGAGCTCTGCTTAACCCTTAGCCTGCTGGCGGCAGATGATTCTGCCTTTGCGACCAGTGTAGACCAAGATCAGCCTGCACATCCGTGCAGTCTGATCATGGTCTGCACTGTTCGCTATTCAGTCAGTAATTTTTCAGTGAACACCCCTTTGAATAATAAGTGGTATGGTCCAAATTGAAAGATGGACCAGTCCATTTTAGATATTTAGCAGGGTAAGGGTTAACCAGGTTCTAGGAGGTGTAGGGGTTATTACGTATCCCATTACTCCACAAGCAGACTCAATCAAACCGAGACTGTTACTATTTTGCTTGGTTGCATTCTTTGCTTCCAAAGGATCTTCTTATAGATTTTACTGAACTTGTGTTACAGTAATACACTAGATGACCCAGTTAAATACTTGACCTAAATTTTCTTCAGACAAAACATTCAAAGATTAAGTAGCAAATGTGTCCGTTAAAAGTTAGAGAGTTTCCTATGATTTGAACTAGTGATCTTAGACTAGATTTTGTCAAAGGAAGACCCAATTTCAACTTGACTCACATTTCATGAAGACCACAAAATAAATGTGGCCTCTACTACACCAACGAAGGTTTGCTAGGTTTTGACCTAATCACCTAGTTTTCTACCCTAGATGAACCAGTATCAAATCTTCAATTTTTTTATTAAGATCAGACACGTGGCTTCTGAATTTTCAATGATTTGACATAGTTATCTACTTTTTAATCTAAGACCCAAATTAGATCTCATAATAACATACATTCTGACTAAGTTTCATGTAGGTTAACAAAGTTTTCTAATATTTGAACTAGTGACACAGTATATGACCTCAGATGACCCAGTATCAAATTCACCTAAGGCAAACATTCCTACCAAGTTTCTTTAACATACTGTGATTACTAGAATGTATACAGTAAAACTATTGCTGATGAACAAATACAAAAGATGGACACATGAGTATCGCAGTACCTCATATTGAGCACTTTGCTAAAAGAGGAAAGTGATTCAAGGTAATGGAACATTACTGCCTGAACAGGCAGCCCCTACTTCAGGCATACTAATATCTATTACAGAAAAGCTTAATGTATAAGAAAAAAATGATACATGACAGGTAAAGTTATTAAGTAAATAAAACTTATGAATTCATTAAAGAAATAATGAGCATTGTACTGAAAGTTTTAATAACTTAAATACAGGGAGACTAGACATTTGTTTTAAATGAGACAGTAGATGTTGTTGCATTGGGAAATTGGCAAAAGTAAAATGGTATCCAAAGGAAGTTATTTTTGTACAAAAGAGATATACCTAAACATCTTGATGCTTTCACTATGACTTCACCAAGCTTCATTCTTAGTTCAAGGGACCGTTTCTTGTCACCTTGCCTCTCAGACGTGTTAAAGTTTGCAAACTGTTTACATACCATGGGAACGACCAGGTTTTATCAACAAGAAGAAAAGTTAAAGAGCCATATTTTTTTTCTTTTACATGATGACCCTTAATATCACATTTGAACTTGTCTGATTTCAGACGTTATCTTTATTACTGACATTGTGAGACATATATTCATTAAAATAAATCACGAGCAATTAAAATAATGATTACAAATAGCATTTATATTTCAAACAAGAAACTATTCATGCATTTTATTCCACACAAATTTGACCTTTGACCTTGATATAAGCTTTACCTTTGGCAGTTTTGGGGTTACATCTGCACTGCTGACGTTGCATGGCGTACAGACATTAAAACAAATTAACTTCAGTGACTAATATTTGGAATGCATATTAAACAGATTAAAAAAAGTGAAGGTAACATTGTTTTCACATTTCTGCATGAAAATAAACTTTGACCTTCAATTATCAGGGTTGACTTTGATGTTTTGCAATAAGATTTGCATTTCTGACTTTGGCTGATATATACACATTACATAAGTAAAACTGAGTGACTTATGATAACAAACTAATTTTTAAGAATAAAAATAAATTTCAAATATGCAAATTCTTGTGATTTGTACATAAATTTGACCTTTGACCTTAAATTTCAAGTTTGCCCTTCATTTCTTTTTGATGAAATTTTTTTTGTTGACATTGGTTGATATATATAATTTACTGACAATAAGATAGTTACTGTAATTAAACAGTGAAAAAACTGGTAGCCGTAAACTTTACCCTACCCCCTAAATTTTAACAAGTGAGTTTTACCTCCCCTGTCACAAACATAAGTGAACAAAATATAGATAGGCACGACTTTAACACTTAAGAAATGGGTTTTCATGGAGGATATGAAATATTGTTTCCAAAAATGTATATACTTCTTTTGGCCTCAATTGCTGCAATAAAAGGCCGTGATTCTCGGACCATTATCTCTGTACTGAGTTGTACGGAGTTAGAAATATATCTAATTAAGAGGTTCTATGTAAGGTCCCAGAGCAAAGTGATTCTTGTCTCCGATTTAACGAGAAGATGTCAGACAAATTTGCATCAAATAAAAAAGACATTTGTTTGTTTTAGTATGAAATCTAATCAAGAAGACATGCGCGGAACAACCATAGTTATTCTTACACAGTGATACGCAGTCTTCGTTATTAAGACCGTAAACTTAACACAGTAGCCTTTAATTAAAATAGAAACAAAACAAAAAATGACTTTATTTATATACCTCACTGCAACCTAATATGTGAAACAATTGTTTTGGTTTGTTTTGTGTTTAACGCCGTTTTTAATAATATTTTAGTTACGTAACGACGAGCGGTTAACCTAACCAGTGTTCCTGGATTTTGTAGCAGTACAAACCTGTTCTGCGCAAGTAACTGCCAACTTTCCCACATGAATCAGAGGTGGAGGACGGCTGATTTCAGACACAATGTTTTTTATCTTATCGTCATTAAAATTTTAGGTATATATTAAAACAGTATTTACTTATGTTTGTAAAATAATTTCTCTACATTTTCCAGTTATAATGACAGAAATTACCACATTTTACATCTTGGAATCAAGAAATATGAAATTTACTATTTAAACGGTTATTTGCTAAATAAAGATTTCAGCAGTGTGCAAATGACGTCATAAACACATTAAAATGGCCGCCTCCATGATCAGCCATTTTTTTTTAAATTTCAAACTGCCATATCTTTTTTAATAGTGGTCCGATTATTCTTTCAGCGTTATGAAAGGCTTGAGGATAGTTTTCATATAAAATTATTGCCAGTCATTCCTTGCCATCTTTTAAGTCAGCAAAAATGTACATCGTCATTTTCAGAATCAGATATGTAAGATGTCTATAACTTGCTAGAACTATGTGTATCCGTGCTGCTTACCGTAAACATTAATATTACTTTGTGTTAAACCGAATGGTTGGTTGACCTCCAGTTATATAAGTTATTATTATTATACCAGATTTATATAGCGCCCTTTTCATGATAAACACGTTCAAAGGCGCTTTACATATAACAAACGCAGCCACACAGGGCGCAAAATTCATCCTCTACTAGTACAGCTTCAGAGCGATCTGACCAGAGGGACAGAGTGAGATAAATCCCCCAGAACAGACAGAGAGAAAGAGAGATACAGGCCTGTCCGGCTAACTTAGCCCAGCTCTTTGCGAATAGACAGTCTGGTTCTTTAACGTGCCCGGTGTATAGCACCGATACACGCGAAGCCGTCTTTCCTGGAAAGAACCAGTACAGGCCTCTTAGCCAGGTTGGAGACACTCAAGAGCATCTCAGAAATTTCCAGTTTCTGGACCGGGATTCGAACCCCGGACCTCTGAATTGGCAGTCAAGCTTGTTACCATTAGACCACCAGCCCACCACTCAGACAATAATTTTATGTATTATGTTGTTAGCTGAGTGTGTCTAAATGTAAAACCCATTACTATATTTCCGTAGTTGGAATTAAAAGGAAATGTCTCTACTAGACAAACAATAAGGTTTAAACAACCCAAATAAATTTGAAATGATATTGTCTTTTTTGTATTCTTAACTGCCAGAACTAATTTGTTATTTACACGTAACTGATATTCTGTGAGGCAAAGGGTCAATGCTCTGTGTTTTCTTTTCACTAATTGTCAGCAAATTATAAGATATACAGTCAGTGCTCGCTCAAACATACGAAGCCTGTATAAATTTGTTCAAACCACCGGTAATTAGAATTTACATTTATGCCAATTACATGTACATTTAGTCGACTTACCAAAAACATGCACATCTACGATATCACCACAATATGCTGAGGAAATGATGGCCCTTGGTAAGAATTCGATTAATTGTCGACTTTTTAAAAAATATCATTAGACTTACAATAGGGTAAAAAAAAACCTGCTGATCTGTGACTTTGGTGTACGGCTGGTATATATGTAAATCATCACTGTTAGTGAAGCTGTATATCTAAATTGAATGTTAACAACTTCTTCAACGTTATTCTAACAAAGAAATAAAATCATAAAATATTTTCAAACGGTATTATCTAATTTATCTAAATTATCTAATTTTAAACAAAACGTTAACAATTCAACATCTGAGCCGTGCCATGAGAAAACCAACATAGTGGCTTTGCGACCAGCATGGATCCAGACCAGCCTGCGCATCCGCGCAGTCTGGTCAGGATACATGATGTTCGCTGACGGTTACTCTAACTGCAATAGGCTTTGAAAGCGAACAGCATGAATCCTGACCAGACTGCGCGGATGTCTGGGTCCATGCTGGTCGCAAACCCACTATGTTGGTTTTCTCATAGCGGGGCTCATTTAATCATGAGAGACTATAATTTTGAAATTGATACTTGTTTGAGAAATACCGTATTTACAGCAATAAGCTTTGATCTAAACTGAGTGTCATTGACATAATATAAAAACATAAATATACTGCAATTTAGAAATGGCAAATGGGATGGCATTATCATTTAATGATTTTACACATTAATAAAACAACTAATTTTGTTGTTATATTCTTTTTTTATAAATAACTATTTTAAACTACGAAATTTCAAAAATTCCTTTTTTCCAAGAAAAAAATCTGAGAGTTGTTGTACTAGCTAATGCTGTTTAAAGGTGGCTTCCACTTAGCAAGTGCGCTGGCACTGGATTGTATGAAAGGTCTGAATGAATAGTGTCTGTACTAGCTAATATTGTTTTACGGTGACTGTTACCTAGGGAGTGCGCTCTACTGTCACCAAACTAGTAAGAAATGCCATTTTATATGTTATACTCTAGCTCTCTGTATACAAGTACCCTTTGGCCGAACTGCACATATTAGGTCAAAATTATGCGCTTGAAATTGGCAAATATCTTTCCCATTGGGTACCATGGTTCTCATAGTGTACCAAGAAGTAGGGTATAACCGTATAACATGTCAAATGGCTTTTTTTTCTGGTCTGGGGCCAGTGGTGCGCTCCGCACCAGGTTGTGTTAAAGTAAACTGCATCGTGTGTTACACCGTTTACTGACCACAATTTTATCTTTGGTGTTATTTTAGAAGTTAGTTTTAGAAATTTTACCAGTTTTTCAGATAGGTTACCCGTATACATTGGCTTTCTTTAACGTTTTCATTAAGTCAAATACCATTCCCCTAAGGGCTAGGGAAATGTATCTCTTTAGATTTTGTGGTTGCGTAATTTATCATCTTACAAACATCACCATCTCAATAAGCTGGTCATAAATTCTAAACGATGATCTGTAACTTAAAATTCATATATATTAAATAACTGAGTAAATTGGTTATGTTCACTTAACTGATCTGTGACACCCTAGCGGGCGAGTACTGGATCAGCTTTAGTGAGAATGTCCTTTCAAATCAACATTTCGAGTGGGCTATTTAAGGAAACAATTTCATTTCCTCCTGGAATGATAACAGACAGGCAGGACAGATGAGTTACCATTTGCCGCCATTGCTTTATGTATGTTGCTTCTAATGAAGTTGTTATAGTCCCCAAGAGACGAACCATTATTTTTTATTACAATTGAAATTATTTCCACATGGGATACATATGACACATAAGAAGAGAGGACATTTTATGTAAATGAAATTCTTAGAGAGAAGACGATGCGCTCCTTTCATTTTACGAAAGGAATTACGATTTTAATGATTGTGAGTAAGTCTTAATAATTAAAATATTTCTGATATAAACAGATACGTGTAATATCATTAGACGTATCTTTGGAGATTGTGTGTAACTTATCATAACAAAAGATGAAAAAAAATGCTCTAAAGCCTGAAAGTTCCGCTGAATTTTGTATGGAAGATGGCTATGACTGCCAATATTACGACTGTGAGCGTTAAAACACAAGTTTTCTTTAAGATGATTTTTACCGATGACACTGCGACCATTGGAAATTGTCCCCTGTGTATTTTTCGTTGAGAAGACAATGTCGCACTGTGTATATATAGATAATTTAAGTATGACAATAATCGTGCGTATGTTTAGTATTTTAATAGAAGAAAGAATTTTTGGTTCAATAATTTTATATAACTATTGCTTTGAAGTGTCCAAAGTGTTTTAAGATAGGAGTTATTCTCACGGCTTGCGCTATGACTGAAGAAGAGTTATATGCTGAGGGTATCACAATGCTAATACTGGAAACTGCCACTGAACTACTGATGATGTTTTCGTGTTTAGCTCATCAGATGATAAAGTCGACCACCTTCGAAGTTTGTGTAATTGAACACGCCATCAAATAGCAACTACTTACAACACCCACTGGTGTAAACAAAAACAAAATAGGTAAATATTCTGTATAAATAAATGACTTACATTTATGTTTAAAAATTAAATTCATCCAAAATTACTGGGGAAGAGGGTGTTTTTTGCGCATGCTCACTGTCATCACTTGAAGGCCTGACATTGTGCCACTTTTCATTACTTGGATCGGGAATGACTATTGCATCATTTTTTGGGAGTTTCCATATAATACCATGGAGATATTTTTTAAATGACAAAGTGGTCGAATTTATCATCAGTCAACGTGCATATGGACCCAATTTTACATACCCCTTTCAGGGCTTCTCTTCATGTGAGTTTGTTAATTACATATAAATTCAAATTATGTCAATTTTTCAGCAAATTTTAAGTTTTATCTTGATACTAACCAGTGATAACAATTTGCAGAAATAAAATTGTTACAGGTGAAAACCCTTATTTTCTGTTCGAGTTTATCATCAGTACCAGTAGTCAGCATCCAATTGTTATAGACATGTAAAATATTCAAATAATGCGGAAACAATTTTTTATGAGAGATATTTATTATCAGTCTACCATTATGTTTGAAATAATTGCGTCTGTCAGCTATCTAGGATAGTTGTGTCATATGTCTGCCCAGCTTGTGTTAGGTTTAACAATAATAAAATATTATTTCGTACTGTTTGTTTATATTTTCCACCATATCATTACCAGACAACTGTTTCAATGTAAATATTCCTGAGGTAAAGTACTACACACATAAAGAGGATGTAATTTCTTACCTCTTAAGGCAACTTTCACTTTAGGTTTTTACACCACACATATTATTGTTTTTTATAATATATTTAAGAAATAATTTATAGCAAAACAGTGTTTTATCACTATTTATACACAATGGGCGGTTATATGTCGTGTGTAATAATTTCACGGGGGCACAGCCCCGTAAAATTATTACGCACGACATATAACCGCCCATCGTGTATAAATAGTGATAAAGCACTGTTTTGCTATAAAATATTTCGATTCTAATATGTTCTTTATTGTAAAATATATCTCAAAAGTGATGGAACTGTTTCTTCGCACAAGCACAGCGCCAATAGTAGGTATTTGTTAAAACACGACAGGACCGGAAACGGTAATACGTCTTGCGGCAGAATTCAGTTCGAGCGAAAATTATTGCGAATTATTCAGTAAAGCGAATAACTAATTCAGTATGGGTATAAATTAATCAAAACATTTGTGCATTGTAACATTTCGTTTAAAACATGTTATTAAGTAAAATATTTCATAAAATTTGAAAGCGCTATTTCTTGATGCGTACATGGCGCTAAATATCACGTTGACGTGACGTCAACATAACATCGTTGTGATGATTAAAGCATTGTTAGTCATATTAGAAGTTTTAATTGACCAGGGCAAGTAGGAAAAGCCTTTTCAGAGGAATTTCTGTCTTTCTGTCATTATTTCATCTATATCTGCGCATATATTTTGCTGTTTGTCGTTGTTTTTGTTGTATCATTTTGTCGCACCCACGCCACCATGAGAGAACGTCAATGCGACATATTCAGAGTGTCGCTATCGGCGTGTGCAAAAGTGGCGTTCATTCGTTCTACTCGCTGCATTTTGATCTGAGCGAGAAAGTTGTCATGGTGAAGGCAAAAGAAATAGACAACCAAAAAACAGCAATTGTAGTGGGGACGACAGAACACTAGAACGAATATAAATCAGCATAGATACTTGTATGCAGACGACACTAATTTCCTCTGTACAAATGACTATTAAAGTTCAAACAAAACATGCTTCACATTTAATCATTCAGGAAGATGTATCACTAGATACTGATAATGATGTACATAAATATAAATAAAAAAATGTTATCAATCTATTGAACATCCATCCATTTTGCATAACTAAGGCTTTCCGGATGATATTAAGAAACTTGAAATAATGTTGTTTTTTTTCCTCATGTACGTCTTCAATGATTTTAAGGAACTTGAAATTTATGGGTTTTTTTCTTCAATGTTAGTGCTAAACGATCAATATGCACTCACTTATCTTGACAAATTAAATGTTTGTCGTATGAATATAAGCCTATGCTAAGAAATATTTAAAATATTCCTGTCAATTTTCTGCTTCATAGTTTATCACGCTCCCTACGAAAACTTCCAACACAATAATGTTTGGAAAATACAAAATGTCAAGAGAAGTACATGTGCAATGTTTTCTCATGGAAATATTTTGCACGTTGATATTCTCATGAGATTTCCCGGTAATAACTTGATGGTATTTGTCATTATTTTTAAATGCTTCTATGGGGAAACGCTTATAACCTGTACAGATGAGAGTGTAATAAATACGACATCATACAATTAAGGTGAAATTATTCTCTTGGCAATGTGAAAGGCAGATCAATCTCTAAACATTTTCTCTTATGAAATATGTTTGTATTTAATTCAGATTTGCTGCAGTATAATTTCCCATGTGAATTGCTGGTAGATCTTCTTACTTTTCAAGACTTTTTATATCTCAAAATCTGACTTTTAGACTTCAGTTTGTCATTTCTTTCTATCATATATACTCTCAAAATAATAGCAACGGTTCTTACGTGCTGTACAATATATGGAGCGGGGTAAAATTTGTCTAGGTAATTCGTGAAATATTTACCGAAACAGTTGTAATTCTATTCGCTCTGTTTTCGCTAATACAAAATACATTTGTATTTGCGAACTTTCCAAAACACCTACTAGATGTTCGTTTGTTTATGACATTTGAACACTATAGTGAAAGAACATTAGAATACCGCAAGAAACATATATTACACAATTCCACATTCAAAGGGTGATGGAGTAGCTTTTTATCAACAATGAGACCAAATAGTCGGTCAAAATTATAAAATCACCTTACATAAGTATTATAGTTCTATTGATTTCTTTTTATATCAAGGAATTAACCCTCTAACAAAACAGAAGCACTAGAGGATTTTGTGGTATTTTGGGGGTAAACAGTAAATTGAATTCTTTGGCGTTTGATTTCTAGTTGACAAAATATATCTCCGGGGATGATGTGTTAATTTGTTTCGTACAAACAAATAATCCAACTTTTTACACTGTTTCTATGCCACTGTTGTTCGTGAAGTGTTTCCCCAGACACTATCTTGTATTGAATACAAGTTCTAATCTTGAGGAATGTCCAAGTGCTCAATCGCATTATGCTGGCACACAGAGACCCTCCGTTGTATATCCAGTTGCAACTAAAATCGCGAAACTACAAATATCTGAAATATTAACTTCGTTCACTTCTTTGTTTGCTGAAGGCTACGTTTTCATTGATAACCAAATAAGAGCTTGTAATGCTATTTTCAACTTTTATTTCTTTCAAATATTTTTTTTTTATTTTGTGTTTCTATTCTGAATTCCGAATATTCTAAATAGACAAGGGTCGTGTCTTTCTAAATGCTGTCAAAGTAAACTTGAGGTAATATATTATTAATTGTCACTGTTGTCTTGCAATTTCCATTGTCACAAAACAACAAGCTCCCAAGAGAAAAACACTTAATTTCATTTAGACAACGAGTTGTGAGTTTGCATACAAAACTGCAGAAACACAAAAACAGATGTAACTCAAGCGGAATTTGACAAAACTTATAATCGATTACAAGAGAAAGTAAATAGTACTTAAATGAAACATGTATCCAAAATGAAGACTTATCGATCTGGAAAATGTGAAAAATCGACCAGAAGACTGATAGTATGTCTTCTAGATCGTAGGTCCTGTATGAATATACTCAATGTTATCTCCATAGGACATAACCACGTACTGACGCTGTAAGCGAAGCAATATTTGAGCCGTGCCATGAGAAAACCAACATAGTGGGTGTGCGACCAGCATGGATCCAGACCAGCCTGCGCATCCGCGCAGTCTGGTCAGGCCCCATGCTGTTCGCTTTTAAAGCCTATTGGAATTGGAGAAACTGTCAGCGAACAGCATGGATCCTGACCAGACTGCGCGGATGCGCAGGCTGGTCTGGATCCATGCTGGTCGCACACACACTATGTTGGTTTTCCCATGGCACGGCTCATTTTTATTTGATTAAGGGAGATAATTACCTGTCACCTGTCTACAATGCAAGACTAAATAAACTTTACATTTTACTTAATTAACGAGAAATCAAAACTTGAAAAGTTGAATCTATAGGATGATAATACAAGTTAGGTCATGTGTTGTTTAAGTAATGTGCGACAAAATTTTTTAATTACTTACTTATTACAACTCTGTCGTTACTGTGTGAAAATATCAGTGAAAGGCTAGGTTCAGGAGATCATACATTGCTAAGTGTAAAACTGATAAACAGTCATGTAAAATGATAAGACTCTAGGACATAAACGTTTTCTAAGCAGAGCGCAATACATGTTAAAAATATTAAATCCAAGGACCGTAACTCTCCTGTTTTTGGATAAAATCAAATGCACACAAACATTTGTGAACAGCGCAACGTCTTACTCTCCACAAACTTAATGACTTAGAAATAGCATAGAGGCGGTATCTGCTCCGCAAACGATATTGGTCTTCCTTTTACCAATTTGCAAAACCAGTAAGTGAGGCCATATTTACTATAAGATCGTTTAAGATAACAAAGCTTAGAACGTTTAATTTACCGGCCTTAACACGATATGGTGGTAATTCTGAAGACCAGCTTCCAATGTAAGAAATATTTTGTTCACAACATTTATGTAATGGTAAATCAGCAATATTTTTATTCAAACAATCACTAACGAAATGCATAAGTCAAAGGATGAGGGAAAGTTTCTTTGCAACAAAAATCATTTTGCTGCATGTGAACTTAATCTGATACGAATATAATACATATGCCCTTATTCAACTATTACTCGGGTGTAAATAACACATTTTGTAACATAAAGGTGGGCCGGTGGTCTAGTGGTAACACGCTTGACTGTCAATCCAGAGGTCCGGTGTTCGAATCCCGGTCCAGGCACTGGAAATTTCTGAGATGCTCTTGAGTGTCTCCCATCTAGCTAGAGGCCTGTACTGGTTCTTCCCAGGAAAGACGCGTGTATCGGTGCTATACACCAGGCACGTTAAAGAACCAGACTTTCTATTCGCAAAGAGGTAGGCTAAGTTAGCCCGACACGTCTGTATCTAAAACGTTCTCTCTGTCTGTTCTTGGGGCTTTATCTCACTCTATCCCTCTGGTCAGATCTGTTCTGGGGGCTTTATCTCACTCTGTCCCTCTGGTCAGATCGCTGTGTATCTGTAGTAGTAAAGGATGAATTTCGCGCCCTGTATGGTTGCGTTTGCAATATGTAAAGCGCCTTTGAATGTGTATATGATGAAAAGGGCGCTATATAAATCTGGTATAATAATAATAATAATAATAATATACAGGACGAGTGCCAATTCACAGTCAAGATATACCCAACAACTCTTTAGTGGCCGAAGCACTATTCATCTTTTTAGATACCATTTACATAGCAGGGAAACCTGACTTTGTTTTCTTGTCTTAGGTTACCGAATAATTAGTAAAGATAATAGCAATCATGATTGATTGATTTTCCCAAAACCTCTGAAAACAGGCTTTGTTTTTTGCCATATCAACAAAATCTAGGTTCCCGGATGACATTTTGATAGATTAATATAAGAATAAGCTTTTACCCACATGTCTTTTCTATTCTAAATAAAACAGATAGTTTTTACATATTTACATTATATAAGATATAAGAGGGCCATGATGGTCCAATATCACTCACTTGAGTCTTTTATACCATGTGCCATTTTAACACCAGGAAGATAATTTGAACAATCTTGGTAAAGGAATACAATATGATGCTACATACCAAGTATCAAAGTCCTAGGCCATGTGGTTTTGCACAAGAATATTACAAAGTTTCGCTACATAAGGCTTTATAGAACATGTGGCCCCCAGGGCGGGGCTAGATTTGACCCTAGCGGGATACCTTGAACAGTCTTGGTATAGACCACTAGGTAATGCTACATACAAAATATCAAAGCCCTAGGCTTTGTTGTTTTGGACAAGAAGTTTTCCCTATATAAGTCTATGTAAACTATGTGACCCCCAGGGCGGGGCCATATTTGACCCTAATGATATAATTTAAACAGTATTGTAGAGGCTCTATAGATGGTGGTACATACCAAATCTCAAAGCCCTAGGCTCTGGGGTTTTGGACAAGAAGAGTTTCAAAGTGTTTTCTATATGTAAGTCTATATAAACCATGTGAACCACAGGGCGGGGCCATATCTAATCCTATGGGAATAATGTGAACAATCTTTTTAGAGAACCACAAGGTGATGTTACATACAAAATGTCAAAGCCCAAGGCTTTGTGGTTTTGGACAAGAAGATTTTCAAAAATTTTCCCTATATAAGTCAATGAAAACCATGTGACCCCCAGGGCGGGACCATATTTGACCCTAGTGATATAATTTGAACAATATAGATAGATAGAGAGGATGATACAAACCATATATCAAAGCCCTAGGCCCTTTGGTTTTGGACAAGATGGGGTTTCAAAGTTTTCCCCTATATAAGTCTATATTAACCTTGTGACCCCAGGATGGGGCCATATTTAACCCCAGTCGGATAATTTGTACAGTCTTTGTAGAGGATCACTAGGTGATGCTACATACCTGATATCACAGCCCTAGGCCCATTACATTTGGACAAGAAGATGTTTAAAGTTTTTCCTTTCGATTGCCATGGCACAAGAGTTATGTACGAAATTCAATTCTATATAACCTTTAAGATGGGCATATTAAAACAGTCCGGAATTTCATCAAAATTTGTAGGGAACTAGGGAGCTAATACTTGTATAAGTGGATAATGTTGACCACGACGGGCTCGATGCCTGGAACAGATATGTACCACAATAGCTCACCCTTGAGCACTTCCTGCTCAGGTGAGCTAATAACCACTCAGGACTTGAACAAACTAATAATACTCTTATTTGTTACGTCCGTAATGGTCTAATTATATTCAGATTGAGTAAAGGTTTTTCATTAATATCTTTGCTTCTGTCTTTGATTTCTCCAGACAGATCCAAAAGTATTATGTCTACTGAAAGCTTTATTGTATTGTAATGATAACATAATGGTTCACGCAAGGGAAATGATTTTGTACAATAATGATCTAGAAAATCACTAATTTCCACATGGTTATCTAAATAATATTCATCTGAAGTAAAAAAATATATATATAAATTCGTTTGAGGAAAGGGGGCAAAACACCAAAAAGAATTTTAAAAGAAGAAATACACTGCTTAGATATCAGCATATTACTTGTGTAAATCGTTTCGCAGATTATATAATAAAGTCTAATTTTGCAGCGTTCTATCCGAGTACGGCTTTTGAACGTTTTATCAATAAGACAACGATACTTTGTCGACGGTATCATGAAGTAAAATATGCATAGAATATAAATTGACAAACATTGTCTAACAGCAGAGAGACTCATAAGGTCTTACCGAAAAGCTTAGTAGAAGATATGCTCATAATCCTGGAAAAAAAACAGCTATCAAAATATTTTTTGCCTAATATCTTCGTACAGTGAGTAAAACCGGCTAAGTATATTGGTATGTACAGATATAAATACACTTGATATACAATTTGAAACCACAATTCAGATTTATCACAGGACAAAGACCTACTTACTCTCTGCTATACCAGTTTTCGTTAAAATTATATGATGTCTTAGTTTACAACAAAAAGAATAACATTAAAATGTCAGACATATTGTGACAATCATTTCTTCATAAACCTTTACTGGAACAATTGTGTCTTAAGTTATGTAAAACAAAAAGCAAAATAAAAATGTTGCAAGCTGGTTTCATAGAGCCTCATCATGGAGATAATGGAAATGCAAGCCCCGGGTTGAGGAAAACTCAACATTTGCACATGTTACAAGTACAAGAAACAATTTAGAGACATCCACAGATGTGTTCATACGGCGGTGTACTTGGAACGTTCACTGATACACAGAGTGTAAGTCCATGAGAAACAGCGTACATATATGAATTCTTTTAATTTTGCTAAAACACAATGTTTATAAAATAATGGCACTAGCTTAAATGAAATATGCTATACTGATGCACTCGGTAAAAAGTTTTAACATTGTGAAAACAGTTCTGCCAATAACATTCCATTCAGAAACAGTCAGACAGAATTTTAGAAGTAACGCATCAATATACAGAATAGTTAAAACTTTAACATATTTTTCAATAAAATTTAATGACTGCATGTAGTAACATTTTGTTTCATAAAGCCAACATAGTTAAAATTTACAAAGATAGTACACAAAAAAGTATCAAATATTGGGTACATCGGTTAGAAAACGTTGTTTTGAACTGAATAATTATCAACATCGTAGATTTTTATACCAGAATCATGTATTATAGCCAAACAATTGTTGCACAAAGCAACGAGACTAGGATTATAAGCAAAACATAAGGAAGTAATCAGTTTGATTAGATATTTCAAATAAACCTCTGCTGAAAAGCACGTAATTCATTTTAAATTGTGTTTGTTTCCTTGCAACCATTTTTGGTTCAGTTGCTAATATATGATAGAAACTGTGATGAATGTTACTCGTTTTTACGTATCCTTGCGGATGTTTGTTTGTTTTACATACAGACCGCTTCTTCACGTACACTTACATTTCTTTAAAGTGGTATTATGCGCATCTTACTGCACATAGTGTGTTTTGGGCGAATGTTCTATAAAAGCAATTTTCGGTTGCTGTGCATTTAAATGTGTTAAATTAACGATGATGCCGCATAAGCATTTAAAATTGATGCTTTAGAAATAAAGAAATTGACTAATAAAATAATACGTTATTTTCTTCAATCTTCTACGAAGTGATCTCCCTTACCTATAGGTAGAGATTTCTGAAGTTGAAGGGAAGCAACTCCTGCGTGCAGTTCGACTTTTCTTAAAATGACTGCCCCAGTCCAAATAAGAAAAGTCATATTTGGAAAGTTATTATTTCATACATGTAACAATAATAGTTTCATATATTGGGTTAAAAGCTATAATTTTCTTCACCCTGTTTACACACACATCTATTTCAGACAGATCTTTACTTGAAAAATGTCCATAATTCCACTTTAAAGAAATATTGCTTTCAAAATAATATACCAGACAGTATAATGTGTTTGTTCACTTCAGTTTTTCAAGGACTTTTCTCATAAATAAAGTAATGAATACGACACTGTCTGCATCGGTGATTATTTACAGTCTAGATGCATTTCCTTGAATGAGGATATTTTCAGTAGATGCGTACTGATCTTAAATAAATCTTATATTTCCATAGGCAGTGCACTTCTTGTGAGAAAACTAGACTTGTTACGATTGTTTCATGAGGAGCAGAAATAAAATAGGAATTCCATTTATTGTATTGCAGTTAGTCCA
Organism: Mercenaria mercenaria; assembly: GCF_021730395.1. Taxonomy (NCBI): domain Eukaryota; kingdom Metazoa; phylum Mollusca; class Bivalvia; order Venerida; family Veneridae; genus Mercenaria; species Mercenaria mercenaria. The sequence goes on along the minus strand of NC_069366.1, from coordinate 26,054,403 downwards.
TTAGCAATGTAAATAACAAGTACTTAGTTTGTTTAAACCGATCTATAGATATACAACCATTTATGATAATTGTCTGTCTGCATTTGTTGATTATATGCCGCTATGAAAATCATCTGGCAAGAAGAAAAACGTTATTCATTTAAGTCCGTTTGGATAAGTTTCTTTCGATTTTCTTCTCTATGACAGGGGTCGTCGGCTGTTATGTAGTTGAATGGTTACAACTTCCTTTAACGTTATTCTAACATAGAGAGTAATAAAGTAATAAAAGTGAAAAAAATATCATAATTTGAAACTGACATTTGTTTTGACAAAATACTGTCCTTTCGACAAAAAATAGAGTATAGACAACCACTGCTGTCACTGACAAGAAACTACGATGAAAATCACCGAGCCGGTAATCACGGTCCGTATATAGTTATTCGTCTTTGTTGCTTGCATATACTGAGGCAATTTTTCGATGTTTTCCAGTTCCGGTTTATGTACACGCCACAGCCTGGTTGTCTGCATGAGCATCCGAGCACCTCGAATCAGTCACAGAAATTCGTAAACCGTGCCAACATGATTCTTTTCCTTCTTTTTTCGTAATGAAAACTGTACATGCAACTGAAAAACACTTAAAACAGTAAGGAATGGTAAACGCCGTCAAGTTTCTGCGTGGAGAGCAAACAAACAAACAAAAATCCTAAAGGCTGAACACCACTAAATCCAGCTGTTCTTTATTTCATATAAAATCCACTCACTTCATAACGGTTTTTCGACATTTTCTAGCATATCAGATTTTCAGAGACTTATATTCCCATGTAGAACTAGATCGCTACTTTAGAAAAACAAAAAGAAAAGGGGGTGTTAACTTTTATATAAGAAAACTACAGTTCGTTAAATACAACCCGCTGAATTTACTACTTTTCGCTTCTTTCAATTTCTCTTTTCGTGACATTAAATTCTTACGCCGCCATTTTTATCTAGCATGCGATAGGAACATGCCGATTTCATTAGAATGCAAAGTGATACATACTGAAACGCGGTAGGGTAAACGTAAGCACGTTGCTGCCGAGAAAATGCAATAGGAAAGGAAAAAAGATTAGTACTATTTATATTTGGACTACTTGTGACTAGACCTGCGGAGGCTTACGTTCTATTTGGTAGTGATCAGCCTATAAGAGAAAATTTTTGTTTGATTTTTCCATGAATTTGCATCCATTCTCAAGGTACACCTATTTCACAATGATTCTGCTTTGTTTTGGTGCAAAATATTGAGAAAATGTAGAGAAATGACAATTCATTACAGGTCACCCCCATCCCCCAAAATATGCAAAATTTAGCCATGTGCAGGCAATATTTCAATTAATTTTACCTTATTCGTGGAATTTACATTTAACATCCATTTAATCGTTACGATGTTTGTCATTTTCATTCAGAAACATGTATATTTCAATATTATTTAGACAACTGAAGTGCTAAAATGCGAGAAAAGACATTTACTAGGTCCTAAAACGATCCAAAATAGTGCCACCTGGTCGAAAATTCGATCTTAATTCAAAAAACACAAGAAATTTAAGCGTTTTCAGCCATTTGTTACCGTTTTACTTCATAAAGAATAGAATAATGGCGTTTCTAATCATTTTCGAGGGGTTTCAGAAAATAACATGTATTGCCCCTTATAGGCTGAACACCACTAAATCCAGCTGTTCTTTATTTCATATAAAATCCACTCACTTCATAACGGTTTTTCGACATTTTCTAGCATATCAGATTTTCAGAGACTTATATTCCCATAAAGAACTAGATCGCTACTTTAGAAAAACAAAAAGAAAAGGGGTGTTAACTTTTATATAAGAAAACTACAGTTCGTTAAATACAACCCGCTGAATTTACTACTTTTCGCTTCTTTCAATTTCTCTTTTCGTGACATTAAATTCTTACGCCGCCATTTTTATCTAGCATGCGATAGGAACATGCCGATTTTGCAAAATGCAAAGTGATACATACTGAAACGCGGTAGGGTAAAAGTAAGCACGTTGCTGCCGAGAAAATGCAATAGGAAAGGAAAAAAGATTAGTACTATTTATATTTGGACTACTTGTGACTAGACCTGCGGAGGCTTACATTCTATTTGGTAGTGATCAGCCTAAAGCCAGTGCGAGAACGTGGTGAATGACGTCATCGTCACGGCTTCTCGTAAATTTTGCAAAGTATGATATTCGCTGTAAGAGGTATGACGACACTAAATGTAAACTTTAATGTTAAAGCGAAGTTTAACTTTCTTTTGACTGTTGATTATTTCTTTGTAAGTGAATGTATAAAAGATAAATCCCTATGCTAGTCGGTGCCTTAATTCATATTAGGGGATGAAAATCCCCGAGACGGTAACGTCCGTATGTAGTTATTCATCTTTGTTGTTTGCATATACTGAGGCAATTTTTTCGATGTTTTCCGGTTCCGGTTTATGTACAAACCACAGACTGGTTGTCTGCATGAACATCCAAGCACTCCGAATCGGTCACAGAAATTCGTTAACCGCGCCAACATGATTCTTTTACTTCTTTTTCCTAATGAAAACTGTACATGCAAATGAAAAACACTATTAAAACAGTAAGGAAGTGTAAAGGCCGTCAGGTTTCTGCGTGGAGTGCAAACAAACAAAAAAAAAATCCTAAAGCCAGTGCGAGAACGCTTAATGACGTCACCGTCACGGCTTCCCGTAAATTTTGTAAGGTATGATAATCGCTGTAAGAGGTATGATGACACTAAATGTAAACTACTGTTTATAGCGAAGTTTCACTTACTTGAGCGTTGAGTATTTCTTTGTAAGTGGATATATAAAAGATAAATCCCCATGCTAGGCAGTGCCTAAATTCATATTAATATGAAATTAGGCGCTGCCTATCTGACGGGAAAACCTAGTGATAGTGATACGGATTCTTTCTTTTTTTCTGTATTAAATTGTTCTTTCTGATATTTTCTGTTTGGCTTTCAGTTTTGACAGTAAGCCTGATGGTTTTGCTATTGTTATAAAAAATAAGAAGGGGAAATGTTTTAAAAAGTTTTGTTTAAATGAACATAGATCTAATCATTTCTTCAAATGTATCAAGACTAGACAGACAATGGGAAATAGTGTTCATGAGAACTTAAAGATAATAGTGATATTTGGGTGCACAGAATCTAGTCCCAAAATGCACCATTAGTTGTACTGATGATAAAATAGAGAAAAGTGGAAACTTCACATGCCGCTCAACACGACAAAAACGAAACTGTTGCATAAACCCGGACAGATAACGAGGGATTTTTTACCTGTCACTTTTTTATTTCTGCAAATTGTTATCATTTATCGTTATCAAAATAATGCTTTTGCTGAAAACTTTACATAATTCAAATTTATGTTTAGTAAGCTAATTTTAACTCACACGAAGTGAGCGCCGGAAAGGGATATGTAAAATGGGGGCTGTACGAACATTGATAAATTCGAACACTGTCATTTACAAAAATTTTCCTCATAGTATTATATATGGTGCAACAGTCATTCAAAAGTGACCCAATATCAGGCCTTTATGTGTTGTCAGTGAGCATGCGTAAAACACACTCTTCCTCAGTAGTTTTGAATAAATATTTTAATGCAAGTCATTTATTTATACATAATATTATCAATTTTGTTTCTGTTTACAACGATCATGCCTTTGCTATCAATTTGTTTCTCTGATAAAAATTTCTGAATCCGGGAATGCACATATTCTTTTCAGTTCATTTGTTATAAACAAATAGTTTCTAAAAACGACAAAACAATCCAAAAAATAAAACAAAACAATTTACACATTATGCCTGTGTAACATCACATTCAATATCATCTTGTTCTGATATTCTTTTGTAGTATAGATACCGGAACTTACATAATCCTGCTATCCTAAACACGGACTATTTTAATTCTTTTAAATGTCATTAGTGTCAAATGACACTCTTTTAGGACAAATTGTGTTCCACTAATACATCTATGGTAAAACTCGTGTATGTGAGAATGACAAACAACCATTTACTTGTAAAGTTCTTATTTCAAATTCATTGTAAAAAGTTCTTGACCAGAATTTTATATATAACACAAACACTCTTGGTCGAAATTCAGTTTAATTTACCTAACTGCTAACAGTCTGGGACCTTTTTTTTGAATACGATTAAGATTAATTTCTTAGCTTGATAGGGATCGTAGTGAGCCTCTCAAGTTTATAGCCAACATTTTTTTCCAAGTGTAATTTTACTAAAACTCTAGTCAATAAATTGACTTTTAGAAAGTAGTTGCAATGTATGTGAAAGATTGTGGAAGGGAGGGTAGATAAGCAATATCGATATATGCTTTTCCATGCCTTCGAATATTTTGTTCAAAATTTACAGACAGAATATTGGTTAACTATACTTATTATTGATTTGTGTTCCAGTAATTAAAAAAGTGTGATCAATATCAAGAAAAAAAATTAAATTGGGCCTCAGCTAAAAAAAAAAAAAAAAAAATCAAGCAACTCACGAGATTCGAACTCGGACCTCGCGCATGGAAAATATGTGCGCTAACCACTGGACCACAGAGACTTTTGACATATGTGTGATAAAATTATGTATATAAATAAATTTTGTTAGGACAGCGTGTCTGTATTCGTTTTATATTGACATCAAAGAAATAAATAAACAACGGTTTTGTTATTCAAACAGTGCAGTAATGTAGCTTACATCATAATTCATTATTGGAAACGAAAAGCGGGCCGCTTGAATCATTCATAAACTCGTTTCATGAAGAAACCCGAATAACACCGATTTCTATTGATACCGCGAACTTTCAACTCGACAGAATAATTTGTTTTAATAATGCGGCGCCCGATCGTTCATAAGAAATTTTATTTTATCAAATGTCGTCCTGAAAATTATTTATTGCGCAAGAACGGCAGCAGGTCCGGTAGAATTATGGGAGAACAACAACAACAAAACCGGAGAAGGTATAGAACTTATTCCCAAGTTGAACGGTATATAGGTTTACTTTGACATATATACACGTACACATTATCTATAGACGGAAAAACCTTCGGTTTTCCCGTATTAAACATATTTTTTTCACAGTGGACGTTATAACGTCGATACATAAGCAGAGATGACACTTGTTTAGTAGAGGGAAAATGATGCCTCATTTCTGTTTATAAACGAAGACAAAGATTTTATAGTGGATGTGAGTAAGTCTTCATATACTGAAATGGTACTGACATAAAAAGACATGTATAATTTGCTTACACATGTCCTGTGAGATAATGAAGAGATTATTGACAAAACAAAGACCGTGAGAATGAACATTATTCCTGCATTAATCAATTAAGTTGCCAACAGGGAGACCAATTTCCGCCTATAAGTGAGAGAGAAAGATGTTTTCAGTTTTTGGGAAAATTAAAAAGCATTCTGATTCTCTTTTATAAATTCGTGATGTAACTTCAGACAAAATGAAAAAGAATGCTTTTAAATCAAAAAGATCCGCCAGATGGCTATGGCTGCTAGTTTTATGATTGTGAGTGTTGAAATAGGGCGGTCAAATGTTCTTTTACAGGACTTTATAACTTTTACAGAACTTTTATAGCCTGCCCGCTTAGCTCAGTAGGTAGAACGTTGGTCTACGGATCGCGGGGTCGTGAGTTCGATCCTCGGGCGGGGCGTATGTTCTCCGTGACTATTTGATAAACGACATTGTGTCTAAAATCATTAGTCCTCCACCTCTGTGGGGAAGTTGGCATTTACTTGCAGAGAACAGGTTTGTACTGGTACAGTATCCAGGAACATCGGTTAGGTTAACTGCCCGCCGTTACATGACTGATATACTGTTGAAAAACTGCGTTAAACCCAAAACAAACAAAAAACAGGACTTTTATTGACGTCAATGTAACCATAAGAATTTGTCTACGTTCTACTAGTAATTTTAATTTGGAAATCCTGATCAATGTCGCATGGTATGAATAATTTTAATTATTACAATATATGAATAATCGTGCATATGTTTAAAACATTTTACCTGCAGAAATATTAGAATAATTCATGAAGTAATACAAAGTATTTTCGTTTAAATAATTTCATAAAATGATGCTGTTGTTCTTTGAAGCAGAGAGGTCAGAAGACGCGAAGCTTTTAAATGATAGGAATCATTTTCCAACAGAAAATTAGTTATAGGCTGAGAGTATCTCTCTGCTTGTAACAAGAACTATTGATGACGTCACATCAGGTTGGCACTGATAAGAAATTCGAAAACAAATAAGATAAAACATTAAAATATACCTTGTAATTATTATATACAAATGGTAGAACTGCAAGCCTCCAATGAAAGTACATATTTTGTTGAAACTGAACTTCAAGAATATTTCAATCATGGAATTGCACCAAGGAACGCAAAACTTGCAGCTTCATATTGTTAACGTAGGCGGGTAAAACAATCATCTTTGCGAAAAAAAAAATTGACTTTTATGAGGAAAATATTATCTACGCAATAATTATGTCATATGTCTGCTTAGTTTGTATTTAGATCAATAATGATAAAATATTAGTTCGTGATGCTTATTTATTATTTGTCGCCGTATCATTACCAGACAAACGTTCCTGAGATAATATACTACAGACACTAAGATGGTGTAATTTGTCACCTCTCAAAGAAATTCTCACTTATAGGGTCTTTTACAGGACACAGCCAATTACTCCTTATATTTATTTAATTGCTCATAGCAAGCAGGAGAGGCCTTTCACGGGGATTTCTTTGGTTTTACAGATTTTATTATTTATATATATTTATGCATATAATTTGTTGTTGTTGTTGCATTCTGTTGTTTCTGTCATTGTGACAGAACATCAATGCAGCATATCTAGGGTTACGGTATCGGCGTGTGCAAACGGGATCTTTTCTTCGTTCTATCGTACTGATATTCTTGTACTATCTGTTTGACCAGAGACAATGAAAGACAGAAAACAATGTTCTATCATTAAAGTGAATGTGAAAGAATGAGACAATGAATAAAAACAATTTATCGTTCTGCCGATGTGTGGGACAACAGAACGATATGCCGAGATTCGCAGAAATAAGCCAACTTTTAAATATTTATTTGACGTCACAGATATACATAATTAATATGAAGTATCTTACGAACAGACCGAAGGAGATCATTACGTAGACAACTCTAATATCCTTGATAATTGAGTTTAAATAAAGAATGTTTCGCGTTTAGTAGATCAGTTTTAAAGCAGAGAAATATTCATATTGCTGTACGTAAATATAAGGAAAATGATTATCAATCTGCTAATAAAACCCGTGAGGAGATACTTTGGAAGTATAAAACGCAACCGAGAAAAATAATAGAAGACTCGATTTGACTGAGTCTGTTCATGAGATGTTAAGAGATGTGCAACACCACTACCCCACCCCATACATAAACACACACACACAGAGACACACACACACACAACTTACATCGGCTTAAACTGTATTCTATTATAGTAAAATTGAATTGACTGCTTGATCCCAAATGACCATAAAATATAGCAACATTGGGTCAAAGTTAATCTTTACAGCCGCTATTCGGCACTAAAAGACTGATGTTGTGATGATTAACAAAACGTATGAAGATATCCTTTGGAGGCATAAAACAAAAGCAAGCAACATAACAGCAACCTCGGTTTGACTGAGTCTGTTCATGAGAGATAATGAAATGCTACACCCCCCTTGCGTCTTCTAACATCGGCTATTACAAACATCAATGTATTTGCATAGGGTTAAGATTTCCAGCAGTGCAATTACATATCAAGTTATACGGAAGGAAAACTGAAATATTGTTTTGTTTTCTCGTGCACTCTTTAGCGGTTAAATTTCACGATCAGTGTGATATTGCAAAGTACGAGCTTAATTCAGAGAATTCATAGTGTTTCATTTTGACTAATTTTCTGTCTCTATATTTGTTATGTTTCTTACGAAACATCTTACACAATACAGTTTGGAAAATATGAATTTGTTTGTTTGTTTGTTTTGGGTTTAACGCCGTTTATCAACAGTATTTCAGTCATGTAACGGCGGGCAGTTAAACTAACCAGTGTTCCTGGATTCTGTACCAGTACAAACCTGTTCTCCGCAAGTAACTGCCAACTTCCCCACATGAATCAGAGCCGGGGGATTAATCAACAGTATTTCAGTCATGTAACGGCGGGCAGTTAAACTAACCAGTGTTCCTGGATTCTGTACCAGTACAAACCTGTTCTCCGCAAGAAACTGCCAACTTCCCCACATGAATCAGAGCTGGGGGATTAATGATTTCAGACACAATGTCGTTTATCAAATAGTCACGGAGAACATGCACCCCGCCCGAGGATCGAACTCACGACCCCGCCATCCGTAGACCAACGCTCTTACCTACTGAGCTAAGCGGGCGGGTGGAAAATATGAAATGCCAAAAGCTACATAAATACATCAAAGATTTCAAGGAAATTCAGCACGATATTTTCCGGTAGTAATTTTGATGTCTTTGTATTTGTATAAAATACTGTTATGAGGAAACGCACAGAACCTGTTCATATCAATGCTTAAAAGCTGGCAATTGGCAAGGCAGTTCAGTCTCTAAACAGTTTCTCATATGAAATATGTTTTATTTAATTCAGATTTGCTTCAGCATGATTTCCCACGAGAACTTCTAGAAGATTCTCTGATTTTTCAAGACCCTTTTATATGTTAAAATCTGAATTTGAGACTTCAGTAAGCCTTCTTATTCTATGATACGCCACTCTCGAAACACTAGAAAACACATGCTATAGAATATGCGTAGCAAGGTATAGAATTATATATAGTATGTATAATTGCTTGCGTAATTCCAATAAAATCAGCTTTTTCTCATGACATTTGGTCTGTATAAAGAAAGGACATTTTAAATTTCAAAAGCCACACATTTTACAACATTCCACAATTACATGCTGCGTTAGAAGCTTTTCGTCACCAACAAGACCACTTATAATGTCAAAATTCTAAAAATCTTTAAATCAGTATCATAATTTCATTGTGTTCGTTTTATATCAAGGAATTATGTATTTTGTAACATTTTTGAGTAAACAATAAATTGGATCGTTGGGAGTTTGATTTTTTGTTAATTTTGAACATGTTATATACAAACAAAACTCACTCGCTTTTACTATTTTTTCTACATTTTTTTGTTCTTAACTATTTTCTTAGATACTACATTCTGTTGAAAGTCGAAATGCCTCAAAACATTCTGGTGGCACGAAAAGAACCTATCAAGGTGCAACTGAAATGCCGAGACTATACATCTGAAATATCAACATTTCTTACTTTGTAAGCTGATAGCCACATTTTTATAGAAAAGCAAACAAGAGCTGATAAAACTATTTCTTAACTTTAATTTCTTTAAACATTTTTTATACGCCCGTTTGAAAAACGGGACGTACTATGGGAACGCCCCTGGCGGGCGGGCGGCGTCCACAGACTTTGTCCGGAGCATATCTTCTTCATGCATGAAGGGATTTTGATGAAACTTGACACAATTGTTCACCATTAAGAGACGGAGTGTCATGCGCAAGAACCAGGTCCCTAGGTCTAAGGTCAAGGTCACACTTAGAGATCAAAGGTCAAATTCAAGGTCACACTTAAGAGGCCAAATATCAGATACAAGAATGACTTTGTCCGAAGCATTTCTTCTTCATGCATGGAGGGATTTTGATGTAACTTGGCACAATTGTACACCATCATGAGACGAAGTGTCATGCGCAGGTCCCTTCTTTAGAATTGCTTCCCTTTGTTGTTACTATAAATAGCTTATATTGCAACTTTTTCATTACTAGTCGTAGGGAAAAATCAAGACCACTTTTCTGTAGTACAACATGCATATTACATCCAATGTTGAGGTGTATTTTGACCTATCTCTACAGGGTAAGGATTTTTGTGTGGACTTATAACTTTTTTGGGATTTTTTTTTCTTTTTTTTAAAGATTAACTTCCCTTAGTTGTTACTATAAATAACCTATACTGTAACTTTTTTATAACTGACCGTAGGAAAAAACCAAGATCACTTTTCTGTGGTACAACATAGATGTTACTTTCAAATTTTAGGTGTATTTTAAGGTATCTCTACTTGGTAAGGAGTTTTTTGTGGACATAGAAAAACAAAAGAATTACAATAAGTACTAAACAACCACAAAGTTAAGATTCCATTTGCAAACACAGCTGCTATTTGCTTATTTGCTGCGACGGGCGTATATTGTGACATTCTTGCACTCTTGTTGTTACTTGTGTTCCTATTTAAATTGATAGACAAGTGTCGTGACTTCCAAATGCTTCCAAAGTAAAAAAAGTCCGTTTCACTTGAGGTCAAATCAAGGACATGAATATCATTAACGGACACTGTTCGCTGTTTTTGCTATTTCCGCAATAACAAGCTCCGCGAGGAAAAGGAAAACAATTTCATTTAGACAGCGAACTGTAAATTTACATACAAAACTTGACAAACACAAAAATGTGTAATGTGTAAATGTGTAACGTATTACTGATTACAAGAGAAGCTATATAGACTCTAATGTTAAAACTAAACTTCACTTAATATACGTAACGGTAAAAGGTAGTCATGTGTCTGTTTTTAATGTCTACCCTTCTAAAATTATCAAAAATACTTTCTCGATCTACCACTTATGCAATTCATGAGTGAAAGGATGAAGGTACATTTCTTTGCATCCAGAATTCTTTTCTGTATATTATAACAAGCAAAGCCTGATTCGCGCTTACTCAAAAAAAGCGCGTTTGTGTAAATTTTCAATGCACAGCTTTTCTGTCAAGGGATCCCTTAAAACTCTTTGCCTGATGGTCCAAGTTTAGGCAGATCTACCATTAATAAATCAGGGAAACTTGATTTTGTTCTCTTGTCCCAGATTACTGAATAATTGGCCAAGAGAATAGCAATTCTGATTGATTTTCCCGAAACCTTTGAATCTTGCATTATCTACGAAAGTTAGCTTCCCTGTTGGCATTTTGATAGATTGATATTAGGACAAGCGTTCGCACACACTGCTTTGTTTAGTAAATAAAACAGATCTTTCTGATATTAACATTATATTGAATATAGTCACTAAGGACCTGCATCAACCAATTATTTCTTGTTATTTTCGTCGACAATGGACTAATTACAATGAAGCAGAGTAAATGATTTTTATTAATTAGCTTAGTTTCCGTTTTTGATTTTACCCTCTCAGGTCTCCAGACATTTCCGAAACATATTATGTTTGCTGATAGCTTTATTGTTTTGAAACGATAGCGTGATGGTTCACCCGATGGAGCATCTATTGTACAATTATTACATACTCATTCATAAACATAAAGCGTCAACATTTTTTTCCATATTGATGTCCAAATTTCATATCGGATGCGTGACGTCATTTGTGACGTCAGTTTAATGCATGTCGTCGCGTTTAAAAGTTCTTTAACGATGATATTTTCAATTTTACTCCGGCTAAAGAATAAATTTATATTATTTATATATTAAGTATAAGTGAGGTATTATTATTAGATTTGCATCGAGAAATATATGCACGAGTTCTGCAGCGGAAATATTGCGCGACTTTAATGACCTATAATTATGACCTTGAAAATCGGTTTTCCTTATGGTTATTTGAATAATAGTCATCTGAAGAAATAAATGTTTGCAGTATTCACGAATAGTACTTATAAAAGCTATGGTATGCCCTGTTCCAGCTCAGAAAGAACCCTTTTTGTTTGGTTTAGAGTCACACCAACACATGTTACATAATCATTACAACTTTTAACATAAATCTTTTCCCGCATAGCTATGGTTACTCATGCTGCGTGGCAATCCATCGTCAAGATCGCTAACACCATCCATCGCCCGCTTTTCTGAAAGTAACCCGAAACTTGTATTGTTAGTGTTCTCGTTCATTTTACATACCATCCGCTGTTTCAGCTGACACAGAAATATCGAATTGATATGAAAATAAATCAGACACAAAGGGTTGAGTGACTACACTTCATAAATACAGTAAACATTTGATAATGCGATAAGATTTAATGAAATTTTAGGTAATACGCAGATGTATTGGGGTTTTCGTGTATCAGTAAAGAGAAAGTGTATAACTCTGCAACATATTTTCATAATTTAAAATAAAATCTGTAGGATCCTTTGGAAGCATAGAATGCAACCAAGCAGAATAATAGCAGACTCAGTTTCATTGATTCTGTTAATAACAGGTAATGGAGAGTGCAACGTCTCTCATGCATATGCATCAATTACTGAGAACATCGTTTGGAAATTTATTTTATTTATTTTGTTGGGTTTAACGTCGCACCGACACAACTTTAGGTCATATGGCGACTTTCCAGCTTTAATGGTGGAGGAAGACCCCAGGTGCCCCTCCGTGCATAATTTCATCACGAGCGGGCACCTGGGTAGAACCACCGACCTTCCGTAAGCCAGCTGGATGGCTTCCTCACGTGAAGAATTCTACGCCCCAAATGAGGTTTCGAACCCACATCGATGAGGGGCAAATGGTTTGAAATCAACGACTCTAACCACTCGGCCACGGAGGCCCCCTCGTTTGGAAAACATTGTTCTGAAATACAATTGAAACTCAGTATTTTGAAGTCCGAGGGATCGAGCGTTTATTTCGAGATAACCGAAATTCGATCTAAAATGAAATTTTGTGTACATGTTTTCGGGAGGGATCTTGAAAATGTGATCGAGATAGCGTGAACTTTGTGATAAGCGACTTCGAGATACCGAGTGTCAAATGTACGTTGTTCTTAAAATATTTATATAACAAAATCATGTATTATAGTTAATTCTACCAAGATCCGATTCATTTTCCTATTTTAAACAAAGAAGGATGAAAACTTTGAATTATTATACAACAAATCACTGTTTTGACGTCACAATTATTACGTCATAGCGTCAAACGGCATAGCGGCGCGCTGGAAAAGAAACCAATTGAAAACGGGCAAATATTTAATGAATGACGTCAAGGATGTACTTACAAATCCTTGGGTACGTGTTAGAATCGAAATAATATATCTCATTTGGTGATTTGCTCTTGAATAAATCATTGTTTGTCGTTCAGATGCGTATTATTATATCACTCGGGCTGCGCCCTCGTGATATAATTCCTTCGCATCTGAACTCCAAACAATGATTTATTCAACGACAAATCACTGGATGAGATATATTATTTCTTAAACATTAATGTTTTCACAAAGCAATGTTAACGAGACAAAGATGTTTCAAGGGGTGGGGGCGGGGAGGTATAAGGAAGTAAGAACCAGTCTGATTATATATTTCAAATTACCCTCTGCTGACAAGTATGTATTTCACTCTGGATTGTATTTATTTCCTGTAAGCTTCTTTAAATTCATTGGCTTATATAAGACAGAAACTTGTGACTGTTGTAATTTGATTTTTACATATCTTTGAGGATAAGATTTGCCAGATGGTATGTACACGAACAGCTCTACTTTCAAAACAATTTACCAGACAGAATATATTAATTCTGACTGAATTCCAGTATTCCAAAGGAGTAGAAAATATATTTAAATTGAATCTTAAGTTTTTGTTAAAATGTATTTCTTGTATGTTGTGTATAAAGCTATTGTTTCAAAAGAATATTATTCACACAAAGAAGGAAGTTACTGAATTGCTTCGATTATATAACAATATAAGTGATCTTATTTATTCACCGTTTCAACAGAGGAAAGCTTTCAGTACAAATGATACGTTCTGGAAATGTCTGGAGTTCTATGAGGGGTAATTGGGTTACAAAATCAGATATATATACAATTCGCTAAATGTACTCGAATGAGGTCATTTCATTACTAATGTATATAACAAACGTTTAATTAGACAGGTACTGAGAGGTTATGGTATAATATAAATACTGGACATACAGAAGATGTACTTATTTTAATCTATCAATTTTTCAACCGTGAAACCAGGTTGTGTCTGTTTTTGCAAGAGAAAAGGCTTGCATTCAGGATTTGGGTGTTTTTTCATCCAGTTGAATTTTTTTCTTTCTGCTTCAGACTCCAGATTTAAATATCATTACCAAGTACGATATTTATGCATAAACGTGGACAGTTTTTTGACCGCCATTGCATCCATGTATATCCGTCTTCTAACTAATGACGTTGTAGTGTTATATGCATTGTAACTAGGTTCATTTGCCTTCCGTGCGAAACTCAAATAACTTTGAGTTTTTGAAACAGAAAAATATTTATAGTATGACCGAGGATTAACAACAAAAATTATGTTAATAATCAATTTTAAAGCAGATCAATGTAATTCACGAAATGTCTATGCGATGCTTACAAGTTTGATCTTCCGTTACCTCTCAATCAAACAGAGTCTGTAATTATGTTGCTTGATTGTGTTCTGTGCTTCCAAAGGATATTTTCGTCATTTTATCATATATGACCAAAAATGTGTTTCATCTTAAACGAATTTGACAGCGAGAATACTATTTGAAAGTATGTAACATTGTTTGAGTTATCATACTGGAATATGTAGATTTATACTTCACCTTAGTGGAGGTGATCAAAAATCTTACATGAACCTATAAAGAAACAACATTCTTAGATTCTGTACACTGTGTCTCTCTTTCGCATTTCTTTTCAAATGATCTACAAAGCTTTGTTTTGTAGTCTGTTGTCAGAAAACGGGCTACATTACGTTACTGATTTGAAGTGATAAAACATGCGTAGACTATAAATTGAGAAATACTGTCTAACATCTGTCAAACATTGCAGAAAAACTCGCATTGTATTACCATAGAACTCGAGACAAAATATGCTAATAATTCTGGAAAATGTATCCGATAAACAATATCTTCATGCTATTTTATTAAGTCGGTCAAATCAATGTCTCGTAACAGGTAGTTTGATCGATAATTCTTGAATTTTCATATAATTTTCTTATATGTTTTGTCTGTAGTTCCTTTTCCTATAAGAATTTGTTCGTTATACTGTAATGAGAATAGTTTTGAACAACATTATACACTGATAAAAAAAGTCTTATAAAAAAACACTGGTGTAATAATAACAAGGACGAAATTTTCAATGAAAGTGCACGCACGCTCTGAGTTTATTCACAAAAACTGAACAAAACGGCTGTCTTTCGAAAAATTCTTTAAAAAACTGGACACCAAAGTCTGCTAAATTTCTAAAAAGGGCTGGCCCATCATTCGATTTGGGCAATACCATTTATTATTCGAAGGGTTGTTTACTGAAAATTTACTGATTGAATAGCGAACAGTGCAGATCATGATCAGACTGCACGGATGTGCTGGCTGATCTTTGTCTGCACTGGTCGCAAAGGCAGAATAACACGACGCCAGCAGACTAAAGGTTAAAAAAGAACATTTTAATATTCATAACTAACATTAATTTTTACTGAAGACAGACAACACTTTCAAACATATATTTTTGTCCTGGCTTTTAACGATATCTAAAAAATCACTAGGAAATGCACTTTCACCAGACGATAATTCACAAGAATAGAAGGAAGAAATCACCGTAATGAATATAAATATCTGCTGACAAGTGCATATTCAAATGTATGTTATACAAACTTCCTTGTAACATAGTTGATTAAATGCTAAGACGAGATGAAAATTGATGAAGTATTTGCATGTTCGAGACTATGTAACCACATCCTGAAATTGTTCACTCATATAATTTCACATAATTGTTTGGTAGGCAACGCTGAAATATAACGGTAGAGTATTACTTGGTAGCTTATCTAGGCCTGAACGAGAAAAATATGAAGTGTAAACATCTGGATATTTTTATCAAATATATTATTTAATTTAGATAGATATGTACAGAAATACTTTTTAAAGCGCTTAACTATACACCATAACTCAACCAAATTAAAATTTAAAAGAAATACGTAAATATAAGAGAACAATTTCACGTGACATTTTGCATTAGGAATAACATTTTACTAATAAAATATGTGCAAATAGGTAGGTGTAAAAATGAAATTTGTATTACTTGTAAACATAAAATATGAAATTTTCACTCCAAAGTAAAATGAGCGTTTGTTCGAGTTATTTTGTACATAGAAAGAAGATTATTTCCATGGAAGCCTATATATGAATACGATTTTATGGAAAAAAAACACATATTATATACACTATGAAATGTCCTAAAAGCATATTTTCAACACAATTTTACTAACAGCCAGAAATTCACATGCAACTTCACAATATATGACATCAAGAATACGATACAAGTGCCCTTTCACATGCGATGTTCTAATATATGACACCAAGAATACGATACACCGCTTTTTCACATGCGATGTTCTAATATATGACACCAAGAATACGATACAAGTGCCCTTTCACATGCGATGTTCTAATATATGACACCAAGAATACGATACACCGCTTTTTCACATGCAACGTTCTAATATGTGGCATTAAGAATACTATGCAAGAACTCTTTTACATGCAACGTTCTAATATGTGACACCAAGAATAGGATACAAGTGCCCTTTCACATGCAACGTTCTAATATGTGACACCAAGAATACGATACAAGAGACCGTGTTGGAGTAAATGAACTTGTTACTCTCTTAGATTATAATGCAGTACGCTTTATACGACCGTATTTGCAAACACTTCCGTAAGGCTTACCTCAAAAACCTCACCATAACAGCATTAAAGAACTATTCCAGCTATATGTTATAAACGCGTTAAGGTCATATTGAACCCTGCATTTTGTCTAGTTTCCTTATTTAGCGTTTTAGTTTTCTTTTACCACCGAAAATGAGTTTTGGTAAATCCCAGTTGAATAACACGTTTTAGACATGTTTTGCAGTTGTGTATACAAAATCAAAATTAAATATTTAAATGAAAATTATTTCTTTGAATCAAGTTTTCCCAGTAGAAAAGTTATTGTTGATGTTGTGCAGCGATTGTAATTGCAAAACAACAAACTGCTTACACCAATCAAAAGTATATGATTATGCCTCAACTCCAGTGAGACATTTAGAATATAATGATGTTTCGAGTTTTCGACACTGATGGTAATATTGCATGTATGTCGAGAAAGATACACGTATTGACTTCTGAGCTCAAATCGTAAAGTCGGTAATGAAACAATAGTACAAATAAGAGTAAATAATACTAAATGTTTAATAAAATCCTTCCAGCATTTGTTTGGGGTGCGATCAGTACTAGAAATATTTAAATTTCAGATGTTTTTAGTCTCTAACAAGAACCACAAGGGCCTGACGTGTCTTATTTTCAGCCGCCGGCGCCGTCGCCATGCATTTCGATTTTATTCCAGGGTATTTATCAACGCCTGAGACTTAGTTTTAAGATCGACAAATATTCAAGTTGATATCAATTTCTTAATAACATATTTAACGTGATAAAATTATTGCTGCAAAATGCTCATTCAAGTAGGTTGATTACTATTTATACCATTTTAACAATGGCAGAGCAAAATTAAGCATTTTGATTCTAAGTCTTAGACTTCCAGAAATATAGGTCCAGGTTGTCTTAAATTTTGAAGTGTCTTGAAAACGTTTGAATAATTATTGTCACACTGAAATGTTATATAAGACTGCCGAAGATGGCTTTTTTTCGGTACGACATTTAGCCTTGTAAGTTTCGAGTTTACAAACTAGCGTAAAATGCATAAAGTAACAATAAAAACAAAATAACGTTTTCTCCAAACATTTATGATATGTATGATAATTAATCGTTTTCTAGAAAAATATCAAAATGTATACCTCTGATCTAATAAAACACAATTTTATGTGCATTTCTGTGACTTTAATATTACGTGTAGTATTAAAAATGTTAAAATTATACCATTGGGTGAGGGTGATTTTATATTTTATTATTAACAATACATTTACACTGGCCATAGCATTATCAGATCAAGTGGTTTCAACTTCGTTTGCGCGGTGAATTTTACGCAGAACAGATAAGAAATATGGCCGATTCTACGAATTTTCGGTCTTGTAAGTATGACTTAAAGGAATTTCTACCCTTTATATAACGGACTGAATGAAAACGATAAGCATGTGATGCGATATTGTCAACAAGAGCTGTCGGATGACAGCGCGCTCGACTATTCGAAGAATTGATTGAAGAATCGGGTCAAAATATTTCTATAGATTTTCAGACAAAAGAAATAAATGGATTAAACAAAAAACTGTTCCTGTATTTGTAGATTTCGATAAGTCTTGCACTAAATGGCAATGTGTGACCATGATGGCAAATATGTTATGTTATATGTTAGGCAAAATATGGACTTGCATGAAAAATTTAACTAATTTCCAAGTCCAAAAAGGGCCATAATTCAGTCAAAATAGCTGACAGAGTTATGTACTCTTGCCTACAGATGGAAATCATGTTGATAAACTAGTGTTAAAAGTTTTAAAGCCACAGCTCAAACAGTTTTGACAAGATGCTGACTTGTAAGAAAAACTGAACAAATTTCAAACTCCAGAAAGGACCATAATTCATCCAAAGTAGTTGTCAGAGTTATGTACTCTTGACTGCAGATGAAAATCATGATGATAAACTAGTGTTTAAAGTTTAAAAGCCATATATCAAATAGTCTTGACAAAACATGGACATATACGAAAACAGAACTAATTTCTAAGTCAACAAGGGCCATAATTCAGCCAAAAACATGACAGAGTTATGTACCCTTGCCTATTGATAGAGACTATTATACTGAACAAGTTATAAAAGTTTCAAAGCCATATGTCAAACACTTTACACAAAATATAAACTGGTACAAAAGACCTAACCAAGATTTCTAAGTCAAAAGGGGCCATAATTCAGCCAAAATGCTTGATGGAGTTATGTACTCTTGCCTATAACTGAACATGGTGATGGTTAACAAGTGTTGAAAGTTTAAAAGCTTTATCTCAAAAGACTTTGTCAAAATGTAGACTGGTAGGAAAAACTTAACCAAGATTTCTAAGTCAAAAAGGGGCCATAATTCAACCAAAATGCTTGATGGAGTTATATACTCTTGTCACCAACTGGACATGGTGATGGTAAACAAGTGTTGAAAGTTTCAAAGCTTTATCTCAAAAGACTTTGTCAAAATATGAACTGGTACGAAAAACTTAACCAAGATTTCTAAGTCAAAAGGGGCCAAAATTCAGTCAAAATGCTAGACAGAGTTATGTACTCTTGCCTATAACTGGACATGGTGATGGTTAACAAGTGTTGAAAGCTTCAAAGCTTTATCTCAAAAGACTTTGTCAAAATGTGGACTGGTACGAAAAACTTAACCAGGGTGTGACGCCGACGCCGACGCCGTTGTGAGTAGGACAGCTCTACTTATTCTTCGAATAGTCGAGCTAAAAACTAACAAAAAGTTTCCTTCCCCCGCCGGACTGTACAGAAGAGTCTGAATAAACGACACAAATCTCAGCAAAATGGACACATGTGCTAAGAAATGGAGACATTTGCGCTCCAGACACACCCATGTTAGAAAAATATTGAACTCCCTGTGTTCCATTTCAATCTATTTATGGTCATATTAGTAAACATCAAGTTTTCGCTGGGGCTTAATATAATGTTCATCTGATTAAGGCAGACAAGTGAATAAAAAATTGACAAAATTCCAGTAGGATAAGATAGGCCTACGTTATTATTATACCAGATTTATATTCCAAGAACGCCGTCCATGCACGTTTTAATCATTACATTAGTGTATGGTATAGATATACAGTTGTGTCAGCTTATTCATTTAACCCTGTAATATTTCAAACACCAACAGCCATTTACTAGGAGTGATAACTTTATAACGATAAATATTAAATATTGAAAATGTATTTTTTTTTGTGTGTGTGCAAAAGTGCTACAATATAATAGTATTTATCATATCTTTGATTACCATACATAAAACGCAGAGATAAGTTGTATATGTATCCAAAAAATGTATGTCTATATTTGATAATATCTAAACTGCTGAAATAATAATTCTGATTGACTGTGTTGTCAATTTAACAAGAATCGTAGATTTCACGGTCTGCTTAACTTTGTAATCGTATTTCAAATTTTATTGTTACGTACGTTCAAAACAGTGTAAATTTATAAAACCTGATTTACCTCCTGGGACATTATGAGAAATTGGAAATCCATCTCACGGCCCCATGAAGCAATTTTACTACGAAATAGATACATAATGGACTTACGTCTCACAGTCTGTCTGCCGGTGGATTCTCTACTGATTTGAACGTCACAGCCACTGTGTCTGCGAAGCTTACGTCTGGCAATGACAATAAACAACACTCCGATAGTACAAAATAACGTTTTCGAATTCAAAAATAGATCGGTAGACAGGATGCAAAATCAATCAACATTATATGTAAATGGAAATCAAACATGGTCGATGTTTCAAACATTGAGTAATAGATAATATGGGTATTTATCTTTTGTAGTGTCTTGACAGCTTAGTTTATGCAAGATGTGTTTATAAAACACGTTCACCAATGATGGCCTGTCCCATTTTCAGTTTCGCGATCACTATTAGCTTGCCCTTTGACCTACTACCCACATCGACTGACATTAAAACATTATATGATCTTTGAAGACTGTTTGTCAAGGATTTTTTCAGTTATCGATCAGAAACCGATTTTCATCCCAAGGTCACCAAGACCTTGACCTTGATCTAATGACCCTAACGAATAAGGGTCTACTGAGCACAGTCATTCGATGAATGTAGATGGTCCTGGGCTAAAGCTAATGGTAGGAAAACCGATTTCAAGCTCAAAATCACCGCGACCGTGACCTTTGAGCTACCAATCTCAAAATCAATAGGGGTCATCCATCGGTCACAACCGACCTGACTACTAAGTTCGTTATTCCTGCACTGAAGTGTTCTTCGGTTATTGATCGGGAATCAAGGAAAAGGACGGAGTGACAGACAGTCCCTTTGGGGTGAGGGGTGGCATAAAAATATGATAAATATATCTGTATTGTGTTACTATTGCAGAAATAATTCATTTGAAACATTAAATTTTTGTCGTTGTGATGTTTTTTACAATTAGAAAATGGTCATGGTGTGCACTTTATTTCGAAATATTACAGTGGTATCTCTTGTACATGGAAACAATACGTAAAGAAATATACACGAATTTTCCCAATGCCTTTGCAGAAGAAAAGCAAAGCGAGTAAATGAACATCGGGTAGGAACCAACGAAACAAGTAAACAGACAAATAACAAAGTATATCCTAGAGTTCTTTAAGTCTATCGTGGGCTTAGCCACCTCTCCCTATCAGCCACAACTTAAGAGGAAAGCATACTGTTTTCATGATTTTTTAACTGACCTGGGTGGTTAAAACCCTCCTTATTTTTATGTGTCTTGCGTTGTTTGGACGGTAAGTAGCATTCGCTGATTTACTGTATGTAACTTACATGAATTATGTAAGTCATTGTTTCGTCCTAGCTCACAATCTATATGCTAAACCCTAAAACTGCACGTAACTTGGAATGAGCTGAGATAATGAGGTTTGAAGATATAAAATATCCTGGAAAAGGAGAATATCTTAGAAAACCTTGCAGCTCATGGGAAATTATTAAGTAGAAAGTAATTTGAAATTAAACCCAGGAGAGAATAATTTGCCTGTAGCATGCTGGCTATGAAAGTTAAAGGAGCGTCGGGTGAGCGCATTATCCATAACAAAATTTATATGAATTACATTACAGTTCAGATAATACAAAGAGATTTAAAGCAAAAAGTAACACCATGATACTATCATAAGGGATATCAATATCTAGAAATAAAAATAATAGACTTTCAAAATCAAGGATCGTTCCGAATGATTTCAAAGGAAAAATAATAATCATTAAACCGTAATAAAAAGACAATAAATTTCAAAAATAGGTATGTAGGTAATATTCATATCATTTTTCTGGTCAAGTCCTTTAAATGTAAAAATCGGAAAGTGCATGAGAAAACAAAATTTACATATGAGTGCACTGACGGACAACTTCAATAAATCCATAAGTCAAAAGTTCAGGCATTCATGTCTGATACTAAGTTGATTGACAGCATTTCGCTCACAATTACATAATATCAAATGACTCCTTATATAAATCCTCGGTCCATAACTTGTGTTATAAGTTTGTGATAAGTTTATTTCAAATTTTCCTTTAGGCCAACTGGCCCATGAGGTTAACAAACATGGAAATGGCGAGACAATTATATAAACGGAGAAGGTTGTTAACATTCAGTTTTCTGCATAAATAGCACATACTAATATTACAACATTAGAATTACAAAAACTTTATACATAAATAACCATATAGACAACATAGACATATATACCAGCATGGACATACGAAAAATTATTTATCATTTTTACCGGTGCAATTTATGTTTAAAGCGTGTACAGCTTGTTATACAAAAACAACAAGAAGAATGCAAGACAGTTTGAATAATTGACAAAAATATATTGCAACGCAGACAATTATCCTATGTTTAATGTCCATGCTATGTTGAGCTTGACGAAACAAAACACAAGGTCAACAGCTGGATCTCAGAAATGAAAGATTGTTATGTTGATAATATGTTTGTAACTTTCAAACTGCGCTTGCATTTACATGTATATTACCGTGTAACCTGATATAACATATACCTATAAAATTCCATTTAACATTCACGTAATGTTTTTACTGGTTATTAAGTACGAACTAAGTACATGTACATATTGTTTTTTCCAAAGCTGAAAAGTATAATATAAGAAGTTTACAAGATTACGTGTTAACTTTTCTCTATCAGTATTTAACAATTCTATCAATTTTGGCATATTTGGTCGTCTCCAGTAATAAGATGGAATGAAACGTTTCCTTAAATCAGCATATACATTGCATTCTAATATGAAATGGAATTCATCTTCTAACATAGGCTACTACAAGAATAACATTTTCTTTCATTTATAGGTGTACTGTTTGGCTTAGTCCATCTACCAGTTTCTACATGCAATCTATGAGAAGATACTCGCAAACGTGCTAGTTCGCAATAATTTTTTTTTAATATTGATCAAATTGAGGTATGGCTGAAATTTAAAACATGAAATGTCTGTAGAAAAGCGCTCTACTAGAATCTTCTAGCCTACTTGACCAGTTTTGTACAAAATGATCTTTCAACCTGGTTTTTACAACAGATAAAAACACATCAACATTTCCTACATTTTGCATAAGCCATGCGTCATAATAACCTGAAGAGCACAATAGAGATTTAACTAAAGAGCACCAGTTTGTTTCATTTAGTCTGATTTCGAAATCATGTTTCAGTAAAGTTGAAACCTTATTGACATATCTGTTACTTCCTGCATGCATAATTTTTATCCAGTATTTCAAAATACTGTAATGACGTTGTGTTTGATAAGCAACTCTTCCAAGTTCACCATATATAAAGTCGTTTTGAGTAAAATACGTTTGCAAAATTGCAAATGAACTGTTTCTATGGCATTACCCGGCACAAAGCCCCATACTTCACTACTATAATTCAAAATCGGGCTAACAAGTCTATCAAATAGTTCTAGTCGTCTATGTAACACAGATATGTTTACAAATCTATATAGATATTTGTTCATTTGAAAGCTTTCATTGCTTGGCCTGCAATTGTATTCTGTGCTTCAGAAAACGATCCTCCTGTTGAAAATACTACACCTAAATATGTAAATTTGTTAACAATGTCTATAACGGAATCTTTATACATACAATGAGTATCTGCAGGTAATCTACCACCTTTCCTAAAAATCATTATTTTTGTTTTAGTAGGGTCGACGCTAAGCTTCCACCTATCGCAATAGTCTGAAAGAATATTAAGACTCTTTTGTAAGTCTTCTTTGGTACTTGCAAAAACAACAATATCATCAGCATATAAAATCAAAAACACTTTGAACATATCTATTCCAGGAATATCGCTGCTGATGTTTTATCTTCTAAGTCATTGAGAAATATGAAAAAAGAAAGGGAGATAAGCACTCTCCCTGTCTTACGCCAAGTGTACATATATATTCATCACTAAGTTCATTACAATATTTTACTCTTGTTTTTACTGATGTATACATTGAACGTATAATATTTAAAATTTGACCACGTATTCCAAGCTTAATCATTTTATACCATAAATTGTCTCTAACAATGTAATCAAAAGCCTTTGTGAAATCAATAAAAGCACAAAAGAGTTGTCTCTCATTATTAATCATATGGCTAATTAAACCATGTAGCACAAAAATGTTATCAACTGTACCCATACTCGGCCTAAAGCCTGCTTGTGCTTCTACGTATATACTGTATTTTTCTGCCCAACTAGATAATCTATTATTTGTTATGCGAAGCAAAGTTATACCTCTGAAATTATTGACATCATTTAAACAACCTTTCTTATGTAAAGGAATTACAAAACCCTCGGACCAACTTTGTGGGAAATAACATTTCATTAAAATTTTGTTAAATAGTAGAAGTAAAGAAGGGATAAGCACCTGTTTGCCGTGTATAATAATTTCATTAAATAACGCATCTGGCCCGCCACTTTTATCTGATTTGAGCTGGTTAATTGCTTTTGTTATTTCTAATTAACTTATTTGGATATTCAGTTCATCAAACATAATACTACATTCTTCTTTTTCATATCTCTCTATAAAATACATAACATCTTCATCTGGAGAATAAAAAGGATCTTCTGGGTCGTTCACTGACTTAAAATTTTGAGCAAAAATATATAACTGTACATTTGACCGCTTTATGCCTGCATTTTCTTTCAACATATTCCAGTATAGTTTTGCATTTTTGAATCTAGCTTCGGTAAGTTTCAAAGATTCAGCTTTCCCATAATCAAACCTACATTTTCCTTAAACATGTTTTATACTAAGATCTAGCATGAACTAAATTGACCCTATTTTCTCTCCTTCTCCTTCCAATTCTGTGTACTTTATGAAATGTGATGTCCTTTTGTATATTCATTTCCTTTTTAATGAATTCTGTCAGGGTTTCTTCTGTATTTTCATATTGACCTAACAACTTGTCATATTCATTCTATGAATAAAACGACTATCACGCCGTAGAATATCTATTTCCTTATGATGTATAGAAGAAAATGATTTGTGACATATGGGTCTAGTTTTTTTTCACCGGCTGAAGCGTTGCTCTTCTCTATTACAAAATGTCGGGAATATACAAAAATGTGAATTAAAAACGGGAAAGCAAACTAAAAGAAATTGCTATTAATCTTATAGCTTATTTGCGTTAAATAATGTTGTAATTATCTTTAAAACGTTATGCAATAAAGAAATAGTCCTGTATTAAATGAGTCGAAATAAAAGCATGATTTATGAGTTCTTAAGAGCTCGGTGACTAGTGCGCTGGCTTCATAAGCAAAAGGCCGTTGGTTCGAACCGGTACGCTGTCTGGATTATTCATATTAAGTTACGTTAAGTCGTTCAGATGTGACATTAAATCGAGGTCGCATGTAGTTTCTTTAACACACTGCACGTTAAAACATAGGTGGAAACATCTGAAATTAGAGTATCTTTTGTGTATTTTACTGTCCTCCAATACCTTAAATGTATCGTGACAGACATTCTTTTGAGAAACTGGAAGCGTCTTTTAAAACAATCTGCATACATACAAGATACAAGATACAAGATACTTTATTTTGAGTCGGTCTTATAAACATATAACATTAGCATTATGCTATTTTCCGACTATAAAACAAAAGACAATAAAGCAATTAAAAAACAAACAACCTGTAACTAAAAGATATTAAGTTAAGATGATACATTTAAGACATGTAAGACATTGTTAAAAACAAATATGACTGGCAATAAGCAGGATAAATAATATGACATTATGTTAACACATTTAATACAAAAGGAATAAAAGGAATAAGAGGCTTTAAAAGGCTAGCGAGCATGCTGACTAGCTGTATCTGACAATCAAAAGCTGACAAAAATGCAATGAATCAATGGGGCGCATGAATCGGGGTTCTTGAACACAAATATGCTGTTTGACAAGTGATTTACTTGTTTTGCGTCAGATCGACAGAGTTAAGTCACAAAGGGACTGTCCAGCAAGAAGATCCCTGTTGCATTGTTTCAGCACTAGTGACCACCTGGCTAGAACCACCGGCCTTCCGTAAGGAAGCTGGACAGAAGTCTCATATGATAGAATTTATATCCCATGCTAAGTTTCTAGCTCATAGCGGTGAGGGGCTAATTATTTGCAGTGAATGAGCAAAATCAACCATTCGGTCATGTAGAATAGGATGAAACAGATCCGAAGGAGACTAGAGAAAGTAATTTAAGAGTAAAAATTCTAATATGCTGATAACCCAGTGTAAGTTTTCACAATTGTGTGATAAGGTACACTTCAAAAGGGACCTCTTCATAGACACTGTATTTTCGGGACAGCCATGTTATTTGTTTTAAGCTTGGAGCTACAGCACTGTAGAAAACAGAGTATGCACTGAAGGAATCCACAGCCGCTAATCTCAAGTGTATAAGAAGGGTAAAGTAAAATTTTCAACACACGGGCACAGTATGTGTATAAAAACTTCGTGTTTATTACTGTTGTTTACTGAAGTTGATAATCGAACGAACTAACGACTACGATCTTCGTGCAAAATTTACTATACTTGTTGATTTTAACAAATACTTCCCTACATTGCACGATCTTTTCTGCGATTTTCGTTGAAACTTTGTTTCCTACTTCTGTTAACTTACAGAAAATAGTTCCAAAAAATAAATAAGGAACTTCACATTGTTTTACTCATTGTGTGTAAACATCCGTTACATGCGCTGACAGTAAATAGACGTAATGCCGGGCTTATATTAAATGCTTGGCCATGACATTACATAATAAGGTGACAAATGCAGTGTGGTTACTAAACGGACATTAAATGTGATGTCTTGGTCAAAAATGAGGTGCTGTACATGTGTGGTTAAGGAGGTTAACAAAGTTCATCATTTTTACTTTTTATAAGAATTATACTGTTGTCGTATAAACATAGTTCTAATACTAAGTTTGGTAAAAAAAAACAATCCTCCATAGTGCATGATCAGTATATTTATTAGTATTGTATTAGATAATATAGCTTCAACAAAAACAAAAACAACAACAATATCAAGTTTATAAGGTAAAATCGACCTAACAGAGTATGATTCCAGGGAACATTTTCAGGTGTCACCAGCATTTTGATCAAAACTGATTGTATTGATGTTTTTCACTGTCGTTAAAAAGGAATGAAAAAAAACGTAATCAACATGTCAATTTTAGGCTCGCCTTCACCAAAATCAAGCGGAGAAGACGTTAAAATAAATGGTATTAACTACTTGACTCAATATAAAACATATTGTATGTTACAAAGTTCGTTCTGTCAAATGGATATTTACCTTACCACTGCATGAGAGTTAACAACAAAGAAAAATATCAAACAGGGAATGCCACGCACCAAAAGCGCAGCCTCCTCAAAACGAACCCCCCGGCACGCAAACGCGTGCACCACACACCACACACACACACACACACACACACACACTCAAAGCTTACACATCAGGACAAAACGAACAACACACACACACACACTCAAAGCCAACACATAAGGACAAGACGAATAATAAGCATACACACACGCGCGCACACAAAGTCAACACACAAGGACAAAACGAACAAACAAAGGAATACAATGGGGCATGGCCTTGGAACGGTCAGTGGCAAAAACACCACTGGGGAGCTTAAACCGGTTTATGGTGCGCACCCAACCTCACTCTTACCCCCACCATGTTCCAAAGACATGGGACAGTGTAAATAAAAGTAATCCCCTCCAAGTGAATCTCTAACACACGTAATGGAAACAAAAAGGCCTGGCATGTAAAACACAAAAATGCTCGTGTATAAATATATAAAAAGCAAACCTTAAGAACCAAAAACGTATGTACTCAATGCCTTTTCAGAAGACAGAGCAACAAGAGAAACACCCTTAAGGGCCCGACGAAACAGGCAAGAAGACAAATATCAAAACAGTTTAGTCCTGGTAGCATTTAAAAACTGCTCATCATAGAGTCCTCCCCCTCTTCTGTCAGACGCAATCAAAGAGGGAAGCGTAGTGTCCAACTGTAAACGGGTTGAACACTAAACATGCGGTATGTCTCAAAACAGTTGGGTCGTAACCTCTTTTAATAAAACGTTTGATAATCTTTCCAAATACATTTGGAAAATTACCATGACCAAAGATCTTACGAAGTTTGTAAACCACATCCCCATAAAAAAACGGGTTTAGAATTGTTTTTAAGATCTTATAACGAACTCATATTACTAATATATTAGTAAAAACATACTGATGGCTGTATGGTAAGAAGCATCAGTATAAAATTTTAAGGTTTAGCAGTATATCACAAAACAACAGATTTTTAAGTAAATGCACAGCATCTTGACACACAACTTATCTGTCTAATACATGTTTTACTGTTCTGTCCCACGGAGTTGGATACTAAAATTATTCAAAATGAGTTGTCCCCCTGTAAATAAAAATGCCATTTGTAAAGAAATAAATGTAAACAATTGTCAAAAACGATGTATTACCTATTTATGTAAAGTTTAAACTCTCGCACGATGTTGAAATTGCATCAAATCGAAGACATGCAACAGCTTTTTAAAAATGGTGAGTTTTTAAAGGCGCTGAACTGTCCAGAAGTGTGGCCCCTTCTAGCAGTCCCTTTCCGGAATTCAATAAATATATGCGTAAATTGACAATGGCTTTGTTAAATAATATAAATGTTTTATACGCTATTAAATTTTCATGTAAAACAATGCTTTCTTTCTATGATTTGATGACGTTCGAACTTTTTTCTCTGAAACATGGACCTATACCTTAATGTACTTGATATTTTGAATCACGACAGTTGCTTCAGAGCAGTCACTATAATTATATTCTAAACCATGCATTTCAGAAAATATTGCAAGGTAGAACATCGGCCGGTAATACTCGAGTACGCATCAATTAACTTTCAGAAAACTTCCTGCTCGTGGGAAATTATTTCGGAGGAAATCTAAATTGAACAAAAACATCATTTAATTGTGGAAATGTTGAGAGAAAATCTGAACCTGAACAGCCTTTAAATTTTTTGGAAAGAATAAATTCTCCATTACCATATAAAGATATGATGAATGAGCGTAAACTTTGTTGGCAATTGTATTTAATATTTACAAATACTGTTACATACTACATTTACAGGAGATTTAAAGCTTAAATATAATTACACAGATAATCTCGTAATTATATCAGAACTGTTTAATGACAAAAAAGTAAGAGTAAAATCTATTTATACTTTTTGACATGTTATATTTTACAAGCATTATCAATGACCACCCAATTGCTTCACTGGGATAAAATAACAATGGAAACAGAAAAAAATGACGAAATAAAACAAAATTGATATTTGAGCCGTGCCATGAGAAAACCAACATAGTGGGTTTGCGACCAGCATGGATCCAGACCAGCCTGCGCATCCGCGCAGTCTGGTCAGGATCCATGCTGTTCGCTATTAAAGCCTATTGGACTTGGAGAAACTGTTAGCGAACAGCATGGAGCCTGACCAGACTGCGCGGATGCGCAGGCTGGTCTGGATCCATGCTGGTCGCAAACCCACTATGTTCGTTTTCTCATGGCACGGCTCATTTCTGAATGTGTCTGCTTGTGGGCATATTTGTTAATATTCACTTAACTTAGCTACTAACGTCCTTTCATTTACTGATCATTAAAAATACATGAGAATACAACCACTATTTCAGTGTTTTTACAAAGTAGCAGCTTCAGTTTTTATAATAGAAATCAATGATGATATTATGATTGATCTATGTCAAGCTGACTGGTATCATTTTGCACTTATTGTACGTGCATAACTATGACTATTTCTCTGTGTTGGTTATGGATTTGCTTCAATAAATAACTTCGAAGCATGTTTTGTTAAGGCTTGTTTATCAGTGTAGTTAAAATTAGTGTCGTCCTATGTATGATCTTCTCCGGTCTGCTCGTTACATTTTTTGCCTTAATTTTGTACATCCCTGACGTCATTTATCTTAATTTCAAAGTCTTGTTTTTCTTGTACACTTCTCTTCTGAACAGCATGCTAGTCACTTAAATTCTCTACATTATTTGTTTCTCTTTTATGATTTACATTAAAGTCACATATGTTGTACAGATGATTTATAAAATTGTGCTTGTTCAAGTGATTTGTTGCCTTAAACCCAACAAAACAAACAAAAAAACAAGTGATTTCATAATTGCCTTGTAATTGTTTCTTCATCCCCAGGCAAAAAAAAACTATTAAAAATGATCAGTTAATTATTTACATTTAAAGAAAGAACAACTATAATACATTATTTCTTATTTAACTGAGTTCAATATCCCTTGTCCAAGATAATTTAAGGAATTTTACTGTGTTGCCGTCCTGTTAATTCGAACTACACATAACCTGACATTGTTACCTTTTGTTGTTTACCTTAACAAATAAAGTGACCATTTGTATGCCGCTGCTTACCAATGCGAAAACCCTGATGATGATTATAACAATCTGACTAAAGTACATCTCCTATTACGCTACGCATAGGATCTGAAAACGACCTATTCATTGCCTCGTTCTGACGGCCCTTTCACTAGCCAATTAGAGCCTAGCTTACAACATCTTGCAAATCTACCTGTAGCATTGACTTTTGATATTTACAATTCTTATGTCGTAATGTATCAAATAGCCGGTTAGCTCAGTCGGTAGGCCACTTGCTTTGTAAGCGAGGGGTCCCGGGTTCGAGTCCTGGAATAACTGCATATTTTTCTTACTCTTTGACAATCGAACAAGTCGTCTGATTGGATAACATAAAAATAGCAATAATGGAAATCCAAAATATACAGAAGACGAATGTGAATGGGTCGTTCTCAGATCTTCGTTTAGAAGATCAAGCACTTTAGTCAGATTGATGATTATAATAATAATATTATTATTCTTAAATGAATGTAATACACATGTGTTCATAGCATAAAAAGACATGTATATTTATTCTTACCCTTTTATGAAAACAAATTCATTTTGCCAACAGTAACATGTTCGTTTCAAACAATCAAAAATAATTGACGTTCTTGTACAAAAGTATACTGGGCTGAATAAAAGGTAACGAGAGTACCGATTTTCGAAAAAGGCCGTTACTTAGTCATCGGAAACTGCAACCTGTGCGAACTTGAGTAGGAAATATTTGACAGGAAAGTGGTCTGTAAGTAGTTTTTATTACGTTCAAGTTCAGACGACTTTTGAATATGTTTAAAGTATGACTTATTTGATAAACTGCTGGGCGGGGGAATGATAGGCATATAAGGTTCTTCACATAGCTGCTAATGACAGTGTGTTTTTGGATGAATAGGAGTGTCCAGGTAACTTGGGATGAGGCTGTTTTGTGTTTTGTAAAACAATAGTAATTAATATCTTTCTGTCATGTATAGCTGTCACATTGACTGAGCACCTATGTATTTAACAGAACTGCTTACAGAGTATGTTCCTTATAAACAAGGGTTAAGATCGTCAGAAAATTCAGAGTATCATTATGTTGTTACATACAAGAAGTGCAAAACACTTTAAATGACAGAAGTTTCTGTACTATTGGTTCAAAACTGCGGAATGAACTGCCGTTAGAACTACGCAAAAGTAAATCACTTGATACATTCAAAAATATCTTAAGACACTGTATTTTAGAGACTTCGTGGCATTGTTTTAAATTTTTTGATAATTGTTTTATATGCGATAACAGCAGGAGTTAGTTTTTTAAATTTTTGTGAGTTTTTACATTTCATCATTTATATTATAAATGTTTGTTAAATTAAATGTACAGCGCCATTGAATATGTCATTGTATAGAAATAGGCTAATCAGTTTCAGTTTCTCTCACTTTAGTTCTGTATAAAAACTAGTTTTACTACAAAGTATGTTTTGTAATCCATGTAAATTTCTTTTGGAATTCATGTGAATTTCATCCAGAAATATACACAGAACGATAATATACACACTGCCTATTGTTCGTTTTAGCATCTTTCTATGTTTGCCGTGCCAATAGATTGAGTACAGGAATTTAATATATACAAAATACGCTGACATGAAAATACAATGATAGAAGTTTTGACATTTCACGTTCATACTCCATACAAATATCTTGACACATTTATTATATTGATAAAATATCCTCCGCACCATTAAATTTCTATTTCCTTATGACTCTCTTTGCCTATCATGAAGAAAATGTATTGTGACATATGATCTTTCACGACTACTGTTTGTATTTCGTGCAAAAGCAACTTGCAAAAGAGGTTACTTCGTGATAATATTATAAACAAACACATTCAAACTAAATGATCTCGATTTTTCGAATATTTTTCGAATAGAATTATTTATATTGTTTTGTTATTTATTATTCTATGATCTTTGGCACTATTCTCTTGACAATGAGTACATTATAGTAAATGAGCTCTGAAAGTGAAATTTATATATTTTAACCCATTGCCTCGAAAGAGTGATTTATCTGAGTATAAACTATCGTTGAAAAATGTAAACATTAGTCTAGATAAATATGAAAACACCGGACGCTTTGTTCATTTATTATTATTATATGACCGTAATGACTTCTTTAGTCGTTTTTTTTTATTAAATAGGCATGACCATTCCGCCACATAATTGGGTGAAAAAAAATATTGTGGTTACTAAAGAGACATTAAATATGATGTTATGATCAGAAATGAGGTGCGCTACATGTGTAGTTGAGCAGATAAACAACACTGGCCGTCTTTTTACTTTCTGTATTTGCCGTAGCCTCAAATAAAATGTTCATACAAGTCATGTAAGCAAAAAAATATAGTGTAGGTGTCAGTATTTTGGACAGAGAGATTCAGAACCAGTCATTTTGTCAAGGAAACCTTCAAGACTGTTATCTAAGATTAAATGGTGTTTAAGTCAAGTCGGACTGCACGAATGTAATTTTTTTCTATTGTCAAATGGAATGAAATATAAGGTTATCAACATAATACAGTAGACTAAATCTGGATATAGCGACTTACTGAATATATGGAAATTTGAAAATGGTGCATATTTTAGGCCTGCGTACACTAAAATCAAGCGGAGAAGTTGGTGATGTCAGCTCAATTAACGGTATCAAAAGAAAACACACTTTGTATATTACTAAGTTTGTAGCACAATAGTACTGAATGAAAATTAGGAGATTCGCGGTGATTCAAAATGTTATATTTTCTATTTTCTGGTCCTTTGAGATATGGTGTGTGTTCAATAACTGTATATTAGAATTCCGTTTGAGTCTGTGTTTCCGTGCGTGAGGTTTATTGCATTCGGGATTGCTTGATTGTAACAATAAATCCTGCAAGACAAAAACGGTTAATTTTATAGCGTCGTGGTTTTAATACTTTAAATAGCAAGAAAAATGCAGAAAAGGTAGTCACATAATGGCGGACTCAACTGTATAGTACACCATTAACTGCACATGGCAGATATCTGCTTGAATTTTCAAGGTAACGTAGGTCATACACCGCTATTACCATTTTTGGTCGAATATATTCTTTTGCCTTGTGATATTGTGCAATAGACAGAAGAGACTGCATGAATTGTTTTGCCTGCATGCGTACTCTCGGCCACACTAAACGGTAACATACGAATAACAATATCGCACTCAATAAACTATACAAGCCGAAGAGTCCGCCTGTCTTTGGTCCATCAGTATGTCTGAGATAGAACTAATCAAAACAAAACTTATTCAGAGTCAGTTCCAGTTCGAATTATTCATGGGTTTCTCAATAGTGTTTTGTTCTTTGGCGGAACTGCAAAAAGATAACTGACCGGCTTAAATTTTATGACATGTACGAGTTATCCATGACCCGTTTAATTAAAACTCTAAAATAGTCCGTAAAATCACATGCTGTAAAACATTGCAGTTTCTATTGAAATGAATAAGAGACAAGATACTGCAATTTGAAAACATAAGATTTCATCATAACAGAACCTGACATTTTACAAGATCATTTTGAAATTTTTTGAAGTTTTTTTTAACAGTTTGACTAGGGAAAGTATTTTCCCTTCACCATGCTAAGATAAACAAGTATATGGCATATGAATGCTTGAAAAAGTAATAAATTTTGCTTGATTGTATTAATAATTTGCGATGTTTAATGTTGTAATGGTGGCTAACTTCTACAATCTGTAAATATTAGCATTATTCAACCAACTTTCTAACTACGGATAATTTTGATAGGTTTGAAACCCCTTTTGAGAAGTAGAATTATTTCATAAGGGAGGATCATTTAGCTGTGGTTGGTGGTTTCCCGTACGATGAATTATGCTCAAAGTGGCACCACTATTAGAAATACAACAGAAACAAAAGAACGGTATGAACATTTTTTGTCAATTGTGTTTGATTAGCGGAGACAAATAATCACTTATTAAACTGTTTAAAAGACAGACGGACGGACTGACAGACAGAAAAGGGGCCGATAAGCATTCCTACATATGCCTTTCGGTACCGCGATGGGGTACAAAGAGACCTTACATAAATTTCGTTTAAAACACACTTAAGACATTTACACAGGCGGTTGAAAGAAGTTACCCTAATGCACCTGTACTATTTGTGCTTTTTACTGAAAGAAGAAGGCAACTTCTATCGTATTTATGCTTAGGCGCACGATGAAATCATTAACTTGTCAATATGACATGCATACATCCTGTTTACCTTTCATATTTTCTAAAACTTCTAAATAGTAAACAACCATAGAATATAACTATCCCAAAAGTAACGTACGTTTATGTTACATATAGAATAGAATAGAAATAAACTACGATTTGTCTTATTTTTGTAGTTTAATCAATGCTCCGAATTCACTTAATAATCATATCTAAATGCATTTTAATTAAATGTCATTTAACATTTTAATTGTTAGATATTATAGCTCAATAAATATATGACTGACTAATCCTTAACAGACAACGTCATTAACCGAAATTATTTCATATGTCGCCCTTTAAAAAGTAAAACAAAAAGCGTTAACATTTTATACACTAAAAGGTCTATACGGTATATTTCCTCATGTATTTCACAAGTCTACTCACGTTCCGCAACGTTACCGATACCTTCGCAGTCACGCAAATGATTTCAGCTATAAAACACTCAACGTGAGTGACGTCAGTACACCATAATTAATAGTTTTTTTTCTGAATACGTATTAAATCAATGAAGACATTTTATTTTTTTACATTTCGTTGTTTACGTTTCATTTCATTTTCGCCTCGCGCTAAACATTCAATGAAAAAGACTAAAAACATTTTACATGGAAGATAACAAAGTATTGGCGAAAAAACAGATATGGCCCCGAGAGAAATAAGTTACGAAAAGTTCAAACACTTCCAAGTATTTTAAATAATCATAATACTTTACCCTTATCCTGTTAATTTTCTATAATGAACTTGTCCAACCTTCCATTTTGACAGTACCATTAACTGTTGAAAGGGGTGCATACAAAAAAAGATACTGACTGAATGACGAACAGTGCAGATCATGATCAGACTGCACGGGTGTGAAGGTGATCATAACCTGCACTGATCACGAAGGCAGAATCAGTTGTGTCCAACATGATAAGGGTTAAAATACAAAAACATAGTTACCCTTTCAACACTTATCATGCTGGACACGATTGATTCTGCCTTTGCGACCAGTGTAGTTCATGATAGCCTGCACGTCCGTGCAGTCTAATCAAGATCTGTACTGTTCGCCATTCAATCAGTATGTTTTTGACAAGCACCCTTTTAAACAATAAATGCTACTGTCCAAATTGAAAGATGGACAAGTTCATTATAGAAATTTAGCAGGGTAGGGGTTAACTATCTTTAGGTTTCTGTTAACTATAGTTTAGCCTTGAATCGTTCTCCATAAACAACATGTCCTGTCCCCTTAAGCCTCTTAACATAACATACAATATACGATTTAATTATTCTACAACAGCAATAGAGCTTCTATGTATTTTAACCTGGAAATCAGCTATTACATAAATAATTACCTGTATAATGTATAAATTATCATTACGTAATGAAAAACTGAACTTTTCAATTTAAGAAGTTCATTTTAAAGTTGACAGATATCGCTAATAAGCCTGTGGACAACAAAACGAGCGCGTATCACCTACGTGAATAGCCTACGGCACGTTAGCGACATAATTAATGATTCATACCGTAGTTAACGTGAACTAATTTATAAGATGATATTACATTTATAAACACATTTACAAAATGACAGTGGTGAAATACAGATGGATATTTGGAGTAATTTGTGTCAGTTTTTTTTGTGACGTATTTGGAATAGAAACAGGCACTTCTTTAGGCAGGAATGTGGATTCTAGTAATGAACAGGGACTTAGTTCTGAAAGTTTTATGGATAATATGACCAGAAAGAATGGGACAACAGAAAACCAAAGTTCGGATAGTTCTGTCACTACAAATGACGTCACACACGGTTCTACAATCACTCCTAATATAGGAGAAAGTATGAAAATGCAGAATAACACCACAAGTCGTCTGTCGAAAACTACACGTAAATACAAATTACCTCAAAGCTGGTCTAATTTCTGTACAGTAGCTGAGGATGAAATTTATGAGTCAGAATTTACCCCAAAGACAAACTTGACCTCTATAAAATGTATTATAGACAGCGAAAATTCGGGTATATGGACAATTGTAGACCTAAGAAAAAACTTTGAACTTTACAAGGACCTAAACTTGAATTTCAGTGTGGAGATTGAATGTCTTTCAAGGGCCAATATTTCACTCTCTTGGCCATTTAAGGTAAACAGTTTATTTGTGTTGAAAGTACAAGGCTGTATGATTCTAGATTTTCTAGCAGAACAGAACGAAGAGGTTATAGAAACAACTCCTGACAGTCTGCGGACGGTTCGATTGTGGAACACAATGAATACTGTGTTATTATCAAGGCTGATGGAAACTACCAGCAATATCAGAAATGTGAAGAAAGAGTTTGATTGTATACATGTCGAAACAATTGAGGAAATATCAACTAGGAATGTAAGCTTCGATTTTATAATAGACAATGAATTACTCTTAACACAGCTGTTGGAGCGCGGTCAAGACTTTGTATTAAACACTCGGCGCATCCCTCATGTATGCGACTATCCGCATCTACGAGTCCTGGATGAAAGCAGCAGCGACAGCAGATCCCTCTATCACATGGATTTAATGACAGACAACGCCATTTACGAAGCGCTTCGAATATACAATGCATCTCATACATATATCAAAGTACTAAAAGATCAGTATTTACAATGGTCAATGACATTTCCAAATCTTGAAATGCTGGACCTGTCCCATAATGATATATCAAAATTGTATCGTTTTGCTCTGCCGTTGCACACAAGTTTGGATATTGTTACAACCATAGACCTAACGTATAATCGTATTTCTACAATCACTGTAGCTGACCTAGAAAGATTCAAACAGATGCCAATGGTGTTCTTCGACCTTAGACACAATCCTATTGATTGCAACTGCTCTGACACGCTTGAAGAATTAATACGATATATTAAAGATGAAAAACATTTACAAATATCAAATTTATCGGACTATAGTTATATCGAAAATTTAGCATGCAAAAACCCAGAGAATCTAGAAGGCATGACTCTGAAATCTTTGACAACGGATATGATTTGCGAATCTAAAGTACAAACGGAATATTTTTTAGTTCCGATTATTTGTTTAAGTGCCGCTATTGTCGTTCTGGCTTTATTGTTGTTTACGGTTTTACGATTCAGACAGGAAATTACCATAATTTTGTTTACACGCTTCAACATAATAATAC
Organism: Mercenaria mercenaria; assembly: GCF_021730395.1. NCBI lineage: Eukaryota > Metazoa > Mollusca > Bivalvia > Venerida > Veneridae > Mercenaria > Mercenaria mercenaria. Next base: position 26,016,474 of record NC_069366.1, on the reverse strand, counting down.
CTTGTCAGACGAGAGAAAATTACGATTCGGAGAAGAAATATGACGCATTCGTGAGTTATAGCAGTAACGAAGAGGAATATGTAGAAAAGCTTTTTGAAGACCTTGAGAAACAACCAGACGACAAATCGCGCCCGTCATTTAAGTTTTGCATGCACCATCGCGACTTTGTTCCCGGAAGAACTATATTTGATAACGTCACTTTCTCTGTAGAGTCAAGCAGACATACTATTATTTTGTTGTCAAATCACTTCATAAAAAGTGAATATTGTCTTTACGAGTTTCAAGAAGCTTTCCGTCAAAGTATCATGGAAAAGAGGCGCCACCTAGTGATTATTATGATGGAAGATATTCCTGAAGAGAAATTACCACGTGATCTTAGACGATGTGTGAAGACATTTACTTACATCAGAAAAGATGATTTTCTGTTTACAGAAAGGCTAATTTTTGCTCTGTCTATCAAACATAGAGGTAAAACTGTCTTGAAAAGTAAAACTAATACTTCTGAAAAGGACAAATCCGACCACAGCATCGACATCTACACAAAAAGCAAACCTGTCAAGAGCGAAAATAACATCGAAGGACTAATTTCTCCAAAAAATAGAATCCATTTAGAGACAGAATTAAAACAATCCGAAATTGAAGGAAACCAGGCGTTTAAAACTATTATGTCTGATCATATTGAATTCAGAGATCCATCTAAAAGTAAAAATATAGAAAGACAAAACAAGTACAGAAAAAACGGCGATAAGCTGAACCTCTCTATTAAACATACCAATGACTTTAATCTTAGTCCTGTTGAAAGAAAACTAAATAATAAAGATCTTGAATATGACAGAAGTTTGTCGCTGATCTCTCAGGATACCGGATACGGAAGTGACATGGGTTCTATCTGTGAAAGGCTTTCACCGGAAGTGGCTGTCGACATAGAGGCGTTCCCAGATGAAGTCATTTGCTAAAATATTTGAATGAGTTCTTTACGCAAAGTTTGTAATTACTTATGTAGATTAAGTAATATACTTGCAAATTAAGGCGAACTTTAAAACAAAATATGAAAGCTTATTTGCAATTCAATATATATATTTGTGTGTTGTAGATAAATAGAAATTAAAGCTGAAACAAATGTCACTTAGGAAATATGTCATGTAAAAAATCATCTTGCAAGTATCATCTGGTATTCTGTAGATAAATTTACGAATGTGCTTGTTATAACATATTTCTTACGTTTGTTTATTTCATCTGATTGCAATATACAACTTTTCCCACATACGCGGAAATTCTCTGTAGAATATAATTTTTCCCCGATACACTGAAATTATCTACCAGATATATAACTTTTCCCAGATACGTTGACATTATCTTCCCAATATATAAATTTTCCCGGATACATTGTCATTATGTGCCGGATACTAGTATATTACTTTTACAAGTCACGCTGAAATCACCTGCCTTTAGTAAATTTAGCAATGTATTCATATTTTCCTACCTATTATCATCATGTACTCTATATGTTCAGGCTAAAATTAGAAATAAAATAAATATCTGAATAACACGAAATATTCTGCCATGATTCTTGAGAGGTCTTTTCTTTTTTTTTTTTTTTTTTTTTTTTTTTTTTTTTGCTCTTTTATGTATATATCCTATGGCTTAACTGTTGAAAAAGAAATTTGATTCTATATAAGCAACCATTAGTATAGAAATCGATGTACTTTCATAGTCATGATTACACTCTTCTTTGTATAAAGCTATATAGTGCACTGGGGCCCTGGCGGGGCGTGGTTTCGCGACTTCCTTATTCACTGGCTAACTACCTTACACTGTAATCACTGTAGCTCTACCTATTTTTGCTCGTTTTTTTTTTTGAGATTACCATTATTTGCATAAGCCAGAGATTAACTCCGCCCCGCCCGGTCGAATAAAACGCACTATATAATGTTAGAAAAATAAGTATGCCAGAAGATCCTTTGGAAGCACAGAATGCAACGCCGACCCAGTTTGATTAGGTCTGTTCTTGAGAGTTAACATGCCGATTCTTACTTACAACATAAAAACTTTATCTCGGGTTTATAATCGTAAGATACTAATGCAGTCCTGGATAAGAGACCAGCAAAACGCTTGAAATACTTGAATATTTAAATAAACCTTCGTAAAGATTTTAATTTAACAACTTGTCGCTGACTTATCTAAAACGAAGGATGCAAAACGAAATATTATTGATATTTCTTTATTCACATGCATGTAATACATTATAATGCAGATCAAAAAGCAGTGTCTAAAGTTGTCCCTCTTGGTATAATCAAGTATCCCATCCATTTTCAAAATCAAAACGTCGTTATCGCAATCCGTAGCACCGGCTTCAGCAGAATATCATTGTACATGGCAAGGACTCCATGATATACAGCCTAAAGGACTTACTACAAACTAAACAACACCGAGTCTGGTACAGAAAGACACTTTTAGGGTCGCCAAATGGCACTTTAAAAGGACTGTCCTGATAGTAAGCAAAACATTGACAAATTTGGTTTGACCACAGTCAATAAAAATTTATATGCAGGTTAGACCTCATCGTATATTAAGTGGGTGAGATATGATACTGCATACACTTACTGCGCCTGTGGTTTGACTGAGTCTGTTCATGAGAGGATCATGCATGTTACAGCCGTTTGAACTGTCCTTTTTGCCTGGTCTTAATGGTGTCGATATTTTCTTTCAGTAATATATCGATGGTTCAACGCAACACTACGCTAACTATATTGATTTATATAGGGGAAAACATAGTTTAGTTTTTCATGGAATAGTCGATATGACGGCGTTTTTTCTGTTATATTCGGCATAATTTGAGTCGTGCCATGAGAAAACCAACATAATGGGTTTGCGACCAGCATGGATCCAGACCAGCCTGCGCATCCGCGCAGTCTGGTCAGGATCCATGCTGTTCGCTTTTAAAGCCTACTGCAATTAGAGAAACCATCAGCGAACAGCATGGATCCTGACCAGACTGCGCGGATGCGCAGGCTGGTCTGGATCCATGCTGGTCGCACACCCACTATGTTGGTTTTCTCATGACACGGCTCATTTAAGTTCTCTATCTTTAAGGTATTAGATGCCTAATAGTAATGTTTACAAAATGGCATTTGCTTGGTATATTCTTAAAGGTGACCGTGTTTCGCACTGTTTTGCATTTTTAAACAACTTTTACCGTGCCGTTTTTTTATAAATTTTGTATAACTTATGGTATCTCCTCAAGCTCAAGTACAGACACATTTCAAAGTGATGGCCACTATCCAAAACGTTTCCAGAGAACTCATTATACCATTAATTTTGATAAAAGAGACATCAAACTATTGGTAAACAATTACAAAACACAGAATAAAAATGTCAATATCATTTTTTCTAGGGTGCCTCGAGTAAACGGATTTAATGAGACAGAATTCTAACTTCAACATTGAAAAAATAAGGTCGAATCCTGTGTTTCTGTTTTGAATTTTGTTTACTTCATTCAAAAATAACCTTGGGGCTGACGTAAAACCTACCTTAATTTCTTCCATGATATGTAATCTAAAGAGTGAAAGCAAAATATAGAATTTTTTACCGCATGTAACTCAATATTTTTAAAAATGTGTAACTCTACCCCTTCTGTTTAAGTAGTAAATTCACTTTGAACAGCAAGAAATCGCTTATCAATTTTTTCCCCATTTTTGTACAATAGGTCAATTGTAAGTCTTGAAAGAAATAAAAACTTACTAGAAAAAGGAAAATATGGGGAAAAAAATTTGGTCACAGTAGGGCTTGAACCAACGGCCCCCTGAGAATTGCAGTAAAAGTAGGTTTATGGTAGGAATTGAATACTCTTCAAAAAGGAGGTACTCTATTACGCTTCTGGTACCTTAAAGTAACTTTAAGGTAGTAGATGTGTAATAGAGTACCTCCTTTTTGAAGAGTATTCAATTCCTACCATAAACCCACATTAACTGCAATTCTCAGGGGGGCGTAGGTTCAAGCCCTACTGGCACCAAATTTTTTTTCCCCTTATTTTCGATTTTTTCTAGTAAGTTTTTACTTCTTTCAAGACTTATGATAGATTTATTGTACAAAAATGAAAAAAAAAACATTTGCTAAGCGATTTCTTGCTGTTCAAAGTGAATTTACTACTTAAACAGAAGGGGTAGAGTTACACATCTGTAAAAATATTGAGTTACATGTGGTAAAAGTTCTCTATTTTGCTTCCATTCTTTAGATTACATATTGTGGAAGAAATTTAGGTAGGTTTTACATCTGTCCCAAGGTAATTTTTGAATGAAGTAAGCAAAATTCAAAACAGAAACAAGGATTTGACCTTATTTTTTCAACGTTGAAATAAGAATTCTGTATCATTAAATCCGTTTACTCGAGGAACACTATATTAAATGATATCCACATTTTTATTTTGTGTTTAATAATTGTTTAACAATAGTTTGATGATTCTTTTATTAAAATTAATGGTAAAATGAGTTCTCTGCAAACATTTTATATAGCGGCCATCACTTTGAAATTTTTCTCTACTTGAGCTAGAGGAGATACCACAAGTTTTACAAAATTTAGAAAAAACGGCATGGTAAAAGTTGTTTAAAATTTGCAATACAGTGCAAAACACGGTCATCTTTAAGAATATACCAAGCAAATGCCATTTTTTAAACATTGCTATTACACCTCTACTACCTTAAGTAACAGTATTCTCAGTATTATTTTCTCCTCAAGAAAGCATATTGCCTATCTTGAGGATTATCAACAATTAAAAATCTTGATGGGCGTCTGAGATTGTATTATTATATTGAAAAACTTGGATCACGGCGCACGAACACTATATACATAAAACAGTGCAAAAAACAACACCATCATACAACGAGATAAAAATGACAGTGCTGCACGATTACACATCTTTCTGTACAAACTACAAAACAATAATCCCGACAGTGTGTGTCATGTCATCGTATTGCACCTCTCTCCATTAAACTGAATAAATGTTTACAAACATGTAACAGTTTCAAAACATCAATAAAATGTTAATTTATTCTCATTTTTGATTGATACGACAGCGGCAAACCTAATTACGTCTCACGTTGTTTCATTTTTTTGTTTATGAGGAACAACGAATCAGAACTATAAAAAACGACCGATGATGTTGTACCACGATTTCATTGGCATTATTTTGTAGTACATTTCGTTTCTTATTTCCGCAAGATGAGGTCTCTTTAATCTCAGAACCCTCACATGTCTCAGTAAAACCTTGGAGTAGACTCGGAATATATGACTCTTATAATATATAACAATAACAGGCTATAGTCTTCAAGTATCTTGTTTATAAAAGTTTAATATCAAAAAGTATAACGTATTAAAAACATTTATGAAACTGTTGAGGTTTCTCATAAAAAGGTGACCATTATGATGTATCTAATCAGAGATCTACAGAGGTTGTCCCAAACGATTTTCTGTCCTAAAACATTTGGATACAAAAATGGTCAACATACTCTATGAGCTTTTCTGTTTCATTTACTTGGAGTCGATGTTTTGGACAGATTTGTGTTTGACTTGGGTTTAACGCCGTTTTTCAACTGTATTTCAATTATGTAACGGCGGGCATTAACCTAACCAGTGTTTTTGGATTCTGTACCAGTACAAACCTGTTCTCCTCAAGTAACTGCCAACTTCCCCACATGAATCAGAGGCGGAGGACGAATGATTTCAGACACAATGTCTTTTATCAAATCGTCACGGATAACATACGCCGCGCCCGGGTTCGAACTTACGACCCTGCGATCTGCGCTCTCCCTATTGAGCTAAGCGGGCGGTTTTGGACAGAAGAAGATGGAATTTTTCTTGTATTTCATCCTAAAAAATCCATATTTTAATGAATAGTAATAAAAGCACTATCACTGTATCGATGACTGCATATAAATGATAAGTAATGACGAGCTCTTGGAGAGTGAGATCGTTTACACAGAAATATGATGTTGCCAAATGCATCTCATAGTCAACTCACGTGAAATATATCACTGGAGTCAAAGATGACTATCTAAATATGATTTACTTAACATTAATGTAAAATTTGCAAACATAACATCACAACCAATTTCGAATGGAAGATTTATTCTGTAGAAAGGCAAATGAAAACAATCTATCTTACTGTTTACGGTTATGCTTAAAACGGGGTCTAAAACGTAATTATCTTACACGCAGAATTTGTTTTTTACACACATTAGTACCCTTTAATACTTATAGTATATTACCTTCTGTCCGAAATATAGGTCAACGACGGAGAAACAAATCAGGAAAACGTATCAAACAGGTCCGAATTTTATCATACAAGTTTTGTATACTGTCTAATTAGTCTATGGTTATTATTGATCAATGATTATTATAAACCAATGATTATTATAGATCAATGAGTATTATAGATACATTTATTTATCTTAAATAATAAAAATTATTTTGCATAAAAATAATTCCGTTTATTTTTGGAGAAATATATTGAGATATTCGGTCAAGCGGTCAGCTTTTTCATGCACGGCTGGTCGCAAAATTTAGATTTGTTTCCCGGTTTATTCAATGTTACTTTATACAAACATGAAAAGGAACCAGGCGGGCAATCAAGTAAATCCGATTCACGTGCAACCTTTTCAGTTGAAAAACTACATTCGACGAGTACACTAGCTAGAATCTACTAGAAACTACACGTTGACAATTATTTTTGTTCCCACCCGCCACTCCCAAACTTAACTGTAGTGCATTTAACGAAACGAAAACCTAAATTCATTAATTTCTGTTTAAGGTGCATGTTATTTTTCTTCTTTTTGAACAAAATAATGTTTTGGCTTAGCTTTATATTTCAGGGACAGCCTTTCCATAACTGAGTTCACATTCCAAGTTACGCAACCTTACAATCCCAGCAACAACTGGATCACTGCAATTGGCATCAATATATGGCGTCGCCAAGACTGCGTTTATGTGTATGGGACATTTCGTGCTGCATAACGATTATTCGGGAGAACTGAAGCATTGTAGTGACTTTATATTTTTTCAAGGGTTTTATGTATATTTAAAGAAGGATTTTGTTATTCTTGGAATGGACAGCGTTGATGTTATATATACAGGGACGTCAATGATTATTACTTTATTAAACGTGTATCATACTTGTTACTATTTACTTTGTGTCATACTTTTTCTTTGTGTCTAAACTGATTTTGGTATAGCTGATTCTATTCGAAACAAAAAAAAGTCACTCACTTTATTACTAGGGCCGAAAATTCTGTCGACTCGGGAGGTGATCGGACGTACTTTAGAAGACGTAAATTTCTTAATGGTAAATATTTACATACACTTTCAAGATTTTATTAATTAAAAACTCGAAGTCCGGTTTCGGTAAAAGTTCGGGCACCCGAGCAGAACGGAAACTGGAATTCGGGCAATAGAAATTGTTCGGGTCAGTGGCAAGTGTCGTCTGTTGCGGTTTACGGAGTGTCTGTATATAGATTCCAACTTTCAAATAAGTCGGGTGTAATTGCATAGGTATTGTCCTAGTACTGAGGTAATACCTACATAGCCTTGCTTGTGTCTATCTTGCCTTGCGTCCGTCGTAGCCTCGCTTTGATAACTTTCCCGACTGGTAGGTAAAGGTTATTGAACAGTCTCCTTGCATGGATTTGCTTAGCGTAAACCTATGTAAATTTTGCCTTGCGTCCGTTGTAGCCTTTACATAGACGGCGGTGTGTGCTATATCTTGCCTTGATAAATTTTGCTTATACGGGTATTTCATATTAGGCAGGTGCGTCCGGTCTCCTTCCGGTCGACTGAAAAACTTACCTTTTCTGAGTGGCCACAACATGCCATTTCTTTAGTGATAGTAAGTCAGAATATACTTAAACTTTACTTAAAATTCTGATATGATCTCGTGTATTATCGCAAACTTATTATTGTTACGTCTTAAATGAGATAGTTGATCAATGTTCTGTAACTTTCTTTGCAGGGCACCATGCAATTTTAGTAAATAAATGGTTATTTCTAATTTTAACGTTTGTTTAGTTCTATATTTCGAATGATAAAATAAAATTTTCATATGGGTGAAATAACGGAAAAGTAGGGGGGAAATGACGAACAAGAAAGATATAACAGCTCCTTTTGTAAATTAAGGATTTTATGAGTGAACGATGTGCCATTTAATCAGGGAAAATGTTGAAATCACTGTTAAGTATTTCTTTTGAAATGCAATGGTATGAAATCACGATGCGAAGGCGCCATAACAAGATGCAAGGGCGCTGTATTTATAATATTCAATCGAAGTATTAAATGAATTATTTCTACATTGCTTACTGAGATTTCCGAAACTTGAAATGCTGGACTTTTCACCTAACAACATATCAAATTTCCACATTGTTAATTTCCAGTTACAAATTTGGACAGTTTATACCGTATTTCTTCAATAACTGTTTAAGCGATCAAGAGAAATTCAGACTCACGCATACAGTGTATTTCGAAATCTTAAGCATAGCCCGACTAAATGCAGCTGCTAGCACCCAGGATAATACAATACATTTAAAGACAGAAAATATCAAACATATATATGTCGCACTATATATAACCAGACAAAATGTAAAAAGCCGCAAAAAAGAAAGGAATCTGAAATCCTCAACATTTCAGACAAAAGATTAATATTTTATTGTTTTCATGCTTCAGCATAATAATACCATGTCAGACGTGAGAAAATTACGATTCAGGGATGAAATATGACGCAATCGAGAGATACAATAGTAACGACGCAGAATACATGGAAAAACACTAAGAAACAAGCACATGACAAATTACGTCCATCATTTATGCATTTGCAAGCACCATCGCGACTTTGTTCCCGAAAGAACTGTATCTGACAGTGTAACATATTAGCAGTCTGTAAATATATTAATGCAAGAATCTTTTATCTACAGCATCATTTCATTCAGAAACTAGATGCCCACGTGCAACATGTCGAGCCCGCCCTTTGACTCATAACTGTGACATTGACCTTTGAGATAGTCAGTCTCATTGAGTTAAACATTCATGCAAAATATAAAAAAAAGATTCCTCAATGCATGTCAAAGTTATGGGCCGGATAAGGTCTGACATGACCTTTGACCTCCAACTGTGACATTGACCTTTGAAATAGGAACCTGTGGTTTGCGCATGACACTCCGTCTCACTGAGGTTAACATTTATGCCAAATATAAACAAGATTCCGCAATCCGTGTCAAAGTTATGGGCCGGATAAGGTCTGACATGACCTTTGACCTCCAACTGTGACATTGACCTTTGAGATAGGAACCTGGGGTTTGCGCATGACACTCCGTTTCACTGAGGTCAACATTCATGCCAAATATAAACAAGATTGCTTCTTGCATGTCAAAGTGATGGTCCGGACAAACAAATCCGGACGGACACACGCACAGACGGACGCAAGCACGCACATAAAATGAACAGCCGTTTGGACAACTGTCTTCGCATCCGCAAGAGGGCTCGACAAAAACTGATTAAACGCACAATATACCGTAAATAACCGCTTCTTTCAGATTTCTTTATTATCTATACATATCATCCAGGACTGCTAACAAAAGGATGGACGACCAGCACCGTCACATGATATATCCATTTGACCACTTTGCACGACAGTGACTAAGAAACCTTAAAATCAAGAGGGGCGTTCAAAGTGCTTTCTTAACTAAAAACAACTGTGCTTTTGACATCTGACCCACAGAACTCTTCATCAATAGGGGCCATCCACTACTAATGGGCAATGTACCTGCCTAGTTTTGTGATCATAGGTTAAATATTTGAGCCGTGCCATGACAAAACCAAAATAGTGGGTTTGCGACCAGCATGGATCCAGACCAGCCTGCGCATCCGCGCAGTCTGGTCAGGATCCATTCTGTTCGCTAACAGTTTCTCTAATTGCAACTTTGAAAGCGTACAGCATGGATCCTGACCAGACTTCGCGGATGCGCAGGCTGGTCTGGATCCATGCTGGTCGCAAACCCAATATGTTGGTTTTCCCGTGGCATGGCTCAAATATTTCTCAAGTTACTAAGCGGAAACTGACAAAGCTCTCTCAAGATATTGAGCAGCAAAGGTAATTTGTACTAACAGTCATTTTGATCTTGACCTTTGACCGACTGATCTCAAAATTAATAGAGGTCATCCTTTGTCCATGAGCAAATTAGTAAAGTCCTTGCCAAGTTATTGGATCATAGGTGAAAGCATTCGAAAAATATGAGTGGAAACTAAACTGCGAACAGACGTAATGGTCAGTATCATCAAATAGTACTTTTTTCGGGTGAGTAAAAAACATCGTCTTTATTAGAAATGTAAAAAAATAATGCATTGAACAATCTTGCGTGTCTATGAGAAAAAAATGGAGGTCAAAATTCACAATGGCCAGTGCCTAAAACTGGTTTAATGAAGTAGACCTGGTAACAGGTCACTACTAATTTGGTCACTGCCATTCTGAAGGTATACATACAGGGATGCGTCCTCTTAACTATTAATTTATATAAAATATTGGCGTTTTTTTTTCTTTGCTGACATAGCAGTAGGCCCTGGCAAGCACTGTCTACTGGCAGTCGTGACCATTTAACATTTGGTAACTTTTTTCTGTGTGAAAAAACAGATAATTAAAAACTCGTAAAATAGAAGAAAGAAATGTACACTTCATTTGAAGTTTTTATTTCGATGCCTCCTTAATTCATAAACAATATCAGTCAAAATCTAAAACTTTAATTTTCTTTTCTAACTTTTGTTTAGGAAACAAATGTTCTTTCATCAGATCATCTAGTTCATTAAGTGCGAGATGCACGTGTAACTTGACTCCTTCTTCCTTCTCAACTTGCATCACGTGCTTCAATAGGCGATAAAGGTCCTTAAGAACAGTGTCCAGAATCTGCAAGAGAAAACATTTTTAAGTTTAGAATGGAAGGTAATGAATACCACTGTTTGAACTCTTTGGCTTTAAAATTGCAGAAGGAGCTCAGAAGATATTTCATCTCAACAGAATGTATCTAAAACAAAAGCAATGTTTATATCTGCATCCTACAATAACAAACAAATGAATGCTCACACAAGCGTAAACTCAATTCAGATGCAAGGACAATCACTGGAATACTCATCTGCAGAAAAACTTTTAGGGGTTCAGGTTGATAAAAACCTTAGCTGCAAGATTCAAGTTGAAAATACACTGAAAAAGTGTAACACCTATCTGTACCTTCTGCTAAGAATTAAATCCTTTCTCAGTATACATTCCCGCAAGCTTTTCTTTAATGCATACATCCTACCCAATCTAGACTACTGTTGTACAATCTGGGGCAACTGTAGTGATGACCTTACAGAAAAACTTGTCAAATTTCAAAAACGAGCAGCAAGAATTATTCTCGATAAGGATTTCAATGCACCATCAGCTGAACTCTTTACAGAACTCAAATGGATGACCTTTCCTGAACGAATTCATTATAAAAAGGCTGTTCTGGTCTACAAATGCTTAAATGCCAACCTGGCTGTCCCCAAACAACGCATAGAATTCTTTCGCAAATCCCTATCATACTCTGGACCTGTAATCTGGAATGCTATTCCAGCATATATTCCAAATTCAGATACACTTCAAAAATTCAAAAACTCATACCTTCAATGGAAGAACCCTCAGGCTGGGACCACCAATTTTAATATGTAATTTCATGGTTTAAGCTAAAGTTTCTTAAGTTTGTAATATATATGTATATATGCATGCCTTTGCTGTTTCTTTTATTATCTTGTTGTGTTTTATGCTACATTTGTTCATTATTAAACTTTCTTTTTAGGTTTGTTTCTCAGCTGTATAGCTGTATATTTATCGATCATTACTGTTCTCTGATTTGTAAATTTTGTAATTAATCTTGTATTTTTTGTTTGATAATGTGGACCATATTGAAAATTGGTTAAACACCAAATATGTTATCCACATAAAATAAAGTCGTTATTATCATTATAATTGTTATAATGTTTCAGGTTTACCATTTTAAATACAATACAGTGTGGAGGATAAAGTCCCAAAATTTAACGACTACTTAAATTATCTTTAAGAAATACACTTAATCAGACCAAAGTTGAGTACAAGTAGTTTACAGGCTTCAATTATATTTTACCATTACACCTGTGCCCCTGTACTGGATGGTAAGGTGAGGTCAAGTAATATTTTACAGAAAACTGTTTCAAGTTAGACAGCTACAGTGTGTCTAATTTACAACAATGACAAGTACAAATTACCCAATTATGCTATTTGAAATTTCTGTTAAACAAGAAAAATGTGATAAAAAAAAAACATTTGTACATATTTTTATCTTAGGAAGGCTACAAAAATTGCTAGCAAGCAATCTTTTTTTATACTGGTGACCTAGTTTTTGACCCCAGATGACCCAATATCGAACACATTCAAGATCTGATTGAGGGTAACATTCTGATCAAGTTTCAAAAGATTGGGCCAAAACTGTGACCTCTAGAGTGTTAACAAGCTTTTCCTTTGATTTGACCTGGTGACCTAGTTTTTGACCCCAGATGAAGTGTTAACAGTCAAATTGTTGACGACAACGGACGGACGACGGACACAGGGCGATCACAAAAGCTCACCTTGAGCACTTCGTGCTCAGGTGAGCTAACAAGCGAGTCATTGTTACCTGACCTAGTTCTCATCCAAAATAACTCAGTATCCAAGGCAAAAATTCTGACAATGTTTCATGAAGATCAGGTTGAAAAGGTGGAGTGATAACGCCGACTTTCTATTATTTGACCTAGTCAGGGGGTAGGACGTAAATGGTGTCTTTTGGTGCTTTAAGTGAGAAAATTGTGGCCTCTAGAGTGTTAACAAGCTTTTCCTTTGATTTGACCTGGTGACCTAGTTTTTGACCCCAGATGACCCAATATCGAACACATCCAAGATCTGATTGAGGGTAACATTCTGACCAAGTTTCAAAAGATTGGGCCAAAACTGTGACCTCTAGAGTATTAACAAGCTTTTCCTTTGATTTGACCTGGTGACCTAGTTTTTGACCCCAGATGAAGTGTTAACAGTCAAATTGTTGACGACAACGGACGGACGACGGACACAGGGCGATCACAAAAGCTCAACTTGAGCACTTCGTGCTCAGGTGAGCTAACAAGCGAGTCATTGTTACCTGACCTAGTTCTCATCCAAAATAACTCAGTATCCAAGGCAAACATTCTGACAATGTTTCATGAAGATCAGGTTGAAAAGATGGAGTGATAACGCCGACTTTCTATTATTTGACCTAGTCAGGGGGTAGGACGTAAATGGTGTCTTTTTTTGGTTTAAGTGAGAAAATTGTGTCTATCTGGTAAATATGGCAGATTTTGTTGACAAATCATCACCCTAAGTTGGATATTTTGCCAAGTATGTGAGTTTTTCTTTTACTTTGGAAACATTGCATGCATGCATTCTGTGACCACGCTATTAATCTCCTCCCGACAATTTACCCTGGGTCTTTACTTGGCACCATAAAAAAGTTAATGAAAGCTTTTTATGGAGATAAATAGTTCAAATCCTGCACAAGTCCATTTTTCCAACGATTTTTGTAAAAAAACAGTACATGTTCGAACAAATTTATGATGGCCAAGGCTTTAGAATTATTAATTCTTACTTACGAGTGCATAGCACAAGTGTAAGAACCTTTTATTGCCGTTTTTTTCTTGTTTAAGCCTGTTTCAGTATCTTATGGGGAACTTTATATGGAAACCACCTCACACCTACATTAGGTACCCATGATCTATATATTATATTGTCTGTCAGCATTCAATGCAATTTCGCACGATGCCAGAAAATCCATGATCCACTGATGGCCAAATTCACTTGTAAATTCAATGACTAATTTTGCAGTTTCATTTGCTCTTTGTTTTAACATTTTAACTTTGGAAGAAAAGGAAACGCACATTTTTGATGCTGCAAGTCATAACAATAAACAAGAGCTCGTCGAACACGAAATGCCCCCCTTGATGCATTCAGTAATTGCACAAGGAACAGAAATTATAACGCTCACTGGAACACAAAACTATGCAAGTGGTCCAAATTTGAAGCCTGTACCTTCAGAAATGTGAAAGTAGGTCACTAGGTCAATCTCAAGATCAAAGTTTATTTCAGTACACAAAACTATGCTTGTGGTTCAAATTTGAAGGCTGTAGCTTGAGAAATGTGAAAGTAGGTCACTAGGTCAAAATCAAGGTCAAATTTTATTTTGGAACAAAAAGCTATGCATGTGGTCCAAATCTGAAGCCTGTACCTTCAAAAATGTGAAAGTAGGTCACTAGGTCAATAACAAGGTCAAAGTTTTTTTCAGTACACAAACCTATGCATGTGTTCCAAATTTGAAGGCTGTAGGTACAGAAATGTGAAAGTAGGTCACTAGGTCAAGATCAAGGTCAACTCATGTCAAGGTTCATCTTGCCACTCAAAACTATACATGTGGTCCAAATTTGAATGATGTAAGTTATGGACATGAAGATTCGAAGTTTTTCACTGTATAAGTCTATATGAACCATATGACCTCGTGGGCGGGGCCATATTTGACCCGAGAGGGATAACTTGAACAAACTTGGTAGAGAACCACTAAATGATGCTCCATTACAAATTACCAAAGCCATAGTCTTTGTGGTTTGGACAAGAAGATTTTCAAAGTTTTTCCCTATATAAGTATATGTAAACTATGTGACCCCAACTGCGGAGCCATATTTGACCCTAGGGGAATAATTTGAATAATCTTAGTAGAGGACCACTAGATGATGTCATATACAAAATATCAAAGCCCTAGGCCCTGTGGTTTTGGACAAGAGGTTTTTCAAAGTTTTTTCCTATATAAGTCTATATAAACCATGTGACCCTAGGGGTGGGGCCATATTTGACCCCAGGGAAATAATCTGAACAATCTTGGTAGAGGACTACTAGATTTTGCTACATACCAAATATCAAAGCCCTAGGCCCTATGGTTTTGGACAAGAAGATCAGAAACCATTTAACTGTTCCTGGCCAATGTAACCTTGACCTTTGACCTAATGACCTCAAAATCAATAGGGGTCATCTGCTGGTCATGGCCAACCTAACTATCAATTTTCCTGACACTAGGCCCAAGCGTTCTTGAGTTATTGCCTGGAAACCATTTTACTGTTCCTGGTCACTGTGACCTTGACCTTTGACATACTGACCTCAAAATCAATAGGGGTCATCTGCTGTCATTACCAACCTCCCTATCAACTTTCGTGACCCTAGGCCTAAGCGTTCTTGAGTTATCATCCAGAAACCGTTTTACTGTTCAGGGTCACTGTGACCCTGACCTTTAACATACTGACCTTAAAATCAATAGGGGTCATCTGCTGGTCATTACCAACCTCCCTATCAACTTTCATGATCCTAGGCCCAAGTGTTCTTGAGTTATCATCCGGAAACCGTTTTACTGTTCAGGGTCACTGTGACCTTGACCTTTAACATACTGACCTCAAAATCAATAGGGGTCATCTGCTGGTGATGACCAACCTCCCTATCAACTTTCATGATCCTAGGCCCAAGTGTTCTTGAGTTATCATCCGGAAACCGTTTTACTATTCAGGGTCACTGTGACCTTGACCTTTGACATACAGACCTCAAAATCAATAGGGGTCATCTGCTGGTGATGACCAACCTCCCTATCAACTTTCATGATCCTAGGCCCAAGCGTTCTTGTGTTATCATCCGGAAACGGATTGGTCTACATTCCGACCGACCGACCGACCGACCGACCGACATCTGCAAAACAATATACCCCTCCTTTTTCAAAGGGGGGCATAATTACTTGAAAATAATAAAAAGTATACCTTTATTGCATGTTTTTTTTAAACAAGAGGGCCATGAAGGTCCTGTATCACTCACCTGACCTACTGACCTAAAGACCATCAAGATAAACCAAGTTTCATTAAGATACGTTCATAAATGTAGCTTATAGACTGTTAACTAGCTTTTCCTTTGATTTGACATGGTGACCCAGTTTTTGACCCAACCTGACCCAGATTTGACATTGACCTTAAGATTATCAAGGTTAACATTCTGACCAAGTTTCATGAAAATACAGGCATAAATTTGGCCTCTAGAGTGTTAACAAGCTTTTCCTTTGATTTGACCCGGTGACCTAGTTTTTGAACCCACCTGACCCAGACTGAAACTTAATTTACAGATCTTTAAGATAAGATAAACATTCTGAAAAAGTTCCATTAAGATATGGTCATAAATGTGGCCCCTATAGTGTTAACTAGCTTTTCCTTTGATTTGACCTGATAACTTAGTTTTTGACCCAATATGACCTAGATTCTAACTTGACCTAGAGATTATCAAGGTTAACATTCTGACCAAGTTTCATGAAAATACAGTCATAAATTTGGCCTCTAGAGTGTTAACAAGCTTTTTCTTTGATTTGACCTGGTGACCTAATTTTTGACCCCACATGACCCAGATTTAAACTTGACCTTTAGATCATCAAGATTAACATTCTGGCCAAGTTTCATTAAGATACAGTCATAAAAGTGGCTTACAGTGTTAACAAGCTTTTCCTTTGATTTGACCTGGTGACCTAGTTTTTGACCCCATACGACCCAATATCGAATTCATCCAAGATTTTGTTGAGGGTAACATTCTGACCAAGTTTCATTTAGATTGGGCCAAAATTATGACCTCTAGAGTGTTAACAAGCTTTTCCTTTGATTTGACCTGGTGACCTAGTTTTTGACCCCAGATGAATCAATATCGAACTCGTCCAAGATTTTATTGAGGATAACATTCTGACAAAGTTTCATTAAGATTGGGCCAAAATTGTGACCTCTAGAGTGTTAACAGTTAAAATGTTGACGACCATGGACGACTGACAACGGACGACAACGGACATAGAGCAGTCACAAAAGCTCACCTTTAGCACTTCCTGCTCAGGTGAGCTAAAAAATGAGAGTTTGTAAGCACGTTAGGATTCTTTTGCCCTAATTAAGATCCATGTGCGTACCCCTTCTCCGCTGGAAAATTGTGTTCATTTTACATAGCTGACAGAAGCAACATTACCACTCCTTAAAATCAAAGTTATGTCAACAATAATTTATTTCTTACAAGTTAAGTACAAACATAAACTATTATATTCCTCTGGCACTATATAACATTTGGAATAGGTGAATGTGTGGATGTCAAAGCCTTGAACTCTAAATAAACAGATCAGGCAACAGACTTGTTCAATTTTTATCACATGTTTTTACCCATTTTTGTTTTCAAGGTAAGGTATGCACATCATGGATTCATGGACTGGGTAGGTAAGAGACCTTAATTCTTCCATGTGTACAAAAAGTATTGAAATTGCCAAAACTGAAATTCACTTGAAACCAATATACCTTTGATGAAGTCTTTTTTGTTACGACTAAAAGATTTAGCAAAATTGGCAGTTTGTAAACAATACCTACTGACCTAACTGGATAATGTGTAATCACAAAAATCTCTGATGATAGAATCGTTGATGACACTGTTTTAAATAATGAGATCTTTATGTTCATCTTGAGAAGAAATGACTCGCAAAAAGTCTTCCTAATGACCTTTTCAAGATTTATTTATACAATCTTACTGTCATATTGGCTGTCAATTGTGCATACTGGTGCAATTGTTGAGACAAATACAGAGGCTGAAACATGTTCTCTTGGTGTTTTAATGGACAACAGGGTTCATACAGCCAGACTGACAAAAAATTCAAGGGGTTTTCAAGGAGTTTTCAAGGACTTTTATTACGTTTTCAAGGATAAGCAAAAAATTGAACAAGCACTTATTACACACAAAATGACTGGCTTACAATTGGTGAACACTTCTTACATCCAAAATGACTATCACGTGAAATAAGTTTTTCTATAAAGTTCCAATTTGCAATTGATCAACACTTTATCACACACAAAATGACTGGCAAACAATTGATCAACACTTCTTACATCAACAGCGACTTGTTATGTCATATAAGATCAAGTTTTAGGTGCCTCTGGCTGCTGGGGGCGAAGGTGGAATAGTAAACACATCAAGAGTGGCCGTGATAGTCCTATCAATAAGACCTGACATAACATATTTTAACATTTTGACGTCTATCGGTTATGTCAGGTCTTATCGGATCGCCATTTATAACATGTAGTGAGAAGCGAACAAACTTCATGTCGCCTTTAATCTTCAAATTCTGATCAACATAAATCAATCCAAAGTGAAAGAACACTACTTACACCGAAAATAATCCTTTTTTCAACTGCATATGTGAATAATTACAAAAAAAAAGTTACTTTTCATGTATAAATATCGAGTTGTTTCTTTCCACTGTATGTATCTGTATTACGGTGTGCAACATTGCCGGTCTATTCCGAATGTTGTGTAAACACAGTTTATATTGAGAATCAATTTTAGACGAAATATTTTCCTTCTAGATCACTTGGCAAATAGTTCACATGGAAAACTGTTTTCATTTAAGACGATTCTAAACATATTATAACCAGCTGAATATGCTTGAAAAATGGCGGAACGTGTATTCCAAACTGTACAAAATTGACATATATTGGATATAAGGGGTTTTAAAGATAAATTTAAACGATATTTTACTAGAATACGGTAAATAACGGTAGGCTAAACTGTTTAAACCTGCATACATTGTATATTTTACGTGTGAGAAAATGCTACATTCTACTGATTAGGGCCCTTTTAGACGTTACAATGCAGATTGAAAATGAAATGTAAGATAATAAAATAATGAATGTTGAAGGTAAAATGAGCATGTATACGTCTAATATTTTGGACTATGGCCGTGGGTGACTCTCTATCAGGTACATTTTTCTTGTGCTTCTCAGACTTGACGTGCGATTTCAGCACCGATTCACCCATTGAACTAATGTCAATAACTTTGTTACAATATTTGCACATGGCTTTCCGTTTGTTTTCGTGCTCGATCAGCCATGGGTAGGATACAAGCCACTTTTTGTTGAAAATACACATTTTCTTCAATATCGGTAACGGAAATGGTGTCGGTAATTTTTACACGTCGTAATTTTCCTAGTCCCAATCTGTTTAAAACCCGTATCGTACGGTACACATAGCTCATGTAGACATAAAACATGGCGATGTGTACATATAACAAAGCGTCTTTTACGATCTATTTTTATTAAGCTGACCAAAATTTCTGAAGAAGGAAATTCAAGGACTTTTATCATAAAATCAAGCACTTTTCAAGCAGTTTTCAAGGCAAGAAATGAATTCAAGAAGTTTTAAGGAGGTTTTTGCAAATTCAAGCACTTTTCATTTAGCAGCCTGAAATTCAAGGAGTTTTCAAGTCTGTGCGAACCCTGGACAATTATGATTAAAAGTACTAAATTTTATGAATCCCTGTCGCTACATAGTGAAAAAAAGCCCCTACAAAGTGAACTACAGCTATCACTAAAGGTGATGAATGTACCCCCCGCATGCACTGACACAGTACATTGCAATTTGACGCACACAAGATTGCATAATTATGTGGACTGTATGTATATACACTGTATGTATACAGTATAGTTACAAAAAACAAAGTCCCATAACTATGCAGAATATTTATCTAAAAGAATGTAACATGCACCATGCACAACTAGGGTTGGTACTGATCACTTGTGTGAAGTTTCATTAAATTGTGTGTAAGGGTTTGGTAGATCAGGCACGCACAAGATTGCATATGCAGACTGTATGTACATAGTATGTTAACAAGAAACAAAGTCCCATAA
Organism: Mercenaria mercenaria; assembly: GCF_021730395.1. NCBI lineage: Eukaryota > Metazoa > Mollusca > Bivalvia > Venerida > Veneridae > Mercenaria > Mercenaria mercenaria. The sequence goes on along the minus strand of NC_069366.1, from coordinate 25,996,668 downwards.
CTCTGCAATTTTTGTCGCTGAAAGAACCTAACATGCCCCATGCACAACTACTGTTGTTACTGATCACTTGTGTGAAGTTTCATTAAATTGTGTCAAGGGGATGAGGAGAGATGGTGCGCACAAGATTGTGTCTATGTATATAGTATAGTAACAAAAAAACAAAGTCCCATAACTCTGCAAATTTTTTTTCTGAAAGAACCTAACATGCCCCATGCACAACTACTGTTGTTACTGATCACTTGTGTGAAGTTTCATTAAATTGTGTCAAGGGGATGAGGAGAGATGGTGCGCACAAGATTGTGTCTATGTATATAGTATAGTAACAAAAAAACAAAGTCCCATAACTCTGCAAATTTTTTTTCTAAAAGAACCTAACATGCCCCATGCACAACTACTGTTGGTACTCATCACTTGTGTGGAGTTTTATTAAATTCTGTCAAGGGGATAAAGAGAGCTGGTGCGCACAAGATTGCGTCTACGGACAGACGGACAGACAGACAGACAGACAACCTGAAACCAGTATACCCCCCCTTACAACTTTGTTGTAGGGGGGTACAAAATGGGCCACTCTGAAATTTTGGAATCAGTCTGCAAAAACTGAAGCGAGCAGAAGCAGATTTTCAAAACAAGAGGACCATGATGGTCCTGAATCGCTCACCTCTTCCCATATGACCCAGTTTTGAGTATGACGTCGTTTATTCTATTATTTGACATAGTGACCTAGGTTTCGAGCTCATGTGACCCAGTTTTGAACTTGACCTAGATATTATCAAGATATAAATTCTGACCAATTTTCAAGAAGATCCATTGAAAAATATGGTCTCTAGAGAGGTCACAAGGTTTTTCTATTATTTGACCTATTGACCTAGTTTTCGAAGGTACGTGACCCTGTTTTGAACTTTACCTAGATATCATCAAGGTGAACATTCTCACTAATTTTAATGAAGATCTCATGAAAAATATGGTCTCTAGAGAGGTCACAAGGTTTTTCTATTTTTATACCTACTGGCCTAGTTTTTGACCGCATGTGACCCAGTTTCGAAACTGACCTAGATATCATCAAGGTGAACATTCAGATCAATTTTCATGAAGATCCATTGAAAAATATGGCCTCTAGAGAGGTCAAAAGATTTTAATAATTTTAGACCTACTGACCTAGTTTTTGACCGCAGTTGACCCAGTTTTAAACTTGACCTAGATATCATCAAGATGAACATTCAGACCAACTTTCATACAGGTCCCATGAAAAGTATGGCCTCTACTGAGGTCACAAGGTTTTTTTATTATTTGACCTACTGACCTAGTTTTTTAAGGCACGTGACCCAGTTTCAAACTTGACCTAGATATCATCAAGGTGAACATTCTGACCAATTTTTATTTAGATCCATTCACAAGTAGGGCCTCTAGAGAGGTCACAAGGTTTTTCTATTTTTTGACCTACTTACCTAGTTTTTGACCATACATGACCCTGTTTCGAACTTGACCTAGATATCATCAAGATGAACATTCAGACCAACTTTCATACAGATCCCATGAAAAATATGGCCTTTAGAGAGGTCACAAGGTTTTTCTATTATTTGACCTACTGACCTAGTTTTTTAAGGCACGTGACCCACTTTCGAAACTGACCTAGATATCATCAAGATGAACATTCAGACCAACTTTCATACAGATCCCATGAAAAATATGGCCTCTAGAGAGGTCACAAGGTTTTTCTATTATTTGACCAACTAACCTAGTTTTTGAAGGCATGTGACCCACTTTCGAACTTGACCTAGATATCATCAAGGTGAACATTCTGACAAATTTTCATGAAGATCTCATGAAATATATGGCCTCTAGAGAGGTCACTAAGTTTTTCTATTTTTAGACCTATTGACCTAGTTTTTGACCGCACGTGACCCAGTTTCGAACTTGACCTAGATATCATCAGGATGAACATTCAGACCAACTTTCATACAGATCCCATGAAAAATGTGGCCTTTAGAGAGGTCACAAGGTTTTTCTATTATTTGACCTACTGACCTAGTTTTTGACGTCACGTGACCCAGTTTCGAAACCTGACCTAGATATCATCAAGGTGAACGTTCTGACCAATTTTCATGAAGATCTTGTGAAATATATGGCCTCTAGAGAGGTCACAAGGTTTTTCTATTTTTAGACCTACTGACCTAGTTTTTAAAAGCACGTGACCCAGTTTCGAACTCGACCTAGATATCAAGATGAACATTCTGACCAACTTTCATCAAGATCCAAAAATGTGACCTCTAGAGTGGTCACAAGCAAAAGTTTACGGACGCACGGACGGACGACGGACAACGGACACCACGCGATCACAAAAGCTCACCTTGTCACTTTGTGACAGGTGAGCTAAAAAAAAAAAATGGAGCAGAAAATCCGTTGACCAAGTAATCAATTTGGTGTGGCCCAAGTGTAAATTTTAGACTTAAAGCATTGATGATTTTGTTTTGTTTAGTGTCATACCATTGCCAGCATAATTTGGGTCTTATGGTAACTTTTTTCAGCATATGATCGTGAAGAAGACTCCAGGCATTATTTCAGGCATGGGCGTGCACCTGGGTAGAACCAACAACCATCCGTAAGCCGGCTGGTTGGCTGCCTCAAATTATAGAATTCTACACCCCAAGTGAGGTTTCAAGCCATCATCAGTGAGGGGCAAATGATAGTGCGGCCACAGAGACCCCTTGAAGCATTGATCAATAAAGGTTCTGTAAAATTACCTTGAACACCTGTTGACCTGTGCCCTGTAACAATAATGTCAATGCCTGGGCTGCTGCTTTCCTCACTTCCACATCCTTGTCATGTTTCAGTGTACTGCTACAGCACTCAAACACCTGTAATCAAATTAAGTACTTTGTATGATTCAAATATTCATGTTTACTAAGTTGTAGATACATGCTTCATGAGATAAACCATTATGAATTCTAAAGACTACAGTTCTATGGAACTGACATCCTGTCAAATTGTGTGTGTGATTTTGGTACTGCATGGATAATACAGAAAAAAAGCACTTTTCTTGTGCCAAATTTAGTACCCTCAAAAATATAATTCCTCACAATCATTTGTACAAGTCTTGTAAATTCATCAAAGACATGATATAAAATGACAAACAGACAGTTCTTCATCAAAATACATTGTGCGGCTTCCATACCTAGCAATATATCTATGTTGAAAGACATTTACCTCATGTATAATGTTTCCTAAGGAAAACTTCAACATTTTACACATTTCTCCAAGGTTTGAAAGGCTGCTTGCCCGTATAAATGCTTCCTCATCTCTAACACCTGTCATAATGCTGGATAGAAGTAAGTCTCGATACTTCGGAATTGTGTCACCTTAAATGTATTTAAGAAGCATTCCTTTTTGTTGGTTTATAACTTACAGCAATAAAATTAGTTCATACAGCAACTTTCCAGCTGAAAACAAACTGAGGAAGACTAGAGCTCCCATCTGTGCATTATTTCAGAACTTTATATGGAGAGAGAAGCATTCTGATAAAGTTTCATGAAGATCAAATAGAAAATGTAGTATTGGATATGCTAATTCAGTTTCTAAGATTCTTACCACTGGACTGATACCAAGGTTTCTTTCAGGTTTGGATTCAGTGTTCTTACATTTTCCTTTGCTTTCATTCTATGCTTTCAAAGGATCTTCTTATAGATTTTATCAACTATCACAACAGCAATTTTTAAGAGCCAAGTTTCCTCCACTTGGATTCAGTGTTATTTGTTCAGGTCCTTTAGGATCATGATGTTCATCTAATGTACTAATAGAATTCCATATAATAAGCCTGTGTGAGGGGTGTTGCATATTCAAATACCTCTCATGAGCAGACTCAATCAAACTGAACCTGCTATTATTTTGATTGGTTGTAATGTATGCTTCCGAAGAATATTCTTAGAGATTTTATCAAACTTGTGGCCCAGTATTAGACTAGATGACCCAGTTACAAACTTGAGGTAATTATTGTTTGAACTGTAATTAGTAAAGATCAAGTAGCAAATGTGTCCTGTGAAGTGTAAGAGATGTTTTCTTATGAATTTAACAAGTGATCAAAGTTTTGTTCTTTGAACTTGACACACATTTCATGTAGACCAAATAACAAATGTGACCACTACAGCATTAACATAGGTAGTGACCTAGTTTTCTATCCTAGATGAACCAGTATCAAATTTTAAGAAAATTTCAAAGAATCAAATCTTCAGATCAGATTTTTTCATCAGGTAGGAAATGTGGTCTTTGCAAAGTTAGAAACGTTTCTCTAAGAATTACCCATATGACTTAGTTTTAGACCCAAGGTGACTCATTTATCAATTTGAAACATATTTAATTGAGATAAACATCATTGCCATGTTTCATGAATTTCAGGTAAGAAATGAGGCATCTAGATGAATGACAAGGGTTTTTTTAAGTAGTTTATGATACACTCTCAAACATGACTGAGATTTTATTGAGACAAATATTCCATTATTTTTCATGAAGATCAGATAACAAATGTGGCCTCTGAAGTGGTAAAATGGTTTTTCAATAATTTGACACAGTTATCTACTTATTAATCTCAGATGACCCAGTTTCAAACTAGATCTCTTAATAACACACATTCTGACTAAGTTTCGTATAGATAAAGTGCAAATTGTTATGAAGGTTTTTCTAATATCTGAACTAGTGACACAGTATATGACTTTAGATGACCCAGTATCAAATTCATCTGATGCAAACATACCTACCAAGTTTCTTTAAGATACTGTGATCACTAGAGAGTAAACAGCAAAACTGTTGATAGGGAACAATACAAAGATGGACACAGGAGTATCACAATACATCACCTTGCTTAAAAGAAGAGAGCAAAGTGAACAAGGTAATGGAACATTACTGCTTGAACAGGATCCCCTGGTAGAGGCATACTAATATCCATTACAGAATAGCTACATGTATAAGAAAAACGAGGACCAAATGGTCCTGGGTCACTCACCTGAGAACAGCTTGATAAAATTTAATGAAAATCCTGCTTAAAATGTGACCCTTTTGCATAGGCAAGGTATTTCTTTGATTTGACCAGATGGCTTAGTTTTTGACCCAACATGACCCATATTTGAACTCAATCTAGCTTTTATCAAAACAAACATTCTGATCAAATTTCATGAAGATCCTGTGAAAAATGCACCCCCTATTGCAAACACAAGGTTATTCTTTGATTTGACCAGGTGACCTAGTTTTTGATCCAACATGACCCATATTTGAACTTGACCTAGATTTCACTAAAGCAAACATTTTGATCAAATTTCATGAACACCCTGCCTAAAATGTAGCCCCTATTGCATTCACAAACTTTTACTTTGATTTTACTGGGTGACCTGGTTATTGAATCCAGATAACCCCTATTTGAACTCGAACTATATTTCATCAAGACAAACATTCTGATCAAATTTCATGAATATCCTGTGTAAAATGCAGCCATTATCGCATACACAAGGTTTTTCTTTGATTTGACCAAGTGACATAATTTTTGACCCCAGAGGACCCATATTCAAATTTGACCTAGATTTCATCCAGACAAATTCATGCAGATCCAGTGTAAAATGCAGTCCTTATTGAATACACAAGGTTTTTCTTTGATTTGACCTAGAGACCTAGTTTTTGACCCCAGATAACCCATATTCGAATTTGACCTAGATTTCATCAAGGCAACCATTCTGACTAAATTTTATCAATACCCAGTGTAAAATGCAGCCCCTGTTGCGTACACAAGGTTTTTCTTTGATTTGACTGGGTGACCTAGTTTTTGACCCAAGATGACCCATATTTAAACTTGATCTTACCCAGACAAACATTCTATTCAAATTTCATGAAGATCCAGTGTAAAATGCAGTCCCTATTGCATACACATTCATTGATTTGACCTAGTGACCTAGTTTTTGACCCCAGATGACCCTTTTTCGATCTTGGCCTAGACTTCATCAAGGCAATCATTCTGACCAAATTTCATGAAGATCAACTGAAAAATACAGCCTCTATCGCATACACAAGCTAAATGTTGACAGACGACAGACAGACAGACAGACGACGGATGCCAGACATCGAGCAATCACAGTAACTCACCTGACCATTGCTCAGATGAGCTAAAAATGATACATGACAGTTAAAGTTATTCAGTAAAGAAAACTTACGTATTCATTAAAGAAAATTTATGAGCATTGTACTGAAAGTTTTAATTACTTCAATACAGGGAGACAAGACATTTGTTTTAAATGATAGTAGATGTTGCTGCATGAGGAAATTTGAAAAAAAAAATGGTATCTGATGACAGGCATATTAAATTACATATATGTACAAAGAAATATACCTAAACATCTTGATGCTTTCACCATGACTTCACCAAGCTTCATTCTCAGTTCTGGGGACCGTTTCTTATTGTCATTAGGCCTCTCAGACTTGTTAAAGTCTGCAAACTGTTTACACACCATGGGAACAACCAAGTCTGGGTACATATCACACATTGCTGCCAAACCGTTTACAGCTGACAGGTAGATGTATGAATCTCCATGATCCAAGTTTTCTTCAAATATTTTAAGTACAGCTGCATGCCTCTTCTTTACTTCTACATCCCTATTCTGAACAAGATGTGTAAGTCTAATAAGCCCATGGCCTCGAACAGGTATCAATGTATCACACAGTTCCTTGAATGCCAAGTCCAGTTCAGATTTAACATCACCATCATCACCTTGGTTAGCAAATGGTTTCTTACTGTCAGAAGAAGGAAGTAGTTTTTCCAACCTCTGCAACTCCTGCTTTCTGTCTGTGGATACCTCTACATCAAGTTTCTTGTTTGTTTCATTAGGACCTCTCTCACTTAAAGGCTTCTGTTCATTTGAAGCAATTCTTTCTGCTTTAAAATCGTTGTCTGTTTTGTCACTGACATTTCTAGAGTGATCTGCTTCTGGTTTTGGAATCTTGTTCTCTGATATGATTTCTATTTTCTGTGCTGTCTTATCCAGTGGCTTTTTTACTTTCTTCTTTTCTTCATTTATCTGGAACAGTGAAAATGTAATATATTCACCAAATGAATGCACATGTCAGGTTAGTCAAAAATGTCACAACATAATGCTACAGTAAGAATATTTCTCACTCTGAATCACTTAGTCTCATGTGTAAATGCATATGGCTAGAACAATAAAAATTAATTTATTCATTCAAAGGGTATAAAATGAAACACCTTTACTCTAGCTATGATTTCTTAATTATGGCAGTTTTGCTAAAAATGGAGATGTATGTCAACTTTGGCAGTTTTAGGGCAGCTTGTCAGGTCAGGTTTACAATTTTTTATACCTTCAAATCTAATTTTCCTGTTTCTTTTTTTCAATAAATATTCCCTATGTCAAAACACTTTTGCTAATGAAAATAAAACTTGACAATTTTAAAATTTTATATAACAGGCAATTGTTGATTTTATGTCGAGTATTAGAAATAATGTATAGTCCATTAAAACATAACTTTCAGGAGTGATTTGACTGGTATTGAAAAAACTTGTACCTTGACCCATTTGCACTTTGCATTCACATTGGTCTGTATTGGTACTATGTTTCTAATTATATAATGTAAAAGATGTAAAACAATATTCCTCAAGTCCAAAGTACAAAAACATCCATTTTTATTGATATAATAAAATATCATTTTTTGAAAGAAGTATTTCTGTTTTGCAATGGAGGTCAGTATTTTAGTTATGTAATAGAGGTCAGTTTTTCAGTTATGTAACTGAGGTCAGTAAACCTAACCAGTGTCACTGAATTCTGTACCAAGACATATATATTTTATGCTTGTGAAAACTTTCTCACATTAATAAGAAGTGAATAACAAAGGACTTCTAGCACACTGTAACCAGAGACAACTGCCTCGACAGCAGATAAACCATTCTTGCTTTTAAGATCTACATATTGAACAAATTGGGCTGCTTCTAAAACATTTGTGTATAGTTGTTTATTCATCAATAACAACAGATGTAAAGAGAGACATGACTGGATACAATAATGGTAAGGTGGCCGTGTCAGTATTAAATCTAATCACTTTTATCAAGCAAACCAGTAACTGATGATAATTATTCATTGTAGGTTTTCTGCAATCACTTAACTAAAAAGCTTCTTAAATTCAACAAAATTCATGGATGTGTTCAGCAGATAGATGGAGAAGACAAATGGATGTTTTCACAGAGTGATTTTGAAATGGTTTAAGTATAAAGTGGGTGTTCCATCAACATTACTATTTACTCAAGATTTTATTGTTCCGCTTTGTACTTTATCAATTATTGCCATGACGTGATGTGACTACAACTAGAAGTCTATGGTAATTATATCAGCGAGTTAACATTTAGGACAAACTAACACAAGTTTTAGATATGTTGTTTATGTGCTAAAAAAAAACTTCGGGGAAAATAAATCTTCTGTAATTTTTATGCTGTGAAAAACGAAAGCACTGGTTACCTTTCGAGATATTTCCTCAAAATTCTGGCCTTTCTCTTTACTCATTTCTGACCAGACAGCACCATGTGTTGCTATGGCAATCCTTATATCTGTTGCCATTTCCTGTACCGAGGATTCTGGGTGTTCTGAACTAATTTCCTGCAGCAAGGGCAGTAACTCCTGCATGGCTTTTCTATCTTCACTTGTTAACTAGAAAAGGTATCTTGGTTAAATTTTCAATAATTCAGAGCTTATTAGACATTTAAGTAAGACACAAATCAACTCTTCTAATACAGGAATGAAAATGATATGACTTGAACACATACAGACATCTGACATTTGTTGATCAAAGGTTGTTTGTCTGGATTTACAGGTATATCATATACTTGCTTGAAACCATATAATGACCATAGAAATTATGTCCCTTACAATTTGGCTTTAACAGCCTATTTGAACTCCCTTTGAAATTTGTAACACCATTAACCTTCTTGTCTTACCACCATCATGTCGATAAAACTTCAGTGCTTTTAGATTTTTGAAATGTTCATCAAATACAGCTGATTACATTCCCAAATGAATCAAGAGTTGATGTACAAAATGATTTTGTATGTAATTCCTTTATCAAATCACCATGGAGAATTTTAACATTAATTAAGATGGGATCAAACCAAGATATCCTGGATTAGTACTCCAAATATCTAATTATATATATAAACAAGCTGATTGACAGGTAACTGGAAGAGTGACTGTTAAACTGATATTGAACATCAGAGGGAACAATATGGCATGATGACAGAACAACAAATCCAAAAACTTATGTTCTCAACACAGAACCTTTGTTCTCAGCTCTGTTAACAATTCTATAGATTTCTTCCAGCAATGTAGATTCCTCATAAGAATGCAAGTTTTCAACAATAATAATTACAATTTACTATTTTCTTTGGTTATGAAAGCCTACACTATAAACTTTATACCATAAGCATTTATAATGTTCATAATCCTTACCCTGCTAAATTTCTATAATGAACTTGTCCATCTATCAATTTGGACAGTACCATTAGCTGTTAAAAGGGGTGCTTCCCAAAAAGATACTGACTGAATGGCAAAAAGTGCAGATCATTATCAGACTGCACAGATGTGGAGGCTGATCATGATCTGCACTGGTCGCAAAGGCAGAATCAATCGTGTGCAGCATGAAAAGAGTTAACATAGGATCATAAGTTTTTGAACTGACTAGCTAGCTACACGGTTAAATGATTACATATGATTCTCTTTAGGTATCTTGGACAAACTCAATTTCCCATACCTATTTGATATAGGGAAAGATCTAAAATTACAAAACGTAAAAACATCTGAGGCATTCTGGGGATTTGCACTGCAAAAATATTTGTTTACCCATTGGTACTATTGTAAGTTTGAAAAAAAATCAACACTTTTGATAAAACTGCTGAAGGATGTTAGACTGGATTGTCTTTTTAATCTTAAAATACTTGTATATGAACTGTTTTACTTGAATTTGTAATATTTTCGTTTATTTCTGTGAATCAAAACTTGCTTTGTTGTGCTCTATACTTTTAACTATGATCAAGGTCAAGGGAAACAACTCAAAATCCTTCTCACTGACAAAATATATTCCTAAGTTGTCATTTCTTTGAATACCAGCATGTTTTTCCCTGAGATGTTGATAATTGCCTTTCATAAAGAATCTTGTGAGAACAGTATTTAAGGAGTGACTATGGCAAGAAAATGTTGAATGGGATGCTATGAAAACCAAAAACGAATAAAAACAAGGCAGTCTGAAAGACAACTAAATCCCCCGCCACTGCTATGGATAGTGAAAGGGTAAACCTTTCATTTTAGCTGTGACCTTGAACTGACATACCTGACTCATGAATTCTGCACAACGTCTTAATGAGGTGATCATTTGACCCAAGTTTCATGAAAATCCTTCAAGGGGTTTAGGAGATACAGAGTGGACACCAAATGGAAGGCTCAAACCTTCAACCCTTAGTTGTGACGACCTTGAGCTGGCATGGTTGACTCATAATTTCTGCATATCGTTCTGATGAGGTAATCATTTGACCCAAGTTTTATAAAATTCCTTCAAGGGGTTTAAGAGATATAGAGCGGACACGAAATGGAAGGCTCAAACCTTTGACCTTCAGTTGTGACCTTGACCTTGAGCCGACATGACTGACTCATAAGTTCTGCACATCGCCTTGATGAGGTGATCGTTTGGCCCAAGTTTGATGAAAATCCTTCAAGGGGTTTAGGAGATACTGAGCGGACACAAAATGGAAGGCTCAAACATTTGACCCTAAGTTGTGACCTTGACCTTGAGCCGGCATGAATGACTCATGGGTTCTGCATATCGTCTTGATGAATGATCATTTGACCCAAGTTTTACAAAATTCCTTCAAGGGGTTTAAGAGATATAGAGCGGACACAAAATGGAAGGCTCAAACATTTGACCCTAAGTTGTGACCTTGACCTTGAGCCGGCATGAATGACTCATGGGTTCTGCATATCGTCTTGATGAATGATCATTTGACCCAAGTTTTACAAAATTCCTTTAAGGGGTTTAAGAGATATAGAGCGGACACAAAATGGAAGGCTCAAACCTTTGACCTTGAGTTGTGACCTTGACCTTGAGCCAGCATGGCTGACTCATGGGTTCTGCACATGGTCTTGATGAGGTGATCATTTGACCCAAGTTTTATAAAATTCCTTCAAGGGGTTTAGGAGATATAGAGCGGACACAAAATGGCAGGCTCAAACCTTTGACCTTGAGTTGTGACCTTGACCTTGAACTGACAAGGCGGACTCATGGGTTCTGCACATCGTCTTGATGAGGTGATCATTTGACCCAAGTTTCATGAAAATCCTTCAAGGGGTTTAGGAGATATGGACCGGTCACGATTTTGTTACGGATGGAAGGACGGACGCAGACCATTCCTATAATCCCTCCGCCACGGTTATGAATTTCAATTTCTATACTTACACCACCCATACTGGTACTGATAAACCCGAACAGATGATAAAGCCGACCACCATGGTATAATTCGATTGCAATCAGTTATCTATATAATTGAACACACCATCTTATAGCAACCACTTACAACACCAACTGGTGTAAACAAAAACAAATTTGGTAAATATTCTGTATAAATAAATGACTTACATTTATCTGTATAACAAAATATTTATCCAAAATTACTAGGGAAGAGGGTGTTTTTTTACGCATGCATACGAATACTGCAGCTTGAAAACCTTGGTTCTCTAGAAAAATTTATGATCTGAGCTGAGACTCTTAACCTTTACCCTGCTAAATTTCTAAAATAGACTGGTCCATCCCTCAATTTGGGCGATACCATTTATTATTCGAAGGGGTGTGTACTGAAAATTTACAAACTGAATAGTGAACAGTGGAGGCCATGATGAGCTTGCACAGCCTGCTGATCTTGGTCTGCACTGGTTACAAAGGCAGAATCACTTGCTGCCAGCAGGCTACAGGTTAAGTTAGAACAAATGCTTGTATGCAGTTACCTAGGTTCTAGCAATCCAACAAAAACAAAGAATGTTGTCAATCCAATATGTTTTGCTTTTGTTGGGTTTAATGTCACACAGACACAATTACAGGTCATATGGGACCTTTCCAAGTTTTCACAGTGGAGGAAGATGTTATGCAGGAAGGGGTTGTCACCTTGGAAAAACCACCAACCTTCCATAAGTCAGATGGATAATTTCCTCACACAGAGTTCTACACGCCAAGGAGAAATTTCAAAGCTAAAGTGGTGGGGGGCAAGTTATTTCAAGTCAGCAACCTTAACCACTCTGCCAATAAGGCCCCTCAATCCTACATATAATCAGACAGTAATTACAAAGTAAACCTGAAATAAACACTGAATATTTACCTGGAATGCCCCGGTTAAGAGTGCAGTTAGAAGACCCATTGCCATAGTTACTGTTTCATTCTCAAATGCTTCAAACACCATATCCTCTGTTCTATTACATATCTGTACACCTCGCTCCAGTGTTGCCTTGGAAAATACAATGAAAAAAATCTGAGTAAAAGACTGAAAGTCATAAAGAAGCTGAAGTTGATAGTGCAAAGGTTGCAGTGCAGTATGTAATAAAAGCTGAATTTACTATTTCAAGTCAGATGGAAGAAAGAGTTTTTGTTGTCCTGAATATACCATTGGTTAAGCTAAACCTCTACATCTCATTATGTTTATACAGTGAAAAGTATTTCCCACCATAGCTTTAATATCTCATTGTAGCAAAATCCACAAACTTCATGCAAACATCAGAAGTATCAATTTAAAACTGGTGGTATTTTTGGACCATGGGAAGTATTTAGTGTATGCAAAACCTATAGATATGCTTCAGTTTGATGATCATATTCCTTTAACATATTGCAAATAACTCCTGGCAACTGAATAAAATCTTTAACCTAGGCTTGTTGGATTAAACGTCGCACCGACACAATTATAGGTCATATGGCGACTTTCCAGCTTTGATGGTGGAGGCCAGGTGCCCCTCCGTGCATTATTTCATCATGAGCGGGCACCTGGGTAGAACCACCAACCTTCCATAAGCCAACTGGATGGCTTCCTCACATGAAGAATTCAACGCCCCGAGTGAGGCTCGAACCCATATCGATGAGGGGCAAGTGATTTGAAGTCAGCGACCTTAACCACTTGGCCACGGAGGCTTGAGCTTGACAAATATTGTACTATAAAACCAGATATTTTAGCACGGCTTTATGTTTACTCTTTCTGAAACTGGAGTTGGTTCGCTTGGTATAATATGGTTAAATTATGAAACTGTTTGACTCTATAACAAGAAGACCTACTTTCTGGTGTTTTTATTTCACCACTATGAACAGTTCACAAATAATGTGAAAAATAATCCCCTATGAAAAATTCTAATTTTACAGTAACAAACTGGCACAATAAAGCCCAGAACAAACTCGAGAAAATAATCCATTGCATTTATCAAAATATCCTATTCAAAACTTATTTATAAAATTATGCACCTTAAACCTTGTGGACATAGTATTACAAACAAAGGACTGAGAAATTCATTCACCTTCACAAATTCAAGAGTATGCTTTGCATTCTTGATACAGTCTGGTCCTAGAGTTTCACAGACTGCTGCTAGGATATTCAACAAAGTTAACTTCCTGTAGAACTGGTCTATTTTAGTCTGGTTCCTCTGCTCAATGTCAAGCAATGCTTGATCACCCTGAGATCTTGTAGAGGCTTGATCTTGAACAGCACTTTCTTCCCCTTCCACTTCAGTCTGAATGAACTGTGTTAGCTCCTAATGTAAGAGCAATCAAAGGTAAATAATGTTGTAATTAAAATCATGCTGAAAAATTCCATGCAATATCCACTACTATTACATGACATGACCTTATTTAATCCACTAAGAACTTGGTTTGGACAAAAACACTGTAATATTATGCTACTGACAAATTGATATCAATTTTGATTCTGCTACTTAACCTTTGCACTGCTGTTTTTGACAGAACTTTAAGGAAACACATGTCAAACCTTTGTCTGCACTGTTTGCTATTCAGTCAGTAAATTTTCAGTGAACACCCCTTTGAATAATAAATGGTATAGCCCAAATTGAATGATGGACCAGTCCATTTTAGAAATTTAGCAGGGTAAGAGTTAATGGAAATGATACATCAGCCTGAATCATATTCCAGACCATTTAAGTAAAGAGATTTTACTTATACAAAACTACAGCTACACTGGAGTATAAGAAATTTTTAAAACTATGAGACATTTGTACACACGAGTAGTAAAATTTTGAAAGAACCTGTATATCATATTTTGTACGGATTTTGTTTATACATTTTATATTTACCTTTAACATGAAGACAAGAAACTCCCCTGGAACACTGGTGTTCTGCAGATCTTTCAGGAGTGCAACAATACACTCCACATTCATATCCTGACTACTATCACTCACACTGAAATCATATAGATAAAATTAACCATTACCCTGCTAAATTTCTATAATGAACTTGTCCATCTTTCAATTTGGACAGTACCATTAACTGTTGGAAGTGGTGCTTACCAAAAAGATACTGACTGAAAAGCGAACAGTGCAGATCATGATCAGACAGATTGCATGGATGTGCAGGCTGATCATGATCTACACTGGTTGCAAAAGCAGAATCAGTCGTTTCCAGCATGATAAAATTAAGTATATTCACCATGCTGGAGATTTTTGGTTTCATTTTCGGACAGTTGTAAATTTTCTTATAGGAAACTGTCGAATATTTTGACAGAAGTTCTTGGTTATATGGAATACTAACTAAAGTACAGTTAACTTAGCAATTTAGCAACTAAGCTTAACTGTCCTTTGCTGTATGCTTCGAATATTGCTGAAAAATGTGATCATCATTGCAACTTTAACAAACACAAGAGCTGTCCGTAAGACAGTGCAATAGCTCTACTTTTTCTTCGAAAAGTCAAGCTAATTAAATACTGAAACAAGAGCTCGTCGAACACGAAATGCCCCCCTTGATGCATTTAGTAATTGCACAAGGAACAGAAATTATATGCACACTGTAAATAAGTATATATGTAAACCATGTGACCCACAGGGCGGAGCCATATTTGACCCTTGGGGAATAATTTGAATAATCTTAGTAGAGGATCACTAGATGATGTCATATACAAAATATCAAAGCACTAGGCCCTGTGGTTTTGAACAAGAGGTTTTTCAAAGCTTTTTCCTATATAAGGCTATATAAACCATGTGACCCTAGGGGTGGGGCCATATTTGACCCCAGGGAAATAATCTAAACAATCTTGGTAGAGGACCACTAGATTTTGCTACATACCAAATATCAAAGCCCTAGGCCCTATGGTTTTGGACAAGAAGATCAGAAACCATTTAACTGTTCCTGGCCAATGTGACCTTGACCTTTGACCTAATGACCTCAAAATCAATAGGGGTCATCTGCTGGTCATGACCAACCTCCCTATCAATTTTTGTGATCCTAGGCCTAACCGTTCTTAAGTTATCATCCGGAAACTGTTTTACTGTTCAGGGTCACTGTGACCTTGACCTTTAACATACTGACCTCAAAATCAATAGGGGTCATCTGCTGGTCATGGCCAACCTAACTATCAATTTTCCTGACACTAGGCCCAAGCGTTCTTGAGTTATTGCCTGGAAACCATTTTACTGTTCCTGGTCACTGTGACCTTGACCTTTGACATACTGACCTCAAAATCAATAGGGGTCACCTGCTGGTCATGACCAACCTCCCTATCAACTTTCGTGATCCTAGGCCTAAGCGTTCTTGAGTTATCATCCGGAAACTGTTTTACTGTTCAGGGTCACTGTGACCTTGACCTTTAACATACTGACCTCAAAATCAATAGGGGTCATCTGCTGGTCATGACCAACCTCCCTATCAACTTTCATGATCCTAGGCCCAAGTGTTCTTGAGTTATCATCCGGAAACCGTTTTACTATTCAGGGTCACTGTGACCTTGACCTTTGACATACAGACCTCAAAATCAATAGGGGTCATCTACTGGTGATGACCAACGTCCCTATCAACTTTCACGATCCTAGGCCCAAGCGTTCTTGAGTTATCATCCGGAAACAGATAGGTCTACATTCCGACCGACCGACCGACCTACCGACCGACAGACCGACCGACATCTGCAAAACAATATACCCCTCCTTTTTCAAAGGGGGGCATAATAAATATGACATACATGGTTGTGTTTGAACAAAACATGATGGTTTTCATCCTACACCCATTTTAAGCACACCAATTATTTCATTCCCAAAGGAAATACTAAACCACAATTAATTTCTGCCATCTGAGCAACTTTTTGTACTGTACCTTTCATTAAAATCTGTTTGGACAACAACTCCACCATTATTGCCATTAACAAATTTCAAACAGTGATGCATTCTGGGAAACGCAGCCTCATTATGAGATGTTGTCTGCTGGAAAGCCATCAACTGTAAACAAGTCAAGGTCACTTGTATGTCTGCATTTTTCAAGAAGGTCACTATCAATTCCTGGCAAGTTGCCCTGAAAAACACAAATTCACAAAACAAAATGAAAAATTAATTCTGATAAGGATTATTCAAACAAATGTATTCAATATCTACTTAATACCTTACTTTGACATAGTTTTAATTTTTATATGGGACCACAGGCAATATGATCTATGTTTTCTATTTTGAAACATAATGATCTGTGTTTTAACAGATCTTTTCAACAGCATAAAATTGTGGTTCAGGCCATAAAAGCTACTTCGCAAGGACACTAATTTATGGATAAAGGAATTTGAAAATAATCTATATGTTCATTTGGAACATGATTTCATAGACTGGCACAACTATTTAATTTCACAGTAGTTCATGTTAGTTCTGAGCCTTTTATCATACATCACTGTACAAAATTTGTTAAAATATTCATTTTCTGAACTTGTAAAACATAGTGATGTATGAAGCCTAACTGTTTCTTCTAAGGGAAGCTTACTGTGTTTGATGGAACTACACAAAAGATACCACACAAGTGTCTTTTCATACTGTATTTAATGTAGTAGGCTCTGCCAAGCATTTTATCTTTTTTATTCATGGAGATTAGTAAATTCAATGGAGAAAGACACAAATGTAATACATTTTTATCACATGTTGGCTTTTTTGCTAAAACATCGAAATTTCTCCTTTCTTATTACAGACAAAGTCAATTTGATCAACATCTTCTGTACTTTAAAAATGTCAACATCAAACTGTTATTTCAATAGCATAACACCAACCTTATGTTATGGCCTCATTTCACGTCTGTAACGTTGGCTTTATTTCACTCCCGCGATGTCAGATATGTTATAAAATATCTTAAAACAAAGTAGTAGGATCATTTTCCTGTATGTACTTTTAAATGTACTTTATGTCTAAAATGTTAATAAGCATAAATATCACCTATACAAAGAACTTGCTCAAATGATTTGCTCTTGAACAAAGCTAGGCCCACATCCCTATACCCATGAAAAACATATTTAAGCCGCATCATGAGAAAACCAACATAGTGCGTTTGCGCATCCGCGCAGTCTGGTCAGGATCCATGCTGGTCGCAAACACACTATGTTGGTTTCTCATGGCGCGGTTCATATTTTAAATCTCTCCAACACATACTTCATTAACCTTTAGCCTGCTGGCGGCAAGTGATTCTGCCTTTGTGATGTGCAGGCTGATCTTGGTCTGCACTGTTTGCTATTGAATCAGTAAATTTTTAGTGAACAACCCTTTGAATAATACCGCCATCGTTCGAGTATAGGTTGCACTCGTGTATAAGACGCAGTGAAAAAATATCAACGTATTTCTGGAAAAATGCTTATACCCCTGTATTGGTAGCAGAAAAACAAGAGGTGTCTGATGACAGCGCGCTCGTCTATTCGAAGAATTGATTGAAGAATGGTGTCAAAATATTTCCACGGATATTCAGACAAAAGAAATAAATAGATTAGACAAACAATGTTCCTGTATTACTTTGATTTTGGTAAGTTTTGCACTAAACGGCAATATATGAGCCAATTTCAAAGTCCAAAAAGGGCCATAATTCAGTCAAAATAGTTATGTACTCTTGCCTACAGATGGAAATCATAATGATAAACAAGTGTTCAAAGTTTAAAAGCAAATTGTCAAATAGTTTAGACAAAACATGGGCTTGTATGAAAACAGAACCAATTTCAAAGTCCAAAAAGGGCCATAATTCAGCCAAAATAGATGACAGAGTTATGTTCAATTTCCTACAGATAGAGACTATTATACTAAACAAGTGATAAAAGTTTCAAAGCCATATGTCAAACACTTTACAAAAAATATGAACTGGTACGAAAAACTTAACCACGATTTCTAAGTCAAAAGGGGCCATAATTCAGCCAAAATCCTTGATGGAGTTATGTACTCTTGCCTATAGCTGGACATGGTGATGGTAAACAGGTGTTGAAAGTTTCAAAGCTTTATCTCAAAAGACTTTGTCAAAATATGAACTGGTACGAAATATTAACCCAGATTTCTAAGTCAAAAAGGGCCATAATTCAGCCAAAATCCTTGATGGAGTTATGTGCTTTTGCCTATAGCTGGACATGGTGATGGTAAACAAGTGTTGAAAGTTTTAAAGCTTTATCTCAAAAGACTTTGTCTAAATATGAACTGGTACGAAAAACTTAACCAAGATTTCTAAGTCGAAAGGGGCCATAATTCAGCCAAAATCCCCGATGGGGTTATGTACTCTTGCCTATAACTGGCCATGGTGATGGTAAACAAGTGTTGAAAGTTTCAAAGCTTTATCTTAAAAGACTTTGTCAAAATATGAACTGGTACGAAAACTTAACCATGATTTCTAAGTCAAAAGGGGCCATAATTCAGCCAAAATCCTTGATGGAGTTATGTGCTCTTGCCTATAACTGGCCATGATGATGGTAAACAAGTGTTCAAAGTTTCAAAGCTTTATCTCAAAAGACATTGTCAAAATGTGGACTGGTACGAAAAACTTAACCAAGGTGTGACGCTGACGCCGACGCCGTGGTGAGTAGGATAGCTCTACTTATTCTTCGAATAGTCGAGCTAAAAAGGAATCTCTTGCTCTGGATTGTCCATATTTAGATTAAAACTACATGATTTAAGCTGGGAATTCTTCTCATGTTAATCAACATTGCAATATCACAAAAGGAATGTCAATCAATTTTTATAAATATGCAAAATCCTTAGGGTAGTATGAATTGTAATTTATCTCATAAAATTCACTTATCCAAATTTATGTTTGTCCGAAATTCTCTATAGTTTCTGACATGAACTCGCCGATTTTTGCTAAATCATGGTTGATTTTTTTGCATGTTGTGCAAGTATTTAAATTGAAAAGCATAAACTCGGTGTAAGCACTAAACTGCCGCATCCTCTGATAGCTCCATAAATACTGAGGCCAGCGAAAACGAAGGTACACTTTGGCAGGTGGCGGTAAAATGACGTAATTTTAAGACTGATTTCCATATTGTTTTGAACACTATGGATCAGCGACTATGATGTTATTGGTTCAGTCTAAAATTTTGCATGCACATGTTTACAATTGCCTCCAGGTATGATTAAATGATTAATTGTTTGCAGATTGTGACAGTAGGTGGTAAGATAATTAAAGCCTCGGGCGTGAATTTCTGGATAAACAAGGGGATTATAGACAACTATCAAAATTATGTTTGAAGACTAGAGTATTGATTTACGGGCTACTTGATATGGAGTTTCAAGTATTTTACTGCAAAATGTGTGAAAACACGTTGGGAAAGTTTTACACAGGTTATGGTGAGTTACAGAAATGCACTGTAAAATATATTTTAATGAAAAACACCATTTATTTATCTAAAGCTTTTACGTGAGCTCTTAATTTTACATTTTATACAAAACTGATTTAAGATCCCGGGTCCCGATACCAGCTATTACCTATGCCCTAGTCATAGTTAGTTATTCCCCCTTGAATTCTCTTAAATGTAAAGGTATGCGGTGTAAACAAAGATTGTTTTTCTTAATTTTTTGAGTCAGGGAAAAAATGTGGACTTGTTCCATACCTGTGTATAGGTCGCATCGGTCCTTCCTGACTAGAATCTCAGTAAAAAATGTGCGTCATATACTCGTACAATGACGTTAGGTGGTACTGCCCAACTTGAATGATGGACCAGTCCATTTTAGAAATTTTAGGTAAAGGTTAATTTAAATTGGTCCATTGTAAACTTCTGTTAGTGAAACATTCACTCAGAAAAATTTAAAGACTTACTTAAGTGCAGATATCCCTGGTTTCATGAAGACAAATAATTCATACAGAGTGAGAATCACAGGTTGTAGATGTGTAACCAACTGTGGATTATCCACACACCCAAACACAAAAACCTGAAATCCAAATAAACATCAAATTATCTGAGAAATATCCCAAGTATCTATAAAACAACGGCAGTCTGAGCGATGGCCACATTCCCCACCCGTGTGTTTTGTATTTGCACTTCCACTATTTTCCATCAGGGAAAAAGAAACATTAAATAATAACTTACGTATTTTTTAAAGATGTCTGCCCCTTATCATGCTGGACACAATTGACTCTACTTTTGCAAACAGTGTAGATCATGATCAGCCTGCATATCCATGCAGTCTGATCATGATCTGCACAGTTTGCCATTCAGTCAGTATATTTTTGATAATCACCCCTTTTAACAGTTAATGGTACTGTCCAAATTGAATGATGGACCAGTTCATTTTAGAAATTCAGCAGGGTAAAGGTTAAAGATGTTTTACGTTTCTGGAACACTGAAATACATGAAAATGAGTTCCTCATAAGTAATAGCTACGGTAATGACTTAATCCCTTATGTACTCTCCAGTTACAATTGATTTTTAATGGACCTATATATTCTAGCTTTGGTGAAAGGAGGCTCCTAATCATTCCCGCAGGATTTCATACACAGGTGGGAGCTAAGACAGAATTATCAATCATCTGTACGGTAAAATGATATCAAAGTCAAAGGCAAGTGATATCAAAATCAAGGGTAATTGCAAATCGTATCAAGTGATGCTAAACTCAAGTACAAGTCAATTTGCTTGCTAGTTACCCACTTTAACTTCAGTTTACAACTTTCTTTCAGCTATGCGGCATGGAAAGTATAGTTAACTATTTCATCTACCTTAGGTAATACAGACTTTTTCAATACAAGTAACTAAGACCTGGAAAATGCAACCTTTTTATACAGTAACTGTTCATAATTAATCAACTATATATATGCATATTTACGATGTCCAACACAGAAATTTCAAGTTCTTTAAGCACAACGTGATGTATTCTCTAATTCATGAAGTGACATAAACAAACTAAAGCTATGTCGATATAAATTACAGTGCACCGGTACCCGAGTAGCCATTTAGTACCTGGGTAGCAGCATTACCAGACCTGAAGCCAATGTACTCTAGAACTTCTCTTGGCTCTACAGGTACTGGCAACTTCATCACAACAACAAAATGTGGACTGATTTCAGACACATTGCCTTCTGTCAAACCATAACACAGAAGTTTCACTCAAGCTCTGATGTGTAGATCAGCAACTGCGAGTCCCTTCCATTAAACTTTATACATATGGATGTGTAAATTAATACCAGACAATATACCTTATGACAATCCTCTAAACACTGAGTAAACTGTGTCTCCTCTACAACAGTAATGCCACTGGTTGTCATAGCAACATCAGTACCTGGAATTATCACTAGTATTACAAACAAACCATCATTAATTGGTGCTATTAAAAACTTTTTTGTTCAGATAATATTCATTTTTCAATAAAAACTGACATCCTACAAGCATATTAATGATAAATATCTCAGACTTGAGAAGAAACCTAAAAACAACAAGAAACTACTTTTGAACAAGTGTATGTCCGCCATACTGCTTCACTTGAATGGAAGTGTTAACTGATATGTAATATCTGACTTAAATTGTAGTCAATTTTTTATAACATAATAAATTTACATAAAACTTATCAAATACTGGTTTATTTCAATAATATTGCTTGTGAAAGTTCTTAAACCCATTATGAAAACTACATTCATCAGTGCAGGTCTACACTATCTCAACTGATAGAAAGTTCATGAATCACAAACAAAAGACAGAAGACTTGAGCTCTGAAGTCATCATACAACCATAAACCAACAAGAGCGCCGCCAAGCGGGGCAATATACGCCCAAAGGCTTACATCATAGGATGGGAGCAAAATTTTAAGAACTTGACTGTTGTAGCCCCAAAGGACTGGAACTTTTACAACAAAAGGAAAACTTCAAAAAACAAATCTAAGTCCACAAAAAAAATATTCAAAGTGTACAAAAAAATCCTTATCAGGTACAGGTATGTAAAAATACACCTTAAAATTGGAGGTACCATCTATGTTGTACCACAGAAAAGTGGTCTCGGTTTTTCCCTACGGCCAATAATAAAAAAGTTTCAAAAAAAGCTATTTATAGTAACATAAAAGGGAAGTAATTCAAAAAAAAATTATTGTAAGTACAAAAACGAGATCTGCCAAATAAAAGCAAGAGCACTGCAATGCAGAGCAATATACACAAAGCAAAGTCATATATGACCTTTGACCCTTAAGTGTGACCTTGACCTTGAAGCGAGTCATCCGGAACATGTGCTCTGCACATCGTTACAATGTGGTGAACATTTCTGCCAAGTTTCTTTGAAATCCTTCCAGCAGTTCAAGAGTTACAGAGCGGACACGAAACAAACTGATATGACTTTTGATCCCTAAGTGTGACCTTGACCTTGAAGCAAATCATCCTGAACATGCGCTCTGCACGTCGTCTTGGTGTGGTGAACATTTGTGTCAAGTTTCTTTGAAATCCTTCAAGGGGTTCAAGAGTTACAGCACGGACACGAAACAAACTGATATGACCTTTGACTCCTAAGTATGACCTTGACCTTGAAGCGAGACATCCAAAACATGCGCTCTG
Organism: Mercenaria mercenaria; assembly: GCF_021730395.1. Lineage (NCBI taxonomy): Eukaryota > Metazoa > Mollusca > Bivalvia > Venerida > Veneridae > Mercenaria > Mercenaria mercenaria. Next base: position 25,973,661 of record NC_069366.1, on the reverse strand, counting down.
CACATCGTCTCGGTGTGGTGAACATTTGTGTAAAGTTTCCTTGAAATCCTTCAAGGGGTTCAAGAGTTACAGAGCGGACACGAAATTGCTAACGGACAGACGGACGGACAGATGGACAGACGGACACCAGCGTCATAACATAATACATCCCTTCGGGCGTATAAAAAGGCTGAATTTATTCATTTATTTTGTTGGGTTTAACATCGCACCGACACAATTATAGGTAATATGGCGACTTTCCAGCTTTGATGGTGGAGGAAGACCCTAGGTGTCCCTCTGTGCATTATTTCATCACGAGCGGGCACCTGGGTAGAACCACCGACCTTCTGTAAGCCAGCTGGATGGCTTCCTTACATGAAGAATTCAATGCCCCAAGTGAGGCTTGAACCCCACATCGATGAGGGACAAGTGATTTGAATCAAGGCTGAAAGTTGTCTGGAAATACATCAATACTGATGAAAGATAAATAGAAGAAAAGATATTGTGATATTCAAATGCCTGAATAAACAGATGAACAACCCCATAAAACTGGACGTTGCGGGACATAATTCCATACTTCAAGCACATTCACTGAAATTAATCTAAGACAATTTCATCTGTATAAAACTTGCAAACCTTCTCTATCCAGACACTTCGTTAGTGGCTTCAACATAGGCTGAATCAAGCATTTCTGTGTCAAATCGGGCTGTTGGGAAGCCATACTAGATATCGTGCTACATGCAACTCGAAGAAACTGGCGACACACCTGTCTATCCTGTATATGCAATAGTTCCAGTATCTGAAATAAAGTACAGGTGGAGTTCAACTCAAAAGTCTGTTTCAAGACCAACACAAAATTTATTTGTTTTCCATGTAATTATCTAAATGCTCTTTCATGTCACCATTTTTCTCAAGTGTATTCAATTTCATCATGATCTTTCTTAGTTTCTGTATCAGACAAACTAATTAATTCTATAGAATTAATACTGGGCAGAAAAACCACCTGCATTAAGCAAACAGACTGTGCCACCTGCATTAAACAAACAGACTGTGCCACCTGCATAGACTGTGCCACCTGCATTAAGCAAACAGACTGTGCCACCTGCATTAAGCAAACAGACTGTGCCACCTGCATTAAGCAAACAGACTGTGCCACCTGCATTAAGCAAAACAGACTGTGCCACCTGCATTATGCAAAACAGACTGTGCCACCTGCATTAAGCAAACAGACCGTGCCACCTGCATTAAGCAAACAGACCGTGCCACCTGCATTAAGCAAACAGACTGTGTCACCTGCATTAAGCAAAACAGACTGTGTCACCTGCATTAAGCAAAACAGACTGTGCCACCTGCATTAAGCAAACAGACTGTGCCACCTGCATTAAGCAAACAGACTGTGCCACCTGCATTAAGCAAACAGACTGTGTCACAGACTGTGCCACCTGCATTAAGCAAACAGACTGTGCCACCTGCATTAAACAAACAGACTGTGCCACCTGCATTAAGCAAACAGACTGTGCCACCTGCATTAAGCAAACAGTCTGCCACCTGCATTAAGCAAACAGACTGTGCCACCTGCATTAAGCAAACAGACTGTGCCACCTGCATTAAGCAAACAGACTGTGTTACCCTCTTAGCTAGCTGCTTTAAGGCAGGTTTTCTTTTAATAAGTCACTTAGATCACATGACCTGCTCAATATTATGATCATTGTTCTTGCATTTGGATATATCATCTCTGAAACAATATACAATTTATACAATATGTTTATAAAATAATAATGCATGCAAACTAAATTTCATTTTCACTTCATACTAGCTGAAATTTAAGCAAGAAAATACCAAAACCTTCAACCAATTAACATAATTATACATTAAAAGAAGAGGGCCATGAAAGCCCTTGGTAGCTCACCTGACTATAATCTTGAATGCTACAAGATAAGTTTGATCAAGAACCATTTCAGAAAGTAAGAAAGCTCCATGCAAGTATACTAACAAGAGATCACAGAGTGATCTTGGTGCCCACAATTGAGCCTTTTTGAATGTTCCAAATTTCAAGACTAGATCAAGGTCAAAGTTCATTTCGGTACACAAAACTGTGCATGTGGTCCATGCATGTGGTCCAAATTTTAAGCAGTAGCTTGAGAAATGTGAAAGTAGGTCACTAGATTAATTTCAAGGTCAAAGGTCATTTCTGTACACAAAACTATGCATGTGCTTCAAAGGCTGTAGCTTGAGAAATGTGAAAGTAGGTACTAGGTAAAAATCAAGGTCAAATTTCAATTCAGAACACAAAACTATGCATGTGGTCCAAATTTCAAGCCTGTAGCTTAATTGTGGAAGTAGGTCACTAGGTCAATCTCAAGGTCATAGTTTGTTTCGGTACACAAAACTATGCATGTGGTCCAAATTTGAAGGCTGTAGCTTAAGAATTGGGAAAGTAGGTCACTCTAAGGTCAAAATCAAGGTCAGATTTTATTTCCGAACACAAAACTAAGCATGTGGTCCAAATTTGAAGCCTGTACCTTCATAAATGTGGAAGTAGGTCACTAGGTCAATGTCAAGGTCAAAGGTCATTTCGGTACACAAAACTATGCAAGTGGGCCAAATTTGAAGGCTGTAGCTTGAGAAATGTGAAAGTAGGTCATTAGGTCAAAATCAAGGTCAAATTTTATTTCGGAACAAAAAACTATGCATATGGTCAAAATTAAATGTGTAAGTAGGTCACCAGGTCAATGTCAAAGTCAAAGTTATTTTGGTACACAAACCTATGCATGTGGTCCAAATTTGAAGGCTGTAGCTACAGAAATGTGAAAGTAGGTCACTAGCTCAAGATCAAGGTCAACACATGTCAAGGTTCATCTAGCCACTCAGAACTATACATTAGGTCCAAATCTGAATGTTATAGGTAATGACAAGAAGATTTTTAAAGTTTTTCCTTTTATAAGTCTATATCAACCATGTGACCCCCGGGGTGGGGCCATATTTGATCATAGGGAAATAATTTGGATAATCTTGGTAGAGGACCAATAGATGATGCTACATACCAAATATCAAAGTCCTAGGCCCTATGGTTTTGGACAAGAAGATTTTCAAAGTTTTTCCCTATATAAATCTATGTTAATTATAAAAATAAACAAAGAGACATAACTCACTCAAAAATTGTTGAACCAGTCTTATTTTCAGGGGGACACAACTAGGGTACCAATACATCATTCTGACAAAGTTTGGTCAAAATCCCCCCAGTAGTTTCTGAGGAGATGCGATAACAAGAAACTGTTAACGGACGGAAGGACGACAGAAGGACAACGGACCACGGACGCAGAGTGATTTGAATAGCCCACCATCTGATGATGGTGGGCTAAAATGTTCCTTGTGGTTCATTTACAATATTTTTCTATCTTCTAACCTGGTGACATAGATAATGACCCAATACAATATGCAGATCAGGTAGTAATTGTGGCCTACCAAGAGTTAACCCTTTTTTTTTTGGCTCTAACCTAGTGACTTGGTACTTCATCCTAGATTATCTAGTTTTAACCTTGGCCTAAATTTCATACAAACAAATATTCTGATAAGGTTTAATGCAGATCAAGTAGAGAGTCTTAACAAGAGGACCATGATGGTCCTGAATCGCTCACCTATCCCCACATGACCAAGTGCTGAACTGAGTATGACGTCGTTATTTCTATCATTTGACATAGTGACCTAGTTTTTGAGCACATGTGACCTAGATATCATCAAGATAAAAAATTCTGACCAATTTTCATGAAGATCCATTGAAAAATATGGCCTCTAGAGAGGTCACAAGCTTTTTCTATTATTTGACCTAATGACCTAGTTTTTGAAGGCACGTGACCCACTTTTAAACTTGACCTAGATATCATCAAGGTGAACATTCTCACCAATTTTCATGAAGATCTCATGAAAAATATGGCCTCTAGAGAGGTCACAAGGTTTTTGTATTTTTCGACCTACTGACCTAGTTTTTGACCGCACATGACCCAGTTACGAACCTGACCTAGATATCATCAAGCTGAACATTCTCACCAGTTTTCATGAAGATCCGTTAAGAAATATGGCCTCTAGAGAGGTCACAAGGTTTTTCTATTTTTAGACCTACTGACCTAGTTTTTGACCCCACGTGATCCAGTTTCGAACCTGACCCAGATATCATCAAGGTGAACATTCTGACCAATATTCATGAAGATCTCATGAAAAATATGGCCTCTAGAGAGGTCACAAGGTTTTTCTATTTTTAGACCTACTGACCTAGTTTTTGATGGCACGTGACCCAGTTTCGAACTTGATCTAGATATCATCACGGTAAACATTCTGACCAATTTTCCTGAAGATCCATTGAAAAATATGGCCTCTAGAGAGGTCACAAGGTTTTTCTATTTTTAGACCTACTGACCTAGTTTTTGACTGCACATGACCCAGTTTCAAACTTGACCTAGATATCATCAAGGTGAACATTCTGACCAATTTTCCTGAAGATCCATTTAGAAATATGGCCTCTAGAGAGGTCACAAGTTTTTTCTATTTTTAGACCTACTGACCTAGTTTTTGATCCAACATGACCCAGTTTCGAACTTGACCTAGATGTCATCAAGGTGAACATTCTGACCAAAATTCATGAAGATCTCATGAGAAATATGGCCTCTAGAGAGGTCACAAGGTTTTTCTATTTTTAGATCTACTGACCTAGTTTTTATCCCCAATTGACCCAGTTTCGAACTTGATTTAGATATCATCAAGGTGAACATTCTGACCAATTTTCATGAAGATCCATTGAGAAATATGGCCTCTAGAGAGGTCAAAAGGTTTTTCTATTTTTAGACCTAATGACCTAGTTTTTGACCCCACGTGACCCAGTTTCGAACTTGACCTAGATATCATCAAGGTGAACATTCTGACCAATATTCATGAAGATCTCATGAAAAATATGGCCTCTAGAGAGGTCACAAGGTTTTTCTATTTTTAGACCTACTGACCTAGTTTTTGACCCCACGTGACCCAGTTTCGAACTTGACCTAGATATCATCAAGGTGAACATTCTGACCAATTTTCATGAAGATCTTGTGAAATATATGGCCTCTAGATAGGTCACAAGGTTTTTCTATTTTTAGACCTACTGACCTAGTTTTTGATGGCACGTGACCCAGTTTCGAACTTGACCTAGATATCATCAAGGTGAACATTCTGACCAACTTTCATAAAGATCCCATGAAAAATGTGACCTCTAGAGTGGTCACAAGCAAAAGTTTACGGACGCACGCACGCACGAACGGACGGACGGACGGACGGACGACGGACGCCGCGCGATTACAAAAGCTCACCTTGTCACTTTGTGACAGGTGAGCTAAAAAGGTTTTCCTATTATTAGATCCAGTGACCTATTGTTAGACTTCATAAAGACAAACATTTTGACAAAGTTTCTTGTAGTTTGGCTAGAAATGTTGCACCTGGTATGTCATTAAAGTTTTTTCTATGATTAGACCTAGTGTCCTATCTTTTCACCAAATTATTACGTTTCAAACTTGACCTACCGGTAGATTTATAGACCAGTTGGAAAATGTGGTTTCTAGATTAATGGTATTCTACGAACTGACCAGAAATATTACTTTCTGACCCCAGATAACACAGTTTCAAACTTAACAGCCTAGACTTCATAAAGGCAAACATTCTGAAGTTTCATAAAGATCAGGTAGTGTAGTTTTCTGGAGTGCTCACAAAATTTTCTCTGACTTTTATCTATTTACCTTATTTTTATCCATTTCTAGAGTTCCTTAGATTATATAAAGACAAACATTCTAACTAGGTATCATGTAAATCAGGTTGAGACATGGCCTCTAGAGCTTTATCAAGGTTTCTCTATGACTTTACCTTTTGACATTTATTGATCCCAAAAGATCAAGTGCCAATATCTGCGATTTTAATTTACTGAAACAATCATTCTGAAAAATTTTAATACAGGTTGCATGAAAGTTGTGACCTCTGTATTGTTAACATTAACACTATTGAGGCCAGCCAACATTGCACAACTGACACAACGAGACCAAAGTGCTCAAGGTGAGCTAAAAATGGAATAGTTAATCAACCTGTGGAGCTACTTTTCTGTAATATTCCTCTATAGACAGTGACTGTACTGGGCAACATGCGATCACCTTGGCAACAGCATCACATTTCCTCCAATCATTAGCTTCCGTCATACCTGTATAATATGCTCATAAGTAAGCAAGATATAGAAATTTCCTCATTGGGACACATTAACAACTGCAGTGCATAAACCTCCCAGGAGTCTTCTAAAATCATCAATTTGAAATCTGTTCTGAGATAATTTAAAAAAAAAAAACGAAATATTATTTTTTTCTTTTTTACCATGGACTAATATAGTTGAAACTCGATATCTCAGACTGGCTTATCTCAAAGTTCCAGCTATCTCGAAGACATTTTCAAGTCCGCTACCAAAACCATGAGCACAAAATTTATTTTATTATGAGATAGACATTTTCAAGTCCGGTACCAAAACCATGTGCACAAAATTTATTTCATTACGAGATAGACATTTTCAAGTCCTGTACCAAAACCATGTGCACAAAATTTATTTTATTACAAGATAGACATTTTCAAGTCACCATGTGCACAAAATTTATTTCATTAAAGTAAAATTTTGGTTATCTCAAAGTAAAACCCCAGATCTCTTGGATTTGAGATAAAACTGTACAGAGCAAAATTGTTCTGTCATCAGGATTCACCTTTTCCCATCCCTGGGGCATCTAACATCCCCCTGAGAACACTTTGCACGCCTTTGGGCATCATCATTACAGCTGTCAGTCTTCTCCCACACTCTTGTCTCAACCACTTTGGGGCTTGTTGTAATACTGGTGCATTCTGACATTGTGGTGCCTGAAAATAGCAGCTCAATCAAATCATATTTTGTGGTCAAATCCCAGTAAACTTCCACCTGTCTTTAATAAAGCAGTCATCACTTTCAACAAAACAACAGGCCAATATGTGAAGTATTTGATCTGTGATAAGCAACTACCTCTTTTTAAAGGTAATGTTCTATTATAAGTAGCTGCTTGATAAAGCTTCAACAGTTAAAATTTTACAAAAATTAGACATTTCATCACCTCAGCACAAAAAAAAACTGGTAAGAGCTTCTTTATGTCAATGCAGTTATCTGAAATCCCAATACATTATATCATGGTACAGCAAATATGATAATACCTTAGTTTTAGGCCCCCCTTGCAGCAGCATCAGTGTCTTCACTAGTAATGGTGGATAAACTTTTACCAGCAAATCTTCTAGACATTTTTCACAATACTTAAAATCTATTTTATCAACTATCTCTTCAGATTTTCCTTTTGTATCTGCACCATTATCTGTTTTAGACCTTTCATGATCTTTTTCAGCAATTTTATTTATCATCATCATCTTTGCTTTCATCAAATTGTGCTCTAACAAAGTCAACAATTGTTGCAGGATTCATGTTCTGAAATGATTCTTCTTCTCTTACATTTTCTTTAGACTTTTCTACTTGTGAGTTATCTGCCCCTTGTCCATTCTCAGATGACTCACTTGAAATATTCGATTTATGTAGGTCCCGTTGCTTTCCTATGTGTGCCAGCTGAAATAAAGCTGCTAAAATATCAACCAGATGTTGTGTTAGTATCAATGTGCCTAGAGCTGGGTTTGTCACACATGACATCAATACTTTCATACAGCAGAATAATTGGACATTTCTCTCCTGTTCTGAAATGGTTTCCTTATCTTCAGCCATTTTTACAAGAGCACAGAATCCAGACCTTAGTTCTAATGGTATACCTACACCTTTATGCAAACATGGACAAATACCTAAACAAACAATAAATTGTGTAGCTCCTTTGACCAACTTTTGTTCATTAAAGCTCAACGTGTCTGGTGTCATCTTTGGAGCTTTTATTTCTTTTACTTCTGAAGTTGCAGTTTTATTGTAGGCATCTAGGCTTCCACATATAGATACCTGAAGGAGGTGAAGAGTCTTCAAGCAGTACAAAACGTATCTCCATCTTGAAGAGCATTCAGGGGGAATAACTACAGCTGTATCAGAATTCCACCAAATAAGTAACTTCTTGAAGCTGGCATCTGATTTCAAAACCGATTCCAGTTTAACAACGTTGGCTAACAAAATTTCATCTAACTTCAATGCAGCATTCAAGTCTAAAAAGAAAGATGGAAAACAAGAGCTGTCAGTTGACAGCGCGCTCGACTATTCTCAGTGCTTGATAGTATAATATAAGCTATGAGTAAAACTTTAACATTACAATAAGCATATTCTAAGTCGAAAAGGGGCCATAATTCAGTCAAAATGCTTGATAGAGTTGCCTCCTCCTTTTTACAGACTGGGGTCATGATGGTAAACAAGTATGCAAAATATAAAAGCAATATCTCAATGGACTGATGGAAATATTTAGGGTGGTACGCAAACTTTAACATTTGTGTGATGCTAACGCTAACGCTCATGCTAACGCCGACGCCGGGCGAGTAGGATAGCTCTCCTAGTCTTCGAATAGTCGAGCTAAAAAGGTATGAAATAAGTTTTACAATTACTGACGTCTGACTAAAGGCTGATATGCGTACACATATTATAAAGATAAGCTTGGGTTGTTTTTACCTCTACTGCTGCTGTGGCCTCCTGCACTGGCTGTAGTAAGGATCTGTAGGGCTGATATCACAAGAGAGGGGTCCAGGACCTCTGTCACTGTATGCTCTGCCATCACCAGTACATGCAACGGCCTAAAATAACACAAGAAAGAAGTGGGGAATAAATCAAAATCATACCCATTTAGCATTATGCTGGCTATTTATTGCCTTTTTAAATCAACTGGTTATTTTGAAAAAGAAAGATTGTCAACACTGTATGACACATGACACATTCCCCTTGAAACACATCACAGAAATATAACGCAATTAACTGCTGTCTGTAGTTCTAAGTGACAGCACATTCACTTGTAGGCAAACTGTTTCTTATTTATGTGCCTGAAGAAGGTCAAGTATTAACCGAAGCACAGAGAAACAAATACATCAACATCACCTACCTTAGGCTGTTTGTTTTTTAACCCTTGGCTTACCCAGCTAAATTTCTAAAATGGACTGGTCCATCATTCAATTTGGGCAGCATCACTTATTAATTAAAGGGATGTTCACTGAAAATTTACTGACTGAATAGCGAACAGTACAGACCATGATCATCCTGCATGGACGTGCAGGCTGATTTTGGTCTGCACTGGTTGCAAAGGCAAAATCACTTGCCACCAGCAAGCTAAGGGTTAAAGTACTCTTCCACTCCTGTAACTTTGTTATTATATTTAAGCTTGTTGCCATATTTCGATAAGCTGACATTAGAAAAATGTTGTTTAACTATTTTCACATTTATACAATTTGGTACAATGCTTTTTTCAATTTTGTTGTGATGGCATTTCACACTGAAAGACATTTTAATACTAACCACGATATCACAGAACACACTACCATGACACGCTATTACCTATGTCATTTAGGTTAGTATCAAAAAGGACTGGCTAGTCATATGGTTCCATGTGATATGTGTAAACGTTCAAATCATATCTGAGTCAATTCCAACAAGACAAACATGCTATATGTGAGATTTCCAAATGGATTTCTGTATGGTGTTTTAATCTGCGGTGCAGATTTGTTGGCGCTTTTTTAAGTGTTTTGAATTAAGTGTCTTGAATTGGCACAAATCACATCAGCTTTGCCTTGAAATGCCGCCGCTAAAATAAAACCCTTAATAATGGGAAACTGTTCTAATATAACTCAAAGTTCAACTGTTCTATGTGGTTATCACTGTATAAATGTCCACACTACCAAGCTACATAACTTTTTACCAAACAATATTTTAAAATCCTGTTTAAAATCATGGTTTCAAAATTTATCCTGACAAAATCCGAAAAAAAACAACTGTCTGTTGGTGCTGATTTGTCATATAAAAAAATATACTTGCCTAATAGTATATGATATCAGGATAAAAGCACATTATATTCTATCCCTTAAAGAGTGTAATGTTGGGCGCAAAACTGTTTAATCTGGCAAACAGCACTACTTGTTGCATAGCAACCAGTTCCAAGTTAAATTCATTTTGTGACTTTTAATTTCTGGGTTACCTTATTGCAGCTGTTCAATCTTATCGTTTTTATGTTTGATTAATATGAAATAAGGCACTGCCACAATCGGGAATCGATCCGACTTCAACTCATCCCGTAAGATTTGAAAAGAACTGTCTAATGACAGCATCAATTCCGTATCATTTTAAAGGTAGATTTTGGAATAAAAACAACACTGCCCATATTTGTACTGATGTGCAAGACGTTGCGGTTCAAACAAGTTATGTGGACGCTTGATAGGCACAAGGAAAAAACGTATTCTTCCAAAAAATCTGAAGTCAGACACGTGCCTGAAGGACACATTTTTTTAATTCAATAGTATATATCTCATTCGGTAAATCGCATGTTACCACAGAGTGATCGATTGCGATTTTCGCCGCTTTGCGACAAAATTGGTAGAATCAATTCCCTATTAAATTATTAAATAGTGTGTCCAATTTAAAGCTCAACTCTGTCAAAATTTGGCACAGATAAAAAAAATTTTTAAAAAAGGGTGTAGTGTTCTTGAGCATAAAAAGTCAAGAGATGCCAGCATTCAATCGATCATTTACATTTTCTTTTGACATAAATGACAGAGACTTACGAAATTAGTTGCAGGGCTCTCGTTTGCTTTTTGGGACTGGGGCCAGGGTCCATGCAAGGGGGGAATTTCGCATGATTTTTCAAAAAAATTCTTTTGAGGGGGAATTTCAAATGCGAAAAGAAATCTACATCTACATCTACGGGGATACTCCCAACAATCAATTTCTGATCATAACTGGGAGGTCGGGGCAGTTATTAAAAACATGTTGCTATGTTACATGATACATGATATGCAAACAAATATAAACATTCTTTTCCACTTTACTGACCCAAACCTGAATTTGGTTAATTATAAACTCTGCTGTATGAATTCTGCCAAATATAAACAACCTTATTCAGACATCACACTTTGTATTTTTTTCTCTGAGCCACTGAATTTTCGGAAACAATAAAATTTTAAGGCCAACAAATCAACTGCAAAGCGCTTAGCACAGATGTTCTTGGACTTGAGGGGGGAATTTTTTTTTGAAATAGGGTGAAAAAAACATACCATTTTGAGGGGGGAATGGGGCCGATATTCGGCCCCAAATTTTGCCAAACGAGAGCCCTGAATTGGCACTAATGGATTAGGCAAAATGCTGTTAAATTATAACAAATCCATGACATTTTTAGTTTTTAATAACATCTTGGGCATTATTTCAAATGGAAATGTTTTCTGCTGATTCGATGGCCATTATGAGTTACAAGGGAAGATTTCATGAACAATTACTTCTACTCATTAATTGATAATAAAACAAGATATTTTAAGCTGATTAATTGACATGTCAAAATCTAACCAAATAAAACTTCATCAGTAAATTTTATGTTTAAAAACACAATTGATTTGTTGTTCATACACATACAAGAGTCAAAAAAAATAATTTTCATCTTGTATCAAAACCAACAAAAAAGTGGTGGTTGTTGCTACATTTGTGTGGAATAATAACAGTTTTATATTTGATATCGACATATACTGAACAACTGATACTGGTTTTATAGCTATTTCGAGCTATATATAGCTAGATTTAGCTATACAGCTAATGTGTCAGTTTTCTGGGACCTGCACAACCCCAGGCCCAGGCACTTCCTACTCACGACAGATTTTCAGACTCCTGTGTTTCCACAGACATATGATTATTCAAAATTAATGTAGAAACAACCGTCTTCACAACAAAATTTTATTACAGATAAAGAATCTCATACTACTTACTCTTTCAAATTACAATATTATTCAAATCCGTGCTGCGAAATAACACATTACAAATGGCATGGTCTGAACAAAGGGAAATAACTTTTCCGATTACAGGAAAATAATGGGCGCACTAGATCACCCGAGTTCACCTGAGTGACACGAGTAACAATTGTAGTCCGAACGCTTTATCGAGTAACTGAAAATGATGGAGAACGTTACCTATATCCTAACAGTTCAAAAGCTTCTGAGCTGTAACAATAATAAAGAATGTTGCAACTTTTGACACATAATTTTCTAAAATAAACAGCTGATCAGACGAGACAGTATCTCTCGTATCAGAAATTGTGTTGAATTAGTGGTCTACATGTATATGTTTTATGTATGCGGTATAGTGCTGTAAGTTGATTGTATTGTCGCTGTGTGTATCTTAAATAATGTTTGCATTTGCATTTTCAATGGCAATGAAATAAATGATTTTTGTGAAGAACCTAATATAGATATGTTTGATGACATAATGAGGACAGACAGTCTGGTATCGTTGTTAGAGATGAACTGGTACGACTTCTGTCAGAGTGAAAAATCAGCCTGGGTTATTATCAATCGACATTTCAGATTCTGGTATCAAGTAACACTTGGAAAATATGTTCAGCCCATAATGTTTAATAGACTAGAAATTTCTATTTTATGTTAATTTATACTTTAATTCATTTCTGAAGTAAGAGCTACAACTTATATTAATCCTCTTATGTCTAAACATGACTCTACTACCCCGAACCATTTCAAATTAAAAAGGTGTTTGCTATAATTATTTCTTTTTTTTTCATTGTTGTGACTGAAATTTATTTAAGGAAACAGTGGAGACCCTGATCACATGTTCTGTTTTGCAGTGTTCAACTTAGTCGGCACTGTTTGCCAAGACCCATGTATAGGACACAGGGCATAATAATCACTCTGGACGATAACCATTGCCACGCATGTCGCGGTGAGACAATCCACTTTCCACATTTTAGCTGAATGCCAGAGATGTTGACCTATCACATAAGCTCAACTCTGCTGTCTCTATTCCCCACTGTTAATGATTTTTTTTTTTAATGAAAATGTTTTTCTTTAATATGACTAAATTCACCATGCTCACAAATAGCACATAACAAACAGTATGCTTTTTTTTCAAACGTTGTACGTAGTACAGCCATGAAATATGCTAAATGCTAGTTTGACTTTTAAAAGACCAAGTACCAGTTCTTGATGTTGTTCAATTGGGTCCAACACCATTTCCTACAATCTTATTACCATATATGACTGACAGTCACTAATGGTAACAAATGTTCACTCTCCCTGGCAAGCTTAGCAACCTAAGTGCACCTTCATAAGGAACTGACAACTCTACATTCGCATGAACTGAGGTAGACTGCATATGGCCACGGAAGGAATTTCTTCGCTAACCGGATCAAACCCGTGACCTTTGGACTGGCAGTACAGTGCATCAACTACTGAGATGACTAGACAACATTACCATATGTGTCTGTGGTAAGAAGGTTTGTCGACAAGTAGGGATGTTGAATTTTTTACTTATAACCTCAACATCAATGTGTGGCTTCTTTTATGGATTATTTGTCCTTATCACCCATTACGTGTTCTTAAATCTAGATATTTTTTCTCAAAGTTGTCCCTTGTGAACTTAGAAAGAAAACTTACAAGCTTTAAGAATCAGATCGAGAACCCTCGAAATATGCTTGATATTGATGTTACTGTAAGAATCAGATTTCTCAGCCTCTGTCCTATTCAGCAGTATTTACAGAGGGGGCATGACAAAAGAGCATTTTAAAGTTACTCTGCATTTAGAAGAAAGTAAAAGGTTTTAAAAGAACATTGACAGCACGCTCCACTATTGGAAGGCAATTATCAATATAAATAACTTTTTGGTTCTAGAATTGAAATAATAATTCAAGGATTATTTGACTTGATTCTACGACCTGGCTTTAAAACTCTGAATAGTTTTCAACCCAGTACCGCCCTTAGTTTTGGCAAGAGCATATTGACTATAAAAGGGACATAACTTTGCCAAAATTAAAGCGAACGTTATGGGACTTGATGTTTGTATCTTACTTTACAATCCTGAAGACATGTGAGAAATTTTAACCCAATGCCCCCATTAGTTTTAGAGATAGCAACTTGCATGCACACCCTTCAATATCTATGCACAAGAAAGAGGGCATAACTTATCCAAAATAAATCGCCCGGGTTACACGAGTTATACTCGAGTAATACCCAGGGTGACTCGGGTTAGCTCGAGTATGTATGCCGAACGCGCCCATTGATGAAATTACCATATGACCTATTAGGTTATAACACACTAAATAGATGTTGTTCTTTATTCTATATAAAATTGACCTAATTCCAATGACCGCAGCACTCACCAGGACCCTTTTTAAATGTCTGTAACCTACATTGTCTTGAAGAGTATTGTCAGTGCTAACTAAAAATCAAAAGAAAAGTGGGGGTCATGTTTGATGCAAAAAAAATAATTCCAGTCAAACACACAAACTGCAAAATCAGCTAAAAAATGAGACCCCAAATTACACTGGTGGTGTATGATCCAAGTTTCCATGAAAAATTTTGTCATGTTGTTATTTCATTATGAAAATGCTACCTACATGTCAAGCATAGATCTGTCGAGTAATTTTAGCAAAAAATTGCAAAGAAAATAAGGAAAATAGCTCTACAGAGCAAAAAAACTGAGGACTATTTGTATCCGCCATTATGCGACTACCTTTTTTTTCGCGCCATTTTTCTATTTAGTGTCTGTATGCCATAATTATGTTGACATGATGTTAAATCCAACGAAAACAACAACAAAAAACATATTAATGTAGGAGATCATGTAATTAACACCCCCAAATTCATCATTTTTAAACTTGTAGAGAAGAATTATATTTAAAAATTATTAAATCCCACAACACGTGCATGGGAACTCCTGAGTAAAACACATTTTATCCTTTTCTGAATATCAAGTTAATATATACCCGAAAATAGAAATGAAAATGCCCCCCCCCCCCCACCCCCAATCCCCTTATTACCTGAAATACTGAGTATACATAGTTGCTAACGAGGGGGCAAAAGTGGATTTCCGGTGTAATCAGGTATGGAGGAAATTCTGGTCTCACTTGAGAAAACTGAAAAAAGGTGAACGTTGTTGACACTCATAATTTAGGGAAGTAAACCAAAAGGATGTTATGATAAAAGATTCATAACGATATTGTTTATAATGTAAAATTCATACTCAAAATATCCATTCAAACGAGACTATACCGAACCGCTGTCACACCCACTCGATTAACAAAATTTAGTCTTGAAACTTTTTGAACACATCAACCCCCACCCGGACCCCCGTATCAATTGTAATATGCATGCCACGGAATGTGTTATATAATCGTTCTTTTCTTGTATATCGTCCATCGGCATTATATCGGCAAAAATCGTGAAGTCCTTTATTCAAATGACTAACTGTCAACAGATAGCGATTTTCATTTTAAAGAATACATTGATCAGTATTTCATCATAAGATCTCTTACAAGCCAAGAAAAATATGTGCTCTAAATGTGCATACCACTGTTGTTAAAAGACAGATATATTCCAGGCAAAACAGCCACCAAATCGATTATCTCATATAAAGGTAATATTTGTTGAGGTTGTAGAGGTTGGATGAAGAATAAATAAATTCAAATTTATCACCAAAAGTATTAAATTGATAAATTCAAATTTATCACCAAAAGTATTAAATTGAATATGTGCTTACCAAACTTTGGAAATTAATCCAGTTTTTAAAGCAAAGCAACAAAATATTGCACTAGAGTATGTCAATTTTGATAAATGAATTGGCAGGAAATCTATTGTTTGTTTTCCTTACATTTATCTATTACCGACCAAAATCGCCGAAAACGAATCTCTAATTTCCATAGCGGATCTGTAGAACGATGATCTTGATATACAGTTCCGGATTTGTTTTCCATTCCCTTTCATAAACCTTGTCTGAAAACATCTCAGACTGAGCCTCTCTCAATAATAAAAAATGCAGACTTTCGCAGTGCCTTGCAGGTTTCCAAAAGGTAATATCAAAGTTTTTATATTCTAAACCCCCAGTCAGCGATCTGATATTTTCACACTTCTAACTCAATTATCTTTATTATCTGGTTATGCGGATTCAGTGAGTTGTTGATCATTCATCAGCAAATATGGGATGGTAAGTAATACGTACATTTTTACTTCTTAAGCTATAAATAGGTCTTATATATCACTTTCTGACCTTCTGATGAATATAGTTAATGTGTTCGTTCTGGAACTTCTCGGCGCCCCGTTACCAAAAAATTGAATTTCATTTAAAATCAATAAATAAGTTATAACCTAAAAATACCCAGTGCGACCATTTATGTTATAAAGACAGCATCCTACTTTATTTTAGGGAAACAATTGTTGAACTATTTCTTAGGAGTTTTACTACTTGCAACGAGAAGTGGACTAGTTATATATACGCATTTTATATTATTCGAATTGTTGCTTATTTTTTCCTTGCAAATCAGCAGGTGAAAACATCAGGACTTCCATAAAGGTACGTTTAATGGCTTAGTCTATAGATAATGAAACAGAATGTGGAAAACAACAGATCGCCCAACACGACATAAACGAAAATGTTGCAGGCTTGGTTTGATTGAGTCTGTTTACGGACGGTAGTGGCGATGCAAGCTACCGCCCATGCCCTCTGGCCCCGGGTTGAGCAGAACTCAACATTTAAACATGTTATAAGTACCAGCTTGTAATTTAGAGTCATCCGCAGATGTATAAAAGACATGTCCGATAATACCAGATCGATGCTAGTCATTATTAGATATGGTATATATGTCAATATTACCCTGATGAAGCCCGGTATATCAAAATTGTAATAGTTTTTCGTGATTGATGGTATTTTTCTAATAAATGTCAAAATAGGGTAAATACAATAATCAGCAGTATTTTTGATTTTGAGATATAGTTTAGTATATTAGAATTATGAGAGAGTTCATTTGCAATGTATTATTTAGAGAGGGCATTTACGGAGGTTATGATTAGGAGGATAGAAATTCAAATGTTTTAGTGTTTGTTAATCTGTGTCATACAAAAAATATCAACGAACTTGTATTTTAGCACGGATTTCAAACAAATATCATTGAAAGAAAGTACAGGTACCGAGTGACGGACCTCTTTGTAACTTCATAAGTCGGTTGTTACGGGAGATCTTAATCCATTTAAAGGGATGGTCAGCATATGTCGTATTTGTGCGTTTTAGAGGTGTTGCATATTCCATTATCTTTCATGAACAGGGTCGATCGAACCGGATCTGCAGTTATGTTGCTTGGCTGCGTAGATATGCTTCCATAGGATCTATAGATTTCTATTAGTTTTCTTCACTCTCTTGTGTTTGTACTTTTTAAATTAGTATTTCAAGACTCTGACGTTCTTTTTTAATGTTACCCACTTTAGGGCTAGCTTCAAAAAGAATATTTTTGAACAAATGTACATTCAGGTTAATACGTATTTTTGTTAATGTAGTTATGCATATTTGATAAACTTGAAGTGATGGCGTAACATCATTTATCCAGAAAACTGAAAATAAATCGTGGATTCGGCGTACGGAAATGAAAATCATTTTCTGAATTTATGACAACCCGTGAGTGTATCTATATGGCACTGTTACAATCTTTCTAAAGTTAAAATATGATATTAAAACATCTGACACGTTAAATAATTCAAAATAATGTCTTAAAATAAGCTTGAAATGTGCCGGGCACTTTAATCATGGTCAAATATCTCAAAAATAAGCACACGGACCTATGCATTTTATTTCACCATATTGAAGACCATACATTTATTTACAACTGTAAGTCATTTCATTAAAATCTACAGTGTAGAAAAAGTTCTATTCGCTAACATGTTATGAAAGTTGTGATTTTCCCATAAACTCCCATTATGAAATGTTGATGAGATCCAAATTTTTCAAATTAGTCTGGCAAATAATCAAGCACACAACACTAATTTTTTTATTTGCTGAATGTTCAAAGTATATTCTAAAGTTTTGAAAACTCAGGGTTTAATCAAATTCTGTACTGGTATTGAAGAAAAAAATCGATCCGAACGTGCAGAACTACCTTAAATTGATTTACGCTTTATGATTTTTATTTAATTTCTTATATTTCTTATTATATTCATCCATTCCGTACATGCAGACATGTTAAAAATCGATATCCGATTAGCTCATACGTACTTTGCAATACCATTGTTGGTGTTTCTTACATCTTTTGCTTAATTAATAAACATTATTTTATTTTTCATTCCTTGGGTTACAATCTTCAAGCTTTTAATGATCATGATCACGCGCGGATAAATCAAAATAGAAAATTCAACAATATAAACATTGAAACAACTTTATTAGAGCATTATAAACAATTAGAAAACCTTATGCCAAGTTATATGTTTACAATGATGTATTTTATTTAATGGTAATAATTGTATTCTTATCTTTGTTTATATACACAGGGTTTTGAACAGTAAAAATTATCCTCCATCTGTCTAAGAGTAAGAGGTCCCAGGTCCACTTATAATTATGAATACTGATTTAAGACATGCATTATGCTTCTGAATAAAGTTGCCATTATATTACATGGTTTTTAGCTCCACTATTTAGAGAATAGGGGTGCTAATCTACTGGCCCCGGCATAGGCGTGAGCTTCCGTAGTAAAAGTTTTTCGGCAACCTTTGTTTTAAGCAGTGGCTAGAGAACCAGAATCGGTTTCCGACAGCAAACTTATTTGTCCGGAACCAGTTCTCTAGCCAAAGTACTGTTCATAGGCTATTGAACCAGAATTTTATTTCTATGCATAAAGCAGTCGAACTAATCCGACATATACAGTTCGTGTTATATTGTGACGGTCAAACTGCGGTGGCTGCAAAAGTCAGAAATTAAAAAGCAGCCACTCAGCGACAGTAAGCTTGTCTATGCATAAAGTTGCCGAAATTCTTATCATGCATATATTGTCTTAATTAATTTTACAATGCCCTTGCATTAATCTGTGTTTACTGTGTCTCCAAAAGTGTACTCGCCGCATACTGTCCGCAGTACATTGTTTAAACTTTAAGTTATTTATTTTCCGCATTCATTCGTACTAGTCATGCTAGTTTATATCATTCCAATATGCGGCAAGTACACTTTTGGAGACGCAGTAAACGCAGATAAATGCAAAGGCATGGCTTGCTGAAATTGTAAAATTAATTGAGATAATAACATGCATGATACTTACCAAAAGAAACAAAGTGAATTTCAACAGCTTTATGCATAGAAATAAAATTCCGGCTCCCTAGCCTATGCACGGTACTTTGGATAGAGAACCGGTTCCGGATGAATAAGTTTGCTGTCTAGGGAACTGATTCCAAAATTAAAGTGCTCAAATAAAAGAAATAAACAATTTACTAAGTATATTATTTGTTGTTTATTACAATATTATGTGTAATACGAAGTGACCAGACTTCGATTGAAAGAGAGGTCATTTCAAGAGTTTCACACTTAGGTAAACAGCATAAGACTTTGCTAGCAGATATGCTTTTGCAATGACCTCTTTTTCTTCGAAGTCAGGTCTGTAGGAGAGATCACCGTGACGTCACGTGTTAACATCTGTTTATCTGGTGGTGGGCAAAACAATGTTTCTACACATCCTTTGTGTATGGGATCGGAATTTTTAATAACTTTTTCACGTATTTATGGATTTTCAGAATTTAAAAAGTTTTGAAATACAATTTTCAAAATTTCGTTTTTTCTATTTTTTAAATGAATAACTGTTTTAAATGACATACAATTTAAATAACGGCGTAGTGATGTTCAAAACTTTTAGAAAAACATTGCAAGTTAAGCGTTCATAATTAATCCATTTTATTTCGAAATAACAATTAAAAGTAACTAATAAATTGCTTGTTTTAAAAACTTTCCATTGATAAAAAAAAATTATTGATAGAATTTGCGTTTTAAGAAAGTTTAGTCCGTAACAATAACATCACTTTTTACAAATAACATGGACGTTCGGCGTCTGCCCGCCCGACCACTGCCTTGTAGAAAATACAACGGATTTGTATACAAACATGATCTCTCCTGTTGGCTAGTCCAATTAATCCTAGGAAATATCGAGTTATTTTTCTTATGGGCAATATCACTTCAAACACATGAAAGACCAAAATAGTGGAGGAAATTTCTATGAAATTGTCATCGCTGCTGATTTGGGTTAAAATGCTAATTTTTGGCGAATACGAGATACATTTGAATAAAACATGTATCAAAAGAGGATTCAATTCCACATTGATTTACTAAAAATTATAAAATAATTTCCAAAGTTACGAATTTTCTGGTGATTTAGATTTAAACCTATGTATGTACTATAGATGATTGGAACGTTTACAGAGTCTACAAGCGATAAAACCAATATTAAACTTAACACGATTGTCTATTATGATTTAACCTCCATTTTTATGCCCCCGAAGGGAGGCATATTAGTTTTCAACTGTCCGTCCGTTCGTTCGTTCGTTAGTTAGTTAGTTCATTCGTCACAACGTTAACTTTTTGCATGAAGGCACTTTACTCGCGAACCACTTCACCCAGGACCTTCAAACTTCACATGCTGATAGTACTTATTGAGTACACCACCCCTACTGACTTTGGGGTGACCAGGTCAAGGTCACAGGGGCCAATGTTAACTTTTTGCATGAAGGCACTTTACTCGTGAACCACTGCACCCAGGACCTTCAAACATCACATGCTGATAGTATTTATTGAGTACACCACGCATACTGACTTTGGGGTCACCAGGTCAGAGGTCAAGGTCACAGGGGCCAACGTTATTTTTTTGCAAGAAGGCACTTTACTCGCGAACCACTTCACCCAGGACGTTCAAACTTTACGTGCTGATAGTACTTCATGAGTACACCAACCCTACTGACTTTGGGGTCACCAGTTCAAAGGTCAAGGTCACAGGGGCCAACGTTAACCTTTTTGCATGAAGGCACTTTACTCGCGAACCACTGCACCCAGGACCTTCAAACATCACTACTGATAGTATTTATTGAGTACACCACTCATACTGACTTTGGGGTCACCAGGTCAAAGGTCAAGGTCACAGGGGCCAACGTTAACTTTTTGCAAGAAGGCACTTTACTCGCGAACCACTTCACCCAGGACCTTCAAACTTTACGTGCTGATAGTACTTCATGAGTACACCAACCCTACTGACTTTGGGGTCACCAGTTCAAAGGTCAAGGTCACAGGGGCCAACGTTAACTTTTTGCATGAAGGCACTTTACTCGCGAACCACTTCACCCAGGACCTTCAAACTTCACATGCTGATAGTATTTATTGAGTACACCACCCCTACTGACTGGGGTCACCAGATCAAAGGTCAAGGTGCTGCCGGGGGCATTTGTCACCATTAGTGACAGCTCTTGTTTTATCCTAAAAAGTTCTGACTGTTTGATTATACGTCACAAATATAAAACAATCTGAGAATAATATTATTTTGGCTAGTCTGTTGGCATGTCAGAAATTTTTTGCTGCGCCATTTTGTTGCAGACAAACATGGTTGACTGTGTACCGCGCAAGTGAATAATTTACATACATTACCGGTACTGCATTATTGAGTTTTAGTACCAGTCGACGGGTTTCCAAAATGAATCGAAAAAGAAAGTAAACTGTCAACTCGCATCGGAATTGAATAAATATTTTATTTAGTGACCACAACAAAGGTATACAACCCCGATATTAAAGAAAATTGATTCAGCACAATGATGTCCTTTTTAATTTTCTGTGCGTGATTTCACTCTTGGGAGACTTTTTCATTAAATGTGGAATGTGAAATCTGTGTGTGAAACACATACATATTTACGTTAATGGGAACACTGACTATTGCTTATTATACGCCCGAAGGGACGTATTATGTTATGACGCTGGTGTCCGTCCGTCTGTCCGTTAGCAATTTCGTGTCCGCTCTGTAACTCTTGAACCCCTTGAAGGATTTCAAGGACACTTTACACAAATGTTCACCACACCGAGACGATGTGCAGAGCGCATGTTTTGGATGTCTCGCTTCAAGGTCAAGGTCACACTTAGGAGTCAAAGGTAGTATCAGTTTGTTTCGTGTCTGCTCTGTAACTCTTGAACCCCTTGAAGGATTTCAAAGAAACTTGACACAAATGTTCACCACACCAAGACGACGTGCAGAGCGCATGTTCTGGATGACTTGCTTCAAGGTCAAGGTCACACTTAGGGGTCAAAAACCATATCAGTTTGTTTCGTGTCCGCTCTGTAACTCTTGAACTGCTGGAAGGATTTCAAAGAAACTCGGCAGAAATGTTCACCACATTGTAACGATGTGCAGAGTGCATGTTCCGGATGACTCGCTTCAAGGTCAAGGTCACACTTAAGGGTCAAAGGTCATATATGACTTTGCTTTGTGTAAATTGCTCTGCATTGCAGTGCTCTTGTTTTTATTTGGCAGATCTCTTTTTTGTACTTACAATAATTTTTTTTTTAATTACTTCCCTTTTATGTTACTATAAATAGCTTAATTTGAAACTTTTTTATTATTGGCCATAGGGAAAAACCGAGACCACTTTTCTGTGGTACAACATGGATGGTACCTCCAATTTTAATGTGTATTTTTACATACCTGTACCTGATAAGGATTTTTTTGTAGACTTTGAATATTTTTTTGTGGACTTAGATTTGTTTTTTGAAGTTTTCCTTTTGTTGTTCCAGTCCTTTGGGGCTACAACAGTCAAGTTCTTAAAATTTTGCTCCCATCCTATGATGTAAGCCTTCGGGCGTATATTGCCCCGCTTGGCGGCGCTTTTGTATATCTTACTGTAACTTCACATTAACATTGTTCAGCATGCAAACAAAGTATGTGCAGGGGCTGGCTGGGCCTGTTGTACCCAAGAACAAGGTCACCAAGGTGTTATAACTTATACTTAGGTTATTTTTAAGGTTAAAGTTTTTCGGTTAGCCTTACTCATTTGGCTTATCGGAATGATTTATAAATATGATCTTTATAGTTGTCATCCCACTAAGCCATTTTATGGGTCAGTTGTACCATTCTGGTTCAAGTGAGCCATCCTGTTGCAGAAGAGCCATCTCTAAACTTAGCTACATTGCTGTTTGTACAACGATTAAAAAGATACTTGATGCCTAACCGATTGTGACAGGATAGCTGTAATGTTAGACAGTCCTTCCTGGTACATTTGTATTAGTGTAGTATATAGTTTCTATAATATATGCAAATTTGTCAGTCTAAATACTTGTCAATCTAAATACAGTTATCTTGCTTTAAATTTTTCAGAATAGTAGAGAAGTTTGAATATGTCAAAAACTCCAAGAACTCTTCTTGAGAATTATTTGGATGCTTCCAAAACTCAGACTGTTAAAGTGAGAAGAAATCAACATGTTGGTCTTGTAAGAACTCCACCTGAAGCATATTCAGATCAGAGATTGGTAAGACCTCGTGTATCCAGAACTCCCGAACCATACACACACTCACTGTTGATGAGTCATGAACAGCATGATAGGATGCAGAAATACATGTCCAAAACTCCTGAGCCGTACATGCGTTCGGCAAGCAAGAGTCGACCGCAGCATGACAGGGTATCTACACTGCGCAGTAAGAGGAGATCTGTTTCAAACAATGATGTGGAAGAAACACCAAGACAGCTGGTGAGTAACCATTTTGACATGAGCATATTGCAAGATTTAAATGTGTTTGAGTTTTGATTTAGTCTAATGTGAGTTGTAGTTGTCAGCAGCTGTATTCTTTTAAAATCTTAAAAAAGACTTTCTTTTATTAGTCTAAGTTTTCTGGGAGAGTGTGTCACGAATTTATCTCTGGTGGGTGTTCATTTAGTTATCCTGTTCTCTATAATGAAATTTCTTTAGGCAACTCGCACATGCAGTTTAAATGAAATTGAAAACAGTTTAAATATTGTACTATAGAGTGCTTTGACTGAAAAATTTACAATAACTCGAAAGTGAAGAATTTAAGTTGTGGGGTATCAACATTAAGCAAAATAGGAAAGTCAATGTATTTTATATTAAAGTTTTGATGTATTGTAGTACTGGAGTTGGGTCATTTTTGCGTAGGCTTTATAGCTATTTCACAGCAGCCTCATCCACATGTTAAGAATTTGTGAAATGTGTTTGTGTTTTAGGCGATGATGCTGATTAATATGAATATTATATTTTGAATTCGTGAGTATGGTACCATTATTCATGAATACTAGTAAAAATGAAACCATTGCAAATGTGACCCAGTCTACAGTAGGGGCAATAAATAAAGCTATTAAAATGCAGATAACATCTGATTTATCTTTAAAAAATACATAAAAGTGTGCCTGCCTTACATAATATGGTAGCATATTAGGAATAGGAAGAAATAAGATTAAGAACACAGTTGTACTAGTATATACACTGAAATAGTTGAAAATTCTATTACATGAAATTTTCTAGCTTCAAGGATTTTTAGAAAGTGAAGACACAACAGCACCCCTTGTGAGGTATGCCAGTAGAACATCTCAAGGCAGATTGTCATCTTCCCAGCCAGCTTTACCCGTTAACAGTGGAAGGTCTTCCCTGTCCAGACCAGGCAACTGGGCCTTTGATCTAGACTCGGACACTCCAAGAACATTGCTCCAGAAATATGTACTTAATAGTAAGTTTACATAATGTATGTATGCAGATACACTTGCACTTCTGCCTTTCGAACAATCTCAGTCATTTTTAGCTCGCCAGAGTCAAAAGGCTTAAGGTGAATGGTAATATCTAGTTGTGTCATATATGATTTATACACGTATTTATTTGCTTGCAGGTCAAAAGTCAAAACTATTGCCACAGTTTTATTTATTGACTGACAGACCTGTCACCATTAAATGTTTTGTTACAAGCTGTCAAAAATTAATTTTCAGTGTTTTATTTTCAATTTTTGAGCCTATTTGCCCAGTAGACTTTTCACATAAAGTTTGAAATATGGACCATCAATTTATATTTTTAAGGGGTCATGTAATAATACAAATTATTAATCAGAATAGTAATGCTAATGTGGATGCTGTAATATTAAATTTTAGAAGTGGTTTGTTAATAATAAATAGTATGTACGAGTTTGTACAGTTGACTTTCACCTGAATATGGATAATCGCTTTGCTGAAAGTCATTGTCAGGTTCTTGCAAAATCCATATATGATATATATTTTTATGGCTCGAATTAACACAGGTCCAGTTGAGTTTGAACAAACAAGTTCGACTGTAACTTCATTCAAACTGATCACACAACACTGTTAAAAGATACGGCTCAAGTGGTGTTAAAAACTTAATGAAGTCAACCTTAAACAGAAAAAGTACAATATATGAATATTACAAAGCTGAACTCTCTTCTGTTTGATGAATAGAACTTATTGATATAAGTAAAAATACCTATTAAACAATCTTTAAAGAGGAGAATTTATTCAAGAAACATTCATTCATCTAAATGTTTAAACAATGTTTGTTTTTCCAGCTACAGATGTGATTGATACGCCTGGACCTAGAGAAGGCTTGCCGGAGCAGCATTCCCCTGATATACCAATACAACATGATACTTACCACACTCCCAGGTAATTCTTTATATATTCTTGGTTTGCAGGTCTCTTGTTCATGTCCTGCCTGATTCAAATTAAATTGCACTTATCAGTTTCTAAGTTAAACTCGCCAGTGCCAGATGGAGGTTGGAATTTTCCACCCAAGTCAAATACCACTTTGGTGACTTGATGGTCTTAACTGATCAACAGAGAATGCTATTCAATCTATGATAATAATTGGCAATAACCAGAAATATTTAAACATTGTACTAGATTTACTGTTGTTGGCAATGGTATTAAATGTCAGCCTGAAGCTTTAAGTTTTCGTTTCAAGTAAAGATCGTTTGGTATGAATTCCCTGAGAAAAGTAAAAAAGTCATATGTGCTTCATAATGTCCTTTTGTTTTACAGCCCGTTTAGAACAAGCTCATCTGGTTCACAGGTGGTCCCATCTCCTAGGAGTGCCAGAGGAAAAACTCCAAGATCTGCTAGAAGAAAAGGTATGGTAGTTGCATTTTCAAAAGTATGGTAGTTGTTTTGGTAAGATATGATGCCATTAATGGATTCAGTATTTCTGTTAGGCTAGTGCAAATTAATTCAAGTCTTGTAAAAGTTCTTTTCCCTTTTAAATAATTTTGTTGAGACAAATGATATTCTTTCAGTTATACTGTACTCATTTTGAAGTAATTATATGTACCATGTACTATAACAGCTTCGTAAATCGAAAGGATCTCTCCCCCCACCCCCCACCCCCCATCCCCAAAACTGCACATGTAAAACATGCATTATATAAAAATGAACAGGTTTACAGGTAAGGGGCCTAAAATAAAAACAAATTTCATTCTTCATGTAGAGTCTTTTTGACCTGTTTAAATTATTTTGTGACAGATTTGTATGCACTCACTTCTTAAACTTTAATTTCCCTGTTTTGGGACTGTTTCTCTAGCATTGACGTTAGGAAGTGTGATTCAGATAAAGGAGATTGAAGTGTTTTAAAAAACTTTTTGTGACAATAATGCCCCTTGTGTGTGTGAAAATAAAATCTGTTTTCTTCAGAAAACATTTCTAAATGTTATGACAACTTGTATTTAGTAAATCTCAATAATCCATATTTTTTCTTCTTTTCTTCTTTGAATTCTAGAGGATCAATCTGTGCTTTTTTGTACATAGGAAAAATTATTTAATGACATTAGAAGCTATTGTAGTAGTAAGCCAAATCTAATCTGGATGCTGCATCATTTGTAAATTTAAAAAAAAATCCACTTGTTTCTTACTGTTTATATCTGTTAAAGTGGCATAATGAGCATCTTACTGCATATATTGTGTTTTGGTGAATATTTTATAAAAGCAGTTTTTGGTTGCTGTGCATTTAAATGTGTTAAATTAACAATAATGGTCCATATGTATTTGAAGTTGATGCTTTAGTTCTAAATAAAGAAAGACTAATAAAATAATACATGTAGTTATTTTCTTCAATCTTCTACGCAGTGTCAGATCTCCCTTACCTCTAGGTAGAGATTTCTGAAGTTGAAGGGAAGCAACTCCTGTGTGCAGTTTGACTTTCCTGAAAAAGATTGCCCCAGTCAGAATAAGAAAAGTCATGTAAAGTTATTATTTCGTACTGGTAACAGGAAAGGTTTGGTATATTGGGTTAAAAGCTATAACTTCCTCCACCCTTTTTACACACAAATTTATTACAGCTGGATGTTTACTTGAAAATTGCGCATACCGGGTAATTCCACTTTTCCACTTTAAAGAAATATTGTATGTCAGCTGTAAAAGCTTACTAAAGTAAAACGTTTTGTTTATCATGTTTTTTAGCTCGACTATTCGAAGAATAGGGGAGCTATCCTACTGGCATCGGAGTGAGCATGATCGTGAGCGTTACACAAATGTTAAAATTTGCGTACCACCCCAAATATTTTCAAAGTCCATTGAGATATTGCTTTCATATTTTGCATACTTGTTTTCCATCATGACTTCAGTCTCTAAAAAGGAGGAGGCAACTCTATCAAGCATTTTGACTAATTATGGCCCCTTTTTGACTTAGAATAAATGTTAAAGTTTGCGTACCACCCCAAATATTTTCAAAGTCCATTGAGATATTGCTTTGATATTTTGCATACTTGTTTACCATCATGACCCCAGTCTGTAAAAAGGAGGAGGCAACTCTGTCAAGCATTTTGACTGAATTATGGCACCTTTTCGACTTAGAATATGCTTATTGTAATGTTAAAGTTTTACTCATTGCTTATATTATACTATCAAGCACTGAGAATAGTCGAGCGCGCTGTCCACTGACAGCTCATGTTTATAGGTATTCCTATAATTAACAGATCTTGGCTTGTTCATGAAAATAAACATTGAATTCAGTAAGAAAGTTAAAATATCTACAAATAAAATGATTACAATGAAGACATAACTCTTGCAGAGAAATTCCAGATGAGTATGATGGACAGTGTGAACCAGGAAGTAGATGAGAGCATCATTCCTCCAACAAATCCTGCTGATTATCAAGTACCCAGGTATTTTTAGCGTGACTATTCAAAGAATAGGTAGAGCTCACCCGTGCTTCGGTGTCCACGACCTCGTCCCGATTTGGTTAAGTTTTTGTATGTAAGCTGGTATCTCAGTAACCATTTGTGAGAATGGATTGAAACTTCACACACTTATTCGCTGTGATAAACTAACTTACATTACGTAGGTCCCATAACTCTATTTTGCTTTTTTACAAAATTATGCCCCTTTTTCGATTTACATATTATTCAATTGACAAGGCTGTTGAATAATCGAGCGTTGCTGTCCTACGACAGCCCTTGTTATGTCTTTGTTGTAGCTCCTTGATGTAATTTTTGTTGTCACCCTATAAACAACATCGGTATCTGTCATGTCTTTGTCACATGTTTTGCTCACATTTTAACAAAATTATGCCTCTTTTGACTTGAATAGAAATGTTGGTTGAAGAATTCCATGTTTCTCAGCAAGAACTGAACTGAGTGCTTTCAATCTGTACATTAAAGGGCAAGGAAAGCCTGACAATAAGTTGAATTGTTACAAAAGCTATCCTGAAGCCTTTCATAAGGCTGAAAGAATTTTTAAAATCGGGCAACTATTAAAAAAGATATGGCAAATTGAAATTTAAGAAAATGGCTGATCATGGAGGCAGCAATTTAGTGTGATTATGATGTCATTTACACACTGCTGATTTTCCTTATTTAACAAATAACCTTTAAAAATTTAAAATAGATTAATTCCAAATGTTTCTTGAGTGTAAGGTGTAAAATATGGTAATTTCTTTCATTATAGATGGAAAAAGTAGAGAAATTATTTTACAGAAATATGTAAAAACAGTTCAGATATGTCTCTAGAAATTTAATAAATCCGCCATTTTGTTTTTCGTTGCTATAGAAACAAAATGACCACCATTTTGATCAAATATTTAAATGCTCATAACTTCCTCATTCTTAAGCCGATTTTGAAAATTCTTTCACTTCTTTAAATGCTTAAAGAAATCCTAGCAGATGGAATTAACATAAGAACAACATTGCTTTTCCCTTTAAAGGATTGTACCTAGTCAAGTTCAAGACCTTGACCTATATCTTTAATAAAAGTAATGCCGGTTTTTATGTTTAGAAAAACAAATGATAATGCTGTGTATGTAAGGTAGTATTATGAAGAAGGTTGTTGCAATATTTTCCAGTAACTGAGTGCACTGACTTATTTGGATTTAAAGAAAGGTATGAAGGAATATTGAGGTAACTTAGAGAAAAAAAAAACCTATTTTTGTATGCAGTTCTAAATCATTGAGGCACAGTTTCTGAAGGCAAACAAAGCAGCAAAATATTTTGAAATTCTTGTAAATCTTATTAACCTTTACCCTGCTGAATTTCTAAAATGGACTGGTCCATCAATTTGGGCAGTACTATTTATTATTCAAAGGGGTGTTCAGTGAAAATTTGCTGACTGAATAGCGAACAGTGCAGACCATGGTTGTGCAGGCTGATCTTGCTCTGCGCTGGTTGTGAAGGCAAAATCACTTGCCAGCAGCAGGCTAAAGATTAATTAACCCTTAGCCTGCTAAATTTCTATAATGGACTGGTCCATCATTAAATTTGGGCAATACCATTTATTATTCGAAGGGGTGTTCACTGAAAATTTACTGACTGAATAGCGAACAGTGCAGACCATGATCAGACTGCACGGATGTGCAGGCTGATCTTGGTCTGCACTGGTCGCAAAGGCAGGATCACTTGCCGGCAGCAGGCTAAAGGTTAAATCAAAAGTGCAAGTGTTTGTCTATGAAAGTACAATGTATAGCATTTGCTTCTGTTATTTTATTGCAGTCCATTTCGTTCCTCCTCCTCTGATGAAGAGAGTTTTGTACCAGAGACACAACCGAGTATGCATAGAACACTACATCACAAAGGTAAATTGCATTATATAGTGGATAGTCTTATGACTCTAAACTTTGGGTGGGATTTGGGTAGTGGCCTTTTGAAGCAGGGTTGTTAAGGTGAGAGACTATATTGAACTTACGCTATACATTATATAGGTCACTTTATGTATTCTTATAGAAAATTAAACTTTTTGTGAAAAAGCAACCATCTGCATTATAAAATAACGAGAAAAACTGTCATCATACAAAGTAGATTTTGAAAATGCTAAAACACAACTATAATTTTTTAGCTCGACTATACAAAGTATATGGAGTGGTGACCTACTCACCATGGCATAGGCATTGACGTCTTTCTGCATCCCCAAAGTTTTTTTTTACACTTTCTTCTCTGTAATTATGATGGATTTGCTTTAAACTTGAAGTAGTTATTCCTCATCATCACCCACATCATATGCCAGAAGGACCATACTCTCACACTAATATTTCATGAATTATCCCTCATTATTTTTTTATATGTCTTAAATCATTGATGTTGTGTTTTATTGAAATCCTCCTGTTAATCATGATGGCTACCAGTCATATTCGCTGAATGTGAATAGTAGAGAAGAAAGGAGATTTTGTGATTTCTTCAAAATCCTTAGCATTTCCTTTGGCAGGTCAATTTGAAATCTCCATTCCGGAGGCAGTGAGAGAAGAAATTTCGCAGTACCGGCTGTCACAGAAACTTACTGGAGAGAAAGTTAATGAAACTCGGAGCACTGAAAGTCGCTATGGGGGTTCTAGAGTCAGTGATAGTGAAAATGATACGGATTATGATGATGAAGAGGGAACCAAACCATTGCCACCATCACAAACACTGCCAGGTACCAGCTTGTTGCCAGACTGGGAAGAATACACCATGCCACTGAAAGGTAATGAGATGGATAAAAGTCCCGTGATTTCAGACAAAAGTTACCATAACTCAAGCCTTCAGGAAGGGCAAACTATACAGCAAGATGGGAGGTACCAAGATCATAGAAGAATGGGGAGATGGAGTGAAGGACATCATAGCAGACTACAGTCACCAGGGGGCGCTAACAGAAGGTCATCTGAAAGTCAAAGAAGATCAATGCCCAGTCAAATGACTCTTGATAAGTACTTTTCACCTCGGCAAAATCTGGGACATTACGAAGTAGATCAGTTACAAGGGCATCACGATGAAAGTGAATACTCTGCAGCAGGTATAATAAACTCATAAAGGGTAGAATTTATCATATTTGAAAAGAGGCTTAAAAGTGATAATGAAATAGAAAATAAATTGCAAAATTCATTTTTAGGCTTTAAGATATTTTTATCTGGTACTTTAGGATTCCAAAAGTGATGTTGAATATTTTAGAAAATTCTCAGTTTATTATTACCTATACTTGTGAAATTAGACCTTATTTACACATCAGATTTCAAATTCATTTTCATTAATTTTGTATACATGTATATTCTGTAAAAGAATGTGAGGATTTTGTATTCCGAATGACATAGCTTAATACTACTATTTTTTAACAAACTTGTTTTCACCAGATGGTATCAAAAGTGAAAGTCGTAGTCAACTTAGGCAGCATAAGCTGACCTCAGAAATGATCGCTACATTGTCAAGTGGACAGATTGACAAGTTAGTCGATGAACTTTCGCCTGCTAGAAAGGGGTCTTATAATGAAGATGTAGATGAGTTGTACACTGCTCAGAAGTTAGAAATTTCACAAAGAGGTTTGTAAAAATGCATATTTTGATATGGAAAATTAATGTTCAGCTTGACTCTCCAAAGATCATCCTAGTTTGAAATTGCAAGTTTTATGGAAAGCTTCTCATTTCAATATTTCTTCTTAAATACTGCCTATACTAAGTATTTTATGTATTTGTTTAAGACTTTGACTTTTTAAGTGGCAGACTTTGTATGATTATGGTTCAGGTGTACTCCAAAGGTCAGGACCACTCTGGTCAGATAGTTTTGGTTAAAAGTTTATGGCATATTTCTCAGTTTTAACATTCCCTTAACTACTGCCCTTATAATCATCAAACCTCACATAATATTGGTCTTTGAGCATACAGCATTTGATTAAGGTTCCAATACCTAAAAGGTGAAGGTCAGAACGGTCAGATTTTGTAATTATGTTAAAGTTGTATCCTATTTAGAACTTTTTTGCTACAGGCAATGTAGCTGGGGCTTCAGACCTCAGCCCTTAATGAATCCCCTGATCTGTCTATCCACCCTCCACAGTTTCTTTAAAGGACATTTAAACAACAATGTGAACTTCACTCTAGTGTTCCTTTGGGATCCTTGTTCAAATGCCTTCTCGCCTAGTTCGTCTAAATTAAATTCAGGTCAGTTTTCCTTTACTAACTCTGTCAGATTCCTTCTGGCCATTTATAACTGTTTAACAAAACTTGTCTGCTAGGGAGTGAGGCTTGAAAACCTTCATTTCTAAAGTCCTTGGTATAAATAAATGTCCATTTGCTGACCATATATTTCATCCCTTGTAGCCATACTGTGAAATAATTATTATTTGTGGGGGATTTATTTTCGTTTTTGAATTCGCGGTTCAGCTCAACCAGAAAACTAAGTCTCAATGAACAAATTATACCCACAATGTAAATTGTACTTAATGTCACCAGAAAAGACACCATAGCCATCTCATCTGGTCCGTAGTTGAGTGCATGCAGCAGTAATGACCTGCAGCTTTCGTGTAGTTCATGGAGGCTCCATCAACGATAAACATAAGTATGCGTCAGAACAAAATGGTTACCAGTGGTTTGTTTAAAACATGCTTGTCAAAGTAAAAGTAGATACTAAAAATAGAAGTTTGACGTAGCGTTTCATGTCAGTCCCACTATGGTGCGGCTGTTATTTGATTTTTTTTTGGCCCCCACCCTTCAGTGTTTATATTTACTGACATGTACCACTACTACTTTTGGACAGTTTAATATTAGAAATTATTTGCTTTTGATTTGTGTCCGATGCATTATTACTTAATTCACATTACATGTTTCTCGGCTGGAAATAACACATGCAAAAGTTCAACACAGCTTGTAATTTTAGAAACAGATGCGCATTCATTTGGCAAAAACTGACATTCGGATGAAAGTCTGGCAATCGTGTGCAAAAACACATTTTAGCAACATACAATCAGTAAATGAGCCGTGCCATGGGAAAACCAACATAGTGGGTATGCGACCAGCATGGATCCAGACCAGCCTGCGCATCCGCGCAGTCTGGTCAGGCTCCATGCTGTTCGCTTTTAAAGCCTATTGGAATTGGAGAAACTGTTAGCGAACAGCATGGAGCCTGAGCATCCGCGCAGTCTGGTCTGGATCCATGCTGGTCGCAAAGCCACTATGTTGGTTTTCCCACGGCATGGCTCAAATGTATAATAGTTTTTCACTAGTTCTTGTTTGAAACACAATCAGATGATGAATGTGATGAACTTTATACTTGTTTTTATTATGAATGCTAATTGTGCAAAACTATATCCTAGGTGATACGGTTAAAAAACTTTCGACACTTTTTAGTTGGCGCTGACTTCTCTTATTGAATATTTCACAGTTTCATTAAGTCCTGCAAATTAGGGGTTGTATGGTTATAGATAACACGGTCAATAATTGGCACATGCTAATCTCCAGTGGCGTAGATTGCAAATTCAGTAAAAAGGGTAGCTCTGTTTGACACATGAAGGTTTCACATGTAAGAAAAAAATGATATACTAGATCTATTCATGTGGAAATTATGAATTTTTTTTTATTTTCAAAAATTGAAAATCCATGAATTTACGTTCTCACAAAACAGCCATTTTGTCAAAAACAACAAAGTTTTGTGCTGATGAAATTAAACGATGGAAAAATTTGAAAATCTACTCAGAAATGACTTTCTGAGCAAAGTTTCATGAATGAAACTACCAAATTCCTAAAAGTTATTTTGAATAGTTTAATGTTTTCTCTTTATGGCAGTGTGGAAAAGTTTGAAAATCATCTTTGAAACTGCTGGCCTAATTTTAAGATAATTTATATGAATGGTCTTTAGTTGACCATCAACCAAAACTATTGAGCAGTGTAGGACCTCTTGTTACATTTACAGAAAAGCTCCACCAACACAGCTTACCAAACATCTCAGGTAACTTCTCACCCAGGATAACATCAACACAGAGAAATGCAACAATGAATACACATGTAGATGATAATGACATTCTCCCTGCGGTCACACCGTCTCCAATTGTTTCACCTAGAAATAGTCCAAGAAGTGTGACACCATCCAGTTCAACAAGGACGTCTAGTTCTAGAGTTTTAATGCCTTCAAATAGAGATAACCAGTCTACATCTGTATCTCCTGCAAGCAGTATCAGAAGTGTGTCATCAAGAAACTCGTCAAGGCAGTCGATGATGTTAAGAGATCTAACCTCTCAGCAAACCGTGACCCCTGTTACAGGTGGTTCTAGAAATATGACCCCAGGAAGTTCAGCAAGACAGTCCAGACACAAGGATTCGACCCCATTGCAAACTGTGACCCCTTCTCCTGTGTTGTCTTCTGGAGCAAGCAATATGATTGAGTCCCCAAGTAGTCTGGAACTTAAGCCATCTTCAAGAAAATCACAAACCCCAGAAAGTCAGAGAAGAGAGAGTCGAAGATTAAAAAGGTCAAGGTCTTCACAGAATAGGTCGATGTCAATGGTTCAAACCCCAAGTAAAAGTGTACCAGCATCTCCTGTAGTTGCAGCACGGGCATTTGCTCCAGGTATGTTCATATTGTACAAGTGTTTCTTCTGCACTGATAAATGTCTGCATGTTAACCTGGAAGTAGGTTGTTTTAACGTTTGCATTTTATTTCTGTGGTGGTATGTGAGAATTACGCTGTAAAAATGGTTATGTTTAAAAAATATTTTAAAACAAAACTAAACATATTTGTTATTCCAGATATAGTGGATAGTAAGGCATAGTATAAAACCTGACATGTTGAATATTATTGTCATCCTACTTAGTTAATATACCATTTTAAGTGATGTAAGCATTCTGTATACATGTAGTTTACAAATATTTTGTATTATAAAAAAAAGTAACATTAGAAAAATGAACCATGTCTCTACTGGTTTATTAACCTTTAGCATGCTAGATCAATTGTGGTCTGCTGGAAATGTCGTCTGCTAAAATTGTAAAGTTCATTCAATTTGCTCCAAAATTGGAAGAAATATTGTCAGAGTAGCAAACAGCTTGGAACCTGATCAGACGCCAATTTAATCGGCGTCTGATCTGGTTCCAAGCTGTTTGCAAAGGCTGTTTAATTCGCCTGCAGCAGGCTAAGGGTTAAATTAAATATGCCATTCAGTCTACAAGTTATGAAACCTTAACAATAGCAAACCATTTAATTATAGTAAGCATAAATAAACATGTTCGAGTCAAGATACCAAATATCATGTGGTACAAAAGAATATTTAGGTCTGAGGCAGCAGGTCAGTGTATTTCGAGATTTACATTTACATATATGCAGATGTTGGAACTGACATATTTTCGTTTGTAAATTGATAAAAAAAAATCTTGAGCTATTCAACAGCAAGCAAACAAGCTGCTTGTCTCCTAATGAAGATATTTTGATCCCTTGTGCAAACTAACTTTATGATCATTGACTGTATTATTGTAATGTATGCACGGTTGATATACTGTAGCAATATGGATGCTATGATTGAATACCTAGTAGGGGCCTCCGTGGCCGAGTGGTTAAGGTTGCTGACTTCAAATCACTTGCCCCTCATCGATGTGGGTTCGAGCCTCACTTGGGGCGTTGAATTCTTCATGTGAGGAAGCCATCCAGCTGGCTTACGGAAGGTAATAATGCTCAGAGGGGCACCTGGGGTCTTCCTCCACCATTAAAAAAAAGAATACCTAGTATTTTGTGGAATTAATTCTACAGAATTAATACGCACAAGGGCAGTCTGCAGACATCTATAGTTCAGTTAATATTCTAGCATAATAGTATTAATCAGTACTATAATAATTTGTTTCAACTTCAGATTACTGGTGTTGCTTTTTATGCAGAAAAAGTAGACTTTGTTTAAACTTTAAAACTGCGCCATGAGAAAACCAACATAGTGCAGTTGCAGTCAGCATGGATCCAGACAGCCTGCACATCTGCGCAGTCTGGTCAGGATCCATACTGTTCGCTTTCAAAGCCTATTGCAATTAGAGAAACTGTTAGTGAACAGCATGGATTCTGACCAGACTGCCTGGATGCGCAAGCTGATCTGGATCCATGCTGGTCGCAAATGCACTAGTTCATTTGGTTTTCTCATTGCACAGCTCAATACAAGTGGAGCTTACATGAGGACTCTTAAACAGATGGCTTGGTTCAGTCCTTGATCCTCATCTAATCGTGTAAGGCAAATTGCTGTAGACAGGGATATTAAAAGTTCTTTATTTGATATTTGTTATTTTCAGACATGGTACATACATTACCAAACAATACAGTGAATTTCTCACCACAAATAGCTTCAACCCAGAACATGGCATCAGTATCTCGTGTAGGACAGGATAATTTGGATGTAAATTCTAAAACAAATAAAGATACTACTGCTGGAGATGACCATGTTGTTGATGAAGATGGTGATAGAGATACTGGTGATGATGGGCAGTGGCAAGATGAGGTTTGCTGTATAACATTTCAAAATACCTAAGTGAAACTTTAGTTGGGGGGGGGGGGGCTCCCAGGCCGAGTTGTTAAGGGCTCTAACTTTAGATGACTTGCCCCATCAGCCCTTGGGGTTTAAACCTTGCTTACAGTGTAGAATTCTTTCATGTGAGGAAGCCATCCATGTGGCATGTGGACAGTCGCTGGTTCTAACCAGATCCCTGTCTTCGCCTGAAATAATGCTTTGATGGACACCTGGAGTCTTCCCCCGACCATTAAAAACTGGGATGTCACCATATAATCTATTACAAATACAGGGGTGTGATGTAAAACCCATTAAAAATGAAAGTGTCTTGTAAGCATTTATTCATATGTGACATCACATTCACATGAAAGTGCATCTTAGGCAGATTTACAGGCATTTATAATATCAAATAAGTTTTGTCTTGACTGCTCTCCATTGTCCTGACCTGAAACTATGGGCTGGATTTCAGAAATTGCCAGAAAACTCAATTTTTCTGGTTGAATTATTTAAAGTATTGTTTTGGCCTTTTAAGAGTTTTTTTATGCCCCCGAAGGGAGGCATATAGTTTTTGAATTGTCTGTCGGTCTGTCCGCAATTTTTGTGGTCGGTCCATATCTTTGTCATCCATGGATGGATTTTCAAATAACTTGGCATGAATGTGAACCACAGTAAGACGACGTGTCGCGCGCAAGACCCAGGTCCGTAGCTCAAAGGTCAAGGTCACACTTAGACGTTAAAGGTCATTTTTCATGATAGTGCATTGATGGGCGTGTCCGGTCCATATCTTTGTCATCCATGGATGGATTTTCAAGTAACTACGCATAAAAGTGGGGCACAGTAAGACGACGTGTCGCGCGCAAGACCCAGGTCTGTAGCTTAAAGGTCAAGGTCACACTTAGACGCTAAAGGTCATATTTCATGATAGTACATTGATGGGCGTGTCCGGTCCATATCTTTGTCATTCATGCATGGATTTTAAAATTATTGGGCATGAATGTGTACCACAGTAAGACGACATGTCGCGCGCAAGACCAAGGTCCGTAGCTCAAAAGTCAAGGTCACATTTAGACGTTAAAGGTCATATTTCATGATAGTGCAATGATGGGCGTGTCTGGTCCATATCTTTGTCATTCATGCATGGATTTTAAAATAACTACGCATGAATGTGTGGCACAGTAAGACAACGTGTCGCGCGCAACACCCTGGTCCGTAGGTCAAAGGTCCTAAACTCTAACATCGGCCTTAACTATTCATTCAAAGTGCCATCGTGGGCATGTGTCATCCTATGGAGACAGCTCTTGTTTTTTAATAAGTTTGTCTTGAATATTTCTGTTTAATTTCTATGCAAGATATTTATCTAAGAATTGAAGAAAACAACTTGAACTGCCTGTAAGAATGTCCAAATCCAACATACCAAAATGAAGTGAATATTAAACAAAAATATTTAACATTTTCAATGACTGACAGCATTTAGAGAGACTTTATGGCAAAGAAGGAATATTCCACTAGTGCGCTATTTACTACAAAGAAACTTTAATCATAGTAAAGTTTGTTTTTTTTGGAATTTTTTCAACTTCTCTTATGAACAGTGTGATTTTTTGTATCAGTCAATGTTAACTTACATATTTTACAGATGGATGAAGATCATAGAGACGTAAACTCAATACAAAGTCAGCAGGCTGCTTCATCCCAGATTGCAGAAACTGTCCCAAAGTACGTACAGTTTATGCTCAGGGCACACACTGGACATAAAAAAATAATCACCACCTTCTTAAAAAACTTAGACCTTTAGAAAAAACTTAGTTCAGGGCGTGCTAGTATTAGCAGAGGATGATGGTTCTTATCAGTCATCCTGCATGAAGACTTTTACTTAAAACCTTCTCCTCTGACACAGCTTGTCTTCAGTACAACAAACTTGATCTGTAACATCCGTGCATGGACCTCTTTCAAGTTTTTGCAGTGGTTTAACTTGGCCCTAGATGTCACCAGAGCTGTAAAAGGTGAAAAAATCCTTTAAAAAACTTCTCATGAACACTTGTTGGATCGTCACTAAACGTAATCTGTGGCAGCCTTATAAGGTCTTCTCTTATGATTCTTCAAATTGTTCTGCTTGACCCCATTTTGGGATGGCCAGGGCTAAAATTAGAAAAAAGCCCCCCATGAACCGCTTGATGGAACTTCACCAAAATTGTTCACTAGCATCTTGTATAGCCCTCTCAAGTTTCTTTAACCTTTACCCTGCTAAATTTTTAAAATAGACTGGTCCATCATTAAATTTGGGCAGTACCATTTATTATTCGTAGGAGTGTTCACTGAAAATTTACTGACTGGATAGCGAACAGTGCAGACCATGTTCAGACTGCGCGGATGTGAAGGTTGATCTTGGCCTGCACTGGTTGCATATGCAGAATCACTTGCTGCCAGCAGGATAAAAGTTAATTAAAAAAAAAAACAGCCCATCCCCTTAGCTCATTAGGTAAGAGCGTTGGTCTACGGATCGCGGGGTCGTGAGTTCGATCCTCGGGCGGGGCGTATGCTCTCCTAGACTATTTGATAAACTACATTGTGTGTGAAATCATTAGTCCTCCACCTCTGATTCATGTGGGGAAGTTGGCAGTTACTTGCGGAGAACAGGTTTGTACTGGTACAGAATTCAGGAACACTGGCTAGGTTAACTGCCCGCCGTTACATGACTGAAATACTGTTGAAAAATGGCGTTAAACCCAAAACAAACAAAAAAACAACTAGATTTCCACATCTTATGATAGGATTCAACAACAGTAACTTATTCCTAGAGGAATAGTTAAACTATTTGACAGGATTTCAAATCAGTTTTCATAACTTACAGTAATAAATTTACCTTTGTATATTGTAAATTTTCCATGGTGAATGAAAACAGTTGTTACAATTTAAATATTTTCTTGTAGTCTTAAACTATTTTACAGGCGTAAGAAAGTTGAGAGGAAGCCTAGACAGAAATCGAACTACTCATTGCCTGTGAATTTAGTGAAGAAACGTTTTACACACTTTGCAGGAATGCGTGTATCTAAGGAGGCTGTAGAGGAGGTTATGAAAGTGTAAGTGCATTCTGTAGCTTAATGTACTAAGCAGAATAACTCTTTATTAATGGATCTTGTGATGTAGAGTAACACCTGTTTATAAGTATGACATTTTGGTCAAATCAGTGATGACCAGATGATATAATTTCAAGTCATTTTATTAGCTCATCTGAATTTTTGAGAGAAAAAAAATGCTGAGTTATTGCCTGGTTAAGTTTAATGTTTAGGTCAGCTTTTCTCCTAAACTATCAAAGCTATCTAAAACTTGTAACACTTGTTCACCATCAAAAGCTGAGTCTGTACAGCAAGAAACATAACTCTATCCTGCTTTTTGCAAGAACTATGGCCCCTTTTGGACTTAGAAAATCATGAGTGAGACAATATTTCTGTTATACAGAGACA
This sequence comes from Mercenaria mercenaria, assembly GCF_021730395.1. NCBI lineage: Eukaryota > Metazoa > Mollusca > Bivalvia > Venerida > Veneridae > Mercenaria > Mercenaria mercenaria. The sequence continues at coordinate 25,933,573 of NC_069366.1, read as the reverse complement.
AAAAAAAATCAGATGAGCATCTGCACCTGCAAGGTGGTGCTTTTGTTTAATGTTTCCTGTAGTTTCAATTGTCCAAACGGAATAATGTTGTATTCTAGTAACGTAAATATGGGGAAAAGATGACCCCTGCTGGTTTTTTTTTAGGTCATTAGGTCAAAGGTAAATGTAAGAATGATATGGAGAGTTAAGATGGCCTCTGATCAACAACAGGAGAATTCTTGCTTCTGGGTCAGTTATACTTACAATACCATTGTCTGTGGTCACAAGGTTACCACTGAATCTTTCAGTTCTTGTGCCTTTCCTGCCAGTTGCCGGAGAATGCTCTAAGCCCACAGACATTTAACTTTATAGGAAACATTGCCTTTGGTCATTATATGTTGGGGGTCATAACCTTATTTTTTCAGGGGTCTGAATGCAAATATTGATAGAAACTGGAGCCAGTGCATTTCTTCCTGCTATTTCTGAACTGTTTTGTTTTGTGTTTATTCATGAATATATTAGAGGAAAAATATAATTTAACTTATTAGCCTTTACCCTGCTAAATTTCTGAAATGAACTGGTCCATCATTCAGTTTGGGCAATACCATTCATTATTTGAAGGGGTGTCCTCTGACGTGCAGGCTAATCTTGGTCTGCACTGGTCACAAAGGCAGAATCACTTCCCACCAGCAGTCTAAAGATTAAAACCATTAGAATTAATTACTGTAAGATTTTGATAACTTCTTTAGTTTTCATGGAAATATTTAACTTCTGAAGAAATTTTATTTCATCTTTTAGGACAGTCATACTAAAATCAGTAGGAATTACCTCCCCTTAATTTTGAGATTATTCTTAATATTGACGTAACTATAAACCGAGCTGACCCTATACCAAATTTGTGCTTCATCAAGCCAGTGAGTTATGTGCAGATGTGCAGCTTGACCCTTGCGTCTGTGGTTCTCTCTGTATAATGGGTGTAAATTGTGACATTTTGTAATTTTTAATTCAGGTCTGAGAAGTACTGGGATATATTGGCGAGAGATTTGGAAGCCTATGCAAAGCATGCTGGAAGAAAACAGATAAACATGTCTGACTTTGTTCTGCTCTTCAAAAGGTACTCATTTCTGTAATATAAATAAGCCATCTATGATTATATCTGCACAGTAATTTCATTGATGGGTTCAAAACTGCTAATTGACATGAATGTGACATGAAACTAGGATCTATAAAATAAAACATATTTGGGCTGTTACAAGAAATTATAGCAAAATCTGATTGGAACGAGATGCTTTGTTCTCACTTAATATTCAGTTGAAACTGGATAAAACACATGCACAAAATACCATTTTAAGGTATCCGATCCACAAATAGGTTAAATTTCGATGTCTTTTTTGATATCATTTGAAAGAGTGGTGTCTGCTGAACAAGAATTAGTAAATATGATGACCATAAATAATATGCAAGAATAATTAGTCATGTTTTTAGCTCACCTGAGTTTTTGTGATCGCTTGATGTCCGGCATCTGTCTGTCGTCTGTCAACATTTAGCTTGTGTATGCTATAGAGGCTGTATTTTTCAACTGATCTTCATGAAATTTGGTCAGAATGATAACCTTGATAAAATCTAGGTCAAGTTCGAAAATGGGTCAGAAAAACCTTGTGTATGCAATAGAGGCTGTATTCATGTCTCCCACCACACTGTGGTGTGGGAGACATATTGATTTACTCCAGTCTGTGTGTCTGTCACAAAGCTTGTCCACACTCTAAGTCAAACATTTCTCACCCGATCTTCACCAAACTTGAACAAAATGTGTCTGACCATAAGACCTTGGCCAAGTTCGATAACTAGCCAAATCTGCCAGGCACTTCGAATTATGGCCTTGAATTACGAAAAATCTTGAGCTCAGCGCTTTTGTGCACCCAAACGTTTATACTACTTTATTAGTAGTAAGGGTACGTTTGGTGCAAGAAAGCACATGCACAAGTATATAGGGTACTTTTGGGTCCAAGAAAGCGCAGATTGACTTACTATTTAGATGATTAGGCAATTGGGGGAGACATGCGCTTTTCTCAAAAGCATCTCTTGTTTTCAAGTGATCTTCATGATTATGGTCAATGATTACCTTGATAAAATCTAGGCCGAGTTCGAAATTAGTCATCTGGGTCAAAACTAGGTCACTAGGTCAATCAAGAAAACCTTGTGTATGCGATAGAGGCTGTATTTTCAAGTGTCTTCGTGATATGTCAGAATGATTGCTTGAGAATCTAGGCCAAGTTTGAAAATGGTTTATCTGGGGTCAAAAAGTAGGTCACTAGGTCAAATCAAAGAAAAACCTTGTGTATGCGATAGAGGCTGTATTTTTAAATTGATCTTCATTAAAAATTTTGTCTGAATGATTGCCTTGATGAAATCTAGGTCAAACTTGAATATGGGTCATCTGAGATCAAAAACTAGGTCACAAGGTCAAATCAAAGAAAAATAGAGGCTGTAGTTTTCAATTGATCTTCATGAAATTTGGTCAGAATGATTGCCTTGATGAAATCTAGGTCTAGGTTGAATATTGGTCATCTGGGGTCAAAAAGTAGGTCACTAGGTCAAATCAAAGAAAAACCTTGTGTATGCGATAGAGGCTGAATTTTTCAATTGATCTTCATGAAATTTTGTCAGAGTGATTGCCTTGATAAAATCTAGGTCGAGTTCGAATATGGGTCATCTGGGGTTAAAAACTAGGTCACTAGGTCATATCTAAGAAAAAATACTTGTTTAAACTCAAGAGATCACATTTTTAGTCCAATCTAAATGAAAATTGGCCAAAATATTTGTTTCCATGAAATCACTAGGTTAAACAAGGTTACACTGTTATAGTATGTTTCTCAGGTGAGTGACCAAGGGCCATCTTGGTCCTCTTGTTTTTGATTGCAAAATGATAGATTTTACACTGTAATAACTGGATTTCTGTCAAAGTATCATTGAAGACAGTATAAAGTAAAAAAAAAATTATATATGAAATTTTGTCATAGAATTTATATTTTCTTTTTCAGTAGACAATACTTTTTCAAATGATACCAAAATTATATCAGCTTACCAGACATCAAAATTTTATATACTTCAATAGCACTGTTATATAGAACTTGTTAGTCCCCCACTGGTTGAAAACCAGTTTTGGGGACTATAGGAATGCACTTTTCCATCCGTCCGTCTGTCCGTCCGTCCGTCCGCAATTTCGTGTCCGGTCCATAACTCTGTCGTCCATCAAGGGATTTTAATATTACTTGGCACAAATGTTCCCCATGATGAGACGACGTGTCATGCGCAAAACCCGGACCCCTAGCTAAAAGGTCAAGGTCACAATTGGAGGTCAAAGGTCAACAGGGCTTTTTTCCTGTCCGGTCCACAACTCTCCCATCCTTGAAGGGATTTTAGTATTACTTGGCACAAATGTTCCCCATGGTGAGATGATGTGTCATGCGCAAATCCCGGACCCCTAGCTCAAAGGTCAAGGTCACAATTGGAGGTCAAAGGTCAACAGGGCTTTTTTCCTGTCCGGTCCATAACTCTCCCATCCATGAAGAGATTTTAATATTACTTGGCACAAATGTTCCCCATGAGGAGATGATGTGTCATGCGCAACACCTGGACCCCTAGCTTAAAGGTCAAGGTCACAATTGGAGGTCAAAGGTCAACAAGGCTTTTTTCCTGTCCGGTCCATAACTCTCCCATCTATGAAGGGATTTTAATGTTACTTGGCACAAATGTACCTTATAATAAGACGATGTGTCATGTACAACTTTCAGACCCCTAGCTCAAAGGTCAAGGACACACTTAGCAGTCAAATGTTAACATAGCATGAACAGGGTCTGTTTCGTGTCCGGTCCATAACTCTGACATTCATTAAGGGATTTTAATATCACTTACCACAAGTGTTCCCCATGATGAGACGACGTGTCATGCGCAAATCCCGTACCCCTAGCTCAAAGGTCAAGGTCACAATTGGGGGTCAAAGGTCAACAGAGTTTTTTTCCTGTCCCGTCCATAACTCTGCCATCCATGAAGGGATTTTAATATTACTTGGCACAAATGTTCCCCATGATGAGACAACATGTCATGCGCAAAGCCCAGACCCTTAGCTCAAAGGTCAAGGTCACAATTGGAGGTCAAAGGTCAATAAGGTTTTTTCCCTGTCTGATCCAGAACTCAGTCATCCATCAAGGGATTACAATATTACTTGGCATAAATGTTTCCCATGATGAGACGACGTGTCATGTGCAACACCCAGTACCCTAGCTTAAAGGTCAAGGTCACACTTTGAGATCAAAGGTCAAGAGGATTTTTTTCCTGTCCGGTCTATAACTTTGTCATGCAAAGCAGGATTTAGATATCATTTGGCACAAATATTCCCCTGGATGAGACAACATGTCATGCGCAAGAACCAGGTCCCTAGGTCTAAGGTCAAGGTCATATTTAGAGGTCAAAGGTCAAATTCAAGAATGACTTTGTACGGCACATTTCTTCTTCATGCATGGAGGGATTTTGATGTAACTTGGACCAAATGTTCACCACCATGAGGCACCCTTGTTTTTAGAATTACGTCCCTTTGTTTTACTATAAATAGATTTTATTGTAACTTTTTTATTACTGGCGGTAGAGAAAAATCGAGACCACTTTTCTGTGGTACAGCATGCATGTTACATCCAATTTTTAGGTGTATTTTGACCTATCTCTACCTGGTAAGGAGTTTCTTGTGGACTTATATTATATAGATTTTTTTTTTTTTTTTTTTTAAAAGATTAATTTCCCTTTGTTGTTACTGTAAATAACTTACATGATAACATTTTATAATCAGCCAAAAAAATTCAGTATGAAAACAACTGTGGGTTTTTATATATGCACATTTTAATCCAAGTGTGTTGTTATAACATATTGTATATGTAGTACAATATTGTTTATACATCATTGACAGATATCAGTTCATTATGTTATACTGCAGTAGAGAAAATTAGGTGCCTTCCAGTAGGGGACTTTGTATTGCATGGCAATACTTCATTCACTTGTTTATTTGTGGATCAGATAACTTAAGTCAAATTTTGGTTATCTCTTTCAAGTAATATGCTTCATTCCTTGGAATTCGAGAAACAGTTCAACTGTAAAATAAATGAGCCGCGCCATGAGAAAACCAACATAGTGGCTTTGCGACCAGCATGGATCCAGACAAGCCTGCACATCCGCGCAGTCTGGTCAGGATCCATGCAGTTTGCTTTCAAAGCCTATTGTAGTTAGAGAAACCGTTAGCGAACAGCATGGATCCTGACCAGACTCCGTGGAAAGCCTTTATGTTGGTTTTCTCATGGCACGGCTCAAATGTTTATACTAAATTGAACTTTGTGTTGGGTGAAAGCATTTGAAAATTGCCAGTAACAATGCTATTGTTAATAATTTCCTTGCAGGAAAGAAAGTGTGAACAGCAATGTAAGTAGTGATGAGCTACATCAGTACTAACATCAATATGACAAATATCACTAGAATGCAGAACTTTATAAAGTCGACAGAACTGTGCACTAAAGTAATTTAATTTAACTTGTATAAATATTCAGTTTTTATATACTACAACTTTCTTATTAAATCTTACAGGCAAGGGTATGTGACGGAGAAACAGAGTTTGAAGTCGTTGATAGAGAAATACCTACCCATGGAAGAGAGGGAAAAACTGATACCTGTTGCGAGAGCTGGCAACAGAATTGAACCAAAATTGTGATGCAATGTGACTCTGTAATACTGCTACATTATGACTATTTCTCAGAAGATTCAGTGAAAATTTGTAGTATCCTCAGATATACAATTTTTTGGACATAGAAATGTGTGTGTGACAATCACAGAGAATCATCAGATGATAGTGATTAAACTAGCTACAAGGATGAGACTGCTATATGTGACATACAGGATAGGGAAAGGCAATTTATCTGTCATAATTGACATGTGATGTTCATATTGGTACAAATAAAAAAATATATATATATTTATCCATAATCATCCAGCCCCGTGGACCTATACATGTATGTCACTTCCAAGAAAATAGTACGAGTTATTTAACGAACAAAGAACACAATCAATATACATGTGTATATTATATACATCAATGTAAAGAGCTGTGTTATGTGTTGATTTTGGTCATGATTCAAGAACATTACAATTCATTTTACTTTGCAGTAATAAGTTTGCTGCATATTCATTAATTAAGCCCTGCCCATGGAAGAGTTACATTTTGCAAAAGGGACGTTTATTAAGACCTTCCAGAAGATTGTTTCCAGTATAGAGAATAGATTCGACTTGAAGTGAATGAATTTTAACAATTATATCCTCACCACAGTGATGGTATTCGCTTTTGGCCCAAATTAATTTAAAAGATGAGAATATAGTAAAAAAAAAAATGATATGGGAATGTGAGATGTTTATTGGGGAATAGACATCTTGTTGCAGTCATTTTGAAGTTGTTTTCCTGAAAGTAATATTGACTTAGGATAAACAGAAACGCAGCTTGGTCAAAGTTTTGATGCACTTTCTCTTTATCTGCATAAGTACTTGCTGGATTTGTTTCAAACTTAAAATAGTTATTCCCCAGTCATCACCCACATCATATTGCACTACATAGGGGCATAACTTCCACACCAATATCCCCCTTTTTCCTTAGATTTCAGGTTAGTTTTGGTGCACTTTTACTCTGTCTCAGTGAAAGGATAATAATGACAATGACGTCATCAGTATAATGTCTATTATAATTTATTTAAGGTGTATATTGTACAGCGGAACCTCTCTAATCCGAATATGCTCAGACCAGAAAAGAAGTTTGGATTAGAGAGGTTTTTGGTTTAGAAAGGTTTCTTTTTTGTTCACAAACATACATGCAGTTTGTTGTACATGATATGTATATTCATCTCGTGATGGATTAAACCTTACCCTGCTAAATTGTCAACAGATCTTGTTAATACTACTTAATAAATTTGATTCAAACTAGAATAGTTCTTCACCATCCTTATATGACACAAGGTCCATAACTCTGGCACAAATGTTTCATTAATTAAGTCCCTTAGAATTTCAGTTTAATTTTGATGCCTTTTCACCATAATTCTGTTGTTATTGAATGGATTTTATCAAAACTAAAATGATTGTTCCACACCATCGGCCACTTAATGACACAAGGTTCATGTCCTTATTTACTAGAAATTCGATCAGGTCCAAGTTGTTCTATCTCAGTTATTACTAAATACACTGACGAGATATGAAAACGCAACAGTCATATGCCTGAATACATTTTTTACTACAAAAAGCATCACCTTGAAATGTTCAACACATACACATCTCGATACTCTATACCCACTGTGTTCAAATTTAATCATCACAATCGACAGTAAAATTAACACAATGAGTATAGTGTATCGAAATGTGTATGTGTTGAACATTTCAAGTGTTGCTTTATGTAGTAAAAATATATTCAGGCATATGTTTGTTGCGTTTTCATATCTCGTCAGTGTAGATTAAAACTTAAGATAGTTGCTACACATTATTAGTCATATGATATTACACGTAATGCATTACTTTTTCAGAATTTTGTCATGACTTAAGTCCCTTTACACTTAATGTTTTGATACACTTTATCTCATTCTGTGTTATTACTGAATAGTAAATACATTTGACGCGTTGCTGTTGTCTAGTATCTTTATCCACTTTCAACACTCCAGTTAACAGCTCCAGCTTCCTCAGATGTGCCCTGTTTCACTATCCAGCATCAAAATAGTCGAGCTACCTGTCTCATGTGACAACTCTTGTTGATGCATGAAGGTCTCTTTGATATCCAGTCGGGTATGTTTGGAAGGCCGGTGCGCCATGCTAATTGCTAATGCTAATAGTTATTGGCAAATGATTAATGCTAACTGTTTATTACGAAATACGAAACAGTAAGTGTAAAATGCATAGTGCTAAGTATTTATTCAAATAAAGAGCTGAATATATCAGTGTATCAATGCATCCTTTAAACAGTCATTGGCCTTTGTTATATGCACATAACTTTGTCTAAACACTTTTGCTAAAAAATCGGGTCCCATTTTCACACAAAAACCGCCTATTGTGTAAAGTGCAATGTGAAATATATGACTGTAATTTGCAATCTTTGTGTAATTTTTCATATATTTTTTTAGCTTACCTGTCACATAGTAACAAGGTGAGCTTTTGTGATCACCCGTCGTCCGTGCGTGTGTGCATCCGTCCGTCCGTCAACAATTTCTTAACTGCACAATAGTGGTTTCATTTATGATTTTATTTGAACCAAACTTGCACACAACTTGTATCACCATAAAATCTTGGTTCCTGTCTTGAACTGGCCAGATCCCAATATTGATTCCAGAGTTATGGCCCCTGAAAAGGCCAAAATTAGCTATTTTGACCTTGTCAGCACAATAGCAGCTTTATTTAGGATTTGATTTTTACAAAACTTGCACACAACTTGTATCACCATAAGATCTTGGTTCCTTTCTTGAACTGGCCAGATTCCATAACGGATTACCTCCCTTTATTTTTTATCTAAATGAATACACCTTAGCAGCTTCTAATGAGATTGATTTGAAATGTTATTTATGTCTTCCATGGTAAGAAATAGTCATATTAGATAACTCTTGATTGAACATTTATCGATATGAATACTTTACTAATTTATTGTTGTATAGGCTTGTACTCTGTATCTTCTACATGCATATACCAATGTATGAGTACCTCCCCTGATTTTAATAAAAATGGATTCATCTCGGTAAATATTTATAGAACTCATTTGAAATTTCATTATTGTCTTTAGTTGGACTGAGGCAATCAGGGTAGATAGCTACAGACTGATTTTATGTCAAATTACATCCCTTTGTTTCAAATTAAAATGGGTGTATCTCAGTAACCAATGAAGATACTGATTTAAAATGTCATTAGTGCCATCAGATGGACTCGGATAATCAGGGTAGATAACTTTTGACAATTTATGACAAATTACCTCCCTTTATTTTATATAAACGAATAGATCTCAGCAGCATCTAATGAGATTGGTTTTAAATGTTATTTAAGTCTTCAACGGTAAGGAATAGTCATGTTAGTACAAAAATGCAGCATTTGAGCCTAGGACCCTCAAACTTGATATGGAAATTAGCCCTGACTAGGTCAAAAGAGACTGTTACAAGAAAATGTTTATCCTGTTGATATTTAATGTGTATGCCTATGTGCTCTATGTAAAAACTTGATCATATCATTTTGAGCAATGGTACTCAGGTGAGTGATACAGGGTCATCATGGCCCTCTTGCTGTAACATTTATGCTAATAGGCAAAGCGCTTAGAATGTTTTAATTACCATAGCTACGCATAATCGGTCCAGTCGCTTTTTAATTTGTCCTGATTTGAACTGGACCAGTTATGTTTGCCCGGACAGTCCACTTGTTTGCCTGAAAAGACACCTAATGCAGCAACACGTCAAGGCTATATACATCAAATGTATGGCATTATTCGGACGTAGGAGACGGAATTGGTCAACGTTTATACTAAGTGAGGATTGCTGTTTATAAAGCATGTCAGACAATTGCTAGGTTATATAGAGAATTAGCAAGCACCGCACTTCACAAACCGCCCAGAATTGCTGTAAGACGGTGAAGGTCGATAGAGAAACCAAAATCTGCGATTCGACGCTAGTTAACGTCAATCTATGACACCTTGGATAAAGACCAGGGCCCGTATTCATAAAGCTCCTAAGGAGGAAACTTACGAAAATCCTGAACTTTGTTAAATTTCCTAAACAACATAGCACAAAAGAAATATGTAAACTTTATAAGATTTATTGATAATCTTCATTACTATGCCAGACTATAAGGCAATATTGTTAGACATGCCAACTATCTCGACGATTGTCAACAAAATGCTTTGGAACTGTTCCCTTAGTTAGTCCCTTAGGGAAAATTTCCCTTAGGAGCTTTATGAATACGGGCCCAGAGCTCTATTCATGTTGCGCATCCTGTCCGGAATGCTTTGCATAAGTGTTCATACTACTTTCAATGTTCTAATCAAACAACATATTACGACTTGTGCATTGTTAATAAAATTTAATAAAAAATTTACAATAATTATTATAAATTAATCTAAACTTCGGGAAAGCCTCTCGATGGAGTCACAACATCGTTAACGTCGTTGAAATAGGATTATAATGCGCCAGACTGTATGGTCATCAAGCAAATTTTACTAGCAGTAGTCTTATGCTGGAAAAGTACACCAGTTATTCATATATTACACAATGTGTAATTTCATTATCATCTTTTCAAAATCTAGTCAAACTATTCACCAGGCTGTTTCGGCAAATGGATAGAAAAGTTTGCCTCCAGATGAACATCAAGTGTTGCATATTAAACGAACGCACGTGAAATATGAGAAATCCTAAACCAATATTCAGATATAGATAAAACAAAGTGTGTCCTATGTCAAAGTGTTAAATTAAATGATTTTGTGCGTGTGTGCACATTTGTGTGGATTATAGGAAGAGCTTATATTTTGCATAACAAAGAATCATTACGCTGTATGATAAAATATAATGCATTTGTAGCCAACTTACACGAAAGGGAGAGTGCAGATCTACGGATAGCAGAGCCATAAGTTCGACCCCAAGCGATGTGTATGTTGTTCGTGCCAATTTGATAAAAGACATTGTGTCTGATATCATTCATCCTCTATCTCTGATTCACGTGGAGTAGTTGGCACCTACTTGCGGAGAACAGGTTTGTACTGGTACAGAATCCATAAACGCTTATTACGTTAACAGTCAGTCAGTATTTAAGGGTCCATCCGCCAAAACGGTGAAGAAAATTTACTTCTACGCAATTTCCGTAGAGTGCATGCCAAAAAGTCAAAATGATTTTGAAGCCAAAAGTGAATCGCTGTCACGGGCAATGAGACCTAGACGAAAGAGACGTGGTTGCTAGAAGGCGCCCTTAAAAAGTGCCGCAATCCGATGTTGTCGTTGGTGTCCGCCGCTCCTCCGCTGTGGTGTTGTGTGCCCCTCCTCGCTTGCCGCCCCCCCCCCCCCCCCCCCCCCCCCCCCACACACACACACACACGTTGAGCGTGGAGTTTGAGCAGCTCGGGGGCTTCTCTGCATGCCATCTGAACAGCAAGCCGTCAGCCAAGTACGTAGCTCCTTTTCACAAACAGTCCCTTTTCGGGCCACTCCCTCCGGATTAGTCAGGACATCGACAGTTGTTTTGGACCTACATCCAGCGATGCCATGTGCCTTCTCCGCGACGTGCACGCTCCGGAGGGAAGGAGAAGTTAGGTTAACTGTCCGCCGTTACATAATTGAAATATTGTTGAGAAAAGGCGCTAAACCCAGAACAAACAAACATTGCATTTGTCTTACGTTTTCGTTTATACAACGAAATTTGAACGTTGTATTAGTTCTAATTTTGCGCTTGCTTTTGAAGTATTGTTAAACAATGGAACTGTTTTGACTATGTTCTTATTTAAAGGTTACAGCAATTACTCGATCATGTACTCTGATCGAAGCGTTAAGTTTTCCTGTACAGTTGACTGCAAACTTCTTCCTTATGACCTCACCCGCCCATCCCCGCACCCGCACACGCCCGTACGCACACACACAAACACACTGTCGTAAGTTAATCATCAAGGAAATGAAAGTTGTCTTTGCTTGTTTTAAGCTCAAAGTGTGAATAAAAAGTTCAGAGTCTACAGAACGGCATTTAGACGAAATAAATTAATACCAATATTTGTCAGCAAACAACGAAGCTCACCACAAATGATGAAAAGTTTTACAGGTGCACTTTCTGAAAGGAGTACGTGCGTGCGTGCGTTCTTTTTAATAAATAACACTTAGTTAATAATGTCTACCGCAAAACAATGTTAATTTGTGTTTATTTAATACTTTAATGCCCTTCAGCAGTAGACAGGAGGGTCTTTCGGGACGCTAGTTTAGGTCGAACCAGGTGGCTGTTGTAGGAGATGGCGATCTCACAGAAAGGTCAGCAAGGACGCTATCTCGAAAAAAAACGTATGCGTATCCGTAAGCGAGTTTTAAAGTTGTTCGGAAGCGCTTTTTATTTCATTCTGGAGAAAATCTTGTTTTGAAAGAATTCGGCAGATGGGGTGAGGCGAGGTCAGTTTTATAAACCTACAACTTTCAACCGGTCCAATGTCAAACTTACAGGGGTGTTATAGAAAAGACTAAAGAAAATAGTGGTTGAATAGTTTCTGTACCATCCGGTTATTGTACATGTGACCTTCTGCTGCCAAGTCACCGCCACACAGGTCAAAGGTTCGCCATATGAGATACACCCGCAACTACTGGCCCCGGTGTTCACAAAACGTTTTTCGGTCTCAGCTGAGTTTGAGTTTGAAATTTTAATATCTTGAAGCTTAAATTCCAAACGAGACTGACCATTAATACTGAATAGTCACATTAAAATAATTATTAACTTAAAATTCAGTCTGAAACATGCTATTTAGATAAAATGAGAAATAAAATTTCATTATCAAACTCAGCTGAGACTGAAAATGTTTTGTGAACACGGGGCCTGGTCAAAGTCTATCAGTCAGTAAGTTTAATCAGCATTTGTATAAATTACTCCACAAACGATGTCACATATACTGGACGCAAGTTGACCCCGATGGTTGACCTTTGTGTTATAATACGTAATGAGGCAAAACCTACTACTAAAAAGGAGTGTATGTAAAACGCTTCTCATATATATACACAGTATTGGCGAGCAAATTTTGTTAAAAAGAAAACACGATCTGTACGAGAAAATGAAAATAAATGTGCTTATTTGAAAGTTTAACTGATCCAATGTAAGTACATATTTTAACACACTAATTAGATATACGGCTACACCCCTTATTTCTACAATGAAATGATCGATATGAATAATCGCCTAAAAGCCCAACCATCCCGGTCGAGACTACAATACACATGAAAAAATCAATTTGATTTTGTAAGAAGGTAAAAATTGCTGTAAAGAACAGCGATTGGCTGCAATCACCCAGTAACTCCAAAGAACTCGTACAAAATATGTTTGAGATATTCTGACACAATTCACTCACCTTTTGTGAATCACTCAACACGTAATTCCCGAGGCACTGTTTATGCTCAGTTCATCCAGCACGTGAATTTCATGACTACGTATTGTTATTGTTAGCGCTAGCGTCGGTGTTCAGCGGGGCACGCCAAAAATGGTATGTATTTTTTTTTTACTTCCTCTGCTTTCTTTTCTATTTTCTTTCTACTGTATTTCTGTCTGTCTTTTCTCATACTTCCGTTTAACTAGTAAATGATTCTTTTTTGCGCTTTCACCCATTTTTCAGTTCAGTTATGTACAGCAAATTTCGTTGTGCATGTTTACATTTCCTTTCTTCAGGCAGCACTATGATATATGTTTGTTTCTCTTTTTTCACATTTTTTCCGTTTCTATAGACACAACAGGGTTGTGGAAACGTACATTTACATCTAGGCAATGATAAATGGATATCCGATATTCAGATTTTCAAAGTTTTAACAGCAGATTTTGGAATATCTTTTCCTTTCTTGTTTACACTTTATGATATGTTTCTTTCTGTGTTTATACATGCCGCTCTGTATCTACAGGGTAACCATGGAGCATCATCATGGAAACATACCTCTACATCTAGGCAATGGTATATTTGATGACTGGCGTTTATAGATGTTATACAGCTGTATAGAGTTTGGAACATATAGGGTGTGTATGTTTACTAGTTCATTTTTTGTGGCAACATTTCGACATATTTGTTTTTGTTTTTAGCTCACCTGTCATCATGAGTTCCAGAGTTATGGCTCCTTTAAGGGTCAAAATTTGCTATTTTTGGCTTGTGAAAACGATAGAGACAACATTTTGCAATCAACTTTAATAAAACTTGCACACAACTTGTATTGGCATAATATCTCGGTTCTTTCGAAAATTGGCAAAATCCCATCATGGGTTCCAGAGTTATGACCCCATGAAGGGCCGAAATTTGCCATTTTTGGCTTGTGAACATGATAGAGACCACATTTTGCAATCAACTTTGATAAAACTTGCACACAACTTGTATTAGCATAATATCTCGGTTCCTTTCGAAAACTGGCCAGATCCCTTCATGGATTCAAGAGTTATAGCCCCTTAAAGGCCAAAATTTGCTATTTTTGGATTATGAACACGATAGAGACCACATTTTGTAATAAACTTTAATCAAATTTGCACACAACTTGTATTGGCATAATATCTCGGTTCCTTTCGAAAACTGGCCAGATCCCATCATGGGTTCCAGAGTAATGGCCCCTTAAACGGCCAAAATTTGCTATTTTTTGCTTGTGAACACCATAGAGGCAACATTTTGCAATCAACTTTAATCAAACTTGCACACAACTTTTATTGGCATAATATCTGGGTTCTTTTCGAAAACTGGCCAGATCCAGTCGTGGGTTCCAGAGTTATGGCCCCTTAAAGGTCCAAAATTTGCTATTTTGGCTTTTGCAGCCATATAGAGATTTCATTTATGGTTTGATTTGATACAAACTTGCAAAATATCTTCAACAACAAGAAATCTTGGATTCCATGATGAATCTGTCAGATCCAATCATAGGTTCTGGAGTTATTTTATATCTGATTACCTCCCCTGATTTTTATCAAAATGGATTTATATCAGTAAGTACTTGTAGGACTCATTTGAAATTTCATTATTGTCATTAGTTGGACTCAGACAATCAGGGTGATAACTATGGACTGATTTTATGTAAAATTTCCTCCCTTTATTTCAAATTGAAATGGGTATATCTCCGTAACTAATGAAGATACTGATCTGAAATTTCATTTATGCCATCAGATGGAATTGGACAATCAGTGAAGATACATATTGACTGAATGTATGACAAATTGCTTCCCTTTATTTTTAGCTCGACTATCCGAAGAATAAGTAGAGCTATCCTACTCACCACGGCGTCGGCGTCGGCGTCACACCTTGGTTAAGTTTTTCGTACCAGTCCACATTTTGACAAAGTCTTTTGAGATAAAGCTTTGAAACTTTCAACACTTGTTTACCATCACCATGGCCAGTTATAGGCAAGAGCACATAACTCCATCAGGGATTTTGGCTGAATTATGGCCCCTTTTGACTTAGAAATCATGGTTAAGTTTTTCGTACCAGTTCATATTTTGACAAAGTCTTTTGAGATAAAGCTTTGAAACCTTCAATAATAGTTTACCATCACCATGTCCAGTTATAGGCAAGAGTACATAACTCCGTCAAGGATTTTGGCTGAATTATGGCCCCTTTCGACTTAGAATAGAAATCTTGGTTAAATTTTTCGTACCAGTTCATATTTTGACAAAGTCTTTTGAGATAAAGCTTTGAAACTTTCAACACTTGTTTACCATTACCATGTCCAGTTATAGGCAAGAGCACATAACTCCACCAAGGAATTTGGCTGAATTATGGCCCTTTTTGACTTAGAAATCTGGGTTAAGTTTTTCGTACCAGTTCATATTTTGACAAAATCTTTAAAGATAAAGCTTTGAATCTTTCAACACCTGTTTACCATTACCATGTCCAGTTATAGGCAAGAGTACATAACTTCATCAAGGATTTTGGCTGAATTATGGCCCCTTTTGACTTAGAAATCTTGGTTAAGTTTTTCGTACCAGTTCATATTTTGTGTAAAGTGTTTGACATATGGCTTTGAAACTTTTATCACTTGTTCAGTATAATAGTCTCTATCTGTAGGAAAGAGTACATAACTCTGTCATATATTTTGGCTGAATTATTGCCCTTTTTGGACTTGGAAATTGGTTCTGATTTCATACAAGTCCACGTTTTGTCAAAACTATTTGACTTACGGCTTTTAAACTTTGAACACTTGTTTATCATCATGATTTTCATCTGTAGGCAAGAGTACATTACTCTGACAACTATTTTGGCTGAATAATGGACCTTTTTGGACTTAATTGGTTCACATATTGCCATTTAGTGCAAGACTTATCGAAATCCAAAAATACAGGAATATTGTTTGTCTAGTGTATTTTTTTCTTTTGTCTGAATATCTGTAGAAATATTTTGACTCCATTCTTCAGTCAATTCTTCGAACAGTCGAGCGCGCTGTCATCCGACAGCTCTTGTTTATGTAAATGAATATACCTAGCAGCTTCTAATGAGATTGGTTTGGAATGTTATTTATGTCTTCCATGTTAAGAAAATTCTACTTTTACTTACTTTTCTAATGTACTGTTGTAAAGGCTTGTATTCTGTATCTTCTATATGCATATACCAATACATGATTACCTCCCCTGATTTTAATAAAAATGGATGTATCTCCGTGAGTATTTATAGGACTCATTTGAAATTTCATTATTGTCATTTGTTAGACTGAGACAGTCAGGGTAGATAAATATGTACTGTTTTATGTCAAATTACCTCAATTTGTTTCAAATTAAAATGGGTTTATCTCACTAACCAATGAAGATACTGAGTTATTTAAAATGTCATTTATGCTATCAGATGGACTCGGACAATCAGGGTAGATAACTTTTGGCTGAATTTATGACAAATTACCTCCCTTTATTTTATGTAAATGAATATACCTCAGCAGCATCTAATGAGATTGGTTTTAAATGTTATTTAAGTCTTCCAGGGTAAGGAATAGTCATGCTAGTACAAAAATGCAGCATTTGAGCATAGGACCCAGAAGCTTGGTATGGAGATTGGCCCCAACTAGTACGTGACCCATAGGTCAAAAGGGACTGTTACGAGAAACTATTTATCCTGATGATGTATGCCTATGTGATCTATGTGAAAACTTGATCTTATCATTAAGAGCAATGGTACTCAGGTGAGCGATATAGGGCCATCGTGGCCCTCTTGTTTACACATGCATTTCTGTATCTGTACACTTAATCACAATAAGGTTACCATGGAAACGTGCCTCTACATCTAGGCAATGATATAATGCATTCGAATGTACAAAGTTACAATCAAATATTATTTAATAGATCTTTCTTGTGGCAACATTTTCATATATCTATTTCTGTTTTTACACATGCTTTTCTGTATCTATATACCCAGCCTCAACAATTACAATGGAAACGCACCTCTTCATCTAGACAGTGGTATAATGGATGTCAGACGTTCTTATGTACAAATTTATACAGCAGATTTTGGAACAAATAGGTAAGGGTGTGTATGTTTATAAGTTCTTTCTTGTGGCAAAATTTTCATATATCTGTTTCAGTTTGGACATGTGTCATTCTGTAATCATACACGTAACTTCAAGAGGGTTACCACGGAAACGTACCTCTTCATGTAGGCAATTATATAATTGATGACTGGCGTTCAGATATACTAAGTTATACAGCAGATGTTGGAACATATAGGGTGTATATGTTTGCTAATTCTTTCTTGTGGTAACATTTTAATATATTTGTTTCTGTTTTTCACATATTTTCTGTATCTATACAATTAACCGTATCATGATGGCCATGGCGAGGTACCTCTTCATGTAGGCAATGGTATAGTATATAATGGATGCCTTTCTGTTTCTTTACATTTAACCTCAACAGGGTTACGGTAACTTACCATAGAAACGTACCTCTTCATCTAGGCGATGGTATTACGGATAGCCGGCGTCAGATGTACAAAGTTATACAGCTATACAGAGTTTGGAACATATAGAGTGTGTATGTTTACTAGTTCTTTTTTGTGGTAACATTTTGACATATTTGTTTTTGTTTTTACACATGCCTTTCTGTATCTGTACACTTAATCTCAATAAGGTTGCCATGGAAACGTACCTCTACATCTAGGCAATGATATAATGGATGGCTGGCATTTGAATGTACAAAGTTATACAGCAAATTTTGGAACATACAGGGTGTGTATGTTTACTTGTTCTTCCTTATATATTTGTTTCTATTTTTACACATGCCTTTCTGTACCTATACACTCCACAGAGTTACCATAGAAACGGACCTCTTCATCTAGGCGATGTTATTACGGATGGCCCGGCGTTCAGATGTACAAAGTTATACAGCATATTTTGGAACACATAGGGTGTGTATGCTTACTAGTTCTTCCTCATACATTAGTTTCTATTTTTACACATGCCTTTCTGTATCTATACACTCCACAGAGTTACCATAGAAACGGACCTCTTCATCTAGGCGATGTTATTACGGATGGCCCGGCGTTCAGATGTACAAAGTTATACAGCAAATTTTGGAACATATAGGGTGTGTATGTTTACTTGTTCTTCCTTATATATTTGTTTCTTTTTTTACACATGCCTTTCTGTATCTATACACTCCACAGAGTTACCATAGAAACGGACCTCTTCATCTAGGCGATGTTATTACGGATGGCCCGGCGTTCAGATGTACAAAGTTATACAGCAAATTTTGGAACATATAGGGTGTGTATGCTTACTAGTTCTTCCTCATACATTGGTTTCTATTTTTACACATGCCTTTCTGTATCTATAAACTACACAGAGTTACCATAGAAACGGACCTCTTCATCTAGGCGATGGTATTACGGATGGCCCGGCGTTCAGATGTACAAAGTTATACAGCAAATTTTGGAACATACAGGGTGTGTATGTTTACTTGTTCTTCCTTATATATTTGTTTCTTTTTTACACATGCCTTTCTGTGTCTATTCACTCAACAGGGTTACCAAAGAAATGTACCTTTTCATCTTTGCAATGGCATTTATGGAGGACAGACGACCAATTCTACAAACAGCAGTGAGAGAATTCCTGCAACCAGTCACATGGTAAATGCATAGCTTTAGATAATCTAAGCCTTGCTAAGACCTCTGAATGAAATCAAGTACAATTTGAATTTAACAAAAATCTGGATAATAGGTACACTTATTGAGCACCCGGTCTACCTTGTATGTTTTTGTTTTGCAATACTGTGTGTTCGGTGTTTGCTGTTTTGTCAGGGATTTATTTACAGTGGGTGGCTGCTTGGTGCTGTTTGTTGTGGTGTTTGTTGTGTTGTGTGTTTTGCTTGTGTTTGTTGTGGTGTTTGTCGTGTTATGTGTTTTGGTGGTTATTTTGGTGGTGTTTTAGTGTTCGTGATTGTGTTTGTGGTGTCTTCAATGTGTTCTTCTCAAACGTGTACGATATAGTTTTGGTTCTTTTGTCAAAAAGGGTTTTTTGTTGGTGCGAATTGTTTGTTGTATTGGGTTCTTTGTCTTTTGTTCCGTTACAATATGTTTTTCTGTCTTCCATTAGTAATATCTAATTATTACTCGATTTATTCCCGTAAACAGTTATTAGAATAAGGTAAATCTTGCGGTATGTTTTAATAACTTTACTTGTTCCATAAATTTTAAATAGCTGGAATGACATATCGTGAAATATGCAGACGACAGACATAAGGTGGAGACGACATCTGGGCTAACGCGCGCAAATTTTCTATTTTATTTCTGCTTTTTATTCTTTTTGTTTTGCTGTTGTTTTTTTCTACTAGAGTATGGGGATACTTGGAGAATAAAGACGCAGACGATATGGAGATGCAGACGACAGGAGATGCAGACGAAACAGTGTGCGATTCTCTTTTTCATGAACAGGTAGGTAGATCTATATTGCTACTTATCATTATCCTATTCTATATGCATATTTTCCTGCAGAGTTTTCCAAAATGGTGGCTGATGTTGACTACAAGCGCTTGTGAAGATATCATGTTGCAGATATCACAAATGTTTAGTGGGTGGTGCAGCTATGGTGCTTGATATCGACTACAAGCACGTGCACGGATGTCATATTGTAGATTTCGAAATGATTTAGTGGACTTCTGATGTTGACTATACAAGCACATGCATAGATGGCAAATGTTGTAGATTTCGCTATGGTTTGGTGAACGGTATAGCTTGACCTTTGTCTCCGGCGCAATGAGGTATGTAATTTGTACAATTATTTTATTTCATTGGCTAGCTTTATATAAGGCGAGCAGTTTTCAAAGAAGTTGTGCACATTCATTTTCATTTTGATAAATTTTCTACAAATTTGATATTTTCTGACCAGTTTTCAGCCAGCAGTGCATTTATTTTTGTGTATCATTATTCGAAAGCTTATTTCTGTCAGTATGAAGTAAACAGGGATAAAACTTTTTTTATTATTTTTAAAGAAAGTTGACTCAGTTTTCCAAACGTGACTTTGGTGTAAGTCTTGTTGAGAAACCCAGGAAAAACAATGTGTTTATCTATAATTGTATGAACAGGAAGAAATATTTATTTGATGGAACTACAGTTGCATTAGGACTGCCTTGCTGGTACCATCAATGCCACTCACCAGAGATGCGCTGGTACCCTATCGAAGCCGGTCATCAGAGGTGCGCTGGACCCCTTATGTCTACGGTAGGCTACTAAATTACTTAATAACTGCTAATTATGCGGCGCGAGTTCGATCTAGAATTTGTAAAACACTTAATTTTTTCTGACTGAGCCGTTTGCTTTTTGGAGAGCTAAATTGTATTTTTTAAGGAACTGGATTTGGTTATCTAGATTTTATTGACTTTTCTAGAACTATGTAAAATGTGACAGGTACACCACAGCTTCTGTTGATATAGGCTGAAATCTGGTTTTGTGGCAGAACTTTTCTTTATATTTCCAGAAAATATTGAGTGATTTTCAAGTTCTGAAAAATTGACTGGTAGTGATTTAAACTTTACAAAATAATTTCGGTAACTAAACTTAAGGATTATATCCATATATTTGAGGACGTTAGTGGGCATTCATATTTAGCAGAGGACACCAGTTGCTCCAGTGGCAGAAGTAATGGGTGGTGTTACTTTCAAAATATCAACCCTAAAGGGAATTTAATGTGCTCTGTCTTATCTAGAGACCATCACTAAGCAAATCGCGAATCGGCCGTTTTCATAAAATTAATTGACATAAAAACAAATGTAGTCATATACTATTATTAGCAATAGTGCAATAAAAACTTATAAATGTGATATATATTTTTTTTCAGCGCTGTTCTATGGGCAACATGTAGTGGTTTTAGTGTAGTTCAAGCCTTGACGGACATACTGTGTATTTTCATGCTATGATAGAGAGCTCTTCTACACCTCGTGCACACCCCCCCCCCCCCCCACCCACCCCAGAAAAACCTTAATCGATGACCAAGATGACAGACGAAGACTTTATTCAGGTAAAGGAGAAATATTACTTCATAACATTTGTTCAGTTTTTACCTGCTGTATTCTGATGTTAAAATATTGCGGCAAACAATTCTTCTGGCACGTATGCATTATAATGAGCCGCACCATGAGAAAACCAACATAGTGCATTTGCGACCAGCATGGATCCGAACCAGATTGCGCATCCACGCAGTCTGGTCAGGATCCATGCTGTCCGCTTTCAAAGCCTATTGCAATTAAGAGAAACCATTAGCGAACATCATGGATCCTCACCAGACTGCGCGGATGCATTCAGGTCGCAAATTTACTATGTAGGTTTTCTCATGGCGCGGCTCATATAAATTATATTGCCACATAAATCCGTTACCAGTCTAGCAAATGTGGATGAGAGAGGGGTTTGACCGTGGTATCTGTTGAGGTGCGGGCACTGGTTAGAAACCAGTTGGCAAATGATTTCATCAAATACTTTCTATTAATCTATGTAAATGAATTCTGTTTAACTAAATGTACTTAAAAATAGCTAACATGTACTCTGAAATTCAGACCGTATTTGTAATTATGTCACCAAACAGATGTCCGAAAAACATACACATTGTTATTTGCAAATTGGTTATTTCTAAGAACTTTCAGGTGGACATATAAAATAATTGTGTTCGCCTGCATTATGCATTTATGATACGACGTAAATTGTTAGATACATTTCCTGTAATCTCAACTGCTCTTTCAGTTTATGTGTAATTGAAATGACACATTGTATACACCATTAACATTTTACTGACACGCGCTTTTTAACCAAGTCCTATTCTTTTGGAGTAATGGCCGTTTTTCGGAAGTGTCCACTCGATAACAAGGACATATTTTCTTTGATGTCTACAATACTTTTACAGAAGATGTATTACTATAAAATCTAGGCCAAGATCAATAAGCAGATAGTTCGGACGTGTATGTCTACAGTTATTGCCCTTAATTGATCAAAGTTGCCAAAATTGAAGTTTCCCCACGATAACTAGAATAACTTTTTTTTTATGTCAACCATAGTTATACAGAAGATGTGTTACTATAAAAGCTAGGCCAAGTTCGAGAACCAGCCACTTCAGACCAGTATCTTTAGAGTTATGGCCCTTGAATGGGTCAAATGTGTCAAAATCTACATTTTTGCTTGATTATAACTAAACTAATATTTCTTTGATAACTACCAAACTTATACAGAATATGTTTCACTATAACATCTAGGTCAAGTTCGATAATCAACCAGCCAATTCGGACTTGTATCTCCAGAGTTATGGCCCTTGAATTGGTCATGATTGCCAACAGGAAAAACTGCTCATCATTATTCAAGACATTACAATACACACTGTCTTTATTTACAGAAAAAAATACGCAACAAATGTTTAGACCCAAGTTTTATCTGTTCAGAGGTATTTGACCAACGTCTTTACCAACTTTTCATAAACATTTTATATGATAATAAAATACTTTAGTATAAATGAACATGAAGCCGTTTTCATTACTTTCTTTTTTATTTCTTCACACCAACCAAAAAACTTTCCACAAATATTTCTTGTAAAATTTGTTTTCTGGGTCTGTTTTTTAAGACTGAAAAACAAAAAAATGAGAATTTAAAAATGGTTTTAAGATACATATTTGCAAATACTGGTGCTAGTGTAAAGTTATTTGCTTGGCGCCTCTGTCAATTTTTAGTTTCATTATATCGAACATTTTTAGGGCTCATGTGTCATACAATGTTGACATCATTAGCGGGTTGTCAGTCAGTTTAGACTTCGCGGATTGACAGGAAAATTATTCGTTTAGTGAAAGTATGTGGAAGATCTAGCCATTCTTTACTTATTTTGTTGGAATCACCCAGAACTATAGTTTGTATACAAGTATAGAATAAGCGTCGTATACGATATTTCAGTCGTATACGACATTTCAGAGAATTTTGTAGAACTTTTCCACATTTTTTCACTATCTAAGGGATTTTAATGAAAAAAAAATTAATAGAAATAAAAGAAATACATATAGGTTTACTTAAGATAAATATTTGATTATGTGTCTGGCAGCTGTGGTTCATTGAATAAACGAGAAGTACGTGAAAATGCAGCTCTCTGATTGTTTAGAATTCCTGACTTGCGGATATTAGTAAGTCATTCCAAAGTAAGCATTTCAATTTGTGTGTGTGTGTGTGTGTGTGTGTGTGTGTGTGTGTGTGTTCGGGTTTAACGTCTTTTTCAACAATTTTTCAGTCATATAAATGACGGTGTCTACTTGTAGCAGTGAGCATAATGCCCAACTTTATAGTGCTGCTTCACTGGAATATCACGCCGCGTAGACACATGACATGATACCCCACCCAGTCACATTATACTGACACCGGGCTGACCAGTCCTAGCACTATCTTCTTAATGCTGAGCGCCAAGCGAGGAAGCTACTAAAATAGTACCATTTTTACGTCTTCGGTATGACGCGGCCAGGGATCGAACCCATGACCTCCCGCACTCGAAGTGAATATGTATACTAAACAATTTTGTAACCATTGACAGCTCTTGTTGTAGCATCAGGTCTATAAAGTATGATTTATTTCAGGTTTAAAAAGGCAAGAAGACAGTGTTTGACATTATTGAAAGAGGTAGAAAAAGAATTGATTGCAGAAAACAAATATAGGCCTAATCGTGCCGTGCTGCGTTTGTTTTTTCCGGCAGCTGGCAGTTCGTTGGATGCCAGGTAATACAGTCCGAAATTTTTGTTTGATATTGACTCTACCTGTAAGAAATTTATGATGAATGTTGTGCTATTTATTCTTCAATAGGTTGTTGTAAATACGACTATACTAACTGTGTAGAAAACTATCCTATTCACCATTACGTCGGTGTCCGCATCTTCGGCCATTCTAGATTCTTTGCTATAAGTTTTTTTTTTAATACAATTTCACTTTAATTCTGTTGTTGCTCAAATTTAAAATACTTATTTCTCCTCATTATCCAAATCATTTGACATAAGGTCCTGGTACCAATCTGTCACTTTTTAGCTCACCTGTCGCGTAGTGACAGGGTGAGCTTTTGTGATCGCCCTTCGTCCGTCGTCCGTCTGTCCGTCCACAATTTCTTGTGAACACGATAGAGACCACATTTTGCAAGCAATTTTGATCAAACTTGTACAAAGCTTGTATTGGCATGATATCTCGGTTCCTTTCGAAAACTGGCCAGATCCCATCATGGGTTCTAGAGTTTTTGCCCCTTAAAAGGCCAGAATTTGCTTCTGTGCATCGACAGTTTCTTGTCTGCACGATAGTGGTTTCATTTATAATTTTATTTTAACCAAACTTGCACACAACTTGTATCACCATAAGATCTTAGTTCCTTTCTTGAACTTGCCAGATTCTATTATGGGTTCCAGAGTTATGGCCCCTGAAAGGGCCAGAATTAGCTATTTTGACCTTGTCTGCACAATAGCAGCTTTATTTATGATTTTATTTTAACCAAACTTGCATACAACTTGTATCACCATAAGAACTTGGTTCCTTTTTTGAACTGGCCAGATCCCTTAATGGGTTCCATAGTTATGGCCCCTGAAAGGGCCAAAATTAGCTATTTTGACCTTGTTTGCAAAATAGCAGCTTCATTTATGATTTGATTTTAACCAGACTTAAACACAACTTGTATCGCCATAAGATCTCGATTCTTTTTTATACGCCTGAAGGGAATGTTATCGCCTCGGTGTCCGTCTGTCTGTCTGTCTGTTGGTTAGCAATTTCCCATCCTCTCTGTAACTCTTGAACCCCTTGAAGGATTTCAAAGAAACCTGACAAAAATGTTCGCCTCATCGAAACGACGTGCAGAGCGCATGTTTCGGATGGCTCACTTCAAGGTCACACTTAGGGGCCAAAGGTCATATGACTTTGTTTTATGTGTATATTGCTCTGCATTTGCGTTGCATTGCAATGCTCTTGTTTTTATTTGGCAGATCCTTCTTTTGTTCACTTACAATATTTTTTTAAAAATTACTTCCCTTTTATGTCACTATAAATAGCTTATTTAGTTTTTTTTATTATTTGCCCTAGGGAAAAATCGAGACCACTTTTCTGTGGTACAACATGAATGGTACCTCCAATTTTTAGGTGTATTTTGACATATCTATACCTTGTAAGAATTTTTTTTTCTTTTTGGTTAAATTTCTTCCCTTTGTTGTTCCTGTCCTTTGGACTAAGATATTTTTTTCTGAGGATTTATTTTTAATTCCTTCCCTTTGAAAACTACTGGCCTGATTTGAAAATGATTTTATTTGAAGTAACTTGAAGAAAATTTCAACTATGTTTTCTCATAATTCGTTTGATTGATGTTGATTATGATTTTTTGACCTTGTTGTCCTTAAGTGAAATGATAACAGGTGAGCAATATAGGGCTATTATGGCCCTCTTGTTACTTAAAGTTTTTATTCCCGAAGACTGGGAGGCATAGCGTTTGAACTGTCATTCTATCTGTCTGTCACACTTTCTTGTGTTTTCAACTCCTGTTACATTTTCCCTCAAATTCAAATGAATCTTATTGTAAATGTACTTAACAATATAACTACGTCTGTACCTTGTGTACTAATTCAAACGAAGTCCGGTACATATTATCAACACCAAGTAGACACACGTACATTATCAGGACTTTAACGTTCTATTATTGTTTCTTGAGCCCAGCTCCTTTTTATAAGTCCGAAGGAAGCGTATTATGTTATGACGCCGGTGTCCGTGTCCGCAATATTGCTCCGCATTGCTGTGCTCTTGTTCAGATTTAACAAAAAATACAGCTGCAAGCATACCTTGAACATTCAACTCCTCCAACATTCAGTTTAAATGAAACCTAGTATACATCATTAACAGGTTCAGTTTGTTAATAAGTTGTGCAAATGTATGTTTTAACACCGTTCTAAGTTTTCTCTCCGAAGAAGAAGATATAACACTTTCCTATTTGTCCGTAAGTCCGCATCTATGACGTTCCGCTTATAGTTGAAGTCTGGTTTAGTTTTGCACATTTTTAGCTCCACTATTGCATAATAGGGGGGCTATTCTACTTGCCCCGGCGTCGGCGTTGGTGTCGGCGTGAGCTTTCTTGGTTAAAGTTTTTCGGCAACCTTTATTTTTCTGTCATATCTTTGTTACTATTGCTTATATCTTACTGTAACTTCACATAAACATTGTCCAGCATACAAACAAATTATAAACATTGTCCAGCATACAAACAAATTATGTGCAGGGGCTGGGCCCATTATAACTCAGGTCAAGGTCACCAAGGTGTTATACTTAGGTTATTTTAAAGTTAAAGTTTTTCGGCAACCTTAGTTTTCCTGTCATATCTTTGTTACTACTGCTTATATCTTACTATAGGTTCACATAAACATTGTCCAGCCTACAAAGTATGTACTGGGGCTGCCCATTATACCCAAGGTCAAGGTCACCAAGGTGTTTTACTTGTTAATTTTAAGGTTAAAGTTTTTCGTCAACCTTTGTTTTGGTGACATATCTTTGTTACTATTGCTTATGTCTTACTTTATGTTCACATAAACATTTCCAGCATACAAACAAAGTATGCACAGGGGCTGGGCCCATTTTACTCAATGTCAAGGATACAAAGTTGTTATACTTGGAATTATTTTCATGTTGTTTTTTTTATAGCTTTGTTTATAGACATACCTTTGGTACTTTAAAAGTTAATGACTTGAAATTAAAAATATTTCATTATAATCATCATCTGCATGTATGGTTACAATCCACATAACTCTTATTTTATTTTTGACAGAATTATGCCCCTTTCATACTTAAAGTTTTTTGGCAACCTTTGCTTTTTGGATATAACTTTAGTACAATATAAGATAAAGACTTGAAACTTAAAATGTATCTTTATCATCAATATCTGCATGTGTAGTAACAATCCCAATTACTCTTATTTGTACTTTTGACCAAATTCTACCCCTTTCTTACCTAAATATTTTGACAAACTTCGTTTTCTTGACATCACTTTGGTACTACATAAGATAATGACATGAAGCTCAAAATATATCCTTACCATCATCATCTAAATGTGTGGTAATAATGATTTGTGTTCTTGACAGAGTTATGCTTATTGGTGTATCTTCCTTTTAAAGTAGAGGTCTCTTACTAGTATTGAGACATATATTCATTTTACTATCAAATCGTCCAATAGTGGAGCGCGTTGTCTTACGGATAGCTCTTGTTAGATGTTTTGGTCAAATGAATTTTAGCAGATTATGTTCTTAAAAGATGTGTGTTGTCTCTACCGGTGTTTCTTGTATTTTGTCAGGATGATGGTCCTTATTGTATCCAGAAGACCGGAATGTCTTGGTTAAAAGTTTTGTTTAGATCAACCTTTCTTTAGTAGAGTAAAAACGATTGTACATCGGCAATTCGAAGATTCATTCATCGGCCCCGGTGTCCAAATTGGTTAAGTTTTTTATATTTAAGCTGGTATCTCAGTAACCACTTGTGGGAATGGATTAAAACTTCATACATATGTCCACTGTGATGGGCTGATATGCATACTTATTGTAAAATAATTTCTTGTTGTTAATATGTTGTCTTTTGTCAAATATTTCCATTCCGTTCTTATTTTTATGCCTCAGGCAAATAGCGAATGAACTGTCCGTCCGTACGAACCATATTTTGCCGTTTCGCCTACAACCCACATTAATGATCTAACTTAGTTCATACTCATACTCATCAATCCTTGTGGCAATACCTACAAACTGACCTATATATGAATGGCACTGCCCCTTATACTTTCAAACTTAAAACCTTAATAAACAACATTTTAGTCCCTATATGACTAATTTTTGTCCATACTCACCAAACTCAACTTACCCTGTGGCAAGACCTACAACTTACTTATAATATAGATAACCTTGACCTTCATATGGTTGTCACCTTTAAACTTATAATTTCAAAAAAAACAAAACGTCTTTGCTCGTATACCCGGGGGCTTGATTTTGTGTTTGAAACGCAGCTCCTTGTTTTGCCTTCGAATGAAGAGGAAATGTATATTTTTACGGATTTTTTCCAAAAGAAAAACAAAAGCATTTTACCTTACACCTGCAAGTATTTTGTCTTAAATTATATATCATCATTTTCAGATTGATTTCAAACACAAAAGTGAAAAATATCTGCAACAGGAAGAAATAAGTATGATGAATCTACGACAGACCTGGCACAAGCATATAAGCACGACACCACCACAGCTGCCCTGACACAAGCATAGTTAAAGAAATTAGACATTTATTTAAATCCCCCATGTACAAAGTATATGGAGCTATACTGGAGTCACACTTGTTCGCCGCTCCGTTCGTCCGCCTATCCATCATGTCCACTCGGAAGATTTTCATAAAACTGGCATTAATTATCAAACCTCATCATGACGATGCAGAGCACACAACCCGGATCACTAGGCCCAAAGTCAGGGTTACCTTTTGAGGTCAAACTTTAAATAGCTTAACTTCATGTGCCCGCTCCGTATAGACTAAATGGCTTGGAATATATCTAGCCTGACTATTAGAAGAATAAGCAGGTTTATTTACTTGTCACTGTCACCTATGCATTCAAGTTAATTCTCAGTGTCAGTACATGTGTATCTTCTTAACTACTGCCCATATTTATATCACACTTGGATAAAGGTTGGTCTTGGTGGGTGACAGACATCTGTTAGATTAGGATCAGTCGTCCTAAAGGTCAACGTCAATGGGGTCAAATACTGTAAAGGTGCTGGTTAAAGTTTTATGATAAGCTTCACGCTTTCACTATATCTTTTCAGCTACTGCCCTAAAATCATCAAACCTCACATAAAGATCTTAGGAAGGGGCAGGCATCTTGTTGGTTTCCTAAGGGTCAGGTAATTGAATGGTCAGGGTCACTTGGGTCTGATTTTATAACGTTGTTGGATAAAGGTTTATGGCACACTTCTCAATTTGACTTATAACCCATAATGTTTGTTAGCATTGGTATGTTTCATACCAAACACTTTTAAGCCCTACCCACTCCTCTAATTCATGCCTTACACAAGTTTATATCTCATATTTTTCTTAGATTCCCTCATCTCCTCTACCTCCTGTCTTCCCCAATACGCACACACTGCTACCCCAAGCCACTTCCAGAATAGCTTTAATTTCTCACACTTATATCTCGTATTGTAACATAAATTTCCTCATTTCCCCGCGCATTCCCCCACCTTCAACCCCTCTCCCCCATCCCCCACCCACAAAAAGATCAAATAAAACTCTTACGCTTACGTATACAGCTTATAATAATATCTCGATAAACATAACCGAATACTAGTCGACCGTGCACACTCTGATCACTAGGTCCAAGGTCAAGGTCACATTAGAAGGTAAAAAATCATGACATTTTACATCCCCTTTATCAAAACGGTGTCTGGGGTTGTTAATCGCCTTCAGTGACAGCTCTAGTCAATCATGTTTAAGCGGTCTATCAATTATTTGACAATTTTTGCTGAATTTTAGGATAAGAATCTGCAGGTAGAATGTGGATATTATTTCTTTTTCATAACTCTGGTGATGTCGGACTATTTTTTAGGTGCAACGAATATTTCTAGCTTGATTTGTTATTGTTCATGAAATTATATATCTTTATTTATTTTTTATGAACAAAAAGCACAATTGATTTTGATAAGTAAAAATCATAGAGAGCCAGTATTTGTAGGAATCCGCATTGAGTACTGATTTGGTTAATTATTTCAAAAGCGTCTTAAAATTTTTCTCCATTAAAGTAATAGCCTTTTGTTTTTAAACTGGACAGGGATAGTTTTCAAAAATAAATAATTATGCGTGCCCCAGCTTGTGTACAAAGCTGCTTTCACAAAATAATAGATTTTAAGTCTGATATTTGTCTGTTTCAAATAAGATCGAAATTTCGAATCATTCTAGAATGCAACTCAGGTGTTCACGCGTTAAAAATATTTCAATTGATATTAAAATAAGATTAAATAATTTGATATAAATGAAACACATTTTATTTTATACATTTAAATATTTGCGTACTAAATTGTACAAATACATTTACCAGTGTAAAGTCACAAGCAATGCGCAACGTTACGCTTACTCTTATGGCAATATATTATTATGTTGGAAAAAATTATATAGAGCTCTTGTTCTACAAGATTGATTTTAATATGTTTTTTTCCTTCCGTTTCTATATGTAACTCATATTCTTCCGCGTTAAATTGATGTTGCGTGCAAATGAAATTGTATTTGGATTTCCCTATGCCTGAAACAGTGGGTTTATCAGGGTATAATGTATCGTTTTACTCCGGCAATACTCTGAAAGCTTTAAACGAAATTCCATACTCTAGTAACTACAATATATACAGATAAAATCATAGCTCATAAAAATTATTCAAACACATATTATACCGTCCCTTGTTTGGGTCGTCTAAATGTAGCTTTTTAAAGTCATTTTGGCCTCACTGTTTGTACACTGTTTTTTTTTACACTGTTTGGCATAACTCTTAACCGACACTTAATTCTGAGCACTAACATTAACGCTTGGGGCTAGAAAGACTTTAAAGGCTATTTAACAATGTTTTAGACTTTAAAATGTATATCTTTAGAAATGATAGGCAAATATTTAGAAAGATTGTGGGTAAACTATTAGGGTATTTGTCAGCGCTTTTAAAGGGTTACTGGAATTTAACGTTAGATTATAACATGATAAACTCATTGTTTCAAACGAAGAGAAATCCAAATATGATTTTTACTGGTACGGAACTACACTTAAACACGACACGATATGAATTTTAAAGCCCGGAAATGTGCTTATCAAAGACAAATATATATAGTAATGCTTACGAAAAAACTTAAACCATTAAAATGTAAAACAAGTATATACATCTCGTAGACCTATTTAACTTCTTCCAACATAAGCATTATGACGTCATGTAATATAGCGTGACGTTACGCATGGCGCATGGCATGCCTCTGCGCTATTTGGTAAGATAAGATAAATTTATTTTAACTCGACAAGACATAAAACAGTACAACATAAGCTCTGAATAAACTTTTTAACTAGCTAATGTGTGCTATTTGATTTAAATTTTTAGGAAAATAAGAATTTAAAAGAAAGTGTTAACTATCTTTCACACGGGACACCATCTGGATTTCAGATTACTTGGTGAAAGATAATTCGATCTTATACTGAAACAAACAGTTAATGTCTTCTTAGACTGTGACTTTTTACAACATCAACAATTTGAGGAAAAATGGCTAAAAATAAGGACAAAAATAACTTTTAAGAGGCCCTTGATATTTTGAAATGACGGTCAAAATTTCATTATCAGTGTAACTGTTGTTCGATATTTTTTTATAATCCCAATAGTACCTTTTCTCATTTGAAATTTACTTTTTGGAATGAAAGTCCAAATTTCATTATAACTAGTATAGATCTATATAAATAATTGCAGATATTTTTTATTTATATTCACAAGAAGAATGCATTGTCGATTTGAAACTTAACTGTTTCCGTCTCTTATTTATCAACCATGTCTGTCTTACAGATCTATAAATTTTATACATTTTATAGTAATGTATATTTTCCCTGCTCGCTAGTTGTTTCTTCATGACGGTCAGAACTTTAAATGTATTCATAAGCTTACCATTTTTCTACAGGAGTTTTACTGTTTGAGGTGAGAACATAGTTCAGTCCAGTGAATTAGTTTTAAATTTTAAAAATATTTTTCAGAAAACTTTAAATACTCTACTATAATTATACTGTACAGTGTCTCTTGTGATTACTTGTGCTGTTTATTGTTGCTTGAAAAATGAATAAAATGTTATATGGTTGTGTTGATTTTATTAAAATTGCAATGTATAACTGACCTTTTTTCCAAGCCAATTTTAAATCCTCTATCCAACATGACGCCATTTGCAAAATAAAGGAAGGTAACTCTAACAAATCACATTTTCCCACATTCAAAGTTACCTCCCCTACTCTTCTTGAGGCCATTTGCATAATAACGGCACTATACCCGAACCGGCCACATTTATTCCCTTTTAAAGTTGCATCCCCTACCACTTCTGACGCCATTTGCAAAATAATAGGCAGGTTACTCTAACTGACCACATTTTTTCTCATCCAAAGTTACCTCAACTACCAATTTTAAAGCCATTTGCAAAATAAAGGGGAGGTTACATTAACCAACCACATCTTTTTCTCATTCAAAGTTACTTCCCCTACCCTTCTTGACACCATTTGCAAAAGAAAGGAGGTTAATAACGACATTTTTTTCTCATCCAATTATATACCTCCCCTGCCCTTGACGCCATTTGCAAAATAAAGGGGAGGTTACTCTAACCGACCATATTTTTTCTCATCCACAGTTACCTCCCTACCCATTTTGACGCCAATAGCAAAATAAAGGGGGGGGGGGGGTACTCTTACCGACATGTTTTGCTCATCCAAAGACCCTCACTACCAATTTACGCCATTTGCAAAATAATGGGGAGGTTACTCTAACCAATCACATTTTTCCTCATCCAAAGTTCCCTCCCCTAATCTTGACGCCATTTGCAAAATAAAGGGGAGGTTACTCTTACCGACCATATTTTTTCTCATCCAAAGTTACCTCCCCTACCCATTTCGACGCCATTTGCAAAATAAAGGGGAGGCTACTCTTAGCGACGCAATTTTTTCTCATCTAAAGTTACCTCTCCTACCCTTTTTAACGTCATTTCCAAAAAAAGGGGGGGTTAATCTAACTGACCATCTTTTACACACCCAAAGTTACCTACCTTACCCCTCGACGCCATTTGCAAAATAAAGGTGAGGTTACTTTAACCGACCACATTTTTTCTCATTCGTTACCTTCCCTATCCATTTCGAAGCCATTTGCAAAATAAAAGGGAGGTTACTCCAACCGACTGTTTTCTCATCCAATGTTACCTCCCCTAACCTCGACGCCATTTACAAAATAAAAGGGAGGTTACTCTAACCGACCATATGTTTTCTCATCCAAAGTTACATCCCCTACCCTTCTCGACACCATTTGCAATATAAAGGGGAGATTACTCTAACTGACCATATGTTTTCCCATTCAAAGTTACCTCCCCTACCCATTTTGATGCCATTTGTAAAATAAAGGGAAGGTTACTCTAACCGACCATATGTCTTCTCATCCAAAGTTACATCCCTTACCCTTCATGACGCCATTTGCAAAATAAAGGGGAGGTTACTCTAACCGACCATATTTTTTCTCATCCAAAGTTACTTCCCCTACCAATTCCGATGCCATTTGCAAAATAAAGGGGAGGTTACTCTAACAGTCCATACTTTTCCTCATCAAACGTTACCTTGCCTGCCCATTTCGACGCCATTTGTAAAATAAAGGGAAGGTTACTCTAACCGACCATATGTTTTCTCTTCCAAAGTTACATCCCTTACCCTTCGTGACGCCATTTGCAAAATAAAGGGGAGGTTACTCTAACTGACCATATTTTTTTCTTATCCAAAGTTACCTCCCTACCCATTTTTACGCCATTTGCAAAATATAGGGGTGGTAACTCTTACTGACATAATTTTTTCTCATGCAAAGTTACCTCCCCTGCCCTTGTCGACACCATTTGTAAAAAAAAAAGGTTACTCTTACAGATACAATTTTTTCTCATCCAGTTACCTCCCCTACCCATTTTTACGCCATTTGCAAAATAAAGGGGAGATTACTCTAACCGACCATATTTTTTCTCATCCAAAGTTACCTCCCCTGCCCATTTCGACGCCATTTGCAAAATAAAGGGGTGGTTACTTTTACTGACACAATTTTTTCTTATGCAAAGTTACCTCCCCTGCCCTTGTCGACACCATTTGTAAAATAAAGGGGAGGTTACTCTAACCGACCATATGTTTTCTCATCCAAAGTTACCTCCCTTACCCTTGACGCCATTTGCAAAATAAAGGGGAAATTACTCTAACTGATCCCCTTTTTTCTCATCCAGTTACCTCCCCTACCTATTTTGACGCCATTTGCAAAACAAAGGGGCGATTACTCTAACTGATCACCTTTTTTCTCATCCAGTTACCTCCCCTACCCATTTTGACGTCATTTGCAAAACAAATGGGGGAGATTACTCTAACTGATCCCCTTTTTTCCTCATCCAGTTACCTCCCCTACCCATTTTGACACCATTTGTAAAATAAAGGGGAGGTTACTCTAACCGACCATATGTTTTCTCATCCAAAGTTACCTCCCTTACCCTTCTTGACGCCATTTGCAAAATAAAGGGGAAATTACTCTTACCGATACAATTTTTTCTCATCCAGTTACCTCCCCTATCCATTTTGACGCCATTTGCAAAATAAAGGGGAGGTTACTCTAACCGACAATATGTTTTCTCATCCAAAGTTACCTCCCTTACCCTTCTTGACGCCATTTGCAAAATAAAGGGGAGGTTACTCTTACCGATACAATTTTTTTCTCATCCAGTTAACTCCCCTATCCATTTTGACGCCATTTACAAAATAAAGGGGAGGTTACTCTAACCGACAATATTTTTCTCATCCAAAGTTACCTCCCCTGCCCATTTCGACGCCATTTGCAAAATAAAGGGGAGATTACTCTTACTGACACAGTTTTTTCTCATGCAAAGTTACCTCCCCTGCCCTTCTCGACGCCATTTGCAAAATAAAGGGGAGGTTACTCTAACCGACAATATTATTCTCATCCAAAGTTACCTCCCCTGCCCATTTCGACGCCATTTGCAAAATAAAGGGGAGGTTACTCTTACCGATACAATTTTTTTCTCATCCAGTTAACTCCCCTATCCATTTTGACGCCATTTGCAAAATAAAGGGGAGGTTACTCTAACCGATACAATTTTTTTCTCATCCAGTTAACTCCCCTATCCATTTTGACGCCATTTGCAAAATAAAGGGGAGGTTACTCTAACCGACAATATTTTTCTCATCCAAAGTTACCTCCCCTGCCCATTTCGACGCCATTTGCAAAATAAAGGGGAGATTACTCTTACTGACACAGTTTTTTCTCATGCAAAGTTACCTCCCCTGCCCTTCTCGACGCCATTTGCAAAATAAAGGGGAGGTTACTCTAACCGACAATATTATTCTCATCCAAAGTTACCTCCCCTGCCCATTTCGACGCCATTTGCAAAATAAAGGGGAGATTACTCTTACTGACACAATTTTTTCTCATGCAAAGTTACCTCCCCTACCCATTTTGACGCCATTTGCAAAATAAAGGGGAGGTTACTCTTACGATACAATTTTTTCTGATCCAGTTACCTCCCCTACCCATTTTGACGCCATTTGCAAAATAAAGGGGAGGTTACTCTTACCGACCATATTTTTTCTCATGCAAAGTTACCTCCCCTGCACTTATCGACGCCATTTGCAAAATAAGAGAGGTTACCCTAACTGAACATATTTTTTTCTCATCCAAAGTCACCTCCCCTACCCTTCTTGACGCCATTTGCAAAATAAACGGGAGGTTACTCTAACTGACCATGTTTTCTCATCCAAAGTTACCTCCCCTTCTTGACGCCATTTGCAAAATAAAGGGGAGGTTACTCTAACCGACCATATGTTTTCTCAACCAAAGTTACCTCCCCTACCCTTCTTGATGCCATTTGCAAAATAAAGGGGAGGTTACTCATACGAAACAAATTTTTCTCATCCAGTTCCCTAATCTATCCATTTTGACGCCATTTGCAAAATAAAGGGGAGGTTACTCTTACAATACAATTTTTTCTCATCCAAAGTCACCTCCCCTACCCTTCTTGACGCCATTTGCAAAATAAAGGGGAGGTTACTCTAACCGACCATATGTGTTCTCAACCAGTTACCTCCCCTACCCTTCTTGACGCCATTTGCAAAATAAAGGGGAGGTTACTCTTACCGATCATGTTTTCTCATCCAAAGTTGCCTCCACTACTCTTCCTGACGCCATTTGCAAAATAAAGGGAAGATTACTCTAACTGATCCCCTTTTTTTCACATCCAAAGTACTTCCCCTACCCCTCCTGACGCCATTTGCTAACTAAAGGAGAGGTTCTCTAACTTACCACATTTATTTCCTATAAAACTTACCTCCCCTACTCATCTTGATGCCATTTGCAAACTAAAGGGGAAGCTTCTATAACTGAATAAATCTGATTCCTCTCAAGATTACATCCCCTACCCCTCGACGCCATTTGTAAAAGAAAGGGGAGTTTATTCTAACTGAAAACATTTTATTCCTTTCAAAGTTACCACCCCTATCCATTTTGATGCCATTTGCAAAATAAAGGAAAAACGGTGTTAAACCCAAAACAAACAAACAACCATGCACCAATGACTTAGAGTGCGGATACTGGCAGCTGTGTACAAAACAATTTCCAGTAATTCAAGTACATAATTCTGAAATGCCTGGGCCAATTTGGCTAGTTATCGAACTTGGCCTAGGACTTATTGGCAAACACATTTTTGATGAAGATCGGATGAGAAATGTTTGGCTTAGAGTGCGGAGAAGAATTGTGACAGACAGACACACCGACAGGAGTAAATCAATATGTCTCCCACCACAGTGGAGAAGATAAAGACAAACTGTGTGTCCCTAGGACATGGGTGCCCCCCATTCCAGTTTCTGTACATGGTTTTAAGAACTTGATGTTATTTTTCACTTAGTCAAGGGCCATAACTCTGGCCTCGGTGAGTAAAATCTCGAAGAGAACACCTGATAAAACAAGAGCGTCGCCAAGCGGGGCAATATACGCCCAAAGGCTTACATCATAGGATGGGAGCAAAATTTTAAGAACTTGACTGTTGAAGCACCAAAGGACTGGAACAACAAAAGGAAAACTTCAAAAAACAAATCTAAGTTTACAAAAAAGGTACAGGTATGTAAAAATACACCTTAAAATTGGAGGTACCATCCATGTTGTACCACAGAAAAGTGGTCTCGGTTTTTCCCTACGGCCAATAATAAAAAAGTTTCAAAATAAACTATTTATAGTAACATAAAAGGGAAGTAATTCAAAAAAAAATTTATTGTAAGTACAAAAAAAAAGAGATCTGCCAAATAAAAACAAGAGCACTGCAATGCAGAGCAATATACACAAAGCAAAGTCATATATGACCTTTGACCTTTAAGTGTGACCTTGACCTTGAAGCGAGTCATCCGGAACATGTGCTCTGCACATCGTTGCAATGTGGTGAACATTTCTGCCAAGTTTCTTTGAAATCCTTCCAGCAGTTCAAGAGTTACAGAGCAGACACGAAACAAACTGATATGACCTTTGACTCCTAAGTGTGACCTTGACCTTGAAGCGAGACATCCGGAACATGCGCTCTGTACGTCGTCTGGGTGTGGTGAACATTTGTGTCAAGTTTCCTTGAAATCCTTCAAGGGGTTCAAGAGTTACAGAGCGGACACGAAATTGCTAACGGACAGACAGACAGACAGACAGACAGACACCAGTGTCATAACATAATACGTCCCTTCGGGCATATAAAAATTCATTCCTCTAATGCTTTATTATTCTAGGTCAAGTATATTTTGACATACATGCAGCACAAACTTTTATTTTTTTTGCCATAACTCTAGAAATCATCAAGATGAACATTTTGACCAAGTTTCATGAAGATAGAGTCATAAAGGTGGCCTATAGGGTGTTAACAAGCTTTTCCTTTCATTTGACCATGTGACCTAGTTTTTGACCCCATATGACCCAGTTTTGAACTTGGCATAGGAATCGTCAAGATAAACAGTAATGTCCTCTTGAGTGTTAACAAGAACTTCCTTTGATTTGAGAGGGTGACCTAATTTTTGACACCACATGACCTAGTTTTGAACTCTGCCTTGGAATCAAGATAAACATTCTGACCAAAGATTCATGAAGATAGGGTCATAGATGTGGCCTCTAGGTGTTAAGCTTTTCCTTTGATTTGACCTGGTGACCTAGTTTTTGACCCTACATGACCTAGTTTTGAATCATCAAGATAAACATTCTGTGCGAATTTTGCCCCTTTAAGGGGTAGTAACTCTAGAACCCATGATGGAATGTAGCTGATTTTCGAAAAGGAATCAAA
The DNA here is from genome assembly GCF_021730395.1 of Mercenaria mercenaria. Lineage (NCBI taxonomy): Eukaryota > Metazoa > Mollusca > Bivalvia > Venerida > Veneridae > Mercenaria > Mercenaria mercenaria. Next base: position 25,895,308 of record NC_069366.1, on the reverse strand, counting down.
AAAATGTGACTTGGGTTGTGTGTGTGGTTAAAATCCAATGAATGTAAAATGTCGCTTCTATCGTGTTCACAAGGTAAAATTGACAAATTTTGGCTCTCTCAGGGGTCAATCAGGGGCTGTAACTCCAGAACGTATGACTGAATCTGCCAGGTTTATCATGGAATCCAAGACCTATTGTTGTTAAAAATATTTTGCAAGTTTGTATCAAAATCAAACCATAAACTAGAGATGCTTTTGAGAAAAGTGCATGTCTCCCACAACTGCCCCTATGAAAAATGTTAGTTTCTCTAGATGTTTTCGACGAGTGGATCCAATTAGATAGTCTGGATGAGTGGATCCAATCAGTAATTCAACGGCCATAAATCAAAAGTGCCTGGGCGGATTTGGCTAGTTATCGAACTTGGGTAAGGTCTTATGGCCAAACACATTTTGTTCAAGTTTGGTGAAGATCGGATGAGAAATGTTCGACTTAGAGAGCGGACAAGAGTAAACAGACGGATTTTTTCGGTAATTCAAGGGCCATAACTCTAAAATGCCTGGACCGATTTGGCTAGTTATCGAACTTGGCCGAGGTCTCATGGTCAAACACATTTTGTTTAAGTTTAGTGAAAATTGGATGAGAAATATTCGAATTAGAGTGCGGAAAAGAGTAAAAAGACCGATTTTTGGTAATTCAAGGGCCATAACTCCAAGACGCCTGGACCGATTTGGCTAGTTATCGAACTTGGCTGAGGTCTTATGGTCAAACACATTTTGTTCAAGTTTGGTGAAAATTGGATGAGAAATGTTCGACTTGAGTGCGGACAAGCTTTGTGACAGACACACACACACAGACTGGAGTAAATCAATATGTCTCCCACACCACTGTGTGATGGGAGACATAATGAAGTCTCTATATGGCTGCAAAAGCCAAAATAGCAATTTTGGCTCATTAAAGGGCCATAACTCTAGCACCCATGATTGGATTTGGCCGATTTTACAAAAGGAACTGAGGTATTATGCCAATACAAGTAGCGTGCAAGTTTTATTAAAATCAACAGCAAAATATGGTCTCTATCTTGTTCCAAAGCCAAAAATAGCAAATTTTGGCCCTTTTAGGCGCCATAACTATGCAACCCATCATGGGATGTGGCTAGTTTTCGAAAGGAACTGAGATATTATGTCAATACAAAAGCAGTTGAAAAATGTGGTCTCTATCATGTTCAAAAGCCCAAAATTGCAAATTTTGTCCCTTTAATGCTTAGCATTACATTTTGAGAAACAAAAGTCAAAAAACACCAAATCATAATAAGAAAGAGTTGTTTCACATGAAACTTGAACAGCATGTAAAACATCTATATTACTCTACAAAACAAGTGTCAGTACATGGATATAAACTTTGAATTCCGGGGAAAAGGACTGCCTAAAGGGGCCCCAATTCCAGACAGTCAAACGCCTTTAAAAACCATTTTCAAAACTGTTACATATGTTTGTTTTGATGTATTTGCGAGTGGTGAAATTTCACACAACAATTGTTTATTTTTATTTCTTTACAAATGGCATTCATTTTCAAAGGAGGACAACATTTTCCGAATATTTTAAGTATCTATCATACGGGACAGTACGGCAGAACACCCTGACAGGTGAGCTAAAATAAACAACTCAGGTGCACAAATTCACATGATGGATAATTTTCCCACATGATTTCATGACTCTAGGTGATTTGTTGAAGATTAATGCAACACAGCACTGTATGTGTAGTTTTCATTTAAATCAAGGACAAGTGAAATTCCAAACAGAACACCAGGTGCGCAACTTCACATGCTATATAGCAATCCCCTAATGTTTTATAACTCTAAGTCAAATACTTCTTGAGATACATGTGACACCACTTTGTGTCTCATTTATGTATATTTTTGACAATCAACGGCCATAACTCTGGTCTGACTGATAAAAAAAATCCTATGTGCACAACTTCACATTCTGAATAATATTCCTATGATGTTTCATGACCCAATGTCACATACTTTTTGAGATATGTGTGACACAACTTTTATGCCTTTTTATGCATATCTTTTACTAAGTCAAGGGCCATAAGTCTGGTCTGACTGAGCGATATCCCTGATAAATCCCAAGATGCACAACTTCAGATACTGAACAATATTCCTGTGATGTTTCATAATACTGGGTCAACTACTTTTTGAGATACATGCAACACAAACTAAGGCCCGTTTTTTTTTTTTTGAGTCAATGGCCATAACTCTGGTCTGACTGTGTGAGTTCCAAATTAAAACCCCTGGTACACTGTTTCTTGTGCTGAATAACAATCTTGTGAGGTTTGATGACTCTTGGTTAAATACCTTTTGAGATATGAATGACACAAATTAGGACTGACAGAAGGACGGACATTTTAAAAATTCTAAGTGCCCCCACAAAAGAAAATGCATCAAAATTTTAACAAAGGTATGGACACAAAAGGACCTCAATGCCTGGTCAAGTAGGATAGCTCTCCATATACTTTAGATAGTCAAGCTAAAAATGCACTGTGTGAAAGATATTTAAAAAATCAACAACAGTATGATTTTGATGACATTTTTTTTTATTAATTGTTCAGAGTGAGACAGAGTTAGATAAGATTATTTCACAAGTTTATTATAATCAGAAATCTTTGTGTTAGAATAAACATAACTCAACAAGAGCGCCACCAAGTGGGGCAATATACGCCCGAAGGGTTACACCAGAGGATGGGAGCAAAATTTAAAGAACTTGACTGTTTAAGCCTAAAGGACAGGAACAACAAAAAGAAGAAATTCCAAAAAAAAAAAAAAAATTCTAAGTCCACAAAAAAATTCTTACTAGGTAAAGTTATGTCAAAATACATCTAAAAATTGGATGTACCATCCATGTTGTACCACAGAAAAGTGGTCTCAGTTTTTCCTTGGCCAATAATAAAAAAGTTTCAAAATGAGCTATTTATAGTAACAAAAAAGGGAAGAAATACAAAAAATTATTGTAAGAGAACAAAAAAGGGATCTGCCAAATAAAACAAGAGCACTCCCAATGCAGAGCAATATACACAAAGCAAAGTCATATAGACCTTTTGGGACCCAAAGTGTGACCTTGAAGCGAGTCATCCAAAACATGTGCTCTGCACGTCGCCTCAGTGTGGGTGAACATTTGTGCCAAGTTTTCTTTGAAATCCTTCAAGCAGTTCAAGAGTACAAAGCGGACACAGCAAAGTCATATATGACCTTTCACTCCTAAGTGTGACCTTGACCTTGAAGCTAATCATCCGAAACAAGCGCTCTGCACGTCGTCTCAGTGTGGTGAACATTTGTGCCAAGTTTCTTTGAAATCCTTCAAGCAGTTCAAGAGTTACAGAGCAGACACTAAACACACTCATATGACCTTTCACCACTAAGTGTGACCTTGACCTTGAAGGTAGTCATCTGAAACAAGCGCTCTGCACGTCGTCTCCGTGTGGTGATTATTTGTGTCAAGTTTCTTTGAAATCCTTCAAGGGGTTCAAGAGTTACAGAGCGGACACGAAATTGCTAACGGACGGACACCGGCGTCATAACATAATACGTCCCTTCGGGCGTATAAAAACTTAACATACTAAATTTCTGGATTCAATGACGTTTTTAAGAATATAATATCACACATCGAATTCATTTATTTTTTTACATAACACGACTAGCACAACAAGAGCATTAAAACCGATCAGTTTTACTCTGGTTTGTCTTCCTCAGTAGGAGAGACTTTATGATACCTTTCAATATAACTATCAATCTTGGTAAAATCTTTTTCTTCATCACGTTTATCAATTTCTTCATTATCATACATTTCATCAAATTTATTTATTTCATATTCTAATTGATACATTTCTTCCTGTTCAATCTGTTTCAATAACTTTTTCTTACTGACTAACTTTTTTGGGCTGAAGAATTTTGTTTTTAAATTGTTGTTACCGTGTATATAATCGCTACCCATACATTTAGTATCAGGTACAACTGATGGTCTCTGAATAGCTGAAGTTTTAGCTAAAGTCACTTTTTTCATTAATACGTCATGCTGTAAATCATACAAGTCCTGTCTAAATTCCGTCTCGACATTTTCAAGACTCTGATCTTCATGAATATTCGAGTCCAGTTCTTTTTCTGAAGACATCACATTCTGTTTCTCTAAATGTACATCTAATTCAGTTTCACTATCAGTTTCTGATGAGGATAAATCTTCATTCATTTCTCTATCTGTATCTTCAGAAACATCTGGTTCATTCTGGTTTTCAAGACTGATTTGGTGGAGAATTTCATCCACTTGTTTCTGACGTGCTACAGAAAAGTCTTTGACAAATACTGGTCTTGGAACATTACCTAAAGTCTGAGCTTCAATCAGAATGTGCCTGAAACAGTTTAAGAGCACACTTTAATTTCAACATAAGTTTATAATAATGGGTTTGGAAAAAGCAGTCAGGGAATAGGACATTACCTTTGGTCAATTCCAGATTATGCTCTGAAACAATCAAATAGATGCATGAGTTGTTGTCTGCCCAGTTAGCTCAGTAGGTAGAGTGTTGGTCTACAGATTTCAGGGTTGTGAGTTCGATCCTCGGATGGGGGTATGTTCTCCATGACTATTTGATAAACGACATTGTGTCTGAAATCATTAGTCCTCCACCTCAGATTCATGTGGGGAAGTTGGCAGTTACTTGCGGAGAACAGGTTTGTACTGGTACAGAATCCAGGAACACTGGTTAGGTTAAACGCCCGCCGTTACATGACTGAAATACCGTTGAAAAACAGCGTTAATCCCCCAAAAAACAAACAAGCATGAATTGTTAGACTGATTCGTAACTCTGCCCAATTGTGAACATTCCAATGATAGTAAATAGACCACTAAAAGGTGTAAGGAAAGTTCAAGGAAAGTTCATTCCTATTTACAGGAATCTAAACCTGGGTAGTAACACCTGACCTATCGACCAAAAGATCATCAAGATTAACATTCTGACCAAGTTTCATTAAGATATGGTCATAAATGTGGCCTCTAAAGTGTAAACTAGCTTTTCCTTTGATTTGACCTAGTGACTTAGTTTTTGCCTCAACATGACCCAGGTTCAAACTGGACCTTGACATCATCAAGATTACCATTCTGGCCAAGATTCATGAAGATACAGTCTTAAAATGTGGCCTCTACAGTGTTAAAAAGCTTTTCCTTTGATTTGACTTGGCGACCTAGTTTTTGAACCCACCTGACCCAGATTTGAACATGACCCACAGATCATCAAGATTAACATTCTGACCAAGTTTCATGACGATACAGTCATAAATGTGGCCTCTACAGTGTTAACAAGCTTTTCCTTTGATTTGACCCGGTGACCCAGTTTTTGACCCGACATGACCCAGGTTCAAACTTGACCTATAGATCATCAAGATTAACATTCTGACTAAGTTTCATGAAGATACATCATAAATGTGGCCTCTAGAGTGTTAACAAGCTTTTCCTCCGATTTGACCTGGTGACCTAGTTTTTGACCCCACCTGACCCAGATTAAAAACTGACAATAAAGAGCCTCCAGATTAATATTCTGACCAAGTTTCATTAAGATACAGTCATAAATGTGGCCTCTAGAGTGTTAACAAGCTTTTCCTTTGATTTGACCTGGTGACCTAGTTTTTGACCAAAGATAACCCAATATCAAATTCGTCCAAGACTTTATCGAGAGTAACATTCTGACCAAGTTTCATTAAGATTGGGCCCATATTGTGACCTCTAGAGTGTTAGCAAGCTTTTCCTTTGATTTGACCTGGTGACCTAGTTTTTGACCCCTGATGACCCAATGTCAAACTCGTCCAAGATTTTATTGAGGGTTACATTCTGACCAAGTTTCATTAAGATTGGGCTAAAATTTGACCTCTAGAGTGTTAACAGCTTTCCTTTGATTTGACCTGGTGACCTAGTTTTTTGACCCCAATGCCCCAATACAATTCGTCCAAAATTTTTTTGAGGGTAACATTCGCCAAAGTTTCATTAAGAGGGGCCCAAATTGTACCTTAGATGTTAACAACCTTCCTTTTGATTTGACCGATCCCCTATTTTTTGATCCCAATGACCCAATATCGAACTCGTAAAGATTTTATTGGGGGTAACTTTTTGGGACCAATTTTTTCATTAAGATTGGCTAAAAATTTGGGACCTCTAGAGTGTTTAAAGGGGGCCATATTTAACCCTAGGGGTAATTTGAACAATTTTTTTTGGAAGGGGACCAAAAAATATGCACACACCGATATCAAACCCCCTAGGCCCTTGGTTTTGGAAAGAAGTTTTTAAAATTTTTTCCTTTCTTTGCCAGGCAACCAAGTCTGCATGAATTCATTCTTTTGAACTTTTTGAAAACATTTTTGTGAAGTTTGGTGAATTTCTGCCCAGGGTTTCAAGAAATTTTTTTAAAAATTTGGGTTGACAAACACGCACTCCCCGCACGACGGACATCAAGCGGTCACAATAGCTCACCTTGTCACTAAGTGGCAGGTGAGTTAAAAACAAAGGTTGTTGAAAAACCTTAACCAAGAAAGCTCATGCCGACGCCTAGGCGAGTAGAATAGCACCCCTATTCTCTGAATATTGGAGATAAAAAGGTACTTTTGCCAGAAAAAAGTCTTGACAGATACAATGAATTCATTGCATTGGTTTATATTTCAAATTCTATAATCACTTTTCATATTTACCTTAAGAACTTGGCTTTCTGATCTAAAGCAATCTGTGTCTGCTTATCTTTCTCTGGGATACCGCTCGCTTCCCAGTAAATATTCATGTGAACATGCGGGTATTACTTTCAACGGAATAAAAGGGGGAAAATATACAGTGAGATACCCGGGAGTATTTTCACCTGTGAAAAAAGGAGGTAAATAACTTTTGGAGACTTTCCGGTAGTACTTCCCGTAAACAAGGAGGAAATAACATTTTGAAAAAGTCGGGTAGTATTTTCCCTTAAATACAAGGGGGTAAATAACAGTAACACCCCCCCTGGAGTACTTTTCAACTGTAAATACAAGGGGGTAAATATACATGTGAGATATGTCTGGTAGTACTTTCACCTGTGAATACAAGGAGTAAATATACAGTGAACTGCGGGTAGTACTTTAAAACTGTGAATACGGGAAGGGTAAAATTTTCATGTGAGACATGTCGGGTAGTACTTTCAACTGTGAATACAGTGGGGTGAATAAACATGTCAGACATGTCTGGTAGTACTTTCAACTGTGAATACAAGGAGGTGAATAAACATGTCAGACATGTCTGGTAGTACTTTCAACTGTGAATACAAGGAGGTAAATATTCATGTGAGACATGTCTGGTAGTACTTTCAACTGTGAAACAGGAAGGTAAATTTTTCATGTGGACATGCCCCGGTAGTACCTTCACCTTTAAATACAGGAGGTAAATATTCAGTGAACAGCGGTAGTACCTTTCACCTGTAAAAAAGAGGAAAATATTCATGTAGACATGTCTGGAAATACCTTTCCCCTGTGAATAAAAGGGAGGTAAATAACATGTGAGACATGCTGGTATACCTTCACCTGTGATACAAGGAGTAAATTTTCAGGAAAACATGTCTGGTAGTCCCCTTCACCTGGAATAAAAGGAGAAAAATTTAGTGGCATGTCGGTAGATTTCAACTGTGAATAAAAAGGGGGTAAATATACATGTGAACAGCCCCGGTAGTACCTTCCCAATAATAAAAGGAGGTAAATATTCATGTGAAACATGTCTGGTAGTACCTTCACCTGTGAATACACATATTCCCAAAACAAGGGGCCATAAAGGGGCCCGTACGCTCACCTGACCTATTACCTAAAATCATCAAGATTAACATTCATCAAGTTTCATTAAAAAGGTCATAAATAAGGGCCCTAAAGTGTTCAATACTTTTCCTTGATTGACCTGTGACCTAGTTTTTGACCCACTGACCCAGATTCGAACTTGGCCTAAAGTTCATCAAGGTAACATTCTGACTAATTTTCATAAAATAGTCAAAAAAAGGGCCTCTAGAGTGTTAACAAGTTTTTCCTTTGTCTGACCTGGTGCAGGGACCCAGATTTGAAACTGTTTTAAAGACATAAAGTTTAACATTCTGACCAAGTTTCTAAGTAAATCAAAATGGGTCTCTAAGTGTTAACAAGCATCCTTTGATTTGACCGGTGACCTAGTTTTTAACCCACAGACTCAATTCAAAACTTGACTTAAAAGATCATCAGGATAAACATTCTGACCAATTTTTCATGACAAAAAGTCATAAATGGGCCCTAGATTTTTTTAACAAGCTTTTTCCTTTGCAACCTAGTGACCAGTTTTTTGCCCAAACCTGACCTAATTTAAAGGGACCTGAAATCATCAAAATTAACATTCGCCCAAGTTTATTACAATGGTCAAAAATTGGCCTCTACAGTTTTAACTGGCTTTTTCCTAGATTTGACCTGGTGACTAGTTTTTGATCCTACATGACAAGATTCAAACGGACCTTTAATCAAAAGATTAACTTCTGACCGGGTTTTCATGAAGAACAGACATAAATGTGGCCTGCACATGTTTAAAAGCTTTTCCTTTGATTTGACCTGTCACCTAGTTTTTGACCAAAGATCCCCAAATCGAAACCCCCAAATTTTTATTGAGGGTAACATTCTGACCAAGTTCTTTAAGATTGGCCAAAAATTTGACCTCTAGAGTGTAAAAAATTTTTCCTTTGATTTGCCCCGGGCACCTATTTTTTGATCCCAGAGACCAAATATCAAAATCGTCCAAGATTTTATTGGGGGTAACATTCTGCCCAAGTTTTCTTTAAATTACCCCAAATTGTGACCTCTAGAGTTTTTAACAAGTTTTTTCTTTGTTTTTGATTTGGTGCCTATTTTTTTAAACCAAGATAACCAAATATCGAACTCATCCGAGATTTTACTGAGGTAAAAATTGACCATTTTTCATTAAGATTGGCAAAAATTTGTACCTCTAGATGTTAACAACTTTTCCTTTGATTTGACCGGGGGGTGACCAGTTTTTGACCCCAGATGATCCAATTTTGAACTCTCCAAGATTTTAAATTTGGGGAACTTTTTACTAATTTCATTAAAAGGACCAAAATTGGACTTCTAGAGTGTTAACGTCAAATTTTTTACGATGACAACGACGAACGGACACAACATACGGACACAGGCGATCACAAAAGCTCACCCTTTTAAGCTAAAATTAGCAAACCATATCAATTAGAATAAATCAACCAAAGGAAACCCCCTGTCCCCCCCCCCAAAAAGACACCTACACAGGGATTTTGCACTAAAAAAACAGAACATCTTATCTTAAAGGAAAAAGGGAACAAGAATATAAAAAACTTTTTAAAGGACTTGCAAATTTACCGGGAGGCCTTTTTTTGTAGGGTGAAGGACATTATTTTAAAACTTAGTGACAAAAAAAAAAAAAGATGAAACACAAATGCAATTAGACTTTTTTTTGCTGTAAAACACCTGTACTAAAATCACTATATTAACCTCTGCAAACTATTAAATGTTTGTATTGTAAGTTCGTACTTGTATAACGTTGACTGAGATGCCAATTTGTCCGCTGTTGATAATCTGGGGGACTGCCTCAAAAAGGACATCGCCAACAAATTTGCACGTCCCACCATTTTCCTTTTAAACTTTCGATTTTATTTTACAGGTCCTTGGCGTTAAAAATTCACAGCAGATTTCTAAAAGATAAAGTTTTATAAACATTAATGACTGATAACATTATGAACAATGAGCTACCAAACTGATGGTTTTTTTTTTCAATTTGTTAAATTTTATAGAGATTATTCACAAGCAATTTTAGCCTTAAGTTTATCCATCATTCCAGAGTAATAACATCCTTGACTGAAATGTCATTAAAAATATTTGAATGAAACTGATTTATAGATATTTGCATATTTGGCAATGCTGTCACTAATAGTTAAATTCTGCTTTATGTTGGGTATACTCACATTAAAATGTTCTGGTATACCATAGACCACATCTTTGAAAGTTAAATAAAGTGTTTTGGGTTTAAAAACCTGTATAAAACATCATGAATATAAATTTTTACCACAGCTCATTTTTTATGACCATTTTCCAGCTTTTTGTAGTGGAGGAAGACCCCATGTGCCCCTTCCTCCATTATTATTTTATCCAAGGGGCAACACAGAACCACCAACTTCCATAAACCAGTAAAATTTCAATGCTTGAAAACAAGGCTTTAACCCACTTTGGTGATTCATAGTCAGCAAACTTAACCACTCGGTCACGCAGGGGCCCCCAAACCAAACCAAGGGTTTGCTGGGGGAAAAACCATGGACCCATTCTATCCTAACTGAAAAAGGGTTCAACTTTTCAAGATGAAAGCACATTTTTTTTTTTTAAATTGTACAACATGAAAAATTTCTGATTTTTTGAACATGTTTTCATGATTCGGACCAGACAGCATTTTAAACCCTTTGCTGCTGCGGCAATGTTTTGCCTTTGTGACCTGCAAACCATGATCAGCCTGAACATTCATGCATCCAATCATGGGCTGCACTGTTTGCTATTCAACATAAGTTTCCATGAATACCCCCAAAAAATAAGGACGTCCAAATTGAAGATGGGCTAAAGGTTATGGGTATGAATTTGTGGACTTTACCTTAGAAAAAAAAACTTTTTAGGGGTTTATTCATTTAGTGCAAAATTCATGAAATTAGTCCCCAAAAAATAATATAAATATTCAGAGCAATTTCCCTTAATTTTTTTTCCCAAAATTACACTAAGCATAAAAAAATTTCAATGTGATATATTCGGTGTAAAGGGCATACCTGTTCGTAAATTGGGGCATAACCATCTTGTTCTTTTTTTCCCCGCAAAACAAAAGAAAAAAGCCGTGCCATGGGGGGAAACCAAAAATATGGGGAAGCACCAAGATCCCAACCACCTGCGCATCCGGCATCCCGGCAATCCATGCTGTTTTGCTAAAGTTTTTTTTCCCCAATTTCCCAATGGGGTTTAAAAACGAAAAGCATGGAACCTGACCCAAAGCACGATGCGCAGGGGGTCTTGTCCATGCGGGCGCACCCCCTATGTTGGTTTTCTCATGGGACGGCTCAAAAAATTTTCCAAAACTACATTTGAATAGAAAAAATGTTGTCTACTACTGTATGAAATTTTACATACAAAAAACACAAAACGACCAGAATACACAGTACCAGGACTAAAATTTGAACCCCAAGGCTCCGCACGACATTTAAATGTATCAGACCCAAAAAATTTTTTAAAAACAGTGCCTTTCTCTTCTCTAGTATGGGCCATTTATAGATCTCTACCCCTCAGAAAATTCCTTTATTAATAAAATCATGTAATTTTCCCAAAAATGAATTTTTATTGCCCCTTTGACCAATTTCAATATCCGATTCACGCCCCCCCCCCCCCCCCCCCCCCCCCCCACACACACACACACACATTTAGAAAATAATTCAAAATATCCAGTTTCACTCCAAACTGTTTTAATCCGGGTATTATAGGCAGATCACTACTAAATCAAATGTAAGCCTCCGCTGGTCTAGTAGTCCAAATATGAATAGTGTTAATCTTTCTCCCTTTTCCTCCTGCCTTCCCCCAATAGCATCATTAATCAAGTGAGCTTCTATCAAAAACACATTTCCTATCCATCAGGTAAAAAGGCGGCGAAGAATTTAATGTCTCGAAAGAAATTAAAAGAAACGAAAAGGGAAAAAATTTAGCAGGTTGTTTTTAAGGCATCCCCCAGGCGGCCATTTTACTCAAAATTTTAAAAGCAAATTTTTTTAAAAATAAAAAAGACTAAGGGAACAAAAAGTCAAAAATTTTGTCATAATTAGGGGGGGTTTTAAATATATTGAACAAGCAGTGCATTTCCTAAACCCGATTATCCTTTATTCGAAATTTTTTTCTGGCCAAAAAAACAAAATTTTGCAATTTTACTACGTCAAACCAAAATTATTCAATACAGTAAAAAAAAATTCAGCCCCAATTTTTTTAAAACAACTGAGGAACAAAGTCTAGGAATTAAATTTTTTAAATTTTACCTGGTTACTGAATTTTAACACAAAAACCCACCACAATTTTTTCCAATTTTGTTTTTTCCTTTTTAACCTTAACTGAAAAACGTGTAATGCTTTGCGAAAAACCTAGCTAGCGGTCAAAAAAGCATGTACAAAAAAAAATTTTAAATTAAAAACGGGGCCTTTTGTGCAACAAATAACTAGGAACAATTTTTCGCAAAAATCCATAAGATTTTGTTATACCAATTGTACTTTAAAAAGAAAAATTTTGTCTTTTTTAAGTGTATAAAGGGTTTTGACTGCGAGTAAAAATTTTTTTTAATTTTTGGAAACTTTTTGTCTAAACAGACTCAAACATTTTACGCACGAGTATTTTAAAACATCTATGCTTCAGTGAAGATAAAATTTTACCCTGTTAAAACTTTATGCAATTTTCATGAAAAAAACCGCCTTAAAAAAAACGATATAGAGTTGTGACTGTGGCGATGCCTTAACGAACTGTAGTTTTCTTATAGAAAAGTTAACACCCTCTTTTCTTTTTGTTTTTCTAAAGTAGCGATATAGCTTTTTATGGGAATATAAGTCTCAAAATATAATAAATTAAGTCGTATTTTTTTTTCAAATGAGTATATTTAATGCTAAAATATACTTAAAAATGTAACAAAGAGGATTTTCTGGGTGTTTTGTTGTTGTTTTTGTTGTTGTTTTTTTGTAAATCTGCTACGACATGATTTATTTTTTAATGTTCGTATTTGATGCTGCTTAATTTCAAACTCTTGAATAAGATCAAACTTTTTGATAAGAAATAATTTCCTCAATCCAATCAATTATTAACACATTTCATTCAGTCAGTCAACAACTTGTCATGCATTTAAATACCATTAACACCTTTCAATCAGCCCAATCAACAACTTTAAATGTGATTTATCATTAATAACCTTTAACACCTTCCATATATAGGTATAGGCTCATTCTACTTTTTTTAGAAACCTCTGTCCCCCGACTTTTGAAGTATTTTTTCTTATTTTAATGACAAAAATGAATATAAAGCATGTTGGTTATCTTTAGTAATACATATGTGAGAGAGATCAGTTGTTTGTTTATTTTTTTTTTTATTGTATTTCTAATTAAAACTTTTTTATTCTGACCAGGGATAAGGTTTTATTGCTCTCTCTTTTCTTACTAGGATTCTTAAAAAGTTAATTGTTATATTATATTTTTTTTTTACTAAATGCATTGTATTTATTTTTTATTTTATTAATTTTCACAGTCAAAGATGTCCTAAAAAAGCAAAAATGCCTCATATATTTGGGGGGACAAAATTACCAAAAGGGAGACGAACTGACCAAAAGGAGGACGAGTTGACCAAAATGGGGACGAGTTCACCAAATTCTTTCTTGCACACGGACTGGCGTTTCCGGTGATTTTACCCATGCTGGCAAAACCAATCTGGCACACCCTGTGCCAGATGACTCTCGTGCTGGGTTTAAAGACAACTTTTTCTGGTTTCCCTGCCCCTAAATATTGTTTTATGTAAAATAACGAAAAAAAAGCAGGTACCTTAATAGTTTCTCTACGTTCCTTATAGTATAATTCTCGATTCAAAACACGTTAGTTTACCAAAAGAACATAACGTTACGCTACGAACGATAAAACTAAAGTGGAACTTTGTTATTGTGCGTAACGCAAAACATCATGACGTCACTTCTGCTTACGGACGTTAATTTCTCGCGCTCTGCTATAAGACAGAGTGCTACAAAGAAAGTATTTCTACCTGTTATTTATAAAATACGGTATGCAAGAAAAATAATCTGCCAGAATCAAAAAATGCTAACATGTATACGATATGCAAGAAAAAATATCAGTCATGTGTTTACGAATCGGATGGAAATATCCGTCCCTCGGCCACCAGCGCATGGGCGGTAATTCGGCAAGCCTCAATACCACCCAATGCGCAGGTGCCTTTGGGACAGATATTTCTAGGCAGTGGCTAGAGAACCGGAATCCGTTCCCCAGACAGCGAACTTATTCGTCCGGAACCGGTTCTCTAGCCAAAGCACCGTGCATAGGCTAGGGAACCGGAATTTTATTTCTATGCATAAAACTGTCAAAAATTCACTTTGTTTCTTTTGGTAAGTATCATGTGCATGTTCTTATCTTAATAGTTAATCAATTTTTTACTTTTTCAGCAAGCTATCCCCTTTTATTTATTTGTGTTTACTGTGTCTCCAAAGTGTACCGCCGCATACTGTCCGCCATATGGGAATGATAAATAAACTAGTACAAATTTGAATGCGAAATTGTCGGCACTGTTAATTTCTGTAATTAGTATTGATTACAGTCTCTGAACGTAAAATGCCGAGGTGTTACAAACCAGTAATTTAAAGTGATCAAAGAATCGTATGACGTTTTAAGGGGCAATTAAATTAATTTGTTCATCTAAAACATGTAATGACGCAAATTAACAAACCAATATTATTTTATATTTGATTAATTTAAACAGTACAAGTTTAAAGCAAAATTTAATAAAATTTAAAAACTGCAAAGTATTTTCAAAGCAATTTATTCATACTAGTTTTTTATCATCCAAAACGGCAGACATGTATATATCGGGGAGTACACTTTTGGGGACAGAAAACGCAGATAAACAAGGGCATGGTGAAATTAATTATATTTAAAAAAATACATGACACTTAACAAGAAACAAAGGATTTCGGCAGCATTATGCATAGAAATAAAATTCCAGCTCCCTAGCCTACATATGCACAGTATTTTGGGTTAGAGAACCGGTTCCGGACGAATAAGTTCGCAGTCTAGGGAACCGATTCCGGTTCTCTAGCCACTGCCTATTTCTATCCGATTCGTAAACACATGACTGATATTATTAATCATGAGGGGGAGGAAATGACCAATTTTGGGGAACGAAATGACCAAATCAGGGACGAGTTAACTGGGCGACGAGTTGACCGGGGGACGAGTTGACTTGATACCTTATAGGCTGATCACTACCAAATAGAATGTAAGCCTCCGCAGGTCTAGTCACAAGTAGTCCAAATATAAATAGTACTAATCTTTTTTCCTTTCCTAGTGCATTTTCTCGGCAGCAACGTGCTTACTTTTACCCTACCGCGTTTCAGTATGTATCACTCTGCATTCTAATGAAATCGGCATGTTCCTATTGCCTGCTAGATAAAAATGGCGGCGTAAGAATTTAATGTCACGAAAAGAGTAATTGAAAGAAGCGAAAAGTAGTAAAATCAGCGGGTTTGTATTTAACGAACTGTATTTTTCTTATATAAAAGTTAACACCCCCTTTCTTTTTGTTTTTCTAAAGAAGCAAATCTAGTTCTTTATGGGAATATAAGTCTCTGAAAATCTGATATGCTAGAAAATGTCGAAACACCGTTATGAAGTGAGTGGATTTTATATGAAATAAAGAACAGCTGGATTTAGTGGTGTTCAGCCTATAAGGGGCAATACATGTTATTTTCTGAAACCCCTCGAAAATGAATGGAAATGCCATTAATCTATTCTTTATGATGTAAAACGGTAACAATGGCTGAAAACGCTTAAATTTCTTGTGTTTTTGGAATTTAGATCGAATTTTCGACCAGTTGGCGCTATTTTGGTTCGTTTTAGGACCTAGTAAATGTCTTTTCTCGCATTTTAGCACTTCAGTTGTGTAAATAATATTGAAATTAGCATGTTTCTGAATGAAAATGACAAACATCGTAACGATTAAAAAGGGTGTTAAATGTAAATTCCACGAATGAGGTAAAATTAATTGAAATATTGCTTGCACAGGCTAAATTTTGCATATTTTGGGGATGGGGTGACCTGTAATGAATTGTCATTTCTCTACATTTTCTCAATAATTTTGGCACCAAAACAAAGCAGAAGCATTGTGAAATAGGTGTACCTTGAGAATGAATGCAAATTCATGGAAAAATCAAACAAAAAAGTTCTCTTAATGCTGATCACGACCAAATAGAATGTAAGCCTCCGCAGGTCTAGTCACAAGTAGTCCAAATATAAATAGTACTAATCTTTTTTTCCTTTCCTAGTTGCATTTTCTTGGCAGCAACGTGCTTACTTTTACCCTACCGCGTTTCAGTATGTATCACTCTGCATTCTAATGAAATCGGCATGTTCCTATTGCCTGCTAGATAAAAATGGCGGCGTAAGAATTTAATGTCACGAAAAGAGTAATTGAAAGAAGCGAAAAGTAGTAAAATCAGCGGGTTGTATTTAACGAACTGTAGTTTTCTTATATAAAAGTTAACACCCCCTTTTCTTTTTGTTTTTCTAAAGTAGCGATCTAGTTCTTTATGGGAATATAAGTCTCTGAAAATCTGATATGCTAGAAAATGTCGAAACACCGTTATGAAGTGAGTGGATTTTATATGAAATAAAGAACAGCTGGATTTAGTGGTGTTCAGCCTATGAAGAACAGCCGGATTTAGTGGTGTTCACCCTTGAACAACTGATGGGGAAAGTTACCTCCCTTGAAGGCAACTTTTTGTATTTTTTTTGTATCAATACCTGTTAGCTTTGTTCATTATTTTCTTCATCGTCTTTGATTTATTGAAATCAACGTTTAAACGTGTACTTGAACATATGGTTCTGACAACATTGTGTAATGAAATACAACAAAATAAGTTATGTTTATGAATCATGGAGGCAGCCATTTCCTGCGTTCGATATCTAGCTTTTCGTTAATAATGAATAAACTAATCGAATTTACACAAATCTTATCCAATATCCTTAACATTTTCAAACGGACTGAGTAAAGGTGGGTGGAAAAATAGCATGTTCAAAAGTCGGTCATAAGTGAGGCCGACTGTTTTCGAATATGATTTCCGGTATTTTTACCTGTGCTGGAAAAATCCATCTTACCCCCCGGGGTGTAAGATGACCCCCGTGCTTTAAATGACGTATTACGAACTACATATATGAAGAAGATTTATGTAGTTATTTATATTTTATTTCGAAAAACGGAATAAAATCCAATACCTTGACAGTTCCTCTTTGTTCCTGATAGTATATTTCTCGATTCAAAACACGTTATTTTATCAAAAATTCATAACGTTACGCTGGAACTGATAAAATAAAACCGGAATTAAACATTGTTATTTGTCTTTGAAACGCCATGACGTCTTTCCTGTTTACGGACGTTGATTTCCCGCGCTTTGTTAAAATACGCTACTATAAGAAATAGTTCTAAAAAGAAAGCCGTTCGACTGAATTTATTTTTATTATTATATCTTGATATCGGTATGCAAGAAAAAGATTCTGTCACTGGTTATAGGTGCAGATGGGAATATCCGGCTCTCGGGTAACTGTTTAAGCGGTAACTCGGTAGGAACCTCGTTACCGCCTAAACAGTTACTCTCGAGGCCGGAAATTCCCATCTGCACCTATAACCAGTGAAAGAATCTTATAGTATTAAATGTACTGGTGTTACTGCACATAATACTCGCAGAGGGGAGTGCTGCAGTATAAATAGATAGATAGTTAGTTGAAGAATTTATTCTAAATGGTTGTCAAATTTGGTTATTAATAAACCCCGGCCCGGCCCGGCCCGGCCCAAACCACGGAAATAGCCGATTCCGATTGTACGGAAACCACCGGAAACTTACGGACGGAAGGCTAATATAATTACGAATGATATCGTGTCCATATCGACTTACATATTTAGAATTTAGTAAAAAAAAAAAAAAACACTGAACTTTATGATGCCCGCGAGGAACTTCTTTGATGAATGGGTTAAGACTGTGTTCTTTCTGGTTGCAAAAACGTCTTAAGGATAACATGGTGTAATAGGCCTCAATTTCACCAAAAGCGTACATACAACTTTATAATGTAAGCTTTAAAAAGGTCAAACGATAGAATTAAGGTGCATATGGACAAGTTTTATAGTGACAGAAGTTCTCAAAAATTTCCTTTAGATTACCTCCCCTGATAATTTTGGTTTTCATGAGTTATCTCCCCTGAAAACTAGAAAAAAAAATGATTTTCTCCTTTTCCCTACGGGAATTTTAGATTTTCTTTTTGACATTTGTATCAGAATCATACAATGCAGCTTTTCTACCGCAAAATTTCTCGAAACAAAAGTTCAGATTCCTCATAATCAAAGAAATTATATATTTCCCATAGGTCATCAATGTTAACTTCAATACCGATTATCTTCCCCAAAAAATGATAAAATTGGAAAAATCTCTCGGTGAAAAGTTTTTAATTTTGAATGCCTTTAAAGGATCAAATTTCTTTAAATATTACCATCCAGATACAAGATTATGAAATAGGCTATAACACCATGTGAATCCTTAATAATTTTTAAACTTGTACACAGGAAGTCGTTATACATACTTGTTTTGACGAGCCTCTAATAAGTTCACGATAATTTGTATCGTATCATTATATACTATTTTTTAATAACGTTTGTCCAAAAAATTTGTTTATAACAACGTTATTAAAAAATTGTTACTTTCGAAGAAAGGATATCCTCTGGGACGGCCTCAAAGAGTTTTTTGTTTCACCTGTGCATGCCCAAAAGCCTAATTAATTCTTTGTGTACCCGGTAACATGCCTAAAAATTTTTAGTATATAGCAGGGTTTTTTTTTATGATACTTTTTATGTTTAAAATAACTCACAGAAATTATTTTATTTCAAAAAAAGAAAGAAAATTAATGACGAATAATTTCTAATATCCTGACAATTTTTAAGAAATAGAATGAGCACTTTTAATTAAAAAGTTTTTTTAAAAAAATCCTCAAAGACATAAAACAATAAGGGTCAGTAAAAAGTTAGGATAGGTCGGATAACCGATTACGCACGTAGAATGCAGCGTTGATATTGAAAAGTGTTACACACGGTAAACCTCATATTTTAAAATATTTCACTGAAAAAATATATAAAACAAATTGTGAATTAGGTTTGATTCACGCATATTCTGAGTATCTTCTGAACTTAGTCGACTGAATGACGTACGATGAAAGGACACACATTAATACATTGTTGTACATTGCAGTTTTTGGCATAGTCTTTGTACTTCAATATTCGATTCAATACTCGCATGTTGCTATGATGTTTTTTAACATCTTTTTTTTTCTTTTTTTTCAATTTGGCACGTAATCTCCTGAATTAACTGATTACTTAAGTTATATTCAACTGAGTTCAAAACTATAGATATTAGAATCGATATAACAAAGTTTACCATTTTTTCATTTTTGAGCAGATGTCTCGTAATAACGGAGGTCGCGGGGTCGGATCCTGTCAGCGATTTTGGTTGGGTGTGATCCGTAACTCCACAGTCCCTTCTTTTCGTGAGAGTACTGGTTAGTGGCCAGAAGCAGTCATCAGTGTATTACACATTAGTTGGTGAACCAAAACCTCGAAACGCAATCTAGAAATCTTTAAATGGGAACAAAATTACCATTTACATCTCTGCAACTCATATTTAGAACGAATCCACAATGTTTCGTGAAAAAGAACCAAGTAAAAACGTGTTAAGGTTCGGTTGGATATTTTCACCAATAGCTCTTACACTTCAGATTCGTGCATTTAGATACTTCAAGATTAAACTTCAATGGTTAGACCTATCTTGCAAAACTTTGGCAATTTATTTAGGTTGATTTGATATATTATTGTATACAAAATAACCCTTTCAGTCAGTTTTTTGCTAGTGCATCGTCATTTTTGATACATAACACCAAAGAATCGTTTGAGCCCCTAATCATAATTTACAAAAAGTTCTGGAAAAGAAAAGAAAACTTGAATGATTGGTGTTTCGTTCAAATCTCACAAATTTCTTCATTAAATTTTTTTTTGTAAATTTATCAATATCACTGTGTACTGCAGACTATTTATTCTAACATTGCTTACGTTAACTAGGTCACGTGACCACAACCGGATGTGGAACTGTACTTTGGATCTATATTGAGGCAGCTTTAAAATGCTGTCGCATTCTGAGACCCCTAACGTTTTGGTTAGTTTTTCATTGGTAGAACCAAGCCCATAATGTAACTAACTATGCAAATTAAACTTTGCTTTTTATTTACAGAGTAACTGTAACGATAGTTTGCCAGTTTTTACGAAGGATCTGAGTGTACTCTCCAGCTAAAATGGTTGTTACACGGCCCATGTGTGGCCAATCCATAAAGCAACTCAGAAAAAGTTTTAAAAAAAAAAAAAAAAAAAAAAAAAAAAAAAACATAAAAAAAAAAAAAAAAAAAAAAAAAAAAAAAAAAAAAAAAAAAAAAAAAAAAAAAAAAAAAAAAAAAAAAAAAAAAAAAAAAAAAAAAAAAAAAAAAAAAAAAAAAAAAAAAACAAATAAAAAAAAAAAAAAAAAAAAAAAAAAAAAAAAATAAAAAAAAAAAAAAAAAAAAAAAAAAAAAAACACTTTTTTTTTACTTTCTTTTTTTTTTAAAAAAAAAAAAAAAAAAAAAAAAAAAAAAAAAAAGCAAAAAAAAAAAAAAAAAAAAAAAAAAAAAAAAAAAAAAAATTAAAAAAAAAAAAAAAAAAAAAAAAAAAAAGAAAAAAAAAAAAATAAATAAAAAAAAAAAAAAAAAAAAAAAAAAAAAAAAAAAAAAAAATAAAAATAAAAAAAAAATAAAAAAAAAAATAAAAAAAAAAAAAAAAAAAAAAAAAAAAAAAATTAAAAAAAAAAAAAAAAAAAAAAAAAAAAAAAAAAAATTAAAAAAAAAAAAAAAAAAAAAAAAAAAAAAAAAAAAAAAAAAAAAAAAAAAAAAAAAAAAAAAAAAAAAAAAAAAAAAAAAAAAAAAAAAAAAACAAAAAAAAAAAAAAAATAAAAAAAAAAAAAAATCTTTCTTTACCCAAACCACACCAACCCCATATTTTTCAACTTTCCGGTAAAGGAAAGTGTAATGAGCGGGATTTTCCTTTTCAAAAACCAAGTTGCATTCCTCATAACTTTGTTAAATAATAGTAAAAGTTGATCTTCACCCGATATTACATTTGTATAGAAAAAGATAAAAAATTCTTACTTCTTTACGGCAAATCGCGTCGAAAAATCACATTTCGCCAACCCTTAATAATATAGTTTGTGACATTTCAGTTTTTACGAAGATTAATTTATTTTTTAGGTTGTCCATTATATCCAAAAGTAATTATGTTTTCATTTGGTATACCAGGCCCATTGAAACCTATATGTTTTCAAACGGAATGACTAAGTATGTGTTCTTTTTCACAAATACAATATGAGATAAATTGAATGTAATAATGACGAAAAATAAACAGGGGTCTCCTTCTCTCCATTTCGTTCGTGGTATTGTCTTAATTATCTCTTACCCTATTTTCAACGCGCAGCTATTGCACACTCAATTTTGCATACAAAATGCCTGTATCAAAGGAAAAATTAAGTTTATCACCACAAGAAAAGTTACATCAGCATAGATTTACAGTTAATTATACTTCTTATTTTGTTAGCCATTTTCGATTCATTCCATCTTTATTGTTTACACGTGTATACCTTAATACATGTTACACACAAAGCGCGTAATGAAAAACATAATATATACTTCTTATTAAACATTTTACTGATCGTTCGCCACTCAGTATGTATCTTTATTTTCTGAAATGGTTCCTGAAAATGTTTTTGGTATAAAAAAAATATAAAATGACTACCAGGTTCATTTTCATGCTGCGGGTGCTAGAAAATTTTGACTGTGCATATCAAAGTCCCGACCAACTTAAAAGTCAGAATTAGCCGGGAAGAATTATTTCCTATTGTGCCTTTTAGGATCTTAAGCCCATTTTCGTCAACATTTATTATACATGTAACATTTTAAATACTAAACTCTTTCACTACAGTAACTTACAATTTCGCATTGAAAAAATTAGTCACGGATAGAGTTAATTCGGAGGATCAAACCTCTCAGGAAAATACATTATTTATTTTATTATACCGAGAAATTAATGAATGATTTATTAACATTAAAAAAAGTTATACTTACCCAAATATGAAGACAGAATTAAGAGGCTTTACAGTAATGCACTTAGAAAATTGTCGCGACTTTGCTTGTATAAAAAATACTTTTTGGTAGATAGATCTTGAGTTACAAACGCTGTATTGAGGGCATACTTTCAACAAAATCACAGCAGATCCATTCGAAAAACGGCAATAACTACGGAACATATAAATGAGAGCATCTTATTTTCTTAGTATTTAGTAGTTTAGTTAATTCCAATCTGATGGTGACAGTTTTCAGTGTTTATATTTGATGAAAAATTGTTTTCAAATGTTTGCATGTAGAACAAATCATCAAAAGCAGAAACGAAAAATAGGCCGGTTCACACATTTATGAACACAAGATAAAGTAATTTAATCCTATGTATAAATAAGCGCATCGTCTTTAATCATACGAACGTACGATTTTACATAGGGAGACATGAAAATGTAATGTCCACATGCGCAGAAAAACAAAAAGCGTTGTTGCGCATGCGATATAAAATTAGTTTTTTTTTATCATTAAATATCTATATTTATAGTCCTTTCCATGGGGGGTTATAGATGCAGTCACATGTTCAACGATAAAAATCGTATTTTCTCGAAGGCGGAGCCAAACACACGTATTGACCCTCCCTGTGACGTCCCACACGTTTATGCGACGTCGTATACACTTAACCACGAAAGATGACCTAAGGTTGCAGACTTTGTATCTAATGTTTATACTTATGAGTAGGCTGGATTTAATATAAACAATTGTCGCCTTTTATGTGTGGTAGATATTTGGATTTATCGACCTGGTAAAGGGCTGAGCAAGTCGATAAATTCGCCCGAGGGCAGTTGATGTTTGCTTTTATCAGGCCGATAAATCCACATATGAGCCCGCCATGTGAAAACCAACATTGTCTATTGCGATTAGATAAACCTTAGCAAACAGATGGGGGAATCCCTTTGAAAAAAAAACCCCCCCAGACTGCGCGGATGTTGGTTTTCTTCTCATGGAGCGGCTTCATATCGACCCTCACCAAAAAGCAAATTATTGTATAATATCACATCGCAGAAATTGAAAATAATGATTTTGCGACACGAGATATAAAACGCATGTAAATAAATATATTATCAAGTTAAACTAATGGGAAATTTGCATTGACATTGTGTGGGGTAAAATACTTTTAAACACTAATTGCACAAATTTTGTAATCTCCATCTTGAAATGTTCATTTAAAAAACAAAAAGTTAACATTATGTGAAAAATTATAAGCATAGGCTGAAATAGTTCGTAGCCGACCAGACAGGTTTCTTTTATTCTGTGGCAAAAAGGATTTGCCTAGTATTATTTCAAATATAAAAGAAAGAAATCAAAAGTTAAATACATCTAAAACAAAAGAAAAACGTTAGCATTAATTGTGTAAAACACGAAAGGTTCATTGCGAGCGTCACTACGCTCCCCTTTTCCATATTACATATTACCTCTTTTTCATTGTTGTGTTTTTTAAACTGACTGAGCGGGCATGTTTGCGGGGTGGGGTCCGGGTTTGAAACTTTGTCGAGCGCCCCGATCTTTCATATTCTATACTCAGCTCATTCATTCTACACCTTACTGGAACTCCGGGTATCATCTCATACTAATCACCACCCGTTTTGGTAAAGCTAAATTCATAATGATCTAATCATTTGAGCAAACATTATATGATATTTTTTTTCAGTTTTCTGTATTTCAGGAACAAAGACTTATTACATAGAGTTATACCGCTTCTGAAATGTTTACGGAGTCGGGGGTGGGTAATTTTGTTATTGTCTCCCTTTAATATGAAAAAATGTAAAAAGTGGACTATTTTTTTAGCGTATGATATAATTTATAGTTTTATATTCAAATTTGAATACTTCAACAACAGAAACAAAGGCAAAGTATGAAAACCGCGCATAGCTTCGAAGTTCCATCTATTTTCGATCTGTCCTTGGTCCGAGATAGGCAAAAGGAGTATAATAATATTTTCATAAACTTACATTTCTAATTAACTTTTTCGCAAAAGTGTACTTATCATGCTATCTTTGACACCCTTAAAATAAGAGTGTTTTATATTCATATTTCCCTAAGCAATATATTTTTATTAAATTAATAATTAATATGCTAAAACGCTAACTTGGGACGGGCAACAAATTTCATAAATACTTCCAGTGCACGTATAGACCTTTCGGCTGTACTACACAACCTAGTGTCACATCGTTAGGTGTGAAATAACACCACCATTAACAGAGCAGTCCATTCTGTTGAGTGAAAGTATCCTGCAAACTGCTATCCTCGTTCTGTTACGGTACCGACTGCCGAACGTATTACTCTTGAATTGAATGTGATTCAAATATCTAGTTATTTTAGGTCGTTGCTTATGTCAAGTGCAATACTTCTTCAATATAAAACTTTTGCTTCTACTTTTGTAATAATGAAAATAAAATATACATAAATTTGCTTTAATAAGAAGGGGGTGACGGTATTACCATTTCGTAATTATATAGCCTTCCGTCCGGTAATTTTCGTGTGTATCCCGTACAGAACGTCGAATCCGGCTATTTCCGCTTTGGCCGGGCCGGGCCGTCCGGGTTTTATTAATAACCGTCAAATTTGACCTAATCGAGTACACCTATGTCTTGCATTGAAAATGTGAAATTACGTGTGTTTTTTTTTACCTTATTTGACATATCTTTTAAATGATTTAAGTATTTTTGTTGTAAATCTGATATAATGTCAAGTAGAGCTTTAAGAAAACTTCAAGGTAATGATTTAGGTGCGTTAGAATTGCCCGAGAATCTTTCAGAGGAGGACACAGATGTTCAACCTCAGCAGAATCGGTCCAAGAAAAACAAGAAAAAGAAACCAGCCGTTGAAAATCTTTTTGAATTAGTAAGTGTTGACTTATGATAAGGTCTTATCATACAGGATCAATGTCTAGCATCTCCATCATTTTTGTAACCTACCTATGAGGCTGAAAAACACAAGTTTTGAACAGGTCTGTACAGTACAGTCCAAATAATAGGACGTTTCGGATTTCTGACAGCCTGATAATTAACTTTTGTCTGTCGCTGTCCCGTCACATCACATCCTAGCCTTACTCTTTTGGCTTATCTGGTTTACTTATTTTATGATCTGCTATTTTATAGTTGTCATCCCTGTGCAAAGTCAAAGGGCTCTTTGATAATGATATATAGAGGGAAGTGGCTATTCCTATGGTCCCGTACGAATAGCCTCACAGCTATTCCTACGGCTCACTCCCGAAGAATATTCCTGCGGCTCCTAAAGACCAGTTATGTAAGTCCCATCTTGTATTGCAATGTATCTGAATTAATTCAACTGTATATTTTCGAACCGCCTTTCCATATGAGTCTGGAACGTGGCATATTTACAGATTATCTGTAAATTTACCAGATAATTCTATTATTTTTACAGATTTTTCGATCTCTAAATATACAGATCAAAAAATGTTTTTGAAAACTTCTAAAGTCATACTTGGACGCAAAATTGCAGCTTGAATAACTGATTTACTTAAGGTACTGATAAATAAAGGTCAACTGTAACTTTCAGTCATTTCGGTTGACTTTGATTTTTGGAAATGCCAAAAATTTAAAGTCAAATAAAATGGCTGAAACTCACAAATGATGTTAATTGTGCATACTAAAATAATCCAATTAATTTAAAGCTGCTGGGGTTTTAATTCTGTAAATGTATTTCACAATTTTCATACACACAATTCTGTAAATTTAACATATCGAAAAATCTGTAAATTTATAGATATTTTTAAATTTTTACAGATAATCTGTAAAGTACGCACTTTCCTAGACCTGATATTCGAAATCACTTCCTGATCTCTCGATGTGATAGTGAAAAGTAAACAATTTCTTCCGAAAATAATACATTTGAATTAGTTAAGTACAATACAATCAAAATGGACATACAAAATGTCTTTTAGATCCCGTAGGAATAGCTACTTACGGGCTATTTCACTATTCATACGGGAGAAGAGACCGTAGGAAATACCTGTGTGGCTATTCTTACGGGACGTAGGAATATATAGAGACTATAACGCCCTCCACGCACAACCCGCTTCTATGTGTATATATCCAGTGACACAAATCGAGTCGCTAACTTTGGAGGCTTCAAATACATATTTCAGCCTAGTTCTTCACACCAAAGATTACATGTCTGGAAATCTCATTCCAAATACAACCATTATATCCTGGTTGTAACTAATGAGAAAACCTCCATTTTGTAGGCAAAACACTTTTAAACTCCATGTATGTCAGCGTGTTTTCCACTTACACTGTTAAATTTCTTCCTCAGTCATGTAAAGCTCTATGTGTGTGTTTATCGTGTATCTATTGGTTTATTTTTAAACCTCTCTCGCTTGATGAATGTAAAACTATAAATCATGAAGTTTAAATTGCGTCGATTTCCACCACAGTTTTGATCCTAACTACTTGAGACGTAGATTCAGATATACGGTAAATGTCAGTCTGTGAAATTGGTCTGCGTTGCAGGACTATCAATTCAAATCACTTGCCCCTCATCAATGTGGGTTCGACCCTCACTCGGGGCGTTGAATTCTTCATGTGAGGAAGCCATCCTGCTGGCTTATGGAAGGTTGGTGGTTCTACCCAGGTGCCCGCTCGTGATGAAATAATGCACGGAGGGGCACCTGGGGTCTTCCTCCACCATTAAAGCTGGAAAGTCGCCATATGACCTATCATGTGTCGGTGCATTGAATCCAAAAAAAAAAAGGGCTATCAATAAAAGTGTCATCCTTCTACGCCTTACTGGTATCTGCACTTTACTGTTAGGAAAATGAAGACAATAAAAAATCCAAAAAGTCATAAAATACTAGTTAGATATTAAACATTAATGTTCATTTAGAAACTTCAAATGGGTTGAAGATACCTCATAATTTTAAATATTAAGAGACTTAAATCTTCGGAAATATGATGTGAACAGGTCAGGGTTGGCCGGAATTTCCCATAGGCGGGAATTTCAGCCAGTATTTACTGGGAATTCCTGAACTGGAAAATACTCCTAAAATTGCAAAAAGTGGGAAATACTGCAAAAATGACTCCAAAATTCAAAGAAAATCCTGTTGTTTTTTTTTGACAAAAACATCAAGTAACTGAGTGATAATTGATATTTAAATGAACACTTGCATTTACTGTACAAATACTACAGTAGTACTTAGCACACACATCTGATACAGCTCACTGTTGAGAAATGGCCGTTCAATTTTACATAGTTCAACAATCATAAGACACAATGATGTCAAAAAATCATCATACAGAACCTAGGTTGCATTTTCACTATCAAATGATGAACTTATGTGTGAACTAAAGCTATGTATTTGAATTTCACTGCAAGTATAAAGCATAGCTGAATAAATGTTAGGGCTGAGTATCATGTTTTCTTGAATTAATTTCGTCTTTCAGTTAAAATAACCATAATACACTGTAATATTTATTTTGCGTCAGCAAGACTACAACAAAGGAACATCAGCTCTTACACTCGTTTACAACCGACTATGATAACAGTAGTTATCAGTATCAACAAAAAAGAGAATAAGTGTAGGAATGATCCAAGTTGTAATAGCAGCCTTCAGACACATTACTCTATATTCAAATGATAATAAAATATGTATAGATGTCTGACAACAATGCTTGAAGGGTTGTTATTATATAAGAAAATATGTGTGCTAGAACACAAACATAAGGTAATTATAAGACATTTATTTAGCTAGTTAAAGGTTTTTCAGAGAAATAAATTGACTTTTGTAATGATTTACTGAAATAATACAAACAATAATTGCTATTAAGTTGTTTGTAACATGTGATACTTCAACACCAGTGCCTGAGGCATAGTGTATTATTGTCACTGATCCATGTCTAGGGGGTATTGCGCAACCCGCAATGTGACGTCAGAAAAATGAATTGTTTATATAATAACACACAATGTTTCAGTCTTATTTGAAAAATTGGGCCATGTTAATGATAGAACCCTAAGCTTTTCTCACCAATAATTTCCTTGTTCGACTTAATAGAGAGAAAGAGAGAGAGATTGGGTAATTACTTTATAATCCCAAACACTGACAAGCGAATACTGCGGCATTAGTGCAACTAGCGAGCATGGCGAACTCTTTCACAGGAGGGCATTCTTATATATAGACTACGGACTTATGTAGCTGAGCCAATGTTTCCTCCAAGGAGCGCGCATAACCGTGTATCGGTGCAAGAAACCATGCTAAGACGATGACGAGTGACAGCCGATGGCGTCTCCTCCACCATCAAGGCTTATGGAAGGTCATGGTTCCAACCAGGTTGCCCGCTCGTGATGAAATAAGGCATGGAGGGGCACCTAGGGTCTTCCACCATCTAAAGCTGGAAAGTCGCCATATGACCTATTATTGTATCGTAGTGATGCTAAACCCAACAAAAAACATATTTGAGCCGTGCCATGAGAAAACCAACATAGTGGGTTTGCGACCAGCAAGGATCCAGACCAGCCTACGCATCCGCGCAGTCTGGTCAGGATCCATCTGTTCCTAACAGTTTCTCCAATTCCATAGGCTTCCAAAAGCGAACAGCATGGAATCCTGCCAACTGCGCGGCATGCGCAGCTGTCTGGATCCTTGCTGATTGCAAAGCCACTATGTTGGTTTTCTCATGGCACAGTTCATTTTATATCATGTATATTGATTGATTTTGCTCCTGATTTGTAGCTAAATGAAGCTGAAGATCAGCTACCAGAAGATGATGGGAATGTATCTGAAGAAGTTGATACCAAGCCAGACATAGTCATAAACCAGACAAGCAAACAAAAGAAAAAGAAGAAGAAAAGGAAAAAGGGAAAAGAGAAGGAAGTTACTGAGGCTGAGAATTCTGCAAAAGACGTAAGTTGACAATATAGGGAAAATCTTTTCTGAAGTAATAAAAGTTTTGTTTCCTCGTTCTATAACATAAAACTGAAAGCAGCTGATCAGGCCAAAGATCACAGGTTAGAATGCTGTGGTAGAATGATTATGATTTTTAAAACTCTTCTGTAAAATTAACTAGAGATTTCCAGTGCTAGCCCTGGCCATTATAAATTAATAGCCACTTTTTTTTCAGGGAAAAAATTAATAGACAAACTTGGCTTGTGTGTTATTCGCATGTGCTTTCGCATTTCAATAAAAAATATAAACAATTTTATAACTATTTATTCTTTTTTTGTTCATGGACCACTTCAACACACCTTATTTTTCAATTATCATTATTCATGGTTATCAAAAGTCATAAAACAGTATGTACTTATTAAACAAAAAGGAATAATGTTTTTTTAGCTCACCACCTGTCACATAGTGACAAGGTGAGCTTTTGTGATCACCCTTCGTCCGTCGTCCGTCGTTTGTGCGTCCGTCCGTCCGTCAACAATTTCTTGTCTGCGCGATAGTGGTTTCATTTATGATTTTATTTTAACCAAACTTGCACACAACTTGTATCACCATAAGATCTCAGTTCCTTTCTTGAACTGGCCAGATCCCATTATGGGTTCCAGAGTTATGGCCCCTGAAAGGGCCAAAATTAGCTATTTTGACCTTGTCTGCACAATAGCAGCTTTATTTATGATTTGATTTTAACCAAACTTGCACATAACTTGTATCACCATAAGATCTTGGTTCCTTTTTTGAACTGGCCAGATTCCATTATGGGTTCCAGAGTTATGGCCCCTGAAAAGGCCAGAATTAGCTATTTTGACCTTGTCTGCACTATAGCATCTTCATTTATGATTTTATTAGTCCCCTACTGGTTGAAAACCAGTTTCGGGGACTATAGGAATGCACTTTTCCGTCATTCCGTCCGTCCGTCCGTCCGTCCGTCCGTCCGTCCGCAATTTCGTGTCCGGTCCATAACTCTGCCATCCATGAAGGGATTTTAATATTACTTGGCACAAATGTTCCCCATGATGAGACGACGTGTCATGCGCAAAACCCGGACCTCTAGCTCAAAGGTCAAGGTCACAATTGGAGGTCAAAGGTCAACAGGGCTTTTTTCCTGTCCGGTCCACAACTCTCCCATCCTTGAAGGGATTTTAGTATTACTTGGCACAAATGTTCCCCATGATGAGATGATGTGTCATGCGCAAATCCCGGACCCCTAGCTCAAAGGTCAAGGTCACAATTGGAGGTCAAAGGTCAACAGGGCTTTTTTCCTGTCCGGTCCATAACTCTCCCATCCATGAAGAGATTTTAATATTACTTGGCACAAATGTTCCCCTTGAGGAGACGACGTGTCATGCGCAAAACCTGGACCCTTAGCTTAAAGGTCAAGGTCACAATTGGAGGTCAAAGGTCAACAAGGCTTTTTTCCTGTCCGGTCCATAACTTTCCCATCTATGAAGGGATTTAATATTACTTGGCACAAATGTACCTCATAATAAGACGATGTGTCATGCACAACTTTCAGACCCTAGCTCAAAGGTCAAGGTCACACTTAGCAGTCAAATGTTAACATAGCATGAACAGGGTCTGTTTCGTGTCCGGTCCATAACTCTGACATTCATTAAGGAATTTTAATATCACTTAGCACAAGTGTTCCCCATGATGAGACGACGTGTCATGCGCAAATCCCAGACCCCTAGCTCAAAGGTCAAGGTCACAATTGGGGGTCAAAGGTCAACAGAGTTTTTTTCCTGTCCCGTCCATAACTCTGCCATCCATGAAGGGATTTTAATATTACTTGGCACAAATGTTCCCCATGATGAGACAACATGTCATGCGCAAAGCCCAGACCCTTAGCTCAAAGGTCAAGGTCACAATTGGAGGTCAAAGGTCAATAAGGTTTTCGCCCTGTCCGATCCAGAACTCTGTCATCCATCAAGGGATTACAATATTACTTGGCATAAATGTTTCCCATGATGAGACGACGTGTCATGCGCAACACCCAGTACCCTAGCTTAAATGTCAGGGTCACACTTTGAGATCAAAGGTCAAGAGGATTTTTTTCCTGTCCGGTCTATAACTTTGTCATGCAAAGCAGGATTTAGATATCAGTTGGCACAAATATTCCCCTGGATGAGACAACATGTCATGCGCAAGAACCAGGTCCCTAGGTCTAAGGTCAAGGTCATATTTAGAGGTCAAAGGTCAAATTCAAGAATGACTTTGTACGGGACATTTCTTCTTCATGCATGGAGGGATTTTGATGTAACTTGGACCAAATGTTCACCACCATGAGGCACCCTTGTTTTTAGAATTACGTCCCTTTGTTGTTACTATAAATAGATTTTATTGGTAACTTTTTTATTACTGGCGGTAGAGAAAATCGAGACCACTTTCTGTGGTACAGCATGCATGTTACATCCAATTTTTAGGTGTATTTTGACCTATCTCTACCTGGTAAAGAGTTTCTTGTGGACTTGTATTATATAGATTTTTTTTTTTTTTTTTTTTAAAAGATTAATTTCCCTTTGTTGTTACTATAAATAACTTACATGATAACATTTTTATAATCAGCCCAAAAAATTCAATATGAAAACAACTGTAGGTTTTTATATATATAAATTTTAATCCAAGTGTTTTGTTATAACATATTGTATATATAGTACAATATTGTTTATACATCATTGACAGATATCAGTTCATTATGTTATACTGCAGTAGAGAAAATTAGGTGCCTTCCAGTAGGGGACTTTGTATTGCATGGCAATACTTCATTCACTTGTTTTAACCAAACTTGCACACAACTTGTATCACCATAAGATCTCGGTTTCTTTCTTGAACTGGCCAGATTCCTTTATGGGTTCCAGAGTTATAGCCCCTGATACGGCCAGAATTAGCTATTTTGACCTTGTCTGCACAATAGCAGCTTCATTTATGATTTGAATTTAATCAAACTTGCACAAAACTTGTGTCACCATAAGATCTCGGTTCCTTTCTTGAACCAGGCAGATCCCATAATGGGTTCCAGAGTTATGGCCCCTGAAAGGGCCAAAATTAGCTATTTTGACCTTGTCTGCACAATAGCAGCTTCATTTATGATTTGATTTTAACCAAACTTGCACACAACTTGTATCACCACAAGATCTTGCTTCCTTTCTTGAACTGGCGAGATTCCTTCATGGGTTCCAGAGTTATGGCCCCTTAAAGGTCCAAAATTGGCTATTTTGGCTTTTGCAGCCATATAAAGACTTCATTTATGGTTTTAATTTGATACAAACTTCCAAAATATCTTCAACAACAATAAATCTTGGATTCCATGACAAATCAGATCCAGTCGTAGGTTCCAGAGTTACGGTATTTTATATCTGATTACCTCCCCTGATTGTAATCAAAATGGATTTATATCAGTAAGTACTGATAGGACTTATTTGAAATTTCATTATTGTTATTAGTTGGACTGAGACAATCAGGGTAGATTACTATGGACTGATTTTATGTCAAATTACCTCCCTGTATTATACGCCCGAAGGGACGTATTATGTTATGACGCTGGTGTCCGTCTGTCCGTTAGCAATTTCCGTCTGTCTGTTAGCAATTTCGTGTCCGCTCTGTAACTCTTGAACCCCTTGAAGGATTTCAAGGAAACTTGACACAAATGTTCACCACACTGAGACGATGTGCAGAGCGCATGGTTAGGATGTCTCGCTTCAAGGTCAAGGTCACACTTAGGAGTCAAAGGTCATATCAGTTTGTTTCGTGTCCGCTCTGTAACTCTTGAACCCCTTGAAGGATTTCAAAGAAACTTGACACAAATGTTCACCTCACCAAGACGACGTGCAGTGCGCATGTTCCGGGTGACTCGCTTCAAGGTCAAGGTCACACTTAGGAGTCAAAGGTCATATCAGTTTGTTTTGTGTCCGCTCTGTAACTCTTGATCCCCTTGAAGGATTTCAAAGAAACTTGACACAAATGTTCACCACACCAAGACGACATGCAGAGCGCATGTTCCGGATGACTCGCTTCAAGGTCAAGGTCACACTTAGGGGTCAAAAGTCATATCAGTTTGTTTTGTGTCCGCTCTGTAACTCTTGAACTGCTGGAAGGATTTCAAAGAAACCTGGCAGAAATGTTCACCACACTGAGATGATGTGCATAGCGCATGTTCCGGATGACTCGCTTCAAGGTCAAGGTCACACTTAAAGGTCAAAGGTCATATATGGCTTTGCTTTGTGTATATTGCTCTGCATTGCAGTGCTCTTGTTTTTATTTGGCAGATCTCTTTTTTGTACTTACAATATTTTTTTTTGAATTACTTCCCTTTTATGTTACTATAAATAGCTTATTTTGAAACTTTTTTATTATTGGCCGTAGGGAAAAACGAGACCACTTTTCTGTGGTACAACATGGATGGTACTTCCAATTTTTAGGTCTATTTTTACATACCTGTACCTGATAAGGATTTTTTTGTAGGCCTTGAATATTTTTTTGTGGATTTGTTTTTTGAAGTTTTCCTTTTGTTGTTCCAGTCCTTTGGGCTACAACAGTCAAGTTCTTAAAATTTTGCTCCCATCCTATGATGTAAGCCTTCGGGCGTATATTGCCCCGCTTGGCGGCTCTCTTGTTTCAAATTAGAATGGGTATATCTCCATAACTAATGAAGATACTGATCTGAAATTTCATTTATGTCAACAGATCCTTCTTTTGTTCACTTACAATATATTTTTTTTAATTACTTCCCTTTTACATTACTATAAATAGCTTATTTTTAGTAACTTTTTTATTATTGGCCGTAGGGAAAAACCGAGACCACTTTTCTGTGGTACAACATGGATGGTACCTCCAATTTTTAGGTGCATTTTGACATATCTATACCTTGTAAGAATTTTTTTTTCTTTTTGGTTAAATTTCTTCCCTTTATTGTTCCTGTCCTTTCGACTTAGATATTTTTTCTGAGGACCTTCTTGTCCTCAAGTGCAATGATAACAGGTGAGCGATATAGGGCCATCATGGCCCTCTTGTTTTTTTTTTCTTTTCTTTTTTCCATTCGAATTCATTGCAAGTTTCTTCTAGTGCAAATCTGAATACATTTTCAATAAATGTCATTATACATTCATCATATCACTGAACATACCGTTGATACTCATGTAAAATGCGCAGATTTATGACCCTCGGGACCAACCCCGTGTCGTGAATGCATAGTATTCACGGGTATAGACGATTTTCCAACTTCAAGTTCATTTGCGATTTTCGCCATTTCGGTAAAGGGAAACTACTCTCAGCGCTTACTGTATACACTAAAATCTAAGATTGCCGTTACATACCGTAAAAGAGCGAGTGTTTTTTTTTTTCTTAATTTTAATTTCATATAAATTTAATATTATTTTGATGAAAGAATTAATATAAAAAATCATAGGTATTATGATACTAATTAAAGATCAAGTGTTATCTCCAGCCTAGATCAAACTGTGAACAACAAAACTGACACGAGGTATCACGCTAATTGCCGATAATAACTGGCCATTTAATAAACAGCAGACAGTGTTCAATTTTCATTAATTAATCGCCATTTTCTATCGCCAAAAATTGCGTTTTAATCGACTTTTGAATTAAATAATCGCCATCTGGCGATAATGTCGATTGGCAGCGCGAGCACTGGAGTTCATCGGCTATATTTTTTATAGGGGAAGTAATTTGTTTGTATAAGTGGATGTGTAATCAACAAAATTATATTACAACATTATATACAAATAATACATGGTTTGGATTTAGGCAGATTTTCTTCTTTTTCCACAAGAATTTTATTTTCATGAATATTGCTGAATGCATTTGCCAAACATTGAATAACCATGCTTGCAAGGCAACTTTCAAGTGTAACTGTCTGCTAGTGAAAGCCATTATTCTGAAAATGAGAAAATTCACTGCCCTGAAGAAAGAATATTGATTGAGATCACTGATTAAATATTTAGATCGTTTGGACTCAAATATAGTTCTGAAAAAAAAATCCAAGATTTTAACATCTCAGCTCACCCTTTGAAAAATTCACCTTTGTTTCCAAAACTGTAATTCCAATAGTCATTTTGGCTTATTAAACTGTTTACCATGAAATTTCTCTGCAATATAATACGTATAATATGTAGAATACAGTCAGACTTCATTCACTTAAATTTGGATCTTTTGAACATTACCGTTAGCTGGAACTCATCGTCAGGTCCATGTAAAATTCCTGGATAACCTAGTGATTCTGCCTTTGCGACCAGTGCAGACCAAGATCAGCCTGTACATCCGTGCAGTCTGATCATGGTCTTCCCTGTTCGCTATTCAGTTGGTAAATTTTCAGTAAGCACCCCTTCAAATAATAAATGGTATTGCCCAAATTCAATGATGGACCAGTCCATTATAGAAATTTAGCAGGCTAAGGGATAATGACAATATTATTTGATAGCTTGAAATACTGATAACTCACATTTTGCCTGTCCTGTCAAGTTTGAGCGAACAAAGTTTGACTGTATATTTTTCCAGGATTTATTGCATGAATAGAAATTGTTGATAATCATAGGGCACAATGTAATGTAAAGTATTTTAAAGGTGTTTACCTGTACTTTCGAGATTTTACCAAAAATATTAACTTGCATAAAGTTTATTGTAATGCTTGGCTTTTTTGCATTGAAGTTAAACCAAAAATGTCAACTAATATAAGATCAATAGCTACTGCTTTCCTAAATGTATTCGAGGGTTCTGTCTATTCTGAAATTATTTTGGTATATATTTGAAAGCTTTAATATACATTGTTTGAGTAACAGTCTTTACACATTGTCTTATAAATATTTGTAAAAGTTTGTAGTTTTTAAATTGCATAACTTACTAAATTAGAAGACTTTATTGTTGCAAATTGTCCTCTCTAAACAACACCTAAGAGGAGAAAATACCTCTTTAAAAAGGCAGATAGTTCTTTCCAACTCTGCCCTTCTCTAGGTAAGACTAACCTTTTCAGAGGAGTACTGTGAAATCATTTAAATTCGCTGGCATGAAATTTCGCGCAAACGTGAAAAAGGACTGTTTTGCGCGGGCTTTAATTCGCACATTTTCAATTTTAGAAAGGAAAAAATATAATAAAAAAATAATAATAGCGCGGTCTTAAATTCGCGCATCGGTCCTAGCGCGAAAAACGCGAAAATTCATCCTACGCGAATAAAAATGATGTCACAGTAATATCTATCAAACAAGTAAAAGTCTTTCCTCCTAACTCATCAGAGGTTTTAATACTGCCATTTTCACATTGTTTAATAGGATGAGGATGAAATTGATGCAAGTATACGAGAAGTGAACAGGATTTTAAACAATGGAAATCTTGGAGAAGGGGAGATCAGTGCAGCGGCAGATGTAAATTATAATGCAAGCAATAAAGCACTTCTTTCTGTGGAACACAAGTAAGTTCAATGTTGTTCACTCTAGGTAGTTTGATTGTGTTTTCATCTGTATTATTTCAAGATTAGTTTAGTTTATACTAATTTGTTTTAGCTCAATTGTGATGAAAGCTACAAGCTTATCGGAACCACTCTCCGAGTTCGCTTCCTGGAAAAACCAGTACTGGTGTCACATGAGAAGTCATGGTCATGACCTCAGTGAGTCTCAAACCCACCACCCCTGGATTGAGCGGCCGACACTTTATCCACTAGACCACCGCTCCTCTTATTTCAAGATAAGATATTTTCCCGACTCGGTATTCAGAATTGTTTAAAATTGCAAATGGTTCTGTCATGACTCTTATCCAAGCTAGAGTATAGAACCATAGGAAAATGTTACACAGGGTTCTTACGCTGTTGAAAACTACTATGAAATGCTTTGCTGGAGCATCAATGCTTTAGGTACCATGGTTGACTCAAGCAATTTATGTCATCCCTGACCATTTTCCTCAGGTTATCTGTGTTTAGTTTGCTTGAACCCCAGTATTTCTCAGGCTTTTATCTCATTGCTTTACCGCAATTGACAGAATAATCCTAATTTCATAAGGACTCGAGATTTGTTTATAGCAAATATCTAAAAAAAATATGAATTTCAGAACAGTTGAATTTTGATTTATTTCTTGGATGTAAATGAATACTTTGGTATTTTGTTTATACTTTGAAAGTATTTTACCGTAAAATACTTTCAAAGTATAAACAAAATAAATAACCTTTATTGAACTTTTGAAATATTTTTAGCTCACCTGTCACAAAGTGACAAGGTGAGCTTTTGTGATCGCGTGGCGTCCGTCGTCCGTCGTCCGTCCGTGCGTTAGTCCGTCCGTGCGTGCGTAAACTTTTGCTTGTGACCACTCTAGAGGTCACATTTTTCATGGGATCTTTATGAAAGTTGGTCAGAATGTTCATCTTGATGATATCTAGGTCAAGTTCGAAACTGGGTCATATGCGGTCAAAAACTAGGTCAGTAGGTCTAAAAATAGAAAAACCTTGTGACCTCTCTAGAGGCCATATTTTTCATGAGATCTTAATGAAAATTGGTCAGAGTGTTTACCTTGATGATATCTAGGTCAAGTTCGAAACTGGGTCACGTGGGGTCAAAAACTAGGTCAGTAGATCTAAAAATAGAAAAACCTTGTGACCTCTCTAGAGGCCATATTTCTCAATGGATCTTCATGAAAATTGGTGAGAATGTTCATCTTGATGATATCTAGGTCAAGTTCGAAAATGGGTCACATGGGATCAAAAACTAGGTCAGTAGGTCTAAAAATAGAAAAACCTTGTGACCTCTCTAGAGGCCATATTTCTCAATGGATCTTCATGAAAATTGGTCAGAATGTTCACCTTGATGATATCTAGGTTAAGTTTGAAACTGGGTCACGTGCATTCAAAAACTAGGTCAGTAGGTCTGAAAATAGAAAACTTTGTGACCTCTCTAGAGGCAATATTTTTCATGGATCTTTATGAAAATTGCTGAGAATGTTCACCTTGATGATATTTAGGTCTAGATCGAAACTGGGTCACGTGCGGTCAATAACTAGGTCAGTAGATCTAAAAATAGAAAAACCCTGTGACCTCTCTAGAGGCCATATTTTTCAAGAGATCTTCATGAAAATTGATCAGAATGTTCATCTTGATGATATCTAGGTCAGGTTCGAAACTGGGTCAGGTGCCTTCAAAAACTAGGTCAGTAGGTCTAAAAATAGAAAAACCTTGTGACGTCTCTAGAGGCCATATTTCTCAATGGATCTTCATGAAAATTGGTGAGAGTTCAGCTTGATGATATCTAGGTCAAGTTCATAACTGGGTCATG
Source organism: Mercenaria mercenaria (assembly GCF_021730395.1). Classification (NCBI taxonomy): domain Eukaryota; kingdom Metazoa; phylum Mollusca; class Bivalvia; order Venerida; family Veneridae; genus Mercenaria; species Mercenaria mercenaria. Next base: position 25,857,068 of record NC_069366.1, on the reverse strand, counting down.
TGCGGTCAAAAACTAGGTCAGTAGGTCGAAAAATAGAAAAACCTTGTGACCTCTCTAGAGGCCATATTTTTCATGAGATATTTCATGAAAATTGGTGAGAATGTTCATCTTGATGATATCTAGGTCAAGTTCAAAAGTAGGTCACTTGCCTTCAAAAACTAGGTCATTAGGTCAGATAATAGAAAAACCTTGTCATATTTTTCAATGGATCTTCATGAAAATTGGTCAGAATTTTTCATCTTGATGATATCTAGGTCACATGTGCTCAAAAACTAGGTCACTAGGTCAAATAATAGAAATAACGATGTCATACTCAGTTCAACACTGGGTCATGTGGGGATAGGTGAGCGATTCAGGACCATCATGGTCCTCTTGTTTTTTATCAGCACTACACAGGATATAATAAATATGACCTTGAAAATATTTGACAATGTCAAAAAGTTAACACAAAAGACAGCTTTAAAAATGTTTTAAGAAAGTCCTGAACAAATTTTGCTTTTTGCAGACATCTGAATCCGGAGAATGAATTAAAGAGAATATTTGGTTCACGAACAATACGTGAGGAGGGAACGTAAGTATATAAGATTAAGATTTATGCCCCTGAAAACTTTTTATTCGCTTCTAAGAAATCGTTTTTATCTATAGTCATTTCAGATTTTATGTCATAGAAGACAAACCAGTTTAGATATATCACGGGTATGAAACGTTGCCTGCGGCACAAAATGTGCCGCACTGAAATGAAGGCATTGCGCCTTCGACGGTGCAGGCTTTGCGCAGGATGTTTACAAAAATAACGAGCAAGGTGAGTAAAATTGAATGTTTTTGGTTATTGTCTTTTTACAGTAAAAACTTTTTAGAAATCGGGGAATGCAGCGGGATGTAGTTGTGTCTTGCCGACAAATCCATGCCCAGTTTGTGAAGAAATATGTAATATTGTTATTTTGCGCGTGTTTTTCATCGGATACAGTAACGTGAAAATTACAAAAGCAGTGAATATTCCGAGTCATTTCATATCCTGCTGAAAAAGGAATGATGTATTTCTGTAGTATATCATATAAAGACATGATATCTGATCCATTGAGATAAAATACATGCCTAGGAAAAGGCATATCCCCTCGTTCTGCCGACTTTTCAGTCCAGTGCCGCAGGCATCTCGATGGTGCCGCAGACATCGTGAGAGGCGCAGTCATCTTGAATACTATTGTAGTCAGTAGTACGTGTAATTTCGACCTTCTAACATGTATTGAAGTACAAAAATATCAATAACAATGTTGTTCCTCCAGTTATTGTAGTAGTAAGACAAATCTTCTCAATCCGAACTTTGTAATATAAATAGCTATTTTAAGAAGTTTGCAGTATTTTTCTCGCTATTTTTTGGAATGGTGCCAGGGAAAACACGTCATTTTGTATCGATTTGGGATTCATTTTCTCCCGTAAAATAGCAATATTCAATTACTAAACATCCCATTTGTAACAATTATTGATGCTTATAGTTCAAAGCAAGGTATGTAAACCAGCATCGGAGCACAAAAACTGTCATAACTTTTGTCATTTTTCAACCAATTTTATGTTTTTGTTTCAGCATCGAGTTTTTTTTTTCTTTACAGTTTGGGCGTACTATTTTTATTAGCGGCGAACTGAATTCCCCCTCCCAAATAAAGAAATAAATAAATGGTGAGATTCGCAGTTTTGGCGTTAAAAAAAGGAACGCAATAAGACAAAAAAAAACACACACACACATAAAAACTTGAAATTTCTCTCGCTCATCTCGTGCCATGTTTTTCTGTAACAGTTTATCAGCACAAATTTCACTGTTTAGTCGAGACATTTAGATACGAACGAAGAATATTTAAAACGATACTGTTCCCAAGTTTTGTGTAGACAAGAACCAATGAAAAAATTGTCCAAAATGGGGCTTAACTTGTTCTAATTATTTTTGAAATTCTACAAAAATATTAAAGTATTTTACTCACTCTTTGTCGTTCAACTATGATTTAGGTCTGTGCACTGACTGTACACATAAAGTTTTCGTCTGATCATAAGGAGAAATGATTTTCTTTTTCCTTTTAATATACACTGAATGCATCTACATCCATCTGAAAATAAAATATAAACAAGATATTTAACTATCGATAACTTCATTGCTTCTTTCCCACACAAAACTTGGGAACGGTATCGTTTTAAGGGAAGTTTCATGTTTTTACGGGGTTTTTTGTGTGTCTTTTTTGCGTTCCCTTTCTTTAGAAAGCCAAAACAGTGATTTTTCGCCTTTTTTTCGGGGTTGGGGGGAGGGGGACAAAATTCAGCTCATTGCTTATCAAAATAGTACGCCCAAACTGTAAAGAAAAAAATACTTGGTGCTAAAACAAAAACATCAAAATTGGTTGAAAAATGACAAAAGTAATGACAGTTTTTGTGCTCCAATGCTGGTTTTCATACCTTGCTTTGAACTAAGCATTCAATAATTGTTACAAATGAGAATGTTTGGTAATTGAATATTGTTGTTTTTTTAGGAGAAAATAATCCAAATTCGATACAAAATGACGTGATTTTCTCAACTGGGAGGCACCTGGTCCCATCCCCCAAAAGAGCAAGAAAAAATATTGCAAACTTCTTAAAATAGCTATTAATATTACAAAGTTCGGATTGAGAAGATTTGTCTTACTACTACAATAACTGGAGGAACAACATTGTTATTGATATTTTTGTACTTAAATACATGTTAGAAGGTCGAAATTACATGTACTACTGACTACAATTGTATTCAAGATGACTGCGCCTCTCACGATGTCTGCGGCACCATCGAGATGCCTGCGGCACTGGACTGAAAAGTCGGCAGAACGTGGGGATATGCCTTTTCCTTGACATGTATTTTATCTCAATCGATCAGATGTCATGTCTTTATATAATATACTACAGAAATACATCATTCTTTTTTCAGCAGGATATGAAATGACTCAGAATATTCACTGCTTTTGTAATTTTCGTGTTACTGTATCCGATGAAAAACACGCGCAAAATAACAATATTACATATTTCTTCACAAACTGGGCATGGATTTGTCGGCAAGACACAACTACATCCCGCTGCATTCCCCGATTTCTAAAAAGTTTTTACTGTAAAAAGACAATAACCAAAAACATCCAATTTTACTCACCTTGCTCGTTATTTTTGTAAACATCCTGCGCAATGCCTGCGCCGTCAGAGGCGCGATGCCTTCATTTCAGTGCGGCACATTTTGTGCCGCAGGCAACGTTTCATACCCGTGTATATGGGAGAAGTGATATTTCTTGTTTTGTATGGTTAACTTTTAGCCTGCTGGAGGCGAGTTATTCTGCATTCGTGCAGGCTAATCATGGTCTGCACTGTTCGCTATTCAGTCAGTAAATTTTCAATGATCACCCATTTAGAAATTTAGCAGGGTAAAGGTTAAATGGTGTTGTTTGATTTCTGCAGTCACAACTTGAGCAGTATTAGTAGGTTAAGCTTGGGAGGATACAGCAAGATACGATTCCATTACAAAATCTTTTCTGGTTCCTCCATGCTGTTTTTTCAATAGAATTTCATGTATGTGATTAACTTAACTAATATTCCTGGACTTTGTTCCTCTAATAACTTTTTTTCTACACTTATATGACAACTTCACCACATGAATCCTATATTCATATTTTGAAGAAATCACATATGACAGATTTACTGGTCACATCTTTAGTGTCCAGCTGTCTGTGAATACCTTTGCCTTATCTAGGAATCAATACACCTGGGTATAGGTACTGCGAAATTGTTTGCCCTAGGCAGACTAAAAGCTTAGCAAAGAAAGTGCAGCCTCCTATGTGCTTAATATTTATAAGTACTTTTAACCTTTTTGTATTTTATAAAGAACTTATCATACGCCGGGAGGGGGACGTATTATGTTATGACGCCGGTGTTTCCGTCCGTTCATCCTTCCAATTTTATGTCGGCTCTGTAACTCCTAAACCCCTTGAAGGATTTCAAAGAAACTTGACACAAATTTTCACCACATTGCGAGGATGTGCAGAGCAAATGTTTTGGATGGCTGGCTTCAAATTCTAGGTCAAATTAGGGGGTCAAAGTTCATATATGACTTTGTTTTGTGTCCACTCTGTAACTGTTGAACTGCTTGAAGGATTTCAAAGAAAATGTTCATCACATCAGGATGACATGCAGATCACATGTTTTGGATGGATTGCTTCAAGGTCAAGGTTATACTTAGGGGTCAAAGCAGTTTCATGTCCGCTCTGAACTCTTGAACCCCTTGAAGAATTGCGAAGAAACTTGACTTAAATGTTCACCACATCAAGACATCATGCTGGGCGCGTGTTTTGGATGGCTCGTTTCAAGGTCAATGTCACACTTAAGGGTCAAAGGTCATTATGACTGTTTCATGTCCGCTCTGTAACTCATGAACTGCTTGAAAGATTTAAAATAAAAATTGACACAAATGTTCACAACATTGAACGACGTGCAGAGCCATGTTTTAGATGGCTCGCTTCAAGGTCAAGGTCACACATAGGGGTCAAAGGTCACACTTTCGGACGTATATTGCTCCGCATTGCGGTGCTCTTGTTACAAAGTAGGAGAGTCATTAAAATAAATTAATATATTTACATATATGGTTCTGTGATACAGAAAAAGGTATGCAGTTTTTATTTTCCACTTACAGGAGAAGGCGTGGCCAGATGCGGAGACGTCAGAAAGTGTCTTGGATGGCACAGCCAACAGACAGCTGGCCACCTATTGGTAAAACAGGTAAACTAAATACATGTATTATTGTAGGTACTGTGAGCTGCCTGTCATATGCAGCAGTAGGAAAACCTTTTCAGGCAGTTTCAGAACAAACTAACTGCCAGATGAACAAAATACACAGACTTCAAATTTTATATTGAAGTCCTTTATATCTGGTTATTTTTATGATCCAAAAAATTCCTTACTTTCATTTAATTGCATGCTAAGCTCAATAGGGAAAGTGCAGATCTATGGACTACAGGGTTGTGGTTTGATTCCCAGGCATAAGTTCTAATTGTTGATTGATAAAAGCCATTGTACCAGAAATCATTTGTCTGCCAGCTCTGATTTGCGTGGAGAAGTTGGTAGTTATTACCTGAGAACAGGTTAGTACTGGTTCAGAACCCAGAAAAATTGTTTAAAACTGCCCGCCATTAAATAGCTGAAATACTGTTGAAAAACTATGCTCAGCTGAAAACAAACAAAAAAAAACTTTCCTAAAATGGTTTATATCTAAGTCTTAATTTAATTGCAGGATTATCAATGCGGCTCAAAGAGACTAAAGATGGCTGCCAGTACTTCCTGTTTGAGCACAATCAGCAGTATCAGAAAGTTCAGTTTGAGTTTTATGATGCAGTAGAATCTCTCAACCCACAAAATATTGAGGTAAGTTTTGCAAGGGTCACCTGTCCTTAGCTCAGTAAATAAAGTTAAATAAAGAGAATATAGTGAAACTGTTATGGATGGAAGTTAAGTTGGAAACAAGCTTGGGATTGCATACTTTTGAATCTGCCTTTGCGACCACCTATATTAAGCAGCCAGTGGTATGCAGCAACATGTCGGCTTACTTCCTTCAGTGACATTTTGTTCTTAATTTCAGCTTGTCTTAAGTAGCCACCTCCTTCAGCGGCCAGACTGTGTTGCTTCCTCTGATGACTTCTTAACCTTTACCCTGCTAAATTTCTAAAATAGACTGGTCCATCATTCAATTTGGGCAATACCATTTATTATTCGAAGGGGTGTTCACCTGAATAGCAGACAGTGCAGACCATGATTAGCTTGCACGGATGTGCAGGCTGATTTTGGTCTGCACTGGTCACAAAGGCAGAATCACTTGCCGCCAGCAGGCCAAAGGTTAATACAGGCTTGGCTGTATAGGGCCAGTGGAATCACTGTGACTGGTTCTAAGAATTGAGAAATGTTCCCGCTTTTTACTGATGTAAAGATAATGAATTAAGTAAAACTTCAGCTATAGGTATCTTACATTAAATCCGAGATCAAGATTGTATAAGAGACCATATGAGTCACTGTTACCAAAGTACAAAAAAAGTTTGCTAATTAAGGAAACAACTTTATTCTTTAAAATTGTTACCTGTTTGAAAAAAGTGTGTTTTTGTGAAATTACCTGTATCTGCAACATTTCTTTTGATTTGCCTCTGCATGCAATATTTTGTATGTACATGTACATACCCTGTCAGGTATACTTTAGTTATATTTGTAAACAATAACTTTTTAAAATGTTCAATTGGAATTGAGGCTGTGTATGAACAAATTTCAAGATCACATTTAAGTACAGTAAATTTTAAAGTGAATTTTTATTGTTTTTGCACACTCAGGTCACTTTTTAGTTAGAACACAAAACCACAGCTCAGGAAGCTGCAGGTTGATATTAAAGTAATGGACCAATAATGATAGTGGTTAATTACCATACAGTTATATGTTCTTGTATAGCATTTTGGCATCTGGATGATAATTAACCCTTACCTTGCTAACTTTCTATAATGAATTTGTCCATCTTTCAGTTTGGACAGTACCATTAACAGTTGAAAGGGGTACTTACCAAAAAGATACTGACCGAATGGCGAACAGTACAGATCATGATCAGTCTGCACGGAAGTGAGGAAATAATCCTGGTTTTGCTTTGAATTTCAGAACATTTTGCAGCTACAACCTTATCACATTGATGCATTGATACAGCTGAGTGAAGTTTTCCGGATGAGTGAAGATCTCAACATGGCAGCTGAAATGATTGGTACGTATTATGTAAATACACTGTGCAACTTACTGCATATTACATGCAGTATTTTGCTTCAGTTTGCCAATTAATGTTTTTGATGCTCATGAAATATTAAAATATTGTTAAGGTCTATTTTTCTGATGTCACCATCTGTCCAAGCATGGTCAGAAATTACTGATTCCTAAGTGATTGGACAAATCCTGTAAAATTATTCCTTTGTATTTTTATAAACTTTTACTTTTAAATCGTAGGTATTCAGATGGGACTTTTTTGTGGTAGTACCTGTTAAATTAAACGCAACAGACAGTTGATATTCCCATTTGTTATACGCCCAAAGGGACGTATTATGTTATAACCCCAGTGTCCATCCGTCCGTCCGTCCGTTAGCAATTTCGTGTTCACTCTGTAACTCTTGAATCCCTTGAAGGATTTCAAAGAAACTTGACACAAATGTTCGCCACACCAAGACGACATGTAGAGCGCATGTTTTGGATGTCTCGCTTCAAGATCAAGGTCACAGGGGTCAAAGGTCATATCAGTTTGGTTTGTGTCTGCTCTGTAACTCTTGAAATGCTTGAAGGATTTCAAAGAAACTTTGCACAAATGTTCACTGCACCGAGATGACATGCAGAGCGCATGTTTCGGTTGACTCGCTTCAAGGTCAAAGGTCATATCAGTTTGTTTTGTGTCCACTCTGTAACTCTTGAACTGCTTGAAGGATTTCAAAGAAACTTGGCACAAATGTTCACCACACCGAGACGACATGCAGAGCACATGTTTCAGATGACTCGCTTCAAGGTCAAGATCACGTTAGGGGTCAAAGGTCATATATGACTGCTTTGTGTATATTGCTCTGCATTGCAGTGCTCTTGTTTTTATTTGGCAGATCCCTTTTTTCACTTACAATAAAAAAAATTTGAATTACTTCCCTTTTATGTTACTCTAAATAGCTTATTTTGAAACTTTTTTATTATTGGCCGTAGGGAAAAAACTGAGATCACTTTTCTGTGATACAACATGGATGGTACCTCCAATATTTAGGTGTATTTTGACATACCTGTACCTGGTTAAGATTTTTTGTGAACTTTTTTTTGGAATTTCTTCCCTTTGTTGTTCCTGTCCTTTGGGCTTTAACAGTCAAGTTCTTTAAATTTTGCTCCCATCCTCTGATGTAACCCTTCGTGCGTATATTGCCCTACTTTGCGAAGCTCTTGTTTAATCTTTAATGGTTGAAATCTAAGAACTTCTGTTCCCATGAAAAAAGCTGTTTTATCAAAAACGTAGAAATTTCATGCAGAACAAAACCAAAATATTTCACTGTGAATGTTTTTATGCTTTAATTTTTATATCAAAGTGAGGAAATTATATATTTAAAAAAAAAAAAAAACAACATTTATGCAATATTTTCAGAAAGAGCTCTTTATTCTATGGAGATGTCTTTCCATTCACTTTTTAACATGGCAACAGGAACCTGCAGATTAGAATATAAATACAGAGAAAATAGGTAATGAAAAACCATTCAGTTGTGTCTTTATAAAGTATTATGGTTTGACTAACATTCTTGGTTGAGTCAGAAGTTTTGGAACGTAATGTTTCATAGAAGTTTTGTCTCATTAGGGGGTCATGCTCAAAGCTTCTCAATTGCAAGTCTTGTTGTCTAACGAGCAAACTAGGCAGATGAGTACTGTTTACATATTACACATTATGGGACCTCCATGGCCAAGTGGTTATATCTTTTTTGTCAGTCATTCCTATAAAATAAATTTGCCCTATGCATGTTTACATCTGCATTATCTTTTTGTTGGAATATGTATTTTCAATAAAAAATATTTTTAACACAATATCTTGAATTGTAACTGAATTATTACTATAAAGTAAGTTTATATTTCTTATTTAGAGAACCTTGAAATTTAGCATCGGTTGAAAGGAAATTATGGCCCCCCAGCGTTAGTTGAAATGAGTGTGCATTGGTAGGATAGGTTGGGGTGGGGGAGTGATTTTTTTCCTACATTCTTACATTCTGTGTACTTGATAGCTTTTTGTGAACTTGATAGGTTATCATCTATCTTCCTTGTATTTCAGGTCATTATATTTAGCTTTGTTTAAGCACATCGGTTCAATGGGACAAAGAGGGTGCAATAGAACAGCTCTAGAATTTACTAAACTACTTTTAAGGTAAGTTTTTACTGGTTTGGACACCTTCAACGTCTGGTTAGTTCTAACAGTGAACTGTTCAAGTCAGGATATAGATAATCTTTGCTTAAAATATTTACATAGATAATCTTCACTTTTCTGTCTGTTTTAAATGATTAAAGATATTTTCTATGCGTGCTATTGTGATTATGACTCCCCAAATGTTTGGAGTTACATTGCTTTCGAGATTGTGTTTTTTTTTAACCCCAAGAAGGTTTTTAAAATAACATACCGCAAATATTGACCATGAGGGGACAATGTCCAGAATGCAGTGTCTAGTCTTGCCACTTCAATGTCAAGGTCACAAGGTTAGGTCTAAGATCAGATATTGCTTCATGTCCACTTCCCTGTCAGCTCTGTAGCTTTTTTTCCCCCGTGAAGGATTTTAAGATAATTAGTTAGTGCAGAACCCAACTATCGATCATCTCATTTCTATGTCAAGGTTGCATGGTGATATCAAAGGTCAAGTAGCAATTACGCCGTGTTTTTAGCTCACCTGTCACAAAGTGACAAGGTGAGCTTTTGTGATCGCGCGGTGTCTGTCGTCCGTCGTCCGTGCATGCGTCCGTGCGTGCGTGCGTCCGTGCGTGCGTAAACTTTTCCTTGTGACATCTCTAGAGTTCACTTTTTTCATGGGATCTTTATGAAAATGGGTCAGAATGTTCATCTTGGTAAATTCTAGGTCAAGTTCAAAACTGGGTCACATGCCATCAAAAACTAGGTCAGTAGGTCTAATAATAGAAAAACCTTGTGACCTCTCTAGAGGCCATAATTTTCAATGGATCTTCATGAAAATTGGTCAGAATGTTCACCTTGATGATATCTAGGTCAAGTTCGAAACTGGGTCATGTGCAGTCAAAAACTAGGTCAGTAGGTCTAAAAATAGAAAAACCTTGTGACCTCTCTAGAGGCCATATGTTTCACAAGATCTTCATGAAAATTGGTCAGAATGTTCACCTTGATGACATCTAGGCCAAGTTCGAAACTGGGTCACCTGCGGTCAAAAACTAGGTCAGTAGGTCTAAAAATAGAAAAACCTTGTGACCTTTCTAGAGGCCATATATTTCACAAGATCTTCATGAAAATTTGTCAGAACGTTCACCTTGATGATATCTAGGTCAAGTTCGAAACTGGGTCACGTGCCGTCAAAAACTAGGTCAGTAGGTCAAATAATAGAAAAACCTTGTGACCTCTCTAAAGGCCATATTTTTCATGGGATCTGTAGGAAAGTTGGTCTGAATGTTCATCTTGATGATATCTAGGTCAAGTTCGAAACTGGGTCAAGTGCGGTCAAAAACTAGGTCAGTAGATCTAAAAATAGAAAAACCTTGTGACCTCTCTAGAGGCCATATATTTCATGAAATCTTCATGAAAATTGGTCAGAATGTTCACCTTGATGATATCTGAGTCAAGTTCGAAAGTGGGTCACGTGCCGTCAAAAACTAGGTCAGTAGGTCAAATAATAGAAAAACCTTGTGACCTCTCTACAGGCCATATTTTCCATGGGATCTGCATGAAAGTTGGTCTGAATGTTCATCTTGATGATATCTAGGTCAAGTTCGAAACAGGGTCGTGTGCGGTCAAAAACTAGGTCAGTAGGTCTAAAAATAGAAAAACCTTGTGACCTCTCTAGAGGCCATACTTGTGAATGGATCTCCATAAAAATTGGTCAGAATGTTCATCTTGATGATATCTAGGTCAAATTCGAAAGTTGGTCACGTGCCCCCAAAAAGTAGGTCAGTAGGTCAAATAATGAAAAAACGTTGTGACCTCTCTAGAGGCCATATTTTTCATGGGATCTGTATGAAAGTTGGTCTGAATGTTTATCTTGATGATATCTAGGTCAAGTTTGAAACTGGGTCAACTGCGATCAAAAACTAGGTCAGTAGGTCTTGAAATAGAAAAACCTTGTGACCTCTCTAGAGGCCATACCCTTGAATGGATCTTCATGAAAATTGGTCAGAATGTTCACCTTGATGATATCTAGGTCAAGTTTGAAACTGGGTCACGTGCCTTAAAAAACTAGGGCAATAGGTCAAATAATAGAAAAACCTTGTGACCTCTCTAGAGACCATATTTTTCAATGGATCTTCATGAAAATTGGTCAGAATTTTTATCTTGATAATATCTAGGTCAAGTTCAAAACTGGGTCACATGAGCTCAAAAACTAGGTCACTATGTCAAATAATAGAAAAAACGACGTCATACTCAAAACTGGATCATGTGGGAAAAGGTGAGCGATTCAGGACCATCATGGTCCTCTTGTTTTCTGTATCATTTTTGTTTTGTTTTCAGTCTTGATCCAGACAATGATCCACTAGTTGCATTACTGTTGATAGATTTCTATGCCATAAGGAGTGGGGAATATGAATTTCTAGTCAGACTTTACAATGAATGGGAGGTGAGTGCATTTGGTATTTATTGTAGCACAACTTTATTCAGCACTAATATTTTGTATGACATGATAAGCCCCTTTTTAGATCATATATTCTTTGTTTGCTGTTTATATAATGTAAATTTTCAACAGTTTTTCACTTGGTTATTGGTTGTCAGATAACTTCACTACAGGGTTCCTGACTTGGTTATAAGAATAAATCAAACATAAAAAATTCTTTGGCGGCATAGAAATTTACCAGGAAAAGTACTGGTAACAGCTTAAGGAGGTAGGTTACCTTCATATTTGTATGTGCGCATGTCCAACCGGAAGCTAATGTGATGATTTACGATGACGTTTACGACAAACCAAATGTGTTTGTATAACCATTCTTTAGAAAAAAAATCATGAACCTGTCTCCGATCTGATGCTTAATGGTTTAATAATGCAGAAATAATTAACAAATTGTCACAGAAACGCTTCAAAACATTGTTGCTTTAAAATGACGTCATTGACGTCATGACGTTACGTGTCAGTTACCGCGCAAAATAAATAGCTTTTATTTTGAAAGTACGTAATTCTGTGCATTTTCTTTGTTTGAACTATTTTTTAAACAGCCATTATTTACTGAAATATTTTTATGTGTCTTCGCTCTGAATAATAATCAGTAGTTTGCTTCTTTTATATAGTTATATTGAAATGTTATGCGAAATGTAAGAAAATGGAAGATGGTAACCAATGTTATTGGGAATATAGCTGGGTGAAAGGTTACTTAATACGGGCATTTTCAAATAAAAACTGGGCAGTTTGATTTGTAATACCTATTTTTCAGTTTCCGTTGATAATTTGTTACTTATATATTAAAACTAAGCTCTAAAACTGTCCAAATTTCACTAGAAAATTGTGGTTTCTTGAATTAAAATGATGTTACCATGGAAACGAAGCCCGTGACCTATATATCTAAATGTAAAATTCAAAAGCGTTGATACTGATCTATTTAAGGAACACAGCTTCGGCATTTTATTTTCATTTCAACAATATCCATAATAACAATAGCAGCATGCAGAACGACTTTTCCATAAAAATGTCGGACGAGGGGTACTGCTGTAAGTATCTTAAGCTCTGAAATTTGTTTAAATAAATGTAAATAATACGAAAATATTACTTACGTTAGAATTAAAATGTTTTAAAGCTACATTAACAAGAAAGATATCTTATTTAATTTTTTTTATAAGAAATTATGATAAAAAGCAAGATATAAGCTATTTTAAACATCTCTGTTGCCATGGTTACTTTTAACTTTAAGAAAAATAGGGTACCATGTAAAGTTTTTGGTATTTTGCTAACAATATTACCCAAATATTCCATGTTGGTCATTAACAGAATGGCACTGAAGCCGTCGAAAACCCCGTTTTCATACATAGTTGTTTAAAAATGAGAGAAAATGCGTTACCATGGAAACACGAGCCCCGCGACATATATATTTCAAGCTTTTATTAGAAAGCTAACGCGCATACTAGAAAAAATACTAATTATGCAGAGTTCTACGGATAACAATAAAACCAGAATGCACTGAAAACTGTTAAAAATACGTATTTTCCTTCTACTTTCTATATAAAATACCGTTAGAGAGTCATGTTCTTCAAACCTGTATAAAGATTGTACTTGAAGGGCCAGAGATAAAAGAAATTGAGATTATAGCAGTCAAAAAATTATATTACACGAAATACAAAAAATAGCTGCGGTTAAACTAATTTGAATTTACCCTGGTAACAAGGTAACCTACCTCCTTAAGTGAAAGTGCATTACCGGGTATGCAGGGGCCAGAAATTGTAAAATTACCAAGTCCAAGTTGGTGGTAACTACAGTATTAATGACCACCACATGGGATGCATTGACATTTGTTTTGTTAGTTGATCGGTCTTAAAGACATTTTGTCTTCATGTATAGGATGATCTTCCCATTAACTATTTTGAAGTGAAAAGGAATAGCTAGAGATTTATTGTTATCATCATTAGTTTAGTATTTTAAAGTAGATCATGAACTATAGCTCTGCTTGTATTTTGTCAGAATTATGACCTTTTTTTATCATGATAGAAAATTTGTAATTCTTGGTTATTTGTTTAGTTTTACTATACCTTTGAAACTAAAGTAGATTTTTCCATCATCAGTAAATGAGTAGGAATGCCAAGAACCATTCATGTATATTGACTTATGTCAAACACTTAAAAGACAAAAGACGCTGCTCTTGTTTTACCAACTTTACTGGAGAAGCAGGGATGTGGGGAGTGGGTATTACTTTATCTATTTTGACCCCAAAACAGCTGCCATATTTGTAAAGGGAGATAATTGCTGTGTAAAAACATGTCTTTATTGATTAATACTATGTTGTTGTTGTTGTATTTCCAGGCTCACAGGAACTTGTCACAACTTCCAAACTTTGCATTCTCTATTCCATTAGCATACTTTCACCAAGGAGAAAGCAACAAAGCAGATGAAATGGTAGGTATCATTCATTTTCTCCTTCAAATGAAAGTGGTTGTGTAAGGGCATCAATTTATACAGGTATGCACTTATCTATCTGTAGGTCTTAAAAATCTTGAAATTTGAAGTGCTCATTTATTATGTTTCCCACTACACAGTGGTGTGGTAGACATATTGATTTACTCCTGTCTGTGTGTGTCTGTCTGTCAGTCTGTCTGTCACAAAGCTTGTCCACACTCTAAGTGGAACATTTCTTATCCGATCTTCACCAAACTTGAACAAAATGTGTTTGCCAATAAGTCCTCGGCCAAGTTCAATAACTAGCCAAATCGGCCTAGGCACTTAGGAATTATGGCCCTTGAAACTTGTTTTTGATGATCAAGCACTCAAAGTCTGATAAGGCAGTTGAGGTCTTGGTGCATGGTTGACTCATATACTACTACTAATAATGATTAGGCAGTTGTGGGAGACATTTGTTTTTCTCAAAAGCAGCTCTAGTTTCTTTTGTTGAATCAACTCTTCAGTAGCGTAGTGGTAGAGCGCCCACTTCAAGTGTGAGAGGTAGCTGCCTAGTCGTTTCATATCAAAGTCTTAAAATGATACTAGTAGCTGCATCCCTTGGATAGTTCTTTGACTGGTCAGTCCGGCGTCAGTATAATGTGACTTGGTGGGGTACCAGGCCACCTGTCTTCAGTGTGATACTCCAGTGAGACAGCACTCTTTAAGAGTTGGGCATTGTGCTCACTGCTACAAGTAATGATCATTGTTATATGACTGAGAATTTGTTGGAAAAGATGCTAAACCCAAACACACACACACTCTTTTTAGCTCACCTGTCACGAAGTGACAAGGTGAGCTATTGTGACCGCTTGATGTCCGTCGTGCGTAGTCCGTCGTCTGTCAACAATTTCTAAAAAAATCTTCTTCTTGAAAACCACTGGGCAGAATTACACCAAACTTCACAGGAATGATCATTGGGTGGCCCTCTTTCAAAATTGTTCAAAGAATTGAATTCCATGCAGAACTCTGGTTGCCTTGGCAACCGAAAGGAAAAACTTTAAAAATCTTCTTGTCCAAAACCACAAGGCCTAGAGCCTTTATATTTGGTATATAGCATCATCTAGTGGTCATCTACCAAAATTGTTCAAACTATTCCCCAGGGGTCAAAAATGATCCCGCCCCGGGGTCACAATTTTTACATAGATTTATATAGGGAAAACTTTAAAAATCTTCTTCTCCAAAACCACAAGGTCTAGAGCCATGATATTTGGTATGCAGCATCATCTAGTGGTCCTCTACTAAAATTATTCAAATTATTCCCCTAGGGTCAAAAATGGCCCTGCCCCGGAGTCACTAGTTTTACATAGACTTATATCTAGGGAAAACTTTAAAAATCTTCTTCTCCAAAACCACAAGGCCTAGAGCCTTGATATTTGGTATGTAGCATCATGTAGTGGTTCTCTACAATTCTGTTTGGAATTATTCCCCTGGGGTCAAAAAAGGCTCCACCCCGGGGCTCCCAAGTTTTACATAGACTTATATAGGGAAAACTCTAAAAAAAGCTTCTTCTCTAAATCCATAAGGCCTACAGCATTGATATTTGGTATGTGGCCTTATCCAATGGTCCTCTATGAAAATTGTTCAAATTGTGCCCCTGGGGTCAAAAAATGCCCTGCCCAAAAGGGTTCCATTGTTTTACATAGGCTTATTTAGAAAAAGCTTTAAAAATTTTCTTGTTTAAGATACAACCTTGAAATTTGGGTGACATGTATAGTTTTGCACACGGTTCTGAAAACTGACTTTCAGTGACCATGAATATGACCTACTGACCTACTTTCTTGTTTTTTTAAGATACAGCCTTGAAATTTGGATGACATGTACAGTTTTGCACACTTATCTCAGAACTGACTTTCAGTGACCATGAATATGACCTGCGGACCTACTTCCTTGTTTTTGAAGCTTTAGCAAAGAAATTTGTTCAAGCAAGCAACTTAACTCAGGTGAGCGATATAGGGCCATCATGGCCCTCTTGTTTTTATGAATACTGATGAATACCCATGTGTAGATACATGGAATTTTATCTTGAAATTAGTCAGACTACAACTTAAAATTACTTCCATGTCTAATTATATTTAGCTTCAAGACAGTTTATTGATGTTCCCTGGAATGTTAAGCCCATTGCTGGACAAATGTGGAGTTCAAGCTGACCAGTCTGCCACACATGTATACTTTAAAGATGCAGAGTATAGGTGAGTCACTTCAACTTACATTTGTGAAACAGAATATAGGTAAATGATTATGTTTGAGTTATGGCCCTTTTTGGCTTAAAATTCTGCAAAATATTGATGTCCTTTCGATAACTCTTGAAAGGATGAATGGAAGGAAGTCATTTGTGTCCAACTGGTACAAAAAAATTGATTGTTAAATGCAGGGTGTGTTTGATTTCGGTAACAATCCACAAGTTTTTGGCACAGTTACTGCCCTTTTTTACTAAAAAATTCAGCAGAATGTTCAATAACTCTTGAAAGGTTGGACGGATTTAATTCATTTTTGGTACACAAGTATATGATTATAAAACAAAGGGCGAATTTGATTTTGGTTCCAATCCACCAATTTCTGTTTTGGCCCCTTATTATGCCCCCCTTTGAAAAAGGAGGGGTATATTGTTTTGCAGATGTCGGTCGGTCTGTCGGTCGGTCAGAATGTAGACCTATCCGTTTCCGGATGATAACTCAAGAACGCTTGGGCCTAGGATCATGAAAGTTTATAGGGAGGTTGATCATCACCAGTAGATGACCGCTATTGATTTTGAGGTCTGTATGTCAAAGGTCAAGGTCACAGTGACCCTGAATAGTAAAATGGTTTCCGGATGATAACTAAAGAACGCTTGGGCCTAGGATCATGAAAGTTGATAGGGAGGTTGGTCATGACCAGCAGGTGACCCCTATTGATTTTGAGGTCAGTATGTTAAAGGTCAAGGTCACAGTGACCCTGAACAGTAAAACAGTTTCTGGATGATAACTCAAGAACACTTAGGCCTAGGATCACGAAAGTTGATAGGGAGGTTGGTCATGACCAGCAGATGACCCCTATTGATTTTGAGGTCAGTATGTCAAAGGTCAAGGTCACAGTGACCAGGAACAGTAAAATGGTTTCCAGGCAATAACTCAAGAACGCTTGGGCCTAGTGTCAGGAAAATTGATAGTTAGGTTGGCCATGACCAGCAGGTGACCCCTATTGATTTTGAGGTCAGTATGTTAAAGGTCAAGGTCACAGCAACCCTGAACAGTAAAACAGTTTCCGGATGATAACTCAAGAACGCTTAGGCCTAGGATCACGAAAGTTGATAGGGAGGTTGGTCATGACCAGCAGGTGACCCCTATTGATTTTGAGGTCATTAGGTCAAAGGTCAAGGTCACATTGGCCAGGAACAGTTAAATGGTTTCTGATCTTCTTGTCCAAAACCATAGGGCCTAGGGCTTTGATATTTGGTATGTAGCAAAATCTAGTGGTCCTCTACCAAGATTGTTCAGATTATTTCCCTGGGGTCAAATATGGCCCCACCCCTAGGGTCACATGGTTTATATAGCCTTATATAGGAAAAAAACTTTGAAAATCCTCTTGTCCAAAACCACAGGGCCTAGGGCTTTGATATTTTGTATATGACATCATCTAGTGATCCTCTACTAAGATTGTTCAAATTATTCCCCAAGGGTCAAATATGGCTCCGCCCTGTGGGTCACATGGTTTACATATACTTATTTACAGTGTGCATATAATTTCTGTTCCTTGTGCAATTACTAAATGCATCAAGGGGAGCATTTCGTGTTCGACGAGCTCTTGTTTACATGTGTACTTTACTATTTAATTTGATTGTCCCTTCAGTTACTCTTGAATGGAAGAATGGATTTAATTTATATCAAGTACACAGTAGTATGATCATAAAATACAGGCCAAATTCAATGCTGGTTACAGGAAAAATTATGGCCAAATTTGACTTTGATTTTGTATTTTTTGTAGAGAGTGTGCTGGAAATTTTTTTCTCAGCCATGGAATTGTTTACCTGCTATTTTCAAATGGTTTTCCGAAGTAGTTGAGAGAAGTGCTTAGATTTGCTGGAAAATGAATTGCAACGAGTATTCCGCAATGGCAGGAGCACAAATTGCACTGTATGTCATTACTTTCCAAATAACAAGAAAAAACATTTTTCTTACCCAAAATCACTAAAACTGCTTAATTTGATCTATGATACGTTACTGGTCCAGTTTCTCAAAGTAACAATTGGACATGGTGTAAAAGGTGCAGATTATCAAAGTCAAAAGAATCAGTGCTGCTTACTGAAATTTGTGTAGACTGTTCTAACGTACCAAGTACATACACAGAAGTCGTGTGATAAATCATGTTCTTGCCTACCTAGCGGGGAAAGTATACATTTGTCCGAGCATGCGCCGGGGATAGATATTCCTGTCTTTCCCTAGGGAAAAACCTTGTCTAAAATAGCGTGCACTAAGGTGACGTGACATAGAACTGGCACTGTTGTGACATCATAAACTTTATAAATTATGTCAGGAAATACCCAAATCTATTTGTCCCCACGATCTATTTTGAAAGTGATAGGCAAGAAAAGTGATCTAACATGTCTGCCTGTGTAAGACAGCTGTTTTCCCAACCCTCGGGACAGCATGGATAAAAAACCTCGCTAACACTCGATTTTCCATTCCACTGTCCCTCGGGTTGGGAAAACCC
Organism: Mercenaria mercenaria; assembly: GCF_021730395.1. Lineage (NCBI taxonomy): Eukaryota > Metazoa > Mollusca > Bivalvia > Venerida > Veneridae > Mercenaria > Mercenaria mercenaria. The sequence continues at coordinate 25,838,508 of NC_069366.1, read as the reverse complement.
CGTCTTACACAGGCAGGCATGTAAGATCCTTATAGTCATGATTAAATGTCTAGTTTTCTAATCGCTATGGATGCTTACACTAGGACTTGGAATAATGTTGAATCAGTGATTTATTATATTCCATTTACAATTATTTCAGAAGACTACTCTAAAGTTTCAGAACAACATTCAGTATGAACTGAACAACCTATTCAGTTGAACAGTAAAAGACTGATAACAGATTAAATATGTTGTATTGTATATTCATGCATGTAGAAGGGAAAACAGCAGTATGAAGATTGTTATAACAGAGCAGGCCCACAAGATGTTGTTGAACATGATACAGTCAAACTTCGTTAGCTCGAACTCCCCATCAGGTCCAAGCAAAATCCCTGTATAATATAAATTATTCTGTGCCTTGAGCTGTTGATAACTCGAGCAAATTTTTCTGGTCCCATCGAGTTTTAGGGAACAAAGTTTTACATTAGATATAATCTCATAATTAGATTAATGTCGTATTTCAGAAATCATGTAGCTGAAGTACAAAAATTAAAGAAGGACTTTAACATTTGTCCAGCTGTCATCTTCAGCTATAACTGTGTTAATAAACAGACTGCTATTTGGAAGTTCACTAAGGAGATAAAGGTGTGTCATCCTGGTCATAAACCTGTCATATATACATTAAGACTAAGATAATTGACTGTTTTCATTACTAGCTGGTCATATCCAAGGTCATTCTGTGACAATATGCGCAAGTCACTGTATTTACTTACTGACGTAATGCATTAGCCTGTCAGTTCAACTCCTTGGGACTAAATTCACAGTTAATTTTGATATTTTTATGAGGCTAATTGTTTGTATTTTCAAAATTAGAATTGGTATAGTAGACGCAACTTGACCGCGATGGTTGACCTTAGGCTGATTATTCATATCGGTTATTTCATTATAGAAATCAATGGTGCTTAGGGTAGCCGTGTATATTTATATGGAATTAGTTTGTATACAGTGCAGTATCAAAGTATATATACTTACATTTGATCAATTAAAACTTTCCAATACACTAATTTATATTTACACAAAATTATATTTCCTTTTTCTCGTGCAGCTCGTGTTTTACGTACACTCCTTTTCAATAATAGGTTGTGCCTCATTATGTATTATTATGCAAAGGTCAACCATCGGGGTCAAGTTGCGTCCACTATACATATTGTAAAATTTTCTTCAAAATGAGAAACACAATTAAAAGACCATTTCTAATATTAATAGAATATTTTTGCACTTTCCTGAGTATTTATTTTTACCACTATGGAAAATCAGTGAATGTAGTGAATATAAATCTGTTACAACATTTTCTGGCTTTACAGTATTGCATAAAAAACAACAGAAATTATGAGAAATAAACTTAACCACTTTGTTTCATGAAGAATCTAAGGCTTTAAGCATTTTCAAATGATCTTGTGCAGATAGTTTATTCTAATAGTTTGTTCAGGTGGTTTGTGGCTTTTGAACAAAAAAAATCTGTTTTTCAAATGAAAGTTGGTCTTTAGATGGCTTGTAACTCTAATAATGATATAGTACATTTCAATTTCTATTTTTCCTTGTCTTGTGTTTTGGCAACTCGAATAATTAGTGACTGCAAAATATCTGCATATATCCCATGAATCGGAAAGGAAAAAAGACAAGGTTCACTTAAGGAGGTAGGTTACCTTAATATTTGTATGTACGACGACGTTTACGACAAACTAAATGTGTTTGTATATCCATTTTACTGCAAACAATTCATGAACCTGCCTCCGATCTGATGCTTTATGGTTTAATAATGCAGAAATAATGAATAAATTGCCACAGAAACGCTTCAAAACAATGTTGCCTTAAAATGACGTCAGTGACGTTACGTGTCAGTTACCGCGCAAAATCAATAGCTTTTATTTTGAAAGTACGTAATTCTGTGCATTTTCTTGATTTGAACTTTCTACAAGCAGCCATTATTTGCTGAAATATTTTTTATGAGTCTTTTGCTCTGAATTATAATCAATATTTTGCTTCTTTTATGTAGTTATATTGAAATGGTATGCGGAATGTAAGAAAATGGATGATGGTAACCAATGTAATTTGGAATATAACTGAGTGAAAGGTTACTTGTTACGGCCATTTTCAAATAAAAAACTTTCAGTTTGATTTGTAATACCTATTTTTCAGTTTCCTGGATAGTTTGTTACATATATACTAAAACTAAGCTCTGAAATTGTTCAAATTTCAGTAGAAAAGTGTGGTTTCTTGAATTGAATTGATGTTACCATGGAAACGAAGCCCGTGACCTATATATCTAAATGTAAAATTCAAAAGTGTTGACACTGGTCTATTTAAGGAACACAGCTTCGGCTTTTTATTTTCATTTCAACAATATCTATGAGAATAATAGCAGCATGCTGAACGATTTTTCCATGAAAAATGTCAGACGAAGGGTACTGCTGTAAGTATTTTAAGCTGTGAAATTTGTTTTAGTAAATGCAAATAACACGAAAATATAACTTACGTTAGAAATAATATGTTTTAAAACTACATTAACAAGAAAAATAATTTTATTCAATATTTTTTATAAGAAATTACGACAAAGAGCAAGGTATAAGCTATTTTAAACATCTCTGTTGCCATGGTTACTTTAAACTTTAAGACAAATAGGGTACCATGTCAAGTGCTTGGTATTTTGCTAATAATATTACCCAAATATTCCATGTTGGTCATTAACAGAATTGCACTGAAGCCATCGAAAACCCAGTTTTTCATACATAGTTGTTTAAAAATGAGAGAAAATGCGTTACCATGGAAACACGAGCCCCGCGACATATACATTTTAAACTTATAATAGAAAGCTAACATGCATACAAGTAACACTATCAATTATGCAGATTTCTACTGATATCAGTGAAACTAAAATACACTGAAAAGTGTTAAATATCCGTATTTTCCTTCTTCTTTCAATATAAAATACCTTTGGAGGGTCATGTTCTTCAAACCTGGATAAAACCTGAACTTGAAGGGACAGAGATAAACTAAATTGAGATTGAATCAGTTAAAACGTCATATTACACGAAATACAAAAAATTGCTGCCATTCAACTAATTTGAATTTTCCCTTGTAACAAGGTAACATACCTCCTTAAGACCAGAATTTTTTAGTTCGACTATTCGAAGAATAGTCTAGCTATTCTACTCACCCTGGCGTCGGCGTCGGCGTCACACCTTGGTTAAGTTTTTGCATGCAAGTACATACAGCCATCAATTAAAGGCATATAGCTTTGAAACTTATTTTTTCTTTTTCTAGGTCAATTACCAACCTCTCTGGGTCAAGTCCCATAACTCTGACATGTATTTTGAGCAAATTGTGCCCCCTTTTGGACTTAGAAAATTTTGGTTAAAGTTTTACATGCAAGTTACTATCTCCAAAACTAATGCAGATATTGATTTGAAACTTCACATGTGTCTTTGGGGTTATAAAACTAGTTGATAGCAGCAAGTCCCATAACTCTGACTTTCATTTTAACCAAATTATGCCCCCTTTTGGACTTAGAAAATTCTGGTTAAAGTTTTGTATGCAAGTACATACAGCTATTTCTAAAAGGCATATAGATTTGAAACTTATATTTTCTTTTTCTAGATCAATTACCAACCTCACTGGGTCAAGACCCATAACTCTGACATGTATTTTGAGCAAATTATGCCCCCTTTTAGACTTAGAAAATTTTGGTTCTATCTCCAAAACTAATGCAGATATTGATTTGAAACTTCACATGTGTTTTCGGGGTTATAAATCTAGTTAATAGCAGCAAGTCCCATAACTCTGACATTCTTTTTGGCCAAGTTATGCCCCCTTTTGGACTTAGAAAATTCTGGTTAAAGTTTTGCGTGCAAGTACATACAGCTATTTCTAAAAGGCATATAGATTTGAAACTTATTTTTTCTTTTTCTAGATCAATTACCAACCTCTGTGGGTCAAGTCCCATTACTCTGACATGTTTTTTGAGCAAATTATGCCCCCTTTTAGACTTAGAAAATTTTGGTTAAAGTTTTACATGCAAGTTATTATCTCCAGAACTAATGCAGATATTGAATTGAAACTTCACATGTGCTGTCAGGGTTATAAAACTAGTTGATAGCAGTAAGTCCCATAACTGATATGCATTTTGGTCAAATTATTCCCCCTTTTGAACTTAAAACTCTTTTGATATTTAACCTTTTTGGGTAATATTTTCCTGCTTCTGGGACAATATTTCGAATAGTCGAGCTTGGCTGTCTTACGGACAGCTCTTGTTAATTTTTCGTTTTACCGATTTTTTTTGGAAAAGGGTAGGGTAGGAGGAGGGAATAAAAATAAAAAACAGTTACACACATTTTTTTTTACCAATTTTCTTTTGGAAAAGGGTAGGGTAGGTAGGGGGGAAAAAACAGTTACGCAAAATGTTGTTTTATAATATGATGACCTATTAACAAATGTGCATTTCAATATCAGGCTTTATGGAATGATGAACACTATGCCTGTCTATGATAGTGTACCTGAGAAATAATAAATCATTTGCTGTGCTTTGTCGTTGTTTAGAGCCCAGTTAGAAGTTAAGACCCGTAGGAATTATATCACAAGCCCGTACTCAGGGGATAGCCAGGGCTGCCAAACTTGTGTGAAAGAAGCCGGTATTAAAGTTACGGTTCAATCCCTAGTCGGGACTTAGGATTTTTTCTCTCTCGGTTACTTTCACGGCAACGAGGTAAACTGAACAGATCAGGGCTTTCATTGAGCTGGAGGTTTACAGAGCAGACAGTCTGAAAGGGTATAAACTCTGCTCTGCAGTTCCACGGTATGGTGCAGGCCTTCAATGATAAAATGGGGAGGAGTGTAGTGATAGTAGGCACTTCCAACAGTTCCATCCCCTGTCTGGACTGTTCATAGGGATTTTTCCCCTCAGTTACTTTAGGTCCCCATCTGTACACCATTTTAATAATAATCGTTTCAACATATTATAGTATGATATACACACATTTTGGATACATGCACTACCAATTTTTGATTTATATATATGTGTGTAGCATTAAACTGCCACAAACCATTTTTTTTATGGTACTGCTAGATTTCATACCTTGGTTTTGGTAGGAATTCATAATTTCGACGCATAGTCATTAGAACACGAAATGCAGATTTTACATCTTGATCCTTGGAAGTATTGACAGTCTCAGTGGGTGGGGTTTTCATTGTACACTGGATGTATTTCATGTTTGCTTCACTCAGCACATCAACTGGCATATCAGCCTCACATCTAATAAAAAAAATTTCAGCACGTTTCCTCGAACTTGACGACGTGATTTCATCAATCACGAATTCAGTAAAATCATGGTGGGACATTCATTGATACATTTCCGATAGTGTCTCGGGATTCAACTTTCACAAATTTATTTACCCTACCAATAGAGGATCTGTCTGATAATAACACCAAACCTATCCACCAAGCAGGCATGTTGAAAGTAAATATTTAAACTGGAAAATATAAAAATGTTTTCGAAAAGTTAAAACTAACTCCAGGTATATAGATGCTTGATGCTTAGTATAAAAACCGGGCGCCGGATACGGTACCGATATGCTAGAGATAAACTACGGCTATAACGAAGGTTAAATTCGTCAAAAGAACGTCGCTAAATGGGCTTTTTTGGGGGATTTTTGTATTTTATTTTTTTTCCATCAGGCAAAATCTAGGGTCGGCGGGTCGGTAAAACGAAAAATTAAAAAATTCTGGCCTAAGCCTTATATAGCCTACACAATTTGGAAAATTTTCAAATTGATGATAACTGGAAAAGAAGACATTGTTATGACAGCTGTGTCCATACTGAAAGTTGAAGTTTCGTTTAAAAATCGGTTCAAAACTGAAGGTTTATAGTTAAGTGTTTTAATTTGCTTCAAGTCTTTTCTTCGATAATGAATATATTGTAAAATGTTGCATACAGCTTGATAAAACAATACTTTTTGATGAAAGAAAACTTGGAATTTACTCCATTTCGAGACTTTCAGTTTTCAAGCCATTTTGGGCAACATTGAACCTTCTTCTTTATTTGGACACAGCGTACTTAATAAAAGACTCAATCTCATAAAGAACAATCAGTTCTTTATATTAGTTGTTTTTTTTAGATTTTTAGCTCACCTGTCACAAAGTGACAAGGTGAGCTTTTGTGATCGCGCGGTGTCCGTCATCAGTCCGTAAACTTTTGCTTGTGACCACTCTAGAGGTCACATTTTTCATGGGATCTTTATGAAAGTTGCTCAGAATGTTCACCTTGATGATATCTAGGTCAAGTTCGAAACTGGGTCAAGTGCCTATAAAAACTAGGTCAGTAGGTCTAAAAATAGAGAAACCTTGTGACCTCTCTAGAGGCCATATATTTCACAAGATCTTCATGAAAATTGGTCAGAATGTTCACCTTGATGATATCTAGGTCAAGTTCGAAACTAGGTCACGTGCCTTGAAAAACTAGGTCAGTAGGTCAGATAATAGAAAAACCTTGTGACCTCTCTAAAAGCCATATTTTTCATGGGATCTGTATGAAAGTTGGTCTGAATGTTCATCTTGATTATATCTAGATCAAGTTCGAAAATGGGTCACGTGCGGTCAAAAACTAGGTCAGTAGGTCTAAAAGTAGAAAAACCTTGTGACCTCTCTAGAGGCCATATATTTCATGAGATCTTCATGAAAATTGGTCAGAACGTTCACCTTGATGATATCTAGGTCAGCTTCGAAAATGGGTCACGTGCCATCAAAAACTAGGTCAGTAGGTCAATTAATAGAAAAACCTTGTGACCTCTCTAGAGGCCATATTTTTCATGGGATTTGTATGAAAGATGGTCTGAATGTTCATCTTAATGATATCTAGGTTAAGTTCGAAAGTGGGTCATGTGCCTTCAAAAACTAGGTCAGTAGGTCAAATAATAGAAAAACCTTGTGACCTCTCTAAAGGCCATATTTTTCATGGGATCTGTATGAAAGTTGGTCTGAATGTTCATTTTGATGATATCTAGGTCATGTTCGAAACAGGGTCATGTGCGGTCAAAAACTAGGTCAGTAGGTCTAAAAATAGAAAAACCTTGTGACCTCTCTAGAGGCCATACTTGTGAATGGATCTCCATAAAAATTGGTCAGAATGTTCACCTTGATGATATCTAGGTCAAGTTCGAAAGTGGGTCACGTGCCGTCAAAAAGTAGGTCAGTAGGTCAAATAATGAAAAAACGTTGTGACCTCTCTAGAGGCCATATTTTTCATGGGATCTGTATGAAAGTTGGTCTGAATGTTTATCTTGATGATATCTAGGTCAAGTTTGAAACTGGGTCAACTGCGATCAAAAACTAGGTCAGTAGGTCTTGAAATAGAAAAACCTTGTGACCTCTCTTCAGGCCATACCCTTGAGTGGATCTTCATGAAAATTGGTCAGAATGTTCACCTTGATGATATCTAGGTCAAGTTCGAAACTGGGTCACATGCCTTAAAAAACTAGGTCAGTAGGTCAGATAATAAAAAAACCTTGTGACCTCTCTAGAGGCCATATTTTTCATGGGATCTGTATGAAAGTTGGTCTGAATGTTTATCTTGATGATATCTAGGTCAAGTTTGAAACTGGGTCAACTGCGATCAAAAACTAGGTCAGTAGGTCTTGAAATAGAAAAACCTTGTGACCTCTCTTCAGGCCATACCCTTGAGTGGATCTTCATGAAAATTGGTCAGAATGTTCACCTTGATGATATCTAGGTCAAGTTCGAAACTGGGTCACATGCCTTAAAAAACTAGGTCAGTAGGTCAGATAATAAAAAAACCTTGTGACCTCTCTAGAGACCATACTTTTCATGGGATCTGTATGAAAGTTGGTCTGAATGTTCATCTTGATGATATCTAGGTCAAGTTTGAAACTTGGTCAACTGCGGTCAAAAACTAGTTCAGTAGGTCTAAAATTAGAAAAATCTTTTGACCTCTCTAGAGGCCATATATTTCAATGGATCTTCATGAAAATTGATCTGAATGTTCACCTTGATGATGTCTAGGTCAGTTTCGAAACTGGGTCATGTGCAGTCAAAAACTAGGCCAGTAGGTATAAAAATAGAAAACATTTGTGACCTCTCTAGAGGCCATATTTTTCGTGAGATCTTCATGAAAATTAGTGAGAATGTTCACCTTTATGATATCTAGATAAAGTTCAAAACAGGGTCACGTACCTTTGAAAACTAGGTCAATAGGTCAGATAATAGAAAAACCTTGTGACCTCTCTAGAGACCATATTTTTCAATGGATCTTCATGAAAATTGGTCAGAATTTTTATCTTGATAATATCTAGGTCAAGTTCAAAACTGGGTCACATGAGCTCAAAAACTAGGTCACTATGTCAAATAATAGAAAAAACGACGTCATACTCAAAACTGGGTCATGTGGGAAGAGGTGAGCTATTCAGGACCATCATGGTCCTGTTGTCCTTTTTACTTGCATTTAACCTAGTGAGAAAGAATACAAATGTGTGCATGCTTATTTTTTATTCAGATATAAAATATATAAAAGGTACTAAATATGGATAACTATGTTATAATTACAAGCTATAATATATGATAATACTTGAAGCAAAACATACAACAATGAAATAAGACCTTGACTTTTCATTTTCATTCACATGTACCAAATTAGTGTAAGCCTGGTCTTAATATTTTTCATAATACATACTTTGTGGGAAATTATGTTCATTTGGGTAAACATTCATCAAGATGGACTGAATTTGTTTTCAATGAAACACTGCTCACTTTTGAAAATAAATGTACAATAGTAAATAATCTTTAAACAAGAAGCATTGGATATTGGGCTTGTAGCTGGTTGAATATCTCTCTTTTATGCTACTTGTTTACAGCTGAGATGAAGATAATAAATAATCTCATTTACATAGAATTTGGTATGACATTTCAAAAGTGTCTCCCCTGTATTAGGCTTTGATATAACAATTCTGTTCTTTGCAAAGATACTTCACACAAATAATCATTTTATACAAAAGGTCTGTACAGGATGCATTTGTTACAGATTTTAAAAGAATTCCATTTTTTACCAAAAAATATGAATGAGTTAGTCAGATCATTTAATCAGTCTAATCTATTTTCTTGGCTTCATTGTCAAACTCTTGTCCCTCCAGTCTAGGGTAAGTTACATTGCCTGGTCCTGCTGTGGTAGCTGGTTGGACCCGTACCTCTGGCACAGACAGTATTTGTCCAGCTTGCTGTGGGCGCGAGTCTTTAGTGCATAATTTCCACATGGTATATACAACATCACTGACGAGAAGTTCTGATGAGTTGGCCCCAGCTAATTTGAGTGCCATGACCCCGTCCTCTCCAATAAGGTTACAGAATTTACCAAGGTCATGGTACTGCATGGTTCTAATGTCAAGGTCATCGGCTAGGCCCATTGCGTTTGTAATGTATCTGAAAAATCATAATTACATGTTACCTTAATTACCAGTTATCATAATTGCTTGCTATCATAATAACAGACCTTATTATGGCCCCTGAATCTGAAAAAAGCAAAAGTTGATAAATGTCCACACAATGTGTAGAGTATTTGTTATTTGATCTAAACCATACTTATACAAGATATGTTTCAGTATAAAATCTAGTGTTGGATAACCAGCAAGTGCAGACAAGTATCTCTAGAGTTACAGCCCTTGAATATGTCAGAAATGCGAAACTTGACGGGACTATTTTGAAAGTCACAACTGTGACATGGGTATATTTCGACTTTTGCATTCTTGTTGTACTTTCCGTGTCATATTCATCCCTTGACACTCAACATTAAGAGGATAGTGCTAGGTGTCAGTATAATGTGATTTGGTGGAGTATCATGTCACGTGTCTACGGCGTGATATTCCAGTGAGGCAGCACTATTAAGTTGGGCATTGTACTCACTGCTACAAGAAGACACCATTGTTTATATGACTGAAAAATTGTTGAAAAATATGTTAAACCCTAACACACACACACACAAACTCTTTTTGTATTTCACCATTCCATGAGGATTGCAGATCAGGAAAAAAACTGTACATTATGAAGCCAGAACATCTTAGTGTCTACTTACCGTTTACGGAACAGTGGCACCATAGTCTTACATAACCACAGGAGGAGACTGAGACAGGTAACTATGGCAACAAAGAGAAACCACACCCAAATGAACATGTAGACATATTCATTGAAGTAGTTGACTGGCAGATCACATTGTACTGTCCACCTCTGGATATTTTGTAACTGACGGATTGAGAAGTCACACAAAATTTGTCGGGGGAAGGCTGGCGATTCTTTCCATGTTGTAGCGTTGTTTTGGAAGAGATTACCAGTAATGACGTCACCGTACGAGGTGGAATTATCAATGGGCGAGTCTGTTGTCCTCAGAAAGGCGTCAATAAGAGACATCTGTACAATGATGTTGACACAGTATAGGAATTTAACAATAAGCCACAGTAATGTGAGAAAACGCCATGGTAACCAGTTCTCAAACTGTTGACACCAGTTGAACATATAACGTCCTATCTTCTTAGACAGATCATCACGCTCTTTTAAGTTAATGTTCTCATATCCACTTGTTAAACCAGCAATCTTGTCGAAGCTTATTCCAGAGAGGCTGTGTAAAATGTACATGAGAAGATTTGGCAGTTTGAAGAGAAGCGCTTGAAAGCACAGAATTAATGGTACCCATTGATATAGTGTCCTGGTTGTTGACATGATTTTGAGAAGACTGTCAGTTTCATCAAGACTTTCGCTATTTACAGATACCGCTTTCGGTTCATATGTAACGAAAGATATATCTGGCAAGGATATATTCATCTCCATCTCGAGAATTTCCTTTTCAGCTTTTTCAATATCGCGTGGATACTGGATGAAATAACTGTTCCAACAATGTTGATGTGTGTAGCTTGTAAAACTGTCTGTAAATTGAGCTGGTACCCAACAACTTATAGGCGAGTTGTAGCCCTGCTTCCAGCTTATAATGCAGGCTAATATAAGTAGGAGGCCGAAAGTCCAGAAATGATTTAGTCTGTCTGCAAAGTCTTCCAAGGTAGCGCCTCTCCATAGCAACCATTTATATAGCCCTCTACTTACAGTTGGCATATTTAGAAGTCTTTACCTTGGGGCCAGATTTTTCTGCAAATAATAAACAATTTTTACTACATGGGAGGAATCAAGGAATCATATATAAATCAAAATTAATGTGATAACGAAAACCTTATCACTGCTTGGAATAATTGATGAATGGAGGACATGGACAAAAATATTTTTGTACGAATAATTATCATAAATAAGTTTGTTTTACTGCTTTGAAATTTCCATATCCACAAGTCCCCACCCTATCTCATTGCCATTGTTTTAAATCGCCTGAACCAGCTCTTGTTAAAATTAAGAATACTTAATGTTGGTAATAACATGTTAAAGTCTGAAAACTTAAGAAATAATATATCTCATTTAGTGATTTGTCGCTGAATAAATCATTGTTTGGAGTTCAGATGCGAAGGAATGATATCACGAGGGTGCAGCCCGAGTGATATAATAATACGTATCTGAACGACAAACAATGATTTATTCAAGAGCAGATCACTAAATGTGATATATTATTTCGATTCTAACACGTTACCAAGGACTTTAAAGTACATCCTTGACGGCATTGTACCAAATATTTGCCCGTTTTCAATCGGTTTCTTTTCCAGCGCGCCGCTTTGCTGTTTGACGCTATGACGTAATAATTGTGATGTCAGAACAGTGAATTGTTGTTTAATAATTCACTGTCTTCAGCCTTCATTGTTTAATAGGAAAATGAATCGGATTGTGTTAGAGTATTGAACAACACACAAATATAACTTTTATCTATTTTGTTAACACAACCCACTTTTCTGTAAGACAAAAAAGCACATAAAAGTTGTGTTGTGTTGTTAGAAATCTGGTGAATACCATTTATAAAGATGTAGAGTGCAGATTTTGACTTTTAATTTTTCAAATAGTAAAGCTATTGTTGTCATCCTTTGGACAGCATCTGCATCACAAAGTTTTGCAAGTACAAATTTAAGCAAGTTTCTCAAGAACTAAAGGTCAAATGCATTGAAATTTCACACATGCCTATGACATCATGAATTAACTCTAGCTTTTATTTTGTCAAAGTGTTAAAGTTTTGCTTGAAAGCAGGTTTCAAATTTAGGTTAAAGTTTTGCCAAATGCTTTCAGACTTCATACATATCTTCAGAATCATCAGATGACCTCACAGCACAAATTACATAACTCTAGCTTTTATTTGTTAAAATTATGCCCCTTTAAAATTTTGCTTATAAGCAGGTTTCTCAAAAACTACATGGTCAATTGCATTTAAACTTCAAACATGTCCCAGGCATCAGCAAGTTACATAACTCTAGCTTTTATTTGTTAAAATTATGTCCCTTTAAAATTTTGCTTATATGCAGGTTTCTCAAAAACTACGTGGTCAAATGCTTTTAAACTTCAAACATGTCTCAGGCATCAGCAAGTTACTTAACTCTAGCTTTTATTGTGTCAAAATTTGGTTCTTTCTTTGTACTGGTATACTGGTTTCAGGTTGTCCGTCCGTTCTGCAGAGTTATGGGACTTCGTTTTTTGTTACTATACTATATACATACAGTCCACATAATTATGCAATCTTGTGTAGAATCTTAAGTAGAGTAAACACTATTATAATTATACTTATGATTTAGATAGATTATTAATAACAGCTTTGATCAAGTAGCTATCCACTTGTTTGTTGACGTTTTCTTTAAAATCTATAAGTTGTTTACATCCAGTGGACAACATTTAAGGTTGAAAGATACGTCATCAAATATAATAACAGGACTAGTCAAGAAAGCATCTGATCGAATGATGCAGTTTGTCTATGCCAAGACTATGAGAACAGTTGGTCATACTTTGACAGTTGATAAAAAACTTCCCTTGTTGCAATTATTAATCTCTCATCAAATTAAAATCCATGCCTTCAAGATCAGTACAACAAGGCTCAGCCTTGACCGTTAACCCTTACCATGCTGGACATGATTGATTCTGCCTTTGTGACCAGTGTAGATCATGATCTGCACTGTTCACCATTCAGTAAGTATCTTTTTGGTAAGCACCTCTTTTAACAGTTAATGGTACTGTCCAAATTGGAAGATGGTGGACGGCCGACAAGTTCATTTAATATAGAAATTTAGCAAGGTAAGGGTTAAGTCAGGACTTAGTCTTATATCATGCAAGTTTTACATTGACTTTAAATACAACCATATTATGTTATTTTCAGTTGAATACATTCATTTTGGATTTCAAATTAAGAATTTTTTAAGTATCTTTATATTATCTAGTAATAAATTCAACATATTGCTATACTAGAAAATATATTTAAAAGAATGAAATTTATTAGTTATGCTTCTTTGTGACAAAATGTTAGAAATAAAGATATCTTTGTTCTGACCTATAATCTACCCTAACTTTTTGGCCTGGTAACCTTAAACACATGTTGTTGTTTTTCTGGCCCTGCTTTGTTGTTCTGATGTTTAATGTCTTTATTGAAATACTGTAGCAGTATGCAAAGTTCTTGATGTATTTTAGTTAAGTTTAGACCAAACTATATTTGTATGGGGAAATAGGTCACTAGATTGTTATGGGTCTTTAAATTCATTATTGCATGAACTTTTGTAACCTTTCATGTATTAGATTATATGAAGTATAAAAACAGTTAATTTGTTTTAAATAAATATCTTCTTGTTTTGTTCAATAAAACATTGCTACCTTCAGTGAAAAAGCAACAAGTTGGTTTACACATGCTAAATTTTCAAATCAGTACTTACTCCAATAGATGTAATAATAAATGTTATCCAGGAGATAAAAAGTAAAACAGTAGTGCTGTGCAGTGTACAGTGTATTTCCAATATCCGAGAACAGTATTTTGTAACACCCTTATTAACAGTTCTATTTTGAAATAGTTACTTAAAAAAAATGCACTGTTAAAAGTCTAGGTGAAATTGAGTCACTCCTCATACAAAATCCTGCAGTAGAGTAATATTTACTGGGTCATCATAACACAAGCTTGATGTATGGTAAAATATTTATAGACTTACTGTAGTGCCTATATAATGATCTGTTTTTTGCACTATAGCCTTTTTATCACAAGTTTTTATGCCCCCACTTTGCGGGGGTGGGGGGGGGGGGGCATATAGATTTGCCCTTGTCTGTCCTTCCGAGAATGTTAAATTGTGTCGCGCATAGCTCCAAAAGTATTTGACGTAGAGTCACAAAACTTTACAGGAATGTTGGTCAGCATGTGTCGTTGTGCACCTGGGGTTTTGCGTCGGATTCATTCAGTCATATAGAAGTTATGGCCCCTGACTTTGTAAAAATTGGTCATTTTAGTGTTGTGTCGCGCCTAGCTCCAAAAGTATATGACATAGAGTCGCAAAACTTTACAGGCATGTTGGTCAGCATGTGTAGTTATGCACCTGGGGTTTCGCATCCGGATTCATCCAGTCATGTAGGAGTTATGGCCCCTGACTTAGTAAAAAATTGGTCATTTTAATGTTGTGTAGCGCATAGCTCCAAAAGTATTTGACCTAGAGTCACCAAAGTTGACAGGAATGTTGGTCAGCATGTGCAGTTGTGCACCTGGGGTTTCGCATCCGGATTCATCCAGTCATGTAGGAGTTATGGCCCCTGACTTAGTAAAAAATTGGTCATTTTAATGTTGTGTCGCGCATAGCTCCAAAAGTATTTGACCTAGAGTCACCAACGTTTACAGGAATGTTGGTCAGCATATGCAGTTGTGCACCAGGGGTTTCACGTCCGGATTCATTCAGTCATGTAGGAGTTATAGCCACTGACTTAGTTAAAAATTGGTCATTTTAATGTTGTATCGTGCATAGCTCCAAAAGTATTTGACCTAGAGTCCCCAAAGTTTACAGGAATGTTGGTCAGCATGTGCAGTTGTGCACCTGGGGTTTTGCATCTGGATTCATTCAGTATTGTAGGAGTTGTGGCCCCTGACCTGGGAAAAAATTGTCCTTTTAATGTCATGTAGTGGGGGGCATCTGTGTCCCATGGACACATTTCTAGTTCAGATCAGTTTATGTTTTAATACAGAGCTATACAGATTTGTTTGTATTGCTATATTTTAGGGCCAGTCGCCATATGACCTATCATGTGTCAGTGCGATGTTAAATCCCACCCCCCACAAAAAAAAAAATATATTTTAGGGCCAGCCAGTTAGTCATTGTTTTATGTTATAGGTGCGCATGTGTAAAAATGGACGCAATTTTTTCTGAAGAAGAGTAAATGATAAAATATTGGATTTAATAACTGTTAAATACATAAGTTGGATATAACTCTGTTTGAGACATATGAGCAGTTGTTGACGGAATATGTGAACCAGTTCTGTGGGTATTAAATTAGAACGATAGTGAATAGATATAATATGATGGACATAGATATTAATTTAATGGAAGAAAATAAAAGAGTAGATCACAGAAAGCGAGTTTTATAATTATGTATGATTTTCCCAAATAAACAAGAACAGTCGCAATACTAGGTGACCCAATAATGAGCCGGGTTACAGTTGCAGTATATATTGTTGGTTCCTTAGAGTGCCTTGTTCTTATGGAACTTTTAATTCTTGCAGTGATTCATTGAAATAATTTAAAAAATATATATATTTTATTAGATTACAGTATCTGTTTGAGTTTTGTATGATGGAGAATATTGTGGTCACAGACTTTTTTTGAGATACTTGGGTGATTGAAATTTTATCAAATTTTTTAAGTGATTTTTTTTGTAATGTGTTGTATTTTTTTTTTTTTATCATTTTTGAAAAAATGAAGGTGACCAGACCCAGTATGAGTTTCAAAAAAATATTTTAATAAAGTGTATTAAGGTATAATTATGTTGGTCCAAGTAATGAAAACTGAAGGATGGGCTTATCAGACCAGCTTGTTTTACAGTCTGATGTTTTATTCCTGTTATTTGGACTAACTGTAAGGAAGTCTTGCATTCAGGCATAGTAAATATTGAGGCTAAAGGTTAAACCTTAAGCCAGTCAAGTAGCAAGTCTATTCTGTTTAACTCTGCACTGTGGAGTTTATACAGAGTTGAGACTTAATTATAATAGCATACCACAGCAAGTTATATTTCTTGATAGTCTGATTTCCAGGTCAACAATGTTTTTGTAGTTTAATAATGGTATGGTCCGTTATATAGGTAGACAATGTTATTCAGTACGCTAGTGGTTCTTACCTAAATAAGGCAAGGTAAATCATGCTGATTTCCCTAATCTGCAGATGAGTCTATGAATTGAACTCTCAAACATCAAAATCAAACTATACTCCATGGTTATATAATCTGATTTCGAGGTCAGCAGTGTTTTTGAACTTTTAATAATGGAAAGGGCTATTTCAAAGTTAATGCTTACAAATCACTTTGATTCAGTACATTATAATTATGTGGTATAATAATTCATTTTAGCAACTCAGAGAATGGCCACTACAGTGTGGGTTCTTTATCCTCTAGAGTCACAAATTGGTTTTTAGTACTATATTCTATTGTGTTTTGTGAATCCATATCTTTTTATGAGATGTATATAATATGAGAAGTCCCAATATGATTTATACCCATTTAATCATGCAAAAAGCAACATTCCATTCTTAAGTATGTACTATTCAACAAGAAACAACAAGATTACCCTCTGTAGCATTATAAATTTATATAGCTATCAGGGTTACATTTAATGATGCAAAAAGCAGCATTCTGTTCTTATAAAGTGTGTTCTATTCCACAAGAAACAACAAGATTTGAATGCAGACAACAGTTCAAAAGAATAATTCAGCCTTCCATTAATTTGCTGTTCTGTTTATTTTGCATTTTTTATCCAAGTTTTAATTTTCTACAGACAGGAGCATGGCTCCCTTCAAATGCATTTTGTACAGTTTTTATATTACTATCATCTTGATGATTTCTTTTCCAGCCAACCAGACGCCTTGAAACAGCTGATAGCTCTTTATGTTGGAAGATGTTATGCATGTTGGAAACTGCCCGAGGTAATGGAATGGCTCGAGAAGAACGTTAAAACTGTGATAGATAGAGTAGAGAAAAAAGATCCTCTTATTGAAACATATAAACAAAGGTAATTTTCACCGCTAACTTTTCTTCATTAGGTAGATAGTTGTAATATGATATCGGGGTGCGTCTTATAAGAGAGTGCACCTTATATGTGAGAACACATTAATCTGTGTAATGCTTTGAAGACAACAACATGCATGAATCTAGAAGAAGGATGACTGTGCAAATGTGTGTCACCCCACAAGTCATTGTCTTTCCTTTCTTATATTACACAGTAGATGACACCTAGATTTGGTCTTAGAATTATTTTTAAGCGTATCGATATTAGGTAATATAAAGAAGGTACCACCAGTACATATCTTTTGGCACATTTCAGAACATTGGAATATCTGTCCTGCACACCATTTTCTCCCTATTAACTTTGAAACCACTGAAAGCAGTATAAGGCAACTTGAGATATAAATGAAAAGTGCTGAGGGCAAGGACCATAATTCTGTCGAAAATAAGTTTTGAATTATTCCCCCATTTATAACTTGACTGTTCAGAGAATAGGAAGGGTTGCTGTACTGACCCTGGCAGTTGTATTCAGGTTTTAGGGCAGTCTTTCCAGCTTCGCTATTGTCTTAACTACTACCCCTATTATCAGCTAACTTCACAAAAGGTCTGGTCTTGGTATATCATTATTATGGTAGTTTAGTGTCAGGAATAAAAAGGTCAAGGTTACTGGGATCAAATATAGCACTTATGCTTGTTAATAGAAATGGTCTCCGTCTTTCCGTCTGTCAGTCCGTAACATTTCTTGTCCACTCTGTATCTCCTAAACCTCTTGAAGGATTTTCATGAAACTTGAGTCAGATGATCACCTCATCAAGACAATGTGCAGAACCCATGAGTCAGCCATGTCAGCTCAAGGTCAAGGTCACAACTCAAGGTCAAAGGTTTGAGCCTTCCATTTCGTGTCTGCTCTGTATCTCCTAAACCCCTTGAAGGATTTTCATAAAACTTGGGTCAAATGATCACCTCATCAAGAAGATATGCAGAATCCATGAGTCAGCCATGTTGGCTCAAGGTCAAGGTCACAGCTCTAGGTCAAAGGTTTGAGCTTTCCATTTCATGTCCGCTCTATATCTCCTAAACCCATTGAAGGATAATCACGAAACTTGGGTCAAATGATCACCACATCAAGAAGATGTGCAGAACTTATGAGTCAGCCATGTTGGCTCAAGGTCAAGGTCACAACTCGAGGTCAAAGGTTTGGGTCTTCCATTTTGTGTCCGCTATGTATCTCCTAAACCTCTTGAAGGATTTTCATGAAACTTGGCTCAAATGATCACCTCATCAAGACAATGTGCAAAACTCATGAGTCAGCCATGTTAGCTCAAGGTCAAGGTCACAACTCTGGGTCAAATGTTTGAGCTTTCCATTTTGTGTCCGCTCTGTATCTCCTAAACCCCTTGAAGGAATTTCAAGAAACTTGGGTCAAATGATCACCTCATCAAGACGATGTGCAGAACTCATGAGTCAGCCATGTCAGCTCAAGGTCAAGGTCACAACTCAGGGTCTAATGATTGAGCCTTCCATTTTGTGTCTGCTCTGTATCTCCTAAACCCCTTGAAGGATTTTCATGAAACTTGGGTCAATTAATCACCCCATCAAGACAATATGCAGAACCCATGAGTCAGCCATGTTGGCTCAAGGTCAAGGTCACAGCTCAAGGTCAAAGGTTTGAGCTTTCCATTTCATGTCCGCTCTATATCTCCTAAACCCATTGAAGGATAATCACGAAACTTGGGTCAAATGATCACCACATCAAGAAGATGTGCAGAACTTATAAGTCAGCCATGTTGGCTCAAGGTCAAGGTCACAACTCGAGGTCAAAGGTTTGGGTCTTCCATTTTGTGTCCACTCTGTATCTCCTAAACCTCTTGAAGGATATTCATGAAACTTGGCTCAAATGATCACCTCATCAAGACAATGTGCAAAACTTATGAGTCAGCCATGTTAGCTCAAGGTCAAGGTCACAACTCTGGGTCAAATGTTTGAGCTTTCCATTTTGTGTCAGCTCTGTATCTCCTAAACCCCTTGAAGGAATTTCAAGAAACTTGGGTCAAATGATCACCTCATCAAGACGATGTGCAGAACTCATGAGTCAGCCATGTCAGCTCAAGGTCAAGGTCACAACTCAGGGTCTAATGATTGAGCCTTCCATTTTGTGTCTGCTCTGTAGCTCCTTAACCCCTTGAAGGATTTTCATGAAACTTGGGTCAGTTAATCACCCTATCAAGACAATATGCAGAACCCATGAGTTAGCCTTGTTGGCTCAAGGACAAGGTCACGGGTCAAGGTCAAATGTTTGTGCCTTCCATTTTATGTCTGCTCTGTATCTCCTTAACCCCTTGAAGGATTTTAATATGACTCGGCTATAGTATTCCATTTATCAAGACAATGTGCAGAATTCAAAATTCTCCCCTGCCAGCTTAAGGTCAAGGTCACAACTTGATTGTTAATGGTTCCACCCAATACCATAAACCCTTTCATTATCCATAACAATAACAGGGGATATAGCTGTCTTTCAGACTGCCTTGTTAAAATTTAGTGGCAGGCTTTGCAATCACTGTATCTTCTTAATTACTGCCGATATAACCACAGAACCACATACATGTTTTTTTTTTAATCAGAAACCTCGAAGGGAAAGGTCATTAGTCATACTTTTTGTTATCCCCCGACGAAAGTCGGAGGGATATAGTTTTGGCGTTGTCCGTCCGTCCGTCCATCCGTCCTTCCGTCCATCCGTCCGGAGCCATATCTAGGAAATGGTTGGGAATATTTTTTTAAAACTTCATATACTTGTTCACCACTATGAGTTCTTGCGGCCCGTAAAGTTTCAGTCAGATTGCCCAAGTAACACCAGAGTTATGGCCCTTAGAAGTTTCTAGTGTTAACTATATAGGGTACTATAAATATGGCAATTTATGCATCATAACTTTTGATATATTTGACCTTGAACTATGAAACTTTAACAGAATTTAGAGCACTATAATGTGGTTGTGCACACACAATTTCATATGGATTTCTTTTGTAACTGCAGAGTTATTGCCCTTTAATTGTCTAAAAATCCACATATTTGTACATAACAAACTTGCCATTTGGCAGAATTTCTTTCATTTTTTAGCTCATCTGATTTTTTGAAAAAAAATGATGAGTTATTGTCATCACTTGAGCGGTTGTCGGCGTCGGCGTCGGCGTCGGCGTCGGCGTCGGCGTCTGCGTCGGCGTTGCCTGGTTAAGTTTTATGTTTAGGTCAGCTTTTCTCCTAAACTATCAAAGCTATTGCTTTGAAACTTGGAATACTTGTTCACCATCATAAGCTGACCCTGTATAGCAAGAAACATAACCCCATCTTGCTTTTTGCAAGATTTATGGCCCCTTTTGTACTTAGAAAATATCAGATTTCTTGGTTAAGTTTTATGTTTAGGTCAACTTTTCTCCTAAACTATCAAAGCTATTGCTTTGAAACTTGGAATACTTGTTCACCATCATAAGCAGACCCTGTACATCAAGAAACATAACTCCATCTTGCTCTTTGCAAGATTTATTGCCCCTTTTGGACTTAGAAAATCAGTTTTCTTGGTTAAGTTTTATGTTTAGGTCAGCTTTTATCCTAAACTATCAAAGCTATTGCTTTAAAACTTGCAACACTTGTTCACCATCATAAGTTGACCCTGTATAGCAAGAAACATAACTCCGTCCTGCTTTTTGCAAGATTTATGGCCCCTTTTGGACTTAGAAAATATCAGATTTCTTGGTTAAGTTTTATGTTTAGGTCAACTTTTTCTCTTAAACTATCAAAGCTATTGCTTTGAAACTTGCAACACTTGTTCACCATCATAAGCTGACCCTGTACAGCAAGCAACATAACTCCATCCTGCTTTTTGCAATAATTATTGCCCCTTTTGGACTTAGAAAATCATTTTCTTGGTTGAGTATTATGTTTAAGTCAACTTTTCTCATAAACTATCAAAGCTATTGCTTTAAAACTTGCAACAGTTTTTCACCATCATAAGTGGACACTGTACATCAAGAAACATAACTCTATCCTGCTTTTTGCAAGAATGATGGCCCTTTTTAGACTTAGAAAATCATGGGTAGGGCAATATTTTTATTACACAAAAAAAATCAGATGAGCGTCAGCACCCGCAAGGCGGTGCTCTTGTTTCTGTGAACATTTATTATAAGCATGTGAAGTTGCGCACCCACACCTGGTTGCCCACTTGCCTTGGTCATCCGGGGTGACCCCAGGGTCAAAATTGACCCCACCCCAGGGGTCACTTGATTTTACATAGGAAAATCTTTAAAAATCTTCTTCTCAAAAACCAGAAGCCCTAGAGCTTAGATATTTGACTTGTAGCATTGCCTAGTGGACCTCTACTAAAGTTGTTCAAATCATGACCCCGGGGTCAAAATTGACCCCGCCCCATGGGTCACTTGATTTTACATAGGAAAATCTTCAAAAAATTTCTAAAAATCAACCAGAAGGCCTAGAGCTTAGATATTTCACATGTAGCATTGCCTAGTAGACCTCTACAAAATTTGTTCAAATCATGACCCCAGGGTCAAAATTGACCCTACCCCAGGGGTCACTTGATTTTACATAGGAAAATCTTCAAAAAATTTCTAGAAATAAACCAGAAGGCCTAGAGCTTAGATATTTCACAAGTAGCATTGCCTAGTGGGAATGTATATCAAAATCCCCTTGATCAAAATCCCCTCCACTGAAAAATGACAGGGTGTTACAAAATCCCCTTCATACTTTTGCATGGGGTATCATAATCCCCTCTGTGATTTTCATTATAGATATATAGATATCAGTGCTCCAAATTATATTATGTTTGCTAAAGGCATTGTATTTACGTGTTTTATGCAATAGACTTTTAAATTGTATATAGTTGTATTTGAACTTGATGAAATAAGTAAAAATCACAGAGGGGATTATGATACCCCCTGCAAAAGTATGAAGGGGATTTTGTAACACCCTGTCATTTTTCAGAGTAGGGGATTTTGATCAAGGGGATTTTGATTGTCTCCCGCCTAGTGGACCTCTACAAAATTTGTTCAAATCATGACCCCCGGGGTCAAAATTGACCTCGCTTCAGGGGTCACTTGATTTTACATAGGAAAATCTTCAAAATATTTTTTAAGAATAAACCAGATGGCCTAAATCTTAGGAATTTGACATGTAGCATTGCCTAATAGACTTCTACAAAATTTGTTCAAATCATGACCCCCAGGGTCAAAATGACCCCGCCCCATGGGGTTTCTTCATTGTACATAAAAAAATCTTCAAAATTTTCTAAAAATAAACCAGAAGGCCTAGAGCTTAGATATTTCACATGTAGCATTGCCTAGTGGACCTCTACAAAATTTGTTCAAATCATGACCCCTGGGTCAAAATTGACCCCGCTCCAGGGGTCACTTGATTTTACATAGGAAAATCTTCAAAAAATTTCTAAAAATAAACTAGAAGACCTAGATCTTAGATATTTGACATGTAGCATTGCCTAGTAGACTTCTACAAAATTTGTTCAAATCAGGGCCCCCGGGGTCAAATTGACCCTGCCCCATGGGGTTACTTGATTGTACATCTTCAAAATTTTCTAAAAATAAACCAGAAGGCCTAGAGCTTAGATATTTGACAGGTAGCATTGCCTAGTGGACCTCTACAAAATTGGTTCAAACTTGACCCCCCAGGGTCAAATTGACCCAGCCCCAGGGGTTACTTGATTGTACATAGGGAAATCTTCATAAATTTGCTAAAAATAAACCAGAAGGTCTAGATCTTAGATATTTGATATGTAACATTTCCTAGTAGACTTCTACAAACTCTGTTCAAATCATGACCCCTGGCGTAAAATTGGCCCCGCCCCAGGGGTTACTTGATTGTACATCGGAAAATCTTCCAAAAAAATTGTAAAAATCATCAGTTTGACATTAGAAACATGTAGCTCATATTACTCTGGTGAGCGATCCAGGGTCATCATGACCCTCTTGTTTTTCATTTTTAATTTTCCATCAACATAATCAACATGTGAAATTTTGTTTCCTCTCCCGTTCCCCCACACCCCGACACCCTTAAAAAATAAATATATATACATATATATATTTCCATTCCTTTTTTTTTTTTTTTTTTTTAAATGTTCAAACCTTCAACATGTAAAGTTGTGACTGCACAAGCCTTGCCCTCAGTCATGTTCAAGATATCTTACCAGTGTTCTCATAAGGACATCTGTTTTTTTAAGTTCAAATGTACATGTTAAACAACAACACCTGGTGCCAAACCACTCAAAGACAATATTTCGTTCCAGTTAAACTTCAAGCTCATATTTCAATTAACTGCATTTAATTTTAAAAGCTAAGCTTATTACAGTAAGCATATCCCATTCAAAATAAATTCTTTAGTCAGGATCAAAGTATCATACATTTATTATGTACTCTTTAATTAAACATTTGTTTTCTGTTAAATTGATTTTGACTAATGAAATTATTTGCTTCTTATTAACATCCTTAACTTTTTGTGGGATATATTTTTTTGCCATTCCTCACCACAAACCCTTTCGGCGGGGGATACCAATTCATCGAATTTGCTTGTTGGTTAAAGTTTTATGGCATGTTTTGCAATTTCACATACAACTCATTATGATTCTTAATACTGTAATCCATTGATATTCCACTAACCCCAATTTCTGACCCCTACCCCCACTCCTACCCACTTCCCAACCCATTACATCCCACTTGCAAGAAACACATTTTTTTACATTCATCACCTCTCCCTCTCCAGAAAAAGTAAGTCAAATCATAAAACTAAATTTTAATTCTTCTGTTCTGACATTTACTTTATCCTTATCATGCTGGACAGGATTTATTCTGCCTTTGCAACCAGTGTAGATCATGCAGTCTGATCATGGTCTGCACTGTTCACCATTCTGTCAGAAACATTTTGGTAATCACCCCTTTTGACAGTTAATGGTTCTGTCCAATTTGAAAGATTGACTAGGTTCTGTCCAGTTTGAAAGATTGACTAGTTCATTATAGAAATTTAGCAGTGTAAGGGTTAAATCCAGTGAAGAAAATGCAGTATAATGAAGCATGATACAATGATATATGGCAGTGAGGTGAAGTGCAAAGTGAAGGAACTGTAACTCTTTCTTTAAAATTTTCTTATTACCTCCCTTCTGTATTAGATTTTCGCATGCTGGATGATAATTAAAAGAACCCTGAATGGTTTGTTGCAATAGAATGTAGTGATAGATGTGAGTGAGACAGAATGTAGAGAAAAGGACCATAACTCTCTTGAATATTTAGTTATCTCCCTTGTACTTACGAGGATGAAAGCTTTGTTTTTACAGAAGGATCATTATATGTGTAAAACTGTAAATTCAGCTTCCTTCATTACAGAACTATAAAACACAGCAGCATGGAATATTGCTGTTTCTCAGACTGCTGTCATTAAATAATACAGAAATAAAGTCCAAGTTTGAAAAGGCTCCTATGCCACTGAATGGCAATTTTACATTATTATACATTGTGTGTACGTTAGTAAGCAGATGATAGAACAGTTTCACATAATACAGAAATTATATTTTTCAGACGGTATCAAAGTCTGAGTTATTACAATAATTAGGTGCCCGTTGTCTGTCTCTCCTTCAGTTAATACCTCTTCAACCATTTGTTGGAAGTTGGAGGAGCTTTGACCCAAATGTTCCTTGAATGGTTCTCTACCGAAGTTGTGCAGAGAATTTCATTGCATGAAAAGTCCGCTTGCCACAGAACCAAAAGAAAAAAATTCTCCCCTCCCACCCCTCACAAACTACAAGGCCCAGAACTTAGATATTTGGTATGTAGTATTGTCAAGTGGTCTCCTACTAATTTTGTTCAGGTCATGCCCTGGGGTATAAGATATAGGAAAAACTGTAAAAGTATTTTTGTCTATAACTGCAAGGCCTAGAGCTTACATAATTGGCATATTATGGTATTGTGTAGTGCCAAAACATCAGTCATCCTATTTGAGTCAGGTGAGTGATATAGTGCTATAATGGCCCTCTTGTTATTGAAATTAAGACATACTTATTAGGGAAGAATATGAATTACAATATTTATTTACTGTTACTCTTCAGGAGACTATCTCGTTATAAAGGTACACCAAGGAATATATACAGACATATCCTGATGTCAGAGATTCCTACAGCAACAGCAACACTTCCTCAGGTGATTATATTGCTACCTATTCCCTGTACAATAGTCCTCGGACATTATTCCAGCATATTAATTTAAGCAACTGCACACGCAAAATTTCAGTGGTAGTGTCAAAATAAAAACTTGTAAATTGCTGTCTAATAGAGATACTGAGCTTTTGTTTGGTGTGTAACTAGCAACAATGAGTTCAGTTGTACTGTTGTTTTCTTCTGTTTGATGATGCTTAACAGGCTTTTATCCCTTGAACTTAAATCTTTTACTCAGTTAAGGTGTTGTTGTTGGATTTAACATCGCACCGACACATGATAGGTCATATGGCGACTTTCCAGCTTTAATGGTGGAGGAAGACCCCAGGTGCCCCTCCCATTATTTCATCACGAGCGGGCACCTGGGTTGAACCACTGACCTTCCGTAAGCCAGCTGGATGGCTTCCTCACATGAAGAATTCAACGCCCCGAGTGAGGCTCGAACCCACATCGATGAGGGGCAAGTGATTTGAAGTCAGCGACCTTAACAACTCGGCCACAAAGGCCCCTCCAGTTAACTTAACTGTTCAGGTGTATGTCATATTGTCCTGATACGGTGATTGTTGCAAACTGATTTTGTTTTTGTTTACTCTTGCAGGATGTAGCTAGTACAGTGCTGAGCTTTGACCCGTTACCACCACTAGATTCAGTAGAAGCCTATAGAAGACCTGCAAGGTACGGCTGAGATTGGAGACTGGAATAAGACTGAAAAATTTGATTATCAGTTTTCCAATCTTTCAGATACTAATCTCATAACTCGCATTATATTATTACATGCAGAATCTTTGTCACAAACTTCTGTTAGAATCTTTGTCACAAACTGCTGTTATGAGTCAGCTCTCTGCCTGACAGAAGTCCATGTTAAAATAATGCTAAAAAATATTTATCGTTCAAGAAAAGAGACAAGTTGAAGTCCAGTTGGGAAAATGATATTTTCTCTTTGGCATATTTTTTTAGCTCACCTGTCACAAAGTGACAAGGTGAGCTTTTGTGATCGCGCAGTGTCCGTCGTCCGTCGTCCGTCCGTGCGTCCGTGCGTCCGTGCGTCCGTAAACTTTTGCTTGTGACCACTCTAGAGGTCACATTTTTCATGGGATCTTTATGAAAGTTGGTCAGAATGTTCATCTTGATGATATCTAGGTCAAGTTCGAAACTGGGTCACGTGCCATCAAAAACTAGGTCAGTAGGTCTAAAAATAGAAAAACCTTGTGACCTCTCTAGAGGCCATATATTTCACAAGATCTTCATGAAAATTGGTCAGAATGTTCACCTTGATGATATCTAGGTCAAGTTCGAAACTGGGTCACGTGGGGTCAAAAACTAGGTCAGTAGGTCTAAAAATAGAAAAACCTTGTGACCTCTCTAGAGGCCATATTTTTCATGAGATCTTCATGAACATTGGTCAGAATGTTTATCTTGATGATATCTAGGTCAAGTTCGAAACTGGGTCACATAGGGTCAAAAACTAGGTCATTAGGTCTAAAAATAGAAAAACCTTGTGACCTCTCTAGAGGCCATATTTCTCAATGCATCTTCATGAAAATTGGTCAGAATGTTCATCTTGATGATATCTAGGTCAAGTTCGAAACTGGGTCATGTGGGGTTAAAAACTAGGTCAGTAGATCTAAAAATAGAAAAACCTTGTGACCTCTCTAGAGGTCATATTTTTCATGAGATCTTCATGAATATTGGTCAGAATGTTCACCTTGATGATATCTAGGTCAAGTTCGAAACTGGGTCATGTGGGGTCAAAAACTAGGTCAGTAGATCTAAAAATAGAAAAACCTTGTGACCTCTCTAGAGGCTATATTTCTCAATGGATCTTCATGAATATTGGTCAGAATGTTCACCTTGATGATATCTAGGTCGAGTTCAAAACTGGGTCATGTGCGGTCAAAAACTAGGTCAGTAGGTCTAAAAATAGGAAAACCTTGTGACCTCTCTAGAGGTGATATTTTTCAATGGATCTTCATGAAAATTGGTCATAATGTTTACCTTGAAGATATCTAGGTCGAGTTCGAAACTGGGTCACATAGGGTTAAAAACTAGGTCAGTAGATCTAAAAATAGAAAAACCTTGTGACCTCTGTAGAGGCCATATTTTTCATGGGATCTTTATGAAAGTTGGTCAGAATGTTCACCTTGATGATATCTAGGTCAAGTTCGAAACTAGGTTACATGCGGTCAAAAACTAGGTCAGTAGGTCTAAAAATAGAAAAAACCTTGTGACCTCTCTAGAGGCCATATTTCTCAATGGATCTTCATGAAAATTGGTGAGAATGTTCAGCTTGATGTTATCTAGGTCAGGTTCATAACTGGGTCATGTGCGGTCAAAAACTAGGTCAGTAGGTCGAAAAATAGAAAAACCTTGTGACCTCTCTAGAGGCCATATTTTTCACGAGATCTTCATGAAAATTGGTGAGAATGTTCACCTTGATGATATCTAGGTCAAGTTTAAAAGTGGGTCACGTGCCTTCAAAAACTAGGTCATTAGGTCAAGTAATAGAAAAACCTTGTGACCTCTCTAGAGGCCATGTTTTTCAATGGATCTTCATGAAAATTGGTCAGAATTTTTTTTCTTGATGATATCTAGGTCACATGTGCTCAAAAACTAGGTCACTATGTCAAATAATAGAAATAACGATGTCATACTCAGTTGAACACTGGGTCATGTGGAGATAGGTGAGCGATTCAGGACCATCATGGTCCTCTTGTTTTCCATAGATCTAAATATAAAAAAGTTCATTTAGAAAAGTTTGCTTTGAATATTAGATAATAGCTGACCAAATTTAATTAGGGTCTTTGAAATCAATCAGTGACCTTGTTATTTCACACTGAAAAATACAGTAAAATAATGAAACTTAGTTTTTGTCTTTGTCAAGGTTAAACGAAACTGAAAGAAAAAAATGTTGTCAATAATTATTGCACAGGCATGTATCAGTGTATTTTGTGGTTTAATAATTGAAGATGATTTTTCAGGCCAAACAGGGCACAGACTGATGGAAATGCATTTTCAATGTTTTTGAGATCATTGATGCCCAACTTCAATCCAAATGTAAGTAGATTTGTCTCCCTTTATTCTAGCAAAAAAAACTTCAGTTCCGATAATCATATACTGTGAAATCATTAATTTTCGTGGGGACTAATTTTCGTGGATTTTGTTGTTGAGTCAATCCACAAAATTTAATCCCAACGAACAAATAAAATTCCCATTCATTTTATGTTCAAAAATTGAAATCCACGAATTCATATCCCTACTAAATTGTCGTTTTGACCAAAACCACGAAATTTCATGCCCACAAAATTAAATGATTTTACAGTAAATAGATACGTTTAATTTATACTTGCAAAAAACACTGATTAATTTGTCTCCCTTCAAACTAGCAAAAAGCTTCCGTTCAGTTGTTTTGGTACTCTATTCCATTTTTTCAGCACATTTGAAACAAAATTTCAAGGGAATAGAAACATTGTTCTAATGTTAATTGTCAAAACAGTTTCAAATTACTTATGGAAGTGAAAGATTTTTCAAAATCAGGGATAAAAATGAGAAAGTTGTTAATGATCTTAATATTTGAATGGCAGCTATTTTGTTTCCATGGCAGCATTAAACAAAATGCTGGATTTACTAAATTTCTGCATATTTATTTGACCTGTATTTCTGTAAAACAATTCTTTACTTTTACCAACTATAGTGAAAGAAATTCCCATGTTTTACATCTTGAACTGAAGACACATTAGAAATTCCTCTATTTAAACAGTGTTTTGCTAAATAAAGAATGCATTAGTGTGTAAATGATGTCATAAATATACTAAAATGGCTGCCTCCGTGATCAGTCATGTTCTTATAATTCAGACTGCTATATCTTCAACAATGGTCCAATTTTGAAAACTCTTTCAGAATTATGGAAGGCTTGGGGATATCTTTCATATAAAATCATTTATTTTTAGGCATTTCTTGACCTCTTAGGGTAAGCTGTTAGTACAGGAGGATGTTCCTGTGCCTATTATCTGCCGTAAACATTTTTACTTGAACGTCTTTGAAACTGTTGGTCAGAATTACACCAGACTTTTTCTGTACTTCCTTGCATTGACCTTAAGTTTATTCAAATGGTTCCACTGAATAAAACTTTTATATGACTTCTTCTCCAGAAAAAGCTTGATGGATTTTCACCAAACTTTGTAACATTGTTGTATAGGACTCTGGAGTTTCTCAAAGTGATTCTGCTTGAAGCATTTTATATGCTGCAAGAGTTAAAAATACATTTTTTTTAAAAGACTTCTTCTAACTTACCATTTGATTGATCTTAACTGAAACTCAGTCTGTGGCATCTTTAGATTGATGTATTTTAATTTTGTTCAAATGGGTTCACTATCTGTCTGAGCTAAATGTAGAAAGAAAACTATAAATAACTATTCAACAACTTCGTCAGCCTTCACAAAACTTGATCTATAGCATCTTTGTATTGGCCTCTGTCAGTTTTGTTCAAATGACTGCCTGGCCCCTTGTGGGGTAACTAGAACTACAAATAGAAAAACAACCTTCCAAACAACTTTTGTTGTCAAAACCCCTCAATGGATGTTAACGAGACTTTGTCAGGTTGGAAGGTTATCTTGATTAATCGTCTTATAAAAACATATTACATATGTTATATAGATAATGAACGGGATAGGGGCACTGGAAAGTGTCAAAAGTATTTCTAATATCTTTATTTCAGGAGGCAACACTGATAATGTCGTAGTGGGAAGGGTGGAGAGAAATCAGCTTAGGCAAAGTTGGGGCCCTGTAAATTGTCAATTTTTTTTAACATTATTGTATTTCTATATATTGCCAGGAGCCAGCCCCTGAGCAAGGTGCAGCAGGTGGTGTGGAGGGAAACCAATTAAGACAGGGAGTAGGAGCATTAATGGATGCCATGAGAGACTTACTTAATAATATAAGAATGGCAGAACCTCCAATAGAAAATCAAGAAGAAAACGAGGAAGAAAGAGATCTAGAAGAATGGGACTAGCTTCTTAAAAAACATTTGTTGGATCTTTTGTCGAAGTGATGTAGCAGCTGATTATATAACCGAAGAAATGTTAAGTTATACTTTGTATCGATCATGGAAAGGAAAGACAAGTTCAATTAAATTGATGTTAACAGGTTTTTAGTTGTGTAACCAGAAGTAAGCACTGAATAATAAGCTCAGTTACTGCTTAACCTCAACAGATGTGTTGACTACACACAAAACAGTACTACTGTGAAATCATTTTTATTCGCGTAGGACTAATTTTCGCGTATTTCGTGCTAGGACCGATGCGCAAATTTAAGACCGCGCTATTATTGTTTTTTGATTTTATTTTTTCATTTATAAATCGAATTAAAGTCCGAGCGAAACAGTCCTTTTTCACGTTTGCGCAAAATTTTATGCCAGCGAATTTAAATGATTTCACAGTATTTATTTTGTGTTAGCTACAAATGAAACAGTTGTATGATTTGCTGTTATATTGGTGGTACTGGAAACAGTGAAACATCAGGTGTATGTAAGCTTTCCTTGATAAGGAATTGAATTGTGAAATTGGAAACCAGTATAGTATGATATTTTGCTCTGCATCATCTTACCTCATGTTAGAATCAAGTGGATGGATTAAGAAACAAACACTACAAAAGCTTAATTTAAGCTTACTTTAAGGTAGTTCTGCACGTTTGGTACGAATTTTTTTCTACAATGTAGAATTTGATTAAACTCTAATTTTTCAAAACTTCAGAATATACTTAGAAAATCCAGCAGATAAAAAGGATAGGGTCGTGTGCTTGATTTTTTGCTAGACTGATGTGAAAATTTTGGACCTCACGCAATTTTTCATAATGGGAGTCTATGGGAAAATCATAACTTTCATAACACTTTCGCAAATATAAATTTTTCTACAATGTAGATTTTGATGAAACTTCTCAAACTTGTAAATAAACATATGGCCTATAATATGGTAAAATAAAATGTATAGGTCCGTGTGCTTATTTGTGAGATATTTGATTATGATTAAAGTGCACCAACTATTCCACGCTAATTTTGAGACATTATTTGAATTATTTAACGTGTCATATGTTTTAATATCATTTTTTTGACTTTAGAAATATACTAACAGTATCATTTTAATAAATTTACTCACAGGTTGTCATTAATTCATAAAATGATTTTCATTTCCGTACGCCGAATCCAGGCTTTATTCTACGTTTTCCGGATAAATGACGTTACGCCATCACTTCCGGTCTATCAAACGTGCAGAACTACCTTAAATGGTGAGTTGATTTTACCAGAAAGATTGCAGTAGAAGGTATTGAAGGGAATTGAAATCAACAGGAACAAGACTGGACAAGAGAAAACATCTTTGAAGAATTAAATATTTGTAGTACGTACAGTTCTGAAACAGATGCAATAAGAATTGACTATGCATAAACATTATGTTCTGAGTCGGTATACCCTCAGTATGTGTGGATGTAAGAATTGTAAGGATTTTGTGAGAAAAGGAGTTCAGGTAAATGCAGGTTGCTATGGAGAGTTTCTGTCATATAAGTAAAATTGACAGTATACAGTGGAACAGTTCAACTCTTCTAAAGCGAACAGTCGCTGGTTCAGAGTGCTTTAAAATCACATGCTTTTGCAAGACTGAAAGTTGACAATTTTTAAATTGAAGTATATTTTGACTGGTAAAGTTTAGCTTAAAATCACCAAAAAATACTGAACAAGCAAAAGATTTGTTTCAGTTATGTGTAGAATTATCTCCAGATTCTAATTTTTAATTTGTTGCTATGCAGCAGGTAAATTATATGGCAGATATTAGTCTGTTTCAGTGTAAGATTAAAATATCTTTCACTGAGTGAACACAAGGTGCAATGTATTTTCACAAATGTGTGAACCACAAGTGAATTATGGTGTAGATCTTCTATTTGTTTCATGTTTTAATTGCATTTTACCCCTTTTATAGTTTCTAGCTAGAGAAAAACATTTTAAAAGAATTACATGCTTCCACAGAAATCTATGTTTTGAGTTTTATTTGTTATTTTGAGATATTTGTTTAGGTTTATTTTGTTAAGAGAGGATACATGGGCTGTTTTTATTCACATTGATTGTGTATCATGGTAGTTTGCTTTATGCATTCTCATTGGCATATTTCTGATCCTTGTGGTTGTAGACTGTGCTCTTGAAATGGCTTCAAGTACACACAAAATCCCACAGGCCAAACACCCTCTTGCTCAATTTGATCAAAGCCAGACAAAATCCCCTCTCATTTTTTTTTCACTCCATAGAATGTATAGTTTTCATCTTAAAAAGATTTTCTTCATTTCTGTTCATTTAGATTTTAAGATTTTAATCAGGAAAATGGAAGGTGGGATTTTGTTCGCCTTAGCGAACAATTATAAGGGGGTAAAAGTGTAATAAGTCCATATACATAAGGGAGAAAGATGGTCATATAGTTAAGATGTTGGCCACTCAGCCCATGGGTTGTGGGTTTGAGCCCCACTGAGGTCACAACCATATCTCTTTTCATATGACACCAGTACTGATATTTCCAGGAAGCAGACACGAGAGTGACTCAAATAGGTTTAAAGCTTTCATCATCATGATCATATTCAAAGTTTGAAAACACAGAGGCTTATTGAAGTAAATGGTTAAAGTTTACCTGTACAGATATTCTCTCTCCTCCTTTATAATAACAATACAATCTGTAAGAAGATCCTTTGGAAGCATTGAATGCAGCCATTGGCAAGTAAAATAATAGCAGACTTGGTTTGATTAAGTCTGTTTATGAGAGGTAATAAAAAGCTCAGCACCCCACAAGCCCTTTAGCTCCAGCTTAAATGGGATTCTATTACACAGATATTGAATGGACCTTATGATCCCATAGGACCAGACAGTATAACAACACTGAATCCAAGTATGAGGATCTACACTGCACTTAAAGAATGCTGGTACCATAGTAAGATTATAAAATCTGTAAGAAGATCCTTCGAGAGCATAGAATGCAACCAAGAAAATTAACACTCGGTTTTATTGAGTCTGCTCAGATAATGGAAAACAATGTTGCAACAAACAAATACCGTATCAGTGTTATTCTAAATAATATCAGTTCTGATATATATTAATCTTTTTCACTGTGTAAAATTGAAGTGTAGGTGACTACTATTTTCAGGAAAAATTAAGATATATATTTATTTTTATCAAAAATATGCTTTAAAGGAATATGACAGATGAAACATTTTAGTGTCTTTATGTACTTTTTTTCAAATGCAAATGTTAAAAGGAAATTAAGGTTGAAAAGTGGAATAAAAAGTAAAAACCTGATAAGAAGTTTTGTTTTTTTGTCGTTTAGTTATTTGTCATAATTAAATTTATATAACAATATAACATCTCCCTTGGATGACATTCTTGTTATGTCTTCCCCAGTTGACCCCCCTCCCCCCCTGGGGGAGACATATTGTTTTAGCCCTATCTGTCCGTGCGTCATCAAACAATTTGCTATCAGTAAGGGGAGAATTATTTGACCTAGAACCTTTCAACTTAAAAAAATGATAGCACCCCCGTTTAGCTCAATAGCGAGAGCGCAGATCTACTGATCTGGAGGTCACGAGTTCGAGCCCTGGGCGAGGCGTATGTTCTCCATGACGATTTGATAAAAGACATTAGTGTCTGAAATCATTCATCCTCCACCTCTGATTCATGTGGGGAAGTTGGCATTACTTGCCGAGAACAGGTTTGTACTGGTACAGAATCCAGGAACACTGGTTAGGTTAACTGCCCACCGTTACATAACTGAAATACTGTTGAAAAACGGCGTTAAACCCAAAACAAATGAAAATGATAGGGCTTACGGAGCACTGAATGACCCCTATTGTTTTAGGGGTCACTTGATTAAAGGTCAATGTTATATGGATCTGAACATGGAAAACTGTTTCTGGTCAGTAACTTGAGAACCACTTGATCCAGAATGTTGAAACTTCATAGGATGACATAGACATGCAGAGTAGTTGACCCCTATTGGTTTTGGGATCACTGATTAAATGCTAAAGACGCGTGGGCCACAACATGGAAAACAGTTTTCCGACCCATAACGTTGAAACTTCATAGGATGATTGTACTTGCAGGGTAGATGACCCCTATTGATTTTGGCCAGAATATCGAAAACCTATTTCGATCAATAACTTTAGAATTATTTGATCAAGAACCTTCTAACTTCATATGGTGATGGGGCTTATGGAGTAGATGACCCCTATTGTGTTTAGGGTCACTCCATCAAAGGTCAAGGTCACAGGGGCCTGAACATGGAAAACCATCACTGATCAATAACTTGAAAACCACGTTTTTACTTACCTTTAACCGAGTCGGAAAGAATAAAAATGTGTGCATGCTGAATTTTTTTATTCAAATGTAAAGTTTATATGGATAACTACACTTAGTATAAGCTATAAGTATGATAAAACTTGAAGCAAAACATCCAGCAATGGAATAAGACCATGACATTTCATTTTCATTCACATATACCAAATTGTGCCAGCCTGGTCTTAATATCTTTTATAATACATACTTCCGTGGGAAATTAAGTTCATGGGTGCAAGTATTCGTCAAGGTTGACTATTAGTTTCATTGAAACATTACTTACTTTGCAGAATAAATGTACAAAACTAATAATCAAAAAGCATTCGATAGAAGGCTTATAGATGCTGAGTGTCTCTTTGTTATGCTACTAGTTTACAGCTGGGATGAAAATAATAAATGATCCCATTTACACAGAATTTGGTATGGCTTTTCACAAGTTTCTCTTCTGTATTGGGCTTTGATGTAACAATTCTGTTCTTTGCAAAGATTCTTCACACAATCATAAATATGCAAATAAAAAAAAATACAAAAGGTCTCTGCAGGATGCAATTGTTACAAGTTTTGAAATCTTATAAGAAATATAAATGAATAAGTTGGTTAGAATATTTAGTCAATCTAATCTATTTTCTTGGCTTCTTTGCCAAATGCCTGTCCCTCAACTCTTAGAGTGAGCTGCATTCCCTGGCTCTGTTGTAGTAGCTGGTTGGACCTGTACCTCTGGCACAGACGGTATTTGTCCAGCTTGCTGTGGGCGCGAGTCTTTAGTGCGTAAATTCCACATGTTGTAGACAACGTCGCTGACGAGAAGTTCTGATGAGTTGGCCCCAGCTAACTTGAGTGCCATGACCCCGTCCTCTCCAATAAGGTTACAGAATTTACCAAGGTCATGGTGCTGCATGGTTCTAATGTCAAGGTCATCCGCTAGGCCCATTGCGTTTGTAATGTATCTGAAAATCATAACTACATGTTATCTTAATTACTAGTTATCATAATTGCTTGTTATCATAATTACATGTCATCATAATTACATATCAAATTGACCTATTGTCATAATTACATGTTGTCATAATTACATGTAGTCATAAATAACATGATATCATAAAGACCTGTTGTCGTAATGGCCTCATCATAATTTCAACTAATAAACATTTGCATGGTAGTGCCTTCAACAATTTTTATTCTTCCATAGAGAAATAAAATGAATTTTTTCTTACAAAACTTTGTGTGGAATATATTTTGTGACGATATTATATACAATTTTCCAGTGCTGATTCTAAATGTAACCTAACGTGGTAGCAAAATATTTCTTTGTATGCTTAGTTTTTATTACGTTCTATCATATTTTGGGATTTGTTAAACAAAATATTTTTTTTTGCTGATTTTATCGAAGGAAAGTGGTTTCATAAGTCTACTACTGCTGTTTAACCAGAGAAGCTTATTATTTGTTATTTGGTCTAAACCATACTTATACAAGATATATGTTTTACTATAAAATCTAGAGTGTTGCGTAACCAGCAAATGCAGACAAATATCACTACAGTTACAGCCCTTCAATATGTCAAAAATGCGAAACTTGACAGGACTGTTTTGAAAATCACAACAAATATTCATATTTTGACTTGCACTCTTCAATATTTCACTATTTCATGAGGATAGAAAATCAGGAAAAAAAATAACTCTGAACATTATGAAGCCAGAACATCTTAGTGTCTACTTACCGTTTACGGAACATTGGCACCATAGTCTTACATAACCATAGGAGGAGACTGAGACAGGTTACTATGGCAACAAAGAGAAACCACACCCAGATGAACATGTAGATATACTCATTAAAGTAGTTGATTGGCAGATCACATTGAACTGTCCACTTCTCAGTACTTTGTAATTGAGGAATTCGTAAATCACAAAAAAACCATGCGAGGGAAGGCTGGCGATTCTTTCCATGTTGTGGCATTGTTTTTGAAGAGATTACCATACGAGGTGGAATTGTCAATGGGTGAATCTGTTGTCCTCAGAAAGGCGTCAATAAGAGACATCTGTACAATGATGTTGACACAGTATAGGAATTTAACAATGAGCCACAGTAATGTGAGAAAACGCCATGGCAACCAGTTCTCAAACTGTCGACACCAGTTGAAGATATAACGGCCTATCTTCTTAGACAGATCATCACGCTCTTTTAAGTTCATGTTCTCATATCCACTTGTTAGACCAGCAATCTTGTCGAAGCTTATTCCAGAGAGACTGTGTAAAATGTACATGAGAAGATTTGGCAGTTTGAAGAGAAGCGCTTGAAAGCACAGAATTAATGGTACCCATTGATACAGTGTCCTGGTTGTAGGCATTATTTTGAGAAGGTTGTTAGTTTCATCAACAATTTCGCTGTTGACAGTAACCATTTTAGGTTCATATGTAACAAAGGATAGATCTGGTAAGGATACATTCATATTCATCTCAACAATTTCCTTTTCAGCTTTTTCAATATCGCGTGGATACTGGATGAAGTAACTGTTCCAACAATGTTGATGTGTGTAGATTGTTAAACTGTTTGTAAATTGAGCTGGTACCCAACAATTTATAGGTGAGCTGTAGCCCTGCTTCCAGCTGATAATGCAAGCTAATAGAAGAAGGAGGCCAACAGTCCAGAAATGATTTAGTCTGTCTGCAAAATCTTCCAAGGTAGCGCCTCTCCATAGCAACCATTTATATAGCCCTCTACTTACAGTCGGCATATTTAGAAGTCTTTACCTCGGGGCCAGATTTTTCTGTAAATAATAAACAATTTTTACTACATAGAAGGATGTATCAATCAAATGTGATAACGAAAACCTTTTCAGTGCTTGGAATAATTGATAAATGGAGGACACTGACAAAAATGTTTTTGTGTAAGTAACTATCATAAGTATACTGATTGATTTAAAATCTTGATGTCAACAAGTCCCAAACTCCATGCTCATGAACCCTTCTCATTTCTCATGAAACCTGAAATTGATCCAAACTAACCTCCAAACCAGATTTACCCCATCTACTACTGCTTGATATTGACAGTCATGACATGTAGTTACCACCGTATATCTTTATTAGAACTACTGTGGCGATATCCACCACCTATAGCGCCTTTACATATAATTTGTTCAATTTTAATACTACATAATGAACTAAAGTAAATGATCTTTATTTAATTTTTGGATTAAAGATGCCTTTTTGCACGGCTATTTCATATAATAGAAAACGTTTGATTGTCAACCTATATCTGTAACAGTCTTTAAGTGATGTTATTTTCCACTAATTCAAGTTCTTTTTAGCTCACCTTAGCATAAAGTGCTCATGGTGAGCTTTTGTGAACATGCCCCGTCATCCGTTGTGGGTGAATGTGTCTGTCCATCCTTTTGTTTGTTTGTTTGCTCGTTCGTCAGTCTGTCCGTTGTAAACAGTTTCTTTAAATGACATCTCCTTATAACCAGCAAATGGATTTTGATGAATCTTGGCCTTGATTTTCCTCGGGCGGTCCTCTACAAAGTTGTTTAAACGCTTCCGTTTTGTTAGCCGTAGAGGCCTCCAAACTGTTCATGCAAACAGCGTAAGGTGAGCGATCAAGGGCCGACATGTTGTGTCAAAATTCTGCCCCTTTTTAACTTGTGTATTTCGATGAAAGTTTTGCATGTAAGCAGGCTTCTCAAGAACTACTAGGTCAAATGCTTTCAAACTTCACACATGACTTTGGCATCAGGAGTTGACTACATGTGGTTAGTTACATAAATCTAGCTTTTACTGGTTTAGAATTTTTAACACAGAAGTTTTGCGACAGTTTTGCATGTGAGCATGTTTCTCAGGAATTACTTGACCAAATGTTTTCAGATTCTCCACACATCTTTGACATCATTAGATGACATTGCAAGTTTCATAACTCTTGCTTACATTTTAGCACAGTCATGCTCCTTTTTCAAGTAAGGAAAATTTGCTTAAACACTGGTATGCAGGCTAGTATTATGCGGATGTATCCTAAATTTCAGTCAAAAACTTTCAGTATTTTTTAAGATACTGGTACAATAACAAATCGCAAGCTAGCTGATTCTTTCCATATATAAACCACAATACAAATATTGCCTTTTTTATTTGTAACAATTCACATTAGTATTATTTTTTTAATACTTTAAGTAGAAATGAACACTGTTATAATTATAGTTATGTACTTAAATAGATCAACAATAACAGATTTGTTCAAGTACCTATCCACTTGTTTGTTGACCTGTTCTTAAAAGTCTGTTAGTTAAGGTCAAAAGATATACCATCGAATATATAATAACAGGACCAGACAAGAAAGCATCTGATTGCATGATGCAGTTTGTCTATGTCAAGACTATGAGAATAGTTGGTCAAAAATAAGTTTGAATACTTTGAAAATTGATGAAAAATTTCCAGTGTTGCAAATAATAATGTCTTCATCAAATTTTTGTTTTCAATTTAGTACTTTTTAAATATCTTATTATCTACTTATTAATTCAACATTTTACTATATTTGAAAATATATTTAGATAAAAAAAATCAAATATATTGAGTTATGCTTCTTTGGGACAAAATGTTTGAAAAAAAGATAACTTTGTTTATCTATCTACTCTAATTTTTTGGCCAAGTAACCTTAAATACAGGTTGTTTTTTCTGGCTCTGCTTTGTTCTTACAGTGAAAAATATGAGTTTAATGTCTATAATTATTGAATTAATGTAGCAATATTGCAACGTTCTCGATGTATTTCGGGTAAATGTCACTAGATTGTTATTTATAAATTCATTATTTGCATGAACTTTTGTCACCTTTCATTTATTAGATATATATAAAAAAACACATTTAAATATCTTCTTGTTTTATTCAATAAAACATTACTACATTCGGAGAAATAGCAACTAGTAGGTTTATACTAACCGTTAAAGTTGCCTTTATAAATTTCAAATCAGTACTAATTGTAATAGATGTAATAATAAATATCATAACAAGTAGGTTTATACTAACCGTTAAAGTTGCTTTTATAAATTTCAAATCAGTACTAATTGTAATAGATGTAATAATAAATATCATAACAAGTAGGTTTATACTAACCGTTAAAGTTGCCTTTATAAATTTCAAATCAGTACTAATTGTAATAGATGTAATAATAAATATCATAACAAGTAGATATTATACTAACCGATAGTGCGGCTTTTATAAATTTTAAATCAGTACTAACTGTAATAATAAATATCATAACAAGTAGGTTTATACAACCGTAAGTTGCTTTATAAATTTCAAATCAGTACTATCTGTATGTGAATAATAAATATCATAACAAGTAGATATTATACAACCGTATAGTGCGGCTTTATAAATTTTAAATCAGTACTACTGTAAATAAATATCATAACAAGTAGGTTTATCAACCGTTAAAGTTCCTATAAATTTCAAATCAGTACTATCTGTTAGTTTAATATAATTTAACAAGTAGATAATTTACTAACCGATAGTGCGGCTTTTATAAATTTTAAATCAGTACTAACTTGTCAAATAAATTTAAAAAGTAATATTATACAACGATGTGGGCTTATAATTAAATCAGTACTACTGTAATAAAATATCATAACAAGTAGGTTTATACTAACCGTTAAGTGTTTCATAAATTTTAAATCAGTACTATCTGTAAAGATGTGTTAAGTATTATCCAGGAAAGACAAAGTAAAACAGTAACCCTCTTTAGTTTAAAGTAACAGTAGATGAGTATTTCCAGCACCTGAGTATTTTGTAATACCCTGTTAACAGTATGAAATAGTATCTCAAATGTATTTTTCAAATTGTAAGTGAACACAAGATCAGAATCCACCCGGTCAAAAAAACGCTTGATGTGCAGTAATATTTATAGACTTGCACTATAGCCTTTTTGGCACAAGACTTTTAGTTTGTTTTTCAGATCACTTAATCTAGATGTGTCTCTAATGCTATATTTCATGGGCCAGTCAGTTAATTGTTTTTTACGAGCAGTTGAAACTCCACTTGAGCACTGAGCTCCAGGTTACAGTATATATTGTTGATTAGCTATAAGAATGTTTAATTGAGTGCTGTTCATACTTACAGAATTTCAATTGTTGCAGTGATTCGTTGAAATAACTTGTTTTTAAAAAATGAGATTTTATGAGTGTGAGTTGTGTATGATAAGAATATTATGGCCACAAACTTTTTTTTTTTTTTGAGATAATTAAAATTTATATTTTTTAAAGTGATTATTTTTGTAATGTGTCGTATTTTTAATCATGTCTGTGAAAACGAAGGTGACCAGACCCAATATGAGTTTCAAAAAAAAAATTAAGTGTATTAATGTATATTAGGTCTAAGTATTGGAAACTGATTTTGTTTTTAAGATCAGCTCTATCCTGGGTTATCAGACAGCTGTTTTAATCTGATGTTTTATAGTTTTTAAAGTTACCTATCAATCTAAAACAAGAGATATCTTTAAAAAAATTGGGCGGCGCATGTAACTGCAGACAAGTTTATGGCAGACACTTGTATTTTAAATCTTTTGGCAATGTTGAAAGGGGCCTCTGTGAAGTTTTGTATAAATGAGGACAGTATTTCTGAAGAAGACTGTGGAGAAATTGTGGAGGGACACACGACGGCCACCAAACGATCACAAGATATATACATCTTTGAGCCTTTGGTGCTTAAAAGATGGTAAGAGTAAGCAAACAATATTGAAATACGTTCTATACTTTATTTCTGGAATTGTTGGAAGCAACATGAACCCTTACCCTACTTCAGCTTATTATCAAATTTGTCTATCATTCAGAATATGTACAGTACTGTTTTCACCGGAAAGATTAATTTAAAATTTAGAGTCTAAAATTTAACAGTATCGGACATGTTGTTGCAGGTTAGTAATGATTTGCACTGGTTAGAAATTGTTGCTGTAATGCAGGGTAACAGTTAATGACTGTATAAAATAAATAACCTTTTTTTTGTAAAAACAAAACTTAAGGAAAGGATCCATCACCTGCTGTTCAATCCGTCTCAAGAAAAAAAATAGTACCGTGATATATTACCAATAATTTACTGCTGACTTTGAGATTTTCGCTAGATTTATCTATTTA
Source organism: Mercenaria mercenaria (assembly GCF_021730395.1). Taxonomy (NCBI): domain Eukaryota; kingdom Metazoa; phylum Mollusca; class Bivalvia; order Venerida; family Veneridae; genus Mercenaria; species Mercenaria mercenaria. Next base: position 25,796,651 of record NC_069366.1, on the reverse strand, counting down.
ACCATTTTACGATAATGTAGACCATTATATTTTCCTTCTATGCAAGACGAAAATAAGAACTGACAACACAAGGTGGTTGGAATTTAGCGACATGATTCCCTGGATGAGCGGATGAATACTTGGTTACGCACACCTGTTCAAGTGGAACGCAGACAACCCGCGATGGTGCTGTACTTACAGAGTTTATAGATGACGAACGCGTTGTCATTTCACTCAGTGTCACACAAGACTCAGAGTGAAGCATTTTCAGCCTTTCCTCCAATCAGCGCCACTCTTACAAAATCTCTCATTATGGCTGAAAATACCTAGAATACCTTACCAAGCAATCCGATTGGTACATTATTCAGGCGGCATAAGGTCATACGAGGTCATAAAATCGTGCTTAATACGGTGCGCCGAAAAAATTAACATACCCGCTTAAAAGTCCTGTTATTTGGACTAACAATAAAGACGTCTTAATTCAGGCAAAGTAAATATTGAGTAAATAGGAGGTCTGTGAAGTTGGTGCGTAGCTTGTACACCGTAGATCGACAAATAAAATTTTAGTTTGTCAACCATGTAGATTGGTTGACCTGGCTCGTAGATCGTAGATCAACCATCTGAAATGCGTTCAGAATTGGTTGATCTGGGTCGTAGATCAAAGATCAACCATCTGAAATGCATTCAGAATTGGTTGATCTGGGTCGTAGATCGTAGATCATCGATCTAATTTACATTAAAAATCGGTTGACCTGGCTCGTAGATCAACCGTCTGAAACAAGTTCAGAATTGGTTGATTGGGTCATAGATCGTAGATCAACCATCTGAAAGGCATTTAGAACTGGTTGACCTTTGTCGTAGATTGTATATTAACCATGTAAATTTCATTAAAAATTGGTTTACCTGGCTCGTAGATCGTAAATCAACCATCTAGAATGCGTTCAGAATTGGATTGGTTGACCTTGGTCGTAGATCTTAGATCAACCATCTGAAATGCGTTCAGAATTGGTTGACCTGGGTCGTAGATCCTAGATCGATCATCCGAAATGCGCTTAGAATTGGTTGACCTGGGTCGTAGATCGTAGATAAACCATCTAAATTACTTTGAAAATTGGTTGACCTGGGTTGTATACCGTAGATCAACCGTCTGAAATGCGTTCCAAATTGGTTGACCTGGGTCGTAGATCGTAGGTCAACCATCTAAATTACATCGTAAATTGGTTGACCTGGGTCGTAAATCCTAGATTAACCATCTGAAATGCGTTCCAAAGCGGTTGAACATGGGTCGTAGATCGTAGATCAACCATCTGAAATGCGTTCCAAATTGGTTGACCTCGGTCGTAGATCGTAGATCAATCATCTGAAATGCTTTCCGAATTGGTTGACCTCGGTCGTAGGCCGTAGGTCAACCATCAGAAATGCGTCCAGAATTCGTTGACCTGGGTCGTAGCTCGAAGATCAACCATCTAAATTACATTGAAAATTGGTTGTCTTTGGTCGTAGATCGTAGGTCAACCATATGAAATGCTTTCCAAATTGGTTGATCTGGGTCGTAGATTATAGATCAACCATCTGAACTGCGTTCAGAATTGGTTGATCTTGGTCGTAGATCGTAGATCAAACATCTAAATTACATTGCAAATTGGTTGACATGGGTTAACATGGGTCGTAAATCGTAGATCAACCATTTGGAATGCGTTCAGAATAGGTTGACCTGGGTCGTAGATCGTAGATCAACCATCTGAAATGCGGTCAGAATTGGTTGACCTGGGTCGTAATCGATGGTTGGTCTAAGATATACGACCCAGGTCAAACAATTCTGAACGAGTTTCTGATGGTTGATCTATGATCTACGACCCAGGTCAACCAATTCTGAGCGCATTTCTGATTATCAATCTACGATCTACGACTCAGGTCAATCAATTCTAAACGCCTTTCAGAAGGTTGAGCTACGATCAACGACCAAGGTCAACCAATTCCGAACGGATTTCAGATGGTTGATCTACGATCTACGGTCGAGGTCAACAAAGTAGAATTTTTTTGTCGATCTACGATCTATGAGCTACTCGCCAACTTCACAGACCTGTAAATAGATTGATGACGTTTGCTCAAGATTCTAAGCATTATGAATGAAGTTTTGCATTAAAATGAATTTAACTTGTACATAACAATAATAATGGAAAGATATAACTACAAAGTAAGATTTAAAAAAAAATGAAATGAAAATAATTACCCCTAAAAATTCTTCAATGAACAAAAAAAAGATAGTCGCCCTTGTGATAGTCCACTACACAACCACGGGGCCTCCGTGGCCGAGAGGTTAAGGTCGCTGAATTCAAATCACTTGCCCCTCACCGATGTGGGTTCGAGCGTTGAATTCTTCATGTGAGGAAGCCATCCAGCTGGCTTATGGAAGGTCGGTTGTTTTACCTAGGTGCCCGCTCGTGATGAAATAATGCACGGAGGGGCACCTGGGGTCTTCCTCCACCATCAAAGCTGGAAAGTCGCGATATGACCTATAATTGTGTCGGTGCGGCATTAAACAAAAAAACAAAACAAAACAAAAAAAAGACCTACACAACCACTACACCTTTTAATAAGTCATGCAGAATTCCCTATTCTGCTTACAAGTCAATTAATTTAACCCTAATCATACTATACACGATTGATTCTGTCTTTGCGACCAGTGTAGATGCAGGATCTGCACTGTTCGCCATTCAGTCAGTATCTTCTTTTAACAGTAAATAGTACTGTACAAATTGAAAGATGAACAAGTTCAATATAGAAATTTAGCAGGGTAAGTGTTAATATTGAAACGTCAAAATCTAACTATAACTTACAACATCATATTTACAAGTCAGTTGATGGAAAATAGTAACTATGAACTCATTAACATTTGTGAGGGGCAAATTTTCATGGCTGCATTAAATCATAGACTTAATTCCCAACAAACACATATAATTCCCATTTATCTTTTCTTCCAATGTAGAAAAATACTATTTCAGATTCTATTTATACTCTCATTTTGAAAAAAAAAACGGACGTATTATGTGATTGTGAGTGCATCTGTCCCCGGAGCATAACTCTATAACCATTAAAGGTATTGACTTAAAACTTGGCATATAGGTAGATGGCAATAAGACGATGTGCAGAGCGCTTGAACCGGCACTGTAGTTCAAAGGTCAAGGTCACAAATTGAGCTCAAAGGTCAAAATTGTCTTAACATATTCATAAACATTATGTTTTGAATCACTATCATGAGTATACCTTCAGTATGTGTGAATGTTAGAATTGTGTGTAAGGAGGAGTTCAGAGGAATGCAGGTTGCTATGGAGAATTTCTGTCATATATTTAAATTTAACTATATATAGTGGAACTCTTCTAAACCGAACAGCCACTGGTTCAGAGTGCTGTAAAATCACATGATTTTGCAAGACTGAAAGTTGACAGTTTTAATTATGAAAGTATATTTTGACTTTAAATCATCAAAAAAAAAAAAAAAAAAAAACAATGAACAAGAAGAAAATTTGTTTCAGTTAGGTGTAAAATGCATTCTCATTGGCATATTTCTGATTCTTATAGTTGTAGTCCTCTGTGCAAGTGGCCTGGAATACAGACAAAATCCCACTGCACAAAATCCCTCTTGTTCAATTTGACCAAAGCAGACAAAATCCCTTTTGCTCGATTTGACCAAAGCAGACAAAATCCCCTCTCACTTTTTTCCAGTTATGTCCAACTTTTCACTTTAAAGAATGTATAGTTATCATCTTAATTAAAAAGTTTTGTTTTTTTTCTGTTCATTTGATTTTAAAGCAAGTTTTTAATCAGCGAAATCGAAGTTGGGATTTTGTTCGCCGTGGTCAAATTGAGCAGGGATTGGAGGGAGGATTTTGTTCTACATTCAAGGGACTTTAATTTAGTATAAAGATGACTTTGATTGGTTTTGGAGAGCAGATAATGATAGTCATATTTCATTTCATACCTATGCTTACAATGATAATAACAGACATTTACCAGGGGTAAAGATACCTCTACATGTATAGGCATGTTACATAATGAGGAACGATTGTCTAGTGGTTAAGATTCAAGCCACTCAACCCATGGGTTGTGGGTTTGAGCCCCAATGGGATCAAGAATATACATTCTCATATGATACTAGTACTTGTACTTACAGGAAGAGGACGCGAGAGTGACCCAAATAGGCTTGAAATTTTTATCACAGCCATGCTAAAATGAATGAGTATAAACTAAGTATCTACTGAAAAGTGTCTAAAACGTAATAGTGTAGAAAATTGCAGTATTCTAAATTTTGAAACTACGGAGGCTTATTGAAGGGAATGGAAAAATCTTCCAGATATGAACTCTCCATCTCTCTAATATCAATAAAATCTATAAGAAGGCCCTTTGAATGCATATAAGTCAACAAAGCAAAACGCTATAGCATTCTGTTTGACTGAATCTGTAGGTAATGGGGCTTCCGTGGCCAAATGGTTAATGTAGCGCTGACTTCAGATCACTTGCCTCTCACCAATATAGGTTCGAGCCTAAATCAGGGCGTAGAATTCTTTATGTGAGGCAGCCATCGAGCTAGCTTACAGAAGGTCGATGGTTCTGCTCAGGTGCTCACCTGTGATGAAATAATGCGCAGAAGGTCACCTGTGTTCTTCTTCCAACATGGAAAGTCGCCATAATTATGATCTATAATTGTGTCCGTGTGATGTTAAATAAAACAACAATAAAATAAGATCACATTAAGAGGTAATGAAAAGTACAGCAGCCCTCAGTCCCCCTAGCACACGATATACGACCCAGGTCAAACAATTCTGAACGAGTTTCTGATCGTTGATCTATGATCTACGGCCCAGGTCTATCAATTTTCAATGTAATTTAGATGATTGATCTACGATGTACGACCCAGGTTAACCAATTCTGGGGCAATTATGTTTATCAATCTACAATCTACGACTCAGGTCAATCAATTCTAAACGCCTTTCAGATGGCTGATCTACGATCAACGACCAAGGTCAACCAATTCTAAACGCATTTCAGATGGTTGATCTACGATCTACGGTCCAGGTCATCCAATTCTGAACGAACTTCTGATGGTTGATCTACGATCTACGACCCAGGTCAACCAATTCTGAACGAGTTTCTAATGGTTGATCTACGATCTACGACCCAGGTCAACCAATTTTCAATGTAATTAAGACGGTTTATCAACGATCTACGACGCAGGTCAACAAAGTAGAGATTTTTTGTCGATCTACGATCTATGAGCTACGCGCCAACTTCACAGACCTGTAAATAGATTGATGACGTTTGCTCAAGATTCTAAGTTCCATAAAGCTTTAAATGTATGTTAAAAACAGATGAAACAGCTGTCCAAATAGATGTTGTGCATATTAATTACATGCGTGGAAAAGTTTGGTTTACTCACATCTTTAGACTTTTATACTGTTCAGTTTAGTATAATATATATATATTTTGCTAAAATGTATAAAACAGTAAACCGGACATATAGCAAGTCTACTCTGTTTTAAGCCATCACTGTGGAGTTCATACAGGGTTGGGTTTTAATAATAAAATAGCATACAACAGTTTAGATTGTATTATTTACTGGGTTATATAGTCCGGTTATGAGGTCATCAATGTTTCTGTACCTTAATTTGAAAAAAATAATTGAAAGGTCCATTATTTAGGTAACCTTTAAAAATTCAATATTTTAGCAACTCAAAAATGTATCACCTTACTATCTGTGGCATTGCAGTCTTATGTATTTGTAGGTGTGTGTTCGATATCTGTTTTTAATATTCAATTCGATAAACTTTCATCTTTAAAATAGCCTTATCTAAATCCATGTCTTTTCATAATATATGTATATTGATATTAGATGTAAACTGAAATAATATGGAAATCTTTTGCATATTGCAATATCGTTTTTTTTTGTTTCAAAAAAGTATTAAATATTCTATAGATTGCAATATTTTTTTTTTCAAAAAAGTATTACATATTTTATAGAATAAACACTCAATATACTGTATACATTGTGCAAATAAAATAAGTTATAATTGTGTCTAATCTTTAGCTAGAAAAGCTTGCATCTAGAAATCTACTGACACTTGTAGCGAAACTTAATTACTGGTGATGAAGCATTATGAATGAAGTTTTGCATTAAAATGAAATTAACTTGTACATAACAATAATAATGGAAAGATATAACTACAAAGTAAGATTTAAAAAAAAAAATGAAATGAAAATAATTACCCCTAAAAATTCTTCAGTGAACAAAAAAAGATAGTCGCCCTTGTGATAGTCCACTACACAGCCACGGGGCCTCCGTGGCCGAGTGGTTAAGGTCGCTGAATACAAATCACTTGCCCCTCACCGATGTGGGTTCGAGCGTTCGGAGGGGGCACCTGGGGTCTTCCTCCACCATCAAAGTTGGAAAGTCGCCATATGACCTACAATTGTGTCGGTGCGGCATTAAACAGAAAAAAAAAAAAAAAAAAAAAAAAAAAAAACACAAAAAAACCTACACAACCACTACACCTTTTAATAAGTCATGCACTATTCTGCTTACAAGTCAATTAATTTAACCCTAATCATACTATACACGAGTGATTATGTCTTTGCGACCAGTGTAGATGCAGGATCTGCACTGTTCGCCATTCAGTCAGTATCTTCTTTTCAGTAAATAGTACTGTCCAAATTGGAAGATGAACAAATTCAATATAGAAATTTAGCAGGGTAAGTGTTAATATTGAAACCTCAAAATCTAACTATAACTTACAACATCATATTTAAAAGTCAGCTGATGGCAAATAGTTAATATGAAATCATTAACATTTGTGAGGGGCAAATTTTCATGGCTGCATCAAATCATAGACTTAAACCCCAACAAACACATAATTCCCATTTATCTTATCTTCTAATTTAGAAAAATACTATTTCATATCCTTATTATACGCCCGTTTTGAAAAAAACGGACGTACAATGTGATAGCTCGTACGTCTGTCCGTCTCCGTCATAATTCGTGTACGGAGCATAGCTTTATAACTATAAGAGGTATTGACTTCAAACTTGGCATATAGGTAGATGGCAATGAGACGATTTGCAGTAGGTCAAAGGGCAAGATCACAAATTGAGCTCATAGGTCAAAATTGTCTTAAGAATTAAATATTTGTAGTACGTACAGTTCTGAAACTGATGCAATAAGAATTGACTACCATAAACATTATGTTCTGAGTCAGTATACCTTCAATATGTGTTATATCAGAATTGTGAGAAAGGATTTTGTGCGAAAAGGAGGTCAGAGGAATGCAGGTTGCTATGGAGAATTTCTGTCATATAAGTAAAATTAGCAATATATAGTGGAACTCTTCTAAACCGAACAGCCGCTGGTTCAGAGTGCTGTAAAATCACATGCTTTTGCAAGACTGAAAGTTGACAATTTGTAATTAAAGTATATTTTGACTTTAAATCACCGAAAAAAAATTGAGAGAAGAAAATTTGTTTCAGTTAGGTGTAAAATTAAACTATCTTAAATTATCTCCAATTTTTATTTGTTGCCATGCAGTGGGTAATTATATAGCAGATATTTCACGGTCTGTTTCAGTGTAAGATTGAAATATCTTTCACCGAATGAACACATGGTGTGCAATGCATTTTGATGAATGGGTGAATCACAAGTGAAAATGTTAATTATGGTGTTCACAAGTGACTATATTTTGATCGTACGGTGTTCGACAAACAGATCTTCTATTCATTTCGTGTTTTAATTAAAGTTTGCTCATTTTATAGTTTCTAGCCAGAGAAAAAAATATTAAAATAATAACATGCATTCATAGAAATCTTTATTTTGAGTTTTATTTGTTATTTTGAAATATTTGTTTAAGTTTCTTTGTTAAGAGCGGATACATGGGCTGTTTTTATTTACATTGATGATGTGTCATGGTAGTTTGCTTTATGCATTCTCATTTGCATATTTCTGATTCTTATGGTTGTAGTCCTCTATGCAAGTGGCTTGGAATACAAGTAAAATCCCACTGCACAAAATCCCTCTTGCTCAATTTGACCAAAGCAGACAAAATCCCTTTTGCTCAATTTGACCAAAGCAGACAAAATCCCCTCTCATTTTTTTTCAAGTTATGTCCAAATCTTCACTTTATACAATGTATAATTATCATTTTAAAGAAAAAGTTTTGTTTTTTTCTGTTCATTTGATTTTAAAGTTTTTAATCAGCGAAATCGAAGTTGGGATTTTGTTCGCCGTGGTCAAATTGAGCAGGGAGTGAGAGGGAGTGGAGGGAGGATTTTGTTCGCCGTGGTCAAATTGAGCAGGGAGTGAGAGGGAGTGAGGGAGGATTTTGTTCTACATTCAAGGGACTTTAATTTAGTATAAAGATGACTTTGATTGGTTTTGGAGTGTAGATAATGATAGTCATATTTCATTTTATACCTATACTTACAATGATAAGTTCTACGTAAATAATCAAAAATAATTTACAAATCTACTGCTTAAGTGCAGTATGTTAGACCTCATTTATAGCATGAGAATCGTCTTACCGTCTTGAGTGTAACTGTATATAAGTGTTAATCTTTCATTTATATGCTTGTCTAATAAACTTCTCTTCACTTTTCACAAGAATAAAAGCATATGATGTTAGCTACCCCTACGTTCTTGGACCACTCTATAGTTCAAACGTTATTTTGTCTTTTTTTTTTTAACTTTTAACTGAAATAATTACATTCTGAAATACAGACGTCTAATCTACGATGTATTTTACGAACTTTTTCAAAGACTGTCCAGCGAAACCATTAAGAGCTGAGAGAGAGCGTGAGATCACGATGATGAAGCACGAGATCACAATGTTGAAGCACGAGATCACAATTGTGAAGCACGAGATCGCGATGGTGGAGCACGAGATCACAGTGGTGAAGCACGAGATCACAATGTTGAAACACGAGATCACAGTGGTGAAGCACGAGATCGCGATGTTGAAACACGAGATCACAATGGTGAAGCACGAGAACACAATGGTGAAGCACGAGATCACAATGTTAAAGCACAAGATCTCAATGGTGAAGCACGAGATCGTGATGGTGAAGCACGAAATCACAATGGTGAAGCACGAGATCACATTGGTGAAGCACGAGATCACACTTTTGAAGGACGAGATCGCGAAGGTGAAACACGAGATCACAATGGTGAAGCACGATATCACAATAGTTAAGCACAAGATCACGATTGTGAAGTGCAAGATCAAGATGACTGATTATGCACGCATCAATTTCGAGGTAATAAGTATTTGTACTGATCAAAAACATGACTGTTCTTCCTACTTCGCCAGCCAGTCATTTTATTATATGAAAATACACTCGGGTAAAGGTCAGGCTTAGAGGTCGATCCGAATTAGTGCAGCATAACTGATACACTAAATCTTCTGAGAGCGACATGTACATTAAAGATGTACTTTGAAATGAAATATTTTTAGTTTTAGTTTAAATCAGATGCTGTAAATTAAACAAATCAAACAATCCTCCAGTTTAGCTGATACGATCTGATATCGGTATAAAGTACAGCGTCAAAACTATACTTTACAAAAATACATCTTTACGGCTGGAGCAACAGTAAGTCTACATACACATCTAGGAATTTGCTCAAGGTCAAAACGCTTATCAGATATTGCTGTAAGATCCTGTTTTGAGGAGTAATTTTTGTGAGTTAATATTTCAAAACAGCCAGAAGAGTTACGAAATACTCATCCTACTAGTATATATTGCACAAACATTATCTTATATCTTGAATCTTTTGGATTATATAATTATTGAAGTAAGTACTATTTTGCATGAACTATTTCTTGTATATGTTTTCTAGTTGACTACGCTCGATGAGCACTTTGTATAGATAAGAGGATTTTTTTGTATTCATTCCGCGAATATATATATGAGACATAAAATATATTTGTTTGTTTCAGTGTAAGATCTTTCACGAGTGAACACCAAAATGCAATATTTTCACGAATGGCATAGCCACGAGTGAAAATGTAAGAGTGAAAGATATTTTGATCTTACATATAAAACAAACAGACTTTCTATTTCATGTTTTGACTAATACACATTTTATAATTTCTAACCTGTGAAAAATATACTTGATATTTTATTACTGTGAAAATACTATATATATTTCACTATAATATTTCGATACTTCACTGAAAACCATGTAGTATTCATTGTTAGAGTACTCAGAGTACATTGATTAAGACTCTTTAATAAACATCCGTTCTTATGATTATCTAAGACCTTTTATCAGACAATTTTTTGGCCGTTAACCAGAAATGATAATAAAATTTTGCAGTTTTTCTGATATGGAAAAAACTGCACAAAAAGGGTGATATGAAAAATGTTGAAGATAAGAGTTATACTTTTTACTCACATTGATGTACCAAGTTTCATTGAAATGTTTTCAGTATTTTTGCATAGCCGAGTGGTTAATGTCACTGGCTTCGAATTACTTGCTCCTTACCTGATTCGAAACCTTGCTTGGGGTGCAGGATTCTTTATGTTAGGAAGCCATTCAACCGGCTTAAAATTACGGAGGGTCGGTGGTTCTAACCAAGATGTCCTCCAATGTCTGAAACAATGCAAGGAGTAGCACCTTGGGACTACTCCACCATCAAAATCCGGAATAGTCGCTGCATGAAACAAAATTACAAAATTTAAAAGTCGAAATATCTAGATTCGCATGAATAAATATCACCCGCCTAGAATTAATACTCTTTTTTTCTTTTGTAGCTGTCGTATTTGTTTTCGTATTTTCGATATTTTTATTTTTAGAAAAGGATTGACACGATCGATTTTGGTCATTTCATAATTCTTTTTATGCAAAAAGATAATACACAGACAACTTTGGTTGGTTTAAAAAATATACACATGTCACCTCTAGGTCACCGTGGTATTATATACTTATATACTGTACGTATAAAGAAAGTTGATAACTATGTGACTGTATGGCGGTTTAAATGTCGCATGTTACAACGTTAATTCAATAAGATATATGTTGTACCTTAATTTATTACTAATTTGTTCTCCATAATTCGCGGATTACTTTTCCAAACGAACCAGACGGAGAACATTAAACTCCCAACTGCGGTTACCTCCCTTAACGCTATGTTAACCACATATCTCTTTACTGTCATGGATGAACTGAGTTCATGCAGTTTTTTCTCTGTCAAAACTTCGCAGAGAACATTGCCAACAAGCGATTATGAATTCTTTCATGCAATATACGAATTGTTTATTAATTACAGAAAATCTGGCCCCGATATGCCGACTGTAAGTAGAGGGCTATATAAATGGTTGCTATGGAGAGGCGCTACCTTGGAAGACTTTGCAGACAGGCTAAATCATTTCTGGACTTTTGGCCTTCTTCTTCTATTAGCTTGCATTATTAGCTGGAAGCAGGGCACCAGTTCGCCTATAAATTGTTGGGTACCAGCTCACTTTACACCTAGTTTTACAAGCTACACACATCAACATTGTTGGAACAGTTATTTCATCCAGTATCCACGTGATATTGAAAAAGCTGAAAAGGAAATTCTCGAGATGGAGCTGAATATATCCTTACCAGATCTATCCTTTGTGACATATGAACGGAAACCGATACTTGTGAGCAATGAAGGTATTGATGAAACTGACAATCTTCTCAAAATAATGTCAACAACCAGGACACTATATCAATGGGTACCAGTAATTCTGTGCTTTCAGGCACTTCTCTTCAAACTGCCAAATCTTCTCATGTACATTTTACACAGCCTCTCTGGAATAAGCTTCGACAAGATTGCTGGTCTAACAAGTGGATATGAAAACATGAACTTAAAAGAACGTGATGATCTCTCTAAGAAAATAGGCCGATATATCTTCAACTGGTGTCGACAGTTTGAGAACTGGTTACCATGGCGTTTTCTCACATTACTGTGGCTCATTGTAAAATTCCTATACTGTGTTAACATCATTGTACAGATGTCTCTTATTGATGCCTTTCTAAGGACGACAGACTCACCCATTGACAATTCCACCTCGTACGGTGACGTCATCACTGGTAATCTCTTCCAAAACAACGCTACGGCATGGAAAGAATCGCCAGCCTTCCCTCGGCAAATTCTGTGCGACTTCTCAATCCGTCAGTTACTAAATATTCATAGGTATACAGTTCAATGTGATCTGCCCGTCAACTACTTTAACGAGTATGTCTACATGTTCATCTGGGTGTGGTTTCTCTTTGTTGCCATAGTAACCTGTCTCAGTCTCCTCCTGTGGTTATGTAAGACTATGGTGCCAATGTTCCGTAAACGGTAAGAAAATATTTATATAGATGCGTTCTGAGATAATTTTAAGATCTTTTGACTATTTTAATTAAGAAATGATATATCACAAAAACTGATTTGTAGTTTGATAAAATCATTGTTTGGAGTTCAGATATGAAGGAGTTATATCACAAGGGTGCCAGTTATCAAGAATTATCATGTACATACTTGATGACATCCACCAAATGTTTGATTGGGTTTCTTTCCCAGCGCACCGCTTTGACGTTTGACGCCATAACGTCATAAATGTGACGTACAAACGGTGAATTGTTGCATGATAACGCACAATTTTCAGTTTTCTGCGTTTAATAGGAAAACAAATGTCGTGTTAGAATCATGGCCTAATTTTAAGATCATGATGAACATCAAGGTACCAAAATTTAGCTACGGGATAGACGTTTATTTATGCTATTCACGAAACAGTGGGATATTATCCATACTATTCACTGTTATTAGTACAGCTTCCCGTTGTAGCCTCTACTTGTATATATGTATTAATATCTTATTTTTCGTGTAAAAACACATGAAAACTGTTCTTCACCCTTTGTTCCTTACAAGTATATTTCTCTGTGGTCGAATTATGTTATAATATGAAATTAGGTGCTACCTAAAAGGCAGAGCTCCCTTGAAAAATCACCAGTGCCCTTAAAAGTTAAAGGAGTGTTGTTGGAATTATCTGGAATTATGGATTCGTTTTGGAAGTTTATGTTCTATTAGATCTATTAAAGTTATAAGTATTAATGATAATTCATGATTTCTGAATGCATGTTTTAGACTGCATCAAGATTAATTCTTGACATGGGAAAACTCGAAAGATATTCTATATATAATCAAAAGAAAGTTCGATATAGATTAAAATCGGCACCAAGATAAAGAAGAAAACGTAATTGAATAATTTCTGTTATTCTTCTTAAAACGTACTGCATCAAAAATTTTACATAAATTATTATCATACTGGAAACCAGTCACAAATGATAACTCCTTCAAATTGAAAAGCTTGAATCTTGAAAATTTCAAACCTAACAGAATCTCATTACACCAACAGCCAAAAGAATTCTGTCTCTTTGCGTGTAAATGTTTGGCAATGAGGACTTAATGTAAAAAGTTAATGTTCCAGTTCCAAAGTTAATAGAAATTAGAATTTACGTAATCCTGGAAATGACTATTGTAATTCTTTTAAATGTCATTATTGTCAAATTTTGATTCTTTTTGGATGGAAGAATGTGTCCAACTTTTAGTAAAAAAACTGCTATAAAAGACGCCTAGTATGGGAAAATTACAATCATTTACATGACTGTACAGAGCTTGTTCTAAACCCAAAAGACTAGCAATTTTTAAAAGTTAATGATCAGAATTTTACCTAGAGAAAAACAGTGTTTGCCGAAATTCTCGAAAACACCTACAGTTTATTTACAGAACTTTTATGTTCACAATCTATGGCGTTTTTATGGTTAATCTTTTAGCACTAGAGAATAGGGATGGCAGTAAGAACCTTTTTGATGTTTATTGATAATTCATCGCCAATAGTTTTATTTTTATTTTTATAAACTCTGGTTAGTGATTTTAAAGCTAACGGACGAAATATATGTGAACGGGGAGAAGAGCATTATTTGCTTTTCACAGTTCAATGCCTGTATATTATGATCCTAAAGCTATTTTTTTTAAAGTTATGTCTACTGACTACTGCACAAGCACTGCATTGGAACCTGACATCAAAACTAAACACTTGTTAAATTTCACATGAATGACTTTAGCTATATAATATTTTCAAAACTTATAATAATACAAAAAAGAACTGAAATAAAAAAGGAATTAAAAAAAGTCCAGTTCAGGTGAGGTTCGAACTCACGACCTCAGGATTTCAACGCGAACTCGCTAACCACTACACCACTGTGGAGTTATTACGTCATCTGCACAAACATAAGTATATATAGTTAAGTTCAGTAATGGCAGCGTGACGAAAGTCGTTTCAAAATGAAATTATTGTATTTTATTTCTTTTTTCTTCCTAGAAAATGTATTTAGCACTAATTTCTTATTATCAAACGCTCATTTACATTGTTATTCTATATTCAAAGCAGTAAGCGAGACGCTTTTGTCAACCGTAAACAGTAAGCGTCTACTGACGTCTTTACTGATTAATAGGTATGAAGGTATTAAATGCATCCGCTACTATTTTCTATATAAAATTAACAACTTATAACATATTTTTATCAAGACTTCTAGCCTTTCACTTCCTGCGAGACTACCCTTGTCTTATAGGTCTGTCTTTAGGCAATCAAAATATACCCAAAAAATATGGGGTCGACCATAATGCAGTGAAACCATGGTCACGTGACTGAGACACGTGATGGAAACGCTAATATTGCGTAGGTAGACATCAGGAAATACCTACTTTCACTTTCATTACAGCACTACAAACTTTGAATTTTGCATGGAAAACAAGTTAGCTTAAAATTCATGCAGCGGACAATTCCTTTTCAAATGAAATATTATAATCTTTATATCTCCAGAAAATGAGGCCTTTTCTAAGGCGGAAACTATTGACAATATATTCGATATTGACAACATTCGGAGCTTGGACCAACGGAGGCATATCCGGCCAATTGCCCCCTTCATGCCTTAATTACTATGTACATAGTACACATGAAAAAATCCGAACAACACCGATGCCAAAAAGTACCACGAATTTTCAACTCGATAGTATACACAATTAGATCTCTCTATTCATTTTCTTTTTCACACGTCTAACCGTAATGCGACGCTGTCGGCGCCGCTTCGCGGCGCCGGTAGCTCTGCTATAACGAAATTTTCGTAACTTTATGCTGCAAATAATAAACGAAATGAGTATTTTATCATGTGCGTCTTTAAGACGTCAAAAGACGTCTAGCGGTTATTTTCGTTTACTCTCGGTGGTTGCAAAATGCATATTTAATTAAGCAGAAGAATTCTACTTAAAACAAGAAGAAAATTTCTTTTGAATTGGTATTGAATATATACGTGTACCCCTAAGAAAATGTGGTGAAAAGCTTTAAACAATAGCACAATTGAAATAATAGGATCTACTCCTCG
Organism: Mercenaria mercenaria; assembly: GCF_021730395.1. Classification (NCBI taxonomy): domain Eukaryota; kingdom Metazoa; phylum Mollusca; class Bivalvia; order Venerida; family Veneridae; genus Mercenaria; species Mercenaria mercenaria. The sequence goes on along the minus strand of NC_069366.1, from coordinate 25,781,236 downwards.
TTTAAAAGGGTCAACAGTGTTGTTTGTACTTTGTAACCGTCCATGTTTACAAACACGTTTGTTTATTCTATGAGTTAGCTGGGACGCTGTCGTTAATACTTCTGATCGAAATAATAACACTTTCTGAATGCACTGTCACGAATACTGCTGAACTATTGTATAAATGGAAACAATAACACTTTCCGAACATACTCTTATGAATGCTTGTTAATAATAACACAAATCGAAACAATTACACCTGTTGAACACTTCCTGAAAAAAATAACAACTACTGTACGTATTACTAGGGCCTATATGCATAGTTAACCTTTAGCCTGCTGGCTGCAAGTGATTCTGCCTTTGCGACCAGTGCAGACCAAGATCAGCCTGCACATCAATGCAGGCTGATCATGGTCTGCACTGGTGCTATTCGGCCAGTAAATTGCAGTGAACACGCCTTCAAATAATTTATGGTATGTCCCAAATGGAATGATGGTCCAGTCTATTTTAGAAATTTAGCAGGGTAAGGGTTAATGTTAAATCGCATTTATAAGTAACATTATTACTTAATTATGCAATGTGTTATGAATGTGTCTATTATGATTTTACAGATACATTACAAACGCAATGGGCCTAGCCGATGACCTTGACATTAGAACCTTTCAGCACTATGACCTTAGTAAATTCTGTAACCTTATTGGAGAGGACGGGGTCATGGCTCTGAAGTTAGCTGGGGCCAACTCATCAGAACTTCTCGTCAGTGATGTTGTCTACAACATGTGGAAATTACGCGCTAAAGACCCGCGTCCACAGCAAGCTGGACAAATACTGTCTGTACCAGAAGTACGGGTCCAACATCCAACCACATCAGGATCAGGGAATGTAGCCTATACTTTGGTGCAGGGGCAAGAATCTGGCATCGAAGCAAAAACAGTGGATTAGACTGATCATAATCCGAGCAATTCGTGCATGTTTTGGGCTGAAAAATAAGAGATTCAAAATTTGTAAACAATAAACTGATATATGTTTTTTTTTGTAAATTAACTTCAAAAGAAAAACTTTATAAAGAGGATGATTCGAAAGGAGCATATAGTATTGGAGACACTTATGATGTTGTATACGAAATTTGTTTTTACTTTATTTCTACAAATATTTCATGGACAACAATTTTTTAACACACATTGCAAATATGATGCAAATAAGATTGTTTCAGCCTATGTATGACGCCATTGAATCCGAAACGAAAAACAGTTAGCATGGAAATTATAATTAATGGACCATTTCGAACAGGTAAGTCAAACGAAACCGAAACGGAAATATGCACGAATTGAAATCCTAGCTGAGTTATCGTGTTCGCCGGAAGCGCTGAAATGGTCAGTTTTTCCACAAGATGGTTAATTTACATATTTTCGTTCAAGAGATTCGGATCAAAATTGTGTGCCCTAGCCTACTCTGAAACGGTATACACTCAATATCTATCAACTCCTTGATAATTATTCTTTGTCTATAGATTATTACTTTTGTTGTCGAGCCCGCTTGCAGAAGCGGAGACATTGTTGTCCAAATGGCTGTTCGGTGTATGTGCGTGCGTGCGAGCGTCTGTCATGATTTATTTGTCGGACCATAAGTTGTATGGAGGAATCTTGTTTATATTTGGCATGAATGTTAACCTCAATGAGACGGAGTGTCGTGCGCAAACCCCAGGTTCCTATCTCAAAGGTCAAGGTCACAGTTGTTGGTCAAAGGTCATATCAGATCTTGTCAAGCCCATAGCATTGACATACATGGAGGAATCTTGTTTATATTTGGCATAAATATTTAACTCAAAGAGATGGAGTGTCATGTGCAAACCGCAGGTTCCTATATCAAAGGTCAATGTCACAGTTAGGTTTCAAATGTCATTTTAGAGCTTGTACAGGCCATCACTTTGATAAGTTTGGAGCCATCTTTTTTTCTTTGGCGTAAAATGTCCACCTCTATGAGAAGGAGTAACCTGCGCAAAGCTCGGGTCCCTATCTCAATGGCCAAGGTCATACTTGGGGGTCAAAAGTCTTTTTAGAGCTTGTCCGGTCTACAACTGTGCCATGCATAAAGAAATCTTTTTTTTTATTTGGCATAATTGTTTGCCTCAATGAGACAGAGTGTCGCTTGCAACTCACAGACCGCTACCTCAAAGGTCAAGGTCATAATTAGAGGTCACAGGTGAAAACTTGGTGCTGTTAGTCCTTTTGACACCAGGCGGGCTCGACATGTTGCATCTAGTTTTTTTACTTTACAAATGAAACTTTTAAGCATGCAAAATTAAAGTTTATATGGAGATGGCATAAACATCACTATCAGAAGTTGCTACAAAATTTGCAATTCCTGCCTAAGTATTGCTCTAAACCTAAAATTTACTGTCATTGGAAGTAGGGGAAGGGAGAGGATGGGGCGGCAGGGGTTTTCTTACATTCTAGAGAGTGTATGAGACTTTCTGAACATATATGTATTCTTGGATCCGATATTTTCTCTGCTATTTTCTTGAGAGCACAATAACAACAGTAAAGTCAATTTAATTCTAACTGCAATGAACTTATTTACTTTGTTATGCTATGTTGCAAAATATATGATCATTTAATTGTGACCCGTGGAACACCTATCGTGTAATCGTGAAAACAACATGAAAATGATGTAAGACTTGGTTCACGACTCTCTTAGTTCTTATCACATACAATAAGCATAGGTCTAGTTCCATTATTTCGCCGTCAGCTGTAAGCATTGTAATAAATATCTTGGACTGAGATCAGTTATTCTTTTCTTCTGCCATTTATCATTTTTATATATACTAAAGTAAAATAATAAAGATGTACATTTTATAGTTTTTCTTTCTGCATCAATTACCCTCCACTAAAAGTACTGCCAATGTTCTACAAGGGTTGATCCAAAATTACATGGACTTTTATTATAAATCAGACACAAGAGAAAAAAACTCCTTTGTGAAGTTTCATTTTTTTTTTGTAATAGGCAGCAGTTTCCCGATATATGTGTACATGTTTCATGTTTGTTTTCCAAGTATCATCAGTGCTATCAAATTAAGAAACGGATAAGGTATTGAAACCTGGTTGAAATGTACTTTTTTTCAGGTGGACAATTTGCCACAAATAAATATGATTCAATATCATTAGTAAGTGATGAAGTTTTGTTTTAAGGAGTATGCAGACACTAGTTTGTCTATAATTTGATATGAATGTACAATATTAACCCTTTATGCTGGACACAATTGATTCTGCCTGTGCGGCCAGTGTAGATCATGATCATCCGGCACATTCGTGCAGTCTGATCATGATCTGCACTGTTCGCCATTCAATCAGTATTTTTGTGGTAAGCACCCCTTTTAACACTTAAAGGGAAAGGCAATGTTGTTTTGATGTTAAATCCATCTGCTTGGATTTCTTTAGTCATTTAAAGAAGCAAAAGAATTTTCAAAATCGACTTGAAAATGAGAAAGTTATGAGCATTTCAATATTTGATCACAATGGCGGCCATTTTGTTTCCATGGCAACAAAAACAAAATGGCGGATTTATTAAATTTCTAGACACCTATTTGAATTGTATTTTCTTATTTCTGCAAAATAATTTCTCTATTTTTTCCAGCTATAATGAAAGAAATTGTCATGTTTTACATCTTACACTCAAGAAGCGTATAAAAATTAATCTGTTTGAAAGGTTATTTGCTAAATAAAGAATTCATCAGTGTGTAAATGACGTCATAAACACACAAAATGGCTGCCTCCATGATCAGCAATTTTCTTAAATTTCAAACTGCCATATCTCTTTCAATAGTAGTCCAAATTTAAAAATTCTTTCAGCGTTATGAAAGACGTGAGGATGGCTTTCATATAAAATTAACTTATTGTCAAGCTTTAATTGCCCTTTAATGTACATGTAATTTCCAAATTGAAAGATGGACAAGTTCATGATAGAAATTTAGGAGGATAAGGGTAAATCAAATTTAAGCATTAATATTGTTCTGCTGATGTACCGGTATGTGTTTTGAGTGTTGATGTACGAATTATAGCTGTCCCCTTTCTCAGTTTGCTGGTTGCCAGTTTGCTCAGTTTGCTGGTTGTTGCAACTAGCAATTCTAAACATTACCCGTACATACTGACACATTCCGTAACAAGGCGTCTTTCTGGCATTTAAACAGGACAAAATCCAATGAAAAAGCTACATCAAAGAACGCAGCCGCGCATCTCATGCTCTCTGTGCATTATCTGGTTGTGATACTGTCTCAAATCGTTTACAGACATAGGACATGATCTTTACTTATAGCTATGTCTCGTTTAAAGCTTTGTCAAAAGGCAGTTGTAACGGTATATTGTTCAACATATCGATATTTGTTTAGTGAGCTATGAGAGTGAAGTAGTGGCAAACCTATCGCTGTTTTTATGTAATATTAAAATTGCTTGTTTAGGGTAATCCGATCCTACCAAATGAAAACCCCCTACCTTAGATTTTCATTCAATTTTTGTAACAAAATGTTTAGAAAGTTCACAAAAAGGAGATTGAAAAGGGAATAAAAGCAAATAGGCATTAAGTGATATGATATTCGTTCTACGGTTTATGAAACGCACAACAAAAAGTGGGAGTGGGGGTGGGTGTCTAGCGCTAGCGCAAGCGTTTCCAGTGTCACTTTCACAGATACAGAAGAGCATTGATGGTGGAAAAGTATTTAAAAAAAGTATGCTGAAATTGTAACAAAACCCGTTTTATGATCATCACCTAAATACATGTATAGGCTAACATTTGCAGGGCCGGTGGAGGAGGGGGGGGGGGGGGGGGGGGGGGGGGTCCTGACCCCCAAGTGTGTCTGTGGGGATAAAAAAAAACAAAAAAAAACAGATTTCTTAAAGTTATCATAATTGTAGGATTGTATTCGGATATGATTACAAATGTGTGTTTACAGGTATATTGATCTTTGGGAGCCTGTGAGCTGTCTGTATTTCATCAGTGTCGGGTACCAGTAGTGCGTTAGGTTGTCTGAAACAAGAACACACACTTTTTTATAACTCAAAACATCAATTTAACATAAGTTATTTCAAACACAAAGTAAAAGGTTGTGATTTCGCAAATAGCAATATTCAGAAGCTATGTCACTTCAACCCAAGGGATTTAAGTTCGAACCCACTAGGGTTTCTAGGGTCATAATGGTACGACGCCAGCACGCAGGTCGTAGTGTGGTTCAAAGATATTATAAGACTTCTTCAGGTTCGAGCTGAAATAACTAGCTAGGCAACTCCATCATTAACCCTTACCCTGCTAAATTTCTATAGTGATTTTGTCCATCTTTCAATTTGGACAGTACCATTAACTGTTAAAAGGAGTGCTTACCCAAAAGATACTGACTGAATGGCGAACGGTGTAGACCATGATCAGACTGCACGGATGTGCGGGCTGATCATGGTCTGCATTGGTCGCAAAGGCAGAATCACTTGCCGCCAGCAGGCTAAGGGTTAAATAATACAAGTTTTAGTCTAAAGATACATGAAGAAGGAAGCAAACATCAATGAATAGCATAAAAGCGACATATTTCTATGAAAGTCTTGTAAAAGTTCGACAAAACAATACTTCGAAATGATTTTATCTAAAATGTTTGTAACAATGAAAAATAGCAATTCAATATTATCAAATTATTAAAGGTTTCTACAAGCTTACAAAATTCTCTACTTCCAATCATGGAAGCTTAATTAAAATGATACATGACATTTATTAGTTCCTGAAATTTGAAAACAAGCATACCGAGCGAAAAGTTAATTGCGACACACGATTATTTTTTCATTTAAAATACAAAACAATGTAGTTTTCTTTTTTATCATCGTTAGACTTTAAAGTAACATCTTTGATAACTATCGATAAAGCCGCGTAAAAGGTAGGTCACGTGGCCAAATCTTAGTCTCCAGTTAGAATGGAAAATAAATATTCGTTTAAATACCAGTTGAAAATCAAACTAAAGGATTTTATTATATCCGAGATACAACAAATTTTATTCATACCTCTTTGGTGGAGCTTGTAGTGATGCCGTCAGCGAATACAATGCACATACACTTTTTGGCGACATTTTTTGTACCAAACGCGGAAAACTCGTGCTGGAACCTTTCTTACTTGGAGCTGCTTTCTGTGTGCTAAATGACATTTCTTTTGTTTGCACCGGCTTCCTAGCTTGCATTGACTGATCATTTACATAATACCTGTGTTTCTGCTGTGCTAAAATTAGAGGTTTGGGTGGTTTTAGGCGCGGTAAAGGTACCACTTTTTCAAAGTCATTCCTATTATTTTTCGTATCACAAGTGTCGGCTGTCTGAGGGAGTTGCGAGAAATTTGAGTCTAAGGTAATCGTTTTCACTGCTGCTGGTCTTTTGTGGATTTTTTTATTTTGCATCATATATATTTCTGCATGCAGCACTGCGATTTCATGACGTAAGGAAGACTCTTGGTAACAAAGCTTTAAATAGTCGCTTTTTAATTCCGTGTATTTCTTCGTTGTTTCCCGGCTTAGCACCGTTCGAGGGTTCATGTTTTTATCAACGATCTCTCTGTTAATCATTTGTAGACGGTTGCCACATGTCAGTCGTTTTTTCAACACTGAATCGTACAATGACCTCTTAGTTTCGAAATGTTCTGGAGTGACGTAGGAATAAACCATTTCACCAGATTCAATGAGATTTTTGACAGGTGTTCGATTTAAATCATGAGCAATTGGTCTGGATTTCGTTTGCTGCTTTGGCATTGATGGTTTTGGGTTTCTGGCTAAAGAAACTGTTGTGTTTGGGATGGATTTGGAATCTTTATTTTCTATCTTACTACTGGCAAAGCCGAAATTGTTTGTTTTATTTTCACAATGATGCTTTTTAACTTTTTTCATCTGCCTTTTCAGTTTTTGTTTAGGTTTAATTACAGTGTTATCCTCTGTTTTTGCGTCTTCTAGTCTCCTTCTGAGTCCTTCATAAATTGCTTCGTTACTCCGGACACTTGGTATTGGTTTATGATCATCCTTGCTCGCTTCGTCCTCTTGCTGATGTTGTCTATTTCTTATAGCAAACCGCCAAAGCCGCTCCGATGCGGGTATTTCTGAATCTTTAACGTAAACTACATCCGAGTCTGACAAATTACATTCACTTCTGGTTTGTTGGGCGTTCGTGTCGTGGTTTTTATTCCTCCTTAGCGCCAGTTTCCATCCACTTGAAAGTTCCTTTTGTTTAGTATTTTGCAAGACTTTCGACATCTTAGAATTTGTGTGATCTTTTGAGGTAAAGGTACTTTTTGTGATTTGCGGCGTTTTGTCTCGAGTGAGTTTCGATAGCGCATGCCCGCGGCACAGCGCTGACAACGAAACATTATGACGTAATCGTTTTTGTTCATCATGTGACGAATGTTGGAGGAGCTTCTCAATTAGTTCCCAGAAAGTTTCTGGTTCCGGCACGCCTTCGCTTGGTTTGGCCGGAATTGCCGGGGCCTCGCTCATCTCTGTCCACTAGTCATTTTTTTCTAAAATGATAAATAAGAAATACTGATTGAGTCTGCAGTAATCGCACATATACTCAAGCAGTCAGTCAGCTGGTTCATAATAATTATTTGGAGCTAAGACGTGAACACTACTGTTACATAACTTTCACACTTTAACAAGGGTGCACTTTGTTTATTGCCAAATGTTAAACAGCCAAACTTAACACCAAATGCTAATGTAAACGTTGCTAATTTTTTAGCATTTTCTGACCATGCTGATCATAATCGAAATACGTATGAAGCAGTGTATGGCAAACACATATAAGCCGCGCCATAAGAAAAAACCAACATAGTGGCTTTGCGACCAGCATGGATCCAGACCAGCCTGCGCATCTGGTCAACATTAAATCATGTTGAAGAAATAGTGAACGCGATGAGGCTTTATTTTGTTCTTAATGTGTCTGTTATTTATTCGCGTTCGAATAAGGAATAAGGAACAAAATGAATCCAGTTACTTATTCCTTATTCGACGTATATTATTTCTCGGCGAAAACGATATGACATGTGTTCACAACATCTTATAGTGAATTATTAAATCATGTTGAAGAAATTGTGAACGAGATGAGACTTTATATGGTATTAATTTGTTTGTTACTTATTCGCGTTTGAATAAGGAATAAGTAACAAAATGAATCCAGTTACTTATTCCTTATTTATTAACAAAATGAATCCAGTTACTTATTCCTTATTTATTAACAAAATGAATCCAGTTACTTATTCCTTATTTGACTTTTATCGTTTCTTGTCACATAACTTGAAATAGATATGTGATGTGTTCAGAACACGTTTTGTAGGAGATGAGACTTTATCTGGTGTTAATGTGTCTGTTACTTATTCGCATTTGAATAAGGAATACGTATCAAAATGTACCTAGTTACTTCTAAGGAATAAGGAATAAGTAACCAACTTTCTCGTCACTCTACCCCTTCTGTTTAAGTAGTAAATTCACTTTGAACACCAAGAAATCGCTTATAAGATTCATCTTTTTTCCATTTTTGTACAAGAAATCAATAATAAGTCTTGAAAGAAGTAAAAACTTACCAGAAAAAAGGAAAATAAGAAAAGAAAATTTGGTCCCAGTAGGGCTTGAACCTACGCCCCCTAAGAATTGCAGTAAAAGTAGGTTAATGGTAGGAATTGAATACTCTTCAAAAAGGAGGTTCTCTATTTATAAATGCGGACTGTTAATTGCGAAATAGTCTATGCAAAATGCTCCATTTTAAGTGCTTATTCAAATAAAGAGCTGACTATATCAATGGATTTTGCCTCCATAATAACTTACATAACTTTGTCCCTGTCATTTTTTTCTTAACGTCTAAGTGGAAAAACATTCGTCCCATGTTCCCATGACCGGAAGAAATATTACATGTTTTCAAATTACGGTGTAGGCCTACCATGCTATTTTCCAAATTTTGAAAGACAAATATTTAATACTAATATCAGTTTCTTATTGCCAAATACATAATGCTAAATGTTACATATGAAATACTATATGCCTTATACTGAATGCTAAATGCCAAAATGCTAGATTTTAAACAGCTTATGCTTACTGTCAAATGATAAATGCTTATCATCAAATTATTTCACAGTATGAGCACAAACAAATGATTGTATCGAAGTGAATGTAACTTCAAATTAATAGCGTAGTGCCTTTAGCTTATTGTATTAGTAGCTTGATGTGGGATGCTGCATTCGGATTTCGGAGTGTGATCCGATTGCGCCTCGTGTGATCCGAGAGCCGAATACAAAATCCCAAATCTAGCTATTGTTATAATGACACTTTTATTATATATTTCCACCTTTTTGTTTGTTGTTTTGTTATCGGGCGAAATTTTAAATGTTTATCGATGTTAAACTAGAACTGAGTGTAGTTTTTATGTGCGCTATTTATAGAACTGAGTCAGGTGATGCATAATAAATGAAAGCAGTCCGGAAAACATACAATAAAAAGATACAATACGGCTTTTTTTCAGCCTCTTCGTATTTACTTTAAATTTTCTTACCTCTTACCTCCCAGTTTCAATACGAATTGGTACAACATCACAACTAAAAGCAGATCTATGTTAAGGCAGACTCATGAAACAGTAGTTTTAAGCAATAGATTAATATTCAAAGGATAGTTCTTAATTTATTGTCCCATCACCCGACGTACCTGAAACCCTTTTCAGGGTCGTGATCCATTAAGTAACAAATAAGGCCGAACACAAATGACTGCGAATTTCTTTGGTATCGGTGTACCAACATTTGTATAATTACTAAGATTACGTATAAAAGATTTGAACTTTATGTTATAAAACCAATTCTTACAACCAACTCCTGACCTGCCAAGCCCATAATATAAATGCTTGTATTTACTCAAGATTCAAGCGTATCGCAAATTCGCACATATACAGCAGCAACATGCTTTCGTTCCTGCCAACGCTGAGTAATGCGGAAATAACGCACAGTTCGGTCATGAACAGCATTCATAAAAGACAGGGATCGCCCATAAAGCAGCTCTGTAGTTAATAACTGGCCAAACAACAGTGTTTGTTTGTTGTTTGTTTGGGTTTAACGCCATTTTTCAACAGTATTTCAGGGCGGTTAACCTAACCAGTGTTCCTGGATTCTGTACCAGTACAGACCTGTTCTCCGCAAATAACTACCAACTTCCCCACATGAATCAGAGATGGAGGACGAATCGAACCCACGAATCTTACAACTTTGTAAAAAAACATAGTAAAGGACTAGGCAAATTACTTTACATGTCGCAAAAACCTAGTCAAATGCTCGACGTATTTTGGGCTACAGCTTTAGTTGTAACGCTTAAATATTTCAGTACTTTTGATAACTGACAATGCTAATTTTGCAGAACTTTTGATAACTGACACTGGAAATATTGCAGAACTTTTGTTAACTGGCAATGGAAATATTGCAGAACTTTAGATAACTGGCAATGGAAATATTGCAGAACTTTAGATAACTGACAATGGAAATATTGCATAACTTTTGATAACTGACAATGGAAATATTGCAGAACATTTGTTAACTGGCAATGATTGCAGAACTTCTGATAACTGACACTGGAAATATTATATTGCAGATCTTTTGATAACTGGCAATGGAAATATTGCAGAACTTTTGTAAACTGGCAGTGGAAATATTGCAGAACTTTTGTAAACTGGCAATGGAAATATTGCAGAAATATTGCAGAACTTTTATTAACTGACAATTGAAATATTGCAAAACTTTTGATAACTGACAATGGAATTATTGCAGAACTTTTGATAACTGGCAATGGAAATATTGTGAACTTTTGTAAACTGGCAATGGAAATATTGCAGACCTTTGTAAACTGGCAATGGAAATATTGCAGAACTTTAGATAACTGGCAATGGAAATATCGCAGAACTTTTGATAACTGACAATGGAAATATTACAGAACGTTTGTTAACTGGCAATGGAAATATTGCAGACCTTTTGTTAACTGGCAATGGAAATATTGCAGAATTTTAGATAACTGACAATGGAAATGTTGCAGAACTTTTGATAACTGGCAATGGAGATATTGCAGAACTTTTGTAAACTGACAATTGAAATATTGCAGAACTTTTGATAACTGGCAATGGAAATATTGCAGAACATTTGTTAACTGGCAATGGAAATATTGCAGAACCTTTGTTAATTGGCAATGGAAATATTGCAAAACGTTAGATAACTGACAATGGAAATATTGCAGAACTTTTAAAAAACGACAATGGAATTATAGCAGAACTTAAGTTACCTGACACAAGAAGAAACATTGCCCGACAATGACACATAGATTCTACATGTATATAGTAACATACAGACCATCCCCCGCCCCCCCCCCCCCCCCACCCCGCAAATGCCAGTCTGGCTGGTTCAAATGGTTCAAATTTTTTCCGTATTGATAAAATCATATGCTTCGTTTCTTTCTAACGTGTGTGGAAAATGTAGATTATGCTGAGATGACGCTCAAACGAGAAGCTTGACTCCAGTAAGATAAATATAAAGTGGCAAAAATTTACTATTATGTGGGCAGGACATTTCAATTCAAATATGGCTAGATCTATATTCAGGTTAATATTGCTTTTCAAGAATCTTATTCTTTTTCACAATATCACAAAAAGAATGAATGAATTGCGTATTTGTTTCGGGTTCTTTTTTTTACCGACGATATTAATATCAAATAAAGAAACATTAGATCTAACCTAAAACGCATCTTGTTAATTATGAAATATGTAGAAAACACAATCTGCATTACATCTCGAGCTAATACTATTTTTGTGAATAAGAGGGAAAGGCAACATGATCTTTCGCGAATAATTAATAAATGCCCCTATATGCAATATGAGGACGTTGATAGATCTATATCTATTAACAATAAAAGAGGCAGGTGTGGAACTTCAACGAAAAGGAATTTTGAAAGATGCAGTTTTATTTCCAAATCGTATCTATAGGCCTAAGTTACATTAACAATTAGACATGGCACTCGGGCCCAAATCAGTCCGTCTGCAGGGCGACGCCATTGTTATACTGGAATAGATTCTACATATCTCTCCACTTTTAATAATTGAAAAACAAAACCAAGAGAAAATTGAAAAAAAAAAATGCAATGAATACTTTGTATAAATATAATATTTACCTCTAACGAAACAAAACATGCTGTTGTGTAAAACTGGACGCCGTCTCCAATGTCAAAATGGCGTCATGGACGTTGAACATGACGTCACAGTATCAGCGTCAATATGCCGCATTTTGTCTTAAGTAACTAAAAAATTATGAACACTCGTACATGGTTTTACTAGTTTGGTTACTAAATAGCTTTACTTAACTTCAGTTAATTAACAACTTGCCACATTAAAGTGGTGGATTATTATTTTCATTGGGTCAAACTATTATTTTGGACACTGCAATAGTCTATTATAATATTTTATCATGCAACTAGCTCTACTCTGCATGGATCGATTCTTGGAAAGGTTTACAATACACTTGACAAAGTACTTATTCTTGATTTATAAATGCCTAATTTAAGGCATCCGTTTTTTATTAAGTTGTAGCAAAAGTGTTTGTGTTAATTATAATTCTTGGATCAGTGTAAATTTAGTGATAAAACTCTGACTGAGTCTGGAATTGGAAGTGAAGTTTTCAGCGCTTTGGACATGTAGTTGTCTGAGTCAAATGTTTAAAAATGTGGAAATATAAAAAGCATGTTCTGGTTTATCCAAGAGGATGATTCTTGATTTTTACGCAAGTAAGAGTTTATTTCATTGTTTTTTAATAAGAATATCAGAAAGTCAATAAACATTGTCGAAGTTGAATTCAATATGGCTGCTGTATTGTTTCGTTCAGATGTTTCAGGGGCGGATGAATTTTCAAATTCGTAAAATATGAATTTATTAATTTTTGCTTCAGAAGTCAATTTTTACGAAATAAGAGATGATGGCATATGTTGTTCTAGGCAGGTTGTATGAGTTTCATGATAAATAGAATAACAGACAAGGCCTTTATTTTTTTATTGTTCATTTCACAAACCGTGGTTTGCCCAAGTGTTGTAGGAGGAGGGAATAAAATTAAAAATAAAATTTCAAATCCCAATTTTATTTTACTGTAGGAAAGGAGTATAGAGTAAAAAATAAAGAATAATAACAGGAGGAAATAAAAAATAAATTGATAGAAATTCCCCCACAGAAAAATAAAATTCCTCAATTTATTTTATCGTAGGAGGGTTTGTAAAACGAAGAATAAAAAAGTAACGGCCCAACTGTCTTTTGACTGTCTTATCAATGTTATCAGGCTCGGCAGATATGGGCCGGTTCCCTCATCCCTTCCAGCCCATATCAACTCGACCTGATAACATTGATATCAAAAGACAGTAGCCTGTTATTCTCTATATATTCACTTAAGTACGTGACGTCCTTTCTTGGTGCGAAGCGATGATTTTCTATGAATGAAATATCCACTGAACAACGCAAAAATAACCAGTGCATTCTCTTTAAGCTCATATAGATGGTTGAAAAAAAACCCAACAAGCAATGACTGATAGTACACTAATACAATTACAATATCCTGTTGTGTTGATATTAAAGGTAGCATGGCTTATATTATTACATGACTCCTGGTATCCATCGCCGGTCCATAGTTCGTGCTAGATATATGACCTGTCTATATCCAGCACATTTCTACTTGGCTAGGTCTAATAAGTTTAGCATTTAAAAAGAAAACTGATAAAAATTAATTTTTTTAAAATTTTTTTTTTTAATGTTTTGGGGCCCCGTTAAAAAAAAACATAATTTCTGATGTCAAGTTATAAAACACTTATTAATGTCTTGCTGGTTAAACATTGTAAAATTTTATTTTCAACAACTATAAATTAATGAAAACAAGATTTATAATATATGTCACGACAACCAAGGTGTTATTTCCCTTTGTTTACAAAATGTGTTAGGCCATAAATGAACACGGATAAAACAGAAGAAAAAAATACCGTCGCTCACTCATCATAAAATTACAGAAGGATCAAACGAACAGTTTGAAATGACTTCTAGCGGGGAAAATAGCAAAGAAAAAAGCTAGTGATAATATATCATTTACTTATGTACGTAAATATTTGCATGATTATAAGGAAAAATATTTGAATACTGCGTAAACTACCTTTAAAGTTTGTGAAGCAGAAATAAAAACAATACTTGTACTTACGTCAGTTCATTCATTAACCTATTTTCTAGACTTTCCCCTTAAACCGTTTGCGTTTTAAAATGTTTTACTCACCGACACGCTAGTATACGCAAATATCCTGTTTATAAAATATATATAAATTGAGTTGTGTTGCTTCAAAATTAATGTTATTCAAAAGTTATGACTGTCAAATACGCCGTAGGAATTTTATTTTATTTTTGCACTTCTGGTAAGTGTTTATTAATAATTAGTTTTATTTTTGAGAATGTTTTCTGTTTAATAGTTACTTGCGGAGAACAGGTTTGTACTGGTACAGAATCCAGGAACACTGGTTAGGTTAACTGCCCGCCGTTAAATGACTGAAATACTGTTGAAAAAACGGCGTTAAACCCAAAACAAACAAACAAAATTTTCTGATAAATCCTACGACATGTAGAAATGGAAAGATTGTCGGAATCCTTATTGACAGTAATGTATAGAATTATCGATTGTGCATATAAAACACTTCTAAATTCGCCATGAGTTGTTTGACATGTTTCACAAAAGTTCGTAAGTTTCATCGCGAGTCTCCTCAGTATGGAGTTTTGCAATAAAATTTTTGAGAAGGTTATGACTTACATCGTCCTCGATGAACTATTATTATAGGAACTTTTTAGATTTTCAAAATATCATGATAACTTTGAATATATAGACAAAAAGCGATTTTGTAAGTGTATTTTGCCGATTGTAAAAGAAAACGCACGCGCACGCGCACGCACGGACGGACAGACGCACGCACAAATTTACATTTTCAACCTGTTGATTGATTGTTATACAACTTCCGAATGTCTAATTTTGCAAATACAGCATTTCTACGTGAAACATATTTTTAAGTTTCGAAATAAAAATGAATCACATGTATGGGTCAGAATAAAATGAGTTCGGACATGCAGTTCAAGATCACACTACCATAGATTGGGATTGGTATATACCTTGTATCTCCATCTTAAGAAGTAAAACCGTTATTCGCGAAAAAACCGTTTAGTTTGGTATCAATCTGGTCGCAAATAGCAACTATGTGCTTTGACTCAGTGGCCGGCTCACTTATCAGTTTGCTATCATCTCGTTGTTCGCTTTACCCTATTCATAAAATCCTTTGAAGAAACAGTTGGGTATACAGGACGCGCGTGGTGGTCACATCTGTCATACATAAACTATATGATACCATGAAATAAACTTTTAGAAAAAGTAAAACCGCTATCCCAATAAACTGAATACTTTCAGAAGTGAACGCTATGAAACAATAACACTATATATATATATATATATATATATATATATATATATATATATATAGTATAAGACCGATAATAAAATATATAATAGATAATAGGATAAAAATGATATCTGCAATATAAATTGAATTTTGCACCGAGGAAAAGTTTTTTTTATTGCAAGCTTATAATTCACTATTTACAGTGTTTTCATCCTGAACTATTTATTGTAGAGTGTTATCTGATGTAGTACGCCACTACTGCAATGTCGGTTTTCATTGTTATGTCAGTTTTACAGTGAATTTACTTCTTAAGTGTTTGTATGTCGGATTTTAATTCAGTAAGGAATTCTTTCCTGGTTTGTGTAATAGTGCGAGGAAGCTACATGCTTCCATTTTCAATCGGCTGTATTTTCATCGTTATTTTCAGTGCTTTCGCAGTCAGCTCCCCTAGACGATTGTCTAACCGACGTCAAGCGTCCATGTGACAGCAAGAATCCTTGCCCTTCTGGTTCCCTTTGTATAGGCGGGAAATGTACCTGCAGGATAATAAAACCATTATGTCCTGCTGGAGAGCGGGGATCTACCTGCTCAAAACTAAAACCATGCAATTCAGGATACAGCTGCAGACTGGGTCACTGTTGCCGGGATAAATCGTGTCCGAAGGGCTGGCAAAATGGTGGTTTATGTTATCTGTCAAAAGAGAGACCAAAATGTAATAGCGGCTTCGTCTGTATCAATGATTTCTGCTGTCGACCGAAGTCAATAATAGGTAAGCGAAAAGTAGTTTTGTTCGTCAAAATGCAAAAACAGTTAGACCATGAAGTCAATCTGACTAAAGTACATCTCCTATTACGCTACGCTTAGGATCTGAACACGAGCTATTGATAGCCTCGTTCTGACGACCCTTCCGCTGGCCAATCAAAAGCTAACTTACAACATTCTGCAAGCTTAAAAAGCCTTGCTTTTCGATATCTACAATTCTTATATCGTAAGATGTCAGATAGCTGGCTAGCTCAGTTGGTAGGACACTTGCTCTGTAAGCCTGGACTGACTGCAAATTTTTCTTACTCTTTGACATTCAAACAAGTCGTCTGATTGGTTCAAATAAAAATAGATTTGTGAAAATAAAAATAACAATACTGGAAATCCAAAATATACAGAAGACGTATGTGAATAGGTCGTTCTCAGATCTTCGTTTAGAAGATCAAGTACTTTAGTCAGATTGACCATGAAGTCGTATTCTTAGACAGTGAAAATTCAGTAACAAGGTAAACTACCAATTTATGAAAACACGTGCAAAAATAAATAGTTATTGATATGTTATTTACAAGCATCATGTCATACATTGATAATACATAAATTTATTATAAACTTCACAATGAATAGTGACTACATTGTACAGAACATAATCCTACAACCATCCGAGTTCCGAAGATGCGTGCACATTAACCAAGAGCCGGATGTTACGCTTAGGTGTATGAAAGTTATTTGACGCAGCAATGTGCTATTGGCAGTCCTAAATGTAAAGTCGAACTTGGGCTTAGCCCTCTTGTACATATAGGTTAAATCATCCCAGGGCACGCCACTGCATTTTAATAAGTGTACAGTATTTGCGTAGAGGAGACCTGTGATAATGTTGTTAGTACCCGTGTTTCAACTTTATTCTCGTGTATAATTTTATAATATGCATATGCATACTTATTATTCTAGTTGTTTTATCATAATGTTTAAACTAATAGAAATTTTTTCTTTGCAGATCGTCCTCCAATAGCAAAGTGTCCAAGGGGTCAGAGCCAAGTTCCAGGGACTTGCATATCCATTCCACCGACTACCCAGACAAAGTGGCCTGTTCTTAAGTGTCCCAAAGGATCTGATGTGCTGTCGTCCTACTGACACTACAACATGTCCTGAGGGTAAAACCCTAGTTCCCGGATTTTGTGAAAATCCCTCACGTTCCTCTGTCGGAAAAGTACCTTTACATACATGTCCTAAAGGATCAGAATGTTACAACGGAAAGTGTTGTCGCTCTAGGGGAATTGTAAAATGTCCTATATTTAAGACTAAGGTTCCTGGATCTTGTGAAGATCTCTCACGCTCGCCTGTTGGAAGAGCGCCATTTCCTGCATGTCCTAAGGGGTCTCAATGTTACAAAGGGATATGTTGTCGTTTTACCGAATTTATGAGCTGTCCTAACGGTAAAGTTCGGGTCCCTGGTATTTGTGAAGGTGTCTCGCACTCGTCCGGTGGAAGAGTACCGTTTCCTACATGTCCGAAAGGGTCAGAATGTTACAAAGGGATGTGCTGTCGTTCTGTCAGTGTTACAAAATGTCCTAAGGGAAACGTTCAAATTCCTGGATTTTGTGAAGATCTCTCGCGCTCGCCCGTAGGAAGGGCGCCATTTTCTACATGTCCCAAAGGGTCAGAATGTTATAAAGACATTTGCTGTCGTTCTGTCGACGTTGTCAAATGTCCTAAAGGAAAAGTTCAAGTTCCTGGATTTTGTGAAGATCTCTCGCGCTCGCCCGTAGGAAGGGCGCCATTTTCTACATGTCCCAAAGGGTCAGAATGTTATAAAGACATTTGCTGTCGTTCTGTCGACGTTGTCAAATGTCCTAAAGGAAAAGTTCAGGTTCTTGGATTTTGTGAAGATTTCTCAAGTGCGTCTGTAGGAAGAACACCATTTCATACATGTCTCAAGGGCTCAGAATGTTATAAGGGAAAGTGTTGTCGTGCTATAACCATTCCACATGGTAAGTAAATTTCTTAATGTATTTTAATACTTTGGTTATCTAACTATTCTAAAAATAAGTGTCAACAAAGCGTCTCTTGAAATACTTTTTACCAAAGATTTATGTTGATATATCTATTTAACCGGAATGGACGCTGAACCTCATGTGTTTGTTCTGAGTAAGTTAAAATATTGATAACTTAAAATCACTGTGTTTCAGTGAATTTCAGTCATAATTTTTTTTAAAAGTTTTACTCGACCAATTCTATCCATGGCGATGTAACTAACAGCCTGGTTTTCAGCGTGTACTGATAGCATTGTGAAGCAATTAATAGGAATATTAACTGATAGACATTTTCGAATTAAGACTAAGAGGTGTGTGAACTGCATCTCAACATAATTTAATTATATTAGTTGCGATATGAAATATGACCTTATAACGGTGATAAGGTTTGGTTTATTATGCCCCTACTTTGCTCGGGAGTGATATAGATTTGCCTTTGTTTTTCATTCTGTTTTTCCGTCTTTCCGTCAGAGAAATTTTGTGTTGTACATATCTCAAAACCGTCACATTACATTTGTAGTTGTGCCCCTGAGAAAAAGTGCTTCAGGTGAGATAGCGTGATCGCACTGTGTCCGTCGTCGTTGTCTGTGGCAAACCATTTCATTTTTAACACACTAAAAGTGACAATAAATCTAATCTCAATGCGACTTAGACAGAATGTTTGTCTTAACAAAATGTCGGACCAGTTTGAAACTAGTTAAAAACTAGGTCACTAGGTCAAGTCATAGAATTACATTGGTCAACTGAAAACTTGGCCATTTAAGGTCAAAGGAGATGTGTAACTAAAATTTTCTCTGACGGATAGACAGGCAGACAAAGGCAAATATATTCCGCATCGCAAAGTGACATAATTATTCAGACATTGGCACATTATGGCATGTCATGCAAACGTTGCTAAATTATATATATGTATGTTATTATTATTGTATGTTTGTTATTGTTATTCAATGTCTTGTCATTCGTATTCTAAAGGTCATTATTGTTATTCTATATTTCGTTATTGTTATTGTATCTTTGATGTTGTTATTCATGTCGTGTCATTCATATTCTAAGTCTTACCATTGTTATTCTATATGTCGTTATTCTTAGTGTATGTTCGATATTCTTATGGTAGAAGTCATTATTGTTATTCTATATTTCGTTATTCTTATTGTATCTTTGATATTGTTATTCAATGTCGTGTCATTCATATTCTAAGTATTACCATTGTTATTGTATATGTCGTTATTCTTATTGTATGTTCGATATTCTTATGGTAAAAGTCATCATTGTTGTTCAATATCTGACGATTCTATTTACAAAACGTGTCATTCTTATTCTATGTTATGTGATTGTATTTGTATAGCGTAGCTGTGCTATTTATATCGCGGGAAATCGCACATACAATAAGAATATCAAGCTTACAAAAACAATAATGAATATACAACAACAATAACGTCTTTTACAATAAGAATGTAGAACATACAATAAGAATAACGACATATAGAATAACAATGGTAACACTTAGAATATGAATGACACGACATTGAATAACAATATCAAAGATACAATAAGAATAACGAAATATAGAATAACAATAATATATAAATACCATATGGCAGCGTGTGTGACATTGATATTGTCAACTCGAGGGCAGAATGTCACCCGAGGCGAAAGCCGAGTGGTGACATTCTGTTCCGAGTGTTGACAATATCAATGTCACACACGCTGCCATATGGTATTTATTTTATTATACCGAACAAAACTAAACACATAAAAAAAAGTTTTTAAAATGTTCTTGATTCATTTAATTCAATACTTTCATCTTTAGCGCGGTAATCAGTTGTGTACACATTGAATAGCGACGTCATTACAATATGATATTGTGTACAAGGGAGGCAATCATGTGGCTAAAAACTGAAGCAGTTATTTGCCCTTATATGACATTCAAAATATCAGCGCTGTCACATGACCTGACAGTCACTTTCGCTTGGTCACGTGTCAAAAAGGTTGAAAAGGTTTCTGATAGTCAAAATATCTCCCTTTCGGGTAATGGGAGTTTACTATTGTAGACAAAAGTGAGGTATAATAATGACTTTTACCATAAGAATATCGAACATACAATAAGAATAACGACATATAGAATAACAATGGTAAGACTTAGAATATGAATGACACGACATTGAATAACAATATCAAAGATACAATAACAATAACGAAACATAGAATAACAATAATGACTTTTACCATAAGAGTATCGAACATACCATAAGAATAACGCATTTACAATAACAATAGCAAATTTTAGAATATGAATGACATGACATTGAATAACAATAACAAACATACAATAATAATAACATATATATATATAATTTAGCAACGTTTGACATGCCACAGCCATCATATTTTAATTAAGTTATGGTAAAATATCGGTCGTCACCACTTGTCTTAATTCGCAAATTGTAAATTATGACAATGTGTGTTTGTTCGGTCAGGGCACACAGTAAGTGTAGGGAAAGTGGTATTATTCGCGCCGCCATTGAGCCTGTAAGGGAATATCTTCTGACCCGAAGTAATAGACTAACCGGAAGGATCGGACATTAAAAGCTGATTACTACCAAATCAAATGTAAGCCTACGCTGGACACAAGTAATCCAAATATAAAAAGTCCAACTCCATCTTCCTTTCCTCGTGCCCTTTCTCAAAAGCATCGTGTTTTCTTTTACTCTTCCGCGTTTCAATATGTATCGAAATCGGCATGTTCCTATCGCATATATAAGGTAAAAATGGCAGCGTTAGAATTTTTGTCTCAAAAAGAGGCAAAGGAGTAAATTGTATTTAATGATCTGTAGTTTTCTTATTAAAAAAGTTAACACCCCCTTTTTCTTTTTTTTCATAGTAGCGATATAGTTCTTTATTGAATTATAAATCTCTGAAAATCTGGTAGGCTAGAAAATGTCGATAAAACGTTATCAAGTAAGTGTAAAGAAGAGCCGGATTGTTACAAAAAATGGTAATTAAGACACTGTTTATTTAGAGTCAAGTTTATTACGCAGATTATTGAAAAATTAAAATTCAATTTCAAGAAAAAATGGTTACTGGCTTGTTCTGGGCCAGGGACAGTTCCGTATTGTGGCGATAAGGGACAGTTTTCTGAATGAAAGGAGTAGATTCATTCTAAAGGCATTTTATATTCAATTGGTTATATTTATGTCTCCCCCAGGAGACATATTGTTTTTGCCCTGTCCGTCCGTCCGTCCTTCCGTCCGTCCGTCCGTCCGTACGTCACACTTCATTTCCGAGCAATAACTGGAGAACCATTTGACCTAGAACCTTCAAACTTCATAGGGTTGTAGGGCTGCTGGAGTAGACGACCCCTATTGTTTTTGGGGTCACTCCGTCAAAGGTCAAGGTCACAGGGGCCCGAACATTGAAAACCATTTCCGATCAATAACTAGAGAACCACTTGACCCAGAATGTTGAAACTTCATAGGATGATTGTACATGCAAAGTAGATGACCCCTATCGATTTTGGGGTCACTCCATTAAAGGTGAAGGTCACAGGGGCCCGAACATTGAAAACCATTTCCGGTCAGTAACTTGAGAACCACTTGACCCAGAATGTTGAAACTTCATAGGATGATTGGTCATGAAGAGTAGATGACCCCTATTGATTTTGGGGTCACTCTGCCAAAGGTCAAGGTCACAGGGGCCCGAACATTGAAAACCATTTCCAATCAATAACTAGAGAACCACTTGACCCAGAATGTTGAAACTTCATAGGATGATTGGTCATGAAGAGTGGATGACCCCTATTGATTTTGGGGTCACTCTGTCAAAGGTCAAGGTCACAGGGGCCTGAACATGGAAAACCATTTCCGATCATTAACTAGAGAACCACTTGACCCAGAATGTTGAAACTTCATAGGATGATTGTACATGCCGAGTAAATGACCCCTATTGATTTTGGGGTCACTCCATTAAAGGTCAAGGTCACAGGGGCCTGAACATTGAAAACCATTTCCGGTCAGTAACTTGAGAACCACTTGATCCAGAATGTTGAAACTTAATAGGATGATTGGTCATACAGAGTAGATGACCCCTAATGATTTTAGGATCACTCTGTTAAAGGTCAAGGCCACAGGGGCCTGAACATGGAAAACCATTTCCGATCAATAACTTGAGAACCTCTTGACCCAGAATATTGAAACTTCATATGGTGATTGTTCATGCAGAGTAAATGACCCCTAATGATTTTGGGATCACTCTGTTAAAGGTCAAGGTCACAGGGGCCTGAACATTGATAACCAGTTCCGATCAATAACTTGAGAACCTCTCGACCCAGAATGTTGAAACTTCATAGGATGATTGAACATGCAGAGTAGATGACCCCTATTGTTTTTGGGGTCACTCTGTTAAAGGTCAAGGTCACAGGGGCCTGAACATTGATAACCAGTTCCGATCAATAACTTGAGAACCTCTCGACCCAGAATGTTGAAACTTCATAGGATGATTGAACATGCAGAGTAGATGACCCCTATTGTTTTTGGGGTCACTCCGTTAAAGGTCAAGGTCACAGGGGCCTGAACATTGATAACCAGTTCCGATCAATAACTTGAGAACCACTTGACCCAGAATGTTGAAACTTCATAGGATGATTGAACATGCAGAGTAGATGACCCCTATTGATTTTGGGGTCAGTCTATTAAAGGTCAAGGCCACAGTGGCCTGTTCATGTGAAATCATTTTTTGGAAATAACTTGAGAACCACTTGACCTACAATGTTGAAACTTAATAGGATGATGGACTTGCAGAGTAGATGACCCCTATTTATTTTGAGGTCACTTGATCAAAGGTCAAGGTCACAGAAGCCTGAACAGTGACTTGAGAACCACTAGGCCAAGAGTGTTGAAATTTAGCGGGATGATTGGACATGCCAAGTAGATGATCCCTATTGCAGCCAACCATCAGTGTCTCTTTGACTTTTGCTCCTGACCCCTATTGACTTCTTGCCTATAGGACTTTGCATTGGGGGAGACATGCGCTTTTTTACAAAAGCTTTTTCTAGTTTAATATTTATTTAACTAAGGATTCCCGCGAATGAGTAATTGTTCTGTACAACAAAGGAAATTTACTCGAATTTTCTAGCTCCTTAATGGCGGTTGGGTCTAAAATGTAACATGGGGCTCCGAAATTCAGTCAAAACTTTTGACTGGAACATTCATTCATCCATCTAGATTTAGCTAACATTTGCGAAAAAGTAAATAAAACGGTTATCATCTTTTTCACCACCATTGTTTACGTTTGGCCTCCTGCCTAAAAACTATACTTATGTGCTTTACAGGTATCACTTTTTTTATCTCTAAATTATTGTCTTGTAACCATTTTTGTCGTTTTAGTTGAAAAACGGCTAAATTGGTAGGCTGAAAATCCTATACATTCGTTCTACTCTCCACTAACATTTTACATTAAATTGATAAGTGACAAGGAAAGGGTTTTTGCGAAAACGTCTATTACTCTTTTAAATGTAATACATTTTAATTTTGATAAGTAAGTTTGCTTGTTTTCTGTACAAAAAAAACCCCAACATTTTTTTGCTATTAAATTGAAGTAAAGCCTATCACTGGAACTTGCATCGGCGTGAGCTTTCTTGGTTAAAGTTTTTCGGCAACCTTTGTTTTTCTTTGTTACTTTTGCTTATATCTTACTGTAATTTCACATTAACTTTGTTCAGCATGCAAACAAAGTATGTGCAGGGGCTGGGCCCATTAAACCCAAGGTCAATGTCATCAAGGTGTTATACTTAGGTTATTTTAAGATTAAAGTTTTTTGGCAACCTTTGTTTTTCTGTCATATCTTTCTTACTATTGCTTATATCTTACTGTAACTTCACATAGACATTGTCCAGCACACACTCAAAGTATGTGCATGGGCTGGGCCTATTATACCCAAGGTCAAGGTTACCAATTTGTTATACCTGGAATTATTTTCATACAATTTTTTAAGCTACATTTATAGACACATATTTTGTATGTAAGTAGAGGTATTTTACTGAGGCATAAATTCATTTTACTTTCAAATTGCCGAATAGTGGAGCGCGCTGTCTTGCGGACAGCTCGTGTTATTTAAATGATTGTTTTATTTCATTTATAATTTTTTGCTAAGAAGTGGATGCTAATTAGCTCATCAACAATGTGATCGAGATAAAAACATTTTTAGTACAACCAAATTTAAATTTGGCTGTTTTCTTATTCACGGTTTTATGGGCTTGTCTCAATATTTTATCTGAGCTTAGGTTAGCAACTACATTTTTCTTTTAACATGCTGTTTTAAATGTGCTTATATAATAATCAAAGTAATATTGATATGTTTTAGTTATAAGTCTCTTATAACGCTTTTATAGAGTAGCAGTGTGCATTTTACTGATACTCTATTGTGTATATTATGTAATATATGTTGTACACTGATGAGACTGAAGTAAATAAATAAATAAATAAATATAAATTACAGTAACATGTTCACAAATTATTAAAAAGAGTCTTTCTTGAATATAAGGCAAAAGATTGATTTTTCACACCTTTGTCTAAGCAATGTTTTCCAGTGACACCTGTCTATCTACCTAACAAAAACTACATTTGCTTTTTCAATAAAATGTTAAACAGACTATTCTTTTTCTGTATAAAAAGACGCCCTTTGATGTTTACATCTATGGTTTTCTTGTGTGCAAATGAAATGAAAAATAATTGTAGTACGAGTGATCAAAGTCGGTCAGACGGTGTATGAGTAAATATAACATGCGATGACTATTGGTTTCCGGTCAGCAGTGAATAAATATTCTGATATATCATTATTTTCATATTTTTTACAGGAAAATGCCCTAAAGTGATTCGTATTCCTCAAAAAGGCCGATGGCGTGTGTGTCCTGTTTACAAGAAAAGTCCCGATCAGTGTCAAACCGACACGGACTGTTCAAGTAATGGTAAAGGGAAGCTATGCTGTTCTGATAGATGTGGAAGAAAATACTGCTTCTCTCCCTTGTAGCCGATATTGTAAAATATTAGAAAAAATAAATGACAAATAATATATCTTTTCCAGCTAAATAAGCATTTATGTGAAGATATACCAAGATTATTTTTGTCACAATTTTTATCTCGAAGAGAGATATACATTGTACTTATTTGTTTGTGTTTCTTATAAAGTTAAAATAA
The DNA here is from genome assembly GCF_021730395.1 of Mercenaria mercenaria. Classification (NCBI taxonomy): domain Eukaryota; kingdom Metazoa; phylum Mollusca; class Bivalvia; order Venerida; family Veneridae; genus Mercenaria; species Mercenaria mercenaria. The sequence goes on along the minus strand of NC_069366.1, from coordinate 25,755,800 downwards.
TATGAATTAAGGCACCGCCTAGCATTGGGATTTATCTTTTATATATCCGCTTAGAAAGAAATATTCAACGCTCAAGAAAGTGAAACTTTGCTCTAAACTGTAGTTTACATTTAGTGTCACCATACCTCTTACAGCGAATATCATACTTTGCAAAATTTACGGAAGCCATGCCGGTGACGTCATTCAGCGTTCTCGCACTAGCTTTTAGAATTTTGTTTTGTTTGTTTGCACTCCACGCAGAAACTTGACGGTCTTTACACTTCCTTACTGTTTTAAAAGTGTTTTTCAGTTGCATGTACAGTTTTCATTACGAAAAAGAAGTAAAATAATCATGTTAGCGCGGTTTACGAGTTTCTATGACTGATTCGGGGTGCTCGGATGTTCATAAAGACAACCAGTCAGTGGATTTTACATAAACCGGAACCGGAAAACATCGAAAAAATTGCCTCAGTATATGCAAACAGCAAAGACGAATATCTATATACGGACGTTACCGTCTCGGGGATTTTCATCCCCGGCGCTTTGCGCCGGTGATAAATCCCCTATAATTGTTTCTTTGTTATTATTGTTCCATAATACATAAGGATGCTGTCCAAATAGAGGCTACACATAACTGAATAGTTAGAAAAACACTACTCAAGGTAATAATGGGAGATAATCAAAACAGTGCATTTTATAGTACTTTCTATTATGTTAATCATATGAGCCGCGCCATGAGAAAAAACATAGTGCGTTTGCGACCAGCATGGATCCAGACCAGCCTACGCATCCATGCAGTCTGGTCAGGACCCATGCTGTTTGCTGATGGTGCCTATTGCAATTAGAGAAACCGGTAGCGAACAGCATGGATCCTGATCAGACTGCGTGGATGCGCAGGCTGGTCTGGATCCATGCTGGTCGCAAACGCACTATGCTGGTTTTCTCATGGCGCGGCTCATATGATCAAACCTATCACAAATACATGAACAATCAATTACCAAACATTAGATTTAACAAGAAAATAACATATTTTATGTTCATAACAAAGAATATGGCAGCCACATTTTAATCAATGGCATTATGACCCTTATTAGTGTTAATGATAATTTCCATATAGTGGGTAAATATTTGAAAATATTTGAGCCGTGCCATGGGAAAACCAACATAGTGGCTTTGCGACCAGCATGGATCCAGACCAGCCTGCGCATCCGCGCAGTCTGGTCAGGATCCATGCTGTTCGCTAACAGTTTCTCTAATTCCAATAGGCTTTAAAAGCGAACAGCATGGAGCCTGACCAGACTGCGCGGATGCGCAGGCTGGTCTGGATCCATGCTGGTCGCAAACCCACTATGTTGGTTTTCTCATGGCACGGCTCATTTCTTGATCATTAAAACTGTACATTTGTACATTAATATGCTTTGTGTACACTACAAAATAAAATGTACGATTGAATTCCACTATATTTTGTCGTGAGTAGAGAAGTGCATAGTCTTATATGGTGAGCTTTTGTGTACGTTGGATAATATCGGTTGCCCGTTCTTCCTTGCCGTCATTAACTCTAGAATCCGCATTTCTCAAACATGGACATAAAATGTATGGCACTAGGATCTCGATCAAGTTAGGTTATTAGCTAAAGAGGACAGTAAGGTCAAGAGTTGTGTCACTTGATTTAGAAGACATGCCATATTTGTCCATGCTTTTACTGTATCAGCTAAATTTAATCATGCTTAGATGGAATAGAGATGACCTCAGGATGGATTTTAGGTAAACTCAGACTGGTACTCACTTTATTTATCTATGAAAGCACACTAGCACCTTCATGTTTTCGCCAATCATAAGACGCGGCCCCTGGAGGGCGGCGATCGTTAGAATATGGTGAACATTTCTCACATAGAGTGACGTAGTGATTTTTTGAGAAATTCTGTCCTTGCAAAATATCAGAAACACGTGAAGTATGTAATGTATTTGCATGGAAAAAATACTATTACAGAACACTGAATAAAAGAGTTTTGAAAACCATTATTTAAACAAAAATTGTGCTTATGTATAATACCTTCTCCCTCAAAATCAAACATCAGCGGATATTCTGCTGATAGATATATCCTTCTCTTGCAACATCACAGCACAAGTAGAATACCCAGAAAGCGGATATGGTGCTATTGTATAATACCCTCCCCCCACCCACGCCACCATCACAATCACAGGTCGAGTGAAGTCTTCAGAAAAAATACGAGGGTCCTGCAAACAGTTTTGTCACTAATGTGCTTCCGTAGTTTTATCCCAGGTATTTTTAAAACGCTTCATTGCACTTGAATGGTGTGTCCAGTAGCTTACGATATCCGTTTACTTCGTGCAAATTGCTTTTTAAATGACCGAATTATTTCAAATTGAAATACATGCAGTCATATACACTGATCCATTTACTTGTCACATTGTAAAATGGATACGAAGACTGAAATTCGTAGCTATATTAAATGCCACATTAGGCTTGATATAGATTCAAAGCAGATAATTACAATAAGAAAGTCAGGAGTCTATCTTATACATGACAACGCGCGAGGTTGTTAAGTCTTTTTATGCCCCCGGCATTTACTGATGCGGGAGGCATATAGTGATTGTCCTGTCCGTCCGTCCGTTCGTCCGTCCGTACGAGGTTAACCAAATGGGACCGTTTCGTCTAGCATCAATACCCCTTACTAGAATGACTTGATACTAATGCAGATGTAACCAGTGACCATTCCTCACCTTCAGACATCACCTGACCTCAGTTTGACCTTGACCTTGACCTCATTTTGGACTTAGGTTGCTTTATATGGGCCATCTCTTGGTTAACCAAATGGGACCGTTCCGTCTAGCATCAATACCGCTTATAAGAATGAATTGATACTAATACAGATGTAACCTGTGACCATTCCTCATCTTCAAACATCACCTGACCTCAGCTTGACCTTGACCTTGACCTCATTTTGGACTTAGGTTGCTTTATATGGGCCATCTCTTGGTTAACCAAATGGGACCGTTTCGTCTAGCATCAATACCGCTTATAAGAATGAATTGATACTAATACAGATGTAACCTGTGACCATTCCTCATCTTCAAACATCACCTGACCTCAGCTTGACCTTGACCTTGACCTCATTTTGGACTTAGGTTGCTTTATATGGGCCATCTCTTGGTTAACCAAAGGAGACCGTTTCGTCTAGCATCAATACCGCTTACAAGAATGAATTGATACTAATGCAGATGTAACATGTGACCATTCCTCATCTTCAAACATCACCTGACCTCAGTTTGACCTTGACCTCGTTTTGGACTTAGGTTGCTTTGTATCGACAAGGATGCCACCGGGGACTTCAAGCGTTTATTGAACGCAGCTCCTTGTTTGGCTTCTGAAAAGGTGGAAACCATCCGCCATTTTCACCTGACCTGAGTCCCTGTGTCTTTTTTATATTTCCAAGACTTAAGAAAATGCTTTATGGAAAGAAATATAAGTCAAGAAATTCTCTTTTCAGCGCCATTTGTCAGTGTCTCAAACAGATACCAAAAGAAAACTATTTATCTGCTTTTCGCGATTGGGTAAAAAGGTTACAAAAATGTTTCAGTAAAGAGGGAACACTTTGAAGGTTCGTAATATAAATAATTTTGATAAAACGTAGCACTTAAAAAATCCAAACCCAATGGCAGAACTTATTGCACGACCTTCGTAATCATGTGAAGAATCTTTGGAAGCAAGACTTACTATATCTGTCTGTTAAGAATACAGTTACGATACCTCACATGTTGCAACGTAGTTTGATGTGGGAGAAATACCAGGGACATATCAAATATATGATGTGAATACATTAAAAATAATGCATATAGAACACTGTGTAAGAAACTGATATTTTTCTCAAATATACCCTGTTTACGTAACGGAGAAATCATTCTTCCGAAATATATATGCACCTAAAACATAACAGAATAGTGCAGTAGCTAATGGAACGAATGCTACAAAAGAAACTCTTTGTTAAATACCCTTTGATGTGATTTAACATATTCATTTCAAATAGATGTACATTAAGGTACATAAACATATTACATTTGTAGGGGTAGGCGTATAATGACACAACGACTCAAAGAATTCTTCTTCTATAATAATAATAATAATAATAATAATAATAATAATGATGATATTATTATTATAATTATTATAATACAACATATCGTCATGTCTGTGCAGTAACTCAATAAGTGCATATATATTATATAAGCACTTATTGAGTTATTGCGCTGACATGACGATATAACACTCTTTTTCATGCACATGTACATGTTCAAACGTGCTTTACAGAATACCTTCCAAAAATACAAACCATTACGAATTCAAAAGAAACTGCCTTTTTACATTAAACAAACATGAGTATAAAACATAGATATAACTGTTATATAATCAAACAAGACAGACATATATACATATTGAAAAGTTAAGCGAGTTCAGGTTAAAATACTGTTCGAGCTTTGAAATGGAAAAATGCGAAGTTTGCGAAGTGTTGTACAAAGAAATAGTTTTAGCAGGCTATTGAGAGCAGCCAGCGTATCGGCTCTGGCTTCCCCCACCTTGACTGGAATGGAGTTCCAAAATTTGGGAGCAGTGAACAAAAAGCCCTGATTGCAGCACACCAAGGATTTAGTCTTTTGCACAATCAATGACACAACGTTTCTTGTGCTCTTTTGTTTCTAACAGCTTCATACACTTATATCATATCCCTTAATATAGGCATGGGACTTATAGAGCCGTTAACCTTGTTCTGTACCCATAATTTCACTGGTAACCAATGTAGCTCCTTCAGTACGGGTATATGATAGTGACGGGACGTCCAAGTGATAGCATAGGTCATAGCTGCACGTAATTTATGTGTAACGGAAGTCCCAATGGCACATAATATTAGTTGAAGCAGATAAGGATATTCATTAGAATATAACGTAGTTGACATACATCCGTGCAGTCTGATAATGATCTGCACTGTTCGCTATTCAGTCAGTACCTTTTTGGTAAGCACCCGTTTTAACAATTAGTGGTACTGTCTAAAATTGAAGGATGGACAAGTTCATTATAGACATTTAGCAGTGTCAGGGTTAAGGCAGTGGACCCGTAAAGACTATCGGCAAATTACGTTACATACGGGCATTCTTTGAGAACTGTCTATAGGTCAGAAATAAAACGAGAATACTTGATCACACGGAAATTACCGGGTGTTATTGTGAGTCCACTACCTTAATTAAAATGCATTTCAGTATGCGTTAGGACATAAGTTAGAATGGTAGGTTAAACACAGTAATAGATGAACCAATCATGAAATCATCATTCTCAACAACGTGCTTCCAAGCTTCACCATTGTTTTAGAGCTTAATGCCTTCCACACTAAACGTCAGTATATATATTTTTTTTGAAACATCTGTAAAAATATCAATATACTAATTATAATAGATATCGAGAATATTTTGATAATTATTCAAGTCTGGTGCTAAAATATATTTTTTGTTAGAAACATAACATGAAGATTGTAATTCGTAACGTGAGAGCAACTTTGCTGCATATTTTGTAGACTACATGCATTTGTGTTTTTATTCTAGGTAAAAGTTGCTAAATCAACTGTGTTTCTACATTTTACAATTAACAACAAATGAAAGTACATTTTTGTACACATGCACTTTATAAATTACGAATGAGAATGACATACAACTGAAAATATGTAAAATGCTATTTTTGTATTGTGTTTATTGTCGTTATGTTTCCATATAATTCAATGAAACTTTGCTTGTTTATAACACATAACAACTTTAAAGAGTCAACATTTTACATTTTACAAATTTCTCATTCTCAAGTCCATGAAATTCTAAATTTAAAACCCGGAATATTACTGGATACGTGTTCTGGACAAAACGTGGGATTATTATCAATAATCTAATGGATGACCAGAGATCTCTAGTCTGTCTTGTTAATGACCACACAGAACATAATATCAGAATTCTATATAGAAGGTTCGATGATCAAGATGAATTTATCATGCATTCTTGAAAATGAATGACCGATTATGCTGTTTTATGTATAGGGACTTATATAAATCTCTAAAGAAAAGATATTTTGCTACGAATATTCCAGAAACGTTTTGACAGATAGTCAATTTTTCTTGGACATTGATGTCCATGTGTGGACACGCGACTAAATCAACGGTCATTGTAAGTTGATGGATGGGATAAAATGCCCCTATCCTTACATTTAGCCTGCCATGCTAAATTACCGCAAATAATGTAATAAAATTCGGATGACGACACGAAATCCAAGGATTAGCTCTTATTTTTTTTTGTCAGTGTAGTTCTTTTTTTTTGTAAGATGAAAAGGTCATCAGACTATACTTCGTACTAAATCTACCTTCAAATGTGATTTTGCGCATTCCTTTTTTCTCCAAAGTCACAAAATATGATTAATACTTTTTTCCTGTTCGTTTTAAAATATTGTTGTCTACTAAATTATTTGTATTTCAGAAAGTAACTTTATAGGAATTGTTCACAACATTTTTGCCATCTTTCAAACCAAGGTATTATCAATAAATGTATTCTACGTCATTTTCGACGCTAAATATACAGGTAAATACCTTAAATTCCCTATAACTGATCTTTACAAATTTTCCATCTGAGGTACAAATAATATCAAAATTAACTGGGAAATGAGTGATTGATTACGACGCATCTGAACGGAAAATCGTGTTTTATTTGCCAACAAATCACGCAAAACTAAAATCTATTTCCATTCTTTCACGTTGGGAAGGAATACTAATCTGGAATAAAATGCGGGAGTAAACCGGAATAGCCAAAAGTATGTCATTTTGCAAAACGTGTTCTAATCGACAAGACAATACCCGGTGAAACTTCTTTGTTTATATAAAAGAAAACCTTAAAAGTGTTAGGATATACAGTTATCATACCGTAATTACCGATTACAGGATTTTATTACATGCTTTTCTGTGAATTATATAAATATTAGAGTGAATTGTATCTGGTATTTTCACCGTGAAAAAATATCAAAGATATTTTTTAATAAGTAAGAAACTTTAAAATGAGTAAATTTAGTCAAAACATGAAATAAAAAAGAAAATTTGTTTTACATGTAAAATCAAAATATTTTTCACTCATGAACACCATATCTCACATATTCACTCGTATCTATGCAACTCGTGAAAATATTGCATCTGGTGTTCACTCGTGAAAGATATTTCAATCGTACACTGAAACAAACGAAGATTCTCTAAATATCATTGGCGGTAAACGTTCCTGTCTTTTAGTTTTTGCACCGTTGATTTTTTTCTATGAAAAGAAATTGCAATTACAGTGGTGGGCATCAGACAGCCAATACAGTAATAATACATTATGTATAAATTAAGTAACACTTTATTGAGATATACACAAAAAGTACGTTTTTTTCAAATCTTCATTAAATACGATTCAAAAAGTCGACGCGACATCTTAACATTATCATTGTTATTATTGTTATTATTATTATTATTGTTGTTATTAAACCTCTTTTTTGTATAAAGCACCTTTTCCGTGTAATTAAAACAGCTATTAAAATCAAACATTCCAGTAAGATGTATCCATAAAACAAAAAAATATAACGAATTAAGACATATGCTATCAAATACAAGATTCACTTTGTAAATTGTTGCACAGGACTAGCGGTGTATAGGCATCTCTAACCCATACTTTCCATAGTCCGGGAAGTCTTTTGCACAACTAATGACAAGATACGTTCAGATTTAGATTCCTTAACGACCTGTAACTTCTAGCATTCCATATGTAGAATGTTGAATTGTGTAATAATTTTGTATCTCACGGGTATCTAAACGGAGCTCTTCAGTATAGGAGTGACTTAACGGGACGTCCAGGTTATAATGTGGGCTGTCTTATTCTTGACGTGTTGCAGTTTGTGCAATGTAGAGTTATGTCGCATCATTATAATCCAGTTGTGAGTTTACAAGACTGTTCACAACGGATTATGTGACATCACTGGTAATATTCTGATGTGACATACCCTACGAAGATGAACATATCCATTCCTGCGAAAACTTGACCTGATAATCTATTTCCATATTAGACTCTAAGTGTAAGCCATGCCTTTACATAGACTATAAACAATAAATGCCCTAAGATAGATCCCTGTGGAACAACATCATTCTTTTCTATCGATTCAGAGCGTAAATCATTTACGCTATTTGCTTTCTGTTTGAAATATATAGAACTGGTTGTTTTCTGTACTTTGCCTAAACATTTATGACTGTCTTTATCTTTTAAGTTCGTTATCTATTAATAGGCAAATTATTGAATATTTTTTAGATTAAGCGCGTTTTACACATCTAAATATATCTAGTACATATTAATAGAAGAAATGTTTTAATACGTTTAACATTTGCGTGTTTATTTTATATATTTTCTATGTAATTTTGTAACCCAAATCCTCAAGTTGAGTATTTCCAGGAAAAAGTAGACAGAAAAAAACTATGTACATATAAATTATTTACAATACATTTCCAGTTGTCAACGAAGACTGTTTCAGTATAAAATTGCGGTTGTCCTGGACTTTTTTCCCAGACATTTGATTAAGGGCACGCAAGCTATTTTGTGGAACATATAATTTGGTGTTTAAGCAAACTAGTCTTGTATCCATTAGTTTACCGTCTCCTAGACAATAAAACATCAATTATTGCCGATTAAAGGAACATCATGTCATCAACCCCTTCATTAGGGTCGGAAGATGTTCTGAACTAAATTTACCTAAACACATGTTTCTCCGTTGAAAACATTGATTCCCTTAATATTGGACTTAACTTGCAGACGAACATCACTTTTCATCATTTTACAAAAAGTAGAGAATGAATGGTCATTAATTTCACACGAACACGTGCGCACGTGCTGACGTTCGTCCAACGTAACAAAACGAATACGATTCTTTGAGGAAGAAAACTTATGAATTGTTCACTTCTCCGTCACGAATGCAAATTGTAGACCCCATGGGATGAAACCAAAATGAAAATATCTATCAAATTTATTATAAAATGCTTAATTCCGAACACAACAAAATATTTCATTTGACAATATAGTGTTCAAGAAATGCAGATAAAATATTGGCAGCATATCATTTTCACTTCCTTTTGATTTTGGATGAGATCATGCGATATTTTCCCATTATATTTGTCGATCCTAGGTCCAATGTTATTTACTACTTACTTGAATAGACTCAAGTCTATGTGTGTACAGTTGTATACTATGCTTCCAAAGTATACTCAGACATGTTCGACTAACCTTCACATCAGTGGTCTAAAAGTTACGTGGGCTGGTCGTAATAAGTCCCCCCACCCCCCTCATAGGCCTTTGCTAGTAACTAGTTTATCATGACACCAGTTTTAGTGCAACATGAATATGTGTTACTGTTTTAGATTATAAAGGCAATTATAAACATATTTTCATCTTTATTTAATTTAGTGTCACGTAGGATCCACAGATGACATGAGCTACCAAGCACCCAGTTAAAGATATGACCTGGGCTTATTTTACTTTGAATACCGAGTTTCCAGCGAGGGAAGATATTAGTATCATTTTCACGTCTTTGGTAAGTCGCCACCACGTATCGATCCCCGACCTCCCGTGCTCAAAGTTGGAGACCCTACAAGTTACCTGTTGATGCAGTAGTAACTGTGACAATGCATGTGAATACTTTCCCAAGGATGAGACATAGCATCCGTTTAATTGTTTCTTACCCATTCACAAAGCATTCGTTTAATTGTTTCTTACTCCTTCATCTATAAAGATGACAGATGGAAACACGCAGAGGAAAAAAGAATATTTACGAGAATGTAATCTTTCATTTTCTAATGACAATGATGAAATCATCTCAAGTTATTATTTGCATTAATGGCACAAATAAATGATCATCAGAGTGTAGAATTGAAAACAAGGGAAGGTCTGACTTAAGGGTGATCGGGATGTATTGTCTAACAGAAATGTCATTTGTAGTGGATCTCCCCTAGGAATGATTTGGAATTAGAATTAGTTCATACAGAAGTCGAATGTCTTCAAGCTGACAATTATGTCGATGCGGAAAGGTGATAATTTGTTCAAAACTTTAAACTGGTACACTCCTATTATTGCTATGGAAATGGTTTTACATTTTATATCAAATATTTATATAATGGAAACGTTTCACTAGGGAAATGATACGTGTCGTTGTCGGTAATGGCAGTTCTTTGATCGTGATATTCATAAAATATTTGATTTGTTTGAAAGACTATAACTCATCATTTGCGAAAGATATAGTGCAACTAAATGACTTGAGCAACACGTTTGTCTCATTTCTGCTATGCATATATCGAACTTAAAGTCGAAATGAAATCCAATTTGCTCGCACATTCAAAAGAAGGTTTGTAGTCTTCATACATTTTCCTACTTGGGCCTCGGTTACATACATAAGGTTTGAAGATGCGAGGTGTAGTTTGGGCTTGTATAAAAAGAAGCACTGTAATTAACTTTACTGTGCTAGAGGATTTGTTGTGAAATGTGTACGCTCGGCTGTACTATTAGGCGTTTTACCGTACTGAATTGATCTAGTGTAGTTTTGTTTATTTATTCATATACATTTTCTCTACTGATATATGTAATATCTTTATATATATTGCAGTCTTATAGTTATTGATCTGTTTTTCATCATGCCTATACTTTATTTAGCAACATGAAAACATCGAAGGCAAGGCATGCGCTTTGATTATTTCGCAACAAGTACGTTGGCCTAACAGACTGGTGCCTTTACGTCACATATAATAAAATGATTGGACACCAGAATCTCTGATTATAAAACGGAATTTGGAGAACAATCTTAGAATAAAAGCTTGACATTTGACAATACAGAATCAACCATTTTGAATCGGGTCTACAAAGTCTTGTCCTAGACCGAGAATGCAACATTTGATTTGGTCATTTTTAACCCCGTGCTGACTAACTAATCATTATTAATGCTGGTATCTTTTAGCTGGTTCCCAAACACTATTTCAATACACCTCTGCATGTATTGTCCGCTAATTGTTACATTATCTGCTATATGTTAAATTTTATTTGAGACGTGTCTTTATATTATGCATTGCATTTAGCTGTGAATATTATTAACGTGAAACACAAGAGGGTATATATAGCTCGTCTTGACTCATATTGCCAAATTTCAGCGGTGAATGTAGGGATCTTTAGATACAATAACGTCAATTAAAGTGACGTTAAAGCTCGTCTTGTTTGCGTTACGCACTTCCCTTGTCCCGCTGTGCAAGTCTTAAGATTTAAATCTAAGTGGAAATTTCCAAGAAAGCACACAGCACAGCAAGGCCAAACATCGATAAGTTTTACAGAAAAGGTAGAAAACAGTATGTTACAAATTTCTCGGACTAGTTAAAAGTATTATGTTATACCATTTGCACAATATGTAGCTTTCGTACATTCTGTTTGGGATGCTTTTCAGATTGTTACATATTGTCAAACTCAAACATGTAGTGTGGACTTTAAAGGTGGTCAATCACATTTAAACAACATTTAATGACATTTTTTACTTTTTGTATATTCTGGTAGAGAATTATTTAAGGAACAAAAAGACCGATTACATAAAGTTAGATTCCTATTTGAAAAGTATATTTTATTATTATATAAAATTTTGTAATTACTTCCCTTTAATATGAAAGTATATAAAAAGCTGGGTATTTCTTTTTATTTCGATACAATGTCTAGTTTTACATTGCATTTGATAGACATATCAACTATTGAACAATCTGAACCAAAATGCAAGTTTAAAAGCTGTGTGTAGCTTCTGAATTCATTTATTTCCAATCTATCTTGGTTGCGCAACCAAGATAGGCAAAGGGAGGTAATAATAATTTTTCAAACTTGCGTTTCTAATGAATTCCATCTAAATACATAATTTTAATGCAAATATTTTACAAATATATTACAATATGTCTAATATTTATACATTTCCTTAGGCAAAATCTGTTTATCAAATTTATACTTATGATAAAATAACTCTATCTTGGTTGGGCAACCAGGATAGGAAAATGAAATTTTAAAAATACCTCCAGTGAAAGTCTAATTTGTATTAAGTGTTAAGTGAACATAAATGAGTGTAAATGATCAGATGTTAAAGTTTCGAACAAATCCGTTACATGGCCAAAATCTGATTATCCACCTTTAACTTTTTTTTATTAGTTCTCTTCAAGAAAATCGTTCATCTTTTTGATTTCGCTGTTCTATTTGACACCGATTAAGCTTCTGTTATTAACTATATTTAAAAATAGATTGCTGACGTTTCTATGTTCATAATGGACTATCTTTCTATCAACATGTATCTTACACGCGCAATCTAACCAAGATGGACAAACTGGACTTTTGATTCTATTAAAACGTTTGTAGAAGTTTTGTTCTTTCCTCCAATCAATGAAAATTGTAACAGAGTTTTATCAATATTCTTTGAATTCTTTTTATCAAATTTGCAATTATAATTTAACATTTTTGTTGGCCAAACAGGGCCAAGTTGTTCGAAACTTTAACCGGCTGTTAAATTAACGGCCTGTTAAATTTTGATTCAAAATACAAGACATGATGGAAACCACTCGTAGGATTTTTTAATTTTACTGTAAAGACATTTTAGTGTTCATAACTCTTAAATTATAATAGGTTTCACTAAGTCTTCTAAAATGTCGAAATGTAACTCTAAAAGTTAATCGGCCGTTAGCTTAATCGCCTGTTAAAGTTTCGAACAACTGGGCCCTGGTTGCAATTATCAAAGTTTAAAAAAAATCCTGTTTTTAAATGACAATTCTAAATATGCTCTGATAATTCACAGCACCATACAGATTCAATTCCAAACGTTTTTTTTTTCCAAACCAGTCCGTAATGTGCATAAAAGCTGAATAAGCATCTTTAAAGGACGTTTCTTTCGTGACAAAGATAAACTTTTTCTTCCATGGGAAGTAATAAAAAACTTAGGTCGCAGTCAATGTAGTTTTAAGTAAATGTTTAGATTTAATTTTAGAACTAATCATATCTTTATTTTGCTCTGTTTTCAGCGAAATGATTTTCCCATTCAACTGAACAGGAAGCATTAATGTTCTGTTGAAACAAAATATAGTATTCATTCTTTGTTCAATGTGGTAATTGTGTAAAATTACTTCTTTTCATTTGTAATTAACAATCATCAAATATTTGCAGAACAATTTCTACGCTTATTTTTCAGTTAGCAATTCATTCAGTGCCAACATTTCCTTTTTGTTTTAATCTTAAACAAATCAGCAGGAGTCATTTAATTAACGACGCCATTACTGAATTAAAGCTGTTCATTTAAACGTTCTACTTCCGGTGGCGCATTCAGACAAGTGCGCATTACAGGAAATTAAGTTGATTCAGCACGTTTTTGTTCAATTTCATGTCCAATTCGTTGTACACCGATCGGGATTAATCGGCTAACGAATGCTTAGACGTATAAAATCAATGTTATCTTAACTGAAACATATGTTTACTTGACGGACCGCCTCTGTCAGAACGTTACTAATCACTAGTTCCATGACAATGTACCATTTTGTAGACGCTTGATTACTGTTTTAGTGTCTCGAGGACAGAGAAGAATGACTCCTGGGAGTTTTGATTATTCTGGACCAAATTGCATGTTGGTCTAAGTTGCTTCCGGGAGTTAGTTTTGCTATTTGGCGTGGACCATTAATAAACACTGATACCATAGTCACGGTAAAATGAGACTTTGAATCTTCGAAGCTGTAAGTAGCCCCGTCCGTATTACTTTGACTAACATTTATTCAATGTCCAGTAGATTTTATTATTTTGACAAAGATATTTTATTATTGAAAATGCACTCTTTGTCTTCAAAATTTGTACATTTATCTTATTTACTAAAAAGAAGTCAAGCTCTTTCTAGCAAAAGTAGTTAGATCGGTTATTTTTACAGGAAATAACCAATGATCGACTTTTGGTATCGTATTCATTTTGGGTGGACAATTTACCGTAAAATGCAAGCTAAAAGTTGAGAGTGCCAGCTGAATTTTAGGCAATCTGTTGTCATTCTCACTGTGAAATATTGGTTAAAAAGGTGATAACCAACTGTAATAAAAAAGAGGTGACGATCTAAGTACTATATCAATCCATCCGGGGACAATCACCCATGAAACACAAGCTAAATTTGACTATGTCATACAATTCACAATACAAATAATCAGTGCCATACTTTTAGAAAATGTAAGACTTTCTTGTTAAAATGTGTGTGCTACAGTCTAAAATCCTTGTGTAGAACATTGGACACAAAACAGCTGAAAATCAAATATCTTGACTTTTTTCCTGGATAAAGAAAATGCGCTATGCCTAGCGGGGTGGCATTTGAAAATAATTTTCAAAGTGGTGCTCATAAATTAGCTTCTAATTTCGATTCTTCGATTCTGTTTTGATCCATGTAGCTGAAACAGTGTCACACCCTGTGTGTTGGCGTCCAGTTTTGATCGATGTAGCTGAAACAGTATCACACCCTTTGTGTTGGCGTCAAGTTTTGATCGATGTAGCTAAAACAGTATCACACCCTGTGTGTTGGCGTCAAGTTTTGATCGAAGTTTTGATCGATGTAGCTGAAACAGTATCACACCCTGTGTGTTGGCGTCAAGTTTTGATCGATGTAGCTGAAACAGTATCGCACCCTGTGTGTTGGCGTGAAGTTTTGATCGATGTAGCTGAAACAGTATCGCACCCTGTGTGTTGGCGTGAAGTTTTGATCGATGTAGCTGAAACAGTATCACACCCTGTTTGTTGGCGTCAAGTTTTGATCGATGTAGCTGAAACAGTATCACACCCTGTGTGTTGTCGTCATATCAAGGTTACGCAAAGAAAGTCCTTTGCAGATGTGCATAAAATATTTCATCATTTATACAAACCAACAACATTATTATTATTACAGACTGTCCACAGAAATCCTTCACTAATTACCTACTTGTCAAGATTTCTGATGTACAATCTCAGTCTTGGAAAGAATACATGTTATTCTAAACCAATCAGATTGTTTCTGTCAATTTGCTGATGGTAGTCAAGTCTAAGAATAGAAAAATTGACAAGCTGGAATAATAATCATGGGCGTAGGAGCGAGTTTAACTTTGGGGGGGGGGGGGGGCAAACCTTTTCGTACAGCGGGGGGGGGGGGGGGGGCAGTATCCCTGGTGTATTAGTCATATCAAAGCCTCAAAGCCTTGTACAGGGGCCAAATGGGCCATAGGCCCCCTCAAGCCTCTATGTTTTAGCAATCATTGAGTTATTCTAATGATACACATATGACTAGGCACTAAACTGTCTTAATCAGTCATATTATATATTGTTCTAATTAAGTGTGCCATTTTTTACATTCTTCTGTTGAAGTCCTGGACATACAATCAATTAGCGCTGCATTTGTCTAATTGTGATATAAAGTTGTGGAAATATCACTTCCCTTCAATGGACAATGAAAAACAAAAAAATACATAACGTTTACATGCGTAAACAGGTTAGGCCTACATAGATTTTGCAGACGCTCAAGCCGGAACTGTAGTGATTGCGCTCAATGATATATTATTTTTATAAAATGTATCAAACAATCCTTGGCGTGGCGCGTACAGAATTTAATTCCTCGCACTACGGAAAGAGACAAGTCAGAATACAAGGGAAGGCCAAATGCAAATCAGAACTCAGGTTGAAAAGAATTATATGATGCTATGTAAATGTTATATTAGACTGCAAGTTATATCTCTTTTTCAAAATATTTGGGGGGCGGGAGGGGGGGGGGGGCAAACTATAGTTTGACCCCCCCTCTCCTAGCTTTGTGGGGGGGCCTGGCCCCCGCTGGCCCCCCCCCCCCTGCTCCTACGCCTATGATAATAGTGTTCCAGGTGTATATGAGTGTGGAAATATTTAATGCTTATGTACATAAGACTTTTTCCTCATAACTTCTATTTGCCGCACACACGCAGGGGGTGATACTTAGTTTAGCTACAGCGAATAGTTTACCGTTGATTGTTGTACTTCCATCAAACCACCGTGCAAAACAGTGCTTTGTTTGACAGATTATTTTTTTCCTACTGAACGATGTATAAAATATAGAAATTGGGGTGGACTTGTAAAAAAATGTTGGATTATCAGATGGGTGTAAATTTTTGAAGTTGCCCTTGTATTTCATTGAAGTATGGACCCCTCCCCCCACTCCCGCTAAGAAAAGAAAATTACGCCCCTCCGCTTCTCAAAATAGATATTCAGTTTCATTAATGCGGTAGAAAAAATGAAGTTCATATATCATAAAATAGAAATAACTAAAGGTTATCTAGTAGGAAGCCAGACTACTAAACTGCAAGTTTTACACAATCTCATACGTATAACGTAAATAAGATAAAGAAATACTATAAACAAATACAAACACATTACAGAAATGAAACGTATACTGATGAGCAGACAAACTGTAAAACTTAAATAAATGTTCTTGATTCTTTCCTTCCTTATTACAAAAAGGTAGCATTAAAACGAACAGTCCTATCAATTTTCTATTTTCAACATTGCACACATTTCTTTCTACACAGACAACTGCAAATAACTGTCAAATCTCAAGTTCTGTTTATTTTCCTCTAAATTTATCAGGCCACTTTCCACTAAGGCAATGGTACAAAAAGCCTGACATTACACTTACACGCAGCTATTATCTGTCACTGAGCCATAAAATTAAGGAAAACAAGGACTATTTTCTTTCGTAAAAACAAGGAACGACAAAAAATGAGCAAGTCAGACAGAAACAACAAAACAGTATCAGTTTTGTCTCTAGGTCAATTATGTTGTTCGTTTATATGCTTTATATGTGTTTTTTACTGATAATATTTTTTTGACAAAATTAAATATTTAGGCGTATTTGAAACGCGTTCTTATTACGGAAACGTAGAAGGAATAGGTTAAATGACGGATTCAGATACATTCAAGAGTATTTTCATTATTTGTTATTGTAATATCTTGCTGAAATCACGTGAGAGGAGGTATATGCCTTGCATTTTTGTAGTAACTTTTTCATGAAATATTTCTTGGAAACTTGGGTCATATTATCAGATCTTATTGTTTGGCTGTGTAGGGAAAGAAGCTCACATTTTCAAAGATAGAAAACATTGATAAAATAAAGCCTAGACATTGATTTCTTAGTCATTCAAATAGCCAAAATTTATTTTATCATTTTACATAAAGTTTTGTTTTCACTTTGAGATTTTTTGTGCCTTTGTTGGCAAAGAATGACAACTCTTGTTTCGGTATTTATAGCGTGTACTTACTGGCACAAATATCTGTTAATTTACACAGTTTAATATTTCTTTTCACAGCAAAGACAATATGGATCTATATGCGTCCGTGTTTGATTTACATAAGGTGTTTTTGTAAACAGAATAAATGATAAAGTGGAATATCTTCCAATATTTTATGATGGTGATTCTATATATTTGCTTGAAACAGACTTTCGCATTTGCGAACATCCAAATGGAGTGTATCATACGTCATCATACAAATTACTATATTGCATATTACAAATTCTATTAACCTAGATGTGTATAATAAATGTTGCTGCTCGACATTTGAGTTGGCCACATATTTTGAGAAAAACATTCAAACAGCACCAAATCATAGAAGGAAAAGATTGTTTTATATGAAAATTGAACAGCATAGAAAACATGTATATTGATCTAAAAATCAGTTGTCAATTCACTGTCGATTATCAATTTACTGATATATACATTGAATTCCGGAAAAGGACTGCATAAATGGACCACCCTTTCGGTCAGTTCATCGCTTTTAAAAATGCACCATTTTCAATGAACTGTTAATTACATTAGCAGTAATGTTCCAGTGTTGAAAATTCTCGTAACTAGGTGGAACATAGTTTTCAACAATTGTTTATTTTTATTTCTTTACAAATATCATTGAATTTTGAAGGAGGACAACTTTTTCATAATATTTTAAATATGAAGTCATACGGGACAGTAAGGTAGAACATATATGGATGTGCATATCTTGGGGACATGTTCCAGTTCGATGTATGGCCCTAGGTTTGTCAATTTATTTGACGTTTTAGCCACTTCTGGTGTATAATAGGATGGATTTCCTCCAAACCTTAATGGAGTGATCAGTTCCTTGTCTTATTATGCATTATCGGCATGTTCTGGTTCACTGATTTTCAGGGGAGTTATGGTCAAATTTTACGATATTGGCAACTTCTTTTACAACATTAGGTAGCTTTTCACCAAACATTTTAGGAGCTGTCAGTGCCAGTCCTAGTTATAAACATCATCGGCACGTTCAGGTTCAGTGATTTTCAGCAGAGTTATGGCTCTTGATTTGTCATATTTTACAGTGTTTCACTACTTGCTGTATACAATTAGGCTGGCTTTCACCAAAACGTCACGATTGATATTTTCGTCATGTTCTGATTAAATCATTTTTAGAGCCATGAATTTTGATTTGTCAGTCCTTTGAGGTGTTCTACTTCTCTGATTGCAGTGGTTTGAATTCCATCAAACTTCACAGAAGTTACCGCTGCCGAGCCTTGTTGTGTATATCGTTGAAATGTTATTGATCTGTGATTTTCCCTGGAGTAATGACCCTTAACCCTTAGCCTGCTGCAGGCGAATTTCACAGCCTTTGCAAACAGCTTGGAACCAGATCAGACGCCGATTAAATCGGCGTCTGATCAGGTTCCAAGCTGTTTGCTACTCTGACAATATTTCTTCCAATTTTGGAGCAAATTGAATGAACTTTACAATTTTAGCAGACGACATTTCCAGCAGATGACAATTTATCTAGCATGCTAAAGGTTAATTTGTGACAGTTTACTATTTATGCATGGTAAGTCGTGGGAGACGTACGTTTACGTGAAAAACAACCTCTAGCTACAAATTACATTCACTCAAATGCGAAATTTGACTTGTATTCATATACAAGTATGTGTATAAACTGCATATTAAAACTTATAGATATATCACATTATTCTCGATTTAAAACAATGATGGAACATAGTAACTATGATACATTTTCGATAACTGGTCAATTAATGTGAGAAATTTATTAAATGAACTTTTGGTTTATTCTTTGTGGTACTATGAGAGAATATCTGAAACAACTGTTAATGCAGTAGTTCCGAGAATTTATGACCAATGTCTTACAGAAATGGTTGGCTGAACTTGACTCATCGAATAAACTAGATAATAAAAACAATTTAAGTTGAATTTGTTCAAGAAAATTATCTAATCATGATAAACCATGTTCATAATTTAGGGATAGAAGAATGTCGTTATAGAAGTATGTACTTGTTTCAATTTCTTTTGGTACGTCCATTATATAGCGATTGTCATACATTTCAATTCGCCTCTGTAAAGCAAAATGATGCCAAAAATATTTTGACTTGATTTGATTTATTCTCGAAGCACATTTTATCAATGATTATAATAAATTTTGGGCAACCTCTATTAGCTCTGGAAATAATTTCAGTTTTATCCAGTAAAGATATGACAGTTGTGTATAACGTAATTGTTGAACAGCCTCCTATAGTTTTGTATAGAATGGTCATATACTTGTAGCGTTGTTTTAATAACATATTGTAAGGAAATGTACACATTGGCGATATAGCACTAATTTGTTTACCATACGGTATCAAAATGAAAAAGTCAATCTTGTCGTGAAGTTTACATCACACACACAAAAATGCGCACTTGCGATCTTATTATCTTACTTATCATTACTTTTCCTTTCCAACCTTTACTCCTACTTTCTTTTCTTTCTTTTTCGATAGGTCACTTTAGACTATGGATTGCCTCGCCCTATAGTATATTCAGTCCGGGTATTACTTAATGTCTGTAGTTTTAATCTTATATAGGGAGAGGGTAGGGCTTTTTGTTGGACTTCAGATGAAGACAAAGGGTCTAAGGCGCTTTACAACTTTTGAGCTGATAACCTGGACGGCTTTGATTCTTCTTCTAGCGGGCGATGTTCACGAGAAACCAGGACCTAGCTCAAACGGTAGTCAGCCTTCTTCTTCATTGTCGTCATCTTCTTTGTCGTCTACTTTTGATATCGTAGATGGTTTTAAGAAGTCATTATCTTTAGTACATTATAATGTTCAGAGTTTTTTCCATAAACGAGATATATTACAAGGAGAACTCCAGCATTTCGATGTCATCTCTTTTACTGAAACTTGGTTAAGTAATGACGATGAGTCTGATTGTATCACGTTTGATAATTATGCTGCACCTTTCCGAAAGGACAGACCAGGTGACACCCATGGCATCGTTCTTGTTTATGTTAAAAGACATATCCCTGCTATCAGGAGACCTGATCTAGAGATTGCTGCAGTGGAATGTTTATTGATTGAACTTAGAATCATGCGTAAAAAATTCTTTATGGTACATTTTATCGCCCTTCAAACTCACCCCCCTTCTTTTGTCAAACATAGAAAACTCTATTGGCCTTGCCTTTGACACAAACATCAATAGTGTAATCGTCACAGGTGACTTTAATTTAGATATGTTAAAACCGGCAACACATAGAAAACTAAACGACATGGCATACAACATGAACCAGCTCATAAAACATCTCACTCTCTTATTGACCTTTTTCTGGTATCCTCTGCATGTAGTGTTTACACATCTGGAGTAGGAGATCCCTTTCTTGACCAGAATCCTAGATTACATTGCCCCGTCTATTGTTGTCTTAATTGCTCCAAACCTAATTCGAAAAAGTATAAGCGCAATATATGGCAATTCGACCAGGGGGGTTAAGACAACCTGAGAAGAGAAGCAGCATCTATTTATTGGGACTCCCTAGCTGATGATGATATTAATACATATGTAGAAAGTATTACTGATACAATTCTATCTGTATCTAAAAAGCACATTCCAAACAAAATAGCAACAATAAGACAATCAGACCCTGCATGGATGCATAACGACATACGAAAACATATAAGAAAGAGAAAGAGACCTTATGACAAGGCCAAACGAACCCAAAATAAACATCACTGGAACATTTACAAACAAATAAGAAACAAAACTACACAATTATTACGAAATGCAAAAACACAACTTTCAGAAAAATTATCAAATAAACTACAGACTGAAAATCTTAAAACATCCGACTATTGGAAGATACTAAAACAGTTTATATCACTATCCAAAAACACATCAGTTCTACTACTAAATGACAATGGTACTCTTGTAACAGAAGATACAGATAAAGCAAACTTGCTTAACAATTTCTTTCAGTCCCAAACACTACTAAATGACAATAACAAAACACTGCCACACATGCAAACAAATACAAACCATCCAAAACTTGATTCAGTTATCATCACAGAGGAAGAAAGAAACAAACACTCAAATTACTCACAGTAGGTAAAGCTGCAGGACCTGATAACGTGAACAACAGAATCCTGAAGGAACTCTCACAGGAACGTGCAAGACCACTTTGTCAGCTTTTTAACATATCTATTAACACTGGTCAAATGCCATCCCAATGGAAATTAGCACATGTATGTGCTGTTAAGAAAAATGACCCACAGCCAGTTTCAAACTACAGACCTATATCGCTTCTAAGCACAATCAGCAAAGTACCAGAAAAAATCATTCATAAGCATATTTTTAACTTCCTTTCAGCAACACTCTCCAATCTGGATTTGTTCCCAATGACTCAACTACCAACGAACTTGTTTCTATATATAATACTTTTTGCCGAGCATTAGATGAAGGTAAAGACGTCCGAGCAGTTTCTTATGGTATATCCGAAGCTTTTGACCGCGTATGGCACAAAGGTCTTTTGTTCAGCTGGAATCTGCAGGTGTATCTGGATGCCTGTTAAAATGGTTTCGTGACTATTTATCGGAGAGAAAGCAGAAAGGTGTTCTTCCTGGAGGTTCTTCTCAAACGGTTTGTATCTCAGCAGGTGTGCCACAAGGTTCTATCCTTGGTCCTCTTCTTTTCATCGTCTTTATTAATGACATTGTTCTCAATATCAGTTCAACTATCAGACTCTTTGCTGATGAAACAAGCTTGTACATTGTTGTTGACAACACGGTCACTGCAGCCGAAACCCTAAATTCAGTCCTCATGAAAATAGAAGAGTGGGCAAATGAGTGGTTTGTCGACTTCAACCCTAAAAAAACAGAATCTCTTCTTATTTCACGTAAAATTAACAAACCCCTGCATCCTCCTTTGTATATGCATGGTGTTCCAGTCTCACAAGCATCTTGGAGTTGCATTTTCAAACGACGGAAACTGGCACGAACATACAGATAGTATCAAAGAAAAGGCATGGAAACGAATCAACATAATGAGAACCTGAAAACTTATTCTTGACCGCAAGTCTCTTGAAACTATCTATTTGTATTTTATACGGCCTCTTCTGGAGTATTCCGATGTCGTTTGGGATAATATAACCCAGCACGATGAATTTGAACTTGAGAAAATCCAACTTGAAGCATGCAGAATTATCACAGGAGCCACCAAACTTGTTTCTTTTGCCAATCTTTATAAAGAGACTGGCTTCCAACCCCTTAAAGTCAGAAGGCAAAAACATAAACTCACTCTTTTCTACAAAATGAAAAATCATTTAACTTCACAGTAAATTTCTTCATTGGTACCTGAAACTGTTGCACAAACATCCGTATACAATCTTAGAAATGCCGGTGATTCCAGAAACCTGCTTTGTCACACTCAGCTCTTTGCTAACTCCATTCTGCCATCAACTGTCATTGACTGGAACCAACTTCCGTTAGAACACAGAAATTCTCCAACATTAAGTATCTTCAAAAGACAACTTTATTCTGATGTATTGAAAGTCCCAAGTCATTATTATGTAGGAGAACGTAAATTCCAGATTCTTCATGGCAGACTTAGGACACATTGTAGCTCTCTTAATGAACATCTATTCTCAAAAAATATTGTAAACAGCCCACTTTGTGTGTGGTGAGGCGGAAAATATTCACCATTTCTTTTTCAGCTGTCCCAATTATCAAAGAGAGCGCATAGAACTACTAAACTATATGAGCCGCGCCATGAGAAAACCAACATAGTGGCTTTGCGACCAGCATGGATCCAGACCAGCCTGCGCATCCGCGCAGTCTGGTCAGGATCCATGCTGTTCACTAACAGTTCCTCTAATTGCAATAGACTTTGGAAGCGAGGATGCGCAGGCTGGTCTGGATCCATGCTGGTCGCAAATCCACTATGTTGGTTTTCTCATGGCACGGCTCATATTAGGCCAATAACCAATGTTACACTTAATACACTGTTACATGGCGATTCCTCAGTTACAAGCACATTTAATAACTCCATATTTCTACATGTACATAAATATATACAGAAGACAAAGAGATTCGATATATAATTCTTTTATTTATTTATTTATTGAACACTAATAGCTGTAATAATGATAGCTTTGTATTCCAGGTTCTTTGTCAGTTTAGCCCTTCCACATAGCTTTAATGAAAGTCCTAAAACTCCATGTGTCTAAAGTGGCATTCCTGACCTATCAACCTCATTTCGTCTATTTTGCTTCCTTCTTTCCTATTCCTATCTTCTTAGATATCATTGCATAATAAAGTATTTACAGTTCAGAGTTAAGTTCATATAAACATTTCAATTTTCTTATCCAAAAAATCCTTTTTGCCAATCTGTTTTAAAATTACAGTTGACACATTTTGTCAGGTACCATATATAAACGAAGAAACTGCAATCAGAACATGTATGATGGATTGTTTATATTGTTACCATTGAAATTACATTATTTATAGGGAGATAGCTTCTAAAAAAAAGCTTATAGCTTTCTACTCAATCCTCTGTGTTTGTACATTTAACAATTTACTGTAACAATTATAATTATATAAATAAAATACTGTTTAAACCAATAACATATTGTTGCTTATGTAGGTTTTTCATATGTGTATGTGACATGCTGTGTATCAACAGCAAACTGTATGTATAGGTAGATGTATTCGCTTTAAATTCATACAATTTAAGAGCCAATAGGATGCAATCATTGATCAGGATGGGTTTTCATGGTTTTATAACGTTAGAAAACCTGCTGTAGGGGCTGGTCCCGATTCAGCTTTTAGTTTCGACCCAAGTAAAAGCAAGAATTTCTCCAATAGTGTCGTTTCACTTAGCTTAAATAGTCCTTTAATTCCCAAAGCCACTTGGACTGCCGAAAAAGTCATACTTTGGGGTACATTATTGGCCTTTGATCTACGACCTTGGACTGCCAGGTTCGAGCTTGACTGGACCTCATGGCCTTTTATTTCTAACGAAGTATCATTTATGAAAAATGGTAACAGATAATGAAAATGTGACTTCACAAAATGCCTAAACCTAACCATTCGTATCAGAATATTTAAATTCTTCACATGTGACCCCCACAGCGTAAAGAAACCTACCACAAAACTGTTGTGTGAAGGTACAAATTGAAAGGTAAAGGCATTTCTGGACAAAAGCTTCAAGAATTGATTTTAAAAAACCAACCACAAACGTTTAGTATTAGATGATCTTTTGAAGTTTCTAATATTTTTAATATCAATTAGTAAAAACAGGTCTAAAAAAGATCTGATACTATATACAATAGTTGGAAACCGAAGTACGCGGTTGCCGTCTTATCAGAGAAATGTCACGTGATTAAGCCCAGTTACATGCCAACTGAAAACCAGACTTTATAGGATTAGTGGTATTATCTCTAATCTAAATTGAGATTGTTTGTTATCCAATTAATGATTTACCGCATTAACCCCTGCAGAAGGACATGTGCTACACGATGGCTCGTGACTCTGCCGCAGGAGCAGGATCTGTCAGGCAACTCTGGTCCATAAAGCGCCGGCGTATTCCCCTAGCAGTCATTCGGTTGCCCGAGGAAAATATAATCCGATAATTCGTTTGTTTGAACTTCTAAAATACAACATACTACAAAATTAGACATTTATTGTTGTCGTTTCATTGGCAGTAATGTCTGATTCACCTGTAGCGTATTCCATTAATTGTATTGGTAGGGATTACAAATGAAATGGCTTTAATATGGAAGCTACATTTATCATCTTAATCATTTTTAGCCATATTAACAGTTGCGTGCAACTTGTGCACATTGCACGTGCTTAGAATATTGGTGTTTACATCGATAATTATCCTTTTTAATAACTAAAACTGGTTATACATGTAGTGCCCGTTGTTCAACATGTTTAAAAAAAACCTGATTCTGTCAGATGCTTAAGTAAAGTAAAAATGCTTTTAAAAAAGTAAAATTAATTACACAATAAACTGCGATATGTGCAAAATAAGTTTTTCTTTTTTTAAAGGTAAGCACTTTGATCGAACAGTTTGTTATCCTAAAAAAAGGACAATGTAGCTGGCTAATTTTTCTAAAAATATTTCTGTTTCAGCAATAATATTGATTGTAACCTACGAAGGACTGATTTCAGTAATCTATGTCGCATTCACATTTGCACTCGCGCAATGTTTAAGTAGGCGCAAATATACGAGGGTCATTTAAAGGCTCATTATGCCTTTGTTCATAATGTGGCTCCCGCATTTTTTATCATAAACATAAAAATATAATATTCATTTCTTGTTAAACCAGTTTCAGTAATTGTTTTCTCTGATATTTGTCAAAGGTTGGAATATTGAATATATAGGTTGAACATATTACAAAGTTTTATTGAATACATTGCTTTTGATTATCTCCCTTTAGTTTATACATAATTTATTTTAGGTCGATTGTGAAGGAAGTTCTACAACTTATATTAATCACTCTCGACACCTCATTCCTGATGAAATCCATCGCCACGAGGGTATGAGAGAAGAGGCCAGTTTCCCTTTTTTAATGCTGAGCGCCAAGCAAGGGAGCTACTGGTACCATTTTTCACGTCTTTGGTATGACGCGGCCGGGGATCGAACCGACGACCTACCGCACTCGAAGCTGACGCTCTACCACTAGGCTATCGAGGCGGTATGTTTTATCCTGAAGTTCTTGGACTACTTTGTTTACATACAGCGGTGTGTGATGCGGTCAGCCGATCAGAATGCTTAGCGCCGATGACATTTGTTTTTTATATTTTGCACGTTCTTCTTTCGTTTTGACAGATAGAAGGAAATACTGGGATGATCATGAGAGTACTGTCAGCTGCCGATCGTGATGGAAACTTGTTACTTCAATGATTTTACAGTTCTGTTTATGTTCTGAGTTGCTGATATTAACTGATTCATGAATTAACTTGATGCACAGGAATGATTATTTAACTCTGCAGTGAAGATGAATATTTAGCTTAACTGATATTTTTATCTTTATGAATAGGGCGACATGCGGGTTATGCTCGTGTCCTACCCTTTTCAATTTCTTCAAGTGCTGAATTATATTTGAGGAACTTCGATTCATTTAGAAGATGCTGAATTTCAAGATACAGATTTAACATATTTTTGCATGAAATTTATATACATGGGCAGTGGTACATGAGTGTCTCACTCATCTCACTCTCATATTTGCAGTTTGCACAGCTTAGATGAGTAATGCTCATCTTTGTGCCTCCACATGTCCATGCTTGAAGACCTAGATCTTGACCAGTCACTTACAAGCTCTGATAGAACAAGGGGTACAGAACAAAACAGATATATACGATTTATGAACTTTACATGTACACATTTATTTTGAGAATATTTTTTAATTTAAATTGTTGCAACTTATCAGATATGACTTGTACTTCATCCCTCATGTCTCTCATTCTTTAGGTGGTATTGTACAGGTATATCGGGGATGTAGGGTACGGCTCCTTAGGTAGAATTGCTTAAGTAGCCTCGCATCAACTGCGATTTGAACCGCACATTTTTATGTTGTTGTTAAGTTCATCGTCCCTGGACTCCGACAATATGACTTTGTATATCTTAAAAAGAAACTTGAGTTATACAGAAAAAAATAATTTCTTTATCTGTGTTTTTTTTCTAGAATATTTGTTTATAATGTTATATTAGTCAGTAAATACAAAGTTATTTTGTTGTTGCATATATTTGTCTTATATATATATATCTACTATACCATTAAAATGTACCAATATCACGATTATCCAGTACTGTCATACAGCGTTTTATTTTACTTTTAAACCATCTAAAAAAAAAAGGTGTACACATGTCAATATCTAGATGACTCTTCCTAATTTAATTGCTATATATTTCTTTTTACCGAGAGAAATAAATTCAGATTTAGATGTATTTGTGTTTTTTCATATGCCATAGTTTACGACACCATTTGCCCGACATACCTTTTTCTATATGGCAGAAAGTTCATACATATTCAGTACCATCGTGTTAAGATCGTTTTGAGCAAAACAGAAAATAGAGAAAAAAATATCAAAGGATCTACGGAGCGCCTAGTTATAACTGGGGGCGTTATTCTGTTTTCAGAAACATTTGAGTCTGAAGTGTGTTTAAGAATAGAAGAGAAGACATCATCATAAGCGCTAGGACTTTCAAACATGTAAGTTTACAGGCATTCATTCGTTGCTAGGCAACAAAGAGTTCCACTGACAGAATTTTAGAAGTACCTGTAAATATCGAATGTTCCTTACATCTCATGATATGGTTCACATTCATGAAGGTTTGCGGTGCAAATATATTAACTTTCATCATTTGACTCTGTCAACTGAAGAAGTTTATTAAAGCGGTATGATTTGACAAGACTGTGTTGGTTTTTGAATTTACATGTTCATTTGACTTGTGGAATTTGTTTATGATGGATTGATTAAATATCTTTTATTTATTAACCATTATATGGATATCAATGTTTCAACGTCGCCAGCATAATCTTTCATACATCTTATTTTATTAGCATATTTTCCACATTAAGGCAACATGCTAGCTTGCTGTCACTGATCAATATACTTCAATAAACGAACATAATAACACACTGATTTGTGGTTGATTATTTCTTCAAAATTAACCGCCTTTATTTCAGCGAATCTAAAGCTGTTTCTTACTTAAGATCTCTTGACTTGACAAGTCGGCGATACTCCGTATTCTAGGAATTGACAAATTATTCAAGAACAGCGAAAAGCCACCCAACCAATTTTAATGTTCAGACTTCAGAAATGTAAGGATAGCCGATACGTTCAAGGATGTAACAAGTGCATAAATCAGCAAGGTGTACGAGCATTCCAGTTTTCACTTGGCATTCAGTTAGCCATATAATCGCTGTCATAGTAGCGATATTTGAAAAGCGATATTGCCGTAAGTTTTCTTATTGTTTCAGCTCCACTACTTGTTCATATGGGTCCAGTTGTTCGAAACTTTAACCGGCTGTTAAACTAAAAACCAGTTAACTCTAGTTTGATTTTTTTTTGAGTTTATTTTAAAGACTTTTTAATGTTCATAATACTTAGCTGATACATTTGTTTTTCTAAGTCTTCCGAAATGTTGAAACATGACCCTAAAAGTTAACTTACTGTTAGCTTAATCGCTGTTAATGTTTCGGACAACCAGTCCATGGTTGAGAAACAACTAGACGAGACTAATGTTCCAGAGCCAACGATGAATATCGCAGACTTTGGATGTTTTGTTGAAATAGAAACAGAAGAGCACCCTTCTATGGAAATCTGCCGCGAAGTATTTATTCACTTGAGTGAAGAATTTCCCGTGAAAGTCGCAGCTTATGGTTGAAATTCTAGTTTCATATATACTTTTTTGCAATTGTTAACGGTCAGTTTCTATACATTTAAAATATATGCATTTAACATATGTTAAAGCCTCCGGCATTATTTCTGCAAAAATAATTTTAGATTTCACAATTGGTCATTTATTTGACAAACAAGTAGGTCTTGACTTTTGCTCATATATCGTTGTCAGGTGTTTCTCTTTACCATTCTATTTTGGTTAACAGTACATCGGTCTGACCAGGATTTTAATCCAGTGGCTCACATGGTGTTGTACATGGTATATAGGCAATCTCGCTACATATGATTCCCATATAAAATAATTAACATATAAAAATCATATGAAAGGTTCTTCCTCCTTTCCTCCTTAGTGGCAATAGACAATCACATAAAATCCATATCTAAATGGCTGTTGTTCCCTTTATCTACTGATTTTTTTTTTTTAATGAAAAGTTTTGTTGTTGTTTTTTTAGGTGGAATGGGGGTGGGAGGGGGGGGGGGGGGGTGGGATGCAAATCATATGCTGGCTCCCACCCTCAAAACAAACCGCAGCATTGTAAAAGGTACATGCCCTTACACCTATGCGTATGATAATCATATTATGAAACTGATATAATTGTCATATGAAAATCATAAACTGCTATCATACGCTTATCAAATCCTGCTTTTTTATGATTAGCATATGAAAGGTCTCATAAGAGAATCATTTGAGGATGATACTTGTATCATATGTGGCGACATTCCCTGTGTATAAGTGGGGTTGTGTATGGTACACGCATACTTGGTGTTACGCATGGTATACGCGATGTCGTGAATGTACATGGTGTACGTAAAGTATGGTCTTGCGCCAGGCATATGTACTTTTATGCATGATGATGGGTATGACTGATTCGTTAGTTTATGTCACGCGTTAATACGGGGGAGAGCTTTTATAAAAGTTATCCATGTAATGGAAACGCTCATAAGGCGCGAATTTTTTAAAAATGTTTTAGGCAGTAAATCATAGCAGTTTTATGTAGCGGCCAGAAATGTCCAATTTCTTATTAACAGTCTAATAACTCGCTTGAAACTAAAGATTATGCATCAGAAACTGTTTCCGCGAGACAAATCCTTTATGACTTTGATCAAATGTAACTGTAGTCTTCACAGGACCTAGATCGATTGATCTTTACTTACCATTTTAAGGGCGATCCAACCCTCAGCCTTGTAAAAAGTGTAATCATTTATTACAAATAACAAAGGTAATGATTCATAAAATAACTAAGATTTTGTTGGCATTTGGAAAAAAAAGACATTACTAAATTTTTGGTGCTGAGGTAATGGATAAAAGTAATAATAACATTATATATTATGCGCATCACCACTGCGGCAGTGTTCATATTGAAAAAAAAAACTCCTTTAAGCTCTGTAAGATTCATAGTGCTTTACTATTATTTTCTTTAAGACATCATGTACATCATTGTCTTTAGTTTACAGCTCAATGCTATTTTTTTGCGTTTATATAGGTATAAACCAGACTGGGACGTCTTGCAAATCCATGAAAAGCGCTGGCGTTTCTTGAATGATATGCAAGAAGTCCCATTGCGCTTTACCCGTATTAACGCACAAAAATAGCATTCATTCATTATATTAACATTTTTACTGTAGCTTGTAACAAAAATAATTTGTTTGTTTTCCATGAGTATTTGAAAATCAAAATAAATTCTAGGATATCGATTTTTCAAACATAATAGAACAAAACCGTCCAAGTGACCCGCCAACATTCAATTGTAATTCGCCTTCCGATGAAAATACAGTTCCTGGCTTTTATTTAAGATACCCTCAAGTCCAGTGAAATATCGTATAGTTGTGTCGATTCAATTTTGATCTTTACTGTCTGAAAAATTAATTTAAGCTAAAATTTAATGTTTTACTGCAATTCTGGCGTCCAATTTTGGAATTATTTTTCGAACGACGCCATTTTGTTCATGTTATTGTGAATGGCATCAGATTGCGCGTGCAATCTCGGAAACTTATTACGCCACTGCTTTTTATACGAAAACAAACTTTTTTCCTTCCATACAAAATGTATAGTGAATGTAAATATAAAGTATATTTTTGATTTTAAAAAGTCCCTTTATTTCTAACTCACATTCTTTGGCCTTCAAATATAGTTCCCAAATGAATTTATATACTAATTGACATTCATATTACCATATATAATCCAGCTTTAATTACGTTAAAGATATCAAGTAAAAAATGTATTAAAGATATTAAACAGAACTTGCAGACATACAAAAAAGAACGAATATAATTTTGCATGTTTTATTTTTACTTTTGTTTAAGTTCTTTGAAATAAAGTCATTTGAAATTCAAATAAGACAAGAGACATATTATTTCACTATATACGCCCTTCTTCGCACAATATAATACTGTCAACTCACAAATTTCTGATGGATTACTTGTACAAAAAACAGAAAGCTGTATTTTAGTACATACAAATTGAAGTGGTAACGCATTGTCATTTCTTGTTTTTAATATTTCATTTTAATGAATTATTACTAACATTGATTAAGCATAAGTTTGGGCAGTTAAACATCTTCCAAGATTGATCACTTACATATCCTTTGGCAGTTATACTGTGGTAAAACAAGCGTCATTTATCTTTCCACTGTAAGGCTAAATAGAGAATATTAGGTTACTGTCTGATAAATTCAAATTTACATTTTGTATTAGGCGAGTTGAAAGAAATATATTAGGCGAGGCTCTGCCGAGCCTTATATTTTTTCGTAGACGAGCCTAATAAATTTAAAGTTTTTTCAGACAGTAATCTAATATTCTATTTATCCTACCTGCTCAGAAAATTGGGAAAAGGTCGTTGGAAAGAGCAACAGCGTGCAGACTTGACGTCATATAATATTACGTTTGCAAGTGTAATTCAGTTTGTGGAAAATTGAAAAAATGCAGTAACTTTTTTGTTTCTGGATAAAAACTTTTGATTTTACCATTTATTTTCTTAGTAAGAGCATTTCCAATACAGTGATAACAGTTTCAATGAAAAATTCGGGAAAAAAATGTTTCCAAAATTTCCGGCTGAAGTGCTGTAGATGTTTTCAGGACACATATACCGTGTAAAATAACGAAAATGTTGGTGGAGATTAATGATTATCAGGTCAATACTTGCGGTCAATATCGCACAGTATTCTGGCGCTTTTATTTTTAACAACATACAAAGAAACAACCAGTAGCAATCTAGTTGAAACAAGCAAGTTCGATGAATTGGTATCCCCCGCGAATGGGTTTGTATTAAAGGTGAAAAATAGCAATAACTTTTTTGTTTCAGGATAAAAACTTTTGATTTGACCACTCATTTTCTAAGTTCAGACATTTCCAATACAAATGCAAAATTTTGATAAAATATGTGATTTCAAAAGTTCCCGCAAAAGTGATATCTTGACACTGACCAGATAAAGCAAAGTTTATTAGGCAGGCCGATTTTGTGCTATATCTTGTATGATGGTATGATGAAATAACTTTGTGTTGGCTTCTCAGAGTCTTGCCATATTATTTAAATGATGCTGAAATGTGAAAATGATGTCTGAAATTAATTTCGTAATTTAGAATATTATATTTGTTAGGTATCTAGTGGTATATGACTTGAGGGAAATGAGTGTGCAAACGAAGAAGATGGAAAAAATGGAAAGTTTTGAGACAAGACCTACCTCTTTCGTTCTGTGTAAAGGAGCTTAATATTTCTCTTCGAAGTAATCTCCCTGCGCCCTCACATACTTTTGTAGCCTTGATTCTTTGTAGTCTTCAACGGGTATTTTCTGAAAACACTGAAAATTTCGGAACCAATGGCGCTTTCGCTGTTATAACGTCTCCTTGCTAACAAGTTTTCAGTCTTGAGTCACAAGGACTCGATTTTGGGTTAAAGCGGTTGTGTAATCTGAACATTTTTTCTCTTCTTTCGAAACGTTGCTTTTGTGGGCTACAGCACCGTCATGTAAAAGACAAATATCTCGTAGACCTGTCGCTAGTTTCATGATTTAGTGAATTGTTTTGACATTGTTTTAAAACTACGGTGTTCTTGAAAAATGTCCATCGTACAGTTTTACCATTCGAAAAGGGAATTTGAATTACTGAAAAAAAATATCATACAAAACTTTTTGGCAGACCGAGTGTACTTAGTAATACTTGGCCTAGATTGACGTTTATTCGACCCAATGTTTATTATCACTGCCTTGTTTGGGCTCAGAAAATTACATCCCAATCTCATCACCTTTAAGCGGCTCAGATATACATTTGTTGCTTGTTTTCAAAATAGTAATGTCAGTTTTCACTTTGATGATTTTCCGTATGGAGTACCCGTCTTGCTCATATCGTATTAAGTTTAAGATGTTAAGTCAAGATCTTTTGAGATGCCCAACAATATGAGTTGATTTTTTCATTGTATATCGAGCATCTTATGTGACCTGCATTTTAACACAATTGATGTGTTTTCTGGAGCGACATCTGAATTTGTCCTGTCAGAACCGTGACCATCTTGGGTGCTTCCACAATTAAGCGTTTTGTACCACCTGTAAACTTAAATTTTCATAGGACCCATGTCCTTTGCACAATTAAGCAAAAATAGTTTTGCAAGTATATTAAAAACGCTAAGCTTTTTAATATAATTTCTAATTTCGAACTACAAACCTGTCTTCATTTGCCAATATGTTTCATTATTGACGTTGGTATTCAAGTGCATGTATGCACGTAATCGCGTTCTTGTGATCATGAATTAACTGTGAATTTATGTATTAAGTGTTATAGTCACATCAGTAATTTTTGCTTAGCGACTTCTTCAAAAGACTGTCAGTAGTTTTAGTTGCAGGATAGTATATACAGGGTTCCGATAGGGCCAGCACCAGCTCCCTAGGAACGCGAAGAGCGAGATAGCGAAGCGCGACAGTGCAAAAGCGAAGCGCGACACTACGATGGTGATAACACGGCAGTACAATGGCGAAGCGGGACAGTACGCTTCGCCATCGCACTTCAACGTTCACTATCCCTGCCTGTCGTATCCTGTCAGCATGCGCAAACAATCCTTAGTCTGCAGACGTCTGACGGAGGTTTGTGACTATAATCTTAGTTTACGTTGATATAAAATAAACCCGTTTAAGTTGGTGGTATTAAAATAGTCGTCGTTAGCGAAAAAAACAACTGTATCTGACTATCAACATTTTGTAATAAAATGTACCAAAGCTTCGATATACAAGAGGTATTGTTTATATTTAAGTGCAATCAAATATTTTAACGTTCGTGGCTTGAAATATAAAAGCTGATAAAAAAAACAAACACATAACTACATAGTAATGCATTATTATTTATTTTCCCAAAAGAGTTTGAATACATGATATTTTATTTATAATAACCCCTGTCGTTAATATTAGTTTTTGTATACCTCAGTAAACAATGTAAAATAGACATAATAGATAACGGAATTTTTTTAATACTCATTTCGAACAATAAGGTATATATTCTTTGAATATATCATGGCAGTCGTTAAATAATCTGCGATGATTCAATTCAGTGACATTTGCGGTATTTTCATTTGAATAAACCCGGGGGATTAAATCGTTTTAATAACAGCTGCGTGATATTCATTTCAAAATACTTTCGCATCGAAGACGGTGTGCATCGTACCGCGTCTTCCAGACTAACGAACAGTACGAGACACAGAAGACGCTCCCATTCCAGAAGCTATCCCGTTCCTGCAGCGTGCCAGATGTAAGGCACAAATCTACTTTTAGATTTTTGAAAGTCAGTCAAGGTCAATTCAAAAGTGATACAATAAGCAACGCACGTAAGTCTAGGTTAATTAATTTCAAATTTTGTGAAATCGTCCTTTAGAATATCATACCTTTCGGATTCAGACACAAGATACTATTTTAGACAATCAGTTGACATTTTTAACTAACGTGACTTATAGTATAAAATGACTGATTAAATTTTATGACGATTTACATGTTATTTTGGTTTCGTTACGCTAATTCTCGAAAACAAATGATTGTAAGCAGTTCCAATAGATATGTATTATTTATAAAGATATTAAAGCAAGCTGTTCAAATGTTGTTGTTTTTTTTTTGACAAAAATATTCCTTACGGACACACTATTATAAAGACGTGAATGAAGCACGTGTGTTTCACTTCGGACATTGTCTGGTGCATCACAACGTGTGTTATTAAAGAAATAGAAACAGTATTTCTGTTGGCTCAAGCCTTCCTTTCATTACAAATTATACTGAATAATTCATTACGCATACATGTATATCAATGCTTAATACGTGTTTAGCATAGGCTATCATACTTTTTAAATTATTATATCTGTTTGAATGAGTATAACAAGGGAAGAACTGTTGTCGCCATTTAAATGATGTGTAGCTATCCCTCATTCAGTGCAAAAATATTTAAATTCCAGTTATTATGCAAGAAGTTATGATTAAATAAACCATTTGGTTTTATATGATGCATTGATATGAAATACAACGCTATTCCCTTTAAAAAAAAAAAAAAATAAATTATCTTTGTCGAAAAAAAAATCACACTTGCGTAAACACAGGGGTTGTGCGCTATTTATAGAGTGAAGTCTGAAACAATAAGGAAATTAATTATTCACGCTGCAAACCATTAATAAATGCGAAATTGCGTCAAATTACAAAAAAAAGTCTGCCGTCAAGAACTGAATCGCTAGCCTTTGTAATGCATATCACAGACGCCAGGCCAGAAAGAAAAAGCCACTGTACATGCTATACCCTACACTTGGACTCTATTTTTACTAAATATACTAAACCATTTCAAGCGCCATGCAATTTCTCGTTCGGTAAATGGGTACTATGCATATTAAACAAGTTGTACTTCATCTTCCATCGTGCAGCAATCACAGTGCCTTGATATTATAGTATTCCTAGGGCTAGGGTATAACCTGTACAGTGGCATTTCAAAACATATATTCAGAATGGTACTATAGACTAGACCTACCACTTGGGTGGAACTATGACAAAGGTGAGAAATTTAGTAACGGTGACCTTTAATCCGGCTGACCCTGCATTCAGTCAGAACCATGCAATTTCTAAAAAATATCCAAAGGCCTAGTTTCATATGAACAGAACTTATTTTTACTTTAGGTTACCATTGACTATCTTGATGCAGATAAAGTTTCCTTTGATTCACTTTTACTTTTTTACAACCGATTGCCATATTCTCAGTTATTGACTAAATGTTTAGACATATATTTACAGTTTACCAAAGAAGAAATTATTATGAAAAAATTTTAAATATAAATTATGAATTTAAAAAGCCGACTATTTTCTTACTCGGAGAAAATGTTGCAATTTGTTTTTGCCCATAATCTTATACATATTGAAAATACGAACATGAAATTCCCGCCAAAGTTGTATTATCAAATGTCATCAAATGTCACAGGTCTTAAACACACTGCAAATAAAAAAAACCCCAATATATTTACAGAAACAGGAAACTATTTCTTAGCGAAAAACAACAACAAAAACACAAAAACTTTTAACGCGTCCAGATAGGTCAATTGCATTCTTTATCTATATCATTGCACAAGTACGTAAACACCGATATGCATTATTTTCCAGGAAAAAAACATTAGATGAACTTAATGTTGGACTAATCTAGTGAATAAACAAACTATGATGAGACTATTGCGTGTGAACTTTAATATGAACAGCACAATTCACTGAGCTTTTGCCCGGCGATAAAACATTGTAGCTTTTTTATTACGTTTTAGAGCAATATAGTTTCTTTTAATCTTTGCGTATTTTCCAAACAAAAAGATATATTAGTAACGTTTGTCTGCACATTGGATGTGTTAATGCCATTCCCAGAAACGCTACGGGTGATGTTATATGTTGACCAGGAGATGTAGACTGGCTTAAACTTGGTAAGTATGTGATAAACCTGTCAACAAAGTGCTGAGGAAGCCCAAATGCGTCGGTGTTGCGGTATGAAATTGCTATTTCTAGCAAAAAACTATTGTGTGTTTTATGTATGATGCAGTTTGAAAGTGCCAATTTATCTTATTAGTGCATGTTTGCTTGGAGTGCATTTTCATTTAGTTGTACATTATGTATGTGACACGCATGCATTTATATTGTGACGTGCTGAATTGGTAACTTCATTACATTCTAAGGTTGTAGATCAATCAAGTGGGCTTGCTAACAACCACGTTTTCTCAGAGTTAAAATCTCGCAAACTGAGCAGTGTCGACATTCGAATATTTTTTTGGTATAATGTATTGACAAACTGCTATGTAAGTAGATTGCACTGCTTATTTTAAGTTTGACATAACTTTAGTTTTCACCTCACTAAAAACCTGCAAAATGTAAATAGTGTTCATGCATCAAAATACTTCTTAAGTGGAGGAGTAAAACAAATAACTAACCGAGCTATCGTCAAGTCGGCTCATCTGTGTTTTAGAATCCGAGTCTTGCTTTGTTTTCGACACACTCGACGGAATTACTCAAAGGAAACCACCCAGCAGAATGACGTGGATAAGGCTGAGATAACTCTTCATCAGTTCTGTATTTGCAAGTTATTACAAAGTCAGATTTGGGGGAAGGGTAGGGTTCCTTGTTTTCAAAATTGTTTCTTTTGAAAGAACTTTCAACTACGTATTTAAGTGAACACCATACTTTCAATGGACATAAACACATTGCGCCGTTTACTTCAAAACACACTTTAAAAAGGCACCTAGTGTAAAAATATATCCTGTATCAATCTAAATTTTAAAAGTGACTAATGCTGGCCCCAAAAAATGTCGCCTTTATGTTCAGACGGTGGTAACAGATATGAACAAAATACAACTCCATCTCATTTTTATATACACGTACGAATCCAGTCGCTGTTTATGTCGCATACTAATTTTATAGTAATACTTATCTAATCCATGTTCTGGTGGGATTATGTGCGCTATGTCAAAATGAGTCGTAGCGATTTCCCCCCAAAGGTGGAAGGACTGTGTCCGGGCCGTATTCGGGTGGTGACTAGAAATAAAGACTAAATATATGCTCAAAAGTGATACGTTAAGTAGATATGATATATTTATGATACATTAAGAACACAAAAACTGTGTAATAAACATGTCCAATTAGTCTAGTGACCACAAACACAATTCAACGCTTCGTGGGTCAAAAATACAATCAATTAGAAAAAGATACAAATGACACGGATGTTTTCTTCGCACTAGTAATTGGACATACAGGTGCGCGCGGACACTTGTCATTTATTGGCGGAACAACGGAATGTTTTTGAAACATGTATGTGTTCAGAAATTATGACAACTCATTCTTCACAATGATGCAATAAATTAATTAGATTAATGTTATATACAGTAAGTAATGTAGCAAAGAATTTATAAAAAGTTTACAAGTAAAAATCGTATACAAATAAAGTGACACATACAGGTTTTCTTGTAACAGATATAATATGCTGTTTGGTGCAACTACAAGACAAAACCGACAAAAACATGGTATAAAGCAGCTTTATGTTGTGTGAGTGTCCTGTTTAGTTTTTCAGTTTGAACATTTCGGCTAGGGTGGTTCCAATACTCCCGCTTTAAAAGCTTTGGGTATTGTTTAATCACCCCTTGGGTATGGGGCCTGCTTTTTAATTTTGTCTACTGGCAGTTTCTGTGATATGCAGGCTCCATAACCACAGATCCCCTCTCTAAATTCCAGTTTGTTTAGTTCTGCCTATTGTTTTCTCGTTTAGGGTAAAGCCATTATTTTATCTGGGGATCATACGCCGCTTTTCATGGAATTGCATTCTGTGCATCATTGAAGGTTCCATGTGTATCGCCGTATGAATACATCTGCGGATGTCTCTAAATTATATTCTAGTACTTATAACATGAGTAAATGTTGAGTTCTGCTCAACCCGGGGCTAGAGGGCGTGGACGGTAGCTTGCATTTCCACTACCGCCTATGAACAGGCTCAATCAAACCGAGCCTGCAACATTTTCGTTTATGTCGTGTTGGGCGACCTGTGGTTTTTCACTTTTTTTATCTTTTTATTCTAATAAGTAGACAGCGAGTTCAGCAAAATTAAATGACAAATAGTCTTCTCAAAAAACTTACATCGGTCAATACAATGTCTGGCTTCGTCTATGGCAAAAACACTTCCATAATTTGTTAAATTTCTACAAATTCATGCATCACATCTCCAAAGCGCCAAGAAAGTAGGTTACTGTAGAAATTGTAATGTCAATACATTATGAAAGAAACTTTTACTTGGTTTTAGCTGTACATCGATGGAAAAAACAAAGACAATTATTGAACACGTTATATCGATGTAATTCGCACTTCCACCATCCAAGCAGGGGTCTCCGTGGCTGAGTGGTTAAGGTCGCTGACTTCAAATCACTTGTCCCTCACCGATGTCGTTTCGAGCCTCACTCGGGGCATTGAATTCTTCATGTGAGGAAGCCATCCAGCTGTCTTACGGAAGGTGGGTGGTTCTACCCAGGTGCCTGCTCGTGATGAAATAATGCACGGAGGGGCACCTTGGGTCTTCCTCCACCATCGAAGCTGGAAATTCGCCATATGACCTATAATTGTGTCGGTGCGACGTTAAACCCAACAAAATAAATAAATAAATCCACCATCCAAACAAAAAAATCATGTATTTGTCTTTAATATTCTTAACAATAAGAACAAGTTAATTCTTATGACCATATATCTGACTTTACCTTCTTCTGTACGGGCTTAATCAAGTTCATGTGATAGTGAGTCCGATCCTGTACGCGTATAAGGAATAACCTTCCAGTATTCACAAGGACACTATCGCTGTATGACAGATAAAAGTTATTGTGAAACGTTTTTTTTCCCGCTCCAATTCGATCAAATATATGTTTCTGGTGCATATGCACATCAAGATTACACAGCTATATCATATTTTGTCTCTGACCTTTTACGTAAAACGGATTTGTTAAGATTTATCGGTGTTTTGGTTGCATACTTTAGTTAGAATAAGGCAACGCCTTTTTGCCCTACGCGCGAAATTTTGCTAAGGAACAGGCCGAGCGAAAATTCATCTATTACATTACCTCACTAATACCGTAGAAATGTGTTCTCAAGTTGGATCTTCAGTAATGTTTTTTTTACGAATTTTATAAATATTCAGAACAACAGAAAACAGGTAAAATGCAATTTAGCATGACATAATTTATCTTCAATGGCATTTATTGCGAGCTTGATTTGTAATAACATACTAATTAAACAATTATTTAACAACCCTGTGATGACATCTTTACACTTAAAATATAACGAAGGTTTTTTATTACTAACATCATTGTTTTATGCAGCTGAATTAAAGGAGTTTTTGGTCGTAAATGTCAGCATATTTAAGCCTATATAGTTTCAAACCTGTCACAAAACTGGACAGGAGCCGAACCGGCACATCTATATAAAGAAATTGCTGAATAATTAACATAAGGTTTTGGATAATAGGCAAAAACATAGGGACATTAGCATGGCTAGATGTGATGTTTACAACCATTGTAACACGTATAGAGCCACCCTGGAAGACAAAAATGTGTTAGGTTTGACACTGTTCTTGTGATGTTTTATATACAAGTTGACATCTTGTCTGTCTCCTCCGTATGTGTGCCGTGTAATATAATTTGATGATAAAAATACATTAGCAAGAGGGATTGGTCTACCACCAGTTTTAACTCAGGATGCCCATTTTCCCAAAACAAATACCCACGTCTGTAGAGTATTGGAATTATAACAGCATATAATTCAGAATACAAATTAACAGTTTTATCAACATTTTACAACGTCATTTACGAGGTAAAGAGTTTGACTACATACGCACATTTTCATTTTAAAATTTCAAGAGCGCGTTTTTATAATAATTATTGGCTGAAACTGCATTGATCACATTATTTTCACTGTTTATTCAAAATTACTGACAAAAAAAAAATGCTTGGCTTTTAAAAATGACATAAATCCGGATATAAATCCCTACAACATCCGATTAATGGCAAACTCATTTCCGAAACAAGTTTTTGTAACCGAAAGCCGCATAACTATATGAATTGTCTTATTGTGTAGTTGATTAAGACTAAACTAAATACACGCCTAATTGATAGGAACATCAGATATAGAGGATATTTTTTTTTGTTTCAGTGTAAGATCGAAATATCTTTCACAAGTGAACATCAGATGCAATATTTTCACGAATGGCATAGCCACAAGTTAAAATGTAAGATATGGTGTTCATAAGTGAAAGATGTTTTGATCTTACATGTGAAACAAATAAATTTTCTTTTTATTTCATGTTTTGACTAAACTTACCCATTCATTGTTTCTTACCAGTGAAAAATATATTTGATATTTTTCAATGTGAAAATAGATCTACCAGATATATTTCAACATAATATTTCGATAATTCACTGAAAAACATGTCATAAAATATTCTCCTAATTATCATAAACATTTTAACATTACTATTGCCAAGCAATAAACGTTACCTCTGAGAAGGGACAATTGTCATTACTATTATTATTATTTTATTATTATTTTCACTATGCCAGATTTATATAGCGATAAACACGTTCACAGTCTGGTTCTTTAACGTGCCCGGTGTACAGCACCGATACACGCGAAGCCGTCTTTCTTGGGAAGAACCAGTACAGGCCTCTTAGGTGGGAGACACTCCAGTGACTCTCAGAAATTTCCAGTGCCTGCACCGGGATTCGAACCCCATACCTCTGGATTGACAGTAAAGCGTGTTACCACTAATGTCATATTTTGCTGACGTAAGAACCAGATTTTATTGAAACTGAAAGGACCTACATATTCTGAAATAAACCAACCATAAATCAGGTTTTATCTTTTGTAGCCTATTTTTTTTTAAAGTAATGGCAGAATCCACCATTTGTGACTGGTTGACAACCAGACAGATGGGCAAACACACGAAGAAATTTAAATAACATGCATGTTCTCCATATTATCTTCTACTTTCTGGCAAAAACATAGCATTCAGTTTTAAAGTTAATGCCGGATCTTTTGTGACTGACAGATGGACAAACAAACGTACAAACAGACACACACAACTTAGCCAAGAATTTATTTTTGTTGTCATATTCTCAGACTATTCGTTGCCACAACAAGTAAAAAAGAAAATAAAATAAATAAAAACCCGTCCATATTTTCATCAATTTATGCACAAAGTGTTATAAAAATCGTGTGCTTCAAAAGTTATTACAGCATCCAAATTTGCCAGTTTCTTTCTTATATGTGTTTGTTACTAAAGCAAACAAATTTGCTGCATCTTGGACTTTCAAAGTTACCGCCGCCAAACCCAGAAATCTAAGCCAATTTGCTGGCTTATTGGCGAAATTGTCTCCCTTGAAAACAGCTTAGCGGTGTATCGATTAGGCGTTATCGGTCAATTTGTATGACAGACTGACGGGGAAATGTATGACGGGTGGACGGAGAGACGGGGATCAAACCATAAGCATCCTCCGGTTTTACCTGAAGGGGACTAGCAACAACTGCAACATGAACTTTATTAAGCAATACGTTGCTGATGAACATCGCATAAATATGATATACATGGAAGACACGACCAGTTCGTGATTCTAGTTACTTCCCCTGTCGGTCCGTAATATCATACTGGAATGAAATGGAAGGGATAAATATGCCACACGGTGGACTAGTTTGCAACGTACGACTTTCAGTTACTTTTTAATGTATGTGATCGAGTCCATACGACGATAATTCAATATACCAATACAATTACCTTTAACAACACGAGCAGCGAGAGTTATTTAGTAACAAATTTGGGTGAACGGTATGTGCGGTAGTCTTGCAAAATCATCTTTACATTATTTAGTTTTGAAAGACAAACCCACTTTTGCGTTACTACAATTTGCAAAGTTTGAAAATAATTCAGTAATAGAAAACTAAACCTTAAATTGTGCTCAAAATTGATTTTCATGTATTTTTATATATCTATTCAAAGAAATAATATTATACGTACGTGTGCGCACTGTCAAACTAGATGGGAAAGCTAATACTTTGCCTGGGCAGAAAGATTTTGCCACACAGTCAAGCGATGCACTTTTCCCGAATAACCTAGTTTAAGTTTTATTTACTTACGTCATCAATTATTTACCAAGCTTTCTAAAACCAGCCAGACTATTTAAATACTTTATTCAATCAACCTTTTTTATTATGTAACAAAAAAGCGAGGTGTAGTTTTTACTTGGAACATAAAACATAACCGAACAAGCACATATCATGCGAACAATAAATCAGACACATCAAGAGCATGCTATCATTGATTCCAATCGAGTAAATGACTTTGTTTGGATAAAATCGAATACAAAATGCATAAGAGAACACGGTTTATTTATAGAGGAACAGAGATGAGATAAATTAATACCAATGTTTCGTTTTGTAAATGAAGATTAATTAACTTCGAGCAGCTCATTAATTGTTTTCCCTCTAAATAATTTACTAAGCCGGTCGTGATTAAGGAGAAGATTAAAGTATTGATATAACCACACGAGACTGACGGCGAGCAGGTTTTTACACTGACTTTTTGCTGGGACGAAAGAATATAAGCATTCATTGCACAATTAAAAAAGCCCAGTGTTTTAAATATATTTGAATTAAGTGAATTTCCACAGTTTTAATTTCTAGCTCTGGAAATTTTGCGTTCCGTAAGTAATAAAACAATTGTATATGTTCAATACAATTTTCACGGAAAGAGTTACAGACGTTCGCTCTTGTTGTGAAAGAAGTTTCCTAGACATAGAATTCAAATACACTAAAATATAGAGATGACGTAGTGGTGAAAGTCGATAGCACGATGATGAAAAACGCGAAACCGCGATGGTGAAAACGCGAAATCTTCATCGTGTTTTCGTGATTTTGACTTTCACCATCGTAGTTTCGTGTCTTCGCCATCGTGATTTTGACCTTTACCAATGTGGTTTCGACTTTCATCATCGTAGTTTCATGATTTCGACTTTCGAAGAATGGGGTTCAGGAAAAAAAATCTCGATGGTCC
This sequence comes from Mercenaria mercenaria, assembly GCF_021730395.1. Lineage (NCBI taxonomy): Eukaryota > Metazoa > Mollusca > Bivalvia > Venerida > Veneridae > Mercenaria > Mercenaria mercenaria. Next base: position 25,711,984 of record NC_069366.1, on the reverse strand, counting down.
AACGGAACACCGTAATAATAATATGAATTAAGGCACCGCCTAGCATGGGGATTTATCTTTTATATATCCACTTACAAAGAAATATTCAACAATCAAAAGTAAGTGAAACTTCGCTCTAACAGTGAAGTTTACATTTAGTGTCATCATACCTCTTACAGCAAATATCATTCTTTGCAAAATTTACGGGAAGCCGTGACGATGACCTCATTCACCGCGTTCTCGCACTAGCTTAGGATTTTGTTTTGTTTTTTGCACTCCAAGCAGAAACTGGACGGCCTTTACACTTCCTTACTGTTTTGAAAGTGTCTTTCATTTGCATGTACAGTTTTCATTACGAAAAAGAAGTATAAGAATCATGTTGGCGCGGTTTACGAATTTCTGTGACTGATTCGGGGTGCTCGGATATTCAGGCAGACAAACATTCTGCGACGTGTACATAAACCGGAACCGGAAAACATCGAAAAAATTGCCCCAGTATATGCAAACAACAAAGACGAATAACTATATACGGACGTTATCGTCTCGGGGATTTTCATCCCCGGCGCTTCGCGCCGTGGATAAATCTCCTATTAATTGCATAGACAAAATTATGAAACACACCCATACCCTGACTACGCATATAAATATACGTGATATAAAACATATATCAGTATTTTTTCTTGCTATCTTTTTATCAAACGCGATTTATTCTGCATAGCTAACATTTCGTATTTGTATTAACAACCGCTAATCTTAATACTTGGCACACTAATTTGGCGTCTTTAACATTTCTACAATCTGCGCAATTCTTTCTATCCCATGCTACTAATTCTATGAATTCAGAATTCACCTGTTTCCAAATAGTAAACGGCCGGTGACGAAATTACAGAGAACAGTTCCAGCGATACGTATCAGCCGATATTGCCCCTGAACATTGTTTCCGTCGGTATTTGCCGAGAAGAACATGGCCAAGTCAGTGTTGTGTCAACTCGGATAACATCTCGGAGACTGATTTTGACGTGAATGTTTACACGCTGCGGGTATGTATGTCATGTATCTAAGAGGAAAAAGCACTTGGCAAATGTCTTACATAGAATGTTACTTGTCATTTAGTACTTCTGGTTACATTCAAAGCACGCACACACAGGAAAAACACATTTTCTTGTGTATATATACACATCCGGGAATACGTATAAACTGTCCAATTTTTGTTACAAATAGAAAAGAGAAGACAATTTTGTTTATTTGCTGTGCTCTTAATGTTTTCCATTTTATTTATATAGTTCTATAAATATGTTTTGTATTTCATTATGTGTGTCATATCGTTAAGTGTTTGTAAACTAGCGGTACTTAAAATTTCTGAGAGCAAAGAAGACCCTTTAGGAAACCTGGAGCATTATCGAATAACAGAACTTTGGTACGAAACTGAGTGTATTTTTTATTCATTTCCAGTCCATCATTGAATAAGATTTATATTTTTCGTGCATTCTTGTTTTGGCAATTTCAAGAAAACTTAATAAAAGAAATCCTCGCTCTTTGCCATGTGCCCATAATTTTGTAAATGTTATACAGACATAAAATCCAGAATAATAGAAAACGCGACAGACTTTATATTATTATTACTTAATGTTCACATATTTTAGACCGTTTGGAAATCTATGTACGTTAATATAAATTAAATGTAGGTTAAGTGGTTTTTGAACATTTAATTAACTGTTCCTAATTGACATTTATGTGGTGTAACAGTTTAAAGTAGAAACAGCGTTGGGCGCGATCATAAAGCTAAACTTGTTCGAAATATTTTGAGAACGAATTCGAAACGACGTCATGATGTCAAGAAAATATTATGACGCCATATTGTATGTCGTTTATAGCGACGACGTTAATGATTTCTCAGTGGAAACGCAAACCCGGACACAAATATGAATTTGAATATTCTCAAGATAGCACATATATATTGAGAGGATTGAAGTGTAAGAGAATTATTTCGTGGATTTTTTTTTTTCATTTTAAATTTTTATTTTTTTGACGTGATTGTTCGATGTATTTACACAATACCACATTTTAAATAAAGATATTAGATGTGTTTATTTGTTTATTTACTGGTATGTATCTTGATGCGTTATTTTCTATAAAGTTATTATTTTGTTTTTACAGACTTACCGGTCCTGGGACACGGGAGTGAAGATGATTCTATTTTTGGAATTCTCAATGTTTATAGACGAAGTTCATTGCATAAATGGTAATTCGATAATAATAATAATAATAATAATAATAATAATAATGATAATAATTCGTGGGAACTCATGATACAGTAGTTCTAATATGCCATTTATATGTTGAATGATAATGTTCAGGTATGGTAATTATTTATCAATGATAAAAAGATTTGGCTACACCATTCGAATCGGTTACAGTATATGATATACGGGAAACTTGTCTGTAACTATAAAAATGCCAGTAAAGTTAGCCTTTGTCTGCCGAGTTTACATAAGACTCTGTGTCCCGTGCAATTATTACACAGGTCACACATACTCCCTTCCTTCCTTAACCTAATAAAGTGCTGAGATAGGTTTTTCTCTTCTTGTTGTAAAGTTGTTAAAACAAAGGTCATTTTATTGACAATTGCCGACCGAGGCAGATACTCTCTGTAACCATGTCCAAATTTATTCTTACAAACGCTAAATTTGGCCAAGCACGCATTATGTTATGTTGGTATCTTTCAGAAGAAAACGTTATAAATGTGACACAAAAATGGGACCATATTAATAGTTTCAAGTACCATGACCACTACAAAGCACATTTAATCAACATAACATATCGTCTGCTAACTTAAAAGCCAATAAATTGCGTAATGAATTACTGTGAATTTTGTCCAAATTTGTTCTTCGTTAGAAAGTACAGGAAGACTAGTAGATCAACCAACTACTGGGAAGAACTGAAATAGTATAGAGGTTGAGCATGTGCCCGTGTCCGTGTAAGGCATCACAAAACGATTGTCCGATGGATTAAGAAACCCGTTAATCTGCACGGGTTTGAACAGCTGAATTCGAATAGATTTTACAAGTATTCCGTGATTGTCAGCATTGTCACTGAACCCTTATTGAATTGTATAACAACTTCTTTACGTGTACTCTTAACCCTTACCCAGCTAAATTTATATAATGAACTTGTCCATCTTCCAGTTTGGACAGTACCATTAACCGTTAAAAAGGGGTAATTACCAAAAAGATACTGGCTGAATACCGAACAGTGTAGATCATGATCATGCACAGTCGTGTCCAGAAAAGTGAACAAAGTAAAAGTTATACCCATTTTACTGCTATTAATAATGTATGTTAAGGAAGCACGGTCCGGTTAATTTCAATATTATTTCAATATCCGCTCACTTTCAGGAATGGTACCCGAAAAGATGAGTTTCAAATACTGCAGAAAATTTCTGCAGTAGAAGGCGAACAAGAATATCAGGTATATACTTTATTAAAAATGCTGGAAATGAACAGTAAAATCATATTTTTGGCACTGCATAATACAGTTATTGTTATTACATGTTTTCACATTCATCTCCTCGGAGCAACTTTCTCATAACAACGCATGGGCTGAGGTGATGGTATATAAATCGCCAATCTTTTCACTGCCTTTCAATGTAAATAAACAATACTGTTGATGATTTTAATGGAGAAAAAACACTTAAAGACTTTCATACTCCTGGCGCTTTTTGTTACATGTATTTTAGGACAAGTAAGCCATTGACCACTACGGTTATTTGTTTTCGATGTAAGGTCACATCGACAAAGCTGGTCACAAATGTTAGACAACATGCGAAATTGACAGCTGCAATGTTTTTGAAAAAGACGTAATCCCTTATCAAACATACATTTTTGTAATGTATATAAATATATCATTTATATATATGTAATATATATATATATATATATATGTTTATAAGCAAAAAATATAATATTTAGACTTTCGTTGTTTTCAGATCAACGGAGCATCTGCTGAAGGAGTAACTACATGTATTACAAATACAAGGCTAGAAAGAATCAAACAACCCCGGCCAAAAGATATTCTTGTTCATAACATGTTAAGTAAGTACTTGCACATATCTGTATATACGACTTTTAGTACATTCAAAAATCAACATTTATACTTTTCTTTCCATTCTTTCTCAAACTTATCCAAAATGTTCGCCCTTTTACTCATACGAAATGCGCAGAGTTCTGAAGCTCAGGGTTTGGCACTTAATATAATTCATCACATACAGAATATTCTTTCTTGTAATTAATTAAAACATTGAATGTAACAATTAACTATTAACAGAAAGATGGTCAAACACCGAGGATCCACTATACGAAAAGATAAAGTTTTTAGATTCGGGGTAAGTCTGATGTTTCAACAGTCAATCTTTTTTAAATCATATAAAATTATGACCCTTTTAGTACTTTGAAAATTTGTATTTCTTGGTTAAATTATTCTATTTAGATTTACCTTTTCTCAAAAGCTATAAGAGGTACAGCTTTGAAACTTTGCACACTTGTTTATCATCATTTGATGACTACATAAGTGAAGAACTATAACTAACTCTAACCTGCATTTTGTCAGAATTATGGCCCTTTTTGTACTTAGAAAATCTGAACTGTAACTATTTTCTTACATATTGTCGAGCACTTGCAGACGAGCGATGGCACCCGTATGCGGAGCTCTTGTTCTTAAATTGCTTTTACTTGCAGAGCCGAAGGCCAACTGATGTTAGCGCGATCAAAGATAGCAGGAGCCAATGGTCAAGTCGCAGTAAAAGTCACAGAGCTAGACACAGCAGACAAAGATAATCTTATAAATGAAATTAGTATTCTCAGAAAAGTGAATCATAAAAATATTGTGCAATTTTTAGATGTGTTTTTCGCTGGTGTCGTAAAAAACGTTTGGCTGGTTATGGAATTTATGTCGAGAGGATCTTTGGCTAGAGTGCTTGAGCAATATGTGTTTGAAGAAAAACATACTGCTTATGTGTCAAAAGAAATTTTAGCAGGACTAGAATATTTACATAGTGGAAACATTGTACACAGAGACATTAAGGGTGATAACGTTCTTTTAGACGGACATGATGGAGTTAAGATTGCTGACTTCGGGACAAGTCGTGTACTTAAAGGCAGTAAGATGAGACAAGAGAGAGTTGGGACACCTCATTGGATGGCACCGGAAATAATTGCAAGGTGATAATTTCAATTCTTTATTGTATTTTATATGCTACATTGTAACATCATATCAAACTTTCAACATTTTATCTTTGGCTGATATCATATATCTCCTACGATTCATTCAAGTTTTACCCTGCTTTCTATGGATTATTGTAAACAAAAAATGGATATACTAATTTTCGGTTGGTTTCTGTTTTTCGTTTAACATATAGGAAATATTACCTTAAAAGTGTAAGGCTTCAACTGTATATTTTGTTTCGGTCTAGCACATGATTTTTATTTCTTTTAGATCTAACATGTTTGCATTTTATACATGGAAATATAACATGAGCAATCATAAAATATGTGTTATCAATTTTTATAACATTGAAAAACCAGGTATACACAGTTGAACGTTTTGTTATTTTTTTGTAAGTTGTAATATGATGTACATGTAAGAAATATTGACGTTACTTGAGTCTGGTGTATTAAAATTAAATCTGATCAGACATTTCATTTTGATGACTTTCTCCTTTTTTTTAGGAAACCCTACAGTTTTAAGGTGGATATTTGGAGCTTTGGTATCACTATAATTGAAATGATCCAAGGCAAACCTCCATATATCAGAAATACTGCAAAAGAGGCTATGGAACTCATTGGAAAGAATGGTAAACCAAAAATAAAGGACTTTACCAATTCATCAAAAGAACTGAAGGTCTTTCTACACAGATGTTTGGAAACTGATGTAAATAAGAGAGCGAGTGCGTTTCAGCTCACGAAACATCCGTTCATGTCTAGGCGGGAGCTACATCAACCATTATTTCCACCGGACTGATTTAAATCTTTGTTTTACATTGTTTTTTATGATGCTTAGATTTATTTTTTTGAATTGTTATAGTGTTTATATTTTGAACTATGTTTATTGTTGATGTGTAATAAATATATTTCATACCATAATTATAACATGATTTTTGATTAAACTGTTTTCTTTAAAGTCATGTTTGTAAATGTTGTTTTCTTAAATCGTATTTCGCATGTGTACATAGATTTGGTTAGACAGGATTAAGTCAGATTGAAACCTGCGACTCAAAAAAATTTAAATACATAAAAGATTTTTCTGAGAAAAATGGTATTAATTCTGTACTACAGTAGCAAACTAATAAACATATATTATAGGTATATTAATTAGTTATCAAAGTGTATATAGGAAAGTAACATTTGTAGGTAAATACAACTTTGCTATCATTTTTACAGTGAAGCAAAATATTCCTATAATAGCTCATGTACACGTGAATCTTATGAAGATGCTATTCATAGTTAACCCTTTTGCGGAGGTAAGGAAAGCTTCGATCTTTTTTTGTATGTGCATTGTTTGACAAAATGTATATCTAATAAAACTAGTAGCGTAACAGGGTAATACGTATGGTGGCTGATTTTTTCCTTTTCGTTCTGGCGTGTTGGTGCTCTTCAAACGCGCGAACAAGCCAGAACGAAATAGCAGAAATTGGCCACCATATAATATGTAATAGCGTACACGGCTAACATCGCCGCAAATTATCTATGCCGTTAATTTGTATTTTCATGCCGTGTGTTGACTCATACATGTACATGTGTATAGAAGTTTTTAAAATGATGTTTGAGGACTTGGTGTCTTGAAACTCTTTACTTAAAGGTTATCAACAAATGTACACTCCTTCGTACTGTTTGTTATTGACAGATATACACTACGCTTCCTTTGATGTGTCTTAAAGCTTAGCCTTACATGTTCAGAAAAAAATTCAAACGACACCAAATCAATTCCTGAAAAGGACTGAATAAAGGGGCTACATTTTCGGACAGTTAAACGCCTTCAAACACTTACCATTTTCAAAGGACTGTTACATCTGTTCGTTCTGATACATTTGCAATAATGTCCCAGTGTTGAAGATGGAACGTAGTTTTCAGCAATTGTTTATTTTTATTAGTCCCCTACTGGTTGAAAACCAGTTTTGGGGACTATAGGAATGCACTTTTCCGTCATTCCGTCTTTCCGTCATTCCGTCATTCTGTCATTCCGTCATTCCGTCATTCCGTCCGTCCGCAATTTCGTGTCCGGTCCATAACTCTGTCATCCATGAAGGGATTTTAATATTACTTGGCACAAATGTTCCCCATGATGAGACGACGTGTCATGCGCAAAACCCGGACCCCTAGCTCAAAGGTCAAGGTCACAATTGGAGGTCAAAGGTCAACAGGGCTTTTTTCCTGTCCGGTCCACAACTCTCCCATCCTTGAAGGGATTTTAGTATTACTTGGCACAAATGTTCCCCATGATGAGATGATGTGTCATGCGCAAATCCCGGACCCCTAGCTCAAAGGTCAAGGTCACAATTGGAGGTCAAAGGTCAACAGGGCTTTTTTCCTGTCCGGTCCATAGCTCTCCCATCCATGAAGAGATTTTAATATTACTTGGCACAAATGTTCCCCATGAGGAGACGACGTGTCATGCGCAAAACCTGGACCCCTAGCTTAAAGGTCAAGGTCACAATTGGAGGTCAAAGGTCAACAAGGCTTTTTTCCTGTCCGGTCCATAACTCTCCCATCTATGAAGGGATTTTAATATTACTTGGCACAAATGTACCTCATAATAAGACGATGTGTCATGCACAACTTTCAGTCCCTAGCTCAAAGGTCAAGGTCACACTTAGCAGTCAAATGTTAACATAGCATGAACAGGGTCTGTTTCGTGTCCGGTCCATAACTCTGACATTCATTAAGGGATTTTAATATCACTTAGCACAAGTGTTCCCCATGATGAGACGACGTGTCATGCGCAAATCCCGGACCCCTAGCTCAAAGGTCAAGGTCACAATTAGGGGTCAAAGGTCAACAGAGTTTTTTTCCTGTCCTGTCCATAACTCTGCCATCCATGAAGGGATTTTAATATTACTTGGCACAAATGTTTCCCATGATGAGACGACACCCAGTACCCTAGCTTAAAGGTCAAGGTCACACTTTGAGATCAAAGGTCAAGAGGATTTTTTTCCTGTCCGGTCTATAACTTTGTCATGCAAAGCAGGATTTAGATATCAGTTAGCACAAATATTCCCCTGGATGAGACAACATGTCATGCGCAAGAACCAGGTCCCTAGGTCTAAGGTCAAGGTCATATTTAGAGGTCAAAGGTCAAATTCAAGAATGACTTTGTATGGAACATTTCTTCTTCATGCATGGAGGGATTTTGATGTAACTTGGACCAAATGTTCACCACCATGAGGCACCCTTGTTTTTAGAATTACGTCCCTTTGTTGTTACTATAAATAGATTTTTATGTAACTTTTTTATTACTGGCGGTAGGAAAAATCGAGACCACTTTTCTGTGGTACAGCATGCATGTTACATCCAAATTTTAGGTGTATTTTGACCTATCTCTACCTGGTAAAGAGTTTCTTGTGGACTTATATTTTTTTTTTTTTTTTTTTTTTTTTTTTTAAAGATTAATTTCCCTTTGTTGTTACTATAAATAACTTACATGATAACATTTTTATAATCAGCCAAAAAAATTCAATATGAAAACAACTGTGGGTTTTTATATATGCACATTTTAATCCAAGTGTGTTGTTATAACATATTTTATATGTAGTACAATATTGTTTATACATCATTGACAGATATCAGTTCATTATGTTATACTGCAGTAGAGAAAATTAGGTGCCTTCCAGTAGGGGACTTTGTATTGCATGGCAATACTTCATTCACTTGTTTCTTTATAAATGGCTTTCAATTTTAAAGGGGGACTACTTTTTCAGAATATGTAAAGTATCCATAGATAGATAGATTATTTCGATAAGGAGTGCACATACATGGACAATTAAAAACAACATGTATAGTAATTACAACATAATAACATAATGCATACATGAACTTATAAATAGCCACGACAGGCACACCGTCACCAAGGATTACACAAAAAAGAGAAAACTCTTATTTCCATTGTGGTCCTTTGTGTTGGTGGCATGACATAAAGAGCCATAACAGAGTTTAAAAATTATGTGACTAGATGGAAATTGCACAACTATATCAATTAAAGAATTATGTGACTAGATGGATATTGCACAACTATATCAAAAAGTAAAATGCGAGCTTAAGTTAAAATAGTTCCTATATCGAACGCCATTTGAATAGTTACTAAAATAGAGAAAAGTGGAAGCTTCACAGGTCGCCCAACACGACAAAAACGAAAATGTTGCAGGCTCGGTTTGATTGAGCCTGTTCATGGACTAAAACATTAAAGTAATTATGCTTAACTGTCTAGTAAATAATTCTTTACTAATGTTTTAAAAACAGGTAATTTCTCAGTCTGTGCTATACTAGCAGGCAACTTATTCCATAGGGAAATACCGGAAAAGAAAGAGGACTTGAACCAAAACCTTTGACCTTTGGAACAGCAAAGCCCCTTTGTGACTTAACCTTGTCCTATATGAATGCACAGTATCCTGGGGGATACAGTTGTCTCCCATGAAGTCCGGGGCTAAGCCGTTTTTTATTTTAAAAACATGACACAGGATAATCTGGTCTACACGTTTGTTGACGGGTAACCAGTTGAGAGATTTAAAGTGCTCTGGGCCAATGTGCGACCTAGCATCAAGGTCCAGAACTAACCTCATTAACTTATTCTGTGTGGTTTGGAGCTTGGATTTAAGTAACTGAGTCAGACTATGGTACCATATAGAACTGGCGTAATCAAAATGACACTGGATTAGGGCCATGACAAGAAGTTTCTTGGTGTGTTGGGTAAGGTAACGTTTCTTTCGATATAGAGATTTTAACCTTGCGTTAGCCATTTTTTTAATACGGTCTGATCAAGATATGCACCAAGATATTTGACAGCAGAAGTTGGTTCAATAGTTGTACCATTACATGTAATATTAAGAGTCGAGTTTGACCTTATTCTATGTTTAGAACCAAATAAGATTGTCTCCTACCGGGCAGTACGGCAGAATATGTAATGGTCAGGTAAATTGTTGTTAAGATGTTGTTCGTTTATCAAATATGTCTGTGTTTTGATAATATACTCCTAATTTTAAGTTGTCACATCACCCATTTTTCTAAATCGCCTATTGACCGGTCTATATTTCAACAAAGGTTCACTGGGCTAACGTCAAAAATTGAGGAAGTAACTAAACGATTGATTTTTATGTCATGCAATAAAACCTTTTTTAAACGGCATCTTTCTAGCCAATAGTCAAAACTACTGACCGGCAAACCATCACATATTCTATAATAGATAGTGCCACTTGACAATCAAGCTTTGTATAACCTCCTCTTTAGAAAAGTTCATTTTGAGTGGCAAGTTTGATTATTTAACTATTTATCACGCGTTCTTGCGAAATCATTTATCTTTGGATAACGACCTATTTTTTCACAAAATGTTGTACGATAAAATGATTTCTTTATGTTTCTTTTAATTACCTGAGCACAACGCTAAAACTAAAGCATGGATCAACAAATCAATTTTGGAAAATAATTCATTATTTAATATTTTTCTGGTATCTGTGTCGTGATAACTTGTAATTTTCATTTTAATCTGCCATTTTATTATTGGGAAAAGACCCTTTCACGTGCATCACTCCTCTTAAAAAGGATTTGTGCTCTTGTGCTGCTAGTACCATGTTAAGATTTTTACGATTAGGTGCCAGTAAAATCGTTATCATCCAATGAATCTGCTGTAAAGTTGCAAGGATTCTCAATCATGAAGGTTGGAAATTGACATTTACAGTAATATAGGTTACTTTTTATTAATTTTACATCAGTTGACGATAATTTATGCAACGTAATTGTTTTATTTTTATTCCTGACAACGATGTAACAATTATAAAATAAAAAATGCTATATTCAGAAGTTGAAAACACTTGGAATAAGAAACAATGGGAAGAAACAAAGAAAAAAAAATAGAAAAAGAACAGCAACAGCTACAAAACAAAAGCAACAACAAAAGTAACGATAAAATTATTGAATATAATGATAATAAATTCATTTCAAGGCGGTGTCACATTAAAATACACATATATGTATACACGCATTAACCTATATACATGACAAAACACTTGGAACTTAAATTATCATTTCAAGCAGTAACAAAAGATAACAATAAAGAAACTCTGTAAACGAACAAATATATCCAGCAAATATTTGCGCGCGCACACATAAACACACACATACTATCATTCACGTATGCATGCACACATACATCTTATAAATGTAGATTTACTTTCTAGGACTCAAATATCTGAAAAATAAATGAGCCGTGCTATGAGAAAATCAACATAGTGGCTTTGCGACCAGCATGGATCCAGACCAGCCTGCGCATCCGCGCAGTCTGGTCAGGATCCATGCTGTTCGCTAACAGTTTCTCCAATTCCAATAGGCTTTAAAAGCGAACAGCATGGATCCTGACCAGACTGCGCGGATGCGCAGGCTGGTCTGGATCCATGCTGGTCGCAAACCCACTATGTTGGTTTTCTCATGGCACGGCTCAAATCTAAAGAAAGTAGCAGATATTGCATCAACTTTCTAAGTATGTTATCTGACACTGGATTAAAAAAGCTTAATAAAAATGAAATGAAGAAATATTCCAAAATAAATCTGCCAAAAGACAATTATTTACCTCTATTTGGATAAAAGCCGTACACAATCACCCGGTCACAAATCGTGCACATGATAGATTACTGCATAAACACATGGCTTTCTAAGTAGGGATAATTTTTGCATAATAAATCGCAAGGGACGTAATACATATCCCTGGTTCAGTCCAAGTTTGTACAGACTAGGATCCTTATCAATCACCCTCGATAAATTATATATGTTTGTATATCTACAGTAACGAAAAAACGACTACAGATAGGGCCTGATTGCCTATTTTTAAGTAGAAAACTACTGTACATTAGCATGTGAACATGCATGGAGATGCGACTACGTCCCAGGGGACAAGAATTGTGTAATTATCTATTTAAGAGATTGCGTTATGTCTGGCATTATGTTGCGATGAAGGCGTCTGGCAAACAAAGGTGAATTAGATTTAATTGAAGGTTGTCTGATTTTGTGTATTTGTATTGCGGCAAAGTTAAGATTTGGAAAAAAATATTTCATGTTTTGATGCAATATATAGCATAATAGCCCTTATTTGTTACAAAGGTCAGAGTGTTTTACAACGTGAAAAAGTCAGCAAATGCTCTTTTTACAAGGGTTCGCCAACCCAAGTAACGGAGGGGTAAAGAGGAATTGTGGTGAATCGAGAGACGGTATTTTTGTCCTCTTGAAACACAATCCGTATAAAATCCGTATTCTTGCACTGAAATGATATTTTCATGTAGTATATGATGAATAAAACAGTGTGCGTGTTTCCCTGATATATGCACATGTTGCCCCTAGGATCAGCAAATCATCAGGGATCAACTGTAAATCTGGAACAGAAGTGTATAGTACATGTATATTGAACTAACTAGGATGGGAATCGGCAAGATTTTCTAAGTCGATTAATTGGGGCAAAAAATCGCGATCATCGAATAATCGCGATAAAATTTGGTAATATATAATATTTAGTAATGTCTCGTTTATAGATTAACCGCGATTATATTTGGTAGTATACACGATGTAGTAATGTCGTGAAAATGTTATGTATTTGCCGTCTTATACCGATAAAAGTTCATAAAATGACAATGCTATGAACAAATTTATATTGTTGTTAGACATTATTATACAGTTTTTCGGGCGGGGGTGAATTTCCTTATACCATGGGGGAGTGTTTTTGATGCAGTAAGTTACAAGATGGATGGTTAGTTAATGTAGTGGTGGATAGCACAGTCAATTAAAAGGCAGCAGCAAAATCACTGAAGTCTGAAGATGAAATGAAAACAATACGGTTAGAAGTTTGTAAAATGCGATTTTGACGACAACTTTTTGTAGAATAGAAAACACCTCTTGATAGTGCGTTTTAACCGTTTTAGATTTACTAAGGACAGATGATAGTTGATTAGGGTCGGGCCGAGTTTTGGACGTAATCAAATCTTAAACATTTTTAACGTACTGTGGTTTTAGTAGGTTTAAGATTCGTCACATATAATTAATCAGCCCACGACTAGAACTAACTACGTGAGCACTGTTTGCTTTACTCTAAAAGTCACTGACTTCCTTCGCATCTGAACTCCAAACAATGATTTATTCAACGACAAATCACTGGATGAGATACATTATTTCTTAAGGAAAATGAATCGGCTCTTGTTAGAATAAATGACAATTTAAACTGACATAAAATGTAGTAAAAGCAAATAGTAGGCCTATCTATGATTATCCCTGAATTCCTATTACAAAAAGTACACTTTGATAAATATTTAAAACACAGGAAGTGTATAATATAATATAAATAAATATGTGCTTCCGTACTGACTCTATGATAGATCTAAGATTGCTATACACACTGACGTTCTTTTATGAAGCCTTTGCTATAACACATCTTACTTACAATTTTATTACATGATTATTTAAAAAGTCTTATATCATGTTCATTGGCACCTTTTACGAGGCCTATTTGAGACAAAGGATTAAATTTAGAAACCTTTGTAAAACAGGCCACGTGTAAACAAAATAATCTCGTTTGTATGTGAAACGTCATATTGAGTCTTTAATTAAGTGCTCCGAAGGGTCTTCTTATATGTTTCATTAACCCTTAGCATGCTAGATAAATTGTCGTCTGCTGGAAATGTCGTCTGCTAAAATTGTAAAGTTCATTCAATTTGCTCCAAAATTGGAAGAAAAATTGTCAGAGTAGCAAACAGCTTGGAACCTGATCAGACGCCGATTTAATCGGCGTCTGATCTGGTTCCAAGCTGTTTGCAAAGGCTGTTAAATTCGCCTGCAGCAGGCTAAGGGTTAAACATGTATTTGTATTCACAGGCGTTTGTAGTGGTCATAACTTTTCATCATGACACATTAAAGGCTTTTCCAAATATCAAAGCCATTATATCTGGTATAAGTCAAAAAAAGATAATGTCTGCACTTCCGTTACCTCATTGCTGGCAGTAAAGCACTCGTACGGCTACAAGTTAGTAGTATGTATATTGATCTGTTGTTAAGACTGAATCCACAAGCAATCTTTTGAAACATTTTTTCCCTGAAATAATTCGTCTGGGTATGACTTTGAGAATCGTCTGACATAATATCAAATTGTATGGCGTTGTATTGACATTGCTATCGTCCTATGCTTCGAACGGTTTCATAAGTATAGACACGTATAAGACGTTCGCTTTAACAGCAAGCAGGATTATATCTACAAGCGAATGATCGTGGCCCTGGTTGAACAGTAATATCTGGCTTTTACCCTTCATTGTTTTTTAAAAAATGTAATTATGGGCCCAAGAAAAGAAAAATAATGAAAATTCAAGAAATGCCCTTTGTGTAGACTTGAGACAGAATGTAGAAATAAATTATGTAGGATTTTGTTAGACCGCTATTAATACCTTTTAGAATTAGATTTTGAATTTGCGTTACAGTTGCTGATGAAATAAAATTGTTGCGTTCTTTGACCTCTCCTCTACTAAATGCATTAATTTCAATTTAGTTATTCATATTCAATTCCTTTTCATTAAACAATTAATTAATCATTGTTATCGAAGCTATCCGTAATGCCATTGGCTGAAATGCTATCTATATGCCACAATTCTCGGAAAAGATGTTATAGCTTAAAGCTAACCTATGCCTGATATATGTTTCAATTATATTAAATTTCTTTATAAAGTTCAAACGGTTTGTATCTTTGATAAACAGATTTGATGCATTATAATGAAAATGCAATATAACAAATTAAATTGAATTGTTTGAACTATTAACTAGTGGAACTCTCAGTTGGTTAAACTTTTATCTATGTATTAATGTGAATTTCTGCAATCATTTTGATAAAAACCGTATTTCAACTCTATTCCATCGCTCGTGGTAATTCGTCTAATTTAATATGCATAAACATTTGATATCTTGTATATTTGTTAGAAAGTAACATTGCCATTTATCTCCGGGGAACGATTATATGATATAAAATGAAATGATTAAGAGCAGCAATCAGAGGAAATTATGATAAATGAAATAATTCCCCGTAAAGCATTATTGTGTTTTATTTCTGTTGCTGTTCCCTTAAGAGATGCAAATGTTATCTACTAACACAATGAGATATATTCTGCTGTATCGTCAATAGAAAGGAACGTCTAAAAAGTTTCAATGCAATACATGCAGCGGGAATTGAGATATGGCCTTGCACGTGACATTGATAAAATTGTGGCACATACACCAGCGCAAATATCCCTCATAGCCCATAGCCTTCACCTTCCTCAGAATCGTAGAGTTAAAAATCATTGGGCTGTCACACAATGAATTTACTTGCTACAGGTTTCCTAGGGACAATATTGTACAAAATGATAAAACGTAACATGACAAATTCTATGTCGATGCTATGATGAAACAATGACTTATTTCATCTAGAAAAATGGGCTACACATAAAGACATGACCAAGTATACACCATAAGGAATTTCAAAATATTTGCTCGCTGTTAAATGTGTAATATTTCATCTGTAAAATAATATCAAAAAGTCAATAATACAAAACAAATTAAAACGAACAGTTTTGTAACAAGGTATCATAAATTGAACTTTATGTCCTCGATATTGATCAATCAAAGAATAATTACCCAAACGCTAAACATATACTAGTAAGTATCATACGTAACATAGTAAATAATTCAAGGAAAGGAGTGTTTGAAATAAATAATCAAAGGCCTGAAGGGCCTGAGTCGGCTAATGATTGATGTACTGACAGTATAGTCTACCAGTTTCAGTTTGTTTTTAGTTTTTTTCTTAAAATTTCATAACACAGCTCGATATTTACCCAAAATATTATATCCGGATACGATTACACTTTTCTCCAGTTTCAACAATATATTTTACAAATTGTGATGATACGGATACATTTAGCAGCAATAGGCAGTATCTGACATTGAAGTTTACGGTTAAATTACCTCTTATTTAAATCTTTTCATAAAAAAGTTGTTTCGTTTCGTGAAAGCAGCCAAACATAGACGATCTACTTTCGATTTCAAAAACTACAAGAAAATACAATTTAATGTTTTGACGATTTGTTTATTTCTCGAAAAATAAGAATTAAAATCATTTTTAATATCAGTAGTAACTAAACAAACCAGTAAGAGCTTTTTCTTCCGATAATTTATCCGTTTACTGACTGCAAAATTCAACCCACCCAAAGTTTATAGAAATCATACGATGCGTGTATACGTTCAATGTGGGAGAATTAAGGCTGATCGGCTATGTTACCTAACGCATCCAGACGATTCAGATTTTGTTTTTACAAAAGCATTGTGTGCGTTTCTGTAATTTTAAATGCGTTTTTATACGCTTAGAAATTATTAGACATGCGTATTTGCATTATTTCTATACGTAATTTACGCTAATACGCATCTTATCTGGAGCCCTGTCAGGAACTATTTTTTGTCTTTCGCTGGGTGTTACGCAAGCTTTGTAAGCCTGCGCAATTCTTAAAATGCACATTTATGCTTAATGAGTTACATTCGTGTATTGCACAATTACAAGTTATAAATTAACAGATTACATCGTATATTGGTCATAGCAAAGGGAATTGACACAACTTAACTTCATTCATGCAGTGAACTGTTTGAAATTTGAGAAATCTAATGGAACTACATCCCTTCACGTGTTGTTCGGTCCATTTAGAGAATCGCTGAACAGCAAGGACTCGTCAAAAGGCTTTCAGCCTTTAGCCGACTCAAAAATGAAACAGGGTCAATACATTTCTGTTACTATCAATATAACTTCCGTTGTTCGAAGTCCTAATCCTTTTGCTGTGCATGGTCAGCGCGTCACATTCCTTTAAAGGCTAGCACTAATAGTTAGGATAGATGATAGTTTAGTTAGTTCGTTCTAACCCAACTAGAAGTGAACCTCAAGAATCCCATATGAAGGCACGAGCTCGAGTTCTAAGTACAAGGTAATAAAGATGAAATTGGAAACCAGTGTCACAATATCAGTCTTTACACATAATATCATATGATTTTTATGATTGTAATAATTTGAAAGTCAGTACTAATATGAACTTCTGGACATGTATCTACATGTCAAAGAATCTTCAATTCCGTCGGATTCTATAGTTGCCGACATTATATGTATGGCTATGAATAATTCGAATCCATTTGCAAAGAAGTCAAGAAAAACGCAACTTAGTAGTAGGTAGATGGTAAAGAGAGAAAAAGTAAGGATGCAAATACAGAATTTTTTTTTCAGTGATATATTTACCTGTACAGGCCAAGGAAAAATATTGTAAATATCCTGTTCAAGTAGAAAAATTTCATGAATAAATGAAAAGTACTGAATATATCTAAATTAATTTAATCAATTGTCTGATATCTGGTATTTTCTAACTCCCTTCACAGTTTCTACTTCTTGTTGGTCACCCCTCTCCAACAGAATCCGACTGTTTTATGTGCCGCAGAGTAATCATGCAATGCAAGTTTTGGCTGAAGGCAGTATCTAGGAGCTATATGCAATACTGTTGCATTTTTCAACTGAAAATTCCCCAGTTAGAACAGTTCTGTTTAAAGTCACTTTATATATTGTGGAACATAAATGAGATTGAAACTGTTAAATTCTCTTTTGATCACCCAAAGCTGGTTTTTGTAGAAGTTCACGGCTTTATTGTATTACAATACGTAACATTACTAGTGTTCAATTACTTTGAGAAGAAAAACAACTACTTTCAGACCCTTTGTAAATTCGTATCAATGCAACATTTAATGTATCTCCAATTATTAGAATACAAAATATTGCTCATAGATTAACTCGTCACCAAAGACTCTTAAAAGACATACAAATCAAGCATTATAAAGTATAATATTTTCTCCGTCTAATGTACAAATGCATTGTTACAATAAATACAAAGGCTTTTTCATGCAAAAGACATGCGCTTTAAGTTTGCGCGTGCAGTATAGGCATTGTAATATAGGCAAGATAGGAGCAACGCAGTTTAGTTGTTTTCCTCAAAAATTGTTACATTTTCTTAGACTTGACAGTTCATTTACTGCAGTTCCTCAAACGCTTTGTACCAACAATCCTTGTTTGTGTCGTCAAATGTGATTGCATTTCATATCAACCAAAAACTGCAGTATTTGTAAATACTTCAGCTTATGAGTATGGCAGCCCTGATTATGTAATTATTGTTGATGGTATTGTTGTTGTTGTTGACGACGATGATGATGCTGATGATGATGATGATGCTGATGATGATGGTGACAATGATGATGATGATGATGATGATGTTGATAAGAGTGCTGTTCCTGATGATGATCTCAGTAAAACAATCCAACAAAATGCATAGCATTGAAACACTGTTTAAACCAAACTATAGACACCCTTGCAACGCTTTTAGTTGATACCATAGTTCGATAGTAACTTCATGGCGTAACAGAGCTTTGTTAAACGGCTTTTTCCTTGAAAAGGCGGACGTGTTGGCTCGCAATATATAATTGCATTAAATAGTCTGCGTATTACTAAAAATGGAAATACATTTTCAAAACCTTCAGTAGTAGATCATTTATGCACTAAACGATAAATATTCTATCGATATAAACCTGTCCCGGACTTCCAATTCCGTCCGACAACGAGGCTATTCGTCGTAACAGTAAATGAAGAGTTTTTCTAACGTCATTAATTGAGATTTAGACAAAAATATTAAAATGAGCCGTGCCATGAGAAAACCAACAAAGTGGGTTTGCGACCAGCATGGATCCAGACCAACCTGCGCATCCGCGCAGTCTGGTCAGGATCCATGCTGTTCGCTAACAGTTTCTCCAATTCCAATAGGCTTTGAAAGCGAACAGCATGAATCCTGGCCAGACTGCGCGGTTGCGCAGGCTGGTCTGGATCCATGCTGGTCGCAAAGCCACTATGTTGGTTTTCTCATGGCACGGCTCAAATTATTTTAACTAAACATCTATAACTTACAAATCCACAACTTCCTAATCTGTTTCTTCCTTTTTTCTATGAATTGTTTCAAAGTGAATACAATTTTTGCTATCACTATGGTCAACAAAAACACTACATTGTGATCTAAATCATTACATTGTCTATACTATTGTATATCAGCTATCGTTACCGTATCTGGAATCGGGGAATCGTTTACTGACGCTTTGTCGAGGTTAGATAAATGCAGAAACAAAAAAATGTCCTGTTTTCCAACTAAGTATTGCAGAAAAAGTTCCACTCTAATTTGTCCAAAAAGTAAATATATCCGATGTAGTAACAGAAGTACCAAATAAAACTATCATTTGCATTAAAAGGGCATTTTAAACGTAGAAAGAGAAAAAAATACAATAACACGAGGTTAAAGAATTTAATACGACACAGTAGAATTTAATCAATGTCATGTTAAACAAAAATGTCCAATAAGCATATGGCCCTAGTTTTTTCCGCAGATGTGTCCACTTGAGTTAAGAATACATTAAACAGAAATCGGCTTTAAATTCTCAATTCTTCGTAACAGTTTTACGCCCGATTAAAAAGACATTTGCAAACGTTGGCAAAACTTGTTCATTTAATCTGCTTTGCTGGTGATTGAACATGGTTGGAGTCAGCTAAATGTGCAAATAAACATTTTACCGATCAATTTATTTTAAATTTGCTTCGATACAATTACACGCTTCTTTATTATCATGACTGGATGCCACAAGGGGACCACTAACGTCAATACAAATAGGTACAATTCAGCATTCAGTTAAAGTGTCATTTCACAATTTTACATAGACTATTTTTTTATTATTATTTTTTCCAGGTTTCCAGGTGTCCCGAATGTAATGCATCCTATACTATGTAAGCTGTTTATAGTTATTCTTTTTTAGAATTGGGGCAAAGTACCCGAAAAATAATTCTGACTTTAAATACTTAATATATATTCTAGCTATCAGCATAATCTACTCCTGTTTTATCTCCTTTTACTTATCCTAAATGACACGTTTCCAACATTGGGAAAAAAATGAAATGAAGTATTGAAGCCTGTATACGAAATACTATATGTTTATTATTGCTTCTAAAAGAAACTCTTTTGTTTCAGTAAATAATGAAAAAGTATTCTGTAAAAGAGAAGAGACCCATGAAGTTTATGATGATTTCATAAAGTTAAATGCTACCATCGCTGTACAAAATGAACGTATAATTTAAATCGACAATGATGTGTGAAATCATAAAGGGACCTCTTTGAGTATCAACATAGCCGTGAGTACCCACAGGTGGCGCTGTTTCATGGGTCACTGAATATTTTCATTATCCCAAGAGTAGTATCAATTTATTAAAGAAAATTAATCCTCCCAAGTATTTTGTTGCGGATTTTGCGGTGCAGTCATGTATAAAATTGGTCGTGTTCTTCTACTGCCCCTTTTTGAGAATCTCAATTGCGGATTTTATTAAAACATGCGCATGGAGGCCAGCATGCGTTCAGATCTCTGAACAGATAGAAATATTTCGTACAAGTTTTGGCTTTGTGGCTGACACACAATGAAAAACATCGAGCGAAAGTTAAATTCTATTTGCATTAATTCAATAGGTTGTCTATCTTTCCACTGTGCTATTCTTTTTCCATGCTTTATTATGGAAATTAATTACATAAGAGTGTAAGCAATTCAAATAAATTACCATGATAAGATAGCATCAGCAACAACAACAACAAAACAACAACAGTAACATTAAGTTTATAAGGTAAAATCAACAAGTTCAAACAAATTATAAGGAGAGACACTTACGGTCTTTGATTCATTATTTAAATAAAGAGCTATGTAATACATTGCATAATTAGTTCTTTGATTTACACCGGTAAACAACCTCTCGCCCACCTTATAATTATGTTGAAGACCATTTTAATTTTGTAAATCTAATTAGGGAAAATATGTAAATTTAAAATGTAAACATGGAAACTATTTAGATATAACACATCTGTAGTCTCTATTATAGTGAATTCATTATGAGAAATATGATTAATTTAAACACACCGAATCTTCAAGATGAAAAAAACACCTGTTTATAAAACCTTCTTCTGAGCGCTCATGCATTTTGTTCTTTGTGACATAAACATCCTTTCCTGCAGATTTGCCTTTTGTAATTTGTTAAATAATGTAAATATATGCAAAAAGAGATGTAAATTTCATAATAAGCTGTGAAATACTTGTAAAAATATTGTTTTATTATTTCCGTGAGCAGCGCTATTACGCTAAGCTTTTCATTCATTTAAACGGTATCATTTAGAGTTTCAAAGTCGCCATGTGACTTTAATGGCCGCTGTATAAACGAGGTAGACAAGTAGGCTGTCAACCATTGTAGTGACGGAGTTTGCACATCTGTCTGTATAAACAATAAGGAAACATGTTTATCATTATAATGTGTGAAATACAAATTACCCTGTCCAATAAATGAGAGGATGTATGTAAATACATTTTTCATTTGTAAGATGCATAGTTCATATATAAACAATATGTTGCTGCGAGTGCACAACTCGTATTTTTTTCACTTCACTACTTATGGCTCGCTGACAAATGCAGAATATAAAATTTGATGTCTTACAAAAACCAAAACAAGAAAAGGAAATTACATTTTCCATTTGTACGGAACATATCTCATATAATAAACAATATGTAGTTGCGAGCGCACAGTTTGTTGTCACTTCAATAGTTATAGCTATGCCGAAACAAAAACAAAACACAAGAGAGAGAGGGAGAGAAAAAAACAGACAAATCTTTAATAAGTCATTAATATCACATTAGACTACTTCTCATTAAGCAATCATTGACCATAACACTTTTTACTTTATATAAAACTGACTCTTTGATATTTAAAGGTGAAGATATCTCTTGGTATTATATAGAACGACATAGATGAACGTGTACCCTGTCTTCTAGACTTTCTTTCTTAAATAAAAATGGAATAGCGAAAACTCCATGTCCAATGTCTGTCACAGACATAACAATACCACTAAAGCATACACTTTCTTTTAAAGCTGATAAAAAGATTAATTGTTTCACCCAGTCCTGCAATATGGGCTGTATACTTGCTAATACTAGAGCAATTAACACTCAATACCATAACAAATCTATTAGAAGACCCTTTGGAAGCATAAAGCACAACCAAACAAAATAATAGCCGAGTTTGTTCGTGAGAAGTTATGAACGGACACATTAATTTCAAAGAACCATATGTTTAACCGAAGTTAGATAGATAGATTTCTTTATTTCCTCCAATAGTGGAGAGCATAACGTATATCCATGAACAACATGAGTCTAATAATATATATACATGAGAACAATTATTAACACAATTATTTCAAGTAAAAAAGCATAAGCATCCATGGGCTAAAAAAAAATGAAAATCGAAAATAAACGAAATTAAAGGTTTAACACCATGAATACCAGATGCTTTGACAAAACATAATATAGCAAAAGGAGTTTATGTAATTTCTCATTTAACACCACTATATGTACAGCCTAAACGACGAAATCGAAAACGTTAGACAGCTACTAAAGGTGTATATTTACAACTTGTATAGAGCTTTTTTGATAACTCCAGTAGAGAAATCAAAGCCAAGATTCGAGCTGAATATTGATCCAATTATAAGAAAATAAGCTATATAATGTAATTAAACAGTATACGTTTAATTAATTTTGCAATATGGTAATAATTAAAGCAGTATTCATTGCTATCGATAGCGATCTGTGTAAAAAAACAGCACTGATCTTTTGGAGACAAGTGGAACACAATCTTGAACTTCTGTATTCCGCACGTGTCTATGACCGAGTCCCACAAATGAGTGCGTAACGATTCATTTCTTGGACAAAAACAGATACTATGTACATTTGCGTCTTGACATAGTAAATCACACTTTCTACATCTCTGTATATATTCAGCTGATAGCATAGAGCCTACGAAGTTCATTAGAAATACACACATAGGTAACAGCTTTGGGTTTCTCTTTGCCAACAACCATAGTTTTGCTGGTTTTCCGGCAGTAAGAATCGGTTCCAGCTCAGGTCTGTTCTCACAAAGTCTGTTCATTATTAGTCGTTGTGCTTCTAAATAAATTTTTGTATCAATAATATTTTTCTTTACTAACTTTGAAGGAAAACTTCCAGATTCTACATACTGATGTGAATAATCTTCAATTTGATATTTACATAAGAGTCTGTATACATCCGGTATAAAGCCGCTTGTTTGACGATCGTAATTCAACTTGGCTAAATATCTATCTGGTAAGCGGCATAGTTGTCCAAAGAACTGAATCTTTTTCATATCAATAATTGATTCTACCGATTCTACACCGATTGCACTTAATGAGTCGCTGTATTTTGTTTGAGTTGTTGCATAAATCTTATACAGAATCTATGAGCTCTTTCCAATGTAAGAATATCAGTCTTTGAATATGTACTCCACAGTTCACAACCGTATAGGGATTTTAGCAAAACAGCTGATCTATAAATAGTTCTTGGCGTAACTGGATTAAGTAAAACTGGGTGAATTCCACTATTAACAATATTCAAGAAAGTACCACGAAGTTTGGTACAGGCGTTATACAGTGGTTTTTGCGTAGATAAATATTTATCAGTCACAAGTCCAAGGTGTGTATAGAACTCTACATCACAGGCTGATTCGTTTCCTAGTAAGAAACTTCGATTATCATCACCAGCATTATTTTCATTAAAAACTATCACAGCACATTTACTGGCATTGTACATATATCTCCATTAACGTGCATAATTGTAGCAGATATCTAGCATTTTATCAAGACCGTATTTTGAGAGAGAGACCAACACCATGTCATCGGCCACCGTTGGAGCGCAAACATTCATATTATAGATACAAAACCCATATCCACAGTTTTCTAACTGTTGTATAAGACCATTTATAAACACAAGGTAGAATAACGGCGAACTTTTCCCTCCTTGACGGGTTCCTTGCAGCACTGGAAAACTACTTGAAGTAAGACCTTGTACCCTGTCTTCTAGACTTTCTTTCTTGAATAAAAATGGAATAGCGAAAACTCCATGTCCAATGTCTGTCACAGACATAACAAAATACCACTAAAGCATACACTTTCTTTTAAAGCTGATAAAAAGATTAATTGTTTCACCCAGTCCTGCAGTCACCCAGTCCTGCAGTATGGGCTGTATACTTGCTAATACTAGAGCAATTAACACTCTATAATAGCCGAGTTTGTTCGTGAGAAGTTATGAACGGACACATTAATTTCAAAGAACCATATGTTTAACCGAAGTACCAGCCGACTTTATACAGCCAAAACACGACACTTAAGGACGTTAATCAAAATTTTAATATGTAACAGTACCATTTGGAAGCATTGAGCGCAATTAAGCAAATCGCCAGATCGTGATTGATTTTGTTCATGAGAGGTCATAAAATGAAATGTGAAACACTCATAACGCCACTGGCACCGGCTTAAACAGACATTTATCATTACAACAACACTAAAATGATTTCAAATCCCAAAGGACCAAATGTGAATAGAAATGACCATTAGTTGGTTAGTGTAATTTTAGGTAAAGGCGCAACATTTATAAACATTATGAAAAGTTGGAAAAAGTTGAGCTGTACATCGTAAAATGTATGTAGTTATTGTATGAGAGTACATTGTGAAACGTTTTCAAACAAATTGGTTTAAAATAAAAACAGTTTCAGACAAGGTTTATTAATGATTCGACATTGAAATTGATCATTGGACACGGTATTGATATTGGCAAATGTAAAAAGATCTACAGATTTTCATACGACGGTGGTATGCTATTTTTATTGTGATTTAAAATGTTCTGCAAGAACTGATTTCTGAAAATCAATTAGATACTAGTATACATCTAAACAAAAGAACAAATTAAAATGTTTTTAGACCACGAAATGACTTTGTATGTACTAACAAACACGTGTTTAAATGAGGTTGTGATAGTCTTACAATAATATTTAGGTATCAGTTTGGATCATTCTTTATAATGATATCAATAATAATAATGATGATAACTTTATATAAATGGCCGCCAATTTTAATTTGCCACGCCAATATGTGGCAAAAACAGCAAGTACTTCTGTATATGCTATCTTAAAAAATCTTTCTCGAAAGTAAAGTGCTTTAAGTCCTCATGCACGCCATACTTTTTAATTTGATTTAATGCCACTAACAAAGCAGCACTTAACTTTCCCATGCGGTATTTTCCCATGGGAAAGAAATGTGGTAAATTTTTCCATGGGAATTTATAACAAGGATAACATATTTGACAATAGCCAGTCTAACATAATGATTATGATTCTCTAACAGTGATTTTATGAAAATCTATCCTAAATATGTCATATAGACAGTGCAATGGAAGAAATGAATGAAAGTAACATATTCCTTAGTGGAATAAACAGTATGTAAGAGAATGGAAAGAATAATATGTATAACAGTAGACATTTTTATCTATTTATTTATTTGTTAATTCATTCATTTCAGTCTTATCCACATGCATAATCAATATGAAACAACTAGTTCACAACAGAATGTACATCAAAATGTACATCTAGTGACAGCTTGTATAGCACATATATCAGTTGTAGTACAAATGATACTGCGGTAAAAAAAACCCATAAAATAAACACATACGAGAAAAATAAATACAGAGTAGTGGTAGATTCTGATATAACTGGTAATGTATCACAGTCTGCATGCAGGAATCATTGTCTTTAGAATGTTAGTTGGTTTGCCCGTTGGCGTATTTTAATGGTGACTCTTTAGTGAGTACTGTCCGCCCTCAACCAGCACCTGTTACGCCTCGGGTTACTCACCTGGTGGTTGGGGTGGTTTGCTTTGGGCGTGATCCGCTGGAAGTGCAGCCTCTGTAGACTGCATTTGCATTAAGTCGTAATAAGTGAACTATAATGTTATGATCTGATATGTGACAGAGCAGTAAGATCATATACCTTTTACAGAAACAGTTTTATAATATTAGAATAGCATTAAAGAGTTTGTGGAATATACAGCCTCGTATTATTCACTTTAAATGACCATTTACATGTCTTACTGTTTATACATACTTTTATGTCTGTGTATTTTATATGTTTGTAAATGGCGAGACTTTAAATAAAAAAATAAATTACTGTCATCTGATAAGGATCAACGCTTAAGAGGCATTCGCCCGCCCGCTTAGCTCAGTAGGTAAGAGCGTTGGTCTACGGATCGCGGGGTCGCGAGTTCGATCCTCGGGCAGGGCTGATGTTCTCCGTGGCTATTTGATAGACGACATTGTGTCTGAAATCATTAGTCCTCCACCTCTGATCATTCATGTGGGGAAGTTGGCAGTTACTTGCGGAGAATAGGTTTGTACTGGTACAGAATCCAGGAACACTGGTTAGGTTAACTGCCCGCCGTTACATGACTGAAATACTGTTGAAAAATGGCGTTAAACCCAAAACAAACAAACAAACAAACATTATTTTTTTGTATTGATGGAAGAACGCAATATGACTATGCTTTACAGAATTTGTTTCGTCGGCTGGTATAAATGGAGATTTGGGATGTCGAAACAGCGCCATTCGGGCAATTGATTGCTGTATTTATTTGTTTGTAAAAATGCCAACATCACATTTTTATCATAGACATAACTGGAGTAGACATATAAAAGAAGTAGCTTGTGTTTTGAAATATGTAAAACATTTAACGTTATTAGATGCAATGAGTTATTTAGTCATCAGGAAAACTGTTTTACTTAAAACTAAATGAATGCTTCAAATGGTCGTAACAAAGAGGTTAAAAAACTAAAATATTCTAACTTGTTTAAAGGTGTTTTCCACAAATCGTTATGTGCATTATTCTGCTCAGTAGTGACAAGACAGTAACTGCGACGTTTTATTGAACACGTAATCAAATAGGGTAATTCAACAATTTCATCAATTTTCAAAATGTTAAAATTCCATTTTAAGTGTCATAGACTCTAGTCCTCAATATATATAGCTCTCAAGAATTTACATGTAATTACAAAGAATATGCACATTGTACACTCTAAAACTTTTTTTTTTGCATATTTATCAAGATCTCGCGTCCCAAATTGTTAGGAAAATATTCACATAGGTTCAGTAAACTTACATGATTTAGCAGGGTTTGTGAAATAATATTTTTGAGAAAAAAAATAATGAAAACATTTTTGTTCACGTCGGGAGATGCTGATTTTTTTGCAGTAGCAATGACTTCAGCTAATCAACACAGCTCAGGACAACTGTTATCCAAATCCGCGAAAATATTTTACGTAATTAGACTTGTTTTGAAAATTTATAGTAATCAAAACCTGGCTTTTTGTTGTTTACGTGGGTCATGACAACATTCCATTGTTTTTTGGTAAAACAATGTAACGTTTTATTAAAAGATTGTTTGACCAGTCTGTGTCTAGACACAACGCATGCTTGGTGACAAGCCCTTTTACAACTGGACGCCACACAGTACACTTCCCTTTTTGACTGTATCAGACTGAACAGGTGGAACCTACATGAAACTGAGTTGCTTCAATATTGTAATCTGGCCGTTTTCACTGGGTCTTAAATATTATTTCTCATTAAACGTTTGACGTCAATGAAGTGAAACTAGACAATGTGGTATGTTTTATATTAAGAAAGTGTGGTAACATTTTGACGTTGTAAAAGCAAAAGACGCTGTTGATTGAATAGACTTTTTCTATAATAATAAAGATAGAAAAGGCTAACATGTGATAAAAAAAATGTTACACTTATTTTTTCAGGGACGTTGAAATAAATGATGAAATGCTCAACAGAGCCTCCCATCATATCTTTTATTTAACTTGTTTAATAAATTTATTACGGAAAGACACTCAGGTAAGATCTTCTATGTTTTTAAATTAGATAACATATGTTAAATCAGTATTGTGTATGCTAGGAATTTACTAGGCAGGAATGTGATACATTTTGACATTGTCCTGTTGCGGTGGTTTAGAGCGAATTTTGTTGCATATCATTAACCGGTTTAAACATTTACAAACACCATTCCAATGCGGTGCCCCGCCGTGTTCTTTTACTTATTGTTTTATGTATATTTGTCTTATTGCTTTTCTCTGTCCATGATTTTTGTGAAGCGTGGCTATTTCTGTCGAATATTTTTCCTTTTTAAAAACAATACGTTTTGAGACTGGGACGTAAGTAATAATGGTCATGAACATGTACATTATCGTGCAATGTCAGTTACATGTGTATGGTGGCCGACGTAATGAACTTCTGAAGAAAATAAGTTTTTATAGAACCAAAATTTAGGTACAAATAAGAAAATGAAAAGTGTTATCAATTTTTACAAATAAGCTTTTGTTTTTCAGTCAAACATGCTTTCTTGGCCTTAGAATAGGAGAGTTGTACGTAATTGGTGTACGTTTTATCTTAGGTGTTAAGTATATGTTTAGTTATGGCTATTGCTTCGGTATTCATGTTTTATTTTAGTTATATGTTTAGTTATTTGTGACAATGTTCTTCAAAAATAGTAGTGATTTGTTAATATTGAAGTATTAAAGAAACGCTATAACATGTAGGATAAATCAGTGGTGTGTACCTATGTACGTATTAATGTTATTTTATCTATTATTTCTATGTAATACAGAGGTCATTCCAAGCTGAAACATTATATTAGATACTAGAACTCAATGTTTTAGTTTTCTCGTCGTACTGTTGTTGTGTTAAGCTTCTTTTTTTTTAGATAGTATTGATATTTTTTACAAACCTTTGAGTTTTATGCAAGGACTTTACTAGTCATCGTTTTACATGTGCTATATACATGTTGTCCCTTATTATTCGTTTACAAATGACCGTTCATTGTATTTTTTGATATGTTCACTACGTGCGTTTAATATTGATGTTTGAAGAAAATTTTTAATATAGATAATACATATACAATATATACAATATATATAAGACATAATTTAACACATACAGTCACATCTACGGCATTTGTTACGACATGGACCAGCTTCTTCCACAAGTATTTTACTCAAATTTTACTCAAATCATGTTGCTCTTAGTATTGTTCGGATAGGTTACTCTATCTGTCAAATATGTTTCTATAAGCACACAAAAATAAACTGACGGCATTTTTGGACAAAAGAATCTTTTTACGTTTGTGTATGTACGTTGACAGCATAATAAAGGATGAATCCTTTATGGGTAACGTGTCTATAGTGACACTACAATGCAAAAGCACAGTCACGTGGAAAGTAGACAAACAGCTGAAGAAAGGCCAAGCAGTTAATGTGATTTTTCCCTTTTTATTAAAACAAGTGTTTTACCTGATGTTTCAGGGGTATTTTTGACATATTCATAACTGATAGTTGCCTTTCAAAGATGTTAAATACAGATTATAGTCAGGCACTGCTACTGATTTCTCCATAGGCTTTCATTGTAAGAAATGACTCTGTCATATACCACAAAATTGAGAGGTGACAATTAAAATGTGATTCTTTTAATAAGATAACATATAACACTTCAAAACATAGTAATTTTATATATGCTTAACCAGTCCATTTTTTTTTACAATTTCTCTTTAAACACAACTACATCCTTTGTTGAATGGCATATAGAGGCTAAATGCTACTATTCTAAAGTGACAATTGAAAAGTCATGGATTCAGTCAGACATTTGTAAAATATTCCAAATTTCACAGAAAACGTTGTATTGCTTGATTTTTACACAAAGTGTATGATTATAAACATATCCTTTTTATCCAATCACCTTATTTCGATTAACTCTTAAAGGTTTCCCTACACTTTTTTTTAACCAATCCGAAGCCGCGTTTCAATAACAGTACTACAGTATCTGATCTTATGTTTCAAGAAGAAGTACATGTATTACCGAGTTGTAGGTCTTTGTATATGTTTTACTAGTTACAGTCCATAAAATAAACAAACGTGTTTGTAAACATGGACGGGTCCAAACGGAACGGGAAGAAGCATTTTATAGAAATATTTCGATGGCAAAATACAATACATATCGTAGACCTGACCAACCTATAAACCAGACTATTTTATAAGTACAACAACACGGTTGACCCATCTAAACGAGTTGTACAATGATTTTTGTCAGTATTTGCTAGGAAATGGAGAAGTAATAGATATGTGGTACCAAACATATCAATTAGGTAGTAATGCAAAAATGATTTTCCGAAATCAGTCTTAATTAAAACTATAAGATTCTTTCACTGGTTATAGGTACAGATGGGTATTTCCGGCCTCGAGGGTAACTGTTTAGGCGGTAACGAGGTTCCTACCGAGTTACCGCCTAAACAGTTGCCCGAGAGCCGGATATTCCCATCTGCACCTATAACCAGTGACAGAATCTTTTTCTTGCATACCGGTATCAAGATATAATAATAAAAATAAAATCAGTTGAACGGCTTTCTTTTTAGAACTATTTCTTGTAGCAGCGTATTTAAACAAATCGCGGGAAATCAACGTCCGTAAACAGGAAAGACGTCATGACGTTTCAAAGACAAATAACAATGTTTAGTCCCGGTTTTGTTTTATCAGTTCCAGCGTAACGTTGTGAATTTTTGATAAAATAACGTGTTTTGAATCGAGAAATATACTATCAGGAACAAAGAGGAACTGTCAAGGTATTGGATTTTTATTCCGTTTTTCGAAATAAAATATAAATAACTACATAAATCTTCTACATATATGTAGTTCGTAATACGTCATTTAAAGCACGAGAGTCATCTTACACCCCGGGGTGTAAGATGGATTTTTCCAGCACCGGTAAAAATACTGGAAATCCCCGTCTGGTATGCAAGAAAATATTAGACAAATGCAAGATATTGACTGTATCAAATTTCATCCTTCATTTTTTAAATATATCAAATGGCCATCTTTCACTAAAATACTTCATCTTTAGATAATTACCTCTAATGTATAAAATCGTTATCAAGTGTATTTAACTTTACGAAATATATAAGTTAAGTTTGCATATTGAGCTGCGGCATACAGTAAAGTTTTTTTTTTGTAAATAAAAATATAAGTTAAGTTTGCATATTGAGCTGCGGCATACAGTAAAGTTTTTTTTTTGTAAATAAAAAACAGCCATTTTTTTCAGTAGTAGTACACATTTATGCTACGTTTATCAATACATGTATGCAATGTGTACTTCTTAAAACCTAATGCATAGTACTGTTTATACATATAAACTTGTTCATTTTATGTTTACATAAATCATATTGTGATGAAAACGCCGCTCTGCAAGTGCAGTATAAATAAGGGCCAACCTAATCCTGTGGGTGGATGACTAAAACCAAACTAAGTTTCAACTTTAAGATAGAGAATTTATTTTATTTAGTATAAAGATTCACAAACGATATGATTACTTTAGAAACGTTTTTTTTACTTATTAAACAAAGCTTCAAAATGTTAATCCGAGTTCCAATAACAAGCTTTGGAAAAGTTTAAGGAAAGATCCTTCCAATGTTTAAAGCAAACAATAAAGTTAATATTTACATCTCCTGTCCCATCGCAAGTCCAGTGAATTTTCAGTAAAAACTAGGGTTAATAACAGTATTAAATACTATTAAATACTTTGCTAGTACTGTATTTGTAAATAAATAGAAGTTTAAATAAAAGTTTGAAACAATTTAGTTTAATAATATTTGTCCAAGGTCCGAATGAGAAAAGCTCCTGATTGCCCTGTGCGGCTGGCTATATTCAAATTTCCCCGCTCCCAAACTCGTATCTAAGGGAGACTCGCGCATCACGGTGGTACCCCATCCAATCAGCTTGCAGAGATGGGAAAACCGCGGGAGATCAGTTCCAGTCATCCAATGAAAAGCCGTTCAGCCCGCTTTACCTCTTCATCCCACCGCGTCGCACAAACCTAGTGCGCTTAACTGGATACTGAAAAGAACAGCATAACAGACGAAAATAGGGGTCTAAGGAGGCCCCTAAATACTTAGTACTACCTAACCTAAAGATTTAGTGGTGTGAAATATATCCATGCGCCAACTAAAATGGAAACCTTACAAGTCAACAATGAATGAAAATAAGGAATATTTGCTTTTATAATTGAAAATATGGATGATACAATATCGATGAGGATCTTCTTCTGTAAGTAGGTGTATGTTTCCTGGTCCATATATCGCGTGGTATGAGTATGCAATGTGCATAAAGTGTGTTTAGGTCTCATGTTTGATTTTACTTCCTGGTTCCTAGAAACGTAACACGAGATATTTTTTTATGTATTGGTGATATAGAGTATCAGGAATGAACTACAACAGCAAATTAATACGTCCTTACGATTGTCATCAAATTGAATGACATAATTTGAGCCGTGCCATGAGAAAACCAACATAGTGGGTTTGCGACCAGCATGGATCCAGACCAGCCTGCGCATCCGCGCAGTCTGGTCAGGATCCATGCTGTTCGCTAATAGTTTCTCCAATTCCAATAGGCTTTAAAAGCGAACAGCATGGAGCCTGACCAGACTGCGCGGATGCGCAGGCTGGTCTGGATCCACGCTGGTCGCATACCCACTATGTTGGTTTTCTCATGGCAGGGCTCATTTAATGTGACATATCCAACATGTCCAAATACTGTGAACTCAAAGGTCAAGCATGGCAGTTAGAGATGGAATCCAGGTAAACATTCTGACAGCACTATTCTGCCTGTGGTTCGACCCCGCTCGGTGCTGCTTCAAAAATGTGGGTGGGAGGGAATCTGAATATCCGAAGTGCATTCTGATTTTGTGCCATGGACTCCTAGCACAAATGAACCTCATATTACAATATGAAGTAAGTGTTCTTGATTTTAAACATGAAATTAGGATCTAATATACCTTTAATATAAATGTATTTCCATGACAACCACAGAAATATATATAATAAATTATGTTCATGCTAGTTGCAGGTGCGTTCTTTGTTTGCTTAGTAATAAAAAGATGACATGAAGTTATTATTATGTGAAACGGTTTTATTTCGTCAAAAAATAGTCTTAACGGTAATAAATGACGTCAGAAGATATATATATATTCAAAATGCAAGATTTTTGAATGGCACCTCGATACATTTCAATTACAGAGAAAGCTAATGTGAGAAGAAAAACAACTTTTTAGACAGGTGGAACGTAGATCGTAAAAAGGCAATTTCAAACAAAAAGACAAATTTATTAAGAAGTTATGAAAACTAACAATTATGCTGTGTAACATATACTAGTTTTTGGACATTTTCATGAATAATTATATCGTAAATATTTCAAAACGCTATAAATTTTGTCAGAGAGACTGTAACATGCTTTCAAACAATACAATGTTTGTTTTATATCAGTTATAACTTTATCACGAAGTTTGTAATAAAATGATGTTCTTATATTGTTCTTATAATGAGTAAATTTAATTAAATTACAAAGTCCATGTCATATAATATCATAGATAATGGTACTTAGTCATTTGTTTTATATGAAATACACGTGCTTCGAATTCAGTGCATGTTATGATTATGCTAAGTACGACGTTTTGCGCATTATCTCATTTTTTTTTGTCATGAGTGACATACAATAACAAGAAAGCTTCAGCCGTAATGCGACAGGTCATCTTTGTTTTGGCGTAATTGAAGTATTTAGAACAAATCGTTGAAACTGTAGGGATTTTAATCATCTCCTAAAATGCCCCACATAGGTTAGTTTAGTAAATAAAATCTGTGAAAAGATCCTTTGGAAGCATAGAACGCTACCAGGCAACACAATGTTTGATTGAGTCTTTTCATGAGAGGTAATGAATTGTGCAACACCCATTGCGCCCCCTAGCACCGGCTTAAGCGGAATTCTACTACTGTAAAAATGAATAACTCACATAAGCCCAAAGGACCAGAAAATATAACAACACTGAGTCGAAGTACGGGGAGATTCGCAATGACATCATGTACTTTTGTCAAACTGGGTATAAGACATGCATGGGGCGCTGGTCTTATCAAAAGGAGATTCAGGGATATGTTCATGAAAATTTTGTTTTTGTTTGGCTTAGAGTAACGCCGACATGATTTTAGGTCATATGGTATTGGCGACTTTCCATATTTTGAAGGTGGAGGAACACCCAAGGTGCCTCGAGCATTGTTTCGGGTACCAACCTTCCAAAAGCCGACTGGATTGGACAAGCATTGTATTATTGTAGATGTGCGACCCGCATGTGTAAAAGTGGTAAGAAATATGAAAATGGATACAAATGTAAAACAATTGTATTACATATTATGTAAAAACACTCCACAAACGTGAAACCTAGCTGTTCTAAATGTAGTCCACTGAAAAACATATAATAAAAGATGTGCAAGTTAAAACTGAACTTTTTTATGACATATGTGACCAGCGTCATGTTTACATCTAGAACGATTTCACGTTTGTGTTATGTTTTTACGCATGTAACACAATTATTTTACATTTGTAGCCGTTTTCACATTTGCGACCTTTTTTTACATTTAGCGGTTATACAGTATATCAATTTCTAGATATTATTCATTATATTTACATATAAGTTTTAGTATGAAAGCTTGGATTGTTATTATACTCAGACTTCTAAACGTCCAACGAGAGTGCTTACATTCAATCATATGACTAGGGATCTTTTGTTTAGTTTAGTATTCCAACTAGAGAAATTTGAAAACACTAGAACTAGCACGTGCTTTTGTTTGAACTATTTCATGTATGTGACAGATATAATCAGACATGGATATATATCCATCTCTAACATGCTTGCTGTATATTGCTGTATGTTATCATGTTTTAGATTTTATATACACAGATCAATAATTAGCCACTTGCAATTAAATAATAGTTGTCTTGTCGTGTCTTGACTTGGCTTGACTTGACTTGAATCAAATTGACTTGAACAGACACAGTTGTCACTGAATAAACGCTATATATTTACAGGAGTTAAATATATAAAAACGATTCCTCACGTCTAAAGTGTTTTTATGCCAGTTGATTGATATTTGGCTGCTCTTCCTGGATTCTTTAACAATGGCAGCTACTTAAAGTCATTCAGGATAATGATATTAAATGTTGATACAGGCCTCGTCTTGATCCCTTTATGACCAAATTAAGATAAAATGTCAGTTTTAGAAATAACTATTGCTCATTATATCTTCCGCGAAAGAGATAAAGCCAAAAATTGTTCAACTACTGTAGAATCATAGATTACACTTGTCAGAATCGCCTTCCTGTATCCCCAGGGTTACCCAACTATGTTTATTTCTGTTCATATCTTACCATGAATGTCTCTCGAATGTTTGACATTATTTTAGCTGAAGGAACAAATGTAAAGAATATTCAATTATATTGCGCTGATGTATTTCTGATATGACTGTATCACCGAGAAACCCTATTAGATGATTGACTAAATGTCTCTGGATTTGCCAATAAAGCCGTCCCATAATCCCAGTGATATTAAAGGGCGAAAAGTGCATAACAAATGAACACAAGGCTATCAGAATGAACTCAGCTGTCATTGTTAAACACCACGGGCGATGTCCATTTCCATTATTTAGAGAAATCATGCAGCGGATCGCTTAATATCAGAGATTCTCATTGGAATGCATTACTCATTTGACAGAAGAGAACCGTTCCATTTTTCATCTCATTTATACGGCATAATTTCAATGAAACAGGCTACTTCTTGGAAAATATAACAGTTTCCATCCTCTCCAAAGTTATAAGAAATTTTGATTATTTACAATAACGTAAACATTTTGTTATAAATAATATACACAAAAGTAGTTGTGTAAACACTTAAAAGCATACGCGTTTAAAGCATCAGTCTGCTTTTTTTCTTTATTTTTGTTTACGTTGAGCTTTTGTCAGATTACATCTTACAAGCATGCGCTTCGTATGGGAGTATTTTGTTAAAAATATGCTTTTTTATTTGACAGCTTCGTTTGTTACTTTTTTTTCTGACGAAAGTGGTTCGGGAAATATATATACATGTGCTTCAGCTATGTAAAATACAAAGCCTGCAAAGCTGATCAAGGAATTTAAATTGACAATTAAAAGTGACAATTCGTAGGGAAAATAGCCTTTTTGAATGCAAAGCGTAACCGTAACTCTAAACGAATAGACAACATATCGAAATCAACTTGTCTAAATTGTTCAGACCGACAGTTGTAGGCCGTGTACAGAGACTCAAGCAAAATTAATTGAACAAACCAATTCGCGTAGAAATAGTGACAAAACGAGAGCTTAAGAATGCCAATTTTATCCAAACATGTCAATCAAAGCCTTAACTTGATACCAAACATATTTCATAACATCTTAACGCTGCTCAATTTATTGATAAACAGTCGGTAAATAGAAAGTTGCCTTCAAGCAGCATTATGGAGCGTACTTGAGGTTTGATAAGTCTGAATTCATTCATGTACATGGAGACGCCTGAAGCCATGCAGAACATATTGAATTTAAGAATTTTGAAACACCGGGCCCTTAAACTCATCACTTCTTTTTATTTTGTTTGCTCATTGCTATTGGGCTTATTGCAGTTTCAAAAAGGTTTCAATATCATATCAAAAGTCAGGTAATCTAGGATTTATTTTCCCAACTTTCTTATTAATGAATACATTTATTGAAACAAATCAAAACGCGTATGAAAATAAAGCAACAGCGATTTGTAATCCCCAAAACTTAAAATTATGAAAAAATGAAAAGTATAAATATTTGTGGTAAAGGAAAAGAAGCATAAGGCAGAGAAATCATTATGAGAAAAAAAAAAATGTTACAAATTAAAACTTGAAATTTTGGTATTGATATGTATTTTTGTTTTATGAAAACGCCATACTTATTTAAGGTAATGGACTCATAACGACAATCGGCAATTTCCGTGTGATTACGTCTCTTCCGTATCCGATTTCGGCATCCTTCGGCCATTTCAGAAAATTATATTTTATAGGAACCGGAGAATGCCGGAGAATGCCGAAGTCGCATACGGAGACTACATAAACGAACGGAAATTGCGGATTGTCATTACGGGTGCATTACCTTAACGTATGTACAATGGGCTTGATGTAAATTATAGACATTGTTTTAAATGTAGTAACGGTGTTGATGACGAAGTTCATGTATACATCACTGCATCACTGCTCTTGTTGTAGCCATTTCAGTATAGAATAATGCAGAATGGGTCCGAATTTTGCTTGTTAGGTGATACTGAAAAAATGCTTATACATTTAAATCCTGAAAAAAATCATTACCAAAACTGCATATTTTATTTTCATTATTTTGGATTAAAGGAAAGGTCATTTATATTATTGATAGTTTTTACATTGTACAAGTTATTAAGAAAATATTATAACTACTTTGTACATATGTTTAGTATAATCTGTTATAAGGCTGGCAATTAAATGTAATGATTTCACAGTAGACATAATATTAAAACCGAAATGTCAAACATTTTATGATAGCATATATAAATTTTATTCTAACAAGACCAGCTGATAACCTACATACTTGTAGATGATTATTCTGCAATAAACCGACCTTGAACTATACTGCGCGCGCACCGTTTTTTTTTTTTTTTTTTTTTTTTTTGTTATTCTATGCTGCGGCGTAGCACGCAGTTGTAATTTACGTTTGATGAAAATACTCCTCTGATTCTCGTCTAACGTTATTTGAAGTAAGTCGTGTTAGAATCGAAATAATAAGTATCTAAATAAGGTTTATCGTAGAATAACCCTCGTTTGTCGTTCTTATGCGTAGAAATATATCACTCAGGCCCTGAAAATATATACATACGCATAAGAACTCCAAACAGGTTACTCTACGATAAACCTAATTTTGATACCTATTATTTCTTAAATATACATTATAGTTTCTCATACTTCTATGTAGACGGTTCTGCATGATGTTGTTTTAAACTTTGTCAGTACGATTCTTTTTTTTATCACTGGGGCACTAATAATATCATATGTTATCCTGAAACTAAAATAGCAAATAAATTAACAAATCGTAGGCATAACATATTGCACACTGCAGCTCGTTATAAATTTACTGCATTTTTTATGGACGAATTTTTTAAACGATACATTTCAATCTTTCAGGAAATACATTAGATTTTCCTACATAAAAGTATACTCCTAAGGTTGTCAGACTTTTAATAAATCTCTGCAACAAAACTCTATCATTAACAAGAGATTGTAGTTTATCTTCTAATGTAATGAAATATGTAAACGCTGCAATTTTTTACATCTAATATGTAATTATAATAGCGGATCTCCTAACGTGATACCGCCCTCAGTACATGGCATTCAATCATTTGCCGTTTTCTCATAAAAAATCAGAATAACGGCGTGGGGAACGTAATAAATTTTAAAACGGACTATAACTGATTACACTATTAATGTTAAATGATTAATTTTACAGAAGATATTTCTTTAAAGTATCTAAAAGTTGTGAGTTACGTAAGTACGTTTGTATATAAACGATGTAAAAATTATTAATTTTTTGACAATGTAATGATATAATATTGCAAATGCAAAGATGCGGGTTCTAAAGAATCTACTGTATAACATAATTATAGAAATAGAAACAAGGTGCATGCCGAACATGGCAAAAACTAGGAAGTGTTACATCATTGATAGAAATTATTCCAAAGCATTAATTTCGTCTACTTATAATCAAAACGTTTTTTTCTTCAGTACTTAAAATGAGTACTATAGATAAAAAATGTACAAGTGTCGTTATAGTATCATATTATTATAATATTTTATATTTGACTAGCAGGCCTGAAGGTGTTGCACTTTTCATTACCCAAAACAAATGAGCCGTGCCATGAGAAAACCAACATAGTGGCTTTGCGACCAGCATGGATCCAGACCAGACGCGTAGTCTGGTCAGGATCCATGCTGTTCACTTTCAAAGCCTATAGCAATTAGAGAAACCGTTAGCGAACAGCATGGATCCTGACCAGACTGCGCGGATGTGCAGGCTGGTCTGGATCCATGCTGGTCGCAAACCCACTATGTTGGTTTTCTCATGACAAGGCTCAAATAGACCCTGGTATTATTTTGCTTTGTTACATTCTGATGCTTTCAAAGGAGCTCCTAATAATTATATTTTGTTGTCTCGTGCATTTTGGAATGGTTCTTTGTTTAATTTTAGAGCTTATATGTTTGGGGAATTTTTTTTAATATATTAAAACTTTCAACATAGACTAATTGTGAATATTTGAGGGCAATTTAAAACCTAACATTTTACGAATGAAAAGTTAATTTATGAAGAGAAAACATTCAATCGTTTTCATTCCTGAAGATCCGTTAGAACGGTGAAAACGGTTCACAGTGTAACTCTCTTTTCGTACAATAAATAGATATATAGCTGCTATGGCATAAAAATCAAGTGAAACAAAACTTTCAGAAAGCTGCAAGCTTGCATATATGACAACTAATCTAATGCAAGTTGTTCCAAGGATCAAAATGAAACACACCACCAACCATGCTACATGTTCCATTACATTTGGGGTGTGGCAATATCAGCATATCTATACACATGCACGACCGTGAAACCAATCTTACATCAATATTTCGAGTTTGTAAGATTGGCCCTACGCGGCTTAGTTTATATTTACAAAGTCTAATTCATTAGACCGTTATTACCTTACATTTCGTTTCGGTAAGGTTAGTGCGGCAGTTTTTGAGTCTAGAGTCCTGGATCTATAAAAATCATAGTATCTACTTTTTGACACAAATGAAGTTCATTAAATGTGACACTTAGCTTATTAGCAAATAAATGTTAAGTTTCAGTTATTTTGCTCACTCGTACGTTAGTATCGATATAATTAGCCATATTCTCAGCAGTGAGAAATATTGTCTAACAATTTAGATATACATCATTTGTAAAAACTGATATATAATATGAATTGTAATTGTATTATTATGTCAAAATATAATATGTCATACCTTCTCCACTTATATGTATTCACTGTTCGTCATATATTATGTATATATTATGTAAATGTTGCCACCATGGACTTAAAGTCCAGTGGAATATATATGAATAAACTTGAAAAAAAAAAAAAAACTCTATAAATCACCAGTCTGTTTTTTTTGTTTTTGTTTTTTTAAATGATACCATTGCCTGCATTTTCTTTAAGACGAGCAGATATTTTTATTTTAGTATCAATATTTCAAAAAAAAAATGTTTAAACATTAAATTGCAGCTTACATTTTGCCAAATCAGGTCGATGTGAGTCTTTCTTCTCTGTCTTGTAAACATGATTGTAGCCTGCATATCATTTGACTCATTTCTTAGAAACCATAACAAAAGTTAATGGGAAATACAGGTCAAAGGTTGATGGAGATTGCTGGAACTATATATCATTATCGCACAACCTTTAGTTTATAGTCATATTACGATACAACAATTTCTTATATACTTACAAATTTTCTGTCTGAAACACAGCCTGTATTTCACGAATGAATACAAAACCATGTGTTCAACGCACTTTTACATTATTTTGATTACGGGAAAGTATTCTGTGACGTTTTAGTATTTTCTGTTTTAAGAACTATTTGGCAAGAACGCTTAATTTTAAACTGTCATTATTGTTAAAATGATTTATTTGTCATATATTTTCGCGATATTTAAACATCGTCAGATAACGGCATTCATTACTAGCTTTAATGAGGGAAAATGTTTTTTGTCTGTATGTTTCAAGTGAGTTCATTAAATAGATGAATAGTACAAATTGTGCACGAATATTTTGTAAAAATTTCTTATATACCATTTTTATCATACTCTGATCCAACATACAATGCTGTAAGATTTCAAATTTTATGAGTGTGCTGTATTCTTAAAACTTTGCTTGTACTTGCTTTTTACATACACACTGAATCTGTGGAAGAAATATTTATTACTGGTCGCTGACTTTAAAAATTGTGTCCGTGTGACGGGACACCAAACAAAAAGAACCTTTAATTTGACATGTTAGCGAATGCTGTTCTTCATTAACTCTACCAGTATGAAACAGACATTGTAGCCTTTTTATAGAAAAAAGGCTTGATAATAGTTCATATGGGATTTTACACTAAATAGATATTCCCACAATCCAGTTTAATTCTGACGAACAATTTGAAAAAGATATTTCTCTTAAATTATTGACAAATCATTCCTCGGCAAGAATTTTGATTACTTATTCATATAAATTTTAAATAGTAATTTGATCATATTTTGGTATATATGAACACTAAATATCTTGGTTTTGAATTAGCTTATAGTTTAAAGGACATATCTTTAGTTATTTTCAGTTCTAGTAATAAATACCATAGGTCTAATATTAACCATATTAGTGTCTAGTCATTTAGTCAGAAATTAAAAGTAAATATTCCATGAGTAACACGTGTAAAGCTCTATCATAGATTCCGTCTGTTAATTTTTCTTTTAAACTCTACAGTCTTCTGTTAAGTAAACAGTAGAAGTGCATGAAACTAACACTTTTCAGTGTACGATTAATACAACCTTTTGTTTCTCGATTCCATCTTATCTGTTTCAGAATCAGAAGACAAAACTAATTTACACGGAACGGCTGACAGACGGCAAACAATCACCGGGCTTATCTCGAAAGCTTTTAGCCTTCTCCAAAATGACAACTTACTAACAGAGATCGTACACGGTGAGTCGTCTGTTAACAAATGGGATTGAATTCCAGTAAATGAAATTAACAAGTTAATCTATGTTTCAGTTTTGCCTGATTCTTATCTTCTTTCCTTGATACAAGTTCGCCTTGATGGGTACAAAACGTTTGTATGAGAGTTTGGTCTGTTACTGTTTCCATAGTAATCAATAATGTGACGTGAGACACAGTTTTTTGTGTGCTCCGTCTGCTGCAATGTTTTGTAATTGATTAGGGACAAATGGCACTAACTAGGTAGAAATGCCCTGAAATAATTTGAATTGTTAAAGCATTCCATAAAGTGGATTAAATGCAATGCTTAAAAGAGCATGTACTCAATGGACATGCATTACAACGAAAAATGCTATAAAAATAATGGTTCATTTCGTGTCATGAGATT
The DNA here is from genome assembly GCF_021730395.1 of Mercenaria mercenaria. NCBI lineage: Eukaryota > Metazoa > Mollusca > Bivalvia > Venerida > Veneridae > Mercenaria > Mercenaria mercenaria. The sequence goes on along the minus strand of NC_069366.1, from coordinate 25,669,692 downwards.
CCGGTCTTTTTATATTTGTTTTTCTAAACATTACCAGTTCAGATAATAAGTATTTTTTTTTCAAAACAGGCTGATACATATTTGACATTAAAATGAGTTCTCTTTCCACGGGATCTCTTTTTGTAATTTTCATGGATAGATTTTCAGGTCGTGTTCATCGTTGATCAGGAAAAAAACAACATTAGGACTGTCAAACATTACTTTTTGTTATCAATTTTATATACGAGATTATTGTGCTGCAAGTAGTCGTCGTTTAGTGCACTTTTTCTTGTCCGCGCAAGTTCTTGATTGTTAGAAAAATAAAAAGGAAACGATTGCAAAATACGTTATAAGTTATGTTCATGATTTTATGATAAAATGTCCTTGCCGATAGCTTTGGAGAAATTAATATAGATAAGAAATATACAACTGGAAAAAACGTCAAGAAAACCATATTGACTACCTGCTTCACTTTCTGTCCAGTTCTGTGCCATGTAAGGGGAGTCTAAGACAGTTGATTGCACACACCGGACAGATTCACACAAAAACAGCTTGATGAAAATAGCTTGTACTACCATTGAATTTTCTAACTTCGATTTTATTTCCATTTTCTCTGTTTCTGTTGTTGGTATTCACCTTTTTTCTAAACCTTGCCATATGTTTTGGTCTTTGAAAGCAACTAAGCATTAAACGACACTGCAAATTCTGTTAATCATGTTCTGTTTTCTCGTACTCTTGTTTTTGTGTCCTTTTATTCTTCGTTCAAATGTTAAGTCAGGATCAAATACTATTGTGACAGCTAGGTCCTAAAATCATTATATTAGATTTCCCGGTTGTCATTTTAAATCTAGTGCTTCTCAAAGTATTTGAAATTGTTTTGCGAATGTACGGGTCAGAGACTGAAATACCTTTCCTGAATGATTTAACTTACTCTTGTTTGAATGGCGTTGTTGCAAAAGCTGAAACAAAAAAATAAAAATAAGAAAACCTCATATTTAACTTTAATTTATTGAACTCATTTAGCAAACAGTCAATATATATTTAAATATTATTATGCATAAAAAAAAACAACATCAAACCAAGTGTGGAAAGCGTCAATGTTCTATCTGCTCATGTAATTTATTACAGACAGCACTTTCCACCAACAATGAAGTATACTAAAGTTATCAGTTGCCTCATAAAATAATGAAACATATAGCACTAAGGGAGTGTACGCAGATTTAAATAGATTAGATAGTTGTCTTTTGTACTTCTGATCTTAAATTTAAAAAAAAAAACATTCAGAATCGATCGTGTGTTTTCTTTTTCTGTTAAACAATTGTCTTCCTTTTAAATACATATGAGCCTAGCCATGAGAAAACCAACATAGTGGCTTTGCGACCAGCATGGATCCTGACCAGGCTGCGGATGATGCATCCGCGCAGTCTGGTCAGGATCCATGCTGTTCGCTAACAGTTTCTCTAAATGCAATAGGCTTTGAAAGCGAACAGCATGGATCCTGACCAGACTGCGTGGATGCGCAGGCTGGTCTGGATCCATGCTGGTCGCAAACGCAATATGTTGGTTTTCTTATGGCGTGGCTCATAAGTTAATATGAAAGAATAAAAAGTGACAAAATTTTATAACGCTTGGTGAAATATATTAAAGAAAACTGTTTGCTTCGAAGTATTGAAGGCTTGTTGTTCAAACATATATTTCTTTCTACCTTGACTTAAATATTCAATGTAAACTGTAGCACATAAAAATAGCACAATGTAATAAACTAGCAATTTTTTCATTTTAATATATTTCACAATATCAATTAAACTATACACATTCAACGCTCAGAGGACTAGAATAATGGTTTGTCTTACAGAAGCATGCCTTACGATGTGCGCTAAAATATTACTTAACAGATGGAGACGTCTTTGGATTATAAGAAACCTTAAATGAAATTTTTCTTGCATGTTGTAGTGTAAATCTACATATTCTCAAATGACTGTATCCAATTACACTGATAAACAGTTTTACTTTAAATTGTACAGACCATGAAAGGCTATTTTAAGGAGAAACATTTTACTTTGTTTCCATTTTTCTTTTTAACAATACTTTCTACATAGAAACACATCCTAAAATGACATCTTGAGGCATGTTACTTTACGACTGTTGTAGGTATTTTCAATATGCTTGTTAATAGCAATTGCCTATTAAGGTTTTGAGAAAACATGTTCTTGAAAACATTTTAGGAATTACTGATGAACCTAAATAACACATCAATGCTACTTCAAGAACTATAATGTAACATCTGTGGGAATAGCAAATATGGTCATTATAACATCACTTTCCCACTGACTCTCATTCCATCGAGTTCACGTGCCGGTGAAAATATTCCGGTTTGGATTCTGGCAGCTTTCTCTACAAGCCCTTCTTTAAAGGCTTGCTCTGATGCCCTTATTGCGGCAACATGTTTCATATTTAGTTCTGCCTTCGCTGCCGTTGAGGCAGAAAGAGTATATGGATAAGATAACGTTGTGTGACTAAAGGAGAATGGATATCCACTGAATCCAACAGGGAATTGCCCACCACGAAACGTTTGGTTTGTCGGATGTGCATTGAGAAAAGCAGGCCCATTTGTTTGTCTTGAACACACTACTGCCGGCGGGGAGGACTGGGGAGAGTTTTGGGAATCTTTGGAACTGGCGTTCTCTTTGTTACCTAACACATCCATCACTGACCATATTTTCGGTCGTGGTGTATGAGAGGATTCACCATTTGTGTCATTTGCACGTTTTAAATTTTTGTCCTCACTGGCATCTGCCGCGTCTGTATCTTTTGAACCCGTTTCTTTTTCAGTATCAGCATCACCTTTTGGATCTTGTAGTCTTAATGCAACATTGTCTCTGTTTTCAGTTTTGTCATTTAAGTTATTATCACGACGTGGAGATATCTCACTAATGTCACCGACATCACTCTGAACAGAATCATCATCGTCATCATCAACACTTATTATCCTGTCAAATACCTCCCTGTCTGATACAGATCGGGAACTTCCTGAAATTAGATAGTCAATATGATCTTGTTAAATATATACAAAACGGGCATGCATGTCTTAAATTATTTCAATATGAAAATTTGTACATTTAACCCTCTTAATCTGATTAATTGGTATGTTACTAGTTTCCTTCGTAACTCACAAAATTTTGTTACATTCCTGATTGAGTGTTTCGTCATTTTGCATTACTGCATACGTTCTGAAAAGGCCAGTGGTTTCTTTCAAAACTTACATAAAAAGTGCAAAGTAGTAGCAGTTTTATAATTTAATAAAGTCAGCGTATTTCTAAAGCTGAATACAAGTAAACGCCTGAATTTTTAAAATACTTTTAGCCTGAAGTGTCACATTTATAGCTTGGCAGTTTTAAAACTGTTTACAAAGTACTTTACGTTATCTGATTGGCAATATAAACGTTTCATCCCTTTTTAATTCTCCATAGCACGAACTGGTCAAATAAAATCTACCTTATCACCTTAAGTCATTTATGTCATAATAAGTCACTTAAAGACGCACTTCACAAATTCAAATTCAATTATAGAGCTCAAAGAGGTATCTCCAACCACACGTAGTTTAATTTATTATCATATCAATTTCTTAAATGAAATATCGCCCCAAACAATATCACAGTATTATACCTAAACACAATCGCACGCGCTACTTGTGTTAAACACATTTTCAGGTGTACCTTTAAAACGTTGTCGATTAATTTAACTTTTGGTAATGATTTCCTTACAGTTTCCGGCTTTCAATTATAAAAACGAACATTGTTACATTAATACTACTTCTGGTTAATTAATTTTACTATAAAAGCGCGTGATAACCATTCGTTTTTCCGCCATGTGAGACAATTCGCATATCAATGTTAGCCGTCCATGGGGACATCTATCCTATATCGAGAAATACTAGTGGCGGCGTTTCTTTAAAGAACTTTGGTGCTTGTACAATATCTAAATAAACAAACATTGAATATTGCGGCGGGTGAGAAACCATTCTTGTCTAAATTACATTCTTGTTTGATTGCAGTCCAACAAAGGTCTCTTATCAAAACATGATTAAGGCACACGTTACATTTGATTGTTACCCAAAGTTGCAAATTAATTTTTCTATGGGATGAATTTTTATACTACGAAATTTAGTGACCTTTCGGTGTGCAAAGGTCAGTTGAAATGGAATTTTTTACTGTTAAGTGTTCCTAGAATTTAACCTGGTTGATTTTCTTTAAATATGGGCCAGTCAAAAAGGTCTAAATAAAGCTGTTACAGTAACTACAAATATAATCAGTCACAGTTATGGTAATATTTCCATCATCATCATCATCATTATCACCATCATCATCATCACAATCAACAACAACATCATTATTATCATTATTATTACTATCATTATTATTATTACTACTATTATTATTATTATTATTATTATTATCATCATCATCATTATTATCATTTTAACACTCTACTTATTATTATACATTTATTACACTTACAAAGATGAAAAGTGAGGCTATAATTTATCTTCTATGGTTATAAGCAATAAAATAATTCTAGATGATGTTCTTACGACTTTGACGGTTAATGCCACCGGCTTAGATCACAGCATCTTTAAAGTGTCAATCAAGTGAGTTTAAATGGTTTAACACCTGTACGTATAGAGTATACTGATTACTTTTAAACCGTTTATAACCTGAGATAAGTGTTATCACCAGAGAAACAAATCTTTGACACGCAGAAAAAAATCGCAACAAGTACAATAAATTTGTATATCTTCAACAACGTTACGATGCTTTTCAAAGATGTATAAAATACACAGGTTCTGCTTTATATTATTTGTGTTTATCGTATAATCGGGCAAGTCGGAAAGCTGCCATAACTTCAAACAAGTGTGAGAAACCCACACAAGGTCAATTCCGACAAATCTACATGGTTAGTTCCAGACATTTTCATACCTACAAGTCCTCTCAGTCATTGTGTGCTGATTGGTTATATCTTTGATTTCGTTTAAAGAATTGAACAGCGGTGCCCCTTGCAACGCCTTCTTGGCCGTAACGTTTACTTTACATGTATTATACATATTTTATCTTCAGAATGCTCATTTATAGGCTAACAAACAGCACAAAGTTGAAAAGATTATGAGTACGTTTCGAAAACCTGTCTTATTGTTTTCGATTGAATATATATGTTTTCGGAAAAGCGTATATAATTTGATATGTGTAAATGACAAAAGTAAGAATACTGCCAGACATAATCTCATCCGACATAAAATATCAATTTGATGCTCTGTACAAGCAGCACGCCCCCAGTAATGATAAAGTTGATATTGTTGACACAGTGATAAATCCAAATAGAATTAAATCAAGTGTAAAAGAAACGTTAATCGCCAACACGCATCGTTTCTTCTTCTCCAATAATGACATTTTTATGTTCTTCGCCGGTTGTTAGATTAAATTTAGTAGATGACGGCAACGCGGTAAGGTAATATAGTTGCAAAATTTTATAGCATCTTAGCCTTTACTGTTTCAAAATATTTTTTTTTTACATTCTTCTACAATATTAGTTTCAACTCCGTGGAAGAGGTGTTACTATTGCTACTTTTTAATCAATTGTTCCACATGAATGTGTGTGCGAAACTATTATGTTGATTGTAGAATTATTTCATCTGATGAAACTACTATTCAGCTAGCTTAAGGACGGTTGGTGCCCGTACACGCCTGTCCAGTGTGATAAGACAAATAATGTCAATTTGTTTATTTGTTTTGGGTTTAACGCCGTTTTTCAACAGTATTTCAGTTATGTAACGGAGGATAAGTCAATCTGAGCAGAGCAGAAATATTCATGGGCATTGTTATTGGGATTGCGATCTGAACATATACTATCAAAATATTAAGGGAGTGTTTCCTATTACCCTTTCAAATTAGTACGAGATATAATTATCCTACTCAAAACAGATTGTTTTTTAAATAAAAAAAAAAAGATATATTGCAATAAACCCTTTATAAAATAGGCAATTTCTTTCGGGCATTAGCGTAACATAAAAACATAATCACGACAGATTTCAAAATGACATTTTTTTTTTGCTATTTTGTTACAAAAGCAAACTGCTATCTCAATCTATTTGGATACCAACGGAGCTTATTATGTAACAAGTTGCTTTAAAAGCACTGCTATTTGTGCATTTTTGTCGACATTCCAGAAACAGGTTTTTGACATTTTTTGCAAGAAAGCCTATTTGTTAAGCACTTAAGATATTTTATAAAAAGTTCACTCAAGAGTCGTGTCAAAATTACTTCTGGGGTAATTAGCAGTTAATTAATTTGGAAAGATATTGTCGCGATTGTGTTGACATCAGATTAAATGCCAGAAAGACAATCTAGAGTTATTGTTTATTTAATGTAAACAAGAATTAATATACTGAAAAATATACACCCATGGATACGTCACGATTTTAACATCGATACCCGCGTACTAATTGCTTTGCACCGCAATAACAACCTATACAAAAAATATCATCATTTTATCGAGTATATACTAAGATCGCATTCAAAAATAAACGGTATTTGGTACACGTGTAAAACACGCTTTGCTGTTTCAAGACACTTTGTATTTGCTTGACGCATATACATGAATATTAAAATACTGAGTAGAACAGTAGAGTCCGGAAAAGTTCATTTAGACCTATAGTTTGTAACAAACACAATGCTATACCGACAATTATTTACAATAAAAGAACGCATTTACCTGAAGAATTGCTGTTTTGAGAGCGAAATCAAAACATTTTTTGTCGATTATCATTTTGAAGAATATGAAGTAACGATTTACATGTACAATGATAGACAGACGTTTTTATGTTGTTAAAGGTTGAACACATGTCTATTTCATCCACGAGCGGAAACAAACTGTTTGATTTCACGATAATCAGCAAGCATTTTATACAGGACCAAATGGCTCGACCCTTACAAAATGTACGTCGGTTATCTAAGAGGATCAGAGTTAATATCTTCAATGAATCTGTAAGCGATACATTAAGAGCATTGTATAGACCTACTTCTTTAACACGTCAAAATTACGACAAAAACCAGAATTTCGTGTCAGCCATTACCGTGTGATGAATTACATCATTGTACCACAGTCCGATAACCATCAAAGCCACTGCCCCCAAATTGTAAAATTAAACTAGTTGATTTAAATAATATTTGTGAATGAACGTTTTTCTCCCATAAATCATCTCTCGTTTGATATTTTGGTGTAATGCTTGCTGATTTGCTCCCAACAAAATCAAGTGAGTCGATCAGGCGATTTCGCCACACAAGAAGACATTGATGAAGACCTACATGCCAAAATGTTCCAGGTGCGAGGGTCTTATCATTTAAGATGATTTTGCTTGTAAATATTTCAAAATCTCTACGCAGATACATTCCTAGATAATATGTAACACAATCAATAATTCTATCTTTTTAACACAGATATAAACAAAACGCATACATGAAATGATTTTAGAGTGATTCAACTGCAATATCTGAAGCTGTCAGAACAGTTAAATTCTGAAGGTTTAAAGTGTGCTTGGAGAGGATTTTCAAAATATTCAAATTCCATTACACACCCACTAGTGACACTTAAAACTTTGCAGGTTGCATTTTTCTTTCTAGAAACGTTTGTGGCATTTATTGGCTTAAATGAGCAACAATGTTTAGTTAGACAACACTGAAGTGCCAGATTTATTTTTCAGTTTGTAATCTGCTCAGCACTGCCGTGATAGTCTCTCTTCCAGTATACTCTAAACGCAGTATGGAAGCCAATGCAGCCTCATTGCGTTTTTCTTTTACCTTTTTTACATAGTTACATGCAGTTAAATTCAACAACTCAATTTTTTTATGTGTTAACTTGTTCAAAGAAACGCATATAATCGGAATCTGCAGAAAGTAAAGGCTAAGATATTTTGTTTTTCAAATATCTGATAAAATATAAAGCTAGTTGTCAACATGTTGATTTAACAAAAATAACCATTTCAGACTTCGATTGGCCTACAATGTAAAAGCAGCGTAATTTAATGCGGTTATCTTTGTTTTTGTTCTTGCGAATACGAGTAACAGAGTTCTGAGTGTAAAATTTAGTGGAATCAAATAACTCAGTCTTAAGGCTGAAAACGACACTTTAGACACTAAATTTTTTTGTCTAATATATGTTTACACTGTATGTATAGAAAACTGTTCGTACTTGCAAGGATTATGTCCATTTATAAAAAAAAATCAAGGATACTAGAAGGCATTTTTACACTCTTAAAAGATATGACTTTAACACTGTTAACGGCCTATATAAAACACCTGGTCATCTAATTTCCGACAAAGCACACACCTTTTTGCATGTGCGTTTGGCAACAGGTTTTTCATAAAAAGGCACAGGAAACTAAACACTCGAATTAAACACGGTTAACAGTCGTCTTAACTATCAAAGAGGCCATAAAATACACGACAAACCATTTATGAATGAAGTAATGGGCCTATTACTTATGCTCATTTCACGCCCAAAGGCGATTAACTATTACATATCATTGAAATATATTGTAACATATTGTTTTATCTTTTAGAAAATCTGTCTTTATGTAAACCAAAATGTAAACATTTACGCAAATAGAGATAGATATATAGATGGTGAAACTAAGAAAACCATATATTGCCGATCATAAGAAATCAGGTGCCCGACAACTCGCTTCTACTAAATTTCATGCAAAGGTATCCCTCTTTAAAGAACGCCGGTTGCGTTTTCACCTTCGACTTCAACAAATAATTTATCTTGTAAAGTTTATTTTTGAAAATAGTGATGACAGATCGACTGATCGTTTGACAGTTATATCTATTTTACATACGTTTTTGCTTACAAATGCATTTATTATGCATTTTTATTACTTAATTATGATATCCATTTAATCTTACAAAGACAGATGTGTTACAAAATAAATATAATAACTTTGATGTGTTTTTATGACAGAATATGACTTATGAAGCACACACTATATAATGCATGCTAATATAAATAAACGGGCGTTTGTTACGCTGTTATTCTATTCTGATGAATCAATTTTTGTTTAACAATGACTTTTATAAATTATACATTTAGTTTGATGCATTTTAATGCAAATTTTCATGTTTATAACATCTTTTTTTTTTCGGTTATAAAGCATATGATGATAAACAATATTTTCCTTTCCATCATAATTATTTTAATTTCCTTGTTGCTTAGATCCGTTTAAGATTGTGCAACGAACTCTCTGCCTTTGAGAATTATCGCTTCAATATCTGGTCTAATATAATCAGAGGGTAATGATTTTAGATATTATATGGAGTACAAATGCATCGACTGCATACAAATGCAATGTCAGATTTTTGTCTTTGTTTTACAAACGAAACCTTAGTGCAAGAACTAAAGCAGTTACAATTCAAAGAGAAAACAAATGCGAATTTGTGATTTTTTTTTTTACCGAGTGCGCTGATACTATTTAGTCCTTTGGAATCCATGTTCTAATAACGGCGCCATGAACAGCCGCAGCCAAACCAAGTATTTTTTCTTTTTAATTTTGCTTGGTTGCGTTCCGTTTTCTATGGATCTTCATATAGTTTTTAATTATGAACTTCTCAAAATATGAAACGACCATTTACTTGTCAACGTCATTGAGCAATTTGTTACATTATTTTTCATTTGTTCAATTTCATTGATATATCAACCAGTCGTTAGTTCTTTTTTCCCCACCAATATTTCGTATGTCGTTGTAAACTGGAACATTGTTTTTAAAGCCAAAATATAATAATGTATTTCTAGTGAACATTTTCAAATTATTCCTATTATTGTGTTTGTTTGTAACCTGAATCGACTTTTTTTAGTAAGACAGTTGTATAGTATTGTATGATCATGTAATTTTCCGGTCCTTTTGGATCAAGAAGAACATTCAAATTTACTTTAACAGAGCATCACGTAAGTCGGTGCTAGTGGGCAAAACACTCAATATCATTACCTCTCATAAACAGATTCAATTAAACCAAGTCTGTATATGTTTTACTTAGTTGCGTTCTGTGCTTTCAATTTCATTATCAACGTATCGTTACAGAGAGGACCAGACGATATCTCCTACGTATGCCTAAAAACAATGCCAATGTCAAGCCGTGACACTGGCACCATCTTCGCAATGACAGGTATCTTGTCCTTTATTTTGTTTTCTAAATCAAACCTACCATGATTGTCGTCTGCCGAGGTGTTTGCATGTGACGTATCAGAATCATTTCCGTTGGTTTTACTGTCCATGTCTTCGTCACCACTGACGTCATCTTCTGACCTGTTACGTGGCGACCATGTCATTTTGTTTTCTTTCTTTAAACGTCTGCGAGCATTCGCGAACCATGTAGAAACTTGAGTCAGTGTCATTTTTGTTATAATTGCCAGCATGATTTTTTCTCCCTTTGTCGGGTATGGGTTTTTTCGGTGCTCATACAACCAAGCTTTTAATGTGTTGGTTGTTTCCCGCGTTGCATTTTTACGTCTGGCGTTCAAATCAAGTCCACCATATCTGCAAATACAAATAAAATTGATAAGACTGTTTAACCTTTACCCTGCTAAATTTTTAAAATGGACTGGTCCAACATTCAATTTGGGCAGTACCACTTATTATTCAAAGGAGTGTTCACTGAAAATTTATTGACTGAATAGCGAACAGTGCAGACCATGATCTTGATCTTGGTTTGCTCTGGTCGCATAGGCAAAACCACTTGCCGCCATCAGGCTAAAGGTTAAGAATTATATTTATGTACAATACTGTTTCTCTAGTTGTTCTTTTAGAAATTACGGACAGAGAAGTGTCTTCCTCAAAGTCACTTTTATAATGATCAATAAGTACTTGAAAATATTCAGAGTGAGATCTGTGCTAAAACCATGGTGTAAACTATAAGTTTGCAATACAGGTTATGATGCAAGCTTGCAGCTCAATTTTCAATCCTGTGACATTATTCTGTGATCGTGTTAACGCATATTTGGAAATATAAATTATATTGTTTAAACCGAATATCCAAAAGCAAGACTACGTCTGACTTAGCATCGGAAGTACCAGCCACTTGGATTTTGCACGAGTTCCAGAATATGTCAAGGTAACCAGATGTTCTTCATCTCTTATTTGAGCTATAAATGACAACATCTAAAGGAAGTCCTTCTTTAAGGTAAACTAATTGTTGCCCGTGTAATTTTAGACAGATGCAAGGTCTGGTGGTCCTAAATTTTCATCTATTTATGCCTCATTCTCCTTAAACATTCAAAATCATTTTTTTTAAATCTTCTAAAGATCAAGTTAAGACAAGCACGATACGGGATAAAATGTAGGCATGTCACTTTCATAATCTGCATGCTCAGCTTCGCATGTGTTATGTCAAAATTTCTGACATGAATATAATAAAACTGTCCTTTACTGTAGCTTGATGAATAGAAACACCTCTGTTCAACATTATGTGAAACATGAAACCTAAAATTGTGACTTTTTACAGCTGTGTTAATGTCCTTATCGGGCTAAGTGTTGGTACACTATTTAACAGCTGTCAAACTTACAAAGGAGAATTGGATTGTTGTTTATGGAACATTTAGTATTTTGTAGATAGGAAGATCCGAACAAAGACGGGCGATAAAATCTTCGCGATTAGTCGCGATATTGTCATCTAAGCTGATAAATTATGCGCAGTGAAAGGCCGTAGCAAAGGGCATGAAATGTGCGCTACTGTCGAGCGTTTCAATATTTGGCCTCTTTTGTCTCTAATTGGCTATAAAATGCTTTTCACTATAATCACTTAGACAGGGTATAACAGATATTGAGTTAATGATTTGTGTTCACTGTCGCACGTGCATGGAACGTGCAGACTGAAAAACAAAGCGGAGTTTAATTGTGTTAAAGCAAACAGATACAATTTCTGTATTACTGTTTTTGTTTTGCACGAGTTATATTAAATTTGTGCCATTTAGATAATGCTTTTCTGTGTCTGTTTTACATTGTCAACGCCTGGGAAACGATGTCTTTATATTAAATATTCAAGTCCCTTTATGACATTTTTACACCGCAGGATATTTTTAATTATCGCAGGGTTTAAAACAAGCAATTGATCTTTCGACATTTGTTTCATAAACTCACTTTTATCAGAGTTATATTATTTCAGTTATAACGAACTTTTGATGATATCTCTACTCAAATGGCAAATATGAAGTATCACATAGTAAATTATTCAGATTTGTTAAGTAATTTATATTGATAACATAAAACATCTTTTAAAGGCGGCGTGTTCAACTCATCTAACAAAATATTAGGAAAAAAATTACCACACTAGGGACTGAACAAAAAAACTAATTTGGACACTAAGGTCAAATACGGCTCTGAAGATATGTTTTTCTCTCTTACAAAAACAGAAATATTTTTTATTATCATACAAAAATTAAGTATAAGCTGAAGTGAGTGAGCTGGATTTTACGGCGGATCGGCACAAACAGGTCATGTGTTTAAATTTATTGACGGTTCATTTGACTTATACGACCATAGACATAAAGGCTTGTAGATTTTATACGCAATGTACTCATTAAAGAAACGACAGGAATTTACAACTTACAAAAAATCAATCTAAAATGACAATCATCAATGTTTTTCACCCTTTCAAAATGATATGCAACAGTATTTTTGCGTATTAGCTTTAGAATGAGTGAAAGTATTACAAAATTTAGAAAATATGTATAAATGTTGAAACTGAATTATATCAAAATATGTATAGTGTAAATATAAACTCTGTTTTCAATTACTATACTTAGGTCGAAATAACTGTCAACGAACAAGTACCTATTTTACCTGTATATGTGCAAGCACCTATTTTACCTGTATACGTGCAAGCATCTATTTTACTTCTATTTGTGCAAGCGCCTATTTTACCTCTATATGTGCAAGCACCTATTTTACCTGTATATGTGCAAGCACCTATTTTATCTTTATATGTGCAAGTACCTATTTTATCTCTATATGTGCAAGCACCTATTTTATCTCTATATGTGCAAGTACCTATCTTACCATTATATGTGCAAGCGCCTATTTTACCTCTTTATGTGCAAGCGCCTATTTAATCTCTGTATGTGCAAGCACCTATTTTATCTCTATGTGTGCAAGCACCTATTTTATCTCTATATGTGCAAGCACCTATTGTACTCTATATGTGCAAGCGCCTATTTTATCTCTTTCTAGTAACTGAACAATTAATTCAAAATTTCTTCAACAGACTTTAAGCAAATATTCGAAAGTTGTTTGAAACAACCTTAACTCACCCAGTTCCATATGGGTACAGACCCATACTTGGATCATAGGGGAAGCAACCGCCTTGAGCTGCAAGGGCCCTCCATGCTTCAGACCCTTCCTTCATATCAAAAGCCGCCGGGTTTGCCTATAAGAAACAAGAAAAAATATAAGTCAATCAATCAATTATTTTTTTTAAAAAATATAATGCATGTGATGTGCTCTTTAGTCTCCAGTTTCAATAAATAAAAGTTTGAAATTTAGGAGAAAGCAATTTATATGCATTTTGCGTATTAACATTAAAGCAATAATAACAGCGCCACCACCATCAAACGAAAAGACGCATGTGAATATATATAACGGATATGAAGACAAAAGTATACAGACAAAGTAAAATATAGATGACAAATCATATCAATGACGTAAGGTAGTGGACCCGTACTGACAATCGGCAATTTCCGTGCGTTTACGTATCCTTCGTAAGGGATTTCTGCAACTTTCGGTCTTTTTCATACCCGAAATCGCTTACGGAGAAATACGTGAACGAACGGAAAATGCCGAATGTAATTACGGTATACTTTAACAAACACCTATTTTATTCGCAGACCTCAATCTTCCTTGTAATATGACACGCATTTCCAGGGACTGTTCATCCTTTGCTATTAAAAATGGTTATCGCACATTATGAACTTTTTAGTTCATTTAAAGTAAGATAAAAGTCATTTTGAACACCTTTAAATTCTATTGAGCCTGTATCATCAACGAAGTACTAAATTGGTAATAGATAACAAATGAAGTCAAAAGTACCAGAGAAATTAGCATTTAGAATTATGCAAATTCTCTTTATAATCAATTATTGTAATAAATGAATGAAAGATAAAAATTGCCTGCTTGCTGCAAATATGCAAAGAATAGCGACAACATGCATTTACATTAAAAAGGATTTATTGTCACTGTCAATGTCAATTTAGTCATAACAAAATTAAAAAAAAAACCTAAATACAATTTCAAATCAAATAAAAGTAGAGCTACATGAATATTTGCTGTGAATACCTCCTCAGACTACACATAAGTATTTTAAGAAATGCTGATAAGATATTTTAAAATCATAATTTACAAAGAAGAGCGTTCACTGACCACAGTTTTGAACATATGCACGGAGACAAGCCACTTCTAGTTGATTAATAACTCTAATATTAATAATGAAGTGGATTTTTAATCTGATAATCTTAACTCGATTCTACCTCGTTTGATTTATGATGAAATATAACTTTTGACGTGTATAGATTCTTTACGAAGCTATGAGAACACATAACAGTCAAAACTAATTTTGTAAAGAAAACAAAAATCGGCATGTGTATGTTTGGAGTATCAAATTTAAGCACCCCATCAACAATAAAGTGAGGCTGGGTCCCGCTGCTGAGAAATAGGATTTCACACAAAATAAATGAGTATCCAATCAAAATTTGTCAAAGATAAATGGTTAACACTCGGGAGCCACAAGAAGCTAACAGATGCGTGAAAATAGAACTCTTCTACGCGATAAAGACTTATTCAAAGGTATAGTCTTTCGTTCCTTTTTTTTTGCTTCGTTCATAGGAAGTTAAAAGGAACTCATATAAAATATCATATAAAAATCATTTATATAATCACAGCATATGAGCGTAATTCCATACAATTGTAACTGAACCAGTATAAATTTTCGCGTCATATTAATCTTGTTTTGATTTCCTTTGAAATTACACTGTATTAATTGGCATTTTTTTTCATTACGACTGAAATTAGTTTAACATATTTTTCATACAGTTAAGCTAATTTTTTTACAAGACTTTTCGGTAGGAAAATTGCCTTAACATACAAAGTAGTCATAATTAAAACAATTAAAATCTAATTTAAGCGAAGTACATTATTTATATAGTATATTATTTCCTCCTTAAAAAATCGCATATTTATCATTTAAATAAATAATAAAATCTTAATTATTGCTACAATTTTTCATCTTTTCAAAATTATATGTTTGCTGTTAAAGTCAAGGCAAAACAGACAACGTGATATCTTTTTCACAAGCGTAACGTAAAAAAACTAACAAAAAAACCACGAAATACAAAATAAGGGAAAAAAGAAGCGGAAAGGGCATAAAAGTCAGCAATTGGTTTTGGAGAAAGTATGCACTGTTGATGTTTATAGGCTCAAAATGTAGAAGACTTGTCATACATGGATACGTCGCTCATAATTTATAGATAATATCTAGAAATGCGCTGTTGGAAGCGGGCTGATAAGCGGGTATCAAGCATTTAGTGTCTCAAGTCAACAATCAATTCTAATATAAATAGTATGTATGAATGTCGGGACAGGTGGCTGGGAAATTGTAATACAAGTTTATGGGGGCGAAAACATCTCCCTGTTTATGCCACTTAGATATGTTGAACAATCTATTTAGGCGTAATGCCTTGTTTTTGTCAAAAGTAATGAACATTGTTGGTTATGATTAATGCAGGCAGAAACATGTACTAGATCTACACTGTATGAAATATAAGTTCTCTTTTGGATGCGGGCATATGTATTATTTTACACTTCTCAAAATCTGTGACATGGTGATTACTTTACGATTATTAAATTGAACAAATTATTTTTTTATTTTATGAATATTGAATTGAACAAAAATATTTTTTTGAACACTAAAGTATCATAACTGAACAAAAGTAAGAGCTGGTCGTATGACAGGAATATGTGTATGTATATATGAATTATAAACGTTGTAGAAAATAGTTTTATATATCTATTATTTGGTATATACATATCGCGGCCAAATATAATTAAATAAGCAACAATGACTAATAAGTATGGGGTCTTTCACATGTTCTAAATTTCGGAAGATAAAATATTACACCGCACGTATTTGACTATAATTGAATTAATAAACTGAAAATGATAAACTGAGATCTTGTCCAAATGTACAGCCCGGCCGCCCAAAAGGTCAACAATCAAAGAAGGCGAGGTCGCTTTTTAACCTCGCTGGACAGCCTGCGTGTTATGGGATATCACATCAAACGCATCTGAGATAATGTCAATGGTGCATCGCAATATTTTTGTGCATTCTAGGGAGGTAATTATTTTGCCGAGTCTTTTCAGTAGTGGGGTAATTACTGTTGATACTAGGGGCTCGATGTCATGTTAAATTAGTTGATTGAATAAACATCGCAACTTTTATTCTGTCTTCCGATCTCGCAGCTTCTCGATATTATAAAAGGTCGTTAAATTGTAAATACCCGAAAATTGACAAAAATATAATATTTGTCAAGAAAAGTAACAGAGTAAAGTAATCATAAATTAATCGTATAATTATTCTCAGAAAGAACAGAAGCGCAACAGCAGGGTGTATTTGACTGGCATTTGATCAAAATGAATGGAAAAAAGAGCATCCTTGTACATCTAGATTTCACTTAAAGTGTGGAAATTCCCGTTAAACTGTTTCTTACATTTGAAGGATGCATTTTAGTCATGTCATTGTAAATTTTATACGTGTGACCCATGAACGTAGTGGCTATAGTGTGACACCGGATATGAGGTAAAATAGAAAGTGTTGACAGGTGTAAATATGTTTTCCTGCAAAATACACGAACTTAACGCGTACACATTTCACTTTTTGTAATCAAACATGCACCTCCATAGTAGATATTTCTGCTAAAATTTCAGATGAAATTATTAACAAATGCAACAACGGGGAATGCTTTGCTTTTTTGCATACTAGTCTAAAATTATTATTAGATCCAGCAGTTCAAATTACTTTTAAATGCGTAGGACTGTTCTTAAATACTCGTAAATAATATTAAACGTATGGCCCGCTGAGTAAATTAAACATAAGTATTAAATCCGTATTGCACACACGCAAATAAATACACGCAATGTTTTATTGAAAGACTACGTATGAAAAAATTAAAAAAAATGCATTTAAATTTATTTTTGTTTTTGTTCTTTTTGTGCCCATTTGCTGATTTAAAATTGTTTCTTAATCTGCATTAAATTTCCAGTCATTTCTTAAATTGCAATTGACAAATTTTTTATATCATTATTTCCCCAATTATTCATTTTCCTTTAATTTGGGTTAATATTACATTTCCGATTAAAGCAATTGTGAAGGAAAAAAATAATGTCAGAAATAATGAGTCATTTGATGACTATGTTTTGCGGCTGGGCAGACATGGGCGCGTTCAAGATTGCTGAACAATTTTGGTCCTGCGCCACACATAGACAAATTGATTTTCAATAGGTTCTTAATTACATCGATCGCACATGTTGACATACCCGCGTTCATCCTCGTACAAGGCTTAATTGTTTTGTGAAGAATTAATTGTAACTCTAATCAGATACACGATAGATAATTACATATGGATTAGCGATATTCGTCCCGATAACATTTCGTACTAATGTGTCGCACCGCACCGTGCTTGTTCACTATTGTTTTAGGGTATATTTTATCGATGGAGTATTTTTTGGTAAGACAGGTGTTTTATTCGCAGGTCATAACCTTATTTCAATCAGATCATTTACAAACAATGAATTTTGCATCGTCGATGGACTGATTTCTTATTTGAAACTGTCCGAGCACGTTTAGGACAAAGTTTATTGTAAATATGCACACCCTAATGGCCCGGAATTTTAAACGATTCATATCAAGTCAATCTATCGTTTATTAATACAATTTAGTAGTTACATGTTGCATTTTCAAAGAACAATAACTCCTACTTGCTTTTGTTGTTTTGTTTTGTTATCTTAATCGATAACTTCGTACTTGTTTCCTTATGGTTTTGTCTTCATTTCTGAAGGCACACATTTAGACTACAGTCACTGTTTAAGTACATAAAGGCATAAACATTGATATTTTTGACTGTCAATCATTGTCTTTTCCGCCATGTTAACACAAACATATTTTATTATTACTTAACTGAAATCTTAATACTAAAAGATATAGATGTATACGGCATTGTCCTACCTCCGATTTCGCAACATGCAAGACATTTTTTTTTTAATTTTTGAAAGAAGTAATATCAATTTATATTTACGTGTACGATTTCATAATGTTTTTATTTAATTTTCTGGATATCAGTGGCGCCATAATAAACCAGTACCTTTTCCTTGTCGACTAAAATGAACGTCGACTGTCAAAATATATCTATTACATTTCTATGACAAAATATGATCGTTAATTTTCTATAACTTATTTTTTTCTGAGCAAAACGAATATTTTAAAAGTACGCGTAAAATGACAATTTGTTTTTAATGTAGCCTTTGTTTTAGCAGTGTAATTTCCGAAAAGCTTATTTGTATATAAATAGCGTTTGTTTCAGCTGTAGAACTTAATGTAGACCTGTAGGTCTATGCAATGATGTTCTTACCAATATGAAATAAAAAGTGTGGATTTTCTTTCTTACACATACGTAGTGTAATGAAAACAAACACATAAAAAACAGCAATTAAACGCTTCTTTGTATTTCAATTTGCTTAAATCGTCATACAATGACCCAAAGTATTGATAAGAACAATTCTTTCTGATTTGGCCAATTTTCTAAATCGCGACAATCTGAAAAGAAAAACAACATATCTTTACTAAACTCGAAACACTCACCAATGGTGAATAAAACGCCGACCCCTCAGTTCCAAGGGGCACGTAACCCTGTGTGGCCCCAGCTGCATACGCAGCAGCCGAAGCCCCATAAACGCCCTCTGGGAGTCCCTGAACCCTTGAGTAGTTAAGCAAGGCTGTGCCGTACTGGCAGGAGCAGATCGTCTGGCCCGTGTGCGGGTCCGTTATGATTGGACGTCCGTTTTCGCAGCATGCACGTGATGATGTGACAGAACCGGAAGATGACATCTGAAAATTTAAATCTGACTTTACTACATACAAGAAAAAGAAACCATAAAAAGACAAACAAAACAACAAACAAACAAAAATAAATAAATAAATGTACATGTTCATTTCACTTTGTAGTTCTGCTGAAAGATATTGAATTGATAACTTAATTGTCTAATAAACATGTTCAGTGACTGGCAATTTAGGAAAACGTTGTGATGATTAATTTTTTTGTTTTTTGGAATACCTGACGAACCCTTGACAAGAGGGAATAGCAAAACAACATAAAATTCTAGAACGTTCAATATTAATTGCATTTAAACGGAGTGACACTGAAGCCTTGGATAAGTTCTGTGCGGACTAACAGCAATAAAACAAAGGAATCCTGTCAATTAATATGATTTGAAAATATGGGAATCGATAATTAATTAATATCAAAACCACATAATACTGATAAATCCTTGTTTACACAGGCAAACATCCGTGTATTCTCCCGCAGGCAGCCCGAAAGCAAAACCTCTCTGTAACACAGATCCAATATATACGATAGTGACCAATATATCACGCCATCTAATCTAATTAATTAGACATGTCCTATGTAAATAAATAAATACAAGATTTAATCTCAATTTTTGTTTGCTGTTCTTTTTGTTCGAACATGAGGAAGCTATTGTTCGCATGTTGTTACGATCAGACAACAAGTTGTACTTTTGATCTACTGATTGGTATCTCCGTAATCCAGGAGTGTGGTACCCATTAACTCACGGGCTTAAAGCCACGTTCTAATACAATTAACTCTCTGCCTCTATCCTGTACAAAACGTTGTATGCTTATATCTAGGTCTAAAATTATCTTCAGGTCCATTGTCTTAGCAAAGACTTATTAACTGAATAGCACATTTGGAAAAGGAAAGGGCCATTATTGTGTAACAATCTCATTTTTTCGGATGAGGACAATAAACCCGAAACTATTAAAGAATGTGTGTGTGTGTGTTTTTTTTTTTTGCTTAGTTTTAATCTAGTAACAATCTCAGGTGGTATACTTTCAAGTTACCAACATACTGAAATATTATAAAAATTGTAAAATGTTATTTTTATATTGCAGCGTCTGTAAGAAACCATCAATTCATTTAGATAGATAAATAAATAAATATGAAATACGCAAAGAAGATAAATCTTTTAGATACCTATTTTAGCTATATCGTTACATTATAATTATTATCAAATAGTTACGTTACAAACCACGTTTTTAGTACAAGCTGTTTAACTTTGGTAACTTCCGAGCGGAGGTCGGCTCATGGTTCACCGGAAGCACGGTGTTAGATTTCCATGATACGTGTATTATTATGTCATGTTTTTTTCTGTTAATGAAGCAATTTGAACCTTGGTTGTAATCAGACCGGTTTATTTTTCATTTTTTTTTTAATGTCGTCTGCTTTTCAAATTCAATGTTATTTACTTTGATTTACAATTAATGTAAAACATTTCAACGTTAATAAGTGAAGGGCAGTGACCAAAAAAAAAATAAATAAAGGGCACATTAATACATTGGTTTGTTTCAAAATATGTATAATCACAAAAGTACATACAGCAGATGTAAAGGCTGGTTGCATGCGATGGAAATAGTTGTGATGTCGGTTGTTGTTTTCTGTGTGTAAAACTATACTTGATACTTCATAAAAAAACATAGTAAATCTTAGCAATACATTGTTATTTTATTTTGCAATGTACAAAATAAAATTTCCCACTTTTACTTTTTTTGAACTGTATATGTATACATGTATTTGTATCAATTGTTAATATGCCATGTTCCTATTATATTTGTTAATGGCCTAAGGCATGTGTAATGCCGAATTTGCCGAATAAACCTTGAACCATAAAAAAAACATAGTAAATCTTAGCAATACATTGTTATTTTATTTTGCAATGTACAAAATAAAATTTTCTGAAAATATATAAATCAAATTACATATTAGACCATTATACAGCGGAAAGCTTAAGTTGCGTAATGTACGTTAAAATGAAGGTTATTAATAAACGCGACAGGACATCGTAAATAATAAGAGTGTTATCCAGTATGCATAATAACACTTGATGAATTGGCAAGTGTTTTTAACGTACCGTAACGTAATTTGATAGTAACGATTATAGGACTGGAATACGCATCGCGTTTATTTGCAATTAATAGCATTTGCTTGTTAACAGGGATCGACAGCTACCTCGCCACATGTAGCAATAATCTTGAAATAAATGGGCAATAATCAGCAGTAATCAGTGGCTGACAATTATAATTTTAATGATCATTAAAGGCACCCGACGTGTTATATCATTTTAATTATTTGGATGACATATTTAAGTTGGTGGCACTCGTCTTATCACAGTTTTATCATTCTACTGGTGCAATGTTCGAAACATGGGAAATTTCATCTTGTAGAAAACGGCGCGAAGTTGGACAATTGTTGCAAAACCACTTCGTTTCTAATTAACTGGCACCAGGCGTAATCTCAAATTAACAGTTGGTTTGTGTCGCACGCAGAGATTTTAGACTGTTTTTTGTGTATTAAGGCTTTTGCTTTAGATAATAATGAAGCAACAAAAAAGAACCGTACATATAAAAAGGCAAATAAACGTTTCTAAAATCATGTGGAAATTCAAATTGATGTATATATTAGAACCATATGGATGCGACTTATTTGCCTGCAAAACATAAAATATAAATATGTCCAAGTCCACACCTTTGACAAAATTCATATGAAAAACGGAAAGTCATTATAACTAAGCAGTTTTAATTTTGCGACAACACAGCCATTTTTTTTATTCACAACAATGTATCATGCTCGTTAAAATTTCGCAAAGAAATGACATAATGAGTTATGAAAGAAACTTTGAACGATACGTCTCTATAAGCATCCATATTTCCGTGAAGTTGAAAAAGTATCTTGTTTATTTTTCGAAGCAATCTGTTACGGTTTAGCCTACTTCATCAAAAGATGGCGTATTCAAAAACTGGATGATTTAAGAAAACGCGAAGAAAACTTGCGTGATATTTTCAATATGTTATGTTTGTGAGGTTAAAATCTAATTTGCATGCATCTTGCGGATATGGTTTTTCTTTTCTTACCTTTCTTATCAAAGATTTAAGTTGTAGATCGGCCGATAAAAAGCGTTGCACACCTATAGTGCGACTTTGCACCGAGACCTCACGCCATTTAGATATATATAAGTTTTAATTAATTAATGACATAGCATGATAAAGATTAAGGCTTCGAAATGAATGACGACCAATGGAGATGAAAAGCTCTTTTTTATGTAAAAACATTAATGTATAATTAAAAAAAGACAGTAATTAAGTCTTGAATGTTAAAGTATTTGATTGAAAAAAAAAAACACGTACATATTGGGTGTTTTGCACAATTTGATAAATGTCAGTAACAATTCTTGTGCAGGCTTTTAATAAAGAAAAGATCAATGTTCAGTTAAATATGGACCATTGTATTATAATTTTAATTTCCATTTGCAAAAGCTTTTGTTATTTAACATACCATCAGACAGTTTTTTTTTCATAACTTGATATATTTATTTATGTAGCCAGTGATTCGGACAGAACAGAAGAACAGAACAGAACAGAACAGAGCTTTATTAATCATAATATGGCCTGAATATAAGCAATTCGCCGTCATCATATCTATAATACAGCATGCGGTTATAAATTATTTCAGCATACGTACTGTGAGAGTGAAATATACACATGCATCAATACAATATAATATTTCTTAGTAGCATGATTAAAAGACATAAACTTCAAATAAACCTTATTAGCGTTTCTCCTTTGAACGTCCGAACTTTTTATTTCAATTGATGTTGGCGGCTCGCCTTTAATGATATATGACATTACAACTGTGAGTTTTATATCCTATCAAATATATAAACAAATGAATTTATAGTCCAACTCATTGATTAATTAATGATCGCTTTTAAACTATTCTCTGTTAATACGTGTAAATACCATGACTCTAGATAAGGTAATTCCGGAAAACTATTGGATAAATGTATTGAATACAAAGTATACATTTTACAGAGAAAATGTTTTCCCGAAATTATGTTGTTCTGTTTGTTTGTTTTTTTGCAAAAAAAAAAAAAGCTTTTATTTACTAAACCAATGCCATCATTTATGATTTAGCCAGTTGAATTTGAAATTCATATAGATACTTCAGGTGAATTCAACGCTTAAAAACTCTGGACTATATTGACTCTGATATTAGTTTGTGAGTATAAATATTACCAATATGGCAGTATCATTAAAAGCGCCTCACACTGAAATTTAATCTTAAAACCAAATGAACACCATGTATCACATGAATGCATTTTGAACATATGGCCAAATTCGCTGATTAAAAGATTTGTAAATGATAAGAAGTCTCGGGAACCGCAGTTAAATATCATTTTAATTTTCTCTTCTGACATTTCAAGCACAAATTACTACTTAAAAACCGCACGCAGCAGACACAGCAACAAGCCATCAAACATTACTCGTGCTTTTATTAAGTTTTGGAGTAGCACGAGTCACGCAATGCATTCTGAAAGGAGCACGGGACTAATAGTACTATACTAGTCTGATTAACACATAATCGCCTACATTTAGAATCATAATTGCTTTGTTGCGAAAGTGCACCGGTCCTGATAAAATATTAAGAGAAAACGGAAATGAATTTTGTATTTTCGATATAAAGCCATATTGTTAATGATTCAGGAAAACATTTATTTTCCAGTATGTTGTTTTTTTCTTTGCAAACAAGATAAATTAACTGGTACAAAAAGTGTAATTTCCTTTAACAAGATTCTAATCAGGAAGAAATTAAAAGTTTTAAGAGAAACTGAAAGGATACCGTTTTTTGCAGAAAATTATGCGCATCTTATTGTAAAAAATGCACCATCTTTAAACTATGATGAAAGAATAATTATACTATACGATTTGAAATCCCTATTAAAATTTCGAAACTGTCCTACTGGAACCTGAAATTCAGATATTGTTTCTTCCAGGTAATTTATGTTTAAAGGTTAAAATGCATTATATACGTTTGCGATCAGTGCCATAATTGTATCAAATCTTTAAAAACGTATATACTGGGCTTAAGCTGCACCAACACTTACAGGTTTTGTCAGTCAAATAATGTGCATTTCGTCTTAAAAACAATTTTTGTGCAAAGTTGTCTATATAATCTCATTTATAGAAATGATTCCAAACAATTGTAAGTGCTGTAAACGTTTCAGCTTATCCCTTGTAAGGACAATTTTTTGTGCTATTCAAACGACAGACTTTCTAAAATATAAATTCTCTGCAGCAGCTGGTGATGAATAGTCAATGAAACTTGTTTTCACAATAAAATAATAAAAATCAGACGACACTGTTCAGACATTAAAAAGTCGGACTTTTTATCACGGAGTACATGCACGGAAATAAAATTAACTGTAAAATTCTTTTATTACCTTAGTGACGGCTGGCGACGATGGAGACAGTCTATATCCTGGCTGACTGAACGACATCTCAAACGTCCGTATGTATGTTACTATATCTTATTTTCCAGTATATAAACAAATAGTTTAACTACATGTCAGTATTGATAATCGCGCCAGTTAATCCATGGAATATACACACTACCAGAAGTTTTGATTTAAATTGTAGTTTACTTCTTGTATAAATAAATGAAAAGCTAGAAGAAAAAGTCCGTTTTAATATTCGAACCCAGCTCAACTGTAAAGTTTAACTGGACTACAACCCGTATCTTGTTTTCTGGTTGTTTAACACGACGCAAACTTAATACACAAATATCTACACCTTATTATACAAAATCTTTTGTATCATATGTAACTATCTAGTTATTTTCTTCGCTCGCGATTTGCCACACGCCTTGCCAAGTATCTTATTGGATGATTAGCGAAGCAGATAACCGGTAGGCGGACCAGTCTGTGTTTCATAAACCAGTCAAGTTCCGCCATATTGGACAGCACATCTGAGATGGGACGGATCTCAGTTTCAATTAAGCATGGATAAAAATCTGCGGAACGTTTGTTTGATCCCTGTAGCTTGTGGGTAGGAAATTATTCTAAAACGTGCTCGAGAGTGAAAACAGTTTGTCTAACATGAAATGTTAATCAGAAGTAAACAGAATTGAAAGGCGCTGCGCACAGAGGCTGAACGAGCAAAGTTGAAAGTTTTTCAGTCATTGAATTTTGATAACTTTAAGTTTATTTTGTGATTATTTTAAACGTAGAAATTGGAAACTATTTTATCATGTGTTTTTTTTGCTCAAAATAAAATGCTACGCGTTTTGCGGATTTTTTTAATTGATAAAAGTACCAAGTGGGAACAATTAAAAATAAGTACCAAGTGTTTCCTTTTCTGTCAATTGTATTTAGTAAATTTTATGTCGTAAAGTTTTTAATGTTGTTTTCGCCACGTATTTTAATATTTTTGCAAAAGTTATATATTCCATCCTTTAAGACTCGACAGGTTTAGAAGTATGCCCACATTTAAAAAAAAAAAGAATAATGATAAAAAAAAAAAGAAAAATGACAAAAGCGAAGTGCTTCTGCTTTAACTTAACTCAGTGATATTTGGTGGACGTAATATTTACATGCAGTAATCTTTGCAATTAATTTTATATATCAACTCGATATAATTACTTGAAGAGTTATATACTGTTATGCGAAGAATTGTTCTTTAAAAGAAATAAGACATTTACTTGAAACTACATAACTACAGGCTGTTCTTCAGTACAGTTCATATGGAGCAATAAAATTACATTTTACAATGATTTCTAGTATTCATAATGTTACTGCTAAAAAATGATTTAAAATATCAAACCATAACATACAGTTAGACACATTCATCGTATTGGTGAAAACGAAGTGCTCTCAAATTTTTCAATGTCAGTTTTTACTAATATATAAATATCAGTTTCCATTTTTGTGTTGATTTTAGTTTAAGGTATGCATATGATATCAGATATCATATTTTGTTTAAATGAATCTATTTAAATTCTCTCCAAATGCAGACGAATAGTTTAGCACCAGGTAGAAGTTATTATTTGCATATTTGCCCAATTTCAGGAAAAGCTTTGTTTTCTTCAAACGTTTATAAATTTTGCCTTTTTTATTCATACTCCTCTGTCCGTTGTTAAAAGTATCAAACCTCTTTTGTAAAAATATTTTGATGTTTTTGTTGCTGTTTATAGGTCTTTCCCCTGTATATGAGATATTTCACAATTCATTCATTTGTTATAATATAAACGAGACATTTAACAGTTTGGTACATTTATACAAAATATTGAGTAGTACAAATTCTGTCATGTCACGCAAATGTCATCGGCTAAAAAATAATATTTACAGAAAACATGATAACGCCAAAATACTATCTGTTATGGACTTAAATAAACTTTCAAAATTACTGACTTAGAAAGACCGACATGTATAATCAGCTGTCAGCTGAGAAGACCACCAGGTAAGCTCAAGTGCTGCCAACGTAAAGGCAAAAGTTCAAAACATGTAAAAGGTGAGTATTTCTCGTATTGAATATAAATTCGTCCAACATATCTGGTTTTCAGTCAGTACAATGTAAACGGCCGACCAGAAATACTCATTATGGTAATCATACTGACATTACACAACACAGCACGTGCATAACACGCCTATCTGACAAACACACCAACATAGTCACCCTAGGTTGACAAAATGTGTAACTATATGAAAAATTATGAGTTCGAGGGTGAAAAATCCGCTAAAAGTTAGCCAGGACCGAAATTAACCCGTTAAATAAACACCTACTAAATATATAAATACCTGTTACAAAAAGTCAAAAAGTTATATGTTACAGGTGCATAACTCTGACAATAATCTTAAGTACAAGCAATAGAGAAAGGCGGAGAGTGCGCAGATGTTTTTGTACAATACATATTGATAATGTATTCATGTATGCAAAAAATAAATTTATATCAGTACTTAGTCCACATAGCTTACTACGAACAAGCTTTCCGGAGAGTTTGTCAAAACGTTTTAAGCGGCCGAGATGTCAAAATACAGAACATTGAAACGTCACCAAAAAGGCTTTAAAATTGGCTATACATGTATATCACATGTATATCCCATTTCTGATATTTAAAACCGTGTCGCAGTAAAAATTAGTATTTGTATTTTGTTTCTCTTAATAACCTTTAATATGCAACAGAGGTAGATGGCAACATATACAGCCAAAGAGAACGAAAGTGTTGAAGTGCGTAGTTCTGCCAACTTTTTGTACGGCGGATATCTGTGTACCGTAATCCGCCAAACTGAGGGACTGAAAATCAGAGGTAGCAGTTTACGTTTCAGTGCATTTTATTAAATGAGACGGCTTTATATGTACATCTGTCAAAGAATGATTACCGATTGATTTTCTTTTAAAAGAGTCACCAGTGAATTATAGAGCCGCTACGGGAGCTTTCAGTATATATCACATCCGTGTTGAACCCAACGACTCCAGACAAGTCGTCGTACCTCTAAAATAAATCGGATGAATGACGTATGAATAACTTTCAGGAGAAAGGGTTCTTTCCTTTTTATATTGCCGTCTTCATTGCATAATCTGTGATGTAGTTAACCCTTACGATTGAACATGCCTTTGCGACCATTGCTGATCTTGATCAGCCTGCACATCCGTGAAGTCTGAGCAAGATTTGCATTGTTCGCCATTCAGTCAGCAGTGTTTTGGTAAGCACTCCTTTTAACAATTAATGGTACTGTCCAAATTGAAAGATGGACAAGTTCATCAGAGAAATTTAGCAGGGTAAGGGTTACACTGACCGTTCCAAGGCGGTGCCCCACTGTGTACCTCTATTTGTTCGTTTTGTCCTCGTGTGTTTGCTTTGTATGCGAGTGTGTGTTGGCAGTGTTCACATCTGCATGCTGTGAGTTTCGTCTTGGGGAGGTTGCTTTTCTGGAACGTGGCATTCCCTGTTTGATATTTATCCTTGTTTTTAATAGATTGATGCTTAATTACTTGCTTGAAGGAAACACTCAAAATCCACCTTCTGTATCAAAATTCTGTTTACCGAACATCTGTAGGGAAGAATCTTATTACATATTTTTGAACAAGATTCACAATTGGATGCAATGTTAATTACTACTTTTCAGACTGGAATGAGATTGATATTACATTAAAGAAGTGTTGCAAAGGTGTCCGTTTGTTCTGTTACTGCATTAGGGAGGGCTATTTCCATCAGCAAGAACAGTTATCTTGTTTTAAGGCTTTACACATACCAAAGAAGGCAAAGACGTACGTACGTAAAGTGTGGGATATTTCTATTCTGCGTAAAGCTTTCAATGTGGAGTGGAGTACGGGCAGCTGGATAAGATATTTGAACGTGGCTTTTCCCGTTTCACCCGTATGAAATGTTGTATGGGCATTTTTTACACGCGACTTTTCCTGTTGAACTTTTGTTCTTGTCTTTTCTTCTCCTAAGAATGACTTTGTTCTCTTATGAAGAATATTTTCAATCCTTTGTGGGACGTTAAGTTTTTGTTTCAACGTCATACGTTTAACGTGATTTCATCTACGTAGGGTATTGTTTTACTTGGCCGCTGACTTAGAATCAATAGTTTGGTGTGTATAATTCTATCTTGTGAGGAGGCCATCTAGCAACTGATGGAATGTCGTGCACTTGGGGGGTCTTGCGCCAACATATAAGCTTGAATGTCACCATATTACCAACAATTTGAGACGTTAAACGCAGTAAACCATGTCTTGCTTGGCACAATTACGCTTCCATATATTTTGATGGATGTTATCCGCTGCGCTGTGATCAAGTTCAATTAATGCAGCTGTAATTATGAAGGAAATGATGAATTGTTTTATCCTGATGCTTACGTATATATTCAAATTCCCCGCATTTGTAGGCTAAACTACTTTGCAATGTGCAATCGTCCATCCCAGCTGGCTTATGAAAGGTCGGTGTTTCTATCCAGGTGCCCGCCCGTGATGAAATAATACCCAAAGGGACACCTCGGGCTTTCCTCCACCATGAAAATTCGACATATGAACTATAATTGTGTCCGGATGACTTTAACCCCCTCCCTCCGCACACAACAACAACAACAACAGCAACACCTCTTTAAAATGAAGAAGCCGTGAACAAGTTATTAGTAGAACAGCAGTGATTCTAACCAGTCTTGGTCAGATAACTAGACATAACATATCAAACAGTCGTATCTTAATGGATGTAATCGTACTTGCATATAACTAATGTACCTATTTAAGAAATATATCTCATTTAGTGATTTGTCGCTGAATAAATCATTGTTTGGAGTTCAGATGCGAAGGAATTATATCACGAGGGCGCAGCCCTCATGATATAATAATACGCATCTGAACGACAAACAATGATTTTATTCAAGAGCAAATCACTAAATGAGATATATTATTTCGATTCTAACACGTTACCAGCGACTTTAAAGTACATCCTTGACGGCATTCATTAAATATTTGTTTTCAATCGGTTTTTTCCAGCGTGCTGCTATGCCGTTTGACGCCATGACGTAATGATTGTGATGCCAGAACAGTGAATTGTTGTATAAAAATTCACTGTTTTCAGCCGCCTTCTTTGTTTAATAGGACAATGAATCGGATCGTGTTAGAATTTTCTGTAATTCGTGACTCGAGTTTTAAACAATGACTTTGACCTTGAAGAACATGATTCTGACTTGATTAGCTGCCTCATGCGCATTCGCACTACATGTATTATGACCTTGGATACCTATTAAATTTAATTAATGTGCTTAGACGCATAATTTGCATATAAGAAAAAAGATCAATCATTTCTGTGCTGACTGAAATATATATCGTGTTTTAATTCGGTATGCCTCTGATTTATTAGACGGTATATGTCTTCTGTAGGGTTTAACGATTTATTGGCTGTACAGTAGTAAATAACTGTAGAAAATTAACAGTAACACATAGCCAGGCCAATTTTAAAAGAAGAATTACTAGCCTTGTGTTCTTAAATGACATATAAACCGCAAAAAAAAACACCAAGAAAAGTAGGGGTTATGTATCGTCAACACTGGAATATCTTCCAAAATTGACAGTAAAATGTGGATATGAACACATGAGTAATAAGGTTTGTTTACATTTCTATAAATGCAAAAAATCTCGTTGAAATTGCTACCAAAATGTCAAGTATAGGTCCACAATACAAGTACATCATAAATATATGCAAAATACAGAATAATGGGGGTGGGGTAGTAAGGGGTAGATAAAAGGGTCGGATGTAGGGGGAAGGTGGAGCAAGGATGAACAGGGAAAGCCACGTTCCTTAAACGCAGTATTCCTACAACGTCGCAGACACGCACGTACAACACACACACACAACTAACATACACAGATCAAAAAACAGAAAAGTGAGAAAAAAAAAAACACTGTGGGGCACCGCCCATAACAAACACGCACAAATACACATATAAGCAGGAAAAACTACAGTAGGGCACCGCCTAATGACGACCGGCGGTCAAAATTATGGTGGGCACGATGACTTTCTCTTGGTAAAAGAAGAGAGGCAGCAAATGCCAGGGAGCATAGATACAAGGGAAAGGGATGGGGTGGGGCGATGGGGGTAGTGAGGAGAAAGAGGAAAGAAACGCTTACAACATACACAACACAAAGTACGAGACGGACTGAAAACAAGTTGAAAATAGGGGCACCGCCTTGGAACGGTCAGTAACCTATAAAAAGGAAACTGGAGTTTAAACGCGTTTAGGGCATGCCAACCTCACACCTATTTTCCACAAGTTAGACAAGACACTGTAAATAAAATCACTCCCCGCTGAGAAATATCTGTAATATTTGTATTATAAATACCCGGTTGTAACTGTCAGATCTATGTAAGCGGCATATGAATTTACAAACAACTTTTATGGTTTTGGAATTGTGTAATGCTTGTGCACGTTATAATTTGTATAAAAATTAGCCAGAAAAAAGTAGGGCATGCTTTCTACATAGATAATTGTGTTTGAAAAGATATATTTTGCACTGTATAACATAAAACATAAGTTGAATTTAGGCAGCAAGACGGGTTAAGCGCCTTTTTCAACAGTTATTAAGTCATATAAACGGCAGTGATTACTTGTAGCAGTGAGTGCAATGCCCAACTTTAAGGTACTGCCTCACTGGAATATCACGCCGTAGACACGTGACATGATTCCCCGCCCTGCCGCATTATACTGACACTGGACTGACAAGTCATGGTACTATCGCGCCAAGCGAGGTTACTGGTACCATTTTTCACATCTTTGGTATGACGCGGTCAGGGTCCCGCACTCAAAGAGGGTTTGAGTGCGGCGCACTACCACAAGGCTACCAAAGCGGTTATTTTTGTGGGAGTTATGAAATGAGCATCTACGATACATGTGAGGAAGTTGGCAGTACATCTGTGAAACGAATCAGTGGTGTTGAAAATGGGACATTAATGTCATGAAAGTTTTCACGAATGCTATTTACAATTCCGGAGTAATTAATACAGAAATGACCATAAGAAACTTGACATGCATGCGTTCGACCTTTTAGTGTGATAAGTTACTTTATCACATGTTTGACGTGGAGGGAATGAAATAAAGCCATTACATAATTTTGTTATTACAATAGTGTAATAGTGTAAAAAAGCATCAACGTCGACGTAGTTTTAAGTGTAGGATACGTTGGTCAAAATGACAGTTTTATAATAGGCAAAGAACGAAATAATTTTGATGTTTCAGCAGGATAAAAGTAACGTGTGATAAAAAGAATATTATATTTGCGCCTTTCTATATTGAATTTATTAAACTTGTTGAATAAAAATGATGAAAAGCTCGCCAAAGGTTCGCATTTTATTTTTTCATTCAACTCGTTTAACAAAATCAATACGAGAAAATACTCGTGTATTATTCTCTATATACACCGTACGCATTCGAATACTTTTAGGGGTTTCAACTTTCAAGGTATACTTAAACACACCGATTAAAAACCAGAAAAGTTCTGTCGTCAAATGGTCTCCGCACGCCTTTTGACATTGTTTTTTAATCGACGATCTTTGTGCAGTGCTAGGTATTTAATGCCATTTTATGTAAAATAATTTTCCAAAACTCTCCACAAGTAAAAAAAAAACAGCAAAAAAAAAAAAAAAAAAAACCAACAAAGAAACAAACACACACACGCACGCACGCACACACACAAACAAAATAATGCCATTTTTTTATAAAATAATTTTCCAAAACCCCACAAAAAAGAAAAAACAACAACAAACAAAACAAAATGCCTTGCAATGTTTGTAGTACAATTACTAGTTTTTTAAATCCATTTTATATTGTTGTAACTAATGCACGTATTCTTGTTTTCGGTAGAGCGCATATCGTGCATAGCAGCCTATAACCTTGCCATGTATTATTAAAATACGAACTTGTATCAAACAGACAGTTATCCATTAGTATGATCTGCCAAAATGAAATGTTTTCGTTTCACTTTCCATTTCTGCATTACTTTTCACTTTCAAGATCTCGTTTCAGTAGAAAAACATAGCATGACAACGTATCAAAATTTATCGGAGAGAAATCTTCGCAACCTATCGGATTTTTCTGCAATATAAACATCAAATAAGCAACAATTACCCATTATGAAATTGACGTGAATTTGTAAGCCACCCACACTCCGTAACGTGTCGATCTCTATCATTGACTGCCAAAAACTTAAACACATGTTCTGTTAAAAATAAGAGTTTTGAAACATCCTGAATATTGCATAAAAATATAAAAAAATCGTTTTGACACATTTGATGGTAACCAAAAATATCTTGCGATGTTGGAGGTTTTATGATAAAACGACATTTTAACAGATTGAATTTCGTGTTTGCTTTGATTGATTGTTTCTTAGTTCTACAGACACATTTTATGTGTGCATAGCTATTGCATGTCTCATAATTTTGACTAAATAGAACCCTGCATCAAACCATGCCCTGTTGACCGCAGTCTAGGCTGTTAAATGTTAACAACTAGGTTATATACTGGACAATATTAACACTGAGCTGTATATAAAAATATGCGGGGACGCGAGAGGTTCTAGTTGATGATAGGGGGTGTGAGAGGTGGGACGTGAGAGTTGCTTTTCGTTGCTTCCGGACGTGAGAGATGCTAGGAGGTATGAGAGGTTTCAGTCGGTGCTTCGGCGCGTAAGAGGAGCTAGGGGGTGTGAGAGGTGCTAAGGGGCAAAAGAGGAGCTAGTCGGTGCTAGGGGCTAGGTGCTGCACATTTTATTACATCGCATGCAGAGTAGACAATAAAACCAGGGTTTATTGTCCGTCAACACAGGTGGTGAATTGTTTTACAAATGCCATTTAGTTTTCTGTTATATTAATATTCATACAATGTGATCTTCTCATGAAATTATTTTCATCTTAATGTCACTGTCTAAATCGTAAATTCTTTTAGCATGAAGCATGTACACACCCATACATACACTGCTATGGGGTTGTGGTTTGCATAAGGCTGCATTATTGGAATGTTGCTTTTCCTGTTGGGTATTTAATTCCTTTAAACCAAATAACTTATTCCAAATAGTCTGACAAAATTTCTGCGAAATCTACGTATGGGGGCCTCCGTGGCCGAGTGGTTAAGGTCGCTGACTATAAATCACTTGCCCCTCATCGATGTGGGTTCGAGCCTCACTCTTGAATTCTTCATCTGAGGAAGCCATCCAGCTGTCTTTACGGAAGGTCGGTGGTTCTACCCAGGTGCCCGCTCGTGATGAAATAATGCATGGAGGGGCACCTGGGGTCTTCCTCCACCATTAAAGCTGGAAAGTCGCCATATGACCTATCATGAGTCGTTGCGACGTTAAATCCAACCAACAATAAAAAAAGTACGTATGATAACGGTAGCACTGTAAACAAGGTTTTCTAAATTTCATTTTGTTTGATAACGGTAGCCCTGTAACATGGTTTTCTAAATTTCATTTTGTTAAGTTTTGCCCATTGTTTTCTCGTTTAGGGCAAGCCCATTATTTTAACTGGGGACCATACGCCGCCTTTCATGGAATTACACCCTCACTGAAGGTTCCATGTGCACCGCCGTATGAACACAATCAGGGCTGTTATTTCGATCTTCTCAGATCGTTCAGCACAACTTTTATGTCGTGTTATTCGTACTGTTTAGTTTTTCAGCTTGACCATTTCGATATGGGTGGTTCCAATATTCCTGCTTTCATAGCTTTGTGTATTGTATAATCATCATCCCTTGGATATGGTGCCTGCTTTTTAATTTTGTCTTTTGACAGTTTCTGTCATATGCAGGCTCCGTATCCTCAGATCCCCTTTCTTAATTCCATTTTATTAGTTTTGCCCATTGTTTTCTCGTTTAGGACAAGCCCATTATTTTAACCGCTTTTCATGGACTGAAAAATTGTTGAAAAAGACGTTTAACCCGAACACTCACACGCTTTTTATGGAATTACACACTAGTATATCATTGAAGGTTCCATGTGCACTGCCGTATGAACTCATCTGTGGATGTCTCTAAATTGTTTTTTTTTTGTACTTGTAACATGTGTAAATGTTTAGTTCTGCTCAGCCCGGGGCTAGAGGGCGTGGAAGGTAGTGTTCAGCGAGCTGTGGAGTTTCCACTTTTTCTGGTTTTTTTTTTAATATGCCTACTCTGAAATGCCGTATTAGGTGTGACATTTAAAACCATAGACGATAGACTGAGTACATCTACACCAAGGTGAGAGAAATTAACGGTATCAAATTTGTCATACCATTAAAAATGGAGAGGTAAATTTACAATTTCGCACGCATTATAAAAAATAAATGGTAAGGGTAGATTTCACGGAAGTACAGAGCACCTCAAACACAGCCATAGAGACATGCATCGCAAAGTAAAATACAAGGAAGAATATCCAACAGGGAAAGCCACGTTCTAAAAACGCAGCCTCCCCGAACGCGCATAAGATCAACACACGCACACCACACACACACACTCAAAGCAAATACAAGGACAAAACAAACAAATGAAGGAACACAGTGGAATGGAACGGTCAAAGGCAAAACCACCACTGGGGAGCTTAAACCGGTTTATGGTGCACCTAACCTCACTCTTACCCCCACCATGTTCCAAAGTCACAGGACAGTGTAAATAAAAGTTATCCCCGCCAGGTGAAACCCTAACAGAAAGAAAAACAAAGACAAATATTCAACAGGGAATGCCACGTACCAAAAACGCAGCCTCCTCAGAACGAAACCCGCACCACAAACACACACATACATACACATACATACACATACACGCGCACACACACTAAGCCAACACATTAGGACAAAACGAACAAACAAAGGAACACAGTGGGGCACCACCTTGGAACGGTCAGTGGCAAAGGCATGTAATGTAAAACACAAAAATGCTCTTGTATATATATAAATGCAAACTTTAAGAACCCAAAACCTTAAGCCCGCAACAAAAAGGAACTGTAACGGAAAAATATAGCAGACGGTTTGCTTCAAAAATCCATCATCAAGAACATTTTAATTATATGCAAAATACAAAAATGGATAAGAGGTAGATAAAAGGATGTAGGTGTTGGGGATAGTGGAAAAAGCAAGGATGACTATTCAACAGGGAAAGCCACGCTAAAAAAACGACGTCTCCCTACACGCAAACCACAGAAGCGCGAACACACACGTACAAAAAACACACACACAGAGAACTAACAGACACAGACTCGAACATGCACACAGCAAACAAAAAGACAAGCAGGAAACAACAACACAGTGGGGCTGTCTAATTGTCAGACGTGAAGGGGAAAGACATGATGCCACGTTATGCCGTGCAAGTTATATATATATAACAAGGAGAAATTCTTCAACTGTATACTCAAGAAAGGAACAAAAATCAAAAATTCATAGACAAAAGGGAACGTGGCAAAACACCACAAGAGGATGTAGAGTGCGGGTTTATGCTCAGTTGACCAGTGGTGGTTTTGCCTCTGACCGTTACAAAGCGGTGCTCAACTCTGTTCATGCATTTTATTCAGTTTGTGCTCTGGTATCCAGTTTGTTTATTTTCGTGTATTAATTTACAAGCTTATACTGCTACAGTGTTACAATATTGCTTGTAGAACCCCCAAATGTAAAAATGGTCACACATTTGAAAATGGTAACAACTGAAACAATATTACATACACTTGTATAAAAAAACATTCCACAAACGTGAAACCTGAAATATGTGACGTGCTGTTAAAAAACAAAGAAAAATATCAAACAGGGAATGCCACGCACCAAAAACGCAGCCTCCTCAAAACGAAACACCCAGAACAACATCTTTTTATATATGCGCGTTCCGTGGCAAAGCGTAAACGTCATTCGGTCCCTGAACGGATAATTCAAAAGGAAATGACGTCAACGTAAAAGAAAAACAACTCAGATATTCCCGCAGATTTCGTGGAAATCTAAAGACGTTGAGTGACAATGTATTTATTTATCTTTTTTACGCGTTTTGTGCTAGAATAGCTTTAGCGCATGTTCATTTCGTGTTATAACATCTACAGAATCCCTCAAGATACGTTGGTAACCTCGCTCTAACGGGTTCGGATACCAACCGATCCCTCGGGATTCTGCAGATGTTAAACAAATCCACAGTCTTCATCCAGTTAATCTTCTGAAGTTGCAAGGCAGTGTAAATAAGTCATTATTGCTAAGTACATCACAAACACAGGTAATGATAATAAAAAGGCGCTGTACGTA
Organism: Mercenaria mercenaria; assembly: GCF_021730395.1. NCBI lineage: Eukaryota > Metazoa > Mollusca > Bivalvia > Venerida > Veneridae > Mercenaria > Mercenaria mercenaria. The sequence goes on along the minus strand of NC_069366.1, from coordinate 25,632,759 downwards.
AATCACAAATATATAAAAAGAAAGCATAAATAACCAAAAACCTAAGGTACTAAATGCCATTGCAGAAGACAGAGAAACAACACAAACACTATTAAAGCCCCGACGAAACGTTAGTTCTACACATGCGGCATTTAAGAACTGCCTGTTACGGTGTGTCAGTTCAGAGGAAAACATGAAAGGATTGAACACAAACAAGGAGTATGTCTGAATTTAATTTAATTTACCGCTTTTAATATATCTTGATAATTATGTTCTTTCTACAATTTCATAAAATACAACCTAAAACGTTGCCACAGCCAAAGTATATTGCAAATATTGAAAATAACATTCCTTTAAATGTCAGGCTGTGGTTTACTTTGTCCCGCAAGTGTCTTATACTGTTCACATGTGACTTAAATTCTGAGTTTAGCTGTACGGGATGAGTTTACAACGACTTATATTAGTCAGAAAATGAATATCGGGACACAAGAAAATTTAAATCTTCGTTTGGATTTTTCAGTTTTAAGCAATTGTTATTTTTAAGCAGGGGTAAAGATGGTAAAAGAAAATATCCAAACTTGATTTTGTTTCCATTACGTGTGTTAGAGATTCACCTGGAGGGGATTACTTTTATTTACACTGTCCCATGTCTTTGGAACATGGTGGGGGTAAGAGTGAGGTTGGGTGCGCACCATAAACCGGTTTAAGCTCCCCAATGGTGTTTTTGCCACTGACCGTTCCAAGGCGGTGCCCCACTGTGTTCCTTTGTTTGTTCGTTTTGTCCTTGTGTGTTGACTTTGTGTGCGCGCGTGTGTGTATGCTTATTGTTCGTCTTGTCCTTATGTGTTGGCTTTGGGTGTGTGTGTGTTGTTCGTTTTGTCCTGATGTGTAAGCTTTGAGTGTGTGTGTGGTGCACGCGTTTGCGTGCTGGGGGGTTCGTTTTGAGGAGGCTGCGCTTTTGGTGCGTGGCACTCCCTGTTTGATATTTTTCTTTGTTTTTTTTTTCAGATAACCTTAGGACGGCCAGCACATATTTATGCAATCTCGCCAGGCATATGTATGTTTTTGACAACACAGAAAATGACGTCACTCGACCTTCAGCTATTTCCGGAAGTAAATAAAATGAAAGTAGTAATGCTTAACTTGAAAACGAAAGTCGCATTTTGATTCGTAGATAGTCAGGGGTCACGCGCAGGGGTCACCCCGTCTAAATGTATGCGCGTGGACTTCTTTTTTTTTTTCTTTGCTATTGGGGAGCCAATTTTCAGCACTTTATTACGAATTGAAATTACCTGGGCTTTATTACAGCATGTCAGCTTTTAATCTATGAAAACATATTTGAGCTCTGGATAAACACAAATCCCACAGGGGTCCGTAACAGACCAAGGGTACATTGATAATTTTGGAACATCATCAAATCGCTCAAAATGTCATTTTTGATGTTGTCTGAGAGTGTCAGTATATGCCTCAGATGTAAGATATAACCGTATTTGAGAGCTGCAGACCTAGATATTTCAGAAATATTTTCAAAATAAGTTTCGTGTAATAAATGTTGTTTCTACGGAAGCGTGAAAGGGCCATCAGACGCTAATATGTTTTAGTACGTTAAGGCTGCGGAAAGGATATAGATGAACATATCAAGCTCTAAATCATTAGAAAATGTTGAGAAGCTTAAACCTTGTTTAAATACTTAAAGTTGACGTGACTTATCTGGGAACAATATCAAATAAACCAACTCGGGAAGTATTTTTGGATCTTGCCGAGTAACGGTAAACACATTTTACATTAGTTTGGCCGAAGAGAAAGATTTTATTTACATTTAGCTTCTTTTAGTTGTATAAAGATTATTCTTCGATTAAAGGATTTGTAATCTAAAATTTGCTTCATGTGACAATACTGTAGTTGTGCACTACATGATCATGAGCATAAGAGCTAACTTAAAAGTCATTTGTTCCTAAATGAAAACTTAATTTCAGAAAATTTCGTTCAAAAAAAGGTTGGAAAGGGTATTGTTGGTCTCGCACTACTTCAGTGGCAGTTTGCAATTAGAGGTAAAACACAAATTGAACGTACATTTAATACAACGGATATGTGGTTATCGTATGTGACGAAAGCTCAAATATACACCAAGTTAGAACACAAGGTTAAGCGATAACTTATCTATTGCTTGTTTTAAACTTTGTTAGAACTGGCTATTTGACTAATATTAAAGTTTTAGAACCAAATTCGAACGTACTTAAATATTTACACAATAGTCCTGCTGAATTATTCCGGTCCGTCTCGAAGGGCCGGTATTACGATAGGATTAAAAACAACAACGAAAAAGACCGAAGCTTTCGAATCCCATGGAGGCGTTGTTTTACCTCGCTTTCTGTGCGAGCAATTGGAAATGCATAGACAAGCTGAGAACCAGCTGTTGCAATATATAAACCCAAAGAGACTCTTTCTACATGAAAGTTGTTTCCGTTTGCATAATTGGTCGATTTTATACCAGTATATTATTATTTACTTCGCAGATCTTTGAATCTCAGTTATGTTGAACATTGTTCAATTAGCATAATAAACGGGCCGCTGACTGGCTTTTACACAAGCTAACCTTGTATTTATTACATTCCTTGATTACACACTATAACAAATCTTATTAAATCATATTAACAGAACAATATGTATTCCATAAAAATATTGTATGTGGTACATTTCCATCTAAAGGTTCGATCGTCTGAAACTTTTATGTTGTGGAGGAAAGAGTCGCAGGTGTTTTTCTGAAACCAGATTTGTTTATTTTTATCTGCGTTAGTACTCTGAGACCAGAATTTGGTATTTTTTGTTTTTGTTTTTTTTTTCAAAGTAAACTAAAGAAGGTTTTCTTAGTTTTAAAATATATTTTTACTATGTTTTTGTTAGTCAACCATGGTAAATATGACCAAAATTATAGGTTCTAATTTTGACCATCAAACTGTTTTAAATCTGTTTTAATGTATATAAAATCTGGTAAGTAAATCCCTCGGAAGCACCGAGAACAAAGCAAACAGTGAAAATTGCAGACTCGGTTTTATTGAGTCTGTTTATGAGCAGTAATGGAAAATGCAACACTGCCCACGCACCCTAGCACCGGCTTAAGCAATCCTCAAATCTAAATGAGTTGAAATCGATGATCCCGAAGGACCAGAAAATATAACAACACTGAGACTTGCATGCACCTTGCTGGGTTTTGGAGTTTTTGCCCAATGAAATTTTAGAAAATGCTTTATATTGCGCAATCGGACAAAAGAGAAATATATCAACACGAAGGAACTTGTGCATATTGCCGAAACAAACATGGACCATGTCCGGTTTAGGATTTTCGCTTTTGGAATCTTTACAAGGTATTTTATTTAAATGACTTGATAACAATATTATGAAATAGATTTTAAGAGACCCTGCTTGGGCTTAAAGAAATATATCACTATATGATGAACGTATGCATGTTGCAAGGAATATACATGTACTATGAAAGTAATGGCCGTCTAAAATGTTGCCATATCCCAAGGTAATGCAGTTACACAAGCAAATCTTGTTCAAGAGTCCTTAATGGTTATAGGATATACGTTCACATGAGCAATTTAAATATGCAGTATACCTTGTCACCAGTTTAGATTCAAATGTATTGAATAGTAGCTTTGTATTTCATGTAACTAAATGTTTCAGCTGTTAAAATCTCATGTTTGTTTCTCTGTATCCCTTCAATTGTTTCATCCAGGTATAAAGGACATAATCCTCTGTTGAAAGAGGAAAGGAAATATACATAGTTTATATTTTAAGCTTCTTTTGATTTTACTCTTATACGTAGAAGCCGAATGCTTTTTCAGTATATGTATTGGTTTTAAGATATTTGTCTTCCATGGTAACGCAGTTTCTCCCATTTTAAGCAATTATATAAATAAAAGCATGGGTTTCCAAGTCTTCAGTACTTTCATTCCTTATGACCTTTGTTTGTTTGTTTGTTTTGGGTTTAACGCCGTTTTTCAACAGTATTTCAGTCATGTAACGGCGGGCAGTTAACCTAACCAGTGTTCCTGGATTCTGTACCAGTACAAACCTGTTCTCCGCAAGTAACTGCCAACTTCCCCACATGAATTATCAGAGGTGGAGGACTAATGATTTCAGACACAATGTCGTTTATCAAATAGTCACGGAGAACATACGCCCCGCCCGAGGATCGAACTCGCTAAGCGGGCGGGCTTCCTTATGACATAAATGGAATATCGGGTTCAATGTATGAGCAGTATACCAAAAACTTAACAAGGTGTCCTGTCGTATCTTAATGTTATAATTAACCTTTAGCATGCTAGATAAATTGTCGTCTGCTGGAAATGTAGTCTGCTAAAATTGTAAAGTTCATTCAATTTGCTCCAAAATTGGAAGAAATATTTTCAAAGTAGCAAACAGCTTGGAACCTGATCAGACGCCGATTTAATCGGCGTCTGATCTTGTTCCAAGCTGTTTGCAAAGGCTGTTAAATTCACCTGCAGCAGGCTAAGGGTTAAACATGGCAACAGTGATGTTTAAAATATCCTATATATTGTCCGTTTTCGAAATGGCTTGGAAAAGATTAAATTTAGTTCAACTTTCCGGTTTCGCGTAGCTTCAAAACATTTCACTTTTAAAGTATAATATTTGTTATACTTGCAGCAGCAGTAAGCATTAAGCGCTCAAAAACTTGGCAACCAGAGGGCATGGTCACTTTTCCTTATTTGTATGTTGTTGAAACTTCAAAAAATGTTATTGTCAGTAACTGCCTGTCTTGTTTTAAGAACATTTGATACAATTATTGTTCAAATTAACTGATATGGTCTCTTTTCTCTTATTTTTCTCTTATTGTACATGCCCTCCCGCTTAGCTCAGTAGGTAAGAGCGTTGGTCTACGGATCGCGGGGTCGCGAGTTCGATCCTCGGGCGGGGCGCATGTTCTCCGTGACTATTTGATAAACGACATTGTGTCTGAAATCATTAGTCCTCCACCTCTGATAATTCATGTGGGGAAGTTGGCAGTTACTTGCGACTTGCGGAGAACAGGTTTGTACAGGTACAGAATCCAGGAACACTGGTTAGGTTAACTGCCCGCCGTTACATGACTGAAATACTGTTGAAAAACGGCGTTAAACCCAAAACAAACAAACAAACAAACAAATTTATTGTACATAGTAGAAAATTTAGAAATCTCCTAGTTAGAATCGGCCCAGTTTTAAGATAATGTCACACAAATATTCCTTTGGTGACACTTTACCAAGATTGTCCAAATCATTTCGCTTTGTCAAATGAATATCCACCATAGCTAGAAAATTCTCAAAATAACATTTTCGGATGAATCGTTGATCCGATTTTGATGTAGTATCTACTAAAACTTATTTAAGCCATTTTAATTTGTAAATAAACATGGCTGGTGGGAGGGGAGTCTATTTGGCTTTACTGTAAATCTTTTCTTCTAACTTTGCAGGCTCCGCTAACCATGCAGGCGAAATTTCAAATAATTTGGCAGAAAAGTGTCTCGTAAAATACATTTTTAAGCCGTGAAACTGTGAACGATATAAGGCCATCATTGCTCTTTTCTTGGTTAGTCGTTCATGCTAGCACCCTTGCTAGCGAGCGTGTCCATGATACATTTAGTTTACTGATAGCTTTTGTTCAACGGTCTGATACACGTTTCAATTAAAACTGACTCACTGAAAGGTTACAGAATCATAAATAAGTAATTAATACGTCTGGTACCTCTGATTTTTTGTTACTTACAAATTGATGTCATGTTATTCAATGATTGCTTACAATTATATGAATATCATTAAACAAGCAGTTCATTAAAACATCAATGCTAATGATGCTCACTCTCACCTTGAAGTAGATCTTTGATTTATGATGTTATATCTGTTCAGGTTTATGTCTTAGGCGTGCGAGTTATATCATCTGGGATAATAAATTGTCCAAAATTGAAATCTTATTTCCATATTTAAATAATATAATTTTATAAGTCTGTCAAATAGATTTTTTTCCTCTTTTGCAGCTCGTAAACAGGTGGGCTTAAAATGCAGCATAATTTCGATGTACAAAATTATATTTACTTAAAAAAACTGGATAAAAAAACTTCCCGGAATGGTAACACATTTACAGATAATATGTTGGCATATACACGACCTTACTTTAAAATGTATATTGCTATGTTAGTGTATAAAAAGCGGTTAAATGCTTGATCAGAAAGTAAAATCCAAATTCTGCATAAATTAAAAAAAAAAAAAATCAATACACAGAAATGCAACGTGCTTCGCTATGCCACCTAAAATATGTATATACGTGAATATGGAAACTGTCAAGAAACAAGAAAAAAATAGTATCAGTAACATTTTCTAATTTCGTATCTCACAATCGCCTGTCTTTTTCAATCCTATACTGTATTTAGTTGTCTCGAAGCGTCGGGGTTTTTTTTGTGTGTATGAAATAAAAAATGCAAAGTCAATAATAATTTATAACTGCACACTCTATGGTACAATACCTAACGATCGGCAATCTCCGTTTGATCCGTATTCTGTGCTTCTTTGGCTGGTACAGATAGACATATGCTCATAACAGCCGAGGAATACTAAAATAACTCGCGAGAATACGCAGTTCCACGGAATCTGTCGATTGTGATTACGATCCCAGTATCGGTGGTTTCTTCTGTTACGCTCGTTTTTTACCCGGCCTTGGCTATTGCATGTTATTAACGATATTTTATGCATTTCCACGAGACAACCGACTAACAGCGATATAGCAAATGTTTCATATACATATATATAACTGTCTTCTTTGGGCGTTGTCAAGAATTAGAAAATAACAAGTTAGACAACAATGTCTGGATCATTTCATAGCAGGATTTTAACTAGCCAGTCACAAGTAATGACGTAGTTTAGTAGTACCTATGGAACGCCTAGACAGTCTTGACATAATGATTATTACTTCGTCATGGGCATTTCCCAATATATTCGGTACAAGTCATAATTTGTCTTGTAGATAAAGCAGTTTGTTGTGTACATTTACTAGTCTGTCTGGTAAATTTCTTAGTTTTTGTCATACAGTCACTAATTTGTGCTGTTCAGTTAGTAGTTCGTCACGTGCATTTCCCAATATATTCGGTACAAATCAAAATTTGTCTTGAAGATAAAACAGTGTGTTATGTACATTTACTAGTTTCTCCAGTACAATTCTTAGTTTGTGTTGCGCATTTACTAGTTTGTGCTGCCCATTAATAGTTCATCATGTGCATTTCTTATATATTCGGTATAAATAATATTTTGTCTTATATGTAAAGCAGTTTGTTATGTGCATTTACTAGTTTGTACGGTAAATTTCTTAGTTCGTGCTATGCATTCACTAGTTTGTACTGTCCAATTAATAGTCCGTTATGTGTTTTTCCCAATGTTCGGTACAAATCATTATGTCAAGGCAGTCTAGGCGTTCCATAAGTATCCCTTTGGATATGGAATACACCGATGGGTTTATAGCATGTATAGCTTATAGAAAAGTAAAGGTTAAGATTGTATGTGGGGTCAGTGAGTCAGGTTCAACATCAGCATAACTGAATTACTCAGCATACTTAGAAAATTCCACCGTGGCGAAGCGGTCAAAAGTTACTCTTGCTGCGGAACGAATGGGTCCGATTCAGATTCCGGTCTTTGCCTAACATTTTTGTGATAAAAACTCATTTTGATGCCTAATGTCAAGGTCAGGATCATAATTGCTAAAAATAGATTTCTGGTCACTTTTGATCATCACAAAGGTGTTGTCAGTTTATAACTTTAGTTTACTTACTGTCACCAATCGTAGTGTATAGCTTATGTCAATTAGCTTTGAATTATATAAAGAGTCAATGCGATAGAAATAAAAAAAATAGCTTCCACTTAGTAGCTTTAGTTTTGGTACATCTGTTGTCAGCAAACTTTGTGTGTAGATAGCTGTTATCAAGCTGTATTTGGGGGTCACTATGGTCGAGGTGGAGGTCACTGTTATAAAATTTTGATAAATGGCTTCTGCTCAATAACTTTAATTTGGAACGTGATAACTTAATTAAACTTCCTGCTTTACAAGTTTCTTTGTGATGCAGTGGGCTAGAGCACTGGACTGTTGTATGTGACAGAGGGGTCACAGTTTAAATCACAACTTCTTTATTAATGTCATTTTGATGCCATTTGGTCAAGGTCAATGTCACAATTACTAAAAATGGATTCTTTTTCACTGTGATCACCGACAAGGTAGTTTCCAGTTTATTACTTTAGTTACGGCTGACATACTGTCAAGATGAGAGGCCAAAATCAATTTGAAATGTGTGGGGCATTGTTTTATCACATAAGTGACCTCATAGAGCACATTGACAAGCATTTTGGATTGAAAAAAATTGCATACCTGTTGAAAAGTCTTCAGGTACCATCAAGGATTTTACAGACGGAGAAAACATGTAAACGTGCTGTCTTTTTTCTTCCTTTGAATTTTATCAGTTTTTTATCCCGTCTCTGTAAACAATTTACCAGTTGATCTGAAGTGGAACTGAAAATGTAAAATTTTATACTTAATGTGACATACGTGTAAATGTTTGATAACATCAAATCAAATGGCGTCAGTTAACCGAGTATAATGGTAAAAATTCATACTTTTGGGTTACATCTCCGAGCTCCTCTTCAGATATAAATACCATATATATATTTAAGTATACAGTCCAATTTGAAAAGTCGTATACTGTTTCTTATGTTTCAAAAATGGAAAGAAAGGATTTAGATGCAAAATTGTGATAATTTTACTGTCTCAATTGTTTTAAATAATTTGCTGCACAATTTTGAAAATATCTTTAAAACGCTTCAACGATGCATGGTGCGTATATTTTGGTAAATCCTCAACAGATTAATTCAAATTGACCAATTGTACTATTCTACACCTAACCAATTGTACTGATACGCATACAGACATGTTCATTTTGTATTTAAAGATGTTCATATTTTCAAATATGAATTTGGGTCTAAATATATCTTTAAAGTCTATTCTGTATGCATGGAAATAGGAATAATATACTTATTTAGATGTGCTTTCTCTATTTCAAAACGCGTGATTTACACAGTGTTTATCATGTATATTGAAGTTATATTGAAGGCACGAGGTTACAAAATTATTTGATATTATTATCAATTCAGACAGAAGTATATACTCCATCCTCACAGATACCCCGCGATCCGTAGATCTGCACTCTCCCTATTGAGCTAAGCGTCAACAACAATTTCATTATAAATGCAAGTTTTGAAAGATATTTGTTACCGCCCTTCGCCTATCTTTGTTGCGCAACCAAGATAAACTGGAAATGAATAAATCAAGAAGCTACACATAGTTTTAAAACTTTTTTTTGCGTCAGATTATTGACATGTCCCGATTTTTATCAAATGCAAATGTAAAGCGAGAAAAGAAAAACAGAGTTTTAAGCACTTTCATATTAGTAGGGTAATTACAAAAAATATAAGCAATAAAACACGTACTTCTAATAGGGGTATAATGCTATGCAATGGGTCTTTTTGCTCCTTAAATAAATGTGTAACAGATTATATGAAAAGTGATAAAAGTAAAAAAAAATTGCTTGAATATGGATGACCACATCTAAGCATCATCTTCTTCAATCGAACAATTACAAGTACTAATGATGTGCTTTTCTAAAACATACCTTAGCATCAGCTAGGTCCATAACTTATTGAAATCGTTTTATTTGTTTTATAAATTATTAAATATACTTGCAAAGCATCAATATATTTTACTTCTACTCCAAGTAGGTCCTTGTTTGATGACTTAACACCTGGAAACCTAAAAGAACCAGGGAAGCGGCTTGAATTGTGGCGTATTCTCTATCGTGCACTGTCCTCCAACTGAAGACTTCTAGAGGAGTCGACCATATGGGCTATCGGCGGCGACTATTTAGATATTTACGCAGGCACTGTCGCATGCACGCACGCACGTACACATATGAAACGCACGCACGTATACATACGAAACATCATCACATTCCGATAATATGATATATTGATAGAAGTATAAACCTTGAGAGATTAATTGTATAAAGATGCATTCAAGTAAAAGTAAAAATTGAGCCGCTCCATGGGAAAACCAACATAGTGGGTTTGCGACCAGCATGGATCCAGACCAGCCTGCGCATCCGCGCAGTCTGGTCAGGCTCCATGCTGTTCGCTTTTAAAGCCTATTGGAATTGGAGAAACTGTTAGCGAACAGCATGGATCCTGACCAGACTGCGCGGATGCGCAGGCTGGTCTGGATCCATGCTGGTCGCAAACCCACTATGTTGGTTTTCTCATGGCGCGGCTCAAATGTTTTCGATAATAATATAACTGTTCGATACAAAAATAACGTTGAACTACTACGTTGAATTAATATGTACGTATCTAATTGATTTTCAATAAAAGATCCCTTGTTTAAAACTTAGCAATTATCCGTATTCAATCATTTCTTTGTCATGTGAAGAGACCTGGTACTAGTAATACTGTCATCCCTGTCAATACATATATTTAATAAATCCTATTGAGGACAATTATTCACAAATGAAACAGAGCGTGTATCCAGCGTACTATTTTTTTCAAAATCCTTATTCTTCAACGGGCGGAATTGCATGGGTCTCCGTAGCCGAGCGTTGAGGTAGCTGCCTTCATATCATTTGTCCGTCTCCACTTGGGTTATTTCTTTTGAGGTACCTTCCCAGCGGACTTACGAAAGATCGGTGGTTGTACTGATGTGCCAATGCGTGCCTGAAATATCCCAGAAGGGCTCACGGGGACTTTCTCCACCACGGAAAACTGGAAACCTACAGTTGTATTGATTTGACGCTGAATCTGATAAAATATTTGTAAATAGGGAACATTTTGAAGGTACCATAATTCCAGGAGATTTACACTCAAAGCTATTACCCTTTGTTGTTTAGTTGCTATCTCTTTTACACCATTTGCTAATTGTAGGATGGAACCCATCTTCCGTTTTAAATACATATCTACTTATTTTTGTAAAAATTGCATAAGAACAAAATAACATTGCTTCGAAATCTCATGTTAGATAAGTTTTGTTTAGGGTATACGTCATTGGCGTTTTTTCCAGCTTTCTGTGGCGGAGGAAGTCTTCAGGTGACTCTGCGGGCATAACTTCACCTCGGACGAGCACCTTCACAGAATCACCAACCTTCTGTATGCCAATCGGATGGCTTCCACACATGAAAAATTGTACATCCCAAACGAGATTTCGTACCCACATCTGTGAGAGCAACTGTTTCGAAGCCAGCGACCTTAACCACTCGGTCACGAAGGCCACTTCCACGATGGCCAAACTTATAGAATGGTTGCCTGTTGTCAGTAGATGACCCCTATTGTATTTGGGGAAAGTAGGTCAATATCACAGTCACATTGAAACTAAACAGTTTTTCTGCTCGATACCTGTGGTCAATAGATGACTTCTTTTGTTTTTTCTTTTACGAGAATGGTCAAAATTACAGGTCAAATTCTTCTATTTCACATCACATTTAATTTGGATGAATAACGCTGTTGATTTTTTCTACTTTATTTACAGACAATAAGTCAAAGGTCATGGCGACAGTGATCTATAGACTGAAAACAGTTTCCGCTGAATTTGTAATAAAGTCGTTAAACTTCATAGGATGATTGCGGGTGGTAATGGATGGTTCCTATTGTTTTTCGGGTCAGCGGGTCAAAAGTCATGGTGCACTTACCTTTAGAATGAAAAAAAGAAATCCATTCTTATCAACTTAAGAACACTTGTTTCTAATAAGTTTTAACCTCACAGAATTATTGTCTGTTGCCAACAGATGCTTCCTAATAATTCGAGGGTCAGTAGATCTAAGATCAAGGTCAAAAATAAATTTAAAACGGTTTCTGATCAATATTTGAAACACTTATGTATTTTCAAATTTCATTGAATGACTGCCTGGGATGAGCAGATGACTGTTGTTTTGGGATCATTACCTCAAGCTTGTACAGTAACCTTTAGTTTTGGTCAAAGGTCAAGGGCACCGTGACCTATAGACTAAAAACAGTTTCTGGTCAATTACTGGAGAAAGCTTGGGCCTATGACCGTCGATCTCTATAGGATTGTTACCTATAGTCAGTAGATGACCTCTGGATGTCATTTAGTCAAATACCCAGATGCCTCCGAGATGCCTTTAATATGGCATATGTGTTTTGCAAACAAATCTTGTTTTAATTAAATTGACATAAGGCAAATCATTTTATAGCTGTACTGAACTGGTACATAAAATATCCTTTTACATTATTTTTACCCAATAAATTTACGCATAGAGTAGCTGGCTTTAACATACCAAACTTAAAAATTCAAATTCGAGCTAGCTTTGAATTTCGAGCAAGCTCGAAGACCGAAAATCAAGACCAAACCTGTAAACATACGTACTAGCTTTGAATTTATACAAAGCTCGAACATAGAAATTTATATTTATAAAGTCTTTCATCTTATTTGTTTTTGCTATATGCTTATGCAATATCGCAACATAAAGGCTTTTACAGGAAGTTTTTGTTGAACAAGTATGAAACAAGGTTTTTGCTACTTCGTTTGATTAATTGAGTGATATTATGATCCTATTTCAGCAAGCACGCACGTATCTTAATGAAAACGATATAAACTATTCGCTCTTCAATTATACCTTTTCATTAACATTTAATGATTAGATAAAAGACTTTGCAAAGATAACGTTTAAAACAATTAAATGAAAACAAAAATATTTGAAATCGTGTGTTTGATCTTCATAAAAACATTCACGTGCGTACTTTCATTTAAAAGGAGTGCCAATTTGCAAATTTGCCCGCAGAGCAAAAATGAACAAATGGTATACTTGTACAGCGTTTTTTCATCTACCACAACATTCTAAATGTGACTATTTTACGGAAGCTCATTAACAAAGAACTGCACTAAATTTCACACGTTATTTCATCGTTAGAATTTCCTGGAGAGCTTTTTTCGTATGTATGCACTACATTTCAAAATTGTAGTTTAATGGAAGTTCTACTTCACTTTACACATGGGAAAGTGTTTTTGCCGAGGTCAGGTACGTAAAAATGAAGATGATTTTAAAGTGTTTTCAAGATGTTTCGTAAAATGTTCTTGAATTTATTATTAGTTGATCGGTATGTTAAAACACGTTAATCTTATTATCACTCCGTGAGAAAATGTAATATTCTTGTTAAAAGGATTCACGAATTAGATAGGGACATTAAGATGAAAATGTATTTGTGATAAGATCGCATTGTATGAATATTAATAAAACAGAAAACTAAATGAACTATGTAAAACAATTCACCACCTGTGTTGACTTGACAATAAAAGCACGAGGTTGTGTCAACTGTCTTATACATTTGTTGAAATTCTTATTTTTATTCAGCTATAATTCAGCTCTTAATAAGCAGTCCTTTTAATGTGATTCTTTCGTAAAATTAGAATTATTTTAGATGATATGAGCCGTGCCATGAGAAAACCAACATAGTGGGTTTGCGACCAGCATGGATCCAGACCAGCCTGCGCATCCGCGCAGTCTGGTCAGGCTCCATGCTGTTCGCTTTTAAAGCCTATTGGAATTGGAGAAACTGTTAGCGAACAGCATGGAGCCTGACCAGACTGCGCGGATGCGCAGGCTGGTCTGGATCCATGCTGGTCGCAAACCCACTATGTTGGTTTTCTCATGGCACGGCTCATATGTTTGTTTTAAAGTAGCTTTTGTTTCTAATGTAATGTTCGAATTATTCGTGTTCGATACCAAAACACAAGGATAAATATCCGATAGGAAAAGCAGTGTTCCGTCTATGCAGTCTCCTTTAACCGCAACCATTGATGTGACAACCTAAAATTATGAAAAAATACATGGACAAAGCAAAACATACAAACGAACAAATAAAGGATCACCGAGGCACCGCTTTGACATTGCCAGCGACAGAATCCCCGCATATTTCTAAAGCTTTTGAACAGAAAGGCCACGTTTCGACTACGTACCTCACAGTATATGTATTGATGTGTACTTCCAAAAATATGAAAAAAAAATGGACAAGGCGAAACATACAGACAACAGGACGACGAACAAATAAAGGAACACAGTGGGGAACCGCCTTTGAATGGTCAGTGGCAGATATCCCTAGTTCGTATAGCTTTTGAACGGATATTTTTCTAAATCGGTTATAAACTTTTGTTTTCTATTGTTTACAGTAACTTAGAAATGTTGTATACACTTTGTAGATGTGGTTTATTTATCATACCACTTTTGTTACGCAATTGTTTTGTTGTTCCTTTTTTTTATTCTTTATAACTATATTGTTTGCCATTCATAATCAAGCTGTTGTCATGTTTCTTTGTTTGTTTTGGGTTTAACGCCGTTTTTCAACAGTATTTCAGTCATGTAACGGCGGGCAGTTAACCTAACCAGTATTCCTGGATTCTGTACCAGTAAAAACCTGTTCTCCGCAAGTAACTGCCAACTTCCCCATATGAATTATCAGAGGTGGAGCTATAAATTACTAATTGTTAAATATTTTCACATTTCTCATGTGTTAAATGACATATATTTGGAATAAACAATGTTCTGTCGATATGAATGAATCATACAGATCAGCTCACGCGGAAAACCCATTCTACTCGATCCTCGGAGGATGGCCAAAACGAGTTCCAAGACTCCGACTCGAAGTTTCTTCGAGTCAGCCATTTTCCGTCAAGGAATTTCGCTATCTGACTCCGAGGATTTATGCGAAGTCACTCGAAGGAAATCCTCGAAGTGACTCGAGATGAAATCCAATTATCGGAATACACACCTATATTGCTTTCTTTTGTTTCAGAGTCACCTGACGGAATTCCTTCGAGTGACTCCGAGACGAATAAATAATTACCTATATAAATTTAAATGGGCCTTCGAGTAACTTCGAGGACAGATTTTAGATTACTCGGAGCAGGGTGATTATATTTTACATAGTGATACGCGAAATAACACAATATTTGTAAATAAAAATAATACTGTAGTATTTTTATCTTACTTTAAAATAAACCAAATTTTTCTGTTTACTTATGATATTGTATCACTTTTTGAGTGGATACGGCAGTAGTATTTCTTATCCCATTTATAATTCCTTCAAATGAATAAAATAAATCATTTCTCCTATAATTTTTATTAATTTATAAAAGTCACTTTTCTTCAACGGCCATTATCTTAACGTTTATCTAGTTTTATATAGTTTCTAATTTTGTCCATTTTACATCAGTTTATTTCTAAATTTACTTTGCACTGTCAGAAACTATTTCAACATAATATTTAACAAATCACTATTCTTTAACGGCAGTTATTTGAAAGTTTGTTTAGTTATATATAATTCTCTATATAATTCTTTACAATTTACTTTCCTAGCGGGTGTATTTTTAAAGTTTATCTAGTTATAAAATATTCATAATTTAGTGCATTTTTATGACTTTATTTCTAAATTAAATTCGCAAAATCAGAAATTGTTCCTATATCAAAATTTAACGAAGTAGTTTCCTTTAACGGCGGTCATTTGGAAGTCTTTTTAATTATATATGATTAATAATTAGTCCGTTCTACATAAATTTACTTCTAAATCTAATTCGCATATATTTCAATATCATACTAAACAATTTACTTTTAGCGGGTGTTATTTCAAAGTTTATCTAGTTATAAATTATTCTTAATTTAGTGCATAAATTATTACACGACTTTTTTTCCTAAATTTAATTCGCAAATTCAGAAATTATTTAAATAATTATCAAAATTTAACAAATCACTTTCCTTTAACGGCGCTGATATGAAAGTTTGTTTAATTTCGTATGATTAATAATTTAGTTTATTATACATAAATATACTTCTTAATCTAATTCGCATGGTCAGAAACTATTTCAATATCAAAATTCACACCAATTTAATACAATTAACAGAACAAGCTAATTATATAAAAAAAATCCGTCCAAATAAGGAAATACTGCCTCGAAGGTTCGTGAAATCATCTCGCGGCACTCGAAATGACAGATTTATTGTTTATTACAGACTCGGAGTCGCGCGAAGTGGCAATAAAATACCGGAAATCATTATAGTGTTACCTGTATAATTTCAACTCGGAGTTCCGTCAAGTAATTTCTCGGAGTTACTCGACGAAATTCCGCTAAAGTAATAAAACTATAACAGTCGGTACTCCGAGTCAGAATTAGGCAGTACTCGGAGGAATTCCTCGCTATACAAGATTTTTCCTTCGAGGAAAAACGGAAAGTGGGTTTTCCGCGTGAGCTGATCTGTATATGAATACATGTATAACAAAAATACCTGGCAATTTAAAATCTTCGAAGCTTTAATTCAAGTGACAAAAATATCCAGAAAAACATTGGTTTACAAGGTGTAAAAACTTAAAGTAACAAGAAAAATCACTTGAAGGCCAAACATGATCCTTTTCTAAAATCTTTACACTGTTTCTATCAAAACCCATTTGGGTTCAATATGATATCAGCTAGAAGATATTACGGTCGTATTTCCAGCTGCAGAGAACGACGTGCACATTTTGATTAATTATATATTGACAGATAACACTAAGGTAGCGTTAATTATTCAAATATGACTGTAAAATTCAAACCGTATCTACTTCTTTACACGTGCATTGTATTTCTAAGTTAAAATATAGAAATTTGATTGCAGAAAACAACAGACTACAAAAAGATATTACAAACCACTTTGTTTGCTTATTTCATATAAAAGCTTCGGTTGGTTTAACAATTCTATTCGTATTTTTTTAAGCGAGCGAGGAATTTGGTTTGAAATTACGCTTTAATATCTGTACTCTATAACATCCAAAAGTAACGGTAAAAGATAAACTAAAGGCCTCAGAAAATCTCTCCAAAATATTGGTAAATATAGGAATTTGCTGAATATCTTACCCTTTGTTTGTTTGTTTGTAATGAACTGTATAATCCCAACGGCTAGTATGTAAATAAATAAGGATTAAATTATGCTATACTCGTCATTGTATTGTTTTACTGATGTTATTTAGATTATTTTTTAAAAGACATTTGACTTTAACTTACTGCTTATTCATACTGAAGTAGACCACATGTTTTTTTAAATGATATATACAGAAAGTCTGAGATGAAATACACCGCCTGGTGTTTTTTTTTAAAGATGGTATAAACAGAAAGCCTTAGATGTCAGACTCCCTTTGCATTCTCATTTATTATTCTCCAAATTATATCCCTCTTACCATTAACCACTTGGGAAATCTACAAATCTTCTAATTTATTTAATGTGTTACAATATATTAGATATATTCGTTAAGAGTTACCCTTTATCTTTCACCACAGGCATAAATCGCTTTTTACATATATTAATACATCTGTATTACTGATAACTTACACCGATTTGATATATTAACCTTTAATCAAGATCCATCTTTATACATCACAACTGTAACGCTTGTTTAAATGGAAGAAATGTAATCATATTGACTCCGAGGCAGGAAGTGGCAAGCCCTATCTTAAAACAAATAGAGACAATGGTTCGATATTAGATCTAAATCAATTAACACTGTATTCAAATTAAGGCAGATGTCATGTTAAAACGTGATATCTACATTTTACGGTGTATAACCCCTGATCGTTTCCGTTTGTTAAGGTATACATTTTTACATATATTCTGATAGTTGTAACAAACGCTTGATGTATATCTTTTTTCAAAATAAAACATACTTCTCAAAAGATGGTAATTTTTTAAAATTGATTTTAGTAAAACGATAACACCTCTTTGTTTTCCCAGCGCATTCTATAAAGACAGTAAAAATCAAGAGCTCCTGGACTAAATAAAAAATAGCCTCGACTGAAAAGACAATACATGCCCGTCTATATGATCATAATTCAAACGATTTAGAGGTATACAAAATATACGACGTTTTGAAATGAGAAAAATGACTTCTGAGCCATAGTTTGTCAATTCTTGACGGTCATGTTTATCTTTATTAAAATAGTTTTTTCTTTCCTGATAATAAATCCTCAAAAGTAATTAAGTAATAAACAATTAATGACATTCATATATAAGATCATTAAAAGGCATTATTATAATAAATATCTCCTTAAAGAGTAATGTACAATAGCGCCCAGAGGCAGAGTATCTGCCTCAGTATTAACATAATCTTATACCGACTTTCAAATATCAGGCAATTCTCAATGCAAAAAGCATAATAGATTATTATTATTATTATTATTATTATTATTATTATTATTATTATTATTATGTATTTATTATAGAACGCAATGATATGGCCTATGTTTGCTAAAATAAACTTGTGGGCTAAAAATAACCGAACAGGGAAATTGGCGATTCACTTACCGGGACACGTATGTGTGATTATGATGTTGGAAACAACGGCACGGCAAGGAGAAAGGCATGAAAGAGAGACTAATAAATTCATCTGATAAATTTGATAAAACCATAATCTAAAATAGTACAGGTCAGATGTTGGAATTGAAACACGGCTTTGGATTGGGTGAAAACAGAGTAGGGAACCCGTAAGAGTCAATGAGACGTAAGCTGATTGGATAAAAAGGTAGTGTACACAATCATAAAATGTGTGTCAAAATCAAGCAATACAATGTTTTCTGTGAATAGTTTCTAGGTGTCTGGTTGAATGCATGCCTTTTCAATTTTCTCTATCAGTGGGTATTTTGTCTCTAAATGCCATTGAACAAATGGGAAAGGTTTGTTTGAAGACAAATAGTAAGAAATTGGATTGGATAAGCCTGTATAAAATTACTATTTTTTTGTGTATAAAATGCAGTCTTACCGAAAGAACCACATTTCCCATATTATGGAAGCCTATGGAAAAAAAAACAACAGCAGTGCCTGACCTAAACAGTTTACTTTCACTTGTGAATTAACTAAAATAACTTATATTGAAAAAAGATTTTGTTACTGTACATGCTTCTGTTGGATTTATTTAGGATAGTAAAAGCTTTCCAGATTATTCAGTAATGTTCAGTAATAAAGTTACAGGAATTTAGTCCAATAAGTAGATATTTTCACATAATATCAGCACCAGGGGTGCTCAAACTTGGCAAAATTATTATTTCAAAGGGTGATTGCATGTGGCTCAAGTGATACTGTTTTTAGTGTCTTCTTGAGAGTCAGAATTTTCTCTTTGAGCGGGATATAAGGAGGGGTAGAGCGTTGGATAAATGTATAATTATTTTTTAAATAAATATTTTAGTCAGGTCTACGGACGGTTATGGTTCCTTGAAGATTTTATGACATGTACTGACAGTGCCAGAGCGGTTATTGATTAAGAATAGGAAATGTATGACACTAAACTAAATACTTTTAGACATGCATAACTTACTTGCTCCTACAAAATTGCTCCAGAATCACTTATTCAGTAAAAGGTGTTGTTTGTGTTGTTCGGTTGGAATTCATGTTACAAAATATAGTTATTTAACTTGCATTTTGAATGTTCAGGCTCCAGTTACATTATTTAGGCATTCCGAGGATCAAATGATAGTCTATGGTGTGGTGTTTTGTTGGATAGAGCAGGAAAAGTATTTGTCATTTGAACAAAATGATTTCTGGATAAGTTCAGACATATCTAATTTGCTTTCCAGCATGATGTACATGTTGTTTACTTAATATCAATGTCAGAAAATGCTAAACTTGAACCAATTGAAAGCAGTGGTATATATTAGAAGTGAACTATCTATATTTCAACTGTTAACTGTTTCAGAAAGGTATTTTTGGCTAGACAGACAATATTGTTTTCATGCAAAAATAGTTTGGCAGGCATTTTTAATGGTAAAATTGTTTTCAAAAAATAAGCATTAAGGCTACAAATGGCACTCTAAAGATGCTTAACAGCCATTTGTTTGAGAGCAAAGCATTGCTCATTTCTTGGCAACATACTCCCCCTTCCATACCTCATGTTTTTATTTCGATGTAAATGAGATGTGAAACCAAAATGTGTCGTCCTGTTTGGCGCCGTATAACGTATACTGTGTTGGTGCGCCGTAAAACCCAAATAAATAAATAAATAAATACATACTCCCCTTTTTTCGCAGTTGCATTATGTTTGCAAGTTCTGCCATCTTTAATAGTAATATCAGATTGTATCTATAGCCCTATAAACAGAACCTGTTGAAAAAAAAAACAGTACATGTCTAATTGAAAGATCTGTAAGTTCAAAATTACTCCAATGATATTGTTAATAGTGTGTAAGCTGTCAACAAAAGGGTCGAGTGTGGGGGGGGGGGGGGGGGGGGCGAAATTGTAAGATATTGGATTGGATAGGCCTATATAAAATTGATATTTTTTGTATCTAAAATGTTACCTTACTGAAAGAATCATATTTTAATGGTCCATCTCTCAATTTGCGGTATTGACAGGGTCAGTTCTTATAATGGAAGTGACAGTGCTTGACCTACAAACCGAAGATAGGATGTAAAAGTGTCGTAACTTATTTATTTAGCACGATGAACGAAAGTTTTGAGTTCAGTCATTAAGACGAATTCTGAAAATACATTTTGTTTGGAAAGAAACATATTTCATTAACTGCATAATGGAATAGATCTTAAACCGAATAACATTTGTCTCTACACCTGTACATGGTAATTTTAATGTTACAAAACGCTGTAAGCGTACAATAGATTTAGCTTTAAGAGAAAGCAGTTAGAAAAAAAAAACAACAGTTCTTACGTTTTACAAATAACTCGTGTATCTAGTCTTATTGTCGCATGTAAACTGTTACTTAAGTACCGTTCCATTCAGGTTTCTGAAAGCTTTGATTAAGAAAAACTCGAACCTAGAAATTGTTTTAATAGAACGAGATATGCAAAGATATGCAAATATACAAATATGATTACTACCAATTAAGCATGCATTAATTTTCCGGAAATGATAAATGTGTGTTTAACAATAATCATGTCATTACTATTGTTTATTTAAAAATAAAAACGTGTCTTTTATAACGATTACATGCATGTTAATGAGCTATTACTTAAAGAATATATCAATATATCTGATCTTCATTACCATAGACATCAGACAAAAGGTGCTGTTCTAGAAAATAAATTGTGTTACTGGGTTGTGGTACACATTACGTACAGTAAAGTTTAATCAGTTTTATTCAGATCAAACTGTACTTAAATAAGTAGTGTTAAGGAAAATCACCTTGGCATTTAAAAAATCAAAACTAATCAGATAGCAAACGTCACCTTCAATAATACAATAATTGATAGGCATAATGATAAGGGCTACCAGACAACGATTAAGTAACCTAATCGCTCAGGAGGTTTACAACATAAATGTTCATACATTCCATGAATCACATACTCATGGCTGGCTAATTACTTTCATCATCCTTCTGCTTTGCAAAATCATTCCGCGGTAAAAGTTCCTTCAAGCTATGACCTATTGTTTTTCTGATATGTAGGTTTGTTATCATTATTGTGTTATATATTTGTCGCACTTCTAACGTTTTTATTCATGTTCTTTTAGTTAAGCCCGTTGTCCTTCACGCGGCCTTAGCCGTACGAGTCGTCCTCTATCACGAACCCAGGTGTTGGAGTCGTCACTCTCTGCTACCTGTATTTCCACCGGGTATTCTTAATAACCAGTATTCCTAGTGCCATACTACTTTTGATTATCTTTGATTATTTAAATAAGGTACCACGGCTTCAATTGTAGTTATGTTTCTTGTTTTTGTTGGGTTAAGAGTTACATTAACACAGTTTAGGTCATGTGCTAATGTTTTCAGCTTTGAATTGTGGAAGAAGTCCTAAGGTGGCCCTCCGAGCATTGATTCAGGCATGGGTAGACACCTTCATAGAACCACCCTGTATGGAAATCTCTCATGAAGAACGGGGTTTCGAGGTGTCTTCCTTCGCCATCAAAAGCTGGATAGTTGCCGTATGACTATAATTCCAACAAACAATATTGTATTGTGTTGTTTTAATGAAAAATGTACTGTATATGTACTGAAATAAATATTGTTTTAACTATACTATATGTCTCTCTTCTGTAGAGTATCCAAGCACACTTTATTGGCTGCCGTGTCAAGGACATGGGATGACAACCCACTTTTTCAGTATGTAACACCTGTTTTAGATTGCGACCTGTCTTTTTTCAGTTAAACGACTGTTTTAATTTGAGTTATATACTCAACAGATCCTTTAAAGTAACACTTGATATTTTGCCAAATTTTAAGAAAAATGTTGAAAATTTAATATAAAAATATCAACAAATTTAAATTATAGAAGTATATTATCTTGCAGAGTTTGCGACAATTAGCAATTGGCAGAACAGTTACATTCTTTTCTTTTAATGAAATTCGCCTGCGTATAATTTAAATGTATTCCATTATATCATTTTTAAATATGGGGTTAGGTGAATTTATGAAATTAAATGAGAACTTGGCTTTCTTGAAAATTATGATTGCTATTATAAACATGTATATTTTTCTTATCTGACTTTTCATTTAAATAAAGGCAATAACATTTTGAAGGATTCACATTTACAAATAATAAATTTTCTTAAGTTTATATTCTTGTTTAAGTTTCGTTTCTTTAATCTTTTTCCTAAGGCATCTAAAAGTTCAGCTTACCAAGTCTGCTATCTTATCAAGCCTGTATACTTGGCATTCATCTTGTATCAATTTGTGTTCAACATCTTTTTAATGAGTAGTAATTAGGATATTTATGTATTGACACTAAAATATTGCATCCTAAATTCTTATCGCCAAGTCTGCGGATTTGTTTATAAATCTTTCAGCGTGTATCTGAAAGTAGCTATTTACCGTATTATGTTACTACATAAAGCAAAATATATACATAAACAAGGTTGAGTTAATAGTTTTATCTGAAATCTTGTGCGGAAACAAAGTTTTTTCTTATCTTTCTCTGTGATTTAGCCCCGGCTATCCATATTCTGCGATAAGACTTTATATCAGTAGATGCGGACTGGAGCGAAACCATCTAGAAATGTTGTTTACATTTCGATTGCTGCGTAAAACAATTTTCAAAATATATTTTTTTTTAATTATGGAAATTTAGAAAGTATAGAAAGTTACGTGTCAGGCAAATATTTAAGGTTTTAGCAGAGTTAGAATCACAAAACCTGAGCTCAAGAAGATCAGCTTATAATAAATGCAATTCTATTTTTTTTCTGTATAATTTCCATATTTATTATTACAGTACTTAAACGTATCATTATGTAATTGTTAATTAAGTAATATGATAAGGAGTATTCAAATTGTATTTGCATTGATATAAGCTTCAAACATTTGCATGAAATAACTGCACCTGTTATTGTCGTTATGAAACTGAAAACAATATTTCATTACAATATTTATATGATTTTAGGTACTCACGTTAAAATTCGAATATAAGATGAACTATTTGAATTTTATTATGTTAATGAAAGCATTTGTTCGAGTATCAAAATTGTGTTATTTCAAAATGTTAATTAAGTGGTAGTTTATAATTATAGCAACAGCTATGTATAATTTGTTTAGGTATGTTCATTTTAAGTATTCTTACAGCTTATTAAAACCAATTTCAAGATTGATAACACCTTAATTCAAGTATCATAATTAAGCGTGCCAAACAGCACTCATAAAACAGAAGTTCAATTATATATGAGTACGGTAAATAACGATTACTTCCTTAACTTGCTGGAACATCGTATTTTACTGATGAGAACAGATGCTTTTGCTGGAAGCAGTACAAAAACTCCTTCAGCAATGACTTAAATGACTGGCGTACGAACGCTGAACATATTAATTGAATCAAGTGATCAGTTTCATGAAACGCTTATGCTGTCAGTAGAAGAGGAAGTGTTGAGATGGGTCACGCTCAATAAGCGTTTCTGTACATAGATTTTACGTTGCTAGTGATGTTCGAAGAAATATGAGGTGCGTCAGTGTTTATTTTACTGATTTAAATCAGTAAATTAATTATTGTACTGATCTATGCAACTAGTATGATATTACTTACACAAATCTTAAAACATATATCGAATAGAAATATATTTAATTAAATGAGCCGTGCCATGGGAAAACCAACATAGTGGGTTTGCGACCAGCATGGATCCAGACCAGCCTGCGCATCCGCGCAGTCTGGTCAGGATCCATGCTGTTCGCTTTCAAAGCCTATTGGAATTAGAGAAACTGTTAGCGAACAGCATGGATCCTGACCAGACTGCGCGGATGCGCAGGCTGGTCTGGATCCATGCTGGTCGCAAACCCACTATGTTGGTTTTCTCATGGCACGGCTCAAATATGCTTTTTTGCATTTTACATTACAAGGCACATTTCAAGAATTTGCAAAGAAGAAAATTTCTATCTGGTATACATATAAAATGAGACTGTTTGAAAATGAGATCAGGTCGCAAGAGTAATAGAGCATTACCATTGCATGTTCGTCTTTTTAAATATATCACTACTAAGGAATTTTTTATAAAAGTATGAACATTTAATAATTTATTCTCAGTAGTTTGAAAGGTAGTGATATAATATCAAGCGTTTCAAGATTATTTGTTAAGTGTGCATTTTGTAACTGTATATCAGCTATAACATTTACCAGTGAACAGGAAGTGTTACAGTGATAGGTAAACTGATGCTCATGGACATATAAGTATGCTACCAGGTAAATGGCACAATCAAATATTGTAGATTCTATCGTAATGTATAATTATGTTAAATTAGCAATATCACTAGAATAACACACACACACACACAAATATTTTTAAAGCATTTTCTGTTGCTTTATAAACCTATTTTCACATTTACGTCACTTTCGACCATATGTTGGTAAGGAACATGTTCAAGCAAAATATTCTGAGGCATTAATGATTCTAGGATGAATAAGAAATAAAGGGAATATAAATATATATATATATATATATATATATATATATATATATATATATATATATATATATATATATATATATATATATATATATATATATATATATATATATAATAAAGTATGTTTTCAGCCAGCCGGCAAGTGTCGTGATAATTGTACAAATAACGCAGAGTTGCTTTTGTTCACATTTGTCCGGTTCTGCTTTGGATTCCAGATTCCTTTATGATAGAGTCCCACTTATTTAGCTATTTAAATGACGCTGCTGTGTGGGGGAGGTGGTGGGGGGGGGGGGGGGCGAGGGGTGTTGCACATTTTATTACCTCTCACAAACAGACCTAAACATGATTGCTATGCTGATATAAATAGGTTTACCTTCTGTAGCAAACTTTCAGAATTATAGTTACTCTCCCAGAGCCTCTTCAAAACGTCTGCTTTATCAATCTAAGTGTGTAGCACTTTGACACTGTCTAAATTGTTTATTTGATAGAATTATGTGCGGAAGTAAATGCAACAAAATTTATACATTTCCTGCTGTTCACTTTTAAATTAATTCATTAGCCATTTTACGCCGACATCTCCATTGCAAAATGACAGTTTTAAATGGTTATATCATATGTTCCGTTGTAAAGTACTTAGAAAATTCAGAACCAATTATTTTACAACGATGACTGCAGTCAAAGAAGAAGGATGAAGATGTCTATCAACTGCTTGTTTAAACAAACCAGATCATATAGACAAACCCAGATACGCTTCTGTGAAAACCATCAGGCGAACCCTTCTAAAACATTTATAATTACATATTAAAGGATAGAGCAGTTGGAAAACTTCACACAAGTAGTTTAAATGGTTTACAGGGATGCGTATCTCAGAAAACTAAAAGCTTAAAGAAAATGTCTGGCATGTTGAAATAACGTTCGAGTTTTATCTTTTTCCTGTCCTTTAATTAAGAAGCATTTTGCCGAATGCGTCAAAACATTGGAAGATTCCAAACACTAAATGTTCCCTGTTAGTAAACACAAGACAGTGCGTTGTGACAGATGCAACATTTGCGATTTTAAGAAAGAATTTTCTAAAGCGTCAAAAAGTAAGACCATAAATAAGGTTCCCTGCCATTACAGATAGATTGTGCGTTGTAAAAGATGCAACATCTGATATTTTCTTAAATTTATTAATTTATTAGAAGTATTTTCTCACAAATAGTCAACCTCTTAAAGTAGCATGTTACAGGAACAATGTAGTAATTAGCTGAATGTACCACCGTGGTCTACTCAAACGAAGTCCATATAAAGACACAAAAGTAAAAATGTGAACCTGTGAAAGTTCAGTGTATAAAGTTAAGAAAATGAGGAGGTAATTAAAGAGTTACGGAATGGAAAGATTATGCTCCGGAAGGATGGCCAGCACAATAAGGATGGCCACGAGACATGTATATATGGTCGAAAATTAAGGAGATACGGAGTGGAAAAATTAGGCCACTATATATTAGAAAATAACCAAATAACTGCTCTGACGTTTGTTTTTACCAAGCAGTATATATATGGACTCCAGTTGAAATAACACTATGAGAAAAAAATACCACCAGAACGATATGATAATTAATTACCGAGTCATTTGTATCTTATTCATTCAATTTTGAGGTAAAGTTTATTAAACATTCGGCCAAATACCTCTCGAATGTCACAAAAATAAATAAATAAAATTAAATCATCAGAATACTTGAGACAAACATGCTTCGGATGGTGAAATTTTACAATCTGTAAACAAGACCAATGATATTCGTTGGTTAATTCCTTTACAATATTAATTAATTAAAAAGTGAACTACAATTTGCTGGGTTGCTTCTTTGTTGTATAGATAAAATTGAAGTCGCTTGCAAGTTTATAATTTTCTTTTGTCGGTTGGTTATTTGAAAGTCTTTGATTGATTTGAGAAAAAAATCGCCACTTAACCGCACAATAGCGTATGTGTCGATGTGTACATAACTGCTATGTGCAGACGCACATACACAAAGTAAAATATGTAGACAATATTAACAAAAGAAAAAAAATAAAAGAAAAATCAGTGTTGTTATTAATCGCCGCCCATAGGGGTGGATGGGTTGGGGGAGGGGTTACAGCGGGGCAGCAGCTATTCGAATATGGTGAAGACTTCTCTCATGGTGTTACGTAGTAGATTTGGAAGAAGTTGACCTTGCGAAATTTTAGGAACACGTGAAATAAGAATAGTATATGATAAAATTTTGTAATGAAACATTGCATAAAAGAAGCTTTTCTTTAATATAGCCGATTAAGATCAAATAAAAATAAAATTATTCAAACAAATTGATGCTAATGTAAAACACCTCCCTCCATATCACAGGTCGAGTAGAAGCACTGGACCATCAAATCTATACGAAGGACTTTAGAAGCAGGCCTTATTATGTTTCTCTGTTTGGAATATAACACGCTGTGACTTAGTTTAATGTGAAAGGAACACAAGAAACACAAAACTTCATGACATTTATACACGAAAAACTACTGCATTTCATTTTCTTACATGTACCCTGTTTACATAAGGAAGAAATCATTTTTCTTAATTATGCGCGAAAGTGAACATGGTCATTGAACGACATTGTTGACTGTTTAACACTGCGTTACAGCATAACAGTTTTTGTAAAAGCATGTCTTTTAATAAATAACAAAGATTACCCAAAAGGAAACATTAGTTTGCACGTCATTAAAATGTGGCGTCGTTATGTCTTTCATCATTTTTTTCTTGTAATTTTTGGAGTCCATTCCCTCTTTCTGCACAATGAAATTCCGTATAAGCCAGTGCTGGGATGAGGGCGTAGGGGGACACGAGAATGCGCAATTTATAGACTCAATGAAACCGCTATCATACCTTGCTAGAGTTACATGCTTCAGATGTATTTCTTTACAAATTAGTAAACCTTGTTTTGAACAAGTTAAGACAGGAACGAAAATATGGTTCATATAATTGTAAAAAGTATTTCCTCCTATAACTTTAAACGAACAACATGAAAGAAAAAACATTTAGACACGCTTTCGTGAAAACAGTGAGTTAAAAGTTTCAAAGAACAAACTTTTCCTCGCTCTATTAGAGATGAAAGCTATTAATTCGCAACCGTTTCCCAGCTTGTTTGATGGATCAACAGAAAACGCAAATGTTTATGAAGATCTAGTTGCTTGACAATCTAGTTGCGTAGCTTGTGAAAAACGTTTGAATAGTCTGATAGCAATATGTCCTTGTTTTTAATATTCAAAAGTCTATACCTTCGTTTTGCATGGTTTGTGCTCTACAAATTGAGTTAAATTGATGCACGAAAACATATCACGAATATGTCTGTGAAGAACAAGCACATTTTGAAATACCAAACGTTCCGGTGATAAATTTTAAATACGAAAACAATGATAACAAGGAATCGGTAAAACCGAATGATGCTCCCCGATGCATGTGCTTGTCCCAATATGGGGAATAACATATTTGAAACAAAACAAAAAAATAAAAAAAAATAAAAAAAAATGGTAATAAAAAGAAGAAAATTGAATAAAGGGAGATAATTCAAAAACTAGGTAAGGTAGAGTTATGATTCTTTGACACTGCACTTTGTCTTAATGGCCTCTATCATTATTTGAAGTTCAATCAAATGTCATTATTACTTTTCAAGTTTTACTCTGGACAAATGTGTGACGGACGGACAGACAGACGGACGGACGCAACTATATGCTCACCCTTAGGGGAGCATAAAAATATTTTTAGAAAATCGTAATTCAAATGTATTAAGGCACCTGAAAGCGAATTGCCATATTAAATTTTATAAAGGTTGGCAAAAGTTATTTTCGTCTGGGGAACTTCAAAGGCTATTCATAGGTATTTGACACAAAATGATTGCATGTTTTCTTTTACAAAAATAAATAACATGTCAGATAATTTATAAAGCATAGCTAAATCGTTTTGCTTAAGTAGTTTGTTGAAATAATGGGTATCTAAATATATTTACCGTTTTGAAAAGACCTGCAGAAAAGAACAATACAGAGCAAACAGTCTCGATGTATATTCATTCTTATGACTGTGTATGTAACTAAGTTTGTTGCACTGCCAAACTTTCTAGGATGTTTCTTTTTGTTTTGAAATACGTTGAGGGGGTGGGGGAGGGGGTGCAAAGGGGGTGCATAGCTTATTTCGCAGACAAAATAAAACTACTTTTTCAAAATACATATATTTGTATTTGTTATGACAGTAAGTGGTAATGTTTATGTCTCACGTATTCTTCAAAGTAGTGCGGGTAGCTTAAAACTACAATGTCGAATTGAGGGTAATGAGATTCTCGGGTATTTTTTCAAGAAATAGCTCCAGGATATATTTATTTTATTTTACAAAATTAATTAAAGGAAACAGAAAAAGACTGGTTTTTTTTTTAAATGAAATGATTTTTTCGGTGTAATTTGCCTATCCTATTCTGTCGTTCATTTCGCATGAACACCGAAAAAAAAAGTTTCATTTCTTATATTTACATTATATTTTCTTTCCGTTTGTAAACAAGATAATATTATAAATTGCACATATTTTGTAGCATTTAACATTAAAATCAGCTTCCCGGCCATTCTGTTCACCAGACGGAATAACTGCGACGTCATCTAAGGAACGCTCTCCCTGACTATACGCGGACGTCGTCAAAACAGCGGTCGGTCATCACCAAGCAGCGATGTCGTTACTTTCGCGCCTCATACGAAATGAACGTCATAATTTTCAATGGAAAAGAATAGGGCGAATGTAATATTGTCGAACGAAATCTTGCTGTGGTAGTCGTTATATGACTGTATTTAAAGCACGAAGACATATATATCGCCCAGTCAAGAATCTGACCCTCAACTTACCTTGTCAGTAGAGTAACATAACTGTGGAATGTTACATGTTATAGCATTTTTTTCACACCTTAAGTTAACGAAACAGTGCCATATAATTTTCGTAATAATGACAACCTTGTGACTTCAGCACGCCGTACAGAAATTTGTATACCATCATCCGTTATAGAATGAATTAAAACCTTCAGTTAGAGAATCACCCTCCTTAAACATATTTAAAGCAAAATTGAAAGAATTGTTTAAACCTCCCATTGTACCAAAGAGAAAATGCAGTTTATCATGTTCGATTAAGAATTAAATGTAGCATTCTTAACTACGATCTTAACAATAATCACTTGCGAAATGACGCCTTTTGTGAATGCGGAAACGGAGAAGAAAATGCAGAACATTATTTCTTTATTTGTAAAAAAAAAACGCTGAGGAAAAACTTCGATTATTTCAATTATCAAGACGATTTCATCCTTTAAACACAAATATATTACTCTTTGGGGAAAAAAAACAAACAGAAGAAAATAGTATAATATTTTTTAGCAGTGGAAGCTTTTATTCAACAATCAAATCGGTTTAAGTAGTACAATAAATTCAATAACATTATATATGTTTCTTTTTATTTCTGTTTGTTACCTTTTATATATATTTTGTTATCAATGAAATTGTCTATACGTATGTTCTTATTTGCTTGAACAAAGTATGACTTTATATAAGTTTTATATAAGTTCTTACAAGTATCAATTTATATCAAGTATGGGTTTCTTTTGGAACGGTCGGGATGAAGAGGCAGCTTCAAGAAACAATATAGTAACTCCATTACAGAAATGTTTTCTTTGATATGCATTTTTTGTGTTATTGTAATTTTTTAGTTTGTTTGTTTGTTACTGTTTTTTTCTCTGAAGTAACTTGCTCAAATTAAATCTGTTTAGTAGAGTATAACATTCTTTCTATGGGAAGGACCGTATGCTGATGTTGAAATAACTCGTTGCCCGACCCTTTTGTTTTTTGTTATATGTTAAAATGTATGTACTATTGTGTGTATCTTTGAAACAGAAAGCAATAAAATATGATTAAACTAAAGATCTCATAACAATGGTGTGCGCATGCGCTACAGGAAGGCGACAAAGCGAAAAGGCGAGATTTTTCCTTTGGCGCGTTGTCGCCTTTTCGCGAAAATAGCGAGATTTTTTACGCGCCGTTTACGTTGTGGTTTTTCGCTTGTCGAGTTTTAAATCTCGCCTTTTCGCTCTGGCGCCCGCGACAAAGCGAAAAGACGACAATGCGCCAAAACCAGAAATCTCGCCTTTTCGTCCTGGTGCCCGCGACAAAGCGGAAAGGCGACAGCGCGCCAGTACCAAAAATCCCATCTTTTCGCTTTGTCGCGGGCACCACAGAACTGGCCCGGTCATTCGTCCATTTCATTCTGCTGAAACTAGTGCAAAATTAAACGGTTATGACACACTTTTCCTTAAATTTTAGAAACCTCACATGCGCTGCGTTTCTTCGTAGAGGCGGAATAGTATTCATATATCATAACTATATACAACTTATAAGTGATTACATATTCGAGTCGTCTTCTATGCATCATTAATATGGAAATTACGAAGGAAGCACTTGGATACCGTAAGAAAAAAATGATTAAATGAGCCGTGCCATGGGAAAACCAACATAGTGGCTTTGCGACCAGCATGGATCCAGACCAGCCTGCGCATCCGCGCAGTCTGGTCAGGATCAATGCTGTTCGCTAACGGTTTCTCTAATTGCAGTAGGCTTTAAAAGCGAACAGCATAGATCCTGACCAGACTGCGCGGAAGCGCAGGCTGGTCTGGATCCACGCTGGTCGCAAACCCACTATGTTGGTTTTCTCATGGCACGTCTCAAATCATTTTCCACGGAACGGTTCTTCATAACGGTGGCACCAAATCTGTAACAGTGTGACAACTATCACTTGTCATTTTCACACCTGAGTTCGCCCATAAATAAGTATCAGTCTAATTATTACACTGAAATATATATTATAACTTCAAGGGTCAACATTTATGACACATCATATCAATTGTGTACCTTTCTTCATTAGTCGTCTACCACCTCCCCACGCTATATCATATTATGCAGAAAATGACGGTGCAGAATTTTTTAAATTCAAACATCAATCAAAACTGTGTGTCTTATGAACGTAACAAATTATGTACATGAAAAAGAACTCTAAAAATGTGCTCCAAATACCGCTAGATTTAACAATAAAGTGTCACCGATTTTTCATTTTAACAAATGAAGAATGTTATACAAGTGAAATGTAACATTTAACAATCCTACATACAACAGATAGATAAACTGTATACATAAATGATGCGATACATGAGAAATACATACATTTTGCGCAATAAAGAGTGACAAAAATGACAATATAGTTCATCACACATATATATGAGCTGGTTTACATTCTTCGTCAACATGAGCTATTAAGAAATAAAGCATTACCAACACCCACTTATTAGTGTTAGATTGAAAGTTCTAAACAGTTTATTTCTATTGTGAGTGCAATTCTAGGAATCTGAAAACGCCGCAACCTATTACATCTTCTATTACATCTTCTACCTTGGATGTGTTGAAAACTCCATGACAGGTAGTTCTTAAGGCCCTTCACTGCTTTAATATTTCACTTCTGGCCTGCTTCTTCAGTCCTAAATGATGTTCCTGTCGTGCTGAGCAATATACAAAGGCACTGGATACTTAACATGTTCGGCTTTGATTTTTATATTTTAAATGTAACATATCATGTTTTGATACCATTGCTGCGCAATATACAAAGGCACTGATGCATGTGTTACTAAATACAGTTCGTTTGGCTTTGATTTTTATATTTAGCACGAGCATTTAAGTGTTTAACATATCATGTTTTGATACCATTGATGCGCAATATACAAAGGCATTGATGCATGTGTTACTAAAAACAGTTCGTTTGGCTTTGATTTTTATATTTAGCACGAGCATTTAAGAATTTAACATATCATGTTTTGATACCATTGCTGCGCAATATACAAAGGCACTGATACATGTGTTTACTAAATACGGTTCGTTTGGCTTTGATTTTTATATTTAACACGAGCATTTAAGTGTTTAACATATCATGTTTTGATACCATTGATGCGGAATATACATGTGTTACTAAGTACGGTTAGATCGGCTTTGATTTTTATATTTAACACGAGCATTTATGTGTTTAACATATCATGCTTTTTGTTACCATTACGTGTGTTAAGTATTCACCTAGCGGGGATTACTTTTGTAACACTGTCAGGTAGCTTCGGAATATGCCGGGGATGAAAAGTAAGTGTTTGTGCATTCTTAACCGGTATTAATCCAAATATATTTCATTAACAGCACTGAAGTCATTGCAAAACCCGTCCCTACGATGAGCTACGTTTTCAAAACGTAAGATCGTGCCCCCGGGTGTATGGCCGACGATGTTGCTTTAAGAGGTTTTAAGTGTCGTATTTATAGGTATTTTTGAAGGTTTTGCCACAAGGTTTGATAAGTGTGAGTATAAATGAACTAAATTGGATCATTCATGGGCTTTAGAACCAAAAAATATTGTTTTAAGGTTTAAAGTTCGAACGTAAAAGTCATATGAGGTTCAATACCATCTATATATAGGTCAGTGTGTAGGTTGAGGAGTGTATGTAATACGTACATCGGGTCATTAATGTGGGCTGCAGTGGAAACAATAAATTCAGACAGATGTATGGACAGTCAATCGCTACATGCCACAAAGCATAAAAATGAGAGAAAATGCGTTTCCATGGAAACAGAAGCCCCGCGATCATGTTTTAAAAAACTAATGCTTTTACTTTTACTTAGGCTCCTATGGATAAGAGTAAAACCGAAATAAGCTGAAAAGAGTTAATTTTTATGTGGGATGTGGTTTCACTTCCGTCCATGAACAGGCTCGATCAAACCAAGCCTGCAACATTTTCATTTGTGTCGTGTTGGGCGACCTGTGGTTTTCCACTTTTTTATTTTATAAACTTCGTAAGATTTTGGATCATGACAATTTTCCAACTGTATTTGGTAAAATTATAAAACGTTTTATTAAAAGAGATTAGACCCAACTGTTCTGAGACGCACCGTATGTTTAGTGTTATTCCGTGTACAGTTAGACACTACGCTTCCCTCTTCGATTCTGTCTGACGGAAGTGGGAGGACTCTGTGATAAGCAGCTTTTAAATCCCACCAGGACTGAACTGTTTTGATTTCTGTCTTCTGGCCTGTTCCGTCAGGCCCTTAAGAGTGTTTCTCTTGATGCTCTGTCTTCTACACAGGTACTGAGGGTTTGCTTTTTATATAATTATACAGGGGCATTTTTGTCTTTTATGTGTCGTGCCTTTTGTTTCCACTGCATGTGTTTGATTCACCTGGCGGGGATTACTTTTATTTACACTGTCCCGTGACTTTGGTGCATGGTGGGGGTAAGAATAAGGTTGGGTGCGCACTGTAAACCGGTTTAAGCTCCCCAGTGGTGTTTTTGCCACTGACCGCTCCAAGGCGGTGCTCCACTGTGTTCCTTTATTTGTTCGTTTTGTCTTCGTGTGTTTGCTTTGTATGCGAGTGTGTGTGTTGGCAGTGTGCACATCTGCGTGCTGTGAGTTTCGTTTTGGGAGGTTTCGTTTTTGGAACCTGGCATTCCCTGTTTGACATTTATCTTTGTTTTTTAAATATACGGGAGAGGAAGAAGACCCCAGGTACCACTCCGTGCATTATTTCATCACGGGCGGGCACTTAAGTAGAACCACCGGCCTTCCGTAAGCCAGCTGGAAGGCTTCCTCACATGAAGAATTCAACACATCGGTGAGGGGGAAGTGATTTAAAGTCAGCGATCTTAACCGCTCGGCCACGGAGGACCCTAAACCCTGGTATGAAGTGAAATCGAGTGGACTGCCTGATTCGAAATGGCGAGTTATAACTGCAACATTACGTGAAAGTATGGAGTCACTTCTTTTGAAATTCTATCATATATTAAGTAAAATAATACCAAAAGTTCTGAAATACTAACAGCACTAATTAAAAATAAACTTCCTCGTGGTTTTACAAGATATTAAATAAAAAGATGCTTTTATCCCATCATCGCCTCGCGACCTCTGGCGTCATCAGTATATCCAACGATTGATAGCGTGTCTAAAACACCGGCTTAAGTAAAATATTTAACCAAAGAATATCGTAATTTAGACGACTTATGCATGTATGTCAATATTTTAACATGCTTTACATCACATGTTTTATGTCTGGTCACGTCGTTCATGGTAATTTACATTTCGTTTATAATGTTACTTTGTCTAGCGACAAAGACTAGTTAACTTTGTCGTGTCTCTGTTATAAGTCTTTTAAATGACAAATGTTTTCATGACCGTCAGGATTAATGATATGTACTGAATTTGAAAAAAATACTGAAATTATTATTATTATTATTTTTGTAAGGTTTAATGTCACACCGACACAGTTATAGGTCAAATGGCGATTTTCCAGCTTTCAGTGGTGTGGGAAGACCCCTAGGTGCCCCTCAGTGCATTATTTCATCATGAGCGGGCACCTGGGTAGAGCCATCGACCTTCCGTAAGCCAGCTAGATGGCTTCCTTACATGAAGAATTCAACACCCCGAGCGCGGCTCAACCCCACAACGGTGAGAGGCTAGTGATTTGAAGCCAGTGACTTTAACCACTCGGCCACGGAGGCCCCACTGACATTATAAAATGCATTCTCCAAATTCCTTCATTTACCCATTGAACTTTGTCACAGAGAACATATATAATATGATACATCCAATACGTAACAAGAAAACGCATGTTACTGTGTTTCTTAAATCCCATACAATATCTTTTTTGAATAAAAACGTTTCTCCGGTTCAATTTGTTCGTTGTTTGGAACATTCGTTGATTTTAGATATCCTCTGTTTAAATATTTTTTATGAAGTAATTAAAGATGACGAAAATGTTATAACGCTGCAGAAATATTTCAGGGCGTACTCCGAGAGGATTTTTCTACATAGCGTATAACCATGTTTTAAGGAAAATAAACATGGCGTTTTTCCCAAATAGAATTATTAGTAAGTGACACATTCGTTAAAACTCCTGAGAATAATATATAAATGCAATGAAGTTGTGTACATCATAATCCTTTAAAAAGGAATAACACACAATATGAACTGATCTTAATAAAATTTAGAAAGAACTTTTAAAGGGATCATATTATAATATTCAAACAAGTTCAACTTATTCTTACTCTCACAAATTTAAACAGTCTTCTTTTAGTTGCTTAAAGAAGTCCTTATAAATTGCATGTTGCCTTTATAGAATCGGTATTTTATTAACACAACACGGACATTTGTTCTGTTATATTTGCCTTTGATACAATTCTCCTTAACTCCGTGACAATCTGACAACGTGCCATATAAATTCAATTTTCCGGTCTCCCTTGATTAATTAATCACACGAAGTGACAATGTTAATGAATTTAATACTAACTACAGAAGATACACAAAAAGAAGAGAATACAAATAATCCACGCTTCTTTGATAATGTTGTATTCCCTAAGACCCTAGGGAATGGATTGTACTAAGGGGCCATCAAATAATTGTTAATCTGCATATATTGCTTTCGTGGAATTGAATGTGAAGTGTATTTATGAATATCGTTATACCAAGAGCCGCCGAATATTTGATGGATTTCAAACACTTGACCACACGACGTAAAACAAAATCCATCATCAGAATTAACCATCTCAGAAACAATATTGACGGTCTTAAGATCCAATCAGTCTTCCCTAAAATGAACTCTAGCTATATGCAAAACAATTTCATCGATTCTGGGAAACAAACGGTCTCTGGAGAGATTTTCCGCTATGCAAATGATGTTTTCGGAGCTGTGACATATTAAAAGGTGTTAGAACTTCATGAAATTTGCACCGATCATTAGCAACTCTTTATCGACGGAAGTGCCGCCATTGGATTAATTCACGGATTCGGATACCTTTGGGACTGTTCGTTCTAACTATGTTGAATTAGTGTCACAACAAGAACAAATTAACGCTCCTTTATTGAACATTCAATCATTTTGTAAACGGTCTTGCGTGGTTATAAATTTGGAGCTAATATTCCAGTTGTCACAGTCCCGGGCCAATATTTTCATGCCTAATTGGAAACAATCACAAATCTTAAGAGTAGGCAGTCTTTAAAGAAACAGTTTCCTAAATTAGAAACATTAAGAAAATAGGCGTCTGAATGTGCCGTACTCAAAACACTTTGAGAACAAGTTTTATACAGTAGACAAGCATCATTTCTAACACACAGTGCTAAGAAGGATGTGAACAGCGTTTTTAAACAGCAAGTTAAAAAACTGAATACGCAACTTCCACGATTTTGATTTTACATAATACTAGTATATAGAAAAAAAAGCAAACCAAAGAGCAACATAATAAATAAAATTATTATTATTTTCAAATTAGATCGGTGCAAGTTATAGTGGTGGCACCATTTAATTTAAATTGCTTTCCAAACGTTGAATATGCTTACATAATATATGTCGGGGCATTTCAAATAAAAAGGTGTCATTTTGTCTAATTATACTCATTGCTTTATAATATAGCCTTAGTGTCTTTTTCTCGCGCATTGCATTCACCGGAAACATAAATTTATTTTAGCACCTGTGCGCATTTTATTACTCTCCTGTCCTCCAATCATTTTCAGCTTAAGAAAATATTTAATACCCATGTACACAAAACTAGTCGGTCAGCCATTTAAATTATATTGTGGGAATTTATGTAACACTGGTATGTCCGTTTTTCTTCAAGTGTTATCTTCCATTTATTCTTTTGCACGTGGTTAATACCTTTTAAATACTTTCAAACCTTTTCAAAACTGTTAAAGTTGTTTTGAAAACCCTAACCAATAAAGGGAATTTTTGTGCATCATCTTGTTTAACAAATGACATTTTCAACGACGACCACCATGTTTTCCTATTATTCCACAGCGGAGAAAGTAGTTCCCGCGTGAGAGCAAGTACCTTTATTCAGCGATTGTCCACTTGATTCAATCAGATAAATGACATTGCCGTAAACACGATTACAAAAATGACAAACGCGGAAGGCGAATTATAACATTATTTAACTACACGTTAAAATATGGGATTTATCCACTAAATGTCCTAACGTGATAATTGTACTCCGCGTATTAATCAACGTTTGAGGTGATCATTGCACAATTACAGTTGAAGCCATAATAGGTTTATTTGTCAAAGTATTTGCAGACATTGGCGTTTCAATTTGGCGAGGACGTCTTGATCATGATGGATTGCAAAAAGATGGGCTCTCTCAGCGGGCCAGACAATAGGAGGGTTTAAACCATGGGCTGCCACCTGGCGATAGGACACAAAATGGGAGAAATCCGATGAAAAGTGTAATTAGGTACTTAAGGCTGTAGCTTGCAATCTCCCCGGGGTCGGATAAGCAATTGGACACCTTTAATTGAAACAATTTGATACAGCTTCAATCGGAACTGTTTCAGAAAGTAAATCTGTTTTCTATGAAAATTGTAGCGTTTATGAGACCTTTCTGCAGAACACACGCTGCATGCTAAATACTTGTCATAAGATATGTTTAACAAGATGAAAAATGTATAGATAATTAAAGTGTTATTTTAGGTAACAAATCCTGGGTACAAGATTAATATGGCTGGCCAAATATACCTAGGAGAATAGTAATATTATCGCTTAAAATTCACCAGATAATGTCTAACGCATACAATATTTGGGTTTTAATTATGAGTTATATTTTTTTCTGACAAAAAGTCCCTACGGATATTTTCCAGTTTTACAAATTATCATTGCATGGTGCCACAATTAAGTAAGTTTGATTGGCGCACATTTCAATGTCGTTTGTGAAGCTAGAAGGGAAATGAATGGAAAAATACAGAGGCATTTTCATAGTTGAATTTTTGGCTTTGGGAAAAATTGTTTTGATTATCCATATATGTCTAATGAGATGTTTTCAAACGGATATGTATATGAAATATAAAACTTTAAATAAAACTAAATACTTACTGCTTGTTCAATATAGGTTAACAACTGAATAAAAGTTATAAAAAGTCATTATTGTTGTTATCATTATAAAACATTGAGACCACACAATAGCTGCTATAATCTTTACCAAGATTTTGCAACATCTGATTATTTTTTCAGGTTGTTCTATTAATTTATTGTTATCTCAGAGTTTAAAATCTGTGCTAAATAAGATTTTGTGTAAAAATAAGAAGTAAAAGTAATAGTTTTGTCTACCATCTATCCTGTCATTAAAGTACCAATATTGTAATAGCTCGAAATCACACATTGGAATACGAAGGGAAATCTTGAAATAATGAGATTCATTGTAACCGTTACCCTGCTGATTTTTAAAACGGATTAGTCCATTA
The DNA here is from genome assembly GCF_021730395.1 of Mercenaria mercenaria. Taxonomy (NCBI): domain Eukaryota; kingdom Metazoa; phylum Mollusca; class Bivalvia; order Venerida; family Veneridae; genus Mercenaria; species Mercenaria mercenaria. The sequence continues at coordinate 25,593,530 of NC_069366.1, read as the reverse complement.
TTCATTTTGGGCAAAACCACTGACGAAATAGCGAACAGATCAGACCAAGATCAGCATGCACTTACGTGCAGGCTAATCTTAGTCTGCACTGGTCGCAAAGACAGAATCATATGACGCCAGCAGGTTCTAGGTTAACAGATACCTCAAAAGAAACTTCAGTTTTGAAGTACACAGTATTTATCCCAATACTGTGTAAAATTAAAAATATGTATGCAAAATATTAGCAGTTCCATTAACGTCAGAAATAGATAAGGGTCATAAACGTATTTTTTTCTCAAATTCAAAATGTAATAATTCATTAGTTGTCATTGTAATGTCAGACACATGTTACAGAGTTAATAAGTGGAGACCTTTTGTTCATAGTATGATACTCAATTTATCAAGTAAAGAAATAATGAAATGTCGGTCATTCGTTTAAAAGTTTATTTTTTTATCATGAATATGTTCAAGCTTACTCGGATCAAGCATAAACATGCAACTTTTGCACAGTATGTGTGATCGAGAAAAATAATTTTCGAACATTCCATCATGATACATAGATATTTATTCACAAGAGCTAATTACCTGTACTTAATTAATATGCGTGTACAGAAAACAGAAGGGATGAGGTAATTGGCCGCACCGATTTGATTAAATTTCCAGTATGACAAAGTTCTGTTCGTCTGCATGTACACTGACCACTCACGTCAGCGATCTGTCTCATTTGGACGCTTACCAAATGAAATCTTCTAGAGACATAGAAGTGACACGAGAAACTAATGTTGATTACAAGTGTCAACTAATGATTAGTTAATTAAAAACGTCGTGTATATCCATATTGGAAGGTATATTGGATAGCAGTATGTGAATATAAAAAGACCATAGACAGAACATTTACATTTTCTTTGTTAAAAAATGACATATTATGTAAATATACACTGTCATAGGAATAAATAACACTTAAAGAAGTATAAATGTATATTATTAAGTTTTTTTTACACAAAACATACATCATGAAAATATATAGGTACCATTATATAGTTTCCGGTATGGAAACTCCAAAAAACAATGTTATCTATATAAAATTAGATGACGTTTTTATATAGCCTTTTTGCATCTGACTCTTGGTTTAAACAATATTTTATTTTCAACAAATAGCATGTGATAACAATATATGTTACAAAAGCAAGGGATCGAGTAGTAAGCTAATAAGCTTATATTCTGATTTTTGGTGTTATCTCAGTATAGAGGTATAGACAAAAATAGTTATTTTACAAACGTATATGAAACTCCTATTGCCAGTTCTTATATAGAAAATGTATATTACAGAGCTAATGTCAAAATCGTAGAAAAACAAAATCTTATTGAAATTTTTTACTGATGTCATGTAATATAAACCAATAATTTTGACATATGACTGCAAGCCATTCAATAACTGCATAATATCAAACTGTACACGCAGGTTTTCCTTGCATTTGTACAGCTTAAGAAGAATCTTTACTCCTGTGGAATATGCGCAAAAGAGTTAAAACCATCTGAAATACAGATGTTACTCAGAATGCATATGTCCACTGTTTAAGGATATATTGACAAGGTCCTGTGGTACATTATATAAATCTATTGCACCAAATCATAAATTATGACTATATTTATTTTATTGTTTATTTATATATATTGTTGCTATATTTTCATAATAACCACTCTCACATTTAAAACGTTTCAAAAATGATAAGGACTAGATGTCACACACTGCAAAAGAATGGACGCCATTTCTGCTCTGTAGCTTGAATCTCTCTCTGTAATAATAACTGAAAAATGTAAACAGATCTGTAATGTTTTTATACCAAAAAGTAATAGCAACAGTTTTTCACAGATAAGGGAATTCTCTGATATAAAACTGATTGTTTTATTAGATATAAGAACTTAACAAGGATACTTGATAGTCAGTTTTGTAGCTCTCACCTGCCTGTGTACATTTTTTGTAGGAGATAATGCTTGCCTGAGACGGCACGAGATAAGTAAAATCACGTTTCGCACCCTTGTCTATTCGTACACGTGTTTCAATTTGTTTACTTACAACAATTTTGGAAACTAAAATACTTATATCAAGCATTCCAACAGCTGAAAATTGATAAATAGCATGTAAAGATTGCAGAAATAGCCTCTTTTAGAGATCATATATTTATTATGTTCCGCTAATTGTACTAATTTACAGAAAAATTAAATTCTACAGATACTTGCTGTAGTGTATCAGCTTATAAAACACCATTTTGGCATGCCGTGCCAAGCGAAACGAGCTAGATCGTTCATACCCGCATCCTTTTGCGTGAAGTTTGCCAAAAGACTTGAAAATAAAACACCGTGAGAAAGTTATACAATATGATGCAAATGGTGTCATTAGCAGGCCTTCAGTAGTTACATTTTTTACCATTTGTTTTTAGATAAGCCTCATATATGTATATTTGACTTTGCAGCTCCATACTATATAGATGTTATGCAAGGCAACATTTAGATAATTCGAATCCTTACACATAATACTGCAGTCAAATGCAGCATTATGTTGGAAATATACATGCATATCTCAGTGTATTGCCAACTATTATGTCTAGTTCATTTCACTACTTGCCATTCTGTTTATTATGTGCCTATGCAATAATAATAACCGTATGTCCAGTCATTTAAGGAGGAAAACATCCTTGAACTCGGAGCCACAGAGGGTCGTAAAGAAATACTGTATTGTAATGTGTCAACAACAGGAACTGTAGTACTACATATGTCATTACATATAAAATTTACATTATCAAAAATCAACCTTTCTAAGATTTCGACAAATTTATTAGTGTTCTGTCTTAATTTAGAAGTCGCATGCTCTTTATCAAATGCATATTTAGACCTAAAAGGCGAATAGTGTTTGCAAAGGGTTGCGTTTTGTATTGGAATGTTTCTAGATTTTGCGATACTTTCCTAGCAAAAAAAAAAAAGATCTAGCTCCAGCATTTAACGAACGCATTAAAGCTCTTTAAGCAGTCATTTTTAGAAATGTTGACAAGTTTGTGGGTTTTCAATTTGAAGTAAAAAACACAATGGATGCCATACACACGGAATTCATTACGTCAGAAATATTTACGATTACTTTACGGCAAGTGTAGATGAATGTTAAAGTTATGAAGTGACTGCCTCCCATTAAGTATTTGCTTATACACCATTAACTTAAAACTTAAAACATGTTTAGCATCTTATTCAAGATACTTAAGTAAATACTTCGAGATGATCTTATTTTATATATTTTCACGATTTTCCGCGCTATGTAAAATTGTTTTAAACATACAATTCTACAGGTTAATGTTGTAAAATCGAGTGTTTTAATTACTTTTTCCACTTTAAACACATTTACATCAACCAACACGTTTGAACACTTCATATAATTGATGGAACTAAATTATTTTACCTATTTTATTTGGTTGTAAGTTCGTTTTTGAGACTCATTTTAATTTTACTACGTGCAGCTTATTAACAATAAATCTTTAAGTCTGTTAGTTATTAGATAGTTCTTACTTAATTTTCATGATCACTAGCAATGATTAATGTATTTCTAATGAAATCCTTTAAAAGTACTTCTGTGCGCGAAGAACACTATTTTTTGTCGGCATAAAAACGCATTGAATGAGCATACAATTTAAACAACAAAAAAAAGGGGGCAAAGATACAAGAACAGCCGCGCCCCAACAAACACAGCCCCTATTGCACAAAATTAACAAGTGTAAAGATTAACACTTAATCAAAGTTATTGAGTAAATCGATTGAGGTTATTCATTAAGTTTTTGAACTTGTTGTCCGACCCTTTTTGTATTTTCCAGTCTACTATATACAAACGAAATAGAAATATAAAATATTAATAACTAGAATTTTGTTTTCAGATCTGATTCTAGCAAAAAATCAAACACAAGAGCCTATTATTTTTATCTTTTGAATTTTCAGTGTACATTCTGAATTTTCTAAAAATCAGACTTTTTTTGCAAAATAGTTAGGTTTGTTAATTTGTATTTCTTGTAGAAATTATGTACTTCAACATGATTAAGAAATTGAAGACTTCAAAACTGGGTAGTGATAGTTGACTTCTACGGCGATAACAGTGAGAAAATGTCTGCCCAATAATAAACAGCTTGCTAAAATAATTTCAAGTATCAACGGCGACCAATGTTCAACAGTTATTTTTTTGAGATGTTGTTAAAACATCGGCACGTGCTGTTTGGGTGTTTTTATCAATTGATAATTTGTTGTGAACATGTTTCACATATGGTTAAAATGGCTAGCAGATTTGAAATTAACGGAATAAAGTCTTGATCGTTTCAATATGTAATTTCTGTACAAAAAAAAAATGTTATTACAGGCTAGAATAATTTTTCAGGTGTGTCTGAGTAATGGGTGTAAATGACGCATCGAAAGAAAATAAGAAGTTTTGTATTTTATTTATAGTAAAACGTGTACTAGAGAAAAAACAAAACTAACCTTTAATTTCGATGGTGGAGATACAAAACTGAAAAGTAATTATGACTTCAAAAGTATGTTTTTTTTTCTCCAGAAATGAAATCAGACAAAAGTTACCTTACCTGTATGAATTAAAAATTTTCACAAATACACCTGTAACGAGAATTGTGTTCTAACTTTGCGTGGCGTAAAATAACCCCCAGAATATGAGTATAATTATAAATACAACTATGCGCTTCAACTAAAATATCCCCCTTACTATTAGTTATTTATTGCATTTTGATAATTTCATATATTTATCAATTCCGATTATGAAGGTTATAACCTTAATGCGCAAAATTACGCGCAGAATCATTTTACCGTCACTTGTTATTTAAAATCATAAAAAATGGCATCAGAAATGCGTGTTTTTGAGACGATAACAAAAGTTAATGACTATTGCTTGAAACCTTGTAATTATATTGTCTCAAAAAGCTGGCTAACACTGAGGAATGAGATATCCATGAGGCTTTGCGATGCTATCCAAACAGATCAAGCCTTTAATGAGGCCATTTGTACGCGTTGATGACACTTGTTCACCAGGATTTCTCTAGCCGGCTTAACCGTTTGTTTGTTTTTCGAATTTTCCGAGCAGTTAATGATGCCGATGGGGCGTTGAATGATGCTTGTCCGATTTAATATGATTTACTTTCTTCAGAATCTTGACAGAATGAGTTAAAGGTTGCTGATATTAAAAACACAAGACCTACAGACAAGTGGTATCAATCGATTGTTAGTTCGACTCGAACATTTTCTATTTTTATATAAACATCAGTAGAATATTAATATAGAATTTTACGAACATAATAATAATAATAATAATAATAATAAAGTCGATGATGTTGATAATAATGATGATGACGATGGTGGTGATAATAATAATAATAATAATTTAATAATAATAATAAGAAGAATAAATATAAAATGATGATAATGACAATTATAATAATAATTAGTATTATAATAATAATGGTAATAATAAGAATACCTTCATCTAATGAAGATAACGTTTTAGGTCCAAACAATTTAAACATACATTACAAAAAGATCAAAAAATTAAGAAAAGTTATGTCCACTGCAAGGATGGAACCCATAGTTGAAAGGACCACCATAATGAAAAGAGCGTCCATAACTCATGAATTATTTACGAAATTACCATCACATAAGTTCGACAATTACAGAAATAGTATTGCTGTGAAAACTGTTACAGGGATGTCAATCTAGGAAGGTTTAATTAGTAAGAAACTGGTATAAGTGTTCACGAAAATATCTGGCCCAAATTTCACGAAAAAACTTTAGTAATTGCTTAAGCTTTCTCGTGAAATTTGGGCCTGGCTTTTTGTAGAGATGATGAATTTTGTATTTATTATATTTTTTTTAACACTTCAGATTGAATAATAAGTAAGAACGTTGTAATATTCCAAATGTGGAAAAATTGAAGAAATCAAGAATAATATCTCAAAGAAAAAAAAATGCCTAGATTCACCAAACTCATACCTCATACCGTAACTCCGTAGCAGTACATGTATGATTATATATATGATTAATATTCATATACAAAAACAGACAAAAGACAACATAGAATATAAAAACAATTAGGGCAAAAACAACAAATGAAGAAACTCATTGGAACACTCAGATGCAAAAGTTTAAAACCGAATCATTGTGAACAAAACCTTATTTTAGCCTTCTAACCATATATACAACGACCTAAGAATAACTTTGTATTATTGGTTGCCATTGCACGTTTTAGTTATAGGCATATCTATTTCTCTTCTGTAACTTATGAACATGGTTGGGATAAGGGTTTGTTCACAATTTATATGCAAAAAGGTTTTCATTTTCAAAGACAGAAAACATGTATTTAATGTTTTACCAATGTCTTCAAAATTAATGTCGGAAAATCAAGGGCTCTGCGATTCAATTCGTTTATTCTCTCAGTTCATGATAACATGACATAATGTGGGAAACTATTTAAACTCTGTGTACATAAAGAACAAGATACAATAGTTTTTCGTCCAGCCCACGAAATGACTTCATGAACATTTAAACGGCTGTCCACTTTGTCCACTTGCTTTGTCATTTTGAAAAATTTGGTGCATCTCGTATGTATCGGATTTTAAATTTATCACCGGTATGAATAATAATGAATCCAGTGGGCCTGTAGGAAATTGCATGTAAAAACAGCCAAACAAACACGATTTCAAACCAGTATATAAATAAACGACTAAAACATACGTCCGTGTTTGATTAAATACATTAACACTTCTCGTGTTTGATTAAAGTGTGATCTTTTGTTAGAGTTCATGGCAAAACTGTCGAACACTTCTGCAAATTGTATCGAATTTGACTCCGTACTGATTGGCAACTGTTTTTCAGATTATATTGTGATGGCTCTAGATTCAATGTGTAGAAATCCATCCTAAAGCCCGTGTGGGGTGCAACAATTTACAAGACTTGTTTGATGGTAAGACTACATCTTTTAACACGTGTTCCATATCAAAACACCGCACGTGGCCACTGTCTTGATTACCGGAAATATACCTTTCATATTATTCTGAATTGAGAGTTGTCATATGTGAATGAAATCATTCGCAATGCCAAACAGAATCGTGTACGTCATACACAAGACGTTTTTAAAATAAACACCGACCTACATAAATTGTTTTATGTTTGCAAGAAAATGGTATCTTTCTTGATAAAGTAATTTAGTTAGGAGATTTAAGTTTTATTTTTTGTGAATTTTGGTCGCACTTGATTTGATGAATTTAAAGTATGTATTCATTTCTTTGGTATAGACTGCACTTTTAGATATATCTTTATTCTTACTTTTCCGGTAGGGATTTAGAGTCCGAAAGAATTTAGATCATATGGTTACTTTACTTTAACCTTTATCCTGCTAAGTTTCTAAAATGGCCTGGTCCATCATTCAGTTTGGGCAGTACCATTTATTATTTGAAGGGTGTCCACTGAAAATTTACAGACTGAATAGCGAACAGTGCAGACCATGATTAGCCTGCACGGATGTGCAGGCCGATCTTGGTCTGCACTGGTCTCAAAGGTAAAACCATATGCCGCCTGCAGGCCAAAGGTTAAATGTGTACAAACAAAATATAGATAACTCTAGGGAACTGGCATCAAACGATATAGTTTTCAAAACTGTCAAGTCTGTATCAAGTAACAATAATTAAATATCTATTTTAGTAAAATGTTTAGCTCAATTCATAGTTTCTCTTAGATTTTCTGTCTTAATCGTGTTTGTAAATCTGAGAGGTTTTCTTTTTTTTTTCAAAATATTGACTTACTTGAAGCAAAATCTAGAGACTAACTTAAGTCTACTTGATCATATTAACCCCGTGAATGGCTTTACATCCCCTGTAACCCTTAAAATATAAATTAATCAAAAGTTAATGCTGGGATATCGATAATCGTCAGGTCAACTTGACCACTGGACAATGTCTTCCTGGAAACAAAGGTATTATATTGGAATTAATTAGAGCTAATTCATGTTAGTTTAACATTCTTAAAGAGGTATAAAGTCCGCGTTCTTGAGGGTGTATCAACAAGGGATCAGAGGAATGTACATGCTGCCACGGCTGCAAGTGTCAACAGACATTTGCTTAGATCTGTAATTGTAAATTTATAAATTAGGTTCAGATTGTATCACCAAGTAGAATGAAGTTAAGTAATATAATGCATAGGATCGTGCATTAACCATCAAAGTGGAAAACAACAGGTCGCCAAACACGACATGCAGGCTCGGTTTGATTGAGCCTGTTCATGGACGGTAGTGGAAATGCAAGCTACTGGAACTCAAATATTTTCACATGTTAGAAGTACCAGAATATAATTTAGAGACATCCGCATGTGTTCATACGGCGGTGCACATGGAACCTTCAATGCTGCACAGAGTGCAATTCCATGACAAGCGGAGTATGGTCCCCAGGTGACGTAATGGCTTTGCCCTAAACGAGAAAACAAAGGGCAGAACTAAACAAACTGGAATTTAAAGAGGGGATCTGTGGTCATGGAACCCTTGCTGCTCGGGCTTAATGTAGTTGTTGAATGGGCTTGCTCAGGTGTTCATTCCCGAAAAACGGTATATTAAACCAATTTTATTTGTTTCAGAAATTATGGTAGAAGCTAGAGTAAAGGTGCTGATAACACATGGAAGGTTGGTTCATCAAATCATTGAGCAATTTAAAGACGACATAATTACAATTTCAAGCATGTATCATTTACCTTAATAGTATATTTAAGTATGGATTTTCAATAGGACATAAAAAGCACCATTCTCAGAACATTTTATTCTCATTTGTCTGCCAGGTGATGCCGTCCATACACTGATAAAAATGTACATATAAATTATAATTACTATTTTTCGATGCTGTTCTTTGCATATTTTAAAACTGATACTGGACCGGACAAAAAAGCCAACCCCTCAAATTACAAGGTGGTTGTTTTTCGTTGTCAGTCGCAGAAATGACAGTTTCATTTATTTACCAGTTGAATTTCATCTTTTTCTGAATTCTAAATTTATGATTATATGTTTATATTGATGAGAAATAGTGCTGTTGAATTTCCAAGGATATTGGGTTATGCAACAGAAAAATATAGAACAAATTATGATAATTTAATGAACAGTTTTGAAGCATATATAATATGTTAAACAGTTCCTGGTAATTTCGGTCAAAGCGTCAAATCTGATATATGGGGAATATGATATACATGGTATTTTAAGGTTGTATTTTACATATAAGAATACATCTAATTTTTATATTTACTTTGGTTTGAGAAAACATAATTTTACAAAAAGAAGTTATGGAAAGCTAGACTGGCATTTAGAATGAGATAATCAAACATAAAACATTTTGGTATCTTGTAATTTCTGTTTCAAAAATCATCCACGCTTCAGTTTACATTATCAAACGTTAGCAAACTATGTATAATTTTGAGTTTAACAACGTCTGTCGGCAAAAAATAAATCATTTCATTCCGTATGCGAAATTACCAGTTTGCTTGGAAAATATATGCCATATGTCTGAGAGTTTAACAGTTTCTCCAATTTTGTAACTTTATAATTACGTGTGCGCCACCATCTCAAAAGCAATGCCGGTTCCCAGAGGAATTTTAAACGTTGCCTATCAATTTCTAGCATCGTCATGGTAAATTTGCTTAGGAAAACTTTTATGCCCTTTTTGACAGACAATTTAGAAAACTGTGCATTACAAGTAAATTTGCAACGTAACAAGCTATGACTAAATAAATACAACGAAAATTACTTGCAATAATATTTATGTGACCCGTGTAATATGCAATGGTCTCGTGGTTTGAAAAGAAAATTATTCATGGTTACAAGTAGAGGTTTAAGCGTAGTTATAAGTTTGTTGACTGCACTAAAAAAGTAAAATGAAAAGTTTTTCACACGAGAAAATGGGACTTTGTGACTTACACTTTGCGCTTTAAACTACAAGAAATTCAACATTTCAAAACATTTATGACAGGATAATTAGCATTTGTTTATTTTGTGCCTAATTGACTTGCAAACGCTGCTTTATTTTGTAAAAAAGGCAGATTGGTTCATGTGAAATTTTGCAGGAGAATATAAACCAGGCTTTTCTGTTAATTTCATGGCGGCGACGCCTCTTTTTGCATAGGTGAAACTCTAAATATAATTAGTTATATCTTTGCTTGTTATCCTGAAAAGATACAGTATACGCCCTGTTAAAGACACCTATGGTATGCAAATATCTCCCTCTAAAACAGATACATAGAGGGTATTTGTTTGTTTTAGTGTAAGATATATTATTTCACCGAACACTATAATGCAATATTTTCACGAGTGGCGCAGCCACGAGTGAAAATGTAAATTATGGTGTTCACGAGTGAAATATATTTCGACCTTACACTGAAACAAACACATTTTCTATTTATTTCCTGCATTTTTAATGGTTTTAACCAAATTATATTCAGTTTGTCCGCGCAACGTCACGTGCATCGCATCATGAAGTCCTGACGTCAAGATGTCTTTGTCGAAAAACGAATTACGTTTCATTATTTCTTTTATGATCCTTTTATTATTTTTATACAACTTTACCTTTACTGAAGAATATTTTGCAAGCAGTTTCCTGACATTTATAATTCATATCATTTCGCATTCAAATGTAGTTCCATACCAGTGAAAAATAAAAATGATATTTTCACTGTTTGAAACAGTGAAAATATCAATTTTATTTCACCGATAAATTTCAGTATTCACAGAAGAGCATAAAATAAATTCTTATCTTTCATTGATAATATAAATGAATCTCCCCAGAACAACAGCCTCCGTACGGTAGAAACATTTTTCAACCTTAGCGGTTACAGGGGTAGCGGTTCACAAGGTCTGCTTTGTCTGTCAATTAATAGAGACAAAAAGTTCAAAATGTTCAAATGTTTTATACATGCTGCAAAACTATTTTATTGGTACCTGAGATTTATTTTGGTTTCTATTCCTCTAGTTACAAGAACATTTTAAAGGTAGCTGACCTTTCATAAGGAAAATCTTAACAAAAATGCAACAGTTTTAGAAACTGACAAACATACAGACATTCTGATTTTTATTAAGTGAGGTAAACATACTTTTGAACTAGGAGCTGTCTCAATACAAAAGAAAAGCATCGCAAAAAGTCTTCGATATCAGCACATTGACAATTGCAAAACAGTGTATGACCACGAAAAGTATAGAAATTAGGACGTTTTACAATGATGTATAATTTTGTTTCTCCTTGCATATACGAACCAATACTTACACAAGAGTGCCAGAATGTCACAATATACGCCCGTCACAGCAAATTTCTTTATTCTAGCACCTGTATTTGCAAATGGAATTTTAATTTTGTGGTTATTTAGTAATCACTGTAAGACTTTTGTTTTTCTAAGTCCACAAAAAAGTCCTTACCAGGTAGAGATACCTTAAAATACACCAAAAATTGGAAAGTAACATCTATGTTTTACCACAGAAAAGTGATCTTGGCTTTTCCCTACGGTCAATAATAAAAAAGTTACAATATAAGTTATTTAAAGTAACAACTAAATGAAGTTAATCTTAAAAAAAAATTGCAAGTCCACACAAAAATCTTTACCTGGTAGAGATTGGTCAAAATACACCTCAAAATTGGATGTAGCATGCATGTTGTACTACAGAAAGTGGTCTTGATTTTTCACTACGACTAGTAATGAAAAAGTTACAATATAAGCTATTCATAGTAACAACAAAGGGAAGTAATTCTAAAGAAGGGAACTGCGCATGACACTTCGTCTCATGATGGTGTATAATTGTACCAAGTTACATCAAAATCCATCCATGCATGAAGAAGAAATGCTTCGGACAAAGTCGTTCTTGTATCTGACATTTGGCCTCCAAGTGTGACCTTGATCTTAGACCTGGTTTTTGCGCATGACACTCCGTCTCGCATTCTCGCATACCAGAGGTCTACCGTGGTTCCCCGGATGAACCTCTGGCACATTTCGCCGATATTTATGGTTTGGTTACAATACAGGTAAAACGTTTCAGCCAATCAGCGTCGTTTCGCGAGAAATCGTAGCGAACCAATCAAAATCGTCCGTGAAAAGCGTGACCGCGTCCTTCCCATATTATCGAGGGAATACGATGTCCATTTACGACGAATATTATTATTTCTTGATGTAAATCTCTTAACGTCGAATTACAGGAATAAATCTTTATTTATCGCAATCATGGAATACAGCCTTTATCCATCGTAAGCAGAGTATCTTGTTTACATATTTTTTGAAGTTTCAATTCGGAGTTCCAAATAATGGCAAACAATGATTGGCTGAAACCACTCCCGATAGTAATTACGAGTGCGCATGCTCACCAAGTAAACGATGGAAATAAATCAGAGGTTCGTCTCGGGATTTTGACGAACCTCTGATGGATGAGAATGTCCGTCTCGTAGTGGTGAACATTTGTGCCAAGTTATATCAAAATCCCTCAATGCACGAAGAAGAAATGCTCCAGACAAGGTTTTCATTCTTGTATCCTTTGACCTCTAAGTGTGACCTTGACCTTAGACCTAGGGACCTGGTTCTCGCGCATGACACTCCATTTCGTGGTGGTAAACATTTGTGCCGAGTTATATCAAAATCCCTCAATGCGTGAAGAAGATATGCTCCGGACAAAGTTTTCATTCTTGTATCCTTTGACCTCTAAGTGTGACCTTGACCTTAGACCTGGTTCTCACGCATGACACTCTGCCTCGTGGTGGTGAACATTTGTGCCAAGTTATATCAAAATCCCTCCATGCATGAAGAAGATATGCTCCGGACAAAGTTTTCATTCTTGTATCGTTTGACCTCTAAGTGTGACCTTGACCTTAGATCTAGGGACCTGGTTCTTGCGCATGACACTCTGTCTTATGATGATGAACAATTGTGCTGACTTTCATCAAAATCCCTCTATGCGTGAAGAAGATATGCTCCGGACAAAGTCATTCTTGAATTTGACATTTGACCTCTAAGTGTGACCTGGACCTTAGACCTGGGGCCTGGCTCTTGCGCATGACACTCCGTCTCATGATGGTGAACAACTGTGCCAAGTTTCATCAAAATCCCTCCATGCATGTAGAAGATATGCTCCGGACAAAGTCCGTGGACGCCGCCCGCCCGCCAGGGGCGTTCCCATAATACGTCCCGTTTTTCAAACGGGCGTATAAAAATGGATGATTCAAATGTTCGCTTGAGTTACATAATAAAGTTCAATACCAAACAATACAACCATACAATTTATAAACTTCATCTCCAAAGGTCTGTTTAGAGTACTGTTGAGTCTAAATAATATTTGATACAACTTGAAAAAATCAAAGTAAGGTCCGTGTATGTTTATACTGTGATTTGAATGTGCCTACGGAGAGCGAACGCTGTAAACGATCTAAGAGGAGCATCACGAACCTCTGACCTCCGGTTTGAAAGTTTTATTTTATCAACAGTGATCAATAAAATCATCTAAATTTCAACACACCTTTTCCATTTGAACAGCATGTATGTAAGCTACAAACTGGTCAAAGGTCAGGAATACCCACGTAGAACCCGTGTAAACAGGACATGAGACGGTTCACATGGCATAGTATCGTGTGTCTCTGTTTGGCGGTCTCAACACAATTAAGAGGCATAATTAATTCTTTAGATAGAAATTAGCAAATCAGTTATTGTAATGACTCAGCTCCTCAGAACAACCGCGTTCTTTTTTTTGAAACATTTAAAAAAAATACCCTGCAAAATCTCAACATTCACAAGAATTTATACGATACAACGCCAATAGGCTGACACAATCTCTAAGAATTTGCAAAACACAGGATTTACAAGCAAAGAAATGAATACAACAAATAATTGATGTGTTATTCCAAATCCCAGAATTCATTTCAAAGAGTCGTGACAGGCATTTTAATCAGAAGAATCCAATATTATTCTTATCAGGCCGCTACCGACTGAAAAATAAATTTTGTGTGTTTTATCATTTTTTATATCCATCAAACACAGTTGTTGGTCTTTAAAGTTTGATAAAGATTAAACGGATTGGTGTCACGTTAAATGTTTTCGACATTATCTTTTTTTCTAATGTTAGAAAATGGTTCATTTTACAAGATTTGAAATCTTCTCAATATGAACGCTTGTTAAGTGATATATGGTTCCGACAGGGGGCGTTGAAAAGCGCGATGCACCCTGGGACGGCTGTTCTTGTTAAACAGTAAATCATATATAATCATGCAAAATGTCTTAACATGAAAGAAATATATTCGATATAAAATCTTTATGAATGTTTATGTAAAATGATTTATTAGCTTTTACTATTTTTATTGTACTTAGTTTTCCAGACCGTCAGGTCAAATGCACGAGAAAAGAATAGAGATCATTAGCTCCGTATAGGTTCCATTTTCATGCTAAACCAAATTCATACGCCGCCGAAGATTATGAAAATGGCCATATGCATTTTCATTATTTATTTTAAATACGCAATATTTTAAAATTTATCTTGTTAGAAAAACGTTTACATTTCAGATTTTTAAATAACATTACGCAGTCATGCCAAACTGAAAACAAATTTTTAACGAAATATTGTAAGATTTGTTTTTGTTTGTTTGCCTTACTTTAAATGTAATTTTATGATTTGTATTCTATACTGCACAGACCGTTGGTATTCGTAATAAATATATCAAGTTGTTCAGAACAAGGAGGAGAGAGTTCATAGACAGGTTGTTGTATTTAGATTCGCAGATTTTGCATTTTCATGCTGTCCGTGGTCTACTTCGTACAGAAAGTCAAACATGTTACTTTACAGTTTGAATGTAACAACTAAATATCATTTAAGGATGGTACAAGGTGTTGTGTTACCTCCCCTCTAGTCAGATTTTTGTTACCTCCTCTCTAGTCAAATTTCGTTTCGTTTATCAATTTAACCTCAAAGGCAATTGTTCTTTATAATAGAGAAGATACTTTATAGAGAGGTTGTTATATTCGGACGTATAGATATTGCTTTTCATAACATATACTGTCCGTGGTCTACTCCGCACACAGATACAAACATGTTTTTCACGGAATTCTCTATCATTGTAAAGTAGGTAACAAACTACGATAAACATAAAAGTCTTATTTGAAAGCAATTAGTAATTTTACCTGTTCTGTGGTCACTTCTAGTTTGAGAACTCATTTGACGTGAGCACGTCTTGTAGCATCATTTGGATTTATGTTATAATCAGTAGTTTGACGTTAAAGTCCCACAATTTTTTTAGTTTTATTTAAAAAGAACAGTTAACGCATTTCACCAAATAGATTCAAGATTCTTTATTAATAAGTAACGTAAACATATAAACGTTTCTTGTAACATGATACAATAATTTGCTAAACGTAACATACATGAGCCGTGCCATGAGAAAACCAACATAGTGTGTTTGCGACCAGCATTGATCCAGACCAGCCTGCGCATCCGCACAGTCTGGTCATGATCCATGATGTTCGCTAACGGTTTCTCTGATTGCAATAGCCTTTGAAAGCGAACAGCATGGATCCTGACCAGACTGCACTATGTTGGTTTTCTCATGGTGCGGCTCACGTTACCTAATACGTATCTTGCCAAATAGTGTAAACATAATTACGTCACTCCGATACGTGGTTAGAAAAACACCTCTTTCAATATTGCACCTGATTTTACACGAACAGAATCATAAAGAGAGATAATAAATAACAAGGGATTTAACGATACTTTCTGCTATGCTAGTCAAATATTCAGACCACTTACCTATATGTGAGGAAACAGTAAATAAACAAATGACAGCCACGTAATATACAAAGTGATTAAAACCGTTTAAATATTGACAAAGAAGACTTTAAATGGAAAAATATACTTTTCTATCGAAAAATATACTTTTTCTGTTTCAGGTGCTGTTAAAAGAAAGCTCCCCGACGGGGAATCGAACCCCGGTCTCCCGCGTGACAGGCGGGGATACTTACCACTATACTATCGAGGAGAGACATTCAGTATATGTAATTTTATCAGAACATTACAAGCCAACACGATCGGCCAACATGATCGCATAGATGATAGAGATATTTCATCAATATGTGCATAATAAATAAATGATAAATACTGTTGTTGTTTTTTAAATATGTCAGTAATCAATAGCTTTGATAATCTATTTCATTTGAAAAATACAAGTTTTGTAATACAAACATAAGTGGGACTAGCTGAAGAAATATATAAAGAAAAACATTATATAGAGATTCAAGACTGTGTTAGGAAATCCATATATATTGCTAGTGCCTAGAGTCCATTTTGTAAAACAACAACACTGACAGCAATTTGATTTATTAATTTATTATACATGTATATTTCTCTACAAGTAATACGAATGGTGAAAGTTCCACCTCTATTGTTGTTTTTGCTAGCTACTTTTTAATGAAAAACCAGTGTCGGATTTTGGCACTGAGTACAAAGTAACCCGACAATACAAGATTTTATTGTTTATATGGATTTCAAAATATCGTGTTTCACATGTGCTTTCAACAAATGTGATTTCTTTGCTTAACAGTCCCTGGAAATAAAAAGACAAATTTATTGTATTTGAAACACTTAACCCATATCATGCTGGATACGATTGATTATGCCTTTGCGACCCGTGTAGATCATGATCAGTCTACACATCCATGCAGTCTGATCAAGATCTGCGCTGTTGACCATTCAGTCAGTACCTGATTGGTAAAACCCCTTTTAACAGTTAATGGTGCTGTCAAAATAGAACGATCGACAAGTTCATTATAGAAATTTAGAAGGGTAAGGTTTAAGTATCCTCTATGTACAAATAATAAGCAACTGAAGCTCGTATAGAAATATGTACACAGACGATTTGGCGTTTGTGCACCCTCATTTTTCTTTTTGTCTATGAATCCTGTATTCGTTCAAAATACAGACAAATGGTCCCCTTGGAGAAGACCTCCGCCACATTTCTGTATTGAGTCACTTTAGATTAGTTTAAGATTCACAAACTCGCTAATGAGGCACGAAATATTCATGAGGTGTTAACACTTAGCCTCATACTACCAGAGGAGTCCGCTCAAACTTCAGTCTGCACGATCCCCTTGGGGCTACTCTCCCCGACCCCGGGGACAGATCCATACCACACGAAGACAATTGATGTTAATTTACGGAAGACGTTGTTTGACACAATGGCAACATCGTCAATAGATGTCAAACACGTAATAGAATTTCGTGAATTGGTACAGAGCTAAGGGAATTCAAGGTGAAAATGTATTTCCCTGACAAATGTTTTATCTTATTTCTAGACGATTAGTTTTTCTATTATTATATTTTAAGAGACAGCGCCAGTGACATTTTTATGAATATGTATAATATAAGCTCAGACAAACGGGGGAAAAACAGATGGGACCTCGTCAAAGATCGGCGTAAACAAGACTATAAATTGATTACACATATCAAGCACTTTCCGTGATAAAGTGTACGTGATTTTTTTTTCTGCGAAAGTTAATGGTCACTTTTTACTGTTTGCAAAATACTGAAATAACATATATCGTAACTTCTTATTCAAATGGACACAAAAGTTACTGGTGTTTTATAGATTACGTGTAGGGGTTTGGACGTTTCAAATTGACACAGGGTACAATGATGTATCTGGTTGCGGATGCAGATGAAAATATCCGGTTCAAGGGTACCTCCGAGTTACCGCGACGGTCAGACACTCACATCTGCACCTACAACAATCAGTAGTATATTTGTATTGCATTATTACTGTTGTAAACTTAATTTAATTTTATAATACTTATTTTTATTTTAGTGGACATTGATAAATGCTACATGTGCAGAAAGTGCAGAAGGAAAATTGTTAAACCAAAAAAAATTCACCAACCCAAAATATTTTAATGGGTAACGTGGGTGTATTGCAAGCTTATTTTAGAGTGGCCACTTGTAACCCGTTTTTAGCTTTTACTGATGGTAATTTTTAGTAGGAGAATTAGTGCAAGATACAAAAACGCTCAAGTTCCTGAATCTTCCCCGGTTCTATAGCATGCCAGGTGTAAAGCATCCATACACGGGACACGTATCTCGATATTAATAGGTTTTGTTGAAGGAGCAGGGGATCAAACTCACGACCCCTGGTTTCGAAGTGAGACAGCCTTGCCACTCGCCCACTTCGTCCGCTCTTTAAGCGGATAATCATATACTTTTAAGTGTTAAATACTGGGCGTGAAAGCGTAAACTTTATAAATGTATCATCTGCAACAGCTGAAGAATACATCTGCTACAAAAGCATGATTAATATTGTGCAAATTATGATTAATATCATGCAGTTATATGATATGCGCTTTTTCCTTAGATTGAAACACACCATATGACATGCTACCAAAGCTACAAACGTATAAAAATTATGTGATTATGATGTAGTAATATAAAAACTGAATAAATTAGTCTTTCTCTATTGTCTTTTTCCAAATTCTAACACGTTTTATTTTATATCAAACCCGATGTGATGAGGGTAAATAGGCACTGTAGGAGAAAAAGAAAAGTACTCAGTATCAATTTATTAATGAAAATGAGGCTTTTATGACGTACAATTCTTTTTCTTTTTTCCGGAAATGCTTCTTGCAGGCTCGCTCGTGGCTTTTTTTTTTATAATGAATATTTTTTTAAATAATTATGTGGTAAAACATGCATCGTCTGCAATTTGCATGAATCATAAATAACAGTCAAGCTTACTTCAGAACATCATTGGAAAAATAAAAGAAAATTGTATCACGATAATTTAGAAATTTTTAACATCGCCCTTTGAACCCAAAATACACGCTGTGTGATTTGTCAGACTCTATTTCAAACCTCTTTCCCCTTTCTTACTTTTTATCATTAATCACTTGACTACATGTATACTAACGCCGATTGAAAGGACTATGTATTCCTTTATCATAAATATATATATTAAAAAATAATTAATATTACAGGGATATGTATTATTATTATGAAAGTAAGTTCTTGTCGCCGTGATCATAATTTCATTTGGAAGTCTGACTGAATACTTAGCTCACATTCCTGGCGGTAACGGATTATTTTTAAAATGTTTAATAATCTAACAGCTCAGGATATAAGATGTAAATGACATAGGACAATAAGAATATAGCTTTATTTACACTGTTTCGACGACCGGGACGTGCCACAAAGCGGTTTAACACCTCTCCCACATGCTTTCCTTTTATTGTAACTGGCCATTCCGAGATCACATACCTATGTATCAAGAGGTGTTTTGTTTCAGTATGTTTATATGTTTTAATTTAGTAATTCATTTTGAATAAAACAAAACAAGGATAAAAATCGAAAAGGCACCTTCACTGTGAATGTTTCAAATTAGTGTAACATTACAGATTCCTGTATCCCATATCGCTGCATTTAAACCGAAAAGTGATTCGACATGTAATATCTAGCCATATCGCAACGACATGTAAATGAGATAGACAAAAAGAAAAAAAAAAACAACTAATTCATCATCACGGAAAAGCATTTTTCCCTCAGCCAAACTGATCTTCCTCAGCTGAACAAGTCTTGAAAAATAAAATCAATATAAAACATTTCCCTACACTTTCTTGTTGATGATGCTATTCATATACTTTTATAATTATAGTTTTTAATAGAGAAAAGTTGTTTTGCCTCTTCATAATGATGCATACTACCAAAGAAAAAAATGTTTCAAATAATGAAGTATTACCAGTCTGAAAATTTGGATGACTACTATTCTAAAATATTATTGAATATGTCTTTTTAGACATAAAATTAGGCAAAGATCATTAAAATTGACATTTATATGGCAAAAACCACCTAAATGTATTTCACACGCAAAAACGCGAATCGTTTGAAAAGCAAGCCATGGAATAGAGCATTCCTACCAAATATGGTTCGAATCCCACCAGTAGTTTCAGAGGAGCTGTCCGGACAAACTTTTGGTGAAAGATATAAGGACTGATGGACAAGACAAAATCAAAATAGCTCATTCTTAAACCTACTGGTATTAACATTTCATTGTAAGATAGTTTTGAGTGTGGCTGAGGATAGTGCTTTTTGTTTAAATATCCATACGTTAAGAGAATTTTTATGTAAAATGAACTTGCTTAAAAAAAGTATTTTATTACTTCAGATTGGCATTTCGGCATCATTCTTATGATATAATAACATGCTACTCATTTACAAACGTCACTAAATTCTTCAGTAATGAATAAAATGCCATTTCATTATTTCATTACGCAAGGTAACACTTCATGTCAAACTGCATACAGAACTCAGGGATAAATATGTTTGCCAAGAAAAATGCGTTTAACAGACTGAATACATATATACATTTGTGTATAGAAATTGGTCTGATTTCTCGAAAATAACTGCTCTTTCTCCTTTTGTATTTTCTTAAAACAAAACAATATGTAACACAGTTTCATAGAACTTCATACAATATGCTTATAACACCAATAAAGCAAGAACAATTCATATATAAGTGAATCGATATGTGCATGTCTTTGACAAAATTTGCAAAAAGACATTTTATATGGATACAAAACATGTATATTTGCAATTTGTTAGTTTTAAAACCATTAGCGACTTTACAAACAGATATATTATGAAAACGACAAAAGAAAACTTTTAAACGAGAAAAATGCAGTGATATAAACATGACGTTTGTCTTATGGCTACTTTGTCTATCTACTGCCGTACGAAATAATTATAAATAGTCAAACCTGTGTTAAAGACCACCTCTGAACAGAGACCACCTGTCTCTAAAGACCACATGTTTTGTTACCCATTTTAACATTTACAGTGTATTTTAACCTGTGAATAAAGACCACCTTCCAACAAAGACCACATTTTGGCTCTCCCAAGGGTGGTCTTTGTAGACAGGTTTGACTGTATGCGAACAACGACAATCCGACACACGTAAAGTTTTAAAAAGTTAATTCTAAAACAGTTTAGAGACCACCAATTGTTTTCCCATAGACTTACATTGTAACATTATGGCGTGTACGGCCTTCCATACATCGAAACATGTATATCTAATTACAAGTTTTTCAAGAACTATCTTAATTCTACCAAAATATCGGACGAAAAACATATGAATATTGTTACTTTATTAAAGTAATTTTCGTGTGAATGAGATGGCCCCCTGTTTACATCATTGACATGGCGGGAGAAATTCGTTTGATAAAACTTTTTTTTATACACATAAAATGTGGCAAATTTTGTCAAAATGTATAATAAAATACTGTAAATGCAGAGAAAAAATATCAATTTTGAAAAAATAATCACTTCCTGGGTTTGTTTACATGACTGACCAGTCAGAACGCACAGACGTTACCTTATTCCCAGGTATACACTTACCTCATTCCCAGTAAGTACCCTGTACTTTTTTGAATTGGTGGTCTCTGACCAACAGTACCTAAAAATTTATTTTTCCAACAAATTTGTTGTCTTTACTGGGAAATTTTAAATAATATTTTTCCCGGCAAATCTTAAATATGCAACTGCACGAAACATGAAACTATAGTTTGTTTAAGATGTTTCTCAATACATTTGCCAAGCAGTTGCAGTTCCTAAAATAAATGAATGCAAGTCACGGCATGTGCGGATAGAAATATGGGCCACGCGCCTTAATTTGTTTTAGTATAATTTATGACAATTAAAGATATAAATTAAAATAGTTTATGAACGTGGCGCTTAATTGGCATGGATTAAGCCATGTAGCACAAGTGAAGGTGAACAATCTTAAGCAGAAAACCTTTTGTTTATACAGATGGTACCGCCTGCTGTACACATTTTCTCCAGCTGCTAAAGTAGTTTACACCTACGGAAGACATCATCATTCCGGATTTTCACCGTCGCTTTCAAGTTTTTTACCAATATTTACATAAATTTTAAGTATCTTCAGAGTAATAAAAACATTTGTTTTCTAGGAAATAACGTATGATAACAGGTGAACACTTCCGTTCCTATGTCGTCTGCTACTGATGGAGCGTGCGCGCTGGAATAACGCGGACCAATTGTCGTTATCGTCACACGCATAATTTAGTCTGCAGCGATCGTTTGCACGAAACATCAAATAATTCATCATTTTAAAGGTATACCAGACACAATTTTCATGTTTGAAATTTTGAACAATTACTATATATACTTTATGTAAACATAAAACTTACAAATTTATGTGTACTAACAATTATCAGTTATTAATATATGTATATCTAAACACGGTATGAATGTGTACTAACAGTTATCAGTTATTAATATATGTATATCTAAACACGGTATGAATGTGTACTACCAGTAAAAACTGGTATCCTTTGCTTTACATACAGAATAATATCATATATTTAGTAAGTTTTTTTTGAAATATAGTCTATTTCGTTTGAAGTAAATCTCTAAAAATGAAATATTCTAGTGTAAGATGGGAATTGGATATCTTTTACAATAATGTCGAAGGTTTTTCTTTTTCTTATTAAAGTTTTTTAACGAAGTGTAATATACTGTTTCAATTTGGAGTCATATTTTGAGATATTCTTAATTGTCGTACAAACTAATTTGATTATCGCAACAAACTAATTTACAAATAATTTAACTTGACAGAACATCAAGTTCTAGTAAGTAAAGAGCTTTAGAACCCTGCCACCGTTTTATTAACAAGTTAAAGTTTACTTTAAGGTAGTTCTACACGTTCGGATCATTTTTCTACAATGTAGAATTTGATTAAACACTTTTTTGTCAAAACTTCAGAATATACTTAGTCAATACAGCAAATAAAAAAAGAAAGGGTCGTGTGCTTGATTTTTTGCCAGACTGATTGTAAAATTTGGACCTCGTGCAAGTTTTCATTTGTATAAGAAAATCGGCTGTGGTTTGTTGTCGACATTAGAAATTACTGTCTGCATGAAAAAACTGAATATTTCATTGACTATTTAGTAACAATATCTACTTTAGGCAAAAAGGATTTAATGATAGACTATGGGGTTTGTTTATCCGTATAAAAGAAATACTTTTCGTGCCGACATTAAAAAACTTAAATAAGAATGTCGGTCATTAAACTCCTAATACTGTAAGTAAAGTAAAATAAAAATAAAAATAAAAAAATAGTAAAAACTAAAGTAAAGCATATTCGTCAGCAGTGACGTCATAACATTTTGATTTGAGAACAGTGTGACGTCACACACAATTTTAGGCCAGAACTGGAAAAATGGCCAACCACTGCAAATGTTTGGATTTAATCCCATTTTCAAATATAGCCATATTGTCGAATTTAATAATAAAACAAGTGTTGTTTTTTAGGTCGTTTTGGGGATACGCTATCGGTCGATAAACTCCCCATTTTAAGGTAATAGCCATGTATATTGTATTATTCCGTAATTAATAGTTTATGTTTGATTGGCTGCTGGAATGTAGATGCTAATAAATAAAATCTGGAAAGTAGATCCCTCGGAAGCACCGAGAACAAGGCAAACAGTGAAAATTGCAGACTCGGTTTGATTGAGTTTAAAGACTTGTATAAATCGTAGTAAATTGACCTTTCCTCTGTAATTGTAATACTTAATGTAATTTAAGATGTGAAGCGACTTTGAAAAACTGAATTACTGATGATTCACAGCGGCTGTCGCACTCTTGACTGTTACTTGGCTCGAAATACAACAATATAGACCGTAAATATTGCTTCCGGTTTTTGGCCAACATTGTTAAATTCATTTTCAATGATTTTGTTTTCCGGAGATAAAATCTAGAAAAAGTTCACTGGACAAAAATATCCCCGCTTTGTATCGTAAAGTGGCATTGTCACAAGATACTAGTATTCGTCCATCTTGCACTACCAAATTCTCGTCCGGCCGCGAACAACTATTAACACGGTAGTGTATAGCCATATTTAACCATGACATATGAGCTTGCCATATGGTTCTTGTATGCGATACGTCGTCTTATTATTTATGTGGATTATATAATTATTGTAAAACCCCATTGTCCTCGACATAGATCTACATCGCCCTTGATTTTCTTAACGCAGACAAACAAAACCTTCAAGCACTCTTTTGACCAGCGTAACACTATAACATTGCAATTAACATGACAAAGACATGAAAAATAAACTAACATAAATCCAATCTTTTAAAAAAGGATATTTAGACCGGGCTTTGAAAATTTATAGAGTTATTTCATTTTTACGACCAAAATTGTTAATTTTGTGTTGATGGTGTGCGCGTCCGCGTGCTGGGTTGGTGTTTGTGAAGGCTGCGTTTATAGAACGTGACTTTCCCTGTTGGATATTTATCCTTGTTTTTTTTGTGGTTGTTAGCTAAACACCCTTGTAAATTATATAAAATGTATTTATATTTCGTGTCGCTTTTATACGATTTAAAATACGCTGGATCCTACAATAAGTGGCATCAAAACCGATGTTTTTAAAGACATAAAATGGAAAAATATAACGATAATATAACAAATGAACATCAAAATCCAGACAGTTTGCGCAGAAATGCACACTCTATCAATCTAATGATATACTAATCTAACGAAATATTAATGAAATACAATTAAAACCTTAACTTTTATCAAGGAATGGCGAATACAATTTATAGTCTGTCCGAAGTGCTGCATGAGCTTCTACAATTTAATCCAAGGTAAATAAGCCTTACTGTGAGATGTATAACTATGAACGTGCGAGTTGTCTACCCTGACAATGAGTCGGATCACGCATCATAGTTAAACTATAGAACTTTACAGAGCTTAGTAACGTGATTATTTCATATTTCCCTTCCGTTTGTTTTTCCAGTTAACAGTGATGGTAATCCTTTTTTTGAATTGCAATATGAGGGGCGTATAACACTGATTATTTAAATAGTTTGTCTTTTGTTTAAAAAATATTATCTAAGAAAGACACTTCAAGGTCTGTCTTAAAAGTGGTCTCCAGTTAAAAGGTTCCGGGCCTTTTCAGATAGATTCGAGGTCTAATAGTGCAAATAGTAGGCAATATAATGCCTCCTTTAAGAGGTAACCGGTCTACATCTGTAAACAAAGGTTTTTATATATCAAAATGTTCGTAAGGAACTGTAGATTATAGAACTGCTTGATGCAGTTGCTATTTCTGTGGTAGATTACCGATATTCAAGATGGCGTCCAAGATGGCCGCCAAAATAGATAGGTTTACATTTATTACATTTTCCGTGTAAAATAATCGCATATATTGTGTTATTAAGCTGATACTGACTGGATAGTAAGATATGAATAAGAAAAATGCAGTAATATAGAGAAAAGAAACAAATAATACTATAATTAAGGAAGTTCAGGCCAAAAACAAACAGAAATAGTACATTTCATAAGGGTTTCAGAACGGTTTTGCTCTGTATGTATTCAATATTGCATAAATAGATTAACTATAGGTGGTCCCTTTTAATACTTCTTAAACTTTTTTGATTTATGGTACACAACATACATTTACTTTCCCAGCTGGTTATTTATCCGCGTATTTGACATAGTTATTTCCCTTGTTACCATTTATGCCATGAAAAAATCTGAGAAAGAAAACAACTATAAAGTATAAGGTGTATAAATAATTTCTTGTAAGGTGTGGCATCCTTCGTACGAAGTACAAATGCAAGTCATATGTAACTCATATAACTCTAGAAACTAGTACATTTATACAGAAACATTGTATAAAAATCCAAACGGTCTAGGAGGGCTTGATTCCATTTTTATGTATTTGTCAATGAGTAGTTCTATAGTAGCTTTTGATCACTATTTTTGGAACTGAAAACCCAAATTGCCTAAAATGTCTAGAGGTACGTCCAAGGATAATTTGTAAAATCTAAGAATCACTCGGGTAATTTGCTCAAGATGTGAGTCTCACAGCTTCACATGTATCGCTCAGATATCAGGACAAACTTGTTCAGGACATCAACTATAGGATGGGAGAGGTAATTGATTTGAAGTTAGCAACATTAACCGATCGACTAAGGAAGTTCTTATTCCAAATTAAATTGTCTTTCTCATTATAATGTCTCTATTTCTGTACTGTATCTTCCTTTTTCTCTTTTTGCTGCCAGATCTTAATTTGTTGTGACAAGTTGAATTCTTTCTGCAATTGTTTAAAATCATATCAGGCCAGGGCGCAGCAGTTCATATGTTTTTACGTTCAACAGGGTATGTTTCAAGACAGAAATTAAATATAACTTTTATATTGTCTCGATTGTTTCTTGGTGATATTAATATCTGCAATGTCTAATCATGTGACCTTGAAGTACAAAACAGACTTGACCAAACCAAGTATGCAACAAAGAAAATATTTTCAAAGGTGCTTACTGGCAGCTGTAAAGTCTCCCCGCACTGTTATATTTTCTGTTAGTTTAACGGTTTTAATCAAAGAGTCTAAAGATTATGTATGATAGAGATCCGCTTTAGTTAGATGTGTCAGGCGTGTTGCACATTTCATTTTTGCATTCGAAAACTCAGTTACATGTTTTATTATTTTCCTTTGTTCTATGCTTTCATAAGATCTGCTTATCGGGTCTATTATTGAAGCAATAGTAACAGATTAGATATATACTCAGTTCCAAAAGAAAGTGTGCACTTTTTAAGTTTAAATATTTCAAAAAATTCCCCGACGTTTTTGTTTCATTTTTTCATACACTAACTCTCAGGTATAACTCAAAATCTAAAATGAACACCAATTTGTTTACGAACTGATTTAAATTTTGATACCAAACATTATAAGTTTTCATGAAAATAACCGAGAAAAAATAACAGAAAACTAAGTGCACACTTTCTTTTGGAACTGAGTGTAGATACCAACTTCAATCAGTGTGTGTCATGTAAATGTTTTACATACACGTTAATGTCAGTGATAAACACATATTCATAATGGTTAGAGACGGATGATTGAAAAAAGATAGAACCAAACTGTGAACTATTGAATGTAACAGTTGAGTCTATCATCTTTAACAGGTTATCCCCCAAGTTGCTTTATCTGTTATGAAATACACTCAATTTGTGTTGACAAAGAGTGGAATGTGTAAATGCATTTCCATAGGACAATCCTGATTATTTGATATAAAAGGAATTATAACATTGTTGTCTTGAAACAAAAATCTTATTCAATATCAAAAGGTCAAGTTGCACAGAGATCAAAATTAGTATTATAGGCAATTCAAAACTATCAAACACCTCATCAAAAAAAAAATATGTTATGTTATTTGAAACATACATCAAGAACATTCTTGACATCAAACAGACAACTGTTAAAATTAACTCGGAATGCATTGGTTAAACAAACATCCTAAATAAACAGTTTCAGTCTGTTTTTTCCGGATTTCTGCACTCTCACTGACCCGACTTTGTAAGAATGCCCTTTGAAAAACCAAATACCCAACTATGGCTGATATTGTCTTTGACCCCAGAGGAATCTTGAAACTTATCCAAAACCTAAAGGTGGATAAGGCTGCTGGCCCAGATTTGATTAAGCCCATTGTCCTGAAGGAGCTCCGATATGAGATCCATGACATAGTATTATGATTTTTCAAAGATCCCTAAATATTAGTCAACTCCTATCGGAATGGACGAAGGCAAATGTGGCCCATATATCTCTAGCGTGTGTTCTATGCAAACTCTTAGAACATATTATTGATTCTAGCCTATCAACACACTTCTCAAAACAGAACATTCTATATGAGCTGCAACACGGGTTCCGGGAAAAACGGTCCTATGAGACCCAGCTTATAGAACTTGTTGATGAAATATCAAGGAATCTTTCCTCTGGCAAACAAACCGACCTTATCCTACTAGATTTCAGTAAAGCCTTCGACAACACCAACCACCCTAAATTATTATTTAAACTCCAAGAACATGGTGTCCCCAAACAAATGGTGACTTGGATCAGGTCCTCCCTAATAGGCAGATCCCAGTCTGTCGTGGTCAACGGTCATATGTCCGATCAAGTCCCTGTCACATCAGGGGTCCACCGGGGCTCTGTCTGGGGCCCCTGCTCTTCCTACTGTACATTAACGATCTCCCTGATACAGTCACCTCCCAGGTACGGCTATTTGCAGATAACACAGCCGTGTACCTCACAGATTGCCAAAGGTTACAAAATGATCTTCTAAACTTAGAAACTTGGGGAAAATGTGGGACATGGAATTTAACCCCATCAAGTGTCAGGTCCTTCACATCACACGTAGCAGAAAGCCCAACCAGTTCCCATACAAACTACATGGGCAAACACTGTCCCTAGTTAAGGATGCAAAATACCTTGGTGTCGACATCAGCCACGACCTCAACTGGAACACACATATCGACAGAATAACAACAAATGCAAACAGAACACTAGGTTTCCTTAAACGCAACATCAAAACAAAACACGAAAACGTCTAAGCACTATCATACAAAACACAGGTAAGACCACAGTTAGAATTCGCCCCCCCCCCCCCCTCCCCCCACACTCACACACAGGTTAACATACATAAGCTGGAAATGGTCCAGCGACACACAGTCAGATTGGTTACAAACGATCATTCACGATACAGTAGCTAGCGTAACGGAGCTATAAAACACCTAAGGCTGGAGCACACTTGAGAAGAGAAATCTAGACTCCAAACTGGTCATGTTCTACAAGATTTATCACCATCTTGTAGCCATCCCGCTTTCAACTTACAAAGAAGCCCCAACCAGGTTCACCAGACAGATGCACCCCCTCAGTCTCCGCCAAATTCATCATAACACGGACTTCTTTAAATTCTCCTTCTTCCCTCACACCACAGTCCTATGGAACAGGTTACCCCAGCATATTGCGACTCTGTCTGATCTTGAATCCTTTAAGCAGGAAGTGGCCCTGTTCCAGTATTAAATATAGCAGTTGTTTTTAACCTTCTTTTACTGTTTTTAACACTTTAACAATCATGCTATGTCTCATAGTTTCAATATGTCTGGAAGACTTCTTCCAGTTTAACTTTTATTCTTCACTAATACCCGGCGTGCACCCTGCCCATAATACTCACTAGAGGCGTGAGGCAGTAACCATAGATAGATAGATAACTATCATGAACACCAATTTGGATACTAGTAATGTTCCATAAAAATAACCTTTTATAATCGTCTTGACAACGTAACATACATTTTAGTGCATTTCAATTAGATATATACAATTTAGCACTCCTGTATATACATAAGTCTCCATATACAGAAATTTAACAATTTTTGGCAGCCATTTTGGCAGCCATTTTTAATATCAGTTATCTACAATACATGATGCAACTGCATCAAGCAATTCTGTGATCTAGAGAGTGAAATGTGTAAACGCATTTCCAAAATACAGTATTGATTATTTGTTAAAGGAATTATAACATTGCCAGTTTGCTCACGAAGTCTTGAAACAAAAATCTTACTCAATTTGGCAGCCATCTTGAACGCCATTTTGGATATTAGTAATGTTTCATAAAAATAACCTTTTTATTATCCTCTTGACAACAAAACATACATTTTAGTGTATTTCAATAAGATGTATACAATTTAGCACCCCTGTATATCCATATGGCTCCATATACAGAAATTTAACAATTTTCGGCGGCCATTTTGGACGCCATCTTGAATATCAGTTATTTGCCACATATGATGCAACTGCATCATGCAGTTCTGTAATCTACAGATCCTAACAAACATTTTGGTATATAGAAACCTTTGTTTACTGAGATAGACCGGTACCTTGTCAGATATGCTTAGGTATTTGCAGTAGTAGTCTGGTTACCGGACCTTTCGACCCGGGGTCTACAGGTCCAGTTAACAAACACATAGTACCTAGTACACATGGAAAGTGGAGCACATTGACCAGATTGCTTCACACAGTACCTTGTACACTATTTTCCGTTGGTGGCTTGTAGCGTGTGTATCCCCGATGTAGTTGGCGCCTGACAGATAATGTCTGACCCACTCGCGGCGCGGCTACATTTGTGGGTGCATTTTAACAACTGTTAACTAAACTAAATTCATTTTTATTGACACATGTATATATATTTTACTATCAAATTCAAGTACCTGTTAACAGAAGTGCGTTTTCTCTGTCAAAAGCTTCATTTCGTAAATATTTCAACTTCAATTGTTAATGAAAACTGATTTTTTGTCCGTTGGACCGGGAGTAGTTATTTCTTTAGGTATGATACTATTTGTGTACGACATGCACATGCAATAGTAGTCACTTACTTACACAAACTGAGAGAAATACGTAGCCTGAAATTTTAGGTGAAAAGAGGGGATAATTCATGAAATATTGGTGTAAGAGTCACAACCCATGTGCCGTATGATGTGGGTGATGATGAGGAACAATTATTACAAGACTGAAGCAAATCCATCAAGTAATAACAAAGGTCAGGAGGAAGTGCATCAAAACTTTGACCAAGGTGCGGAAACAGAAGCACGCAGACACCGGGTTGAGTAGAATAGCTCTCCATATTCCGTAGTCAAGCTAAAAATTTAACTAAAATGAGAAACCGATGCAGATGCATGGTTGAGTGCAATAGCTCTGTCTGTTATTCTGTCTGTACAACTAAAAACCAATGAACCGGAAAATGCACAAGACAGGAATCCTTTCATCATTATTAATGTTTTTGTTAAGGCCATACATGAGCAATGAAGGGGTCGAGGTATACAAGGAAATCACAGACTTAAACTTCAATACCAACAACAACAATATGCAGAGTTAGTGCACTTACCAATCATCTTAAGAGCAAACAGTTTAAAACAAGGCAGAAATGCACTGAAGAAGCTAAAAAACAAAGAAAAATATCAAACAGGGAATGCCACGCACCAAAAACGCAGCCTCCTCAAAACGAAACCCCCAGCACGCAGACGCGTGCACCACACACACACACACGCACACACAAAGCCAACACATAAGGACAAAACGAACAACACACACGCACACAAAGCCAACACATAAGACGAAACGAACAAACAAAGGAACACAGTGGGGCACCGCCTTGGAACGGTCAGTGGCAAAAACACCACTGGGGAGCTTAAACCGGTTTATGGTGCACCTAACCTCACTCTTACCCCCACCATGTTCCAAAGACATGGGACAGTGTAAATAAAAGTAATCCCCTCCAGGTGAATTTCTTACACACGTAATGGAAACAAAAAGGCATGGCATGTAAAACACAAAAATGCTCGTGTATAAATATATAAAAAAACAAACCTTAAGAACCAAAAACGTATGTACTCAATGCCTTTTCAGAAGACAGAGCAACAAGAAAAACACCCTTAAGGGCCCGACGAAACAGGCCAGAAGACAAATATCAAAACAGTTCCTGGTAGGATTTAAAAACTGCTTATCATAGAGTCCTCCCCCTCTTCCGTCAGACGCAATCAAAGAGGGAAGCGTAGTGTCCAACTGTAAACGGGTTGAACACTAAACATGCGGTATGTCTCAAAACAGTTGGGTCGTAACCTCTTTTAAATCAAAGTTAATATTGACCACCTGACATGGCTTCTGACCCAGTCTGTTCATAATCATGAAGACATTCAGTTAGAGATGTTTTTTTATATATTATAAATGACAGCTCATTAGTTAACACTGGAACGACTTAAAGATAAGAAGTAAATTTAATATTTCTTCTATTTGTTTTTTTCCATTACTACTCATGAACAGACTCAATCAAACCGAGTCTGCAATTTTCACTGTTTGCATTGTTCTCGGTGCTTCCGAGGAATCTACTTTTCAGATTATATTTACAATGCCACACCACACCAGCTCTGTTGAACATCTGTCAATAGTTCATGAGACCAAGTCATTTGAGGGATTTATATTTTCCCCCAGAGCCGCACAGACTTGCCCTTTTTAACAAAACTACTAGTGGTGCTACTTACCAAGTTTGATGAAGATTCATCATGATATGCAAATTAAAATAGAGAAAAGTGGAAATTTTATAGGTCGCTCAACACGACAAAAACGGAAATGTTGCAGGCTCGGTTTTATTGAGCTTGTTCATGGACGGTAGTGGAAATGCATGCTACCGCTCACGCCCTCTAGCCACGGGTTGAGCAGAACTCAACGTTTACAAATGCTAAAAGTACAAAAAGCAATTTAGAGACATCCGCAGATGTATTCAAACGGCGGTGAACATGGAACCTTCAATGATACACGTGTTGAGGCGTGTAATTCCATGAAGAGCGGCGTTTGGTCCCCAGATAAAGTTAAGTTATTGTTTTGTTTTTAGTTTAACGCCGTTTTTCAACAGTATTTCAGTCATGTAAGACAGGCAGTTAAACTAACCAGTGTTCCTGGTTTATGTACCAGTACAAACCTGCAAGTAACCGCCAAATTTCCTACATGAATTGTCTGAGGTGGAGGACAAATGATTTGAGACACAATGTCTTTTATCAAATAATCACGTATTCTTAAGACTAAGTCCCAAAAAGGCGGATCAAGGTATTCTTAAGACTAAGTCCCAAAAAGGTGGATCAAGGACTAAGTCCCCAAAAGGTGGATCAAACTATTCTTAAGACTAAGTCCCAAAAAGGTGGATCAAGGTATTCTTAAGACTAAGTCCCAAAAAGGTGGATCAAGGTATTCTTAAGACTAAGTCCAAAAAAGGCGGATCAAGGTATTCTTAAGACTAAGTCCGAAAAAGGTGGATCAAGGACTAAGTCCCAAAAAGGTGGATCAAGCTATTCTTAAGACTAAGTCCCAAAAAGGTGGATCAAGCTATTCTTAAGACTAAGTCCCAAAAAGGTGGATCAAGGTACTCTTAAGACTAAGTCCCAAAAAGGTGGATCAAGGACTAAGTCCCAAAAAGGTGGATCAATCTATTCTTAAGACTAAGTCCCAAAAAAGTGGATCAAGCTATTCTTAAGACTAAGTCCCAAAAAGGTGGATCAAGCTTTTCTTCAGACTAAGTCCCAAAAAGGTGGATCAAAGTATTCTTAAGACTAAGTCCCAAAAAGGTGGATCAAGGACTAAGTCCCAAAAAGGTGGATCAAGCTATTCTTAAGAATAAGTCCCAAAAAGGTGGATTAAGGTATTCTTAAGACTAAGTCCCGAAAAGGGACTGACTGCATGTCCCCATTTCAACAAAATTTTGAGATGACATTAAAATGGGACAAAGTGACCCCACTTCCAAATATAGTATAAAACATTTATAAGGATGCTACCGACAAAGTTAGTTTGAGATCCATATAGCACTGGGAGTATTGACCGGAGTGGATTTAAAACCGCTGGTTAAACGGTTTTTAACTGCCCAACATTGTATAGCAGTTCATTAAAAGAACTCATCTGACCTTGTTTTTCTCCTGCTTTCAGTCGTGGCAGCCCATAGGAGCTAATGTGACCACTTCAATTAATGAACTTGATATGCGTCCATTCCAGGATGCCAGTGGAATTGTTTAGGGTAATCTGACCAGTAGATTGAGACTAGACGATGTTTAAGTTCACATTTTGAACTAGGACCAGGACCCTTGACCATCCATGTAAACATGTTTGTCAACCTAGTTCAGGTGAGCTAACAAAATGGGCATAATGGATGTAAATCAATCCTGTGATACAATACATGCCTGATCCTTTCTGGAAGATGTTCAAACATGGATAATGTAGGTGAAATTCTTCTAAGTACTTTCTGAAATACTGTTGAAAAACGGCGTTAAACCCATAACAAACAAACATTCAGTTCTGTTCATTGAGACAAGAATTTTGGAAAACTTTGTTCTAGATAAACATGGTTCAGGAATGTGTTCGGGTGTGTGTTGCTGGTCTGGATAGTGTGTAAGATTGGTATGAAAGTGAAAAAAAAGCCATAACTTAATTCAGCCAAAATATTGTACAGACTTATGAAATGAAAATGTGGAAACTCCACAGGTCGCTCAACACAACAAAAACGAAAAGGTTACAGACTCGGTTTGATTGAGCCTGTTCATGGACGGTAGTTAAAATGCATGCTACCGTCCACGCCCTCTAGCTCCGGGTTGAGCAGAACTCAACATTTACACATGCTAAAAGTACAAAAACAATTTAAGAGACATCCGCAGATGTGATCATATGGCGGTGCACATAGAACCTTCAATGCTACACTAGCGTGTAATTCCATGAAGAGCGGCGTATGGTCCCCTTTTAAAATAATGGATTTGCCCTAAACGAGAAAACAATGAGCAGAACTAAACAAACTGGAATTTAGAAAGGGGATCTGCGGTTATAGAGCCTGCATATCACAGGAACTATCAAAAGACAAAATTAAAAAGCAGGCACCATATCCAAGGGGTGATTCGCCTACAGATAGATGGATGGTTAAAATGAACCAAGTGAAAAGTTACAAAGCCATATGTCTATCAGTTTGAACAAAGTCTGAACTGGTAGGAAAATCTTAACCAAGGTATTTAGGAGGCATAATTCAGACAAAATCCTTGGTAAGAGTTGTGTACTTTTGCCTAAAAATGGACATGATAACGGTACACAAGTGTTGAAAGATTCAAAGATTCATCTCAAAATGTGGACTGGTACAAAAAAAATTAAACAAGGTGAGACTTCGATGCAGTGATGAGTAGGATAGATCTACTTTTTCCTCAAATAGTCGAGCTTAAAATCCAAATAATGTATTAATCGAAGTTTTATGAAAATCCTTCATTGGGTTTAGGCGATAAAGAGCGGACATGAAATGGAAGGCTCAAATTTTTGACCACGAGCAGACATGGCTGACTCATTAGTTCTGCACATTGTCTTGATGAGGTAATCATTTAAACCAGGTTCAAGGGGTTTAAGTCATCTGGAGCTGACACAGTTGCAAATAGACAGACAGAATGGCAGACAAGAGACCATTCCTATAACCCATACAACTGTGTTGGGGAATAAAAATTCCATATTACACTCAAGGACTTGGAAATGGATTTCATATAAAAAGTTGGCCTGTATCCAGTCAACAACAAGCAGTGTTATAACTAATAATATTCCCATTTCAGGTTTGAAGAACTATACTGGTCGTATATGCAGAATGAGTGATCACAAAAGCTAACATCGAGCACTTTGTACCATTGTTAGCTGACACATTTATCATTGACAAACCTACTAGGAAACAGATAACTAAAATCCAACAGAAGTAAATCATTAGGTAAAATGGGTTTCAATTTGAGGTTGTAAAACTCTAAAATAGAAAAAGTGGAATGTATGATGCTTATGATGTCATCTAAAACCTTACTTGCCTTTTTAGACAAAAGGTGATTTCTAGCAGCAACAGTTTCATGCTCATTAATAACCCCATGGTACACGGGAAATACACAATTTTCCATACAAATAACAAGATGTCACAATTTCTACAATTGAAATTCATGAGCACTGTCTATTTAATTTCATCAAAGGATTTAATTCCATCTATGAAAATGGTATCAACATATGATCATTATCTGAAAACGTTAGTAGACTTGCGATTTTGGTACGTGGCATTCCCTGTTTGATATTTGTCTTTGTTTTTTTTGTGCCAAGAAAAAAATAAGGCTCACTATTAACAGTTTGTCCTTTATTTCTTACAACACGTGCCTCCATAACATACCAACACTGACCATGTAATTACTGACAAATTTGTTATGTCACCTAGCAAGCATCATACATACCTTAATAACCTTTGAAATTTCTCTTCCTTTAGGTCTGTCTTAAACTATTCAAAAAGAGGAACATGGCATTTACAGTTGATTAGAAGACATATATACTAAAATTACCCATATCAACCTCCACTGGTACACTGACAATAAGTGAATAACAGACTGAAGCTTATTACTCTTTAAAAATCAACACATTCTTCAAATTGAGCGTTAGATTTAGAACAAAATGTTACATCTATATATATATATATATATATATATATAATGGCTGTTCCTGTTCCGAATGCAATTTGATGCGGTTTGAATCCCTGTTGACTCAAAATAACATGTAATGCTAGTGTTTATTTAATAGTTGTACCAGGGAGTAAAATAAACTGAAATATGTGTTATTGCATATGAAACTGAAGGGATTTGAGTTCATTTTTTTTAATTAGAAGATAAACATTCTATCCTATATCCTTCTACATCCTTTGATTGTTCAGCATTTCACCGACAGATTAAATTTTGACCTCAAGCAATCAAAGCATATCACACAAATCTGTAAAGATCATTACATGTACATCATTACCTGCTTACTGTGATATTGATCTGAAAATAAACAAAACACAACAATAAATAAGTTAATATAAAAATACATGTCATACCGGTAAACAGACATTTATGTATATATTTTAAGTTTAAATACATTACAGAGTTAAAATTATAATACACGTTCAATTGAAACTTATTTCCAGTTCTCTGTGTATGCAGAGCTCTGTATTCAATTAGATTAAAGGGTATTCTCTTTTAGTCTTGTTTAGAGTCTTTCATTATGAAAACAAGCCTGTAGTGATTGTAGGTATATAGGCCACCCATTACGACGCGGTTAGAGATCTCGAGTTCCGGGGTTCGAGCCCCAATAGGGACCCGAGTATTTTCTATCCCAGGGTTTACTTTAAGCCTAAAAACAAGATATTAAGGTATTAGGCCAATAATAGAGTACCTCCTTTTGAAGAGTATTCAATTCCTACCATAATCCTACTTTGACTGCAATGTTCAGGGGTGCGTAGGTTCAAGCCCCACTGGGACCAATGTTTTTCTCTCCTTATTTTCCTTTTTTTTCAAGTAAATTTTGATGTCTTTCAATACTTGTTATTGATTTATTGTACAAAAGTGGAAAAAATTCATTTGATAAGCGATTTCTTGCAGTTCAATGTGAATTTACCTCTGAAACTGAAGGGGTAGAGTTAGACATGATTAAAAATACTGAGTTACATGCGGTAAAAGTTCTCCATTTTGCTTTCATTCTTTAGATTACATATTGTGGAAGAAATATAGGTAGGTTTTACTTCTGCACCAAGGTTATTTTTGAATGAAGTGAGCAAAATTCAAAACAGACCCGCAGGATTTGCCCTTAACTTTTCAATGTTGGAGTTAGAATTCTGTCTCATTAAATCCGTTTACTTTAGGTACCCTGGAAAAAATGATACTGACAGTTTTATTTTAAATTTTATAATTGCTTACCAATAGTTTGATGTTTCTTTCATAAAAAATAATGGTATAATGAATTCTCTGCGAACGTTTTGGATAAAGGCTGCCACTTTGAAATTTGTCTCTACTTGAACTTGAGGAAATACCGTAAATTACACAGAATTTATAAAATACGGCACGGTAAAAGTTTTTAAAAATTTGCAACAAAGTGCAAAGTACGGTCAACTTTCAGAATATACAAAGCAAATGTCATTTTTTAAACATCACTATTACGGGCCTAATACCTTAAATAACGTGTGGGCATATTTGTACAAGCTATTTTTGTGGAAAAGGGGAGGGGGGTTAACAGGTAAATAAAGCAATGGGTTGTCTACATGGAAGGAGGGTTTCAATTTTGTTTGTGCACTGTGTAAGCAGTTTCCAAGCAAGGGGACGGGGTATTTCATTGATAAATGGTAAAGGAATGGACCCGATGGACAGGGTGGTAATTTTGGGGAAAGGAAAGGAGGTACTTAGACCCAACCGGGTGTGGAAGAGGGATTAAATGTCTGCAGGTGGGGGATGGATTTTTCTTTTAAATAACTGCTGGAGGTATTTTGAGGTAACCGGGTGTGGAAGAGGAGTTAAATATCTTCAGGAGGTGGGGGCGGGTATTTCTCTTTTAAATAACTGCTTCAACAAGGTGGAGGGGATATAATAATAAATTTTTCTGGAATTAGCCTAGTTTAGGGTCTTGTTTTACAAGTTTCTCTGTAACATCTTTCGTTGTAAAAACAAGCCTAAAAACAAAAATTCAATACCGTGTTGGCATATTTGTACAAAAAAAAAACCACCCTTGAACCAACACAATACTCCTATAATTTCAAGAACAGAGTTACAAATATGAAATTATTCATTAAAATGGTGGGTGGGGTACATAGTACGATTTAGGTTCTTGGATTGCGTCAGTGGCAATTAATTTAACACCTTCTTCCATATTAATTAAAAAATCGGAACAGAATAATATCTGTTATACTAATTCTTATTTAACCTTGGAATTATATCAGAATAAAATTTCGACAAAAGACACCAGTAACCTTAAACTACAACGTGTTAATTGTAATATATAGTTATGACAGTGATATTATAAAGTTATCTTAACAATTAAACACACACACACACACACACACACACACATACATATATATATACAAAAAAGTCATACCAATCAACATCTCAGCACTATACCTACACAGACAAAGCATGTACATATAAATGTTGATAATAAGTAAATGTCACCGTTTACTCAAATTTTGGAAGTATTCAAAATTTGCAACAAGTTCAGTTTAACTTGTATATTAAACGCTTTTATAAAAGTGAAAACTGCCAGGGTTAACATTAACTACACGGACAATCAAAACAATTCAACAACAGACAACCAGCACAGCATAATATATACAAACACAATGTGTATAACAATTTTCAAATTTGCTGCATATTATAACACTAAAAAGTTTCCCTGTGCATGGATTACCTTGATTACTAAAACTATCACTTTTATCAGTTATACAAGAATTTTATCCAAACCAACATTTGATTTATACCCCCCAAATAGGTCAAATTTCAAGCATGTCAATGTTTGAGCCTTCAAATGCAAAACATTTGTACCTGCCACATTACACTTCCTCTATCTTAGCGATTTGCATTTAATAGACCTGGGAGGCGATAAAAACATATCTCATAGTACATTTCATACAAATACCGAACATCGTGTGGTTAGGTTCTGAGGTCACCTGCTCCATTTCTAAGGAAGTTTAATATAAACCCAAATGAGCAGGGTTCCTGTCAATAAAATATTGGTTTCCATATATCGGTGTCATTCCACTTGGGCCAACAATTTTGGCCAGCAAGGAATTGGGATCTCGCTGTAAGGTTACACGAGAAGTTTCGAACCTTTGTCCTCCTACGTTAAGGATAATCCTTTCCTTCTGGGTCATTTTCATTTCTGGAATTAATAATTTATCATCCTGGATATATCCTGTGCTCGTGCACTCATCAGCCTAGTCTGTATCGTTAGTTACTCTCAGAATTTTCTGTTCGGCCACTTACATTCAGTTTCTCATACGACACATCCTCTTTAGAACTAGTATCTTTGACCTTCAACTTTTCAACGCGTAGAACACATTCTTTAGTTATGTTCGACTCTAACTTTATATTTCTCACTTTTTCTTTTACCTTTCTGATCACTCGCACTATCCTTAGTTTCTCATCATGTGTTTTTTTTTCTCCCAAATCTGGGTCACTTATCTCCACAATGGTTTAGCATTTTCCACGATTTTCACTATTATCATTTACAGCTTTACTTCCTAAGACATAACCATCAGGTTCTACTGCAACTTCTGGTGCTTTATTTAAGTCACGTTTACTCATCTCTTCTGGTTCGTCTTTCTTCTTAACTATCTATGTTGCACTTGTTATAGTATTACTTATCTCAGCAATTTCATTTGTTTGATTTTTATTTTCCTCCTTTGAGTCTTCTGATTTACGTTTGATTTTCACTTTCGTCTCGTTATTTCCTTACTTTTGTGTGTCTGGCTGCATTTTCTTAATTCTTCTTTCACTGTTTGTCATTATACACTTATTACTACCATTATCATTCATCCGTAAATTGTCTCCTTTCCTATTCTCTTCATTCTCCTATCTTTTCTTGGACTCACTATTGTTTTCTTTTTTCTTTTCAGCACCCTTTGCATCAGTCCCTTTACTGTTCATTTTACTTCCATCCTTCATTCATTCTTTGTCTGTGCTTTATCGTACTTACTTTCCTTGTGGTTTCTTGTGCTCTTTTCTGTAGTAAACTTTGTATTTGGAACCTCCATAGCCTTTTTCATTTAATTGTTTGCCTGTGTCTTTTCTATCTTCCTTTTCCTTTATTTTACGTGTTTCAGTACTTAAACTCTTTTGTTCACATTTCTCTGCCGTTTCTAGGTCTTTGACTTTGTTTTTAACTTCTTTGCTGTTAATAACATTTACACTGTCGGCGACCTTTTCTCTACTTTTGTATTTGTCATTTCTATCGGTGTTTCTATCACTTTTACTCTCCTTCCTCTTTTCACATCGTTCGCTCTTTTCTTTTTCGGAATTCAGATTACTGTGCTCATTATTTCGGCTTCCATCTTTGACTTTGTCCTGAGCTGCCATGCACTTGTTCGTTTTAACCATATACTTAATTTTTTCCTCATCTTTGCATTTATGATTTCACTGTCAGTTTCATTCTCTTCCTTCCTCTTTATACTTTTCTCGCTTTGTTCATTATTCTCGATTTCACTACTTCTTTTCTCTCCTGTTTCAACCCCCTTCTTTACAACCCTCTGATCGGTAATTTTTTTTCACTTTATCTCTTCTTCTTGATATTATTGGGATAATCCATTTCTCTCTTGCTTTCTCTATCTGAGGAGTCATAAAGTTTGAATTTCGCCCATGATCTTTTCTTTTTCTTTATCTTAAAACTCAACCCGCCCGCTTAGCTCAGTAGGTAGAGCGTCGGTCTACGGATCGCGGGGTCGTGAGTTCGATCCTCGGGCGGGGCGTATGTTCTCTGTGACTGTTTGATAAACGACATTGTGTCTGAAATCATTAGTCCTCCACCTCTGATTCATGTGGGGAAGTTGGCAGTTACTTGCGGAGAACAGGTTTGTACTGGTACAGAATCCAGGAACACTGGCTAGGTTAACTGCCCGCCGTTACATAACTGAAATACTGTTGAAAAACGGCGTTAAACCAAAAACAAACAAACAAATTATCTTAAAACTCCCACTATCACGTATTCTCGATATTGAACTTTTTGAAGACTCTGATGTGTCGTCACTACTACTATCACTCAATGTACTAGACTCTGGATCGCTAGAGGATACTTCACTTTCAGTCTCCTTCTTTCTATCAATCTTACTGCAATTTAACCTATCTTGATACGGAGTCCCTTCTGAAAAATCAAGCTCCTCCTCGCTAACGTCTTCTAATACCATCTTAAAACCACTTTGCTTTACAACTCTCCTTTGTGGTGTTACTAGTGGTGTTACTGGATCTTTCAACATGTTTTAATTTCTTCATCCATCTTTGACCCTTCAGTGTCTTCATTTAGACCTACAATTATTGGACCATATTCTTTTTGTAATAATCTAATATTTCTTAGGTATCCTGGTTCAACACTTTTTGTAATCCTTGACAGCGCATCCCTCTTCCATTTAATCAATTTATCCTCTGCCCCGTCCTCTTTCCACCATCATGGGTCCATCAATTCAAGATCCTCTTTCTTACATTGACATTGTTGGTGTTAATTACGATCGTCTAGTGAACAGTCTGCACTTCGCACTGATACAGAAATCGGTTAGTGTTTAGTGACAGCTAATAATAAAGTTTATTAAAATGTACATTTTGGATACACACACAACCACGAACAAAAAAATATTGTAGAAACCATTGATGATTCAGTATTCTTGTTCGAGAACAGAATCTCACGATTAAACTATTATCCAGTGAACTTAAAATTGGTAGGGATGAGCTTGTTGATAACAACTTTCGCTACTCTTGGATAACAGCAAGTCCAATTCTGTTGGATCAGAACCCATTTAAAGTCAAGATCCATTTGAATTTCTTGTAATACTAAACATTAAACTTTACCAATGCAGTGAAGTACCTTGGTGCAATCTACCTCGCTTCAAATATACGTTATATTCTTCCTGATTGACACCAACTTTTTCACAAGCCTTTGATGTAAGCCAAAGGACGTATAACATTTTTAATATATGTAGGTGATCTTAATTTGGATTGAAATGCTCCGGGGACGCAGAATGTATGTTGTTTTTCCATGCCCATGTGTTCGCTGGTATTCAGTTCGTCTCCGATCAGTAACAAGAAAGATTTGACCTTCACGAGACTGTCTGTGGACTACATTTCGGGTCGTTGTCAAGTATAAATGGTCAAAACGTTCGTTTTTCGCTTAAAGAGAATTATGTTTTTTAAATTCCTTTCATTGATTTTAAATTTACATATAAAGGAAAAATTGTGCTGAAACAAGGGACAATAAAAACTCCGGAAGATCACCACGTTGATTTTTCAGTGAAAAAATTGTTTTGATAACACCCACTGTTCGCTGAAAACAGCCATCGTTTGTCAACATTAATTCATAACTTGTTTACTGCTTTTTAATAATACCAACCACAATGACAGAGAGCACATTGGTTTTTTCTTGTTCAGATATATTATAATTTATTGATCATACGCATATTTTGTAACTCAAGCCTTGAATAAATGGCAAATGAAAAAAATGTTTCATATTTATTTGTGAATATTTTTCAATGAAAAATACCCTAGGAAGAATATTTTTTTTGTAATTTTGAAAAACTCTTTCGTAGATGTTTTCTTTTTCTTTTGTGTATAAAATATGTATGTGACTAAGAATGGCCAAAAATGTATGGGTCCCAGGCTAATTTATGTTAAGATCGCTAAAACAACACCGTTCGGACGGAAAGGCGCGAACCGTCAATTTATTACATGTAACTCTAGCTAAAGGTTAAAAAAAATTTAAATCTTAATTCTTTCTATAATTGACAAAAATAATCTGAAAACTGTAATACTCTGTCATTCGTACTAAAGTCAATTCATTACATTATATGAACAACACGTTTTGTATAAATGCGATGTGAAAACACAACCACATAATAGCAAATACTGTCAGCATGTTACTTGTCAATACAACATAACCAGTATCAACATTTGAGTATTGACATAACTTTCAAAATGTATTCATTCAAAATTCCAATTAAGATGTCTGAAATAATCGCTCAACAAATTGACTCAGTTCAGTTTTCCATAGAAAGTTCGGCTCTGGCAGATAGATGCGCAAAACATGGGAATTCCAAGGGTATGAACGGTAGTATTGGAACCACCCAGGCCGAAATGGTCATGTTTGAGAACTAACAGTACCATACACACATAAAAAGTCGTGCAGAACGATTGAGAGATCGAATATAACATGCCCTGATTGAATGTACTGAGATTGTTCGCCGCAATACGGCAAAACAACTCTGTGATATAAATTAGAAAAAGTGAAAACTTCACAGGGACATCAACAGTGCTAAAATTAGAATGTCTGCTTAAGACCTATTATGAATTCACTCTTCAAAACCGAATCGCATTAGATTACTAGTAGGAGTATTTGACTCAATTAATAACTAATGGAACAGCTTTGTCAATTTTGTAATAGTTACTGACAATGTTCAAATGTATGCAATGCATTTAACTTAAAAAACAATCTAGATTAACATAATACTTTCTAAATATTAGATTTCGCAATCCATCGAAAGTTACTTGGAACTTACAAAACATTCCTTTCTGCTGTATTGAGAAAGTGCGTTTCGAATAATTTATATAAATTTTCTGGTAAACAATCGAATTTTAATTCATCTCAGTATTCTTAAAAAAAGTATTTACCTATTTGCTAACTGAACATTTTGAATAGAATAGTGGAATATCACAGGTCGCCCAACACGAATGACATTAATAATAAAATATGTAGGGCACGCTTGTTAATTGGACTATACCGGCTGGTTAGGTTAATAAAGCTACAGTCCACGCCCCCATTTACGGGTCAACAACTTGTTACAGTTACAAGCCCAAATGTCATTCAAGATATCCTGGAACTTTCAACAATATACAAAGTGTAATTCCACGGAAAGCTGCGTACTCTTCACCTAAAATAATGGGTTTGTCCTAAACGAGAAGACACTGGGCAGAACAAAACAAATTAGAATTTAGAGAGGGAATCTGGGTTTAATTAGCCTGCATATCACAGAAAGTCAAAGACAGGCACCATGTCTAAGGATTGTTTAATCACCCCTTGGTTATGCCTGCTTTTTAATTTTGTCTTTTGACGTTCCTGTGATACGCAGCTCAATAACACAGATCCCTTCCTAAATTCACTTTTCTCTATTTTATTATCACAGCAGCGTTGTTTGTGCCGTGTGGCGGCCGCAAAAAGTCTCCCCGTACATTCAATCAGGGCTGTTATATTTCGATCTTCTCAGATCGTTCTGCACGACTTTTATGTCGTGTTATTGGTACTGTTTAGTTTCTCAACATGACCATTTCGGCCTGGGTGGTTCCAATACTCCCGCTTTCATAGCCTTGGGTATTGTTTAATCACCCCTTGGATATGGTGCCTGCTTTTTAATTTTGTCTTTTGACAGTTCCTGTGATACGCAGGCTCAATAACATCAGATCCCCTTCCTAAATTCCAGTTTGTTTATTTCTACCCATTGTTTTCTCGTTTGGGGCAAACCCTTTACTTTATCTGGGGACCAAACGCCGCTCTTCGTGGAATTACACGCCTCAACACATGTATCATTGAAGGTTCCATGTTCACCGCCGTTTGAATACATCTGCGGATGTCTCCAAATTGCTTTTTGTACTTTTAGCATGTGTAAATGTTGAGTTCTGCTCAACCCGGG
This sequence comes from Mercenaria mercenaria, assembly GCF_021730395.1. NCBI lineage: Eukaryota > Metazoa > Mollusca > Bivalvia > Venerida > Veneridae > Mercenaria > Mercenaria mercenaria. Next base: position 25,548,941 of record NC_069366.1, on the reverse strand, counting down.
GCTAGAGGGCGTGGACGGTAGCATGCATTTCCACTACCGTCCATGAACAGGCTAAATCAAACCGAGTCTGCAACATTTTCATTTTCGTCGTGTTGAGCGACCTGTGAAGTTTTCACTTTTCTCTATTGTATTTGAGAACAGATAGGTGTGGATTTTTCAAACATAAACCGTCTTTGCGGCTTCGTAAACAAAGTTTGTACCACATTGAACTTTGATTGTTGCATTTTGGCATTGTATTGTACCCAACGATGTATCCATATTCAGTCGAGGATGGTAAAATAAAAATGGTTTTTACTTTATCTGGGGACCAAACGCCGCTTTTCATGGAATTACACGCCACAACACGTGTATCATTGAAGGTTCCATGTGCAACGCCGTTTGAATACATCTGCGAATGTCTCTAAATTGCTTTTTTGTACTTTTAGCATGTGTAAATGTTCTGCTCAAACCGGGGCTAGAGGGCGTGGACGGTAGCATGCATTTCCACTACCGTCCATGAACAGGCTCAGTCAAACCACCAAGCCTGCAACATTTTCGTTTTTGTAGTGTTGAGCGACCTGTGAAGTTTCCATTATTTCTATTTTTAGTGATTCAAGTCCATTTGTAGACAACACACAAACTGTAACGTCCTTGTCAATGTCTTTTTTAACTTGGGCTGCTTTTGAGAAAAGCGCATATCTCCCACAACTGCCTAATCATATGAATATTCATTTATTTGGGTTTTACGGCGCACCATAATCATATGAAGTGTACTTGTTTTTACTAATCATATGAATAGTAAAAAAGTACTCTTCAGGAGTAAGTTTAAACCCATTACTTTATCTGGGGACCAAACGCCGTTTTTCATTGAATAACTAGCCCGCCCGCTTAGCTCAGTAGGTAAGAGCGTTGGTCTACGGATCGCGGGGTCGTGAGTTCGATCCTCGGGCGGGGCGTATGTTCTCTGTGACTGTTTGATAAACGACATTGTGTCTGAAATCATTAATCCTCCACCTCTGATTTATGTGGGGAAGTTGGCAGTTACTGAAATACTGTTGAAAAACGGCGTTTTAGAAAAAATGTTTCAGCAGTTTTGTGTCTAGGTGATAAGGATGTTTGTTTGTTTGTTTTGGGTTTAACGCCGTTTTTCAACAGTATTTCAGTCATGTAACAGCGGGCAGTTAACCTAAACCAGTGTTCCTGGATTCTGTACCAGTACAAACCTGTTCTCCGCAAGTAACTGCCAACTTCCCTACATGAATCAGAGGTGGAGGACTACTGATTTCAGACACAATGTCGTTTATCAAATAGTCACGGAGAACATACGCCCAGCCCGAATATCGAACTCTCGATCCGTAGACCGACGCTCTACCTACTGAGCTAAGCGGGCGGGTAGGTGATTAAGATGAATGGTTCAGTAATTATGGTCAAAGGCCATAATGGCCATAATTCCGAAGAGCCTGGGCTGATTTAGCTAGTTATTCAAGTTTGGTAAAGATCGGATGAGAAATGTTCGAATTAGAGTGCGGACAAGCTTTGTGACAGACAGGCACAAAGACAGACACACAGTAGTAAATCAATATGTCTCCCACACCACTGTGTGGTGGGAGACATAATAATCGAGGCATTTATGGAAAAAATGTAAGAAATTAAAGGAAGTAAAATTACTTTCACAAACGTTAAAAGATAATGAAATACAAATAAAGATAAATTTTTATTTAGCAATAGTAACTACAGCACTAGAATCAAAATCAACTACAGGTCCATATTGACACTGGATCGCTCACCTGACCAGGTAAAAACGTTGTTAGTTTAGGAAATGAGTCTTATGGATACACAGACAAAGACGTTAAACTAGCAGCACACTTTCGGGACTGATATTTATTGACGACTCGTGGTGGCCTCAGCTAGGAGAGGTTCTTTCAAGGAATATTGGTATGAAAGCAATTCAGTATTGTTAAAGAAATTGCGCTAAACCTTAAATAGACAAACATACAAGCAAACCCATTGTTCCAAGGTAAAACCCCTTTCAATTGAACCCCTTCTTCACTTGTTGTCCCCACTCCTCGCCTTATAACATCCCTCGGAAAATAAAAACTATTTTTACGCCTGTGTTTACTTTTTTCTGCTATACCTTGGTCTCCCACATACACACAAGTGTTCTCTTCCACCCTTCATAATCACATCGTCACCCCAGATGCATCTTCTGCCACTTTTTCACATATTCCATTTTTATAGTACTGAACTTCGTTTCTTAGTGTTTCCAATCCCATCCTTTCCCCGCCCTAACACCACATTAAACCCATATAGCATTGTAAAAGACAATGTTTAACATTTGCCCTCTTCCGTCTTATGCTTTTCTTCTGTTACTACATTTTTGTTTCTGTTTACTTTTTAACCCTTTTCCTCCCATTTCACTCCTGAATTATTTTGCATATCATATTTTAGTTAAGATTTCTCTTAAAGTGTTTATCCAAATGTTTAATAAAAATCTATATTTTCCGATTGTATCCATTCTTGTCTGTCATATGAGCTTTCCCATTGGCAGAGATGGTCAAGCCATTTTTTTACAGCTCATAATCAAGCTGGTCTTTTCCGTTGAAAAGGCAGACAGAGTTCTTTGTGGCCATTATTAAACAACTAAGAAAGGTTACCATCCATGCAAACTGGAATGTCGTTTACGAGACGATAATGTTTGAACTAATTGATAACGACGTACGGACAGGGGACGATCACAATACTTCATCCATACATACAGAAATGAAATATACAAGTACTGAAATTATAAAACAGAAATGACAATACAAGGAACATCAAAACATTTATGCCCGTGTTTTTGCTGAATATGTAATATTTTCTCTAAACGCTGTAATAACCGAAACACAAGACAGTTGCACTACCGGTCCAATGTTCACAAAACATTTCTTGGTATCGTCTGAGTTTGAGATTGAAATTTTAAAATCAAATTTTACTACAACTTCAAAATTAAATTCAAGTTGAAACTGACAATCAGTACTAAAAAGGGACTTGAAAAGAAACGGTAATAAACTTTATATTTATTTTTAACTAGTGATTTAGATACAAATGAATTTCATCTGAAATTGAGTGTTTTGTGAACATGGGGCCTGAACTAAAGCCAATAACCTATTAAAGTTGATTTTCTAAGGCATAAGCTTTCTCCAGATATTGACAGAAGATTGTTTTGACACAGTGTCTTAGATCTTGGCCTTTTAGAACAATATCGTAGGCAAAGGTCGTGTGCATTTGCTGGATGCAGGCTATATCATTCTGTATGAATTCATATACCGTTATCTGGCTAAAGATTAAGCTTTTACGAAATTGACCCCTGACCTAAGCGGTTTTACAGCCATTTGCAAAGACGCTATCCTGTAGGAACTGCCTCTAGTCATCCTGTTACTTTGACATAACTCTTGACCATAAGCACAATATACTGACCACATGAAAATGTGCTGTGAAAATGCTCGGTAGTAAGCGAAATCAAGTGGTCTACCGACGGACGGGCAAATAAACAAACGGAAGATCAATAGGAAATCAAACATTTTTGTATAAGCGTTAACGAAAATATAAAAAAAAAATCTTTTTTTTCTTCGTTTGCATAGTTGTGCATAGGTCAAACTGCGATTGAAATGCCCATTGGGTAGTGAACCTAGTTGTAGGTTATTACATGTACGATGGCATTTTCTTCTTTCTGTTCTGTCTCCAGTGACCTAGCCAATGACAATGAATACAAGCATACATTACATACTAGGATGGGCTCTGTTAAGGTACTTCTGCTCGTTCGGGTCAATTCGTTTTCTACTATGCACATTTTATTAAACCGTGGCTTTTCAAAACTTAATAATATATGTAGAAAATTCAGCAAATAAAAAGAAAGGGACGTGTGACTAATTTTTTGCTGTACTGAATTGAAAATTTTGACCTCGGACAAGTTTTCATCAAGGGAGTCTTTAAGAAAATCCCACTTTTGATGATATTTTCGCTAACAGAATTTTCCACGATGTATCCTTTCACAATCCTAAATAAACATATGGCCTACAATATGGTGTAATAAAATGTGAAAGTCAGAGTTCTTGTTTTTTGAGACTTTTGCCAATAATTAAAAAGTGCAGCACGTTTCAATATGAATTTTACGAGTTATGTGAAAATATTTAACTTGCAAATTGTTTCATATTTTAACTTTTAAAGATAATTAAGTTGGCGTTTTAATAAATTCAATAACGTCCTCCAATTAATTCATAAAATGGTGCGGGTTTCGTACCTGGATAAATAACGTTACGCCATTACTTCTGCATTTATATCTAGAAAGTCTAAATGCAGTTTTTCAAAACAAAATGCAATATTCTAATTAACTAAACAGCTCATAGCTTTTTTTTTCAAAATTTTTGCGACATACATAAAAATGAAAACAAGAGGGTCACTGACCCAAAAGCGCTCACATGTGTAAAAGACTTCAAGTGTGTTTATATAACGTGATGGTACAAGTATAGAGTTAGGTTTATTTAGATATTAAGGCTCTAAATATTATGGATTCAGAGAAGAAGATATTCAAAGTTTCTTTTATATTAGCCTACATTATATAGTATTATTATTACATATCACACACATGGGCATGGCCATTTTTGAACCGAGGGCATTAATTTGAACACTTACGGTAGACAATCAAACCCTGATATCATACGCTAAATATTTAAGGAACATTGAAGTAAAATGTTTTAAATTGTGCCTGCTGTTTCTAACAAGAACATTTTTTAAAGCTTCCAGTGTATACATATAGTAAAAGTGACAACCCTCCCTGGCGGCCATGTTTTATGACAAATCAAAATAATGTGAACATTCTTGATTGAAAGTCACACAGAGACAATTTGTGTGAATGTATTTTAAAATCGGGTCAGCAGTTTCATAAAAGAAGATTTCTTAGTTTCTACTATATACATACTGGGAAAAGAGACCATGCCCTCTTGCGGTCATGTTTTTTTTACAAATCAGAATATTTTGAACAATCTTATTAGAAGGTTACACAAGGACAATTTTTGTAATTTTTTTTTAGATTACTACATATGAGGGCAGTTAAAAATAACGTAGACTTTTTGCTAGCGTTTGTACACTATTGAAGCAACACAAGAAATATAACATCATGAATCTTTCTTCTAAATGCACTGCAAATTTGACGTGATTATGACCATACAATCATATGACCATATTTGCTATATGCATCCTCGGAAACAAGTCTTTTGCATGGACCCAGCGCACGGCGATCATATTTTGAGAACGTTAATGACGTCGTGCCTTCGTCGGAATGCTTTCATTAAATTTGCATTAATATATATATGTAAATTTATTTTATTAATTTTGACGTCAGCACTCGGTCACTCGGTCTTTATCCATGGGGTTATACATTAATGTTAACGTTGAATTAAGGATGTTCTGTTTTCTCCCTCCACCTTTGCAGTCTTTGAGCAATTCTGGACAATTTTTGAATAGTTTGTACCACTCGAAGATCATGACACAGATGACCGACCATGAATGTGGCGTTTGCTTTTCGCCAAAATGTCTAAATAACTAAACACCTGTCTGACTATCTTTCTGAGTCGATGCCGATATAACATGCATTATAACCAGTAATACTCATTTAGATTAAACGTTGTTTGCTTCCATCTCCCATGTCCGACTGACACTATTCTCTCAGTGCATCCCCCTCAGACATATTGCTGCACCTTGATTAATTTTTGGGCGAACAAGCATTAGCGATCGAATTCAAAGCATGACAGATGAAAAAGCAACTACGCAGGTTATAGCGCGTAGCTATGTTAGAAAAAAAAAACGTTATTCGCGCTTCGCCTAGCCGCAAAAATGTTTCAAAAAGTGCATAACCAAATTACATAAAGACTGCGAATTACACTCATATATTTCACATTGTTCTTTACACAATATGCGGCTTTTAACGCCAAAAGTCAACGTTATTTTTAAACAGCCCTCGTACATACAGGGAAAAGTGACTATGGCCTCTGGCGGCCATATCTTTTGAAGATCAGAATAATTCAAGCAATCTTGGTACGTCACACAAGTATTATTTATGAGAAAGTGCTTTAAAATCGGGCCTGTAGTTTCATAACGAGAAGACTTTTAATTTTCTACCATATACACATATAGGGAAAAGTGACATACCCGCTGGCGGCCATATGTTTTGACGAATCAAAATTTGAACAATCTCGGTAGGTCACACATAATCAATTTATGTAAAATCATTTTAAAACCGAACCAGCAGTTTCTCACAAGAATATTTTTAAAGTTTCCAGAATATACATACAGGGAAAAGCGACCACGCCCACTTGAGGCCATGTTTTTAGACGAAACTGAATAATTTGACAAATCTTGGAAGAAGGTTTCATAGGGCCTATTTGTATGAAATTATTTTAAAAATCCGATCAGAAGTTTGATTATTTTTTTTTAATTTTAAGCTCTGGCCGCCACTATGTGCGACCGAACGGAAGCGCTTTTGATAGAGAACTACCAAAGAAACACAGACTAGGTTTTATCAAAATACACTCAGTGCTTTTGGAGGAGATGTCTTTTAAAGAACTTTTGACGACGGACGGACTGCGCACGTAAGCGAACATGCACGACGAACACAGCGTAATCATAATAGCTCACAAAAAGCACTTTGTGCTCAGATGAGCAACAACTTAAAACCTTTTATCAAAAATATGCAAAACAAAAGTAAGATTAAAGAAACAACACCGTCTGAAAATGGTCGCATAAAATGGCTAATCAGTTACACAAATGTAGACCTATACTCAATTAATAAAAAAAAACACAAGAAAAGTATGAAAATAAATGTTTTCTTAATACAATCAACAACAGGAGGGTCATGGTGATCCTGGATCACTAAGCTTATATGAGCTACATGTTTCAAATGTCAAACTGATGCTAAATTATTAAGAAAGTAGGTCAGTAGATCACATTCATGGTAAATGAAAGTCAGTTTTAAGATCAATGTGTTAAACTGTACATGTCTCCCAAATTTAAAAGTTGTAACTTACAACAACAACAAGAAAGTAGGTCAGTAGGTCAAATTCATGGTCAATGAAAGTCAGTTTTAATATCAATGAGCTTAACTGTACATGTCACTAAATTTTCAAAGCTGTATCTTAAAAAAAAGCAAGAAAGTAGGTCAGTATGTCACATTCATGGTTACTGAAAACCAGTTTTAAAACCGGTTAGCAAAACTGCACGTCATCCAAATTTCAAGGCTGTATCATAAAAAAAAAAAGAAAGTAGGTCAGTAGGCTACATTCATGGTCAATGAAAGTCAGTTTTAAGATCGGTGTGCTAAACTGTACATGTCCTCCAAATTTCAAGGCTGTATCTGAAAAAGCAAGGAAGTAGGTCAGTAGGTCATATTCATGGTCAATGAGAGTCAGATTTAAGATCGGTGTGTAAAACTGTACATGTCATCCAAATTTCAAGACTGTAAATTAAAAACAAGAAGATTTCAGTTTTTCCCTATATTTGTATATATAAACCATGTGACTCCCGGAGCGGGGACATATTTAACGCTACGGGATAATTTGAACAGTCTTAGTAGAGTACCACTAGAATGATGTTACATACAAAATTTCAAAGCCATAGCTACTGTGGTTTTGTACAAGAACATTTTCAAAAGTTTTCCCAATATAAATCTATATAAACCATGTGACCCCCAGGGCGGGGCCATATTTGACTCTAGGGAAATAATTTGAACAATCTTGGTGGCGGACCACTAGATGATGCTACATACAAAATATTAAAGCCCTAGGCAATGTGGTTTTGGACAAGAAGATTTTCCAAGTTTTCCCTATATAAGTCTATATAAACCATGTGACCCCCGGGGTGGGGCCATATTTGACCCTAGGGAAATAATTTAAACAATCTTGGTGGAGGACCACTAGATGATGCTACATACCAAATATCAAAGCCCTAGCTACTGTGGTTTTAGACAAGAAAATTTTCAAAGTTTTTCCCTATATAAATCTATGTAAACCATGTGACCCCACTCCCCCCGCACCCCCGCGCAGGGCGGGGCCATATTTGACCCTAGGGGGATAATTTGAACAACTTTGGTAGAGGACTATTAGATAATGCCACACGCCGTATATCAAAGCCCTAGCTACTTTTGTTTTAGACAAGAAGATTTTTAAAGTTTTTCTTTTCGGTGGCCATGGGAACCAGAGTTCTGTATGGAATTCATTTCTTTGACTATTTTTTAAATGAAGATCATGCAAGGAACATTCCTGTGAAGTTTCATTAAAATTGAACAGGTGGTTTAGGCTGGAAGGTGTTGACGGACGCCGGACAATCACTGACCACAAAAGCTCATCCTTGAGCACTTCGTGCTAAGGCGAGCTAACAAGCAATTAAACCAAAGAGTTAACGTAAGAGTCACGGTTACTGCACATGTAATATCAGTCGGCGTTTACGATAAATGCATCAATCAAATAAGGTAGTGGATCCATAATGACACTGGATTTTACGTTCTCTGGATTGACAGTGCGGCATTCTTCGGACGTGAATTAGCTGAATGCGCATATAAAGTTCCCTAAAATCCAGGGAATGCCAAAATCGCATGTGGGGAATGCACTATTTGCCTATTTTCGTAAAGGCCCACCATGCTAAAATCTTAGAATGCCTTTGTTTAAAATGTTGCTGCCACATTTTTCGATATGAACATAAAATATATTAATTTCTTCTTTAACCATGTTTCCAATAATTGTTTTCCTCCAATATTATCAAAGGTTTAAATATTGATAAACAAAAGAAAGTTTTAACAAATCTATTGTTTTTGATTACCTCCCTTTAACTGTAACTGTTCATTTTCAGTATTAAAGTAGCAGTTTTCTAACCGTGCAATTATGTTTAAAACCTATATAATATAGATCTAGCTGTTTTAATTGTTTTAACATAAAATTTAAAGCCTTATGGAACTTTTAAAGAGGCTTTTAAAATAATGAACGAAGTCTAAATTTTACATTAGCAAATAGTTTACAGCCAAAAGTAGCTTTCGTTACACTGCACTTAGGTACAATTTGTAACATCTCTATAAACTAGACATTTTCCTTGTGAACAAACTGTACATGAAAATTGAACTTGAAAAACTAAACCACGTGTTTTGAAAAACAGAAATGCCTTAATAATCTAAAAGTTAACTCTGAATAAAATGTGGCCAGACCATTCCGGCAAAATCAATATTTATAATGGAAAGGGACTAGTCTGAATACTGATGTTTCGACCTAAAAATGTATTCGTTAGTTTGTAAATAAATTTTGCAAGTATTAATTCACAATTTTTTTTTATCTACGATGCAGCAGTCAAACTTCATGTAAAAATATAATAATCATGCTGTATTTAACAGCTTTTGTTTTAAATATAGATTAATGATATTAATTTAAATATTAATTAACGACTTCTCTCTTTTTCATAAACACTACTTTCTATTTTAAAAAGTTTAATTCTACAATGATCATCTCCAGACAAGCTCCTTTCAATTAAAATATTATCTCAACAGTCAGTAAACCACCAGTACTACCACCACAGCTGCCACAGCGACAATCATCTCCATTCCTGATGTCTTTCTTGAACCTAAAACATTTAATAACATCTGTACAGGCTTCATTTTATACCCTGTTCATTCCCAGATATGTATAATTACTTTACCTAAAATGTATAAAACTTTCACTTAAGCGAAATACCTACATTACAGAATACATTTTTTGATCATGTTGATGAAAGTAATGCCTTGATTTAACCATATTTTATCGCTCATATATACATGCAAGTAGATACATAGAATTACAAAAATACAAAAGCAAATGGGTTGGGCAACACGTTCTAACAACATTACATTAAGCCCTTCCTAGTAATGCATTGACGTTTAAAATTCTTTCGGGGATGATGATTAAGGGCATTTCTTATTTCAATAATGTGAATGTCTTATTTTATACCATAACACAAGCCTACCTGCTGTAGGTTTTACAGGACCACGCCTCAGCTTCGGTCGGGTGACCCCTGGCGTTGTCATTGGTGTGGTTGTTGCTCCTGGGCAGTCTATTTGTTCGTCACCGGTAAGTACTGGTTCTACTCCTGTAAACACATTGTTTATTTCTAAGACACATTTACATACGTACAGGTACGCAGAACGAGAAACGATATATGTTTATTAAGATTACTACTACTATACTTAATTGTAATGCTAAGTAAAAAATAAACAGAACACTTACAAATACAATCCTCTAATTCATTATAACTCTAGGTCAAGGACATTTTAAGACACATGGGAAACAAACTTTTATGCACTGAAAGTACATTTCTGACTGAGTCAAGTGCCATAACTCTTGACTTTCAGACTGAAACTTAAAAAATCATAGGTGCATAAATCCGCATAATGAAGGATATCCCTACATGCTTTCATGTCACTAGGTGATTTTTTAAGAAATATGGAACACAAACTTTGTAGAATTTTACTTGTATTTTAACTAAGTCAAGGATCACAACTTTGGTCTTGATGTGTGAAATCTCTAACAGGACACAAGGTGCGCAACATTACATGGCGCTGCTTTTAAGGTTTAATGTTCTTTGCTTTTTTTGGATATATGTGACACAAACTTGTATGCCTTTTGTTTGACAAACATGGCTATATGGCTATAACTCTTGTCTTACCAACTGAAATCCCAAATACAGTTCCAGCTGCACAATTTCACATGCTGAATAATATTCCTATAATGTTTCATGACCCTAGGTCATTTTAAGATACATATGACGTAAACTTATATGCCCTTAAAATTAAATGTACACTTTTGTCAAGGGCAATAACTCTGGTCTGGCTAAGTGTTATCTCTAACAAAACCAAAGGTGCGCAACTTTAAGAGCTGAATAATACTCCTGAAAGGTTTTATAATCCTAGGTCAATACTTTTTAGACACATGTGACACAAACTTTTAGGCCCTTTTTATGCACAATTTTTGGTCTAAGCAAAGGCCATAACTCTGGTAGTTAAACACAAGGTGTATCGCATCACATGCTTAATAATCCTAAACGGTTTTATGACTAGGTCAAATACTTTTTGAGAAAGGTGCGACACAAATTCGGACGGTCGTATTGAAAGACAAGCGCAACTTTTGAGTGCACGCTCCCATAAAGAGATTAGGAGGGAGGCTCATAAATCACAATTTCTGGGCTATATTGATGGTACCTCGTATAATGTACATGACATATTTTATCCAGTCCCTTTCATTATTACATTCATAACTCGCTCCACTCACGTGCTATGACTCCCTTATAAAATAAGGCGAAATATGCATTACTGTACCAATGAATACATGTAAAAGAAAAAGCATTGTCGTACGAACCTAAATACTCAACCTGGAATGACTCGTAGTCGAGTTCAATATCCGGTAAGCCATCTCCTGTGTCCACTATTGTCCCGCATGTAACAAACGCCTTTGCTTGGATCAGCACGTCATGGAGGTTCGGGGTGGTAGACAGTATCTCCATTTTTGAACCAAGAAATCCTGTATGTTTTATGGTACAAAAATATTAAAACCTTAACTGTAACGATCAAGTTAGTTGCCTCCTCTTGTGGTGTTGCTGTATTATTTGTGCTGGTCAAAATCGAGTGTTTAGTGCAATACTATTGTATCATGTTCTTTATTTATATACAGTTACAATAGTCTTGCGCGAAGCCCTCGAAATGTTAACATCCTATTTTCTTTTGAGCTTTATGTTGCACTAAACTTCAACTTTTGAAAGAAGCAGGCTGCGGCAGTCACATATATTAGAAAATGGATTTAAAAAGCTGGTTTTGTAGTGTGGGTTATATAGAATTATATAGTGGCTGCATTTAGTGGTGTCCATTGAGCCTATTGAGAGATTATTTGATCTTGTCTTGTCCATGAGTATGTATGTCTGTCCGTTTGTCTCTACAGTTTGTCCTGTCTACTCCTGTTTAATTAATGTGTGAATCTGCTGGCGGAGTATCAACCAAAATTTTCCCAGTAAAATTTGCATATCTTTGGCATTTTCTGGTTGAAATATGCTTAGGTGGTTATTGCAATTTCAAGGCTCGTTTTGTTGTTGCTAATTTATTTTCGACTTGTATAATCAATAAAGAGAGGTAGAATAATTACAAAATATCATTATTAGCGTCGCACCGCAACAGTTAGGTCATACGGCGAATTTCCAACATTGATGGTGGATGAAGACTGTAGGTGCCCTCCGTGAATTATTTCATCACGAGCGGGAACCTGGGTAGAACCATCGACCTTCCGTAAGCCAGCTGTATGACTTCCTCTCTTGAAGAATTCAGCGCCACAAGTGAGGCTCGAACCCACATCGATGAGGGGCTACAAAATATTAGAATTACTATTGGGAAACGATATCTAGATAGCTGAACTATAAATAAATTTTCAGCATAAATAAAAGAAAACAAGAACCTGCAGGGAAATCTACAAAACGAAGGGAACATACATTTTGTTCAAAACCCGTTTCTGTCAACAATATTTTAGCCTTTTTAAAACAGACAAATATCTACTATGAGTATGAGCATGAACTTGCTTTATTCAAATCCTTGCGATATTATAATGTTGGCTTCTTACAATGTTTTTAGAGATATGTTTCAATTTATGTTTCAAGTCTTCTTCTTTGCGATTTATGATATTTTTGTGTCAAATCTTGGCAGAATCAAGTGACTCACTCACATTTTTATTTTTTGGGACAAAGGTAATTTTGGCAGCATTTCCCTGTTGAACGATTTGTTTGTTTTGGGTTTAACGCCGTTTATCAACAGTATTTCAGTCATATAACGGCGGGCAGTTAACCTAACCAGTGTTCCTGGATTCTGTACCAGTACAAACCTGTTCTCCGCAAGTAACTGCCAACTTCCCCACATGTATCAGAGGTGGAGGACGAATGATTTCAGACACAATGTCGTTTATCAAATAGTCACGGAGAACATATGCCCCGCCCGAGGATCGAACTCGCGACCCCGCGATCCGTAGACCAACGTTTTTACATACCAAAATTTATGACAAGAGGGATGATTTTAATTTTAGTCTTGTAAATTTTCCCCATTTGGATGGGGATGTACCTCAGGCTACATTTTATGGGGTATATATTTCTCAATTAATTCGGTTTGCCAGAGCGTGCAGTCTTGTCAAGCATTTCAATGAACGTAATCAATATATTACAAGTAAACTTCTTCAGCAAGGCTACCGTTATTACAAATTGCGTAAATATTTTACTAAATTTTATTATCGTAATTCTGATTTAGTTTTAAAAATTCAATAGTAATTTAAAGACACTTCTGCGAGAAGGTATTTCTAAACCCGTTTTTTATGGGGATGTGGTTTACAAACTTCGTAAGATCTTGGGTCATGGTAATTTTCCAAATGTATTTGAAAAGATTATCAAACGTTTTATTAAAAGAGGTTACGACCCAACTGTTTTGAGACATACCGCATGTTTAGTGTTCAACCCGTTTACAGTTGGACACTACGCTTCCCTCTTTGATTGCGTCTGACGGAAGATGGGGAGGACTCTATGATGAGCAGTTTTTAAATCCTACCAGGACTGAACTGTTTTGATATTTGTCTTCTGGCCTGTTTCGTCGGGCCATTAAGGGTGTTTCTCTTGTTGCTCTGTCTTCTGAAAAGGCATTGAGTACATACGTTTTTGGTTCTTAAGGTTTGCTTTTTATATATTTATACACGAGCATTTTTGTGTTTTACATGCCATGCCTTTTTGTTTCCATTACGTGTGTTAGAGATTCACCTGGAGGGGATTACTTTTATTTACACTGTCCCATGTCTTTGGAACATGGTGGGGGTAAGAGTGAGGTTGGGTGCGCACCATAAACCGGTTTAAGCTCCCCAGTGGTGTTTTTGCCACTGACCGTTCCAAGGCGGTGCCCCACTGTGTTCCTTTGTTTGTTCGTTTTGTCCTTGTGTGTTGACTGTGTGCGCGCGTGTGTTTATGCTTATTGTTCGTCTTGTCCTTATGTGTTGGCTTTGAGTGTGTGTGTGTGTGTTGTTCGTTTTGTCCTGATGTGTAAGCTTTGATTGTGTGTGTGTGTGTGTGTGTGGTGCACGCGTTTGCGTGCTGTGGGGTTCGTTTTGAGGAGGCTGCGCTTTTGGTGCGTGGCATTCCCTGTTTGATATTTTTCTTTGTTTCAATGTCATTGTATCAGCATACTCAATACCCAAGTAAATTAGTCTCCTGTGAGGGGCTTACATATGGGGCATACATGTTAAACATTCATATTGTGTTGTTTAGATATGGTTGCACACTATTTCCTGTACAATAAACAAAACACGACATGTCTTTGTAAAATGGCTGAATGTTGAATATCAACTCCCCATTTTTAGTAAAATGGACCGGTGTTAGAATTAGTGTTTTTACAAAAAGCAATTTCCAGGTATAGTGTATTAAACGTTTAGCTATGAGGGTCCAGCGAAAAGGTCTGTCACTAATGAGCTTCCGTAGTTTTATCCCAGGTATTTTTAAAACCCTTTATTGCACTTGAATAGTGTGTCCAATAGCTAACAATATCGTTTTTTAGACCACGATAATCCGTAAATAGCCAATCGCAAAGCAGTCTTATACCAGTCATTTACAACAGTAGCGTTAGTAGCGTTATATATATATATATATATATATATCAAGGGAAACAGGGTAACAAAAAAAAACGCGTGGATTTCGTGTCAGTTTACCAATACAACAATATAGGCTAACGGGTTAAATGACCTTCAATAATGTCGCCAGTTGTCTGTGAGTACTGAAAACATATGACCTGGATGTAAAATCAATTGAAAAGCTAGAAAATGATTCCAAGCTATTGGATATCAGTAAAAGGCTTCACATGACCAAATTACAAAACTGGAATAATGTATACATTTAAATTCCAATTGCCCAAACAACAATAAATAACAAGAAACTCCATCCTATGACCACCGGCACCAGACCAGAAAGAAAATGCCTCTGTACCCCTAGGTATCATATAAGAACCATGGTCATGAACGGGAAAATACACTTACCCATTTCAATCGCACATTTCTCAATTTAAACGTGCAGCTCAATAAATGTGTACTATGGACATTGAACAAGTGATAATTTATCTTCCATTGTGTACCGGTCACACTTCTTCAGTATTTCTTATCTTAGAGAAACTGTGCGTAGTTTATAGTTTCATCAACGTTACAGAAAAAACTTTGATGAACTTCCCTGTTGAAGTTCCGGTCTATATTACAAAACATGTCTGATTGGTTGATGTGAAAATGTAGGTCAGTCGTCATATAACTACACGTGTTTGCTAATATGTGTATATGCAGCATAAATGTGCAATGTGAATAAAATAAACAAAACAGATGTATACCAATGTATTATTTCAAATTCAAAATCATTTCTAAGATGAATTTCATTCATCATTTTGATTTTTTTATTTGTATAACTGTGAATATTTTGCATTCTGTTTTGTTTGTTTACATTCCGCCTAACATGTGCACATCGCTGTGACCTCTAGACCGGATATTCATTAGGGAAGTTCACGCAAGTTTTTTCTGTAACGTTGACGAAAGCCTAAAATATTCGAAGTATCTCTGCAATATGAAATATTAAGACAATGTGACTGGTGCACGATGGAAGATAAATTACCGCTTGTTCAATATGCTAGGTACCCATTCATCGAACTGCGCGTTTTATGTAAGAAATGTGTGCTTGAAATAGGTCAGTGCATTTTCTTGTTCATGACCATGGTTCTTATATGATACCTATGGGTAAGGTATAACACGTACAGAGGTATTTTCTTTCTGGTCTGGTGCCAGTGCCTATGACTACGTGTATTATAGAAAAAACTCGGTAAACATGTAATTTACACATTCACAGAAACGATTCCAACAGTTGTACTTTTTTAGTCTCCCTTGTTATAAAATAGACATTCAGCGCCCTCTGTTGTAGTAGACTTGTTAGTCTAACACCAGATCTTACTATTACAAATATGTAACAATTTATTTAGTTTACGGTTTGGGGTTTAACGTCTCACCGACACAATTATCAGTCATATGGCGACTTTCAAGCTTTGATGGTTGAGGAAGACCTAAGGTGCCCCTACGTATATTATTTCATCACGAGCGGACAACTGGGTAAAACAACCGGCCTCCCGTAAGCAAGCTGGATGGTTGCCTCACATGAATAGTTTTACTCCTCGAGTGAGGCTTGAACCAAAAGCGATGAGGGGCAAGTGCTTTGAAGTCAGCGACCTTAACCACTCGGCCACGGAGGCCCCTCTACCCCCCCCCCCCCGCCCCCAACCCCACGCCTCCCTTAACAAAATAGAACAACTATAATTATTATATACCGGTATTACAAAAAAGCATGTGTTCGTATTCCTACGAGAGTCTACGCATTAACTTGTTAACTATATCATAATAAATATATAAATAAACATTGCAGTGGTAACTGTTTGATGGCTTCAGAGTTCAAGAACAAAAAAAAAACAAAAACAAAAAAAAAACAAGAGGGCCATGACGGCCCTATATCGCTCACCTGAGTACCATTGCTCTTAAAGATAAGATCAAATTTTGGCATAGATCACATAGGCATACACTTTAAAAATAATCAGGATAAATATGTTCTTGTAACAGTTCCTTTTGACCTATGGGTCACATACAAGATATAGCCAATTGCCATACCAAGTTTGAGGGTCCTTGGCTCAAATACTGCATTTTTGTACTAGCATGACTACTCCTTACCCTGGAAGACTTAAATAAAATTTAAACCAATCTCATTAGATGCTGCTGAGGTATATTCATTTACATAAAATAAAGGGAGGTAATTTGTCATAAAATCAGTCAAAAGTTATCTACCCGGATTGTCTGAGTCCATCTGATGGCATAAATGACATTTCAAATCAGTATCTTCATTGGTTACTGAGATACACCCATTTTAGTCTGAAACAAAGGGAGGTAATTTGACATAAAATCAGTCCATAGTTGTCTACCCTGATTGTCTCAGTCTAACTAATGACAATAATGAAATTTCAAATGAGTCCTATAAATACTTACTGAGATAAATCCATTTTTAATAAAATCAAGGGAGGTAATCATGCATCAGTATATGCATGCGGACGATACAGAGTACAAGCCTTTACAATAATATATTAGAAAAGCAAGTAAAAGTAGAAATTTCTTACCATGGAAGACATCAATAATGTTTCAAACCAATCTCATTAGAAGCTGCTAGGTATCTTCATTTACATAAAAAAATAAAGGGAGGTAATTTGTAAAAAAATCAGTCAATATGTATCTTCACTAATTGTCCAAGTCCATCTGATGACATAAATGAAATTTCAGATCAGAATCTTCATTAGTTACGGAGATATACCAATTTTAATTTGAAATAAAGGAAGGTAATTTGACATAAAACAGTCCATAGTTATCTACACTGATTGTCCAAGTCCAACTAATGACAATAATGAAAATTTCAAATAAGTCCTATAAGTACTTACTGATATAAATCCATTTTGATTAAAATCAGGGGAGGTAATCAGATATAAAATAACTCCAGAACCTATGATTGGATCTGACAGATTCATCATTGAATCCAAGATTTATTGTTGTTGAAGATATTTTGCAAGTTTGTATCAAATCAAATCATAAATGAAGTCTATATATGGCTGCAAAAGCCAAAATAGCAAATTTTAGACCTTTAAGGGGCCATAACTCAGGAACCCATGATGGGATCTGGCCAGTTTTCGAAAGGAACCGAGATATTATGCCAATACAAGTTGCGTGCACGTTTTATTAAAGTAGATTGCAAAATGTTGTCTCTATCATGTTCACAAGCAAAATATAGTAAATTTTGGCCCTTTAAGGGGCCATAACTCTGGAACCCATGATGGGATCTGGCCAGTTTTCGAAAGTAATCGAGATATTATGCCAATACAAGTTGTGTGCAAGTTTTATTAAAGTTGATCGCAAACTTTTGTCTCTATTGTGTTCACAAGCCAAAAATAGCAAAGTCTGGCCCTTTAAGAGACCATAACTCTGGAACCCGTGACGAGATCTAGCCAGTTTTCGAAAGGATCCGAGATATTATGCCCATACAAGTTGAGTGCAAGTTTGATTTAAATCAATTACAAAATGTGGTCTCTATCGTGTTCACAAGGAAATTGTGGACGGACGGACGACGGGTGATCACAAAAGCTCACCCTGTCACTACGTGAGCTAAAAACAAGAGCCGTCACAGGAGACAGCGCACTCGACTATTACGATGCTGGATAGTGAAATTGGGCACATCTGACAAAGCTGGAGCTGTCACTGGAGTGTTTAATGACTCCAACATGGATGAAATATTGGATAATAGCTTGAGTCTGTGTCAAAAGTATAAAGTAATAAGAGAGATAAGGATCAAATATATCAAAACTATTAAATATCAAGTATGATTTTTAGGAAAAAGGGGGCATAATTCATGAAATATTGGTACAAGAGTGATGCACCTTGTGTCATGTTGAATCAAATCCATTTTGTAATAACTGAGGTACAGTGAAAATGCATTAAAATTAACCTTTAATTCTAGGTAAAAGGGGCATAGTTCATGAAAAATTGGTGCCAGAGTTAAAAGTGTGTGTGTTTGGATTTAACGTCCTTTTTAACAATTTTTCAGTCCTATAAACGACGGTGTCTACTTGTAGCAGTGAGCACAATGCCCACCTTTATAGTGCTGCTTCACTGGAATATCACGCCGTAGACACGTGACATGATACCCCACCCAGTCACATTATACTGACACCGGGCTGACCAGTCCTAGCACTACCCTCTTAATGCTGAACGCCAAGCGAGGAAGCTACTAGTATCATTTTTACGTCTTTGGTATGACGCGGCCGGGGATTGGACCCACGACCTCCCGCACTCGAAGCGGACGCTCTACCACTAGGCTACCAGCTTGTGTCATATGATGTGTGTTATAAGGTGGGACAACTATTTTAAGTTTGAATCAAATCCATTCAGTAAAAATTAAGTTAGAGTGGAAGTGCATCAACACTTTAACCTGAAATTCTAAAAAAAAAAAGAGGAGATAAATCATGAAATATTGGTGCAAGAGTTATGGCCCTTGTGTCATATGATGTGGGTGATAAGGTGGAACAACTGTTTTAAGTTTGAATCAAATCCATTTAGTAATAACTAAGATAGAGTGAAAGTGCATCAAAACTTTAACCTGGAATTCTAAGTAAAAAGAGGAGATAATTCATGAAATACTGGTGCAAGAGTTATGGCCCTTGTGTCATATGTGAGTGATGATGTTGAACAACTATTTTAAGTTTGACTCAAATCCATTTAGTAATAAATAAGATGAAGTGAAAGTGCACCAAAACTTTAACCTGAAATTCTAAGTTAAAAGGGGGGATAATTCTTGAAATATTGGTGCCAACGTTATGGACATTGTATCATATGATGTGAGTGGAACCACAATAATACATATACAAATTTCGGCTTAGTCGATTTTTGATAACCACCACAGATTTCACACTCCGCCGAAAGAAAATAGTTCTCAAATGGCAGCACATAGAACAACTGATATTACCACGCTTCACTGCGCGCTTTAATTGAATGCAGAGGATTAGTGTAATATATACTCGAGCAGACGATTTGACCACTGACCAATAAACTAAGCTCGCTTTATATACTAGTGTTCTTATCGCTGAATGACGGATTTTTCATTGAAGATTTTACATCAATGGAATTCACAGCTGTACTAAAAAAACAGAATTTAGGGGAAGTAAATACTCGGAAATTTGTTATTTTTAATCACCACAAAGAAGTGAAATAGAATTATAGAACTTTGATATTGCTTTTGATGATCAAAAGAAGTAAAAGACTTTTCCAATAATTTATGATATTTGGAAATTTATTGAGAAAGGACTTTATTATATTGCCGAATAGAATATTACTTAGCTCTCGGTAAATCTGTAAAAGTTATTACTATTTTAGAGCAAAAACAAAAGAGTTCATGCTCAAATGATTTGGCTGTTACAGTCTATTTTAATTTGCAAAACGGTAATCAGTTATATGACATTGTGTATTTCTTAAATGTCTGATCGTCCCTGCTATAATTAGTGACCTTAAAAATATGTTCCAGTTCTGTTCCCTATGTTATTACAGTTTGATGTATATTTGCCCAATAGTTATAACAAAGTGTATGATTGTTTTGTAATTGTGTGTATGTGTCTACATGCACATCTGTGCAGTCTGATCATGATAGTCTGCATTGTTCATATTTAGTCATTAAATTCACAATGAACATAGAAATTTGGCAATGAAATGGTTACACTGTTGTAAAAAAAAAGAAAGAAAAAGACATTTACTAGTTTCACAGTCCCAACAGAAAAGGGACATAGCTGATCTCGGACCTGACAGAATCAATACATTTCAAGACAATCCGTCCTCCAGTATTTACAATGCTTTGATTAACAATACACTCAGTCAAACCGAGTCTGCTATTATTCTGCTTGGTTGCATTCTTTGCTTCCAAAGGATCTTCTTTTATACAGATTTTATGTATATCATGTAGTGATACAATGTGCAAACACATGAATTGCCGCCCGTTTGAAATTGGAATGCATGAAAATTTCGGGTAATACAACTAGCCGATACATTGAATTAAGAAAGGCTCATGATAATAATTTAATGATTATATTTCAGAAGAAAATATATTCATTTTTTTTCATTCATTCATTCGCCTCGGACAGTATTGGTGTTCATCCTAGCGAAACGGCTTCTTAAGTCTGTAATGAACACTTTTGAAGAAAAACGATTAAGTTTCGTGCAAACTGCTTTTCAAATGACCTTGTTATTTCAAACTAAAATACGTGCAGTCATATACACTGACCAATTTATTTGTCATATTGTAAAATGGATAAAAAGATTGAAATTCGTAGCTATATTAAATACCGCATTAGGCATGATATAGATTCAAAGCAGATATTTGATGAATTGTGTGGTATGTATGGACCTCGGGCCATTAAAATGCGCAGTTTTTGGTTGGTGAAAGCTTGAATATGCCTTAAACCTCTGTTACCAAGGCAAACATCGCTGCTGTAAAAGCTGTGGTCGAACAGGATGAGGAATTGTCGGTGGAAGATAAAGCCAGTTTTACTGGCATATCAGCAGGCAGTGTGTAAACAATTCTGAATACGCGTTTGAACTGAGAAAAGTTTGCACTAGATGGGTACCTTATTTGCTCACTGAGGAGCAAAAAACGCCTTAAATGTGCCCGGGAAATTTTGAAAACATACAAAGGCTGTGATAGACGTTATTTCTAATAGCAGGTGACAAAACTTGAGTGCACATGTTTGAGCCACAGAGAAAGGCTGATAATATGCAGTGGAAGCGAAAAGATCGAAAACCCTCTGTATTGTCAAGAGAACCGTAAGTTCGAAAAAGAGGTCGTACGCAATTTTCTTTAATTCTAGTGGGCCAGTCGTGCAAGTGTCATACATTCGCTGAAGGATTCTGCAAGAACTCTGTGCTGAAGAAAGTGAAGTTTTACAATAAGGAACGTCCAAGCAAAAGATGGCCAGGAGGCCAACTATACACGACAACGCCTCCTCTCACAAGTGCGAGGTTGTTGAAATAGAAAGTGGAAACTCCATTGTCCTTTTTGCTTCTGAAAAGGCGGAAATTGTAAGCCATCCGCCTTATTCACCTGACTCAAGTCCATGTGACTTCTTTTAATTCCAAGGTTTAAGAAAATGCTTTCTGGAAGTATAGAAGTTCTCTTGGCAGCGAAATTTATTAATGTCTCAAGTATATACCAAAAGAAGACTATCTACTTTTCGCGATTGGGTAAAACGGTTACAACAAATTGTTTTGGTAATGTGGGTTTGTAATAAAATAATTCGATAAAACGTAGCAAGAAATCAGAACCCAATGACGAACATTTTGCAGGACTCTCGTATAATTTAAAAATGTTCCACTGGAGTAGGAAAAATATAAAGAACTATGTTTGTAGCTATAAGAGCATTGCAACCCCTTTACTTACCATTGTCGTTCGAAAAGATTTCGACGTGTTGAATGTCGTTTGCCGATATATCAATGTAAACTGGAGTCCACTGTCGTATTCCTTGCAGGATTTCCTCTTCGGTGGCCACACCGCTAACAAGACCATACGGCAGCAAGTAGGCATATGTTACTTCAAAAAGAAAAAAAGCAACCAAATAACACATATATTTACATATATTCAGTTTATTTAAGGCACCGCGCTTCCAGATTTATGCAGTTGCAAGAAGGCACTTTTCAGTCAGTAAAGTTCAGTGAACACCCTTTTGAATAAGTGGGGCCGCCCAAATAAGAAATAAGAGCCAGTCCATTTAGAAATTTAGCATGGTAAAGGTTAACATTTATAACAACTAAAAACATTCTGCCCGCTTAGCACAGTAGGGAGAGCGTTGGTCTACGAATCGCAGGGTTGCGAGTTCGATCCCAAGGCGGGGCATATGATCTCCGTGACGATTTGATAAAAGACAATGTGTCTGAAATCATAACTGTCCGTCGTTACATGACTGAAATAATGTTGAAAAACGGCATTTAACCGAAAACAAACAAACAAGTAAGAACTGATAACAATGTAAATCGTACGGACACTCGAAGCCTACTTAGTTATACAGATCACACATAATAGGAAATACGACCATAAATCCCATTTTCCCTCTTCTGTGTATGTTTTTCATTATAATCAAGCGTGAAAGGGGTTTAAAAATATATCTTTATTTGAAAGTACTTTTAAGAATGGAATTCTGAAACCCCCGTAGTTCTACTGCATTTTGACTCGCAGGATCAGCTGATGTCTTGGGTACTGTAATTTAAAATTCTTACGACTAGAAACGATGCAAGAGAAATTAAAGGAATTTAAAGATGGGAGCTAATCTTATTTATACTACCATGTAGTATGGTTAAACAGTGAGGGTTGGTACGAAATTAACCGATTTAAAATCCTGCAATGACAATTCTAAAGCGGTGCCCCCGTTGTGTTCCGAAAATGGCTGTTAAGAAATCAACAGCCACAAATAAAAAAATATCACCATTCCAATTACTACATCTGTTAGTTCAATATGATATATGGACAAGCACTTTACACCAGATATACCAGATAAGTGAAATAGGTTTGATAGAATCAGTCATTTGTGACTGAGAGAAGGACGAATGGAGAAAACAAAAAAAACATGTTGCTTGAAGATTTTGCTTTTGCTTTTTGTTGCGTTTAACGACCCAATCCAAGGTCATATATGGCGACCTTCCTGCTTTGATGGTGGAGGAATACCCCAGCTGTAACTTCGGGCATTAATTCGTCACGAGCGGGTACTGGGTAGAACCTTCGTCGTCGTCTGTCCGTCAGTCGTCAACAATTTGACTGTTAACACTCTAGAGGTCACAATTTTGGCCCAATCTTATTGAAATTTTGTTAGAATGTTACCCTCAATAAAATATTGGATGAGTTCGATATTGGGTCATCTGGGGTCAAAGACTAGGTCAACAGGTCAAATCAAAGGAAAAGCTTGTTAACACTCTAGAGGTCATAATTTCGACCCAATCTTAATGAAACTTAGTCAGAGTGTTACCCTCAATATGACCTCAAGGGTGGGGGCGCGGTCATGGCTGTTTGTTACAATAAGGCTATAAATATTATCATTGTTCATTTATGATATTGTTGTAATAACTATTATTTTTTATTATTATGTACAACGCCATTGAATATATCATTTATAAAAAAAAGGCGTTTAATCAAATTGTTCAGTTTCAGTTTTGTGATTGCATATGTCATGTTTTGTTACTTTCCTACATATCTGCGATGTGTCACATGTTTAATTATAAAGCGCCTTTGAACGTATATTCCATATGAAAAGGGCGCTCAACAAATCTGGTATAATAATAATAATAATAATATAATCTTTGAAGAGTTTGATATTGGGTCATCTTGGGTCAAAAACTAGGTCATCAGGTCAAATCAAAGGAAAAGCTTGTTAACACTCTAGTAGTCACAATTTTGGCCAAATCTTAATGAAACCTGGTCAGAATGTAACCCTAAATAAAATCTTAAATAAGTTCGATATTGGGTCATCTGGGGTCTAAGACTAGGTCACCAGGTAAAATCAAAAGAAAAGCTTGTAAACACTCTAGAGGTCACACTTTTGACCTAAACTTAATAAAACT
Organism: Mercenaria mercenaria; assembly: GCF_021730395.1. Lineage (NCBI taxonomy): Eukaryota > Metazoa > Mollusca > Bivalvia > Venerida > Veneridae > Mercenaria > Mercenaria mercenaria. The sequence goes on along the minus strand of NC_069366.1, from coordinate 25,524,711 downwards.
TTGTCAGAATGTTACTCTAAATAAAATCTTGGACGAGTTCAATATTGGGTTATCTGGGGAAAGAAACTAGGTCACAAGGTCAAATCAAAGGAAAAGCTTGTTAACACTCTAAAAGTCACAATTTTGGCCCAATTTTAATGAAACTTGGTCAGAATGTTACCCTTAATGAAATCTTAAACATGTTCGATACTGGGTCATCTAGGGTAAAAAACTAGGTTACCAGGTAAAATCAAAGGAAAAGATTGTAAACACTCTAGAGGTCACAATTTTGGTCCAATCTGAATGAAACTTGGTCAGAATGTTACTCTAAATAAAATCTTGGAAGAATTCAATAGTGGGTCATCTGGGGTCAAAAATTAGGTCAAGAGGTCAAATCAAAGGAAAAGCTTGTTAACATTCTAGAGGTCACAATTTTGGCCCATTCTTAATGAAACTTGGTCAGAATGTTACCCTAAATAAAATCTTGAACGGGGTCGATATTGGTTCAGATGGGCTTAAAAACTAGATCAAATCAAAGGAAAACATTGTTAACACTCTAGAGGCCACATTTATGACTGTATCTTCATGAAACTTAGTCAGAATGTTAATCTTGATGATCCTTAGGTCAAGTTCGAATCTGGGTCATGTGGGGTCAAAAACTAGACACTTGGTCAAATCAAAGGAAAAGCTAGTTAACCACTAGAGCCCATATTTATGACCATATCTTAATGAAACGTGGTCAGAATGTTAATCTTGATGATCAGGTCAATGGGTCAGATGAGAGATACAGGGCCTTCACGGTCCTCTTGTTTTATATTATCGTGATTCAAGTGTCATGAAAGAAAAACAACTGTATTTTTAAGTTATAGCATAATCTACAAGTTTGTCTTATGTTTTGTTTAAATATTTGTTACTCTTACAACCATATTAATTGCCACAGCAACAAAATGAAAAAAATAAGAGCATAATTTTGATATTGTCATCTGCTTTCATGAAAATATTTCTGGTACTCCTTAAGATACCGCCGTTACTAATTATGCCCCCCCCCACCCCCCACCACTCGAAGGAGGGGTATATTGTTTTGCAGTGACCAGGAACAGTAAAACGGTTTCTGGATGATAACTCAAGAATGCTTGGGCCTAGGATCAGGAAAATTGATGGAAAGGTTGTTCAGGACCAGCAAATGACCCCTATTGAATTGGCGGTCAGTAGGCCAAAGTTCAAGGTTATAGTGACCCGGAACAGTTAAACCATTTCTGGAAAATTACTTCGTAACGCTTGAGTCTAGGATCATGAAACTTTATAGGGACGTTTGTCATGACCAGTAGATGAACCCTATAGATTTTGAGATCAGTAGACCAAAGGTCAAGGTCACATTGACCCGGAAGAGTTTAACCCTTTCCGGACGATAACATGAGAACGCTTGGGCCTAGGATGACGAAACTTAATAGGGAGGTCGATTATGACCAGCAGATGACCGCTGTTGAATTTGAGGACAATAGGTCAAAGGTCAAGGTTGCATTGAACCAGAACAGTAGAACTTTAAATTTGTTTACTGTGGGCAAATAATTTCTGTTTCTTGTGCAATTACTGAATGTATCAAGGGGTGCATTTCTTGTTCTACGAGCTCTTGTTTTAAATGAAATACTCTGGGGGTAGTGTCGATTTCATATAAAAATGTGCCCAAACTATCTAACAACATAAAATGGCAAATTAGTAAATCTAAGGCAAGTCTGGTGAATTTGGACACATCAAAAACAACGAAGGCAAAGTTTTTTTTTTCAAAATACAAAGGTTTGTTCTGAAACTTCAGTTGGTTTTCTAACAAAAACATCTGGAGAATGAACAGAATCTTATACTTACCTGCAATTACTCCTGTAACGTATGCAATAAAAGAAAAATAAGTTAAATATGTATTAGATAATCAATATATTATGCAGACAAATGTATACAGTAGTTCTTCGATATAAATATAGAGAGACAGACAAAATATTTTATTTTGACGTAAACTGTGATATAAACACGTGATTTCAGTATTTGGTACAATACTGTAATATTAACTACGCTTCTGTTAGACTTCGCTAAACGTTAAGTTAACTGAGGTCACATAGAGGCTCTTCCGGCTTTCGTTGGAAGAGGAAGACCCACGGACTGGCACTTGGGTAGAACAATATACCTTCTGCCAGGCAGCTGGATCGATGGCTTCCTCAGATGAAGAATTACCTACAGCCACACCAAAAGCGAAGCTGCTTAACCACATTAGTGACGCGTGTGGCCTTAAACACCACCCCCACGAACTTCGTGAAAGCCATTCTGATAATACTTGTATAATGCAGCTATGTTACATGATGACAGATGGGAAAATTAAGACATTCGATGAAATACTTGTGTTTTTACAACTATTCAGTCACTATCTTTTCAGTACAGTCTTAAAAACATAATTCTAACACGACCAGCGAATAACCTACATACATGTAGAGCAAAATCGACCTCGGATTATTCGGCAATAAATAAATGACGTCATCCGATCCAGGTGCGTAGCACGTGTGATTTATCGTAGAAAAACCCAAGTGATATATTGTTTCGCAGAAGAAAGAAAAACTCTTACTCTTCGATAAACCACGTTTGGGAACTTATTATTTCTTAAATAAATAAGCCCTCCCGGTTATCTCAGTAGGGACACCGTTGGTCTACAGATCGCGGGGTCGTGAGTTCGATCCTCGGGCGGGCGTGTGTTCTCCGTGGCGATTTGATAAAAGACATTCGTCCTCCACCTCTAATAATTCATGTGGGGCAATTACTTGCGGAGAACAGGTTTGTACTGGTACAGAATCCAGGAACATTGGTTAGGTTAACTGCCCGCCGTTACATGACTGAAATACTGTTGAAAAACGGCGTTAAACAAAAAACAAACAAACTAACAAGCGCGATAAATAATCGATGAAATACTTGTGTTTTTACAACTATTCAGTCACTATCTTTTCAGTACAGTCTAAAAAACATAATTCTAACACGACCAGCGAATAACCTACATACATGTAGAGCAAAATCGATCTCGGGATTATTCTGCAATAAACCGCTCGCGTGCAATGACGTCATCCGAGCCAGGTGCGTAGCACGGTCGTAAAAAGTAGTTACCATTTTTTCTAACACTGTTGATACTAGTATGTCGTGTAAGAATCGAAGTAACAAGTTCCCAAGTGTGATTTATCGTAGAAAAGCCCAAGTGATATATTGTTTCGCAGAAGAACGAAAAACTCTTATTCTACGATAAACCACGTTTGGGAACTTATTATTTCTTAAATAAATAAGCCCACCCGGTTATCTCAGTAGGGAGAGCGTTGGTCTACAAATCGCGGAGTCTTGAGTTCGATCCTCGGGCGGGGCTGTGTTCTCCGTGGCGATTTGATAAAAGACATTCGTCCTCCACCTCTGATAATTCATGTAATTCATGTGGGGCAATTACTTGCGGAGAACAGGTTTGTACTGGTACAGAATCCAGGAACACTGGTTAGGTTAACTGCCCGCCGTTACATGACTGAAATACTGTTGAAAAACGGCGTTAAACCAAAAACAAACAAACTAACAAGCGCGATAAATAAAATCTGAAAAGTAGATCCCTCGGAAGCACCGAGAACAAGGCAAACAGTGAAAATTGCAGACTCGGTTTGATTGAGTCTGTTCATGAGCAGTAATAGAAAATGCAACACTGCCAACAAAAGTTATAAATGTCTAGACTAGATACAAGGTACAAACAATCTGATGGGTAGAAAAAGGGAATAGAAGCAAAATATCTTGTATAGCTATAAGGCAGCGGGTCTGTTTTTCTGCTCTCTCTGTGACCTCATCTTAAAGCCCCAACTTTAACTACCCTTGCAAGGGCAGCCTATCAAATGACATCGCTACTCTAGGCTTAGATTTACAGTGTGTGTTGAGGTCAGTTATCTTAGTAATCTGTAATAAAGTTTATTTCTTTCATCATAATGACACTGATAATTTCTAAGAAACCCCATTTCTCTCTAGGCTCAACAAGTTAAAGAGTCAGAGATAAAAGGTATTGTATTTTTAACTAACCTGAGCACGAAGTGCTCAAAGGTGAGCTTTTGTGATCGCCCTGTGTCCGTCGTCCGTCCGTCGTCGTCAACAATTTGACTGTTAACATTCTAGAGGTCACAATTTTGGCCCAATCTGAATGAAACTTGGTCAGAATGTTACCCATAATAAATGCTTGGAGGAATTTGATATTGGGTCATCTGGGTCAAAAACTAGGAAATCAGGTCAAATCAAATGAAAAGCTTGTTAACACCCTAGAGGTCACAATTTTGGCCCAATCTTAATGAAACTTGGTCAGAATGTTTCCCTCAATAAAATCTTGGACGAGTTCGATATTGGGTTACCTGGGATCAAAAAATAGGTCACCAGGTCAAATCAAAGGAAAAGCTTGTTAACACTGTATAGGCCACATTTATGACTGTATCTTCATGAAACCCAGTCAGAATGTTAATCTTGATGATCTCAAGGTCCAGTTCTGTATTGGGGTATCCGGGATAAAAAACTAGGCCACCAGTTCAAATCAAAGGAAAAGCTTGTTAACACTGTAGAGACCACATGTATGATCTTATCTTAATGAAACTAAGTCAGAATATTAATCATGATGATCTATGGTTATTGTTTAAATCTAGGTCAGGTGGGGTGAAAAACTAGGTCACTAGGTCAAATCAAAGGAAAAGCTTGTTAACACTCTAGAGGCCACATTTATGACTGTATCTTCATGAAACTTGGTCAGAATGTTAATCTTGATGATCTTTATGGTTCGAATTTGGGTCATGCGGGATCAAAATCTAGGTCACCGGGTCAAATCAAAGGAAAAGCTTGTTAACAGTCTAGATGCCTAATTTATGACTGTATCTTCATGAAAGTTAGTCAGAATGTTAATCTTGATAATCTAAAAGTAAAATTTGAATCTGGGTCATGTGGGGTATAAACCTAGGTCACCGGGTCAAATCAAATGAAAAGCTAGTTAACAGTTTAGAGGCCACATTTATGACCATATCTTAATGAAACTTGGTCAGAATGTTAATCTTGATGATCTCAAGGTTTGAATCTGGGTCACGTAAGGTCAAAAACTAGGTCACCAGGTCAAATCAAAGGAAAAGCTAGTTAACACTGTAGAGGCCACATGTATGATCATATCTTAATGAAACTAAGTCAAAATGTTCATCTTGATGATCTATAGTTCATGTTTAAATCTAGGTCAGGTGGGGTAAAAAACTAGGCCACTAGGTCAAATCAAAGGAAAAGCTTGTTAACACTCTAGAGGCCAAATTTATGACTTATCTTCATGAAACATGGTCAGAATGTTAATCTTGATGATCTTCAGGTCAAGTTCGAATCTGGGTCATGCGGGGTCAAAATCTAGGTCACCGGGTCAAATCAAAGGAAAAGCTTGTTAACAGTCTAGAGGCCATATTTATGATTGTATCTTTATGAAACTTAGTAAGATTGTTAATCTTGATGATTTTTAGATCAAGTTCGAATCTGGGTCATGTGGGTTAAAAAACTAGGTCACCGGATCAAATCAAAGGAAAAGCTAGTTAACACTTTAGAGGCCACATTTATGACCATATCTTAATGAAACTTGGTCAGAATGTTAATCTTTATGATCTTTAGGTCAATAGGTCAGATGAGCGATACGGGGCCTTCATAGCTCTCTTGTTTAAGTTACAGGCTTGAAATATGTATGACATGTACAGTTTTGCGCACCGATCTTAAAACTGACTTTCAGTGAGCATGAATGTGACCAACTTTCTAATATTTTAGCATCAGTGTGCCATTTTAAACATGTGGCTTATATGTGGCTTATATTACTCAGGTGAGCGATTCAGGGTCATCACGACCCTCTTGTTTTTCGGAAAGTGCTATTTGAGAGTGAGTGACTTGGGTTTTACGGCGAATCGACACAAAGATGGAACAGTTCATTTTAGAAATATAGCAGTGTAAGGGCAAGGACAAGGCTCCCAAGATGCCAGAAACGCAGCCTCCCAAAATACGTTTTTTTTTGTATTACCTGCTAAATGGTCGCTGTATTTATAGGTATACCCGAAGCACAAAACTGTTTTCCTGATCCATTTTCAATTATTACAGTTGATATCTTATTGAAATACTGTTTTATATTAAACTTTATTATGGAAATCCCTTCATTGAATGAAGAGTTACAGACCGGATAGGAAAACAACCCTCTAGACAGTTGACCGCCGTGTGTGACCGTGACCTTATAGACAAGAGTATAGGTTTTGCTCATGAAGGGCAATAGTTTTGGCAAGTAATAGAGTTATTTAAATCTCTTGATGAATGACAGTTATGAACAAGACACAAAATTGTGGATGGACGGACGGACGGAAACTGTTTTTCAGAGAACTAAAACAAATATAAGAGAATTTGCAGTACTTTAATTTACACTAACTGTTGGTCTTACCTATTCTGGAAAAAGAACCTGGAATCGTTTTTATAGTCATTCCACCAGCTTCAATCGAACTTTCATCTTCGACGAAGATTTCTACTTCATCAAGTGTGTTTGTGAGATCAGGTGTCGTAGAATCAAGAGATACAGTTATTTCTGTGTTCCCTGAAATACAAAATTATGGCATATACTAATTTTTGTGTGTAATACAACTTTAGTTATATGTGAAAACAAAAAATGATAAAAATACAGCGATGACAAAGTAAATAAGTCAGTAGGCTAGGGTTATAAGATAACTACAGTAAACCCTGTCTATAAAGACCGCCCTTGATTTATGCCTGCATGAGGAACCCTTCGGTAAGTTATTTATCCTGCCGTAGGGAAGGCTCGCGGTATGAAGAAAGAAATCATTTGTGCCTGGACGAGGAAATCCCTATGGTAGATTATTTATCCTGCCGTAGGGAAGCCCGCGGTATGAAGTTAGAAATTATTTATGCCTGCACAAGGAAAGCCCTACGGTAGATAATTTATCCTGCCGTAGGGAAGGCCCGCGGTATGAAATAAGAAATTATGTGTGCCTGCACGAGGAAAGACCTACAGTAGATTATTTCTCCTGCCGTAGGGAAGACCCGCGTTATGAGGTCAGCACCTGTAATATGCCTGTAAAAGGGAAACATATGAGAAAATGTATCGTGGCTGCCATAGGGAAGTCCTTGAGGTGATAAAGAGTTGCTGTAACGTGAATGCTAGGAGAAAGCACCTCAATAGTTAAAGAGTAGCTGAAAGGTGACTGCTTGACGGAAGCAATACGATTGGTGTCATGGTATAGAACTTGAATATCAAAACGGGGAGAAAACGTGTAGGCGACCGGATAGCTCAGTCAGTAGAGCATCGGAACAGTATTCCGAGGCCCCGGGTTCGAGTCCCGGTCTGGCTGCACATTTTTCTCATCCTGTGACATTTGGCGCCCAACATGGGACCGTGACGGCATTACACTGGTTAGTCTCCGACGCCTGTAATTGCTTTTATTTAAAGTACCCGCTGAAATTCGAGGACGAATTTCAAAATGGTGGGGAAATACGTCACGGTATAGAACTTGAATATTAAAACGGAGAGAAAATGTGTAGGCGGCCAGATAGCTCAGTCGGTAGAGCATCGAACGGTATTCCGAGGCCCCGGGTTCGAGTCCCGGTCTGGCTGCACATTTTTTCACCCTGTGCTATTGGCAAGGGGAAGCTTTGCGGTAGGAGGTGAGTAGCTTTAACGTGACTGACGGAATGAAATTCCACGGTAGGTAGTGTGTAGTTGTAAGGTTACAGACGGAGGGTAGCCCCAAAGTAGTCTGAATAGCTGTTACGTGACAGACAGAGGGAAGGACCTCTGTAATTAGTGATTACCTGTTTCGTGTTTGCCAAAACAGAAGCTTAAGCTTATAATAAGATACTGTTTATCTGTAACTAACTAACAAATGGAAACCCCGCAATAGGTAGCGAGTTGCTGTAGGAGAGAAGTCCTTCAGATGATAGTGAGGATCTGCTACCGGGCTATCTGAGGGAGGCCCTTAGTAAGTAGTGAGTGGCTGTAGTGACTAACACAGGAAAGTTCTACCTTAGGTAGTTAGTAGCTGTAATGTGACTTACAGAGGGAAGCCCCACGTAATGTAGTGAGTAGCTGAATCTTGACTAATAAAGGGATGCCCCGCGGTAGGTAGTGAGAAACTAATATATGCCTGAAAGGGAGAATGTCATCAGAAAGAAGATAGTGAGCAGCTGTGATATAACTGATGAAAGGAAGCCATCAGTAGGTAGTGAGTAGAGCTACATGACTCCGAACAGAAACCCCTCGAGAGATATTAACGTAAGGGAGTCCTGTGGTAGGTAGTATCTATAACTGGCTGAAGAAGAGAAGTCCCAAAATAGGTAGTAAGTCGTTGTAATGTGACTGTCGAAGGGAAGCGCCTCACTTGGTAGTGAGCAGCTGAGAATGGTGTGCCGAAGGGAATCTTCATAATAGATAGTGCAAAGGAGCCACTCACGTGATTGCCGGCGCGAAATCCCGCGGTCGGTAGTAGGTGATTGCAATGAAGGAGGGAAACCTCGCGATCGGTAGTGAGTAGCTTTAACATGATTGCTGGAGAAAGGTCCCTCTGAAGGTAGTAATTAGAGGTAGCGTGACTTGACGGAGGGAAGCATTATTGTAGTTAGTGACTTTCTATATAGTGAATGACGGAGGGAATCCCTTAAGTAGGTTGCAGATAGCTGTTACATTACTGCCATGACTGCCGAAGGTAAACACTTCAGTAGTTAGTAAGTAGCCGTTAGGCTACTCCCTATGTAAAGACCATCGGTAGATAGAGAGTAACTGTTTAAAGTTTGCAGAAGGGACGCCCCTGAAAAGAAAGTGAGTAGCTATTAATTGACTGCTTAAGGGAACCTCTGTAGTAGTGCGTTAACGAATCTTAAATTACTGGCTAAAGGAAGCCTCTCAGTCTTCTGCTACGTGATTGCAAAGATAAGCCCCTCGTAGGCAGTAATTAGCAGTATTTTGATTGCCTAAGGATGCCCTCTGTAGTAGTAAATAGCAGTATTGTGATTGCATAAGAAAAAGCCATCGTAGGTAGTAAGTAGTTGTATTGCGATTATCTAAGGAAAGCCCTATGTAGGCAGTAAGTAGAGTATTGTTACTGCTCATTAAAATCCTCCGGAGCGAATAACTGTAACATTCTTGCCTAATGAAATCCCTGTTGTATGCAGTCTGTAGCTGCTACGTGACTGCTGGAAGGCAATCCTTCAGTAGATAGTGAGTAGCTGTTACGTGACACCTCAGTAGTTAGTGTGTACCTTGTAGCTGTAACGTGACTCTCCGCGTGGTAGCTTCTCAGGAGGTAGTGAGTAAATGCAATATGACTGCTGGACGTAAGCCCCCGCATTAGGCAGTTAGTAGCTGAAGCGTTTCATCTGGAGAGAAGCCCCTCAATAAGTAGTGATAGCTGTGACATGACTGCCAGCGGGGAAGAAAACAAGGATGAATATCCAACAGAGAAATCCACGTTCTAAAAACGCAGCCTTGCGGTAGGTAGCGAGTATATGTAACATGATTGCCAAAGAGGAGTTCCACGGTAGGCAGTGACAAGTTCAAATGCTATTGCCGAAGGAAAGCCTTGACATTTGTAAAGCAGCTACTACATCATTGCCGGAGGACATCCCTTCAATGAACAGTCACTGTTTTAGGAGACTGTCTTCTCAAACCAGGAAGTTAGTAGTTGTTACTTGACTGCCAAAGGGAAGCCCCAAAGTAGTTAATGAGTTTCTGTTATACGACTGTCAAAGGGAGTCCCTTCTGTAATAAGTAAATAGCTGTAACGTGACTCTAAGAGAAAAGCTCGCAGTATATTGTACTTAAAGGTTAGTTTTTGTGTAACTTCCAAAGGGAAGCCCCACGGAAGGTAGTAACAAGCTGTTACTTGACTATCGTATGGAGTTATTGTTACTACCAGATGGAATCCGAGCAGCTACTAATTTGAAGTTGTTACATGACTACAACAAAGCAAATTCGAAGTAGTTACTGAATACAAATTATTTGACCGGCGGAGAATTACTCTCAGTAGGTTATTTGAGAAGCTGTTACGTGATTTCCGAGTAGTTGACCAGTATTTAAACGTGTCCGAGGGGAAATCCTGCAATATGTGAGTAGTTGTTACAAGACTGACAATGGAAATATCTGTAGTGGTGGAATGTTCCTTGACATCCGCAGAGAATGGTCAGTCAATGAGTAGTTGTTATGTACTTCCAAAGGGATACTTGGAGTAGTTTATGTGATGTATTGATGATATCATGTGACTGCCGGCGGGATGCATCACAGAAGTTGGCGAGTACTTGTAACCTAACTGCAGAGGGAGTCGCTGCACTTTGCTTTATCCATACAGAGAGATTCACCACATATTGCCCTGTCCAAGAGGGGGAGTCACTTTACGTTGCCCTACCCAAACAAATACGCAAAAGCACATTCTCAAGATATACTAATCGGTCGTTATGGTAATGCATACCCAAGTAAACATAAAGTGGCTGAAAATTCACCGTTCATCCTTCAAAGACTTGTTTTCTTTTTCAAAACACAGTGAAAGTGATATACATCTTTAATTATTCATGTCTAAGCACAACCAACCGTTGTTCATTGATATATATTAGTTTGTCATGGTTAGCTCTTTTACAGTATCCAGGGTACAGAGTTATCTCTTAATATCATATAAATATATGTATTCAAACATAAAATCATGGTTACATGCATAAGTTAAAAGGAACAATGTAAACTCGGAATCTTTCAGTTACAAAACGCCATAATTTTGCAAGACAGTGGTTAAACGTGCATACGAAAAATGTAAAGTTTAAAACTGAAAAAGTAGTAGATTATTTTGTAGGTCTTTTTATTTTCTTGAAGTCTAAATCATAAAAGATATCCATAAGCATTAAGATTACAAATATACATCTGTTGTTAATTCATCACAACTAAGCACTCGAGAAAAATCTAAGATAGCTAAGATAATTTAAGTCGAACCATGAGAAAACCAACATATGTCATTTGCGACCAGCATGGATCCAGACCAGACTGCGCACCCATCCTGTTCGCTAACGGTTTCTCTAATAGCAATAGGCTTTGAAAGCTAAAAACATGAATCCTGACCAGACTGCGCAGATGCCAAAGTCGCAAATGCACTATGTTGGTTCTTCATGGTGCGGCTCATTTGTGTAAGGCTTTTCATCTCATTGTAAGGTTATTTATTCTTAACATATCTATAGTTAAATGGACTGCTATATACTGCATATTACTATTAATGCATACTAAAAAAAAACAATGTTTCAATACCATCAGCGTCAGAAAGGGCAACATTTGTAATGTGCTCCGATTCAATGCCTTGGAAAAGGTCTGGTATCATTGGTTGTATTATTCCAACAAAGACATCTGGTCCTCCTAACGCAGCCAAAAGTGAGTACTGTAAGTCAACTTGGAACTTTACTAAAAAAGAACAGTACTGGAGAGTTAAAAGCGAATGTTATGTTGTTACTTTAATGGTATAAGTCAACATTCTGTCAACATGTTGCAATAATATTCGTGTTTTTTCTTCTTTTTTCTCATTTTTGGTAGATAAAATATGTTCGATAACGACACATGTAATCTTTTTCTGAAAATTTTGATATATAAAAATAAATGTTTTATTTACTTTGTTTAAAAATGCTTCTGTCCAAATTATATACAACATACTACAAGAACAAATCTGATTATACATTCTGTTGTGCTAGCTCAACTGACTTGGTAAAACATGTATTCTCGTGCCCAGGTATTGTTTGGTAGCTGCAGCAATATCAACAAGGGCAATTTCATCTAATGATTAACAACATGATTGTTTACATATTGCTAGTTGTAAAACCTATGCCAGTATCCAGATCAGGCTTTTTATTAAGCTAAAAATAGCCAGAATTATAACTACAGAAGAATAAATCGTCCTACAATACCACATAAGACACTTTGACGAAGCACAAGTATCCTGTTAAGTATATCAGGGAAAAACATTCACGTCATGGTGTATGAAGTTTCATAGGAATCCATTTGGAAAAAGCTTACTACAAATAACATTAACACACAAATAATATGATTTACAATTGAACTCATTTTTAACGATAATACTTGGCTTTCAAATTATGGTCCTGCAGTTCTAATACTAATTATACTACGTCAGATTGTCACAGATATCGAAAATGAGACGAACAGTTATGGAAAAAGATTTCAAAATATCACAAAGAAAACAATTAAGAATGTCGCGTACATTTGAATTTTTTTCAGTGAAGGTATAATATCTGAAGCTTGGCTTCGGTCTACTTTACCTGCTGTTAACCTGATCTTGTTCCAGCATTTTGTACTGTACAAATACTAACGTATTCTCCGCAAGTAACTGCCTAGTTCTCCACACGAATCAAATGTGGAAAACGACTTATTTCTTTACACAATGACAATAAGCAGTCCTCATGGGAAATACACGCCTCGCACGGGGATGAAACTCATCCCACGATACGTAAATCTGAGCTCTCCCTATTGAACTAACCGTATGGGTTCGTTTAAAGGGTTCGTTTAAAAAAAGTAAATTATTTAGAATACTTACCCGTGACTGGCGGACTATCTGCAATAACTGAAACTAGAAATAAGCTTTAATTAGGCATGAAAAACATAAAGGCGACCATATATGTACGTTTGGCATAAATTGTAAGTAGGAAGACACAAACCTATACGAGTATGTTGTATGTCTTTGATATAAAAATCTTATATATTATAGCTATAGCTATTTAAAAAAAGTTCTTCTACTGCCCATGAAAAGAAAAACAAAGTGATGATCAATGTGTCTGCCAAAATTAAGGATCCTAAAATAAGTTCTTTGCTGAGCGGTAACGGTTTATCAGCAATCTTTTGTACGCCAAAGACTATGTGGTGGAATATGTTCTACGCGTTGGTGAGTCTGCTAGCCGTTTCGTTTTCCGCTCAATGAATAAATAATGCTTTGACAGATGATCCAGTATATTTCAACACATTGCACTGTACATAAGCCCTTACCCACTAGATAAGATCTTACATAGCATTTGATCCTTAAAGATCAATCACAACATAGTGACCTACTTTTTCCTCACAATCATAATACTGGTATATTTCAGCTGACAGGTCCCTGACTTAATGTATTTTAACAACTTAACTGCAAACGTATTCAGTAAATGTATTTTTAGTATATTTTTAAAAACCTAGATGAGATTCTATCTTATACCGTTTTAACAAAGCGTGGTCTAAACTCAATACATCGAATACATACTGCTATATTCTTTCAATAAAATGTTTGTACATTAAATACATTGTCTCCAGCTACGTTGGTTCTACCTATGTGCCCACCCGTGACGAAATGCACGGAAGGGCACCTAGGGCCTTCCTCCGCCATAAAAAGCTTGGAAGTCGCCAAATGACATAAATGCGTAGGTGCGACGTGAAATCCATAAATTAATAAATAAAACATAAACACATTGTCTAGATCTTGACCTTACATTATTTCAATATAATAATTTTGTAACTGGATACTTGTACTTCTTTTTTATGCAAATTTTGTAATATACCACCAAGGAAATACAAAAAATACAGTTATGCTATTGATCGTCTTTAAATGTGACCTTTACTTTTGAGATAGGTACCTACAGTTTGCACGCGACATTAATCCTCATTAAGACATTAATTTCTGGCAAATAATAAATAATTGTTTCGTGAATGTCAAAGTTAGCTCTGGGAACAGCCTGAAAATGATCATTGACCCATACGCAATTTTATTGCGATGGTACGCCTCTTGAACATTCAAGGGTATCATTTTCTTGTGGCAGATCACCTAGTAATCAATATGATAAATTCACAAGGAAGGCACAAAAATCGATATTTAGAGAAAGGAAACTATAGACTTACAGAGAATTTACTCTTTATCATATATCAGAACTTGTCTCAGTAACCATTATAAGTGAGACTGACATGGAACCTGATACCTCCCTTCATACAAATTGCTATATTGCATATTCCAAATGTCACAAAAAACATTCAACATGACAACTTTTTATTACACGTTTTGAGTGAATTATCGACAACTTAAGAGTAAATATATATCAGGTATTTCCACAGTGAAAAATATTAAATATTTTTTTCGCTCGTAAGAAACTATAAAATTGATAAATTTTGTCAAAACATGAAATATAAGGAACATTTGTTTGTTTCACATGTAAGATCAAAATATCTTTCCCTCATGGACACCATATCTTACTTTTTCACTCATAGCTGTGCCATTCCTGAAAATATTGCATCTGGTAATCACTCGTGACGGATATTTCAATATTACACTGAATCAAACAAATATCCTCTATATCCTACATGTGTGTAAATAAGATGTTACAAGTGGAGAGTTACAAATTTTATTCACTCAAGATAAGATTCTTTCACCGGTTGTAGGTACCCGAGAGCCGGATATTCCCATCTGCACCTATAACCAGTGAGAAAATCTTTTTCTTGCATACTGATTTCAAGAAATAAAAATAAAATCAATCGAACGGCTTTCATTTTAAAACTATTTCTTATAGCAGCGTATTTAAACAAAGCGCGTGAAGCTAACGTCCGTAAACAGGAAAGACGTCATGACGTTTCAAAGACAAATAACAATGTTTAGTTCCGGTTTTGTTTTATCAGTTGCAGCGTAACGTTATGAATTTTTGATAAAATAACGTGTTTTGACTCGAGAAATATACTATCAGGAACAAGGAGGAACTGTCAAGGTATTGGATTTTTATCCCGTGTTTTTTTTTAAATAAATATAAATTACTACATAAATCTGTTACATATATGTAGTCCGTAATACGTCATTTACAGCACGAGGTCATCTTTCACCCCGGGGTATAAGATGACTTACACCCCGGGGTATAAGATGACTTACACACCGGGGTATAAGATGATTTTTCCAGCACCGGTAAAAATACCGGGAATCCCCGTCTAGTATGCAAGAACAACCTGTCTAGTGCAACCATCACTAGGAAGTCTGAAATTTATTTGTTGTGAAGAGGAGACTAGTTTACTTACAAGCTTTTTTGTTTTTTATTTGTAATTTTTTATTGTCAGTTGCATAATGCACTTCGCACGTGGTTCGTAAAATATCACAAATTGCACCTTTTTTCAACAATAACCAAATATCCGTTATTAAATATTGTATACCAGCATATCTCAACAGTAAATGTTTAACCTTTAGCTTGCTGCTGGCAAGTGATTCTGCCTTTGCGACCAGTGCAGACCAAGATCAGCCTGCACATCATGGTCTGCACTGTTCGCTATTCAGTCAGAAATTTGCAGTGAATATCCCTTCGAATAATAAAGTGTACTGCCAACTTGAATGATGAACCAGTCCATTTTAGAAATTTAGCAGGCTATAGGTTAATATACAACTAAGCCAGACAGAATTTCGAATTTCAAAGTTTGCTAATAATATTGGCATCCGCCTAAATAGAAATTGCAAATCTAAAGATATCAGTAGCCAGACTATTTTCGCAAGTTACGGCGGCGCTGGGTTGGGGATGGGGTGTCAAATCTGAGAAATTATTAAATGACTCAGTTTTGGGATGTTCCGATATGAATGGGTATTTTTGAGGGTGAAATAATTTTTAACTTGACCCATATACCTGACTCAGTTAAACAATTTTCTCACCACAGTAGAAAACCGTAAAAATCCAGTGTCCCAAAATTAAGATACTTTTATTATATTCTCATTTTCTTAGTACTAAATATTCTGTGAGTTAAGTATCAATAGCTTTCAATATTCAACATTACTAAATTCTGCCTAGGTTACAGTCCTTCCAGCCCTGGACTAAGTGCTGATTTTGTCTCTGAAACCGTTTTACATTATAACCGCAGGGTCTGATATCTTTAGCTAGAAATAGTAAGCAAACCGCGACGCAATGAACCCACTGTTTTAACAAAATATATTTTCTTTTAAGTAATATGTTCCGGGATTACAACGCCTGCATTTTTGTATTTTGGTAGTTTCTTTGTTATACAGGCTCCATTACCTCAGATAATTTCTATAAATTCTAGTTTGTTTAGTTCCGCCTATCGTTTTCTCGTTTGGTTCAAACCCGTTATTTAGAGATATTACCTAAAATTTTAGCTTATGAAAAACAATTAAAAAGATACTGCTGATTGCTGAAAATGTAACATTTAAGACTGAATATAATACTTAACTCTTGATTTGATCATTTTGAAGCATATTATTTAAGATTTTCTAAAACTTGTTATATACTTTCCATGTATCTGCTCTTGCAGATAGTCTTACCTTTACACAAATTTAATCCCCAACCATACCTGGATTAATGCGGGAAGAACTTATCTCAATGCAAAAACGTTGTTAAATACATTATTATTGTGTGACGTCAGAAAATGTTTTAAATCTAATAAAATAAATTCAGATCCACTATATAAGCCGAAATTTAGATATATGAGCCGTGCCATGAGAAAATCAACACAGTGGGTTTGCGACCAGCATGGATCCAGACCAGCCTGCGCATCCGCGCAGTCTGGTCAGGATCCATGCTGTTCGCTAACAGTTTCTCTAATTGCAGTAGGCTTTAAAAGCGAACAGCATGGATCCTGACCAGAATGCGCGGATGCGCAGGCCGGTCTGGATCCATGCTGGTCGCAAACCCACTATGTTGGTTTTCTCATGGCGCGGCTCATATTGTTATTTGTATCATATCACACATCATATATAATAACAAGAAAAAACTCTTCAGTATTTACCATGAAAATTGACATTACAATGAAATGACTTATCACTAAAGTTTTAACCAAATATTTACTTCATTATTGCTATTAACTTGTGTCATGCTGGTGAACAGGTAAATGCATGACAGGATTAATATTTAGTGTCATTGATCTCTAATACTATGTCCATGTTATTTTAGCTAACGATCATACGCCGCTTTTCATGATATTGCTCTCTGTGTATCATTGAAAGTTCTATCTCAACTGCCATATCAATACATCTGCAGATGACTTTAAAGTGTAGTTCTGCTTTCGTAACATGTGCAAATGTTGACATTAGCTCAACCCTTGGCTACAGGGCGCGAACGCTTGCAAATTCACCAACACTAAATGATCGCGCTCAATAAAACCGATCTTGCAACTTTTATTTTCGTCGTGTTGAATGACCTGTAGAATGTCCACTTTTTCTATTGTATTGGGAAAAGTACCGTTACTATCAGTTTTGTGCCCATGCTGCTTGTCCACGGGCTAAGGAATCGCATAACGTACTTATTACATCTATCAATGACTTGTATAGTCTTTTTTTTTGAGAAGTCACATCTTTAAGTAATACCGACTGAAGGTATCATAACATGGTTTTATTCACATGCAAATTACTAAATATACACTACCGTATCCTATATAGGTATACGGCTCAGACAAAGGGGACGGACCAGGTGCAAACGATTTCTTACATTGCCAGTCGAGGTTGGAACACTACCATGTCAATGACCTGTACTGCCCTGTAAACCTATCTCTTTATTTAAATTCATAGTATGCTCATGCCTGACAGAAGGGCGAAAATACGATAGCGAAGAATGAAATAACAGAATAAGAGGTTAGCGTGACGTGGTTAACATGATGAAATTACGACCGAGGACAACAACATGATAACACAGCGCGAGTATATTTATACCGGAACTACACTACCTCTTTTTATTACGGTGTTCGAGTAGTGACATCGTGCTGTCGATCCTTACAGAGGTAAAGGCAATAACATGATCCGCCAGCACGATAACACGACATTGATATTACATTATCACATCATATTACCGTGCTGTTTCTTTATGTTTCTTGCTGTCGCATCGTGATAACTTAATTTCGCGTAGACGTGTCACAATTTCATGATCATGGTAAAATTTCAGTGACGACAGACTGTTTTATAACTGGCGACAAATTATCGAATTTTGGTTAAGGTTGAAAGTACGTAGAATGAAATAAAATAAACCATGGTGATATTATTTTAACCTTGGTGCGTTTATCTTGTAAATTTTACACAAAAGGAAAAACAAAGAAAAAAAGAACGAAAAAGAAAAACCAAAAAAAACCCGAGAAAAACAGATTAATGTAATTATTACATAAGAAAAAGAAATAAAAAATAGTTAAATCTTACCAGTCAGAGAGAACAACTGAAGAAGTAAACAAATCATGGTGCCTGGCAGTTCTAGTCCTAAAATTCCCACAAAGTAAAATCTTTAAAAGTCTTTACTTCACGTCACCAAGATGGCTAGACATTCAAATATATAAATGACAAATGGGAGGCTTAACTTTTCTTTTAAAACATGAAACAGACAGATTTCACCAGTCCATAGATTTCAAAGAAAGTATAGGTATATCTTCTCGCGACTTCAAAGAAGTTAATGTCATCGAGGCAGGCATGTATCTATTATTCATTTCTGGTACGAACTAATGGTATATTTTCTTGAGCTTAAACCTGGCAAAATCATCTTAACAAAATTAACTATAAAAAAAAAAGAAACGATATGCTCAGTTTTGCATTTTAAGTTACCATCAACCGTACCTTGTAATTTTTTCTACGTTCTTAGAAACAAAATATCATTTAGAAAATGGAAATGTTAACACGGGATACCTGCTTCCTAAATAATAATCAATAAATTGGCATGCTTTAAAACTAAAAAGCTGTGCATGAAACTTCAGGTATGAAACAATTTCCCTTTCTTCAGATACACCCCTGTGTAAACTTTCTTGACCACGTTCATTTATGTGTAGCAATTAGTCAACATATCTAAAGTATATTCTGACTGTAGGTAGATTTAATTATTTAAGAGCATGAATATGACACTAATAAAATTATGTAATAATGCGGAGGCATTATTGGACGAACCATATTACAATTTATTTTCGGATAGTAAGGACAATACAATTACATTGAAAAAGTGAAAAACCACAGGTTGCCAAATACGATATATATTAAAATGTTACAGGCTCGGTTCGATTGAGCCTGTTCATGGACGGTAGTGAAAATTCAGGCTACCGTCTACGCCCTCTAGCCCCGGGTTGAGCAGAACTTAAATATTTATTCATGTTACTAGTTCACAATACAATCTAGAGACATCCGCAGATGTATTCATACATGTTAACACGATTTTCGATAGACTCTAACCTTCTTTTGCATTTACTTTAAATCAATTGTAAATACAAAAACGTTCGATATCATAAACAAAAAGTAAAACAACTGAATTATGGATAAGTTATACATCCATTGTAAGTGTCGCACTAATATCAACTCAATTTGATCAACTCTTATAAAGATACTGCTGCTGAAGACCACAAGGACGGACTAATGGACATTGACAAAGAGTGCTTTTCGTAGGTGATAACAATACACTAAAGGATAAAGATTTTGTTTTGTTTTAATGACTTCGTATTCACTCGGAGCTGCTACTCTGCAAAGGTTGTGAATATCAAAATTAGTACAGTCATAGTTACTGCCCTTTCGTTAATAAAAAAATTGCACTCAGCAGCCAGCATGTTGTAATGGTAAATCAATTCGAGTTAATAATTGGTATGTATACTATATCTATTCAGCTGTTTCCCTGCATCTGTAACTGAAAACTCTTTTAAGTGTGTCCAGATTTATTTCTTTTTAATTGTTTAAAAACTGCAACTTTCGTCCTTTCACATCTTATCTTGTTAACGGTTAGTCATATCGAGCTGGTACGAAACTTAACTTGAGTGTTTGGTTTACTAATATTTATATATCTGTGTTTGAAATAAAAATGTACGAGAGAGATTGTCCTTTAATAAATTCAGGCAAAACAATAGTAGACCTGGTTTAACTGAGTTTCTTCATGGGAGGTAATGGCGTGTGCAACACACCACACGTCCCAAAGCACCGGCTTAAGTGAATTTCTACACTTCACTTATTAAATGAACTCCATGATCCCAAAGGGCCAGATTATACGGCAACACTGAAACTAGGTAAGGGGACACCTTACAGCCGTGACACGGCACTTAATGCTGATGAGTTGAAAGTCACTGACGAGGAACTAATGAGTGTGCCTTGTGAAGCCCTCCTAAATATCATCTTAATATTCAGTCCATTAGAGTATAGACAAACCACCCAGGCAGTAGGTACACCCTTCTGGATTGTTATTTTGTTGTTCAAATAGATACACACTTGACATCAGTTAATAAATTGTCCAAAGATCTCTGGTAATCAGCCCAATATATAGTATAAATGAACCGCGCCATGAGAAAACCAACATATTGCATTTGCGACCAGAATGGATCCAGACCAGCCTGCTATAGCGATGTCGCCATCACGAGCCTCTGTGAACCATCGAAGAACGGCTGTCTTTAACTCCCCGTAATTTCCCTGAAAATATAAAAAGAAAACACGATGAGCACTCTAACGTACAAATCGTATTCAACTCTATATTTGATTTAAGTTTAACTCATGATAGGCTTAAGAGTGAGGTTGGGTGCGCACCATAAACCGGTTTAAGCTCCCCAGTGGTGTTTTTGCCACTGACCGTTCCAAGGCGGTGCCCCACTGTGTTCCTTTGTTTGTTTTGTATTGTCCTCTTGTGTAGGCTTTGTGTGTATGTGTGTGTGTTCCTTTGTTTGTTCGTTTTGTCCTCGTGTGTTGGCTTTGTGTGTGTGCACGTGTATGTGTGTGTTTGTGGTGTGCACGTCTGCGTGCTGTAGGTTTCGTTTTGGGGAGGCTGCGATTTTGGTACGTGGCATTCCCTGTTGATATTTGTCTTTGTTTTAAAAGTAGACAAAACTCATTTCATTATGAATAACCTGTGGGCCGGTGGTCTAGTGGTAACACGCTTGACTGTCAATCCAGAGGTCCGGGGTTATAATCCCGGTCCAGGCACTGGAAATTTCTGAGATGCTCTTGAGTGTCTCCCACCTAACTGGAGGCCTGTACTGGTTCTTCCCAGGAAAGAGGGCTTTGCGTGTATCGGTACTATACACCGGGCACGTTAAAGAACCAGACTGTCTATTCGAAAAGAGCTAGGCTAAGTTAGCCGGACACGTCTGTATCTGAAAACTTCCCTGTCTGTTGTGGGGGCTTTATCTCACTCTGTCCCTCTGGTCATATCGCTCTGTGTCTGTACTAGTAGAGGATGATTTCGCGCCCTGTGTGGCTGCAGTTACTGTAAAGCGCCTTCGAACGTGTTTATCATGAAAAGGGCGCTATATAAATCTGGTATATAATAATAATAATAATAATAATAATAATAATAATAATAACGCAATTAATCAAGTACACGTAATTAAAAATAATAAATTTAAAATTGTAACTTTAATACAGTTCTCATATTCCGACGCTTTGGTTCCAATTTTGTGTAGCCCTCTTTCATTGAGTCTGCCTTTTTTATCCAGCCCGAGAGTATTTTTCGGTATGCCGAACATTTTGGCAATTTCTGTTTTTGATTTCTGTCCTTTTTCACATTCCATTAAAGCATTATATTTTGTCTCAAGAGTCTTTGGGTCTAATTTTCTTTTAATTCCTTGTTTTCCGGTAGCCGACTTAGCTATCCTCCGTTGCCGGGTCCTTCACTAAGTTGTTCGACTTGCATATTTCAAATCTGGAAATGTGAAATGTGTAAGCAATCAGCCCTATTTAAAGTAAAATACAGACATTCTTTGTTCTGATTTTGTTTGACACATACAATTCCTTAATTAAATCATTAAAGTGAACGAACATCATCTACTTAAATTTGTTTGACCTATACATGTATTAATTTCACAACGTGCTAAAACTACGCACACCGATAAAAGCGTAAGTAACACTAGAGGCATACATACACTAAATAGAAAAATGGCGCGAAAAAAATGGTAGTCGCATAATGGCGGATACAAATTGTTCTCATTTTTTTTTAGGTTGTAGAGCTATTTTCCTTATTTTCTTTGCAATTTTTTTGCTAAAGTCACATGACAAATCTATGCTTGACACAAAGGTAGCATTTTCATAATGAAATAACATCATGACAAAATTTTTCATGGAAACTTAGATCATACACCACCAGTGGGGTCTCATTTTTTTAGCTGATTTTTGCAATTTGTGTGTTTAACTGAAATTATTTTTCTTGCATGAAACATGACCCCCACTTTTCTTTTGATTTTTATTTAGCATTGACAATACTCTTCTAGAAAATGTAGGTTACAGACATTTAAAATGGGTCCTGATGTGTGCTTCGGCCATTGGAAATAGGTCAATTTCATATAGAATAAAGAACAACAACTACTTAGTGTGTTATAACCTAGAGGTGCGAAGTTTTTGCATCATGAAAAGATTTGTGGCAGATAATTTTCTGTTCGACCCATCAGGTATGATTTACATTATAATTAAGATGAAGGGACCAGACAGGGAGTTAATGAGTTCAGTTATCGGTGTTCAAGTCGAACAATATATAAGTAATAAGATCGGGACCAGACTATGAGTTCTAGCGGACGAGGGTATTCGAGTGATCCGGGTTCGAGCCAATGGGAATCGACAGTACATAAAATAATTAACATATTAACTAGAATGTGTCTGTAGGACACAGGGTGTGCCGCCACCCCCACTGGTACATTTGTCACAAATAAGGAGAAATAATTCAAATGTTTGCAGTCTTAATGGGGTATAGCCTCAACAAACATTTTATGAAAAGGATTCATTATTCTAGGCCATATACTTTTTTGAGCTATGAGCATCACAAACAAAAAATCCACTATTCTGGCTATTTCAAGGGCCATAACTTTGCAATTAATGCTAAGACTCTCAGGAAGAATGCCAAGTGTGCAAGGACACATCATGATAAAGATCCAAGCAATGTTTCATAAATTTACATCAAATACTTTTTGAGTTAGACACATAATTAGGTGAAAATGTGCATTTTTTTACTATTTCAGGGACCATAACTTTAAAAATAGGGGGTGGAGTCAGCCAAAAAATAAGAGGTGTGTAAGTTTATATCATGATTAAGACTCATGCAAGGTTTCATGAATCTATATCAAACACTTTTTGAGCTAGGCTTGTCACAAGGTGAAAATGTGCATTTTTGACTATTTCAGGGGTCATAACTCTGAAAACAGGGTGCGGACCAAAATGAAAAATAGGAGGTGCGCTAGTTCATATCATGATTGAGACTCATGCAAGTTTTCATAAATCTATATCAAACACTTTTTGAGCTAGGCGTGTGACAAGGTGAAAATGTGCATTTTTGACTATTTCAGGGGCCATAACTCTGAATATAGGACAAAAAAGAGAGGTGCTCAAGTTCATATCATGATTAAGACTCATGCAAGGTTTCATCAATTTATATCAAATATTTTTTGAGCTAGGCACGTCACAAGGTGAAAATTTGCATTTTTGACTATTTCAGGGACCATAACTCAGAAAATTGGGGGCGGAGCTAGACGAAAAGTAGAAGGTGCGCAAGTTCATATCATGATAAAGACTCATGCAAGGTTTCATCAATTTATATCAACTACTTTTTGAGCTAGGCGTGTCACAAGGTGAAAATGTGCATTTTTGACTATTTCAGGGGCCATAACTCTGAAAATAGGGGGCGGAGCCAGACGAAAAACTTGAGTCTCAAGTCAAAAGCTATTGATAGCATCAGGTATATCAGACTTTAGGTTCCATGTTCACCGCCGTTTGAACACATCTGCGGATGTCTCTTAAATTGCTTTTTGTACTTTTAGCATGTGTAAATGTTGAGTTCTGCTCAACCCGGGGCTAGAGGGCGTGGACGGTAGCATGCATTTCCACAACCATCCATGAATAGGCTCAATCAAACCGAGCCTGCAACATTTTCGTTTTTGTCGTGTTGAGCGACCTGTGAAGTTTCCACTTTTCTTTATTTTACCAAAATATTTAACCAATATGTTCCAAGTTAAAAAGGAGAATACCTCTGTCAAAATTCAAATCAGAGTTATGTATATTGTTTCTCCTCATGAAGACTTTGATAGTTAGTTTCAATTCAAAAGCTTTGATGGTAACACAAATAGTTGCCTTTATAACAAACAACAAAAAAACAAAACAAAAAAAAAACAACAAAACTTTAACCAAAAAATTCTAATTTAAAAGCGGGCATAACCCTATCATAATTCAAAATAGAGGTATGGGGATTGTTTTACCTGCAGTAGACTTTGATAGTAAATACCTACTTTATACCCCCATCACACCAAGCTCGTTTTCAATACATTCTAAAAATGTAGCCGAACGGGCTCAAACTGCTTCAACGGAACAGACGTAGCAGTGACGTTCTACAGTCTGTCTTAGAACTTTATGGACTGGCTCGGACGGGGTTGAACGGGCATGGTGCTCCAGAACTTTGGGCCTGCTCAAAATTTTCTGCCGATCATCCCGTCCTGCACTTAGACGGACTGACAACGTTCTTAAAACGAGATGGACGTACTACAGGGTTTTTTTTGGCCGATTTTATAGCCGATATTCGGTCATATTCCCAATTGAAAAAAGTATGGTTTTTTTCCCAAATTTCATGCAAAAATTCCCAATCGAAACTTCCGAACAATAAAATGAATATCGATCTTTTTTCGGGAATATCAGGTACGTAAAACGAAGGCGAAAGCCGTAGTCTAAACAAATATACATGCGCGGTGTTATGTAAACGAATTACTTCCCTTCCACTACAGTATATATAGGTAAGGGAGATCACGGCGTACGATAATGCAAAGCGTCTGGCGATCATGACATTGCCGGAAAGCGAAAGTAAATAATTGAAAGAAATAATGTCTCACAATTCAAAGTATTATGTGAAGAAATTAAAGAAAACGGACAAAAACATTCAAAAAATT
This sequence comes from Mercenaria mercenaria, assembly GCF_021730395.1. Classification (NCBI taxonomy): domain Eukaryota; kingdom Metazoa; phylum Mollusca; class Bivalvia; order Venerida; family Veneridae; genus Mercenaria; species Mercenaria mercenaria. Next base: position 25,499,864 of record NC_069366.1, on the reverse strand, counting down.
GACACCCTGTTTAAACAGGCTGCTCTTTCTGAACAAAGACAAAGTACTGAAGCTACTATTAGTAAGCAACATTCCGAGTCATCGGACACCAGCAAGACCGAGTGCCCCCTGCCTGGCGTATCCTGTGAAAAACAACTGAATAAAAATGCCAGTGACGATAGTGATGAGCAAGAGTCTGAAACTGATAAAACAGTGCCTGTCCCTGACCAGCGTCTGTTTAGCTCTAGCAAATATGAGAGCCGGTATGACTGGCTATATTACAGTTGTGCCAAAGGTGGTTATTGTTGCAAATTGTGTGAGCTGTTTTCATCTACAGATAAGGACAATGTCTTCATTGTTGGAACTAATCTAGGGGACCACCCCAGTTGTAATTCAGAGGGCCATTTTAATGCCAAATGCCACAAAAATTCTGTGTCAAAGTATGTTTTGGTAAATAGTATTGCTGCATCTGGTAAAGTGAAAAAAAAAACAGTTGCAGACATGTTGACAGAAACTGTAGAAGTTAAACAAAAGAAAGAGATTGAAAGAAATAGGCGCTATGTGCAGTGTTTGGTTAAGATTTTTATATTTTATCATTACTCAGCGATGGGCCCTTGACTGTTTTGAGCCAATGCTAGATTTTATAGCAGACTTGCGTCCTCCTTCTATAGCCGAGTACATGGATGCACAACCTGCCATGGGACAGTCATCTTTCATAAAATATGCTTCATCTACAACAGTAACAGACCTCCTTGCTTCCATGAATTATGTACTGGAAAGAGAACTAGTTGAGAAGCTGCGTGCAGCTCCTTATTATGCTCTTTTGGCTGACGAGTCCTCTGATGAAGCTCATAAGGAGCAGTTTGCTATCCTGGTACGGTTTCCATATGACAAGTCTGTGACTGACCACTTTCTTGGTATAACCCATGTTGAACGCACTGATGCAGCATCACTTATGCAAGCTATTGAAATATTTCTACTGGCCAAAGGAGTGGACATCAAGAAGGCATATTTTGTTGGATTTGATGGTTGTAACACCATGAGTGGTAAGAATAAAGGTATTAATATAGAGAGCTGCTCAGTTACATATTTCTCTAAATTTTGAATGAAAAAAATCTTTAAAAAAAAAAGGCAAAATAGACCAATTATCAAAACATCATGTTTTTTTCTTAAGTTGTTTGGTCAATCAGTAACCAGATATAGAAATTGAAATGCCATGAAAATGTGATTAACCTATCAGTTTATGTACAATGCATACATCGCTGGGAAATTCTTTGATATTCCCCAGACTTGGAGTATTTTATATTAATTTATAAAATATTTGATAAATCTGATGTATCAAATTAATGTTTTAAGTTTAAAAATAATGTTATCTGCATTTCCAGGTCTTCAGAGAAGATTCAGAAACCACCTACCATATCAGATCTACATAAATTGTCGTAATCATAAACTTTGCATTGTGTGTGAAGTATTTAATGCAAAGTTTCCTTGTGTTAGAAGATGTAGACAGCCTCCTCTTGAGTGTCTGGAAACTCTTCCATTATAGTTCTCAGAAGTACGTCATATTTATGGATGCACAGAAAGCATACGGAATGAAAAATCTTAAAATAGTACGGGCTGCAGCGACAAGATGGCTGTCACACGGTCATGCATGTAGACGACTTATTGAACGCTTTGTACAGGTGAGTTTTAAGTTTTCTCACTGTTTCTACAGTTCTGTTGAATTTACATTTGTATACCTGAATAAAAATACAATTTTATTAAAAGTTCAAAGGGCAATCATGGTGAACACATAAAAGAGAATCCATGCGCTGTTTTAAGGTTGTAGATCATTCTATAGCATTTTATTTTTTTAGGTTCTAGATTCTCTGGACGAAATGATCGATCGAAGACATGATCCAGAAATCGAGGGTATTCGAAACATGCTGTGTTCAAAGAGCACTTTCGCTGGCATATTAATATTGTGTGACCTACTAGAACCAGTCATCGTCTTCAGCAATTACCTTCAAGGGGCCAGCATAGACTTTTGAGGAGGCTACCTTTTTGGTGCGTGGCATTCCCTGTTTGATATTTTTCTTTGTTTTTTTTTTCTCACAGGTCAATAAAAAAGTCAAGGTAAAATATTCCCGATGAAAATTGCCATTTTTTTTCGTCTAGTCCTAAGGCTTAATATGTAAAGATCAATTTTATACAAAGGATCATTTAATATTCCCGTTACATGTACTGTAAATTAATTAAATAAGCTTGTGTCGGCGCGACGTTAAACCCAACAAAATAAATAAATAAATAAATAATTAAATAAGCCAATGATTTGTTTGTTTAAAAGATGCAATACATAAATTTTGTTCATTTGACTTACTGTAAATTTTCAAATAAATTCATGTCAGAAAAAAAAGATCAAGTTATGAAGTTATTATTTCAGGATCTGACGGATGCACTTTACCTCCTGATTGAAAGATTTCGTGAATCCCTCCGGACTCCTGACACAGATTTGTACTTTTCAAAGATGTCAACCCTTTTTCTGGAAATTGATGAACGCACCAATCTCAGAAGGAGAATGAGGTACTGTAATTTATTTTATATTAATGAATTCCTCAACCAGTATTTTGATTCTCTTTACAGGTTTCATTATGGAGTACTTTGTAGTGTTTTACAGTACTAATTCTTATCATGAATAGAAGTAAACTAACTGATACTCATAAGTTAATACAAATTGAAAGTGTATGACATTATTGACATTTTCATTTTCCAGGGCCACAGGACTTCATGAACCAGAACAGCTTGTAGCTGAGGTAACAGTGCCCAGAACACACCGTCTCATACAAGAAATAGAAGATGCTTTTATCTGCTCACCAGTTCTTGCTGCATTTGATGCTTTCAGATAAGAGTCAGTTCCAGATAATCTTGAAGAACTCAAGGACTATAAAAAGGTATATTGAAAATGAAATTAAAATACATGTCTACCCTGAAATGGTATCTGTATCATAAATTGTAGTTTTCAAATTAAAAATTGATGGTGTAATGAATTACAGAAAGGGGGGGTCCCAGTTAGGTGTCTGCGCAAAATGTTTTTTGATTTTATTTATACTTTGTGGTAATATACCTACATGTATTAAGTTTCATTAACAAGTGTTACTGTTACCAGTTTTGACTTACTTTTATAGATATTCACATTTAAAGTGGGTGGGGTAATCTGACGTGTGCCCAGCCAGGAACACAATTTCTGTTATTTTTTTTAAATGGTTCCAACTTTTTACCTGAAACTTTCATGATAAAATAACTAAGCAATGGACATTCATACAACATGTTGCATTTTAAATTGTACTGAATACTTTTTTCATCACAGAGCCACAAAGTGGTCTAATCAAATTTACTGATTTTCAGTGGACGAACTTTACCAAAAAGCTAAAACATTTTTCATTAGTTGAGATATTTAGGTGTTATTTTCAGCAGGTATTGTAAACTAAATAAACATTAAAATGACAGTATATCAGTACACTCTGATTAATAACGGAAGAGTGGTACACTCTCAAACTGGGAAAAAGTGGGTGGGGTAAATAAATATTTGAAGCAACACTACAAAAATTGTGCAGTTGTTAAGAAATGGCCTCAGATTGTCTATTACTGTCTTAATTTTATTAAATACAGCATTGATTGATAAATTTTAACAAAATTTCCCACTTTATACATGTGTGTCATGGAAAAAGCATGGACCTTGAAAATGACATGTAGACAAACCAAAGCTCAAAGTATTTAACAAAAGGTTTTGCCTGAGGCAGTATATTTTGAGGAAAGCTATTGTTCAAATTAACATTAAATTTTCTGCATTGATTTTTCCATGGCACACATGTATAAAGTCTTATTAAAGAGAATTTTTTTTGTTAAAATTTATCAACCATGTATGTATTTAATAAAACTAGAATGTGTCTGTAGGACACAGGGTGTGCCCCCCCACCTCTTCCTCCGACTGGTACATTTGTCACAAATAAGGGGAAATAATTCAAATGATTGCAGTCTTAATGGGGTATAGCCTCAAAAAATATGAAAAGGATTCATTATTCTATACCATATACTTTTTGAGCTATGAGAATCACAAACAAAAAATCCACTATTTTGGCTATTTCAATGGCCATAACTCTGTAATGAATACTAAAATTCTCAAGAAGAATGCCATGTGTGCAAAGGACACATTATGATAAAGACTCAAGCAAGGTTTCATGAATTTACATTAAAATACTTCAGAGTAAGGCACCGAGAATATTTCTGAGTAAGGCACATAATTAGGTAAAAATGTGCATTTTTTTTACTATTTCTGGGACCATAACTCTGGAAATAGGGTGCAAACCCAGATAAAAAATAGTAGGTGCGCAAGTTCATATCATGATAAACACTCATCAATTTATGTCAAATATTTTTTGAGCTAGGCGTGTCACAAGGTGAAAATGTGCATTTTTGACTATTTCAGGGGCCAAAACTCTAGAAATAGGGCGCAGACCCAGATTAAAAATAGGAGATGCGCAATTTCATATCATGAATAAGACTAATGCAAGGTTTCATGAATCTATATCAAATACTTTTTGAGCTAGGCATGTCACAAGGTGAACATGTGCATTTTTTACTATTTCAGGGGCCATAACTCTAGAAATAGAGGGGGAGCCAGATGAAAAATAGAAGGTGTGCAAGTTCATATCATTATAAAGACTCATGCAAGACTTCATCAATTTATATAAAATACTTTTTGAGCTAGGCGTGTCACAAGGTGAAAATGTGCATTTTTTACTATTTCAGGGGCAGTTACTCTAAAATTAGGGGGCGAAGCCAGACGAAAAATAAAAGGTGCGCAAGTTCATATCATGATAAAGACTCTTGCAAGGTTTCATCAATTTATATCAAACACTTTTTGAGCTAGGCGCGTCACGAACTTCGACAGACGCACGGACGGACAGATGGATGGACGGACGGACGCACAGACAAGAGCAAACTATATGCCCCCACCACTCATGGGGGCACAATTAAGATAGTAATAGACAATCTGAGGCCATTTCGTAACAACTGCACAATTTTTGTAGTGTTGCTTCAAATATTTATTTACCCCACCCACTTTTTACCCAGTTTGAGAGTGTACCACTCTTCCAATATTAATCAGAGTGTACTGATATACTGTCATTTTTATGTTTATTTAGTTTACAATATCTTCTGAAAATAACACCTTAATATCTCAACTAATAAAAAATGTTTTAGCTTTTGGGTGAAGTTCGTCCATTGAAAATCAGTAAATTTGATTAGACCACTTTGTGGCTCTGTAATGAAAAAAGTATTCAGTACAATTTAAAATGCAACATGTTGTGTGAATGTCCATTGCATAGTTATTTTATCATGAAAGTTTCAGGTAAAAAGTTGGAACCATTTTTAAAAAAATAACAGAAATTGTGTTCCTGGCTGGTCACACGTCAGATTACCCCACCCACTTTAAATGTGAATATCTATAAAAGTAAGTCAAAACTGGTAACAGTACCACTTGTTAATGAAACTTAATACATGTAGGTATATTACCACAAAGTATAAATAAAATCAAAAAACATTTTGCGCAGACACCTAACTGGGACCCCCCCTTTAGTAATAGCTAGCCTAAAAATTCAGTAACCGAGAGATGCTGGTGACCGTGCATTTACTTTATTTGATTTATTATGGAACTGAAATGATTAAAAAAAAAGCAACAAATATGTATCTCATTCTGAACAACAATTTATTTTAGATGATTCCTATGTACATATATTATTGCCAGCAAGCCATTAAGACACTAGCAAGTCATTATGGTAGAAACAGAATAGATGTTTTCATGGGGCACCGAACTGAAGTTAACCTTGTGTATACAGGGGAAGTAATTATTCAGAAGTTTGAACAGTTCAAACGGCAGATGTTTATTTTGAATTAATTTATCCAACTGCATGTTCAGTTTAAGTTGAATTTACCTGTTAACAGTTTGCATGTTTTGATAATGTTTTATAATCCAATATCAAGCTACTTCCAATGTTTTGCACTATTTATTACTAAAATTAAAGTTTCCTTGTTGAAGAATCAGATTTTGATACGGTACTAGTTGTTGAGTTATTATTTAAGTTCTTTTTATAATTATTGAAGTAAGTCATATAATAACAACATGTTGACACAGTTCAGCTTCAGTTAAATTTACCTGTTTTGAGTAATCATTTACCCGTAAGAAGTTAGCAGTTTCACTGTTCATTGTTTTAAAGTTTCCAAGAATCAGAGTTCTTTTTCAGTTCACTGTTGTTGATATTTTAAGGCATGATTGCTTTTGTTATTCTAGTTTTCAGTTGTTGCTACATTTGTTGTTTCATGATCCTTCTCCCTTCCAGTTGATTCCTGTACTATGTTCAGTTGGTTAGTAGACTGTCAATAAGTCTTTGAATGCAGCAATGAATTGGTTAGGGTATCTTCTGTTTCTTGTAAGAAAAAAAAATAAGAAGATTCAAAGTAAATTGTTTGATAATTAAAGATGCCAGTTGTAATCATGATCATGATGAAAATGTCACTTGTGATTATCAGACATGATGAGTACTGTTTACTGCTTCTGAAATATAAAGTATTGAATGAATGATCAGTTTATAGCTAATGACTTACATCCATGAATTTACTTTGACTTTTTTGCACAGTATTTCACTTCTTTGACCAAATGGTGTAAATCGCTCCTAGATGATTTTAATTATAATTTAAACTTTTAAAATAATCCTATTACAGGCAGAGGAATCCGAGACCAGACCTATATGAGGAGATGGCAACAGATGGAATCCTTCGCAATGCCTATCCTGTTATGTTCTTTTTTGTGGGTCTTAGTAGGATCATACCAAGCAGCACAGCATGTGTTGAAAGGACATTTAGTTTAATGAATTCGTTATGCACTGCCTCCCGTAGCAGGTTAAACCAGAGTTCACTGGATTCTCTGATGAGAATTTGTGTCCATAAGCATAAGCAAGCAAATCAATCACTGACAGATGCACAATTAAATGACATTATACAAGAGTTCAAGAATATGAAAAGCAGGGATCTTGCATTGTAATTGTCTGACTGGTCACTTACTTGGCCAAGTGGACACAATCATTGAATGTCACCTATATAAGAATATATATTTGAAAGAAACGATTTCAATGTTAAATATAAGATATATATGAGAATACATACAGGAGACTGTTGGAGTAGTACTGATTAAATGTTTCCATCATGTTCAGCTGTTTGTTAACTTGTGTTCATTAAGTTATAATATTCCATAATTGTAATTTCAATTAAACATCAACTTTAACCAAGGTAAGTCTCGTTTAATTTTGTAAATTTTATAATATAACATTTTCCCCAATTTTGAGCAAAACGACGCGAAAATTCCCAATCCCAAGGGTATGGGTCATGTTCCATAAATACTGAAAAAAAACCCTGTTCTAAGAACTGAACCGCCGTACTTCGATCGTACTAGAGACGTGGTATGACATAATGCGATCGGGCGTCAATTTCAGTACGTGCGCACACCGACCGGATCCGTTTGTAGCTCGTTCAACCCGTTCACAGATTTAGCCGTGTGTATGCCTTTGCTTTTTTCTTCTTTCAAATTGGTTTCTGACTCGGTCCTCCTTCATCCTCGGACTTTGAGACAGTTTGTTTGTTTGTTTTGGGTTTAACGCCGTTTTTCAACAGTATTTAAGTCACGTAACGGCGGGCAGTTAACCTAACCAGTGTTCCTGGATTCTGTACCAGTACAAACCTGTTCTCCGCAAGTATCTGCCAACTTCCCCACATGAATTATCAGAGGTGGAGGACAGAGTCGTCAGAAGGTGCAGGGGATAAATTACGACTTTCATCATCTCGACTTTCACGTTCAGGGGCTGACTCGGGAGGCTCTGTATCGGCTTCTGTTGTGCAGCAGCTTTTAGAAATTTGGTTTTTTACTACTTTAACACCCCGTCTCTGTTTGGTTCCACTTTTCTTTGGAGGCATAAAGATACGTACCTATTGCTGTGGATTTTTTTATCTTGAGTGTTTGAAGAGAAAAACGAGAATGAGAACTGGACGAAACGTGACGGCTTTTTATAGCCATCGAGCCAAGACGTTATCGCAGTTTACATTTTGAACGTACTAGGGACGATATGAGGACGTAATCAGAACTAGTTAAACTGTCTGTGAACGAGTTGGTCGAGTTAAAAACTAGTTAGAACGTATTTCGACGTATTCAGAACGAAGTAGGACAAGTTACGTACTGCTTTAATCTGACTACAGCCAGGCTTGGACTGCCTACAAACGGTGTCCACATGAGGTGAACGGGCAATTTTTCCCGAACTGAACTTACTATAAACGGACTTCAGACGGGAAAAAGACGCGATGGACATATCGAGAACTGTTTATGAACTAACAACGACCGCATTATGGATATTTTCCGGCCAAAGTACAAACGTTCTAGCCAGATCGGACGGGTTGAGACGTTTTGAGAACTAGTTTGGTGTGATAGGGCCATTAATTTTCAAGTGGAAGCTTTGATAGTAACAAAGATATTTGACTTTATCAAAAACACTAACCAAAAAATTCTAAGTTTAAAAGAGACATAACTCTGTCAAAGTTCAAATCAGAGTTATGGGGATTGTTTCTTCTGGTATAGACTTTGGTAGTAAGTAACTGTTTTAAGTTTCAAAAAACAAAGAAAAATATCAAACAGGGAATGCCACGCACCAAAAACGCAGCCTCCCCAAAACGAAACCCCCAGCACGCAGACGCGCGCACCACACACACATACACACACACACACACACCCAAAGCCAACACATAAGGACAAAACGAACAACACACACGCGCACAAAGCCAACACATAAGACGAAACGAATAAACAAAGGAACACAGTGGGGCATCGCCTTGGAACGGTCAGTGGCAAAAACACCACTGGGGAGCTTAAACCGGTTTATGGTGCACCTAACCTCACTCTTACCCCCACCATGTTCCAAAGACATGGGACAGTGTAAATAAAAGTAATCCCCTCAAGGTGAATCTCTTACACACGTAATGGAAACAAAAAGGCATGGCATGTAAAACACAAAAATGCTCGTGTATAAATATATAAAAAACAAACCTTAAGAACCAAAAACGTATGTACTCAATGCCTTTTCAGAAGACAGAGCAACAAGAGAAACACCCTTAAGGGCCCGACGAAACAGGCCAGAAGACAAATATCAAAACAGTTCAGTCCTGGTAGGATTTAAAAACTGCTCATCATAGAGTCCTCCCCCTCTTCCGTCAGACGCAATCAAAGAGGGAAGCGTAGTGTCCAACTGTAAACGGGTTGAACACTAAACATGCGGTATGTCTCAAAACAGTTGGGTCGTAACCTCTTTTAATAAAACGTTTGATAATCTTTCCAAATACATTTGGAAAATTACCGTGACCCAAGATCTTACGAAGTTTGTAAACCACATCCCCATAAAAAACGGGTTTAGAAATACCTTCTCGCAGAAGTGTCTTTAAATTACTATTGAATTTTAAAACTAAATCAGAATAACGATAATAAAATTTAGCAAAATATTTACGCAATTTGTAATAACGGTAGCCTTGCTGAAGAAGTTTACCTGTAATATATTGATTACGTTCATTGAAATGCTTGATATGACTACACGCTCTGGCAAACCGAATTAATTGAGAAATATATACCCCATAAGATGTAGCCTGAGGTACATCCCCATCCAAATGGGGAAAATTTACAATACTAAAATTAAAATCATCCCTCTTGTCATAAATTTTGGTATGTATAAAATTGTCATAAATAGAGAGATGTAAATCTAAAAATGAAGCATCAGTATCCGAATTGTTAGTTTTAATTAACTGAAGCTCCCTAGGATAAATAGTACCCACCAACTGACCAAAAAACGGATTATCCGTATTAAGAATATCATCTAGATAGCGTGATGTATTATTAAATGCCGTTATAATATGTGCCTGCGTATCTGGAGAGAGGCTCAACATAAAGTCTCTTTCATAACAATATAAAAACAAATCTGCGACAAGGGGTGCACAATTTGTTCCCATGGGAATACCAACAACTTGTCTAAAAACTGCATTCCCAAACCTGATGTAAATGTTGTTCAATAAAAAGGAAAGGGCTTTACAAACTTCGTCACAGGTCCACATTGTATAATGTTTAATAATATTGTTAGTACAAGTCAATAGGTTTGATATGCACTTGACATTTGACTTTACGGAAAACTTTAACTAACGTCGACGGTGGCGCCAGGACGAGTGCAATAGCTATACTTTTTCTTGGAAAGGTCGAGCTAAAACGGAAATTATGAGGCTCTGTTTTTTTTTTCAAATTTAAAGGCGCTACAACAGGAGCTTTGGATAACAGACACTGCGGACCAGCGAAACATACGAATTCTCTGCAATACTGATTATAGTTAGTAAAAATGCCTGTGTTATTATGCATGATAAACTTATAAAATTGCAACAACCAATAAATAAAACTAGCATATATCCATAGTAAAGACCCACTACAACTTACTGGCCTAGTTTTCTCTCTCCAATGAACTTCGTTAAAATCATTTTGAATGTACAGGTATAATACAGTTTTACTTCAAAATGTCATGCGGACAGTTTAGGCCCTGCCTTAATTAATGTGTTTTCGCAACTTCATCCGCAAACTTTTTCAGTCGATCTCTTTTTAGTATTCTTTTGTTTCTTAAAATTGACATTGTGTCGCACTATTTTGCAATTTTAAACAACTTTTACCATGCCATTTTTTTTATTATAAACTTTGTATTATTTATGATATTTCATCAAGCTCAAGTAGAGACAAATTTCAGTGATGACCGCTGCCCAAAACTAAACGTGAAACTATTGCTAAACAATTATAGAACACAAAAAAACTCTCAATATAATTTTTTCTGGGGTGCCTGAAGTAAAAGGATTTTCAAGAAAAGGTAAGAAAAGGACAGTAATATTAGATGAGCTGTATGAACTTGAAAAGAGAAGAGCAGAGACAGAAATCGCATTACTTTAGCAGCGAAAGAAGCAGGCATGAACATTAAATAATATAATTGCACTGACTTTGCTTCCGTCCGCTAACAATTACCTTTATTATTATCATTTGTAATGTACAAGTCTTTAACTAGTGCCATTTTCGTTTTGATCTTTTTCAATCATACATAATAATGTGAATTTATTTTGTAAAGAAAATGTGTTTATTTAATTATAATAAGTAATTGGACTATTGCTATACACTGTTATTTTTCATTTTTCTGTATAAATTACAGTAGCGCTTATGCAAAGAAAGCGTTAGCCAGAAAATCCTGGTAATGACTACTGGCTCCCGGCCCATCGTACACAGGTTCTGGCTGCTGATTGGCTAAATCCACTCCTCTAGCATTCCTCTGTAGACCGATGCTATTGAGAACGACACATTGCACAGTTATTCTACATACCCTGGTAACAGACGTAAATCATATGTTAAACATGGTCTTTTCATTACTTCAAATGACTGTTCCACAACCAATCTTGTCTTACACAGATTTGATTTGTTACTATCCAACACTTAAGGCGTACACCCGCATATGTATAATCGTAGGTGTTCATTATTACCTTATCTACAATATTTTGTGCGCAACAAAATCGCACAGTAAGATGACCACATGATTCGCCACCGAAAGTCCATATTTCTCGGATATACAGCGTTCTTGCGCAAAAAATATATACTGACAATATGGGGCGTGCAAATTTTGCCTTTTAAAGTTGTTGGTGTGATGGTGTTTTACGGGAAGAGTAGTCGTGGAAAGTTCGTGTCTGCACGTATCGGAACTTTTTAGACAGCAAAGTTCAACTATTTCGTCGAGTCATGATTTAGCCGACATACAGTTACAGAAAAGTTTGGAATATCGTAAAGTAATTAAGATGTGACCCGCTCAAAATGTCGTTATATTTTTTTGTGTCCCCCGTCCTCAACATTTTATTCGAATGCGGAGGGAGGGTGGATGGTGATTGTTGTACAAATCTCAAACAGTATTTGACCTAGAGTTGTTAAACATCGTAGGATTATCAGCATGCGAAGTTGTGCACCTGGTGTTCTTTTTTAGATTTCACATTGTAAAAGCTATGGCCTTTAATATCCAAAAATGTACATAAAGGCCCTAAAAGGTTGTGTCGCATATATCTCAAATAGAATATAACCTAGTCATGAAACCATACAGGAATATAATTCATCATGTAAAACTGTGCATCGGGGGATTTATTTGAGATTCCACTAGGTAAAACCAGAATTATGGCTTTTGACAAAAATATGCGATCTCTTGCACTTCCGGTGATATTTCATTCAACTCTGTAACAGCCTCAAAAAGTAGTTCGAAGACACGTGACTTTTTGTCACATGATCGCTGCACTAAAATGGCGGAACAGACACCGATAAAAGTTACTGAAATTGTTTGTTTTGTTTGTTGAGTTGATAACACAAGGCCAATCAAGATATATGGTAGAAAATCATCAAAGGAAGAATTCCTGAATAAAGTACATTACAGTTTGAGTCATATAATACACAGGGATAAATAATACAGTAACAGGAAACTTTTCTCGTTCTTGAAACAGCCTATCACATATTTTATGAGTGATGTCTTCATATTCTTTCTCAACATTCATTAATTAATGTATCGCCTATAACCCGAGTCTGCGGGGTGACCGTGTGAAAATATAGCGAATTTGGTCGTTGTGGATTATCGATTTTGTACAATACCCTGTAAACATGGTGATCTAGCAAGGTGTCAGCGATACATGTACAACCCGCCGCACCGCCACCTCTTCCGTAACATCCTCCTGCGGTTGAGTATTTGGGTACTTCGGATATAACAACCTAGTAAGGAGGCTCTCGGAAAAGGATGATGCCGAGAGACTGGAAAGTATCCGACGTATGGAGCCCGGAAGGATGCTGTTGGTGACAGATGCCCCATACATTGGCATCGGAGGAGCTCGGCGCACGACCCCTGCACTCTTGGGGTATGCTGCAGTAGAGGTCGCTAGGATCCGTAATGAGCCTTGGAAGGATATCCTGCGTAGATGCTCACAGAATGTGGACCGGTTATACGTCCAGGGCCAGCCCCCTGAGATGTAATGGCAAGCACGGCCAACCTGGGCAGCAGTCTTCTCGGCCAAACCCGCTGAGAAGTGCAGGACACCCACTCAGCTTGCTGGAAAGAACAACCAGTACTGATGTGGATCCCAGCTATTCTACACCTACAAAGCTCTCCTTTTTAGGGTGGGGAGGAGTGTAGTGAGCGGCTGTTCCGGATCATGGGTTCCGGACTTTAACAGTTTCCTAAGAGGATTGTGGGATCGCCATCTTCGTTTTGTGCGTCAGCCATATTGTAGACATTCCGGAACGACAAATAAAGCCGTTATATTGCTTGCTCCTCTCGATGAGCCAGTATTACGATAGGATTTTACTATTAAATCTACCTAAAAGGCAGAACATCTCCTAAACCTGGCTCTCAGCTTTTTACTTTCATTACAAATGCAAGCCAGCAACCAAGAAGACAAAATAGCGTTTCCTTTACGAGAAGTGTCCAATCGAAAGCAGGTTTACAAAAAGTAACCAATCGAAAGCTGGTTTACGAAAAAGTCATGTAATCCACATAGGCCGCAACCATCTTATATTAATGAACACAAAGAAGCTCAACGACACGCAAAGGACCAATCTATGCAAGTAGAAAATGCATCGATTTCCTGTCCCTTATTGTAGTTGTTGAAATTATGCAGAAAGATTCAGATTGCTCCTTTTCTGGAAAAAATGAATGAATATACGCCTCAGAACTATGTAGACAAGATCTGAAATAGTAATAAGGCAAAATTTCAAGGCGTTATCAACACAGAATACAGTACCCTTCGTTCCTTTTCGGTTCTTCTTGTTTAATTTTTCGTTTTTTCCCTTCCTTCCTTTTCGGCTCTTCTCGTTAAATTTTTCGGTTTTTGCAACTCTCTAGTACACTGGAGGTTCCTGCAAAAAACGCAAGAAAAACAGAGAAAAAACGTACTTATATTACGCTATATGATATCCATCGCCATGAATGTACAAGAGAGAGGAAGTTGGTTTTCTTTTTAATGCTAAGCAAAAAGCAAGGGAATTTCTGGTAAAATGCTCACGTTCAGGCATTGAACACATAACCTGTGTACCCACAATAAACGTTCTACCACTGACCTATCCAGGCATCACAGACCCTATAGTTTTCACTGGCATATCACTGTGCTTCATAATTGCCCTGTTAGATCAAGAGCTAAGCGAGCCACTTTCTAGCTTTTTTAAAAGCTAAACTTGTACACAGCTTACAGTAGCCATCCATCGATTTGGTAAGTCCTTTTTATTTCCTAGGTAGTTCTATCCACTCATACTAAAATGTCCGAAGATTTCAATTTCTCCGAGAATTTCTGATGGGAGGGTTAATGATAGGCGTGAAATTATAATAGCCAGAGAGTTACAGATAGCATCTTTAGATTGGCTTTAATAGCCCGATCAAATTACCAGCTCCCTTCTCCACGGTCAGCCTTTGAATTGAGATGAATATTAGGTATATGGGTTTTATTGCATTGCTTCAAGAAAAAAACGTATTTTGAATGAAATGCAGAGGAAATTTAACATACTTGGAATTCGAGTATGGCGTATGAATCTATGACGTTAAACAAATTTATCTTTATCACTTAAACATTTAGCAGTCTATATTGGAGTTACAGTAAGAAATAGTTATAAGGCCCAGTAACACTTTGGATGTAATAATTACAAGTAGCATTTATTTTACCAAGAAAGTTACCTTTCTGATGAAATTGGCTTTTATTTGCTCACAAAACACCTAGTGTTGCTTTTCAAGTTGAAATTACACTACAAAAATATAGCACAGTATTTTTTTAATAATATTGCAAAAAGGAGAGAAATGTCTTTTGTTAACTGTTTTCTGTGTAGAAACAATTAAACTGTCACAGAAAAATACATGGTAACATGTTTTAGAGCAAAATAAAACAGGTTTATTTCTAAACTATCAACAACAAGTAATGTTCTGTAAATTAATTCCAAGTGTTACTGGACCTTGAACAAACAAAACAATCATTTCAAGATATTGTTTTATATTAGGGATCAACAAAAAAAGCAAAGAAGTGGAGAAGAAACATTTATAGACAAATTACAGCATTTGACTATGTTCTTGTATGCGTTAAATACCAATATTATTTAATTAGACACTAAGTTATGATACTAGTTGCTCTTCCAGCATTTTCTTTGAAAGCTGTTAAAAGTTACCTCATGTCATAAAACTGGTGGCTATTGGAACATACTCTCATCAGTATGTAAAAATTGCAGTACTGTAAGTATACAGAGATACGTACTTGCATGCAAAACTTTCACATTCTATATACAAAAAGGGACATACTTCTGGTAAAATGTAGGTCAGAGTTATTTGACGTAATGACACAGAAGACATGATTGTGTGAATATCTTTAGTAGTCACAGAGATATGTACTGGCACAAAACTTAAACCTGATTTTTTTTCTAAGTATAACAAGGAAGTCTGAAAGACAGCTTGATCCCCTACCACTGTTATGGATAGTGAAAGGGTAAACCTTTGACCTTGATTTGTGACTTTGACCTTGAACTGGCATGGCTGACTCATAAATTCTTCACATCGTCTTGATAAGGTGATCATTTGACCAAAGTCTCATGGAACTCCTTTAAGGAGTTTAGGAGGTATAGAGCTCAAACCTTTGACATTGACCATGAGTTGACATGGCTGACTCATGAGTACTTGATGAGGTGATCATTTGACCCAAGTTTGATGAAACTCCTTCCAGTGGACACAGAATGGAAGGCTGAAACATTTGACCCTAAGTTGTGACCTTGACGTTGAGGCGGCATGGCTTACTCATGGGTTTTACTTCGTCGCGGATAGGTGGTCATTTGACCCAGGTTTCATATGAAACCTTCAAGATGATTATAAGATACAGAGGGGACACAAAATGGAAGGCTCAATCCTTGACCCCGTGTTGTGACCTTGACCTTAGGCCAACATGGCTGACTCATGAGATCTGCATATCGCCTTCATGAGGTGATCAATTGACCCAAGTTTCATGAAAATCCTTAAAGGGGTTAAAGAGATACAGAGCAGACATAAAATGGAAGGCTCAAACCTTTGACCCTAAGTTATGGTCTTGACCTAGAGCCGGTATGGCTGACTCGTAGGTTCTGCACATGGTCTTGATAAGGTAATCATTTGACCCAAGTTTTATACAAGAGGGCCATGAAGGCCCTGTATCGCTCACCTGAAGATCATCAAGATTAACATTCTGATCAAGTTTCATTAAGTTAGGGTCATAAATGTGGCCCCCTTAAGTGTTAACTAGCTCTTCCTTTGATTTGACCCGGTGACCTAGTTTTTGACTCGACATGACCCAGATTCGAACTTGACCTAAAGATCATCATGTTTAACATTCTGACTAAGTTTCATGAAAATACAATCATAAATGTGGCCTCTAGTGTTAACAAAATTTTCCTTTGATTTGACCTAGTGACCTAGTTTTTCACCCCACCTGACCCAGATTTTAACTTGACCTAAAGATCATCAAGATTTACATTTTGACCAAGTTCCATTAAAATATGATCATAAATGTGGCCACTAAAGTGTTAACTAGCTTTTCCTTTGGTTTGATCCGGTGACCTAGTTTTTGACCCGACATGACCCAGATTCGAACTTGTCCTAAAGATCACCAAGTTTAACATTCTGACTAAGTTTCATGAAGATATAGTCATAAATGTGACCTCTAGAGTGTTAACAAGCTCTTCCTTTGATTTGACCTGGTGACCTAGTTTTTGACCCCACCTAACCCGGATTTGAACCTGAGCTATAGAACATCAAGATTAACATTCTGACTAAGTTTCATGAAGATATAGTTATAAATGCTGCCTCTACAGTGTTAACAAGCTTTTCTTTTGGTTTGACCCGGTGATCTAGTTTTTGACCCGACATGACCCAGATTCGAACTTGTCCTAAAGGTCATCAAGTTTAACATTCTGACTAAGTTTAATGAAGATACAGTCATAAATGTGACCTCTAGAGTGTTAACAAGCTTTTCCTTTGATTTGACCTGGTGACCTAATTTTTGACCCACCTAACCCGGATTTGAACCTGAGCTATAGATCATCAAGATTAACATTCTGACCAAGTTTCATGAAGATACATTATAAATGCTGCCTCTACAGTGTTAACAAGCTTTTCCTTTGATTTGACCTGGTGACCTAGTTTTTGACCCCAGATAACCCAATATCGAACTCGTCCAAGACTTTATTAAGGATAATATTCTGGTCAAGTTCATTAAGATTGGACCAAAATTATGACCTCTAAGATGTTAACAAGCTTTTCCTCTGATTTGACCTAGTGACCTAGTTTTTGACCCCAGATAACCCAATATCGGACTCATCCAAGATTTTATTAAGGGTAACATTCTAACCAAGTTTCATTAAGATCGGGCCAAAATTGTGACCTCTAGAGTGTTAACAAGCTTTTCCTTTGATTTGACCTGGTGACCTAGTTTTTAACCCCAGATGACCAAATATCGAATTCATCCAAGATTTTATTAAGGGTAACATTCTGACCACGTTTCATTAAGATCGGGCCAAAATTGTGACCTCTAGAGTGTTAACAAGCTTTTCCTTTGATTTGACCTGGTGACCTAGTTTTTGACCCCAGATGACCCAGTATCGAACTCTTCCAAGATTTTTTTAAGGGTAACATTCTGACCAAGTTTCATTAAGATTGGGCCAAAAATGTGACCTCTAGACTGTTAACAGTCAAATTGTTGACGACGGACGACGGACGGACGGACACAGGGCGATCACAAAAGCTCACCATTGAGCACTTCGTGCTCAGGTGAGCTAAAAATTCCTTCAGGGGGTGTAGAAGATAAAGAGCGGACACGAAATGGAAGCTGTTTTATCAAAGCTTTCTCACAACAACGCACAAAAATTGCAAAAATCAAATGATGTTCCTCCTATCAGTATAGCAAGCTGAAATACCGTACCATATAATTTTTAAGTCATTTCAGGATATTCTTTTGCATAACTAGGCTCAAAATTTGCAAAAACAAACTGACATGCATTAAAAATTATCACCTGTTTTTTTTTCTTATTAAATATAGAAAGTTTCATCAAACAAGTTCAAGCTATTGTATTATCCTTTTTTGTACACTTACTTAAACAATTAGACGGACGTTCTGGCAGAACTTTAAGCCACCTAACAGAAGTTTTAGTCACATAATTAAATTAAGAATTACGGAATTAATTGAATTTACTGTTATTTTTTGTCTCCTGTAGCAACATAAGTACCAACGTATTAAAGCATGGACAGACACGTGGATTGAAGTTACAAGTAAAACTATAATTCCCTCTGTTGAAATGGGTAGAGACTAATATTTTCTTAGTTTTATTGTGTATTAAATAAAAAAAAAATCCTCGAAAATTACTGTAATGCCAATTGTTTAGCTAGATACATTTTGTTTCAAGAATATAATTGATTTATTAAAAAAAATATACTATTAATTAATAACCTGTTAGAAAAAAAAAAGCAAGCAAAACATTCCCAGTTTTGTAACAAAATGTAAGTCTTTTATAAAATACTCAATGAAAAGGCATAAAACAAGTGGTCAGTCATGTAAGATAAGGTCAAAGAACAGGCAATTAATGTGAGGATGTCAGTCAGCACAGCAGGCCATGGAGATTTATGGGATATTAACAGTTACAGATTATTTCCCTAGCTGAGATGCCCCTGCTAGATTTTAGTAACCTTCTCAGACATTTTGGTAGGACTGTATCAGACCTTCGTGGGTTCAACATAGAAAATATCATACTTCTTTTTCAAAAGTATTTTGTCATTTCATTTACGATTACCGTGTGTCTAACATATTTCTCCAGATATTCCGGGAGTTGAAAGTGTTACAAACCATGTACATTTCCAAAAAAAAAATATATATATATAAAAATTGCAAAATGAAAGTGGAAGAAGATCTGTCAAAATGAAAACAAGAGGACCACGATGGCCCTATATCGCTCATCTGAGTAGTTGTTTACTTGAACAAATTTCTTAGAAGAAAATTAGGAGAGTGGGTCAATGTAAAGATTATGCAAGATTACTTTTGAAGTCTGTAAAAAAATATTACAGGTATTCCAAATCATTTTGCTGTAGCTTAGAAAACAAGAAAGTAGGTCAGTAGGTCACATTCAAGGTCACTGAAAATCAGTTTTAAGATCGGTGTGCAAAACTGTACATGTCATCCAAATTTCAAGGCTGTATCTTAAAAAACAAGAAAGTAGGTCAGTAGGTCAAGGTAACAGTCAAGTGACCCCTGATTACTTGGGGTCATAAGGTAATTATAATTAAACAGTCTATGCAATATGATCAGATAATTTTTAAGTATTTTTCCCTATCTAACTCATATAAAAACTATGTGACACTCGGGGCGGGGCCTCTTTTCACCCCAGGGGCATAATTTGAACTATCTTGTTAGAGAGCCACTAGGCAATGCTACATACTGAATATCAAAAGCCTAGGCCTTGAACTTCAGTCAAGAAGATTTTTAAAAGTTTTTTCCTATGTAAGTCTATGTAAAACTTTGGAACCCCATGGCAGGGCCTCTTTTTACCCCAGAGACATAATTTGACCAATCTTGGTGAAGGACAACTAGGCAATGCAACATACCAAAAATCAAAAGCCTAGGCCTTGCAGATTTAGACAAGATTTTTTTTTCCTTTGTAAGTCTATGTAAAACTTGGGACCCCCGGGGCGGAGCCTCTTTTCACCCCAGGGACATAATTTGAACAATCTTGGTACAGAACCACAAGGCAATGCTACATGCAAAACATCAAAGGCCTAGGTCTTGTAGTTTCAGACAAGAAAATTTAAAAAAAAAATCCTATTTAAGTCTATGTAAAACTTGAGACCCCCGGGGCGGGGCCTCTTTTCACCCCAGGGGCATAATTTGAACAATTTTGGTAGGAAACCAAAAGGCAATGCTACATACCAAATATCAAAGGCCTTGGTCTTTTGGTTTCAGACAAGAAGATTTTTAAAGTTTTTTCCCTATACAAGTCTATGTAAAACTTGAGATCCCCGGGACAGGGCCTCTTTTCATCCCAGGGGCATATTTTGAATTATCTTTATAGAGGACCATTAGATGATGTTACATGCCAAGTATTGAGGCCCAATGCTTTCTGGTTTTTGACAAGAAGATTTTCAAAGTTTTCCCTATATAAGTCTATGTAAACCATGTGACCCCCAGGGCGGGGCCATATTTCACCCTAGGGGAATAATTTTAACAATCTTGGTAGAGGACCACTAGATGATGCAACATACCAAATATAAAAGCCCTATGACCTGTGGTTTTGGACAAGAAGATTTTTAAAAATTTTCCTTTCGGTTGCCATGGCAGCCAGAGTTCTATACGGAATTAAATTCTTTGAATAAGTTTTAAAGAAGACCATCCAAGGAACATCCCTGTGAAATTTCATCAAAATTGGCCTGATGGTTTAGGAGGAGATGTTGTTTAAAGGAAAGTGTGGACGGACGCTGGACGGTGAGCGATCACCCTGAGCCTGTGGCTCAGGTGAGCTAAAAATAAATGCAATGTTTACCTTTACATAGAACCTGGAGCAGTAAGCGATAAATTAAACTTTTCCCATATCCTACAGGTAAATTCACGATGAAATCTCCTTTCCTTTCTGCTAAAAATAAAAAAAAGCTTCTCGCTGTTTGTCTCTTAACTAGATTTTTGTCGTAAACAACGTGGCTCTTAACTCAGTCAAAAATATGCGTAAAGGGCCTGAAAGTTTGTGTCGTTCATATCTCAAAGTGAAGTAAATCAAAGTGGACATTCATTAAATTAGTGAAATTGTTATAATTATTACAGAACGGGTTGGGTTGCTTATTACAACGTGCATTTTGATTGCAACCCGTTTTGTAATAAAGCTGCAATATGTAATAAACTATCTTAATGCATGTAAATGTCACATAGGCCATATTTCAAAGTTTCCCTATGTGAATGAAACCAAGGAGGTGCAGATAACATGTGTCCTGCTTTTGACAATATGTTTTCCTCTCATTTTATTTAATTCGTTAGCAAATCAAAGTGAACTTTTATAAAATCAATGATATTGTTATAAGTATCAAAA
This sequence comes from Mercenaria mercenaria, assembly GCF_021730395.1. Classification (NCBI taxonomy): domain Eukaryota; kingdom Metazoa; phylum Mollusca; class Bivalvia; order Venerida; family Veneridae; genus Mercenaria; species Mercenaria mercenaria. The sequence goes on along the minus strand of NC_069366.1, from coordinate 25,478,662 downwards.
ACTTAACAACAGATTAGTGCTGATTACAATGGGAAGAACCAGTACCAGACTCACACTAAAAATGCCAACTTTCTTCTTACAAAGTGACATAGTTGGAAGCGGGGCTGGAAATCATGACCCTCAATAAGTGAGAGATTGCAGTAATTCAAGTCCACGACTCTAGTCACTCGACCACGAAGGCAGTCCAGTAACTTTGAAGTTTTAAGGTTTAAAAAAGTGTGAGATTATTACCAAACGGGTTACAGACCATATTTTAATGTGAAATGAACATTGAAACCCGCATTGTTGAACTTATAGACATTAAATGAAATTCTACTAATTATTACAAAACGGGGTGTGTGCTTTTTACGATTTGAAAGGAACATCGCAGCCCGTTTTGTAATAAAAACAAGGATGAATATCCAACAGGGAAAACCACGTTCTAAAAACGCAGCCTCCCCAAACGTGAACCCAGCAAGCGGACGCGCACACGTCCAACACAACAAATGAGCCGTGCCATGGGAAAACCAACATAGTGGGTATGCGACCAGCATGGATCAAGACCAGCCTGCGCATCCGCGCAGTCTGGTCAGGATCCATGCTGTTCGCTAATAGTTTCTCCAATTCCAATAGGCTTTAAAAGCGAACAGCATGGAGCCTGACCAGACTGCGCGGATGCGCAGGCTGGTCTGGATCCATGCTGGTCGCATACCCACTATGTTGGTTTTCTCATGGCACGGCTCAAATATTTTTTGACGAATCAAAATAATTTGATCTTGGTTGAAGGTCACATTAGGACCATTTCGGGAAATTAGGGAAAACTGTCGTTTGAAGATCATTCTTTTCAGCTCTAGCGGCCCCTATATGCAATTAAGCAGAACCATTTGAACAACTTTGCTTTAGAAGAGGGAGACTCAGAGATCATTTGTGTAAAGGCAATTCTGTAGTTTTGGAGATGTCATTTAAAGAAATTGTTAACGACGAACGCTTGTACGGAAGCAAGCACACAGGACGGACATACAACTTTACAGCAGTAGATGTGTTTTCTCGCTTTCTGTTTTGTAGACCATTGCAGAATTAGACTGCCGAACACTTTGTTAAAGTTGTGAAGGAATTGTTTTACGAGCACGGATGGCAACGTTGACCGACTGTTCAGGAGAAAGAATATAAAGGCCATCAAAAGCGAACCTTATCAGCCCCAGAGTCAAGGGAAGGTAGAAAGGCAAAACCACTTAGAAATGTGTACGCGAGGCCATACAGGTTTTAATTAGATGGAAAAGTTACAAGAAGTTCAATTAAGTATAAATCGGCAGCCAAAGGAGGTACTCTGTGTACTTTGGACGGGGGAGGGAGAAAACTGCTGACGAGATAAGAAATAAAGCTAGAGATGCATCAGGCTAATGCAACCGAAGGACCTTTGCCTGGTAATTTAGGAAGAATGACTGTTTCGTATATGAAAGAGGTTTATTTATTTATTTATTTTTTTAATTTATATTTTATTTTCAGCAACAGGTAACATAACATGACATACAAAATATGAAGGTTTTTTTTTTGCGATCAGCAATGCATCATATCAGTACTTAATATAAAAGAATTCAGATCATATATCATATATATATGCACACACGCGTGTCATTTTATATTAGATTGATATCAGCAAAACAGCAATACAAAGGTTACAATGAAATGTCTTACTACACGTACATATAGATAGCATGATATTGTGTACATTTTTGGAAAAAATTTTTCCCTAACATAGAGTTCAAACAAAGTTCGAAACAAGATCTCTGTGTATAGGATAGTTTTAAAAGAATCTATGACCTGTTGCGTTTTAAAGTACCGATCTTACAAATAAAAAAATATATATACTCGAAAGAATGTAAGATCAACATAACACTACGGATCTTACAAGTTAAAAAATATATATACCCGAAAGAATGTAAGATGGCAACTTAACACGCAGTTGTCAAGCTATTTGAGTTGTTCCCCTTCAATCGTAACAATTTGATTCTATTGAGAACTTTTATATTTTCTTTGTTTAAAGTTTGAAATTTAAACAAGTTTTGTACATTTGAAATGATTTTTCTTTCCAACGCAGCACTTTCTTGCTTAACATTTGAAAATTTTAATTCGTTTCTGTGTTTCCAGATAATAAATTTCGTTTCAAAAATGGAAGTATTTAAAACGTTAGAGTGTTTCGAATTAGTTGTACTTATACCTAATGCTATCTTGGAATAATCGAGAGTAATGTGCTCCTCGGGCAGAGTGGAATGAAATATTTCGTTTACAAAAATCCATAATCGTTTAATATCACAGCATTCCCAAAAGAGATGTTTTAATGTTTCCATCTTAGTTTTACATATGTTGCATAACCCGTTACATGTGTTCTTTAAGAATAATTTGTGTTCCGTGTAAATAACATTGTGAACAAATCTCCATTGAAAACATTTCGTGCTCGAAAGACAGTATGATTCGTAAATGTTCATCCAAATTTTGTCCCAACCGAGAGAGGAAATACTTAAATTTTGTTCCCATTTCAATTCAATTTTTAATGGTGATTTATTGTCACAGTGTACTAACTGTTTCATTATATCACGTACATGCAAGTTCGAGTAATGTACCAATTTACACCCATTTTTCAAAAGTTCAAGATTTTTAAACTTAAAAAAGGGGTTTAGTTGCTGTTTTTGAATCTTCATTTGAACTTAAAATAGATAAATACTTTGCTGGAATACTACTTCTTACAACTGACCATTCAGATATCCAACTTGCCTTTCTTTTTAGCTTTTGAAAAATCTGATTACTTGATATAAATTGCTTTTTTTCCAAATCCCATATATGTCTATTACATGTAATACCGCTTTCTATAAATGGTTTAATGAGAATAGGTTTCATATTAAAAAGTATATCTCTATTATTAAATAAAGAAGTATCTAAAATATCTCCCACCGTGACTGGTTTAATTTTTTGAAGTAGTTTGCTCCAGTGCTTTATTGCCAGTGCATAATAAGACACTTCTCTCATAATCGATATTAATTAAGTATGAACATCTGCAAAGAAAGAATGTCTGTAAATAATATTTACCAATTGAGTTCCAGTTATCTACCCTTGAGTGTATGATTTTATAAATCATTTTAATGTTAAGTGATTCCCGTATATCTGAAATCGAGGGTTCAACGCAATAAGGGCGTATCTACATATAATAACTATATGTAGATACGCCCTTATTGCGTTGAACCCTCGAAATGTTATATAAATTTATTCCCCCTTGTCATTTCTGTTTTTCTCAACGTCAGTTTAGCAGCAAGCGACTTTTTTCCGTTCCATAGAAAGTCAGAAATCAAATCTTAAGTTCTTTTACATATTTTTTATGCCTCTACTTTCAATTTCAAAATTTAATACAGAAAAAAACATACGTTTTATCAATAAAGATTTACCCTGTACGGTCAGATTTCTGGATTTTTAAACTTGTAAAGAGGTTTTTATTTTATTCATTTTGGCCCGCCATACTGCATCATTGTCTTTATTGTAACCGTGGTGAAAGCCAAGTGTTTTTACATACAATTATGTCCATTTGATTTCATTGAAAGATGGCATTTTTCCTTTTAGTTTGCCAATAAAAAGTCCAAATGTTTTATCTTTATTCAGTTTAGCTCCGGATGCTTTTTCGAAATATGACAAATTTTTGAATATGTATTTCAGGGACGTTTCGTTTATAGCAAAAAAATGTGTATCATCAACAAACTGATTTATTTTCGCCGATAATGTCAGATCCGTTGACGGTAGCGCTATTCCTTGAATATTTTTATTTTGCCGTATGCAACATGCCGTTGGCTCTGCTTGAATGATATATAAAATTGGCGCGCACAGACAACCCTGTTTTAGATATCTTGAAATAGGAAAGAACCCAGACAAAAATCCGTTAGTAATAATTGCTGTTTTTGAGGATTTAAGTAGTGTCGTTATCCAGTTCCGAAATTTAAAACCTAAGCCAATTTTTTTAAGACACGTCGATCCACTGCCATTCGTATCTATCAAAAGCTTTGGTTTGATCTAGAAATACAATAAGCCCCTCCTGATTTTCACGATCTGTATATTCTATCAAATCTTGTATAGATCTGTTTGCTTTGTTGATATTTCTTCCCTCAACGTAACGTTTTTGATCGGAATTTATTATAGTCTGAAGTAATGGTTTTATTCTGTCCGATAAGCATTTAGCAATCTTAATGTAAAATACCCTTTCGGTAAAAGAGTGCCACACAAAAGGTATATTCTTTGCTTTCAAAGGATCTTTTTACAGATTTTATTATTTTATATTCTTAAAGGCAAACTTTTGTTGTATTTTATAAGTAAAAAATGTTGTCGAAAGAGCTATTCACAGTGAACCGAAATGGCATAATATCATATAATGAGTGAAAAACATATAGTCAAAAGGTCTGTGTCATCTTCACCTACTTGGCTTTCATTCATAAAGCGAAACTCATGATCAAAATGACATTAAAATAGAACAAGAGCGCCGCCAAGCAGGGCAATATACGCCCGAAGGGTTACACCAGAGGATGGGAGCAAAATTTAAAGAACTTGACTGTTGAAGGACAGGAACAACAAAAAGAAGAAATTACAAGAAAAAATTCACAAAAGTCCACAAAAAAATTCTTACCAGGTAAAGTTATGTCAAAATACATCTAAAATTGGATGTATCATCCATGTTGTACCACAGAAAAGTGGTCTCGATTTTTCCCTACGGCCAAAAATAAAAAAGTTTCAAAAAAAGCTATTTATAGTAACAAAAAAGGGAAGTAATACAAAAAAAAAATATTGTAAGAGAACAAAAAAAGGGATCTGCCAAATAAAACCAAGAGCACTGCAATGCAGAGCAATATACACAAAGCAAATTCATATATGACCTTTGACTCCTAAGTGTGACCTTGACCTTGAAGCGAGTCATCCAAAAGATGCGCTCTGCATGTCGCCTCAGTGTGGTGAACATTTGTGCCAAGTTTCTTTGAAATCCTTCAAGCAGTTCAAGAGTTACAGAGTGGGCACAGCAAAGTCATATATGACCTTTCACTTCTAAGTGTGACCTTGACCTTGAAGCTAGTCATCCGAAACAAGCTCTCTGCACGTCGTCTCAGTGTGGTGAACGTTTGTGCCAAGTTTCTTTGAAATCCTTCAAGCAGTTCAAGAGTTACAGAGCGGACACAGCAAAGTCATATATGACCTTTCACTCCTCAGTGTGACCTTGACCTTGAAGCTAGTCATCTGAAACAAGCGCTCTGCACGTCGTCTCAGTGTGTTGAACATTTGTGCCAAGTTTCTTTGAAATCCTTAAAGCAGTTCAAGAGTTACAGAACGGACACGAAACACACTCATATGACCTTTGACCCCTAGGTCTGACCTTGACCTTGAAGCTAGTCATCCGAATCAAGCGCTCTGCACGTCGTCTCCGTGACCTTCAAGCAGTTCAAGAGTTACAGAGCGGACACAGCAAAGTCATATATGACCTTTCACTCCTCAGTGTGACCTTGACCTTGAAGCTAGTCATCCGAAAAAAGCGCTCTGCACGTCGTCTCAGTGTGGTGAACATTTGTGCCAAGTTTCTTTGAAATCCTTTAAGGGGTTCAAGAGTTACAGAGCGGACACGAAATTGCTAACGGACGGACGGACGGACAGACGGACACCGGCGTCATAACATAATACGTCCCTTCGGGCGTATAAACAAGTGGAAACTCCACAGGTCGCTCAACACGGCAAAAACGAAAATGTTGCAGGCTCGGTTTGATTGAGCCTTTTCATAGATGGTAGTGGAAATGTATGCTACCGTCCACGCCCTCTAGCCCTGGGTTGAGCAGAACTCAACATTTACACATGGCACAAGTACAAAAATCAATTTAGAGACATCCGCAGATGTATTCATACGGCGGTGCACAACACAAGGAATCTTCAATGATACACTAGCGTGTAATTCCATGAAAGGCGGCGTTTGGTCCCCAGTTAGAATAATGGTTTTGCCCTACACGAGAAAACAAACTAAACAAACTGGAATTTAGAAACGGGATCTGAGATTGTGGAGCCTTCATATCACAGGAACTGCCAAAAGACATAATTAAAAAGCAGGCACCGTATCTAAGGGGTGATTATACAATATCCAAAGCTATGAAAGCGGGAGTATTGGAATCACCCAAGCCGAAATGTTCAAGCTGATAAACTAAACAGTACCCATAACAACATTAAAGTCGTGCTGAACGATCTGGGAAGATCGAAATATAACAGCCCTGACAACACAAACTCAAAAATTTTATTACATTTTTGAAACTTTATTTCAATTATTATTATACTGGTTGTGATGTCAACTTCACATTGTAATAAGCACTTACATCCGTTTTGTAATAATTGTAACAATTTAAACTATAAATTATGTAATTAGTAAAAGCCATATTGGCAAATGTAAAATAGAAAAAAGTGGAAACTCAAATCTGTGTGAAGTTAGCAGAATAGCAGAATAACTCCAGCAGAATGGCAGAATAACTCCAGCAGAATGGCAGAATAACTCCAGCAGAATGGCAGAATAACTCTTCCAGCAGAATAGCAGAATAATTCCAGCAGAATGGCAGAATAGCAGAAAAACTCCAGCAGAATAGCAGAATAACTCCTGCAGAATGGCAGAAGAGCAGAATAACTCCAGCAGAAAGGCAGAATAACTCCAGCAGAATGGCAGAATAGCAGAATAACTTCAGCTGAATGGTAGAATAACTCCAGCAGATGGCAGGATGAATAGAAACAAACTGAAAATGAACACTTCAAAAACTGAATTTATCATGTCTTGTAGCTGACCTCAATTGAACAAAATGTTTCACAAATGCGATTTACATTGCGGGTGATGATATCAAACGTGAAAGCATAATTAGATCTCTCGGTGCATTTCTTGACGAAACACTGAACTTTAAAAATCATATTAATCGCAAATGTCGTATAGTCATGTTGAATTAGCAGGAGGGCAGAATACCAGAATAGCTCCAGCAGAATGGCAGAATAACTCTAGCAGAATAACTTCAGCAGAATGGCAGAATAACTCAAACAGAATGGTCAAGTGTTTTTCTTTTGCGTAGTTCTAACGGCAGTTCATTCCACAGTTTTGAACCAATAGTACAGAAACTTCTATTATTGAATGTTTTGCACTTGTTGTATGGAAAAACATAACGACATTCAGAATTTCCGGACTATCTCAAACCTTATGTACTATGAATATACTGTCTAAGCAACTCTGTTAAATACAGTGAACTCGATCCTTGCTTTCACCGGCAATCAATGTAGGTCATACAATGCCTGTTTAGACCTGTCAAATTTTCGGTTATGGACAGGTTTTGAATACAGTGCATCATACGCACCTCACCGTTAACTACACCATACAGTATGACATTGCAGTAATCCAGATGTGAAATAACTAGGGACAAAACTAAAATTTCAGTGGCTGATTTTGTTAAATATTAACGGATGTTCTTACTACATGACTGTACGACATTTGCGATTTATATGATTTTTAAAGTTCAGTGTTTCGTCAAGAAATGCACCGAGATATCTAATTATGCTTGCACGTTTGATATCGTCACCCGCAATGTTAATCGCATTTGTGAAAATTTTGTTCAATTAAAGACGCTCGCTACAGTTTCGTGATTTTTTTCTCAATAATAGATTTTGATGAAATGTTTTGTTTTAAAAGATCATGTTATGATGTATTGAAAAATGAAATAAGAATACTAGGTCGCCAGCTTTGTTTCAATTTAATTTGCCCCTAGATATGGTGCTATTTTAAACATTTTTCAAAATTTCTGTAATCCTAAAATATATTTCAGTAAAGTACAATAAGCAGCATAAATTTGATTATCTAAGCATTTTTATAATGGAAATCAATATATCTATTTGAAACATGCTCAGAGAAATCAAAAGAACATGATTTTGTAAAGAAAGGAATACTTGTTAAGCAGACCCAATGGCTATTTTTGCATATTTTTGTCAGTTTTAAGTTGGTACTTCTGCTATTTTATCTAGTTTCACATAATAGAATTTAATCAAACTCTGCACACACCTTTGGTAATGCCTACCTAATCTAAAACAAAAAGAAAATTGATAGGTCACCACATTAGATTTCGCTTAAATCAAATTACAACGAGGTGGGGTGTGGCGGGCATTTATACAACGCAGGTTGGCACGAAATACTCGTTCAGTGTTTGAGCAAATGACTTAGAAATGTATATATAAAATTATCAAACGGCAGGTTTCTTAATAATCGGATTTTAAGGTGTTTCTGAAGCATTTTGATGGCATAGAACGATAAAGTTTCCCCCGTTTTTTTTAACAAAACCTATAGTTTACGAATGTACGGTACGGGATTAGAAACAGCTGTGACTCAATGAGTTGGAGCGTTGGTATAGATAACAGACAAAATGAATACCTTAGTAAAGGTATCTAAGATGTTACACTGGTCTGGTGGGTTCACTTGAAATTGGTGTTGAAAAAGTGGTTAATTTTAGTTTATTTACATGGTTTTTAATTTTCCCACGACTTCTCGGCGATTCACTGCAAAAAGTATTACTGCGCTGGACGAACGGTAATTCTGATAATCAACGGGAGACAACATAGGTGTCAGCACGTGTATAATTGTTTAAAAAAACTGTCGATGTTTATAATTTGTTATCAAATAATGAATCCTATTCGGAAAATGCGTCTTCAATATCTGAAAATTATTAATTTCTATTGACCTTTATCAAAAATATTACTTACAATGGACTATTTTCCAAATCGAAGTCATTTCCGCTTTCAGTTGTGAGGCATTTCCGTTATACTTTTTGACAATAACAAATACGAAATGAATCAATAAATAAAATCTGGAAAGTAGATAAAGTCACATATAAACCGACTGCTACTCAGATCAATGTAAGTGTAGTTGTTATTACAACATTATACTTATTTTAATTTTGAAATTGTCAACTCCCCCCACCTTGATGGAGATGTCCCTCGAGCAACATTATACGGTGTCTATATTTCACAACTTATTCGTTTTGCAAGAGATTGCTCAAAGATAGAGAATTTTAATGAAAGAAATCTTCATATCACCAAGAAATTATTACAACAGGGTTCAACTCATTTAGATTTGAAGATTGAATACTGCTTAAACCGGTGCTAGGGGGTGTGGGCAGTGTTGCATTTTCCATTACTGCCCATGAACAGACTCAATCAAACCGAGTCTGCAATTTTCACTGTTTGCATTGTTCTCGATGCTTCCGAGGGATCTACTTTCCAGATCTTTTTTTTTTTACCGTTATCATAAGCTACGGAAAGCTTTCAGTAAATTTTACTACAGATCGTCCAAACTCTTAGAAAAATACAATACTAACCTAAAAACATGTTTACTATGGAGATGTAGTTTATAAAATTCGGGAAATTAAACATAGTCCTTATTTTAATAAGATATTTGTAAAATGTGTTAAAAAGTTTATCAAAAGAGGATACGATGCGAAAATCGTGAAGCACAGTGCATGTTTAGTAATAGACCCCTCTACAGTTAATCGCTACGCTTTCCTATTTGATGGTGCGATGACTAATAAAGTGTAAGACTCCATGATGCTTTTCTCCTAAATCCTACATACAACGGACGGAGGGTGTTGAATTTTGTCTTGCAGCTTTCTTAGTCATGCCCTTAAAAGTTAGGCTCTTGGTGCTCTGACTTCAGACAAGTTGTTGAGTACATTGGTGTAATTATACCTTAGATTTACCTTAATTTTATGTTTACTTAATTAATCTGGTATTTTTTCGCTAATATTAGAGCCTTTCTCAGCGGGGATTTTATTTACATTGTGTTGTCTAACTTGTTGAAAATAGAGTAAGTGCGAGGTTGGCATTGTTGGATTTAACGTCGCACCGACACATGATAGGTCATATGGCGACTGTCCAGCTTTAATGATGGAGGAAGACCCCAGCTGCCCCTCCGTGCATTATTTCATCACGAGCGGGCACCTTGGTAGAACCACCGACCTTCCGTAAAAAAAAGAAGACAAATATCAATCAGGGAATGCCACGTACCAAAAACGCAGCCTCCCCTAAACGAAACCTACAGCACGCAGACGTGCATCCCACACACACACACATACACATACACGCCCACACACACAAAGCCAACATATGTGGACAAAACGAACAAAGGAACACAGTGGGACACCGACATGGAACGGGCAGTTGCAAAAACACCACTGGGGAGCTTAAACCGGTTTATGGTGCGCACCCAACCTCACTCTTACCCCCATCATGTTCCAAAGACACCCACATCGATGAGGGGCAAGTGATTTGAAGTCAGCGACCTTAACCACTCGGCCACGGAGGCCCCTAAACGCGTTTAAACCCACAGTTTCCTTTATATAGGTAACTGACCGTTCCAAGGCGGTGCCCCTATTTTCAACTGGTTTTCTGTCTGTCCGGTATTTTCTGTTGCGTATGTTGTCTTGATTGGGTCTAACGGAAGAGGGGGAGGACTCTATGATAAGCAGTTTTTAAATCCTACCAGGACTGAACTGTTTTGATATTTGTCTTCTGGTCTGTTTCGTCGGGCCCTTAAGGGTGTTTCTCTTGTTGCTCTGTCTTCTGAAAAGGCATGGAGTACATACGTTTTTGGTTCTTAAGGTTTGTTTTTTATATATTTATACACGAGCATTGTTGTGTTTTACATGCCACGCCTTTTTGTTTCCATTACGTGTGTAAGAGATTCACCTGGAGGGGATTTCTTTTATTTACACTGTCCCATGTCTTTGGAACATGGTGGGGGTAAGAGTGAGGTTCGGTGGGCACCATAAACCGGTTTAAGCTCCCCAGTGGTGTTTTTGCCACTGACCGTTCCAAGGCGGTGCCCCACTGTGTTCCTTTGTTTGTTCGTTTCGTCTTATGTGTTGGCTTTGTGTGCGTGTGTGTTGTTCGTTTTGTCCTTATGTGTTGGCTTTGGGTGTGTATGTGTATGTGTGTGTGGTGCACGCGTCTGCGTGCTGGGGGTTTCGTTTTGAGGAGGCTACGTTTTTGGTGCGTGGCATTCCCTGTTTGATATTTTTCTTTGTTTGTTATAAGATATTTTTTCCTTCCTTCTCCTCCTATCGCCCCTCCTTTCCCCTTGCATTTGCGCTCCCCCATTTTTGGCATCCCCTCCCCCTTTAGTATGAGTTAGTTTTCGTGACCCCCCCCCCTTTATTTTGGCTGCCGGAATCTTAAGGCGGTATACAATTGTTCTTTTCCTGCTTATAGGTGTGCGTTTGTGTGCTTGTGTGTCTAAAGCGGTGCCCTACAGTATTCTTGTATCTTACTTGTCTGTTTTTCTATGTTAGTTAGTTGGGTGTGGTTGTGTGTTTATGTTTGGTACATGAATGTCTGCGCTATTGTGGTTTACGTTGTAGTGTAACTGTGATTAAGGAACGTAGCATTCCCTTTGTATATTCATCCTTGTTCTACTCCCCCTTCAACCTCCTCCTCACTCCCTACCACCCCCCCCCCCCTCCATCTATATTTGGCATAAATTTATATGTACTTGTTAGATTTTTGAAGCAACCCGTCTGTAATATTTTTCCGTTACAGCTTCTATTTGTTGTGGGCCTACTTTGCAAATGCGTGGCTCCGAGGCTGTGTTTTTTTGTTCTCTGTGCTTCCGGGAAATCTACCTTACATATTATCTTTTGTTCATTACGTTATGAGATAAAGTTTTTCTTGAACTGCATTATCAATTAATTACGTTTAGGTGGTATTGCATTTACAACTTGTCTGACCCCGATTTTTTACGTGAATGACAGCAGTCTCGTGCAACTCGTGGAAACAGAGTTATGAAAAGTCCGATGGAGAATTCAAGGATACATTATAAATGGCATAAAAGTGAGGGTAATTGTATTTTTGTCGAGTTTTGATCATTCACATTCCTGCTGTTTATTTTAAATTATGTGAATAAGATATGTAAGTTATTTTGCACATATTCACATTGATTCGACCTCTCAACCAAAGTTCATACCTTATTTTAAAGATTTTTAAGAAAATACATTTTCAAGTTTGTTGAATGTGTTTTGATATTTAAGTGCATTGTATTTCATGAATACCAAGTTGAAAATTAATACTGGAATTATTTCTAGGCCCTTATTGCAAGCAACTCGACTTCTTTACAGTTGGACACTACGCTTCCCTCTTTGACTGTGTCTGACGGAAGAAGGGGGAGGACTCTATGATAAGCAGTTTTTAAATCATACCTTATTTCAAAGATTTTTAAGAAAATACATTTTCAAGTTTGTTGAATGTGTTTTGATATTTAAGTGCATTGTATTTCATGAATACCAAGTTGAAAATTAATACTGGAATTATTTCTAGGCCCTCATTGCAAGCAACTCGACTTCTTTACAGTTGGACACTACGCTTCCCTCTTTGACTGTGTCTGACGGAAGAAGGGGGAGGACTCTATGATAAGCAGTTTTTAAATCCAACTAGGATTGAACTGTTTTGATACCTGTCTTCTGGCCTGTTTCGTCGGGCCCTTAAGGGTGTTTCTCTTGTTGCTCTGTCTTCTGCAAAGGCATTGAGTATATATGTTTTTGGTTCTGAAGGTTTGCTTAAAAGCTCACCTGAGCCAAAGGCTCATGGTAAGCTTTTGTGACCGGTCAATGTCCGTCGTCAGTCAACATTTTCTAAAAAATCTTCTTGAAAACCACTGAGCAGAATTACACCAAACTTCACAGGAATGATCCTTGGTTGGTTCCCTTTCAAAATTGTTCAAAGAATTTCATTCCGTGCAGAACTCTGGTTGCCATGGCAACCGAAAGGAAAATTTTTTAAAATCTTCTTGTCCTAAACTGCAAGGCATTGAGCCTTGATATTTGACATGTGACATCATGGTCCTCTATGAAGATTGTTCAAATTGTGCCCCTGGGATGAAAAAAGGCCCCGCCCCGGGGGTCCCAAATTTTACATAGACTTATATAGGAAAAAAACTTTAAAAATCTTCTTGTCTGAAACTACAAGACCTAGGCCTTCGATATTTTGTATGTAGCATTACCTTGTGGTCCTCTATGAAAACTGTTCAAATTGTGCCCCTGGGGTGAAAAGAGGCCCCGCCCCGGGGGTCCCAAGTTTTACATAGACTTATATTGGAGAAAACTTTAAAAATCTTCTTGTCTGAAACTGAAAGGCCTAGTGTGTGTGTTCGGGTTTAACGTCTTTTTCAACAATTTTTCAGTCATATAAACGACGGTGTCTACTTGTAGCAGTGAACACAATGCCCAACTTTATAGTGCTGCCTCACTGGAATATCACGCCGTAGACATGTTGCATAATACCCCACCCAGTCACATTATACTGACACCGGGCTGACCAGTCCTAGCACTATCCTCTTAATGCTGAGCGCCAAGCGAGGAAGCTACTAGTACCATTTTTAACGTCTTTGGTATGACGCGGTCGGGGATCGAACCCACGACCTCCCGCACCCGAAGCGGACGCTCTACCACTAGGCTACCGAGGCGGTTGGAAAGGCCTAGGCTTTTGAGATTTGGTATGTAGCATTGCTTAGTAGACCTCTTAACAGAATTGTTCAAATTATGCCCCTGGGGTAAAAAGAGGTCCCATCCTGGGGGTCACTTGTTATATGAGTTAAATAGGAAAAAGTACTTCAAAAATTATCAGATCATATTTCCTAGACTGTTTAATTATATTTACCTGATGTACCCAAGTGATTACGGGTCACCTTACTGTGACCTTGACCTACTGACCTACTTTCTTGTTTTTCAAGATACAGCCTTGAAATTTGGATGACATGTACAGTTTTGCATCACTGAAGTTTCTAATTTAAAAGTTCGTATAGACGATCAACAAATTAAACTACCAACCATGTACTGGATTCCTAAATTGCATAAACAACCATATAAAGCTCGCTTCATCTCTAATTCAAGCTCTTGTACAACTACAAATATTTCAAAACTATTAACATCATGTCTAACTGCTGTGAAAGCCCACGTGGAAAGATACTGCGATAAAGTATACGAAAACTCTGGTAAAGACTTATTTTGGTCGATTAAAAATTCTGGCGAAATCCTGGATAAGATTAAAATTAATAATTACAAGGTATCTACAGTCAGTACATACGATTTTTCTACCTTGTATACCACTTTACCACATAACTTAATAAATGACAAACTAACTGCCCTAATTCAAAAGATTTTTTCCAGAGAGAATGCTACATTTCTCGCTTGCAATTTTGATAAAGCTTTTTTTACTAGCTATATTATGAAACATTATACAATGTGGACCTGTGATGAAGTTTATAAAGCCCTTTCCTTTTTATTGAACAACATTTACATCAGGTTTGGGAATGCAGTTTTTAGACAAGTAGTTGGTATTCCATGGGAACAAATTGTGCACCCCTTGTCGCAGATTTCTTTTTATATTGTTATGAAAGAGACTTTATATTGAGCCTTTCTCCAGATACGCAGGCAGATATTATAACGGCATTTAATAATACATCACGCTATCTGAATGATATTCTTAATATGGATAATCCGTTTTTTGGTCAATTGGTGGGTACTATTTATCCTAGGGAGCTTCAGTTAATTAAAACTAACAATTCGGATACTGATGCTTCATTTTTAGATTTACATCTCTCTATTTATGACAATATTATATATAAGGCATTGAATACATACATTCTAAAGGTTTGCTTTTTATATATTTATACACGAGCAATTTTGCACCATAAACCGGTTTAAGCTCCCCAGTGGTGTTTTTGCCACTGACCGTTCCAAGGCGGTGCCCCACTGTGTTCCTGTGTGTTGTTCGTTTCGTCTTATGTGTTGGCTTTGGGTGTGTGTGTGTGGTGCACGCGTCTGCGTGCTGGGGGTTTCGTTTTGAGGAGGCTACGTTTTTGGTGCGTGGCATTCCCTGTTTGATATTTTTCTTTGTTTTTTTTTACATACCATGCCTTTTTGTTTCCATTACGTGTGTTAGAGATTCACCTGAAGCGGATTACTTTTATTTACACTGTCCCGTGTCTTTGGAACATGGTGGGGGTAAGAGTGAGGTTGGGTGCGCACCATAAACCGGTTTAAGCTCCCCAGTGGTGTTTTTACCACTGACCGTTCCAAGGCGGTGCCCCAGTGTTCCTTTGTTTGTTCGTTTTGTCCTGATGTGTTGGCTTTGTGTGTGTGTGTGTGTGTGTATGTGTGTGCGCGTGTGGTGTGCACGTCTGCGTGCTGTTGGTTTCGTTTTGGGAGTCTGCGTTTTTGGTACGTGGCATTCCCTGTTTGATATTTGTCTTTGTTTTTTTTTGCATACTGATCTTAAAACTGACTTTCAGTGACCAATAATTTGATCTACTGACCTTTCTAATATTTTAGCATCAGTTTGCCGTTTGAAACATTTGAAACATGTGGCTCATATTACTCAGGTGAGCGATTCAGGGTCATCATGACCCTCTTGTTATATATTTATACAGGAGCATTTTTGTGTTTTACATGTCATGCCTTTTTGTTCCCATTACGTGTGTTAGAGATTCACCTGGCGGGATTACTTTTATTTACACTGTCCCGTGTCTTTGGAACATGGCGGGTGTAGGAGTGAGGTTGGGTGGGCACCATAAACCGGTTTAAGCTCCCCAGTGGTGTTTTTGCCACTGACCGTTCCAAGGTTGTGCCCCACTGTGTTCTTTTGTTTGTTCGTTTTGTCCTCATGTGTTTACTTTGTATGCGAGTGCGTGTGTGTTGTAGTGTGCACGTCTGCGTGCTGTGGGTTTCGTTTTGGGGAGACTGCGTTTTTGAAACATGGCATTCCCTGTTTGATATTTTCTTTGTTTTTTTCTGTAACAATAAATGTTTAATGTATTAATGGCAGTATACTCAAGTTTTGGAATGTGGCCTTCCTTGACCACCATATCTTTTCATATGCACTACTTTGTAAACAAACTAAATATGGGTTTTGAGATACCTTTGCACAGAAGTGTCTTTCAATTACTACTGAAGTTTAAAACGAAATCGGAATTATGATAGTAAAATTTAGCAAAATATTTACGCAATTTGCAATAACGGTAGCCTTGCAGCAGAAGTTTACTTGTAATATATTGATTACGTTCATTGAAATCCTCAACATGACTACACGTATATCCCATAAGATGTATTACGAGGTACATCCCCATCCAAATGGGGAAATTTACAATACTAAAATTAAAATCATCCCTATTGTCATAAATTTTGGTATGTATAATATTACCATAAACAGAGGGATGTTAATCTAAAAATGAGGCATCAGTATCCTAATTGTTAGGATAAGAATTGAATTGTTAAGAATAACATGGGTATTGATGGCTAAAATTATTTCATTAAAGCTTGTGTGACGTATAAATTAAAGTTTGTTTGAAATATGTTTCCCATATATTTTATATCTCAAAACGACGTAGCTCTATTCTCAATATTTTAGGATGCCAAGATATTGTCATTATTGTTATAGTGAATATGTGCGATTAACAAAGTTTTTAATTATGTAATACACTTATTGGTAAAAATTAAACTACCATGAAGCTGCTTTAATCGGTAGAGTCAAAGTGATGTCCTTTGTCTGAAACGGTCTGCTTGTTTACATTAGTAATCAATGAAATAAGTGATTCGAAGTAGGCGACCTTAACCACTCGACCACAGAGGCCCCTACCTACGTTACCAATGACACCGTATAATTTATCATAAAAGATAAAATGTAAGGGTAGATTTCCCGGAAGCTCAGAGCACCCCAAACACAGCCATAGAGCCATGCATTGTCATGTAGGCCCACAACAAAAAGATGCTGTAACTGAAAAATATTGTAGACGGGTTGCTCCGAAAATCCAACAAGTACATTTTAAAGATATATGCATGTATTCAATGTTGCTTTCAACGAGTGAGTGAGTTGGGTTTTACGGCGAATCGACACAAAATGTCCTGTATCGCCGATGCTTGCAACGAATAGCACCGTTTTGAAAATGTTAAAATTAAGATATGCACCAGAATAATAGTTGTCTGTCAGTAAGAAGGCTTCCTTCCATTCAAATCACAATCAGTCCCCGTGTTCACAAAACTATTTGAGAATGATTTTTTTAGTCTCAATCTGAATTTGATCGAAAGATTTAGGTGCGTGTTCAAGAAACAAAGTCAGTCCCGAAGTCCTAAGTGTCTTCTGAGTGTGAGTTTGATTTTCCAAGACAGCATTAGCTAGAAATGATGATCATTCTCATTTTCCTTGTCGACAATTGAACACACACAAAAGATGGCGAACATTGAAAGTAGAGTGAGAAATGTTTCGAACTGTAACATATTTTTAAGAGTGGACAGACGGAAACAATCCGTTGGAGATCTTAACCAGAGGCGAGGTTCAAGAGAGGTAGATTCTTTCCTGAGACATTCTTTCCTGAGACTATCTTGTATATCAGCGAACTGTTAGATCTGACAAGACCAACACAAAGGTCGCAGCCTTCGCCAGAACTTCTAACGTCTTTGGTTTCTTTACACTATTTCGCCACTACTTGCCAACATATGTGTCCCGCCATGACATTTTTATCCCAAATGACACAAACAAAAAAAAACAAAGAAAACTAGAGCTATCACTAAAGGTGATGAATGTACCCCCCGCATGCACTGACACAGTACATTGCAATTTGACGCACACAAGATTGCATAATTATGTGGACTGTATGTATATAGACTGTATGTATACAGTATAGTAATAAAAAACAAAGTCCCATAACTATGCAGAATATTTATCTAAAAGAATGTAACATGCACCATGCACAACAAGGGTTGGTACTGATCACTTATGTGAAGTTTCATTAAATTGTGTGCAAGGGTTTGGTAGATTAGGCACGCACAAGATTGCATATGCAGACTGTATGTACATAGTATGTTAACAAGAAACAAAGTACCATAACTCTGCAATTTTTGTCGCTGAAAGAACCTAACATGCCCCATGCACAACTACTGTTGTTACTGATCACTTGTGTGAAGTTTCATTAAATTGTGTCAAGAGGATGAGGAGAGATGGTGCGCACAAGATTGTGTCTATGTATATAGTATAGTAACAAAAAAAACAAAGTCCCATAACTCTGCAAATTTTTTTTCTGAAAGAACCTAACATGCCCCATGCACAACTACTGTTGTTACTGATCACTTGTGTGAAGTTTCATTAAATTGTGTCAAGGGGATGAGGAGAGATGGTGCGCACAAGATTGTGTCTATGTATATAGTATAGTAACAAAAAAACAAAGTCCCATAACTCTGCAAATTTTTTTTCTAAAAGAACCTAACATGCCCCATGCACAACTACTGTTGGTACTGATCACTTGTGTGAAGTTTCATTAAATTCTGTCAAGGGGATAAGGAGAGATGGTGCGCACAAGATTGCGTCTACGGACAGACGGACAGACAGACAGACAGACAACCTGAAACCAGTATACCCCCCTTACAACTTTGTTGTCGGGGGGTACAAATATCAAACAGGGAATGCCACGCACCAAAAGCGCAGCCTCCTCAAAACGAACCCCCAGCACGAAAAACGCGTGCACCACACACACACACACACACACACACACACACAAAGCTTACACATCAGGACAAAACGAACAACAAACACACACACACACTCAAAGCCAACACATAAGGACAAGACGAACAATAAGCATACACACACGCGCGCACACAAAGTCAACACACAAGGACAAAACGAACACACAAAGGAACACAGTGGGGCACCGCCTTGGAAAAAGCCTCGATTTTGGTAAAATGACGTTGAAGTTGACGTCACTTAATTGGATACTTTTTCTCGTTAATTTGTTTTGAACGATGTTTCTCATTGCAGAGTTGGTGCAACTTTTTCTGCGCATGCGCAATAAATCTCAATCCCCAAAGCGCTTTGGCAGATCGCAGAAGGATCCAAAATGGCTGACTCCAGACAAGATAAGTATTTAATTCTTGGAGATTCTTATATTTCTCACTTGGGAAGCTATCTTACGCGCTTAGGGTAATCTGACGTTCAACATAACACCAGAAATGGCAGACAAACTTTCTTCGTTGATGAGAACATCACTTTAATCGGTTTTCCTGACATGTCAATGTTGAGAGCGTCCTAACGACTTGCAACCCCTCAAATGAACCTGTAACTTCACATGCGTCAATGTAACATCTACTGTTCCAAAACAAACAGAACTTCATGTGATTTCAAGTAAATTCAAGTAAATTGAGTTTCAAAGATTGTGAAAAGAAGTAAAATGTCCATGTTGAGAGCGTCATTACGACTTGCAACCCCTCAAATGAACCTGTAACTTCACATGCGTCAATGTAACAGCTACTGTTCCAAAACAAACAGAACTTCATGTGATTTCAAGTAAATTGAGTTTCAAAGATTGTGAAAAGAAGTAAAATGTCCATGTTGAGAGCGTCATTACGACTTGCAACCCCTCAAATGAACCTGTAACTTCACATGCGTCAATGTAACATCTACTGTTCCAAAACAAACAGAACTTCATGTGATTTCAAGTAAATTCAAGTTAATTGAGTTTCAAAGATTGTGAAAAGAAGTAAAATGTCCATGTTGAGAGCGTCATTACGACTTGCAACCTCTCAAATGAACCTGTAACTTCACAAGCGTCAATTTAACATCCAAAACCAAATCACTTTAGGTGTGGTTTGGAGCATAAATATCAGGTATTACACAAGCAAAAACATATTAAATTTGTTCTGATTCTCCAAAGTCATCTTTCTGTTGTCTACCATTTTTCGGGTGAATAAAAACAATTTTCATAGGTCTACCCTTTGAATCTTGTGCCACTGCAGACCTTAGTGATGGTGGAACAAGTAAGTTGTTTGGGATGCGTACCAAATTATCATGTACAAATAAATTTGTGACTGGTTCAGGCATTAAATCTTGGATAGGTGTACTTCTTGGTTCTAGTCGTAAAGGTGGATAATCTCTTACAGACCCCCCTACATTTTTTACCATAATAGGAGTTTTCTTTTCTTGTCTACCTTTCTTCTTCTGTGTTGCTTTATACTTCTGCTGCTTTTCAACTTTTTTATTTGGTGGAAGTTTATCCCTTTTTTGCAACTTTGGTGTTTCTGATGACATGCTCAAGAAGGCATTATTGTCAGAAATAATGGACTCTATAGCTTTATTGATAGTACTGAAACGGTCAAAAAGCTGTGTATTTTCCATTTGCTTCTTTAAAAATTCTAAGTTACACTGAAATCTGTGAAAATCACCCCTGTGGCTACTTTCTTTTTTATTAGGCTCTTCAACATAAATATCGGTGTTTATCAATTCTGTGTCTTGGTCAGTTTCAATACATGACAATGTAGAACATCTCAAAGAATACACTTTATGTATATGCTTACAACATGGATTTGAATCTTTGCAATTACAGCTATATAAATGGGAACACAGT
Organism: Mercenaria mercenaria; assembly: GCF_021730395.1. Classification (NCBI taxonomy): domain Eukaryota; kingdom Metazoa; phylum Mollusca; class Bivalvia; order Venerida; family Veneridae; genus Mercenaria; species Mercenaria mercenaria. The sequence goes on along the minus strand of NC_069366.1, from coordinate 25,458,228 downwards.
TTTTTGCATGGTTTGATGTTACAAGTAATGTAGCAAGGAGGTATGGAGCAAGCAGTTCGTAAAACAATTACGCGATAGAACAAATCTGAATCAGACGACTCCGCACAATACGTATCTTCATTTATTTGAGAAACATCGCTATCTATGGAGAGAAGACTGCTTTTATGTCTTCCCGATTTATCAACTTTTTCAGATCCAGGTTTCATGCCAGATAACACAGTTTGTTCAATATAACACTTCTGCTCATACTTTAACAACATTTCAATTAGCTCATCTAATCTATGATTATGTTTTCCATCAAAATAAATATGTTTTAAAGTCCTATGAAAACTTTCTAAGTGGTTATTGGTGGTAATTTTATTTCTAAGTCCAAATTTTCGGAGGTGAAGAGACCATTTCTCTTTTCTTGGCAAATACTGATTTTGAAAGTAATTGTAAAAGGCAGGGAATTCATTTCTACATAACAGTTCAAATTCATTTCTTAATGTATTAAATTCTAATTCTGTTTTGGTATAGATCATACATCGCAGATGATTTAAAAGCTTAGTGCCAGTATCTTTGCCATACATACTTTTCAGTTTACGACCCCATGCAGTAATAACATGATAAATACACAAATAGTGTTTAATATCTTGTCCGAATACAGTTTTGGCGGCATTAAAAGCAGAATGAGTGTCATCAGTAAGTAAGCAATCAACTTTGGTGTCAGAACATTTCTCTTTCACAGCTTTTAAGAAAATATAGTTGGAAAGCTCATCATCTCTATTTGTAATACAAAAGGCTGCTGGTATTCCTTTGTAATGGTCATTGACTACAAGGAGAGTATTCAAATAAAATCTATATTGATTTGTTCCATGAGTTGCATCTAGACATATTATTGTGGGAGCATATTTCTTATAGTACTCTATCTGTTCACTGGTCATAAGTATTAACATGAAATCATTTTTAGATAAAGGAATGTCTGGTACATTTACAAACTGTTGTTTAAATAATAAAACTGGATTGTTAGCTAACTCCTAGAATTGTTTTACCTTAATCGCAACAGAAACAGCATCATTTTCATGCTTATCAGTTGACAAACGGATATATCTTCTTTTTATATTTAGAATGTCTTTTCTTGTAATCAGATGTGACTGTTGTAAAGATGTTGACTGTCTGTTATCTAGATTACCAGAATCTTCTTTTAAATTTTCCAATATTATTGTTACAGGTACACCTAGAGAAAGTTGAGTCATAATCAGGGTTCTAATGTTATCGGGAATTTTGACAAAACTGGACTGGTCTGTACCAATTTCATGTGAATGACTTTGAATATATTTTACAGTTACAAGCTCTTTATTGTTTTTTACAAACATACGGGCTGGACAAATAGTATTAATCTTACATGAACCTTTCTGTCTTATAGCACGTACTCTATTTAGTCTTTTTCTACTATATCCACTCCTGTTACAAACATATTGTGATGATGTTACACCTTTGTTAACTGTAGACTTAGCACATTTTGAAAACTGAACTTTATTTTTAGCTTCCTCACTTTGTTTCCAAATAAGAAATTCTTCTTCAGTCTTAAAAGTTAAATTATCAATTTTCCTAGAATATTTATGTACTTTTTCAATGTGATTTAACATATCAATTACTTTTGAAAACTTCAATTTGCATGATGTGCATAAACATGTGATATAACTCAACTCCTTTTTCTTCAAATTTTTACTTGTATGTTTCCTCTGACAATGTCTTTTATAAGAAAATGCATTCTTGAAATTGACAGAGCAAATGTTACAAATGTGTTTAGACAGATTTTGTTTTACAGTATTGTTTTTTTCATTGTTTTTCGTAAAGTCCCAAAATTGGTGATCATAATTATTATTATTATTATTGCTCTCAGATACTACTTCAACAACTTCTTTCTCAAAGTAAAAAGGATTTACATCAAATGATCCAAACTTATCAACAGCTAGGTCACAATGACCACCAGCATCAGAAGAATATATTAAGTTGATAGCATTGTTGTCAGTGTAAAAATTATTTTCATCAGACGTTATTGTTCTTGCTGTGGAAATACCTGTTTGACCCCCCTGAGTTATCATTATGTTTCTATGAAGAGCTCGGCTCAATGCCAATACACATTCGAACCCTGCATATTGATAATTCTGTGACAAAGTGTGTAGTGTTCTTTCCGTGTATTGTTGTTGTGTTTCAATTGAATTTTCAGGTGTGAAAAAAATTAAAAAATCATTTTCATTCTGTCTTATATACTGAATTGCAAGTTGCCTGTAAAAATCATAATTATCTTCTGTGCCTTCTAAAGCAAAACTAATAGATCTAAACAAGCAGTTTCCATCACCAAAAATACTTTGTCTTTGTAACCCAAATTGACTTAAATATTCATTTTGGTTAAATCGTTCAAAAGTTTCAATTTCTAGACCAGAATTCCAGTTTGAATTTGTACTCTGCAAAAAAACACAGTTACAAATTTCTGTTAAAAGAAGGATCTTGTACTGAACTTAATCTATATAATAACTGTCAGCTCAACTACTTCTAGCAAAACAATAAAGTAGACACATGTAAGTTTTTAGTGATACAAAATGTATTTGATAAAGTAAGGCAAGAATTTTCAGAGTCAGACAGCAATTATTAAAGTAGCAACAAAAGGACCTCTTTCCTAAAAATTAAAAAAAAATCAAGCTTTGCAAAGCACCTGAAATATGACATCTGACAATGCAATAGGAACTGCCCTATAACACTTGCAATATGTTTGTTAACATGTTAATGACCTGGTATAAAACATTGGTACTAACAATACTGACAGAAACCTTTTTACTTGTAATGTACATAATGACATCACAAAGTTTACTGGGATCATTTTATACAAACTTTATACATTACATTCAGGTGCATTCTTGATTTATGCCTACTCTAGTAAATTTAATTCTTAATGCAGGCAAATGTGTCTATCTTGATAACATTTGTAACAGTGTAAACAAAGATATCAGCCTTTCTTAATTAATCTGGAGGTGAAATGATCAACGCTTGAAACAAGAAACTATTGTTGTCAAAGGTTAAAGATGTGCTTACAATGTATGTTCTGCCTTATTAAAGACGATGAGTTTTGAATTCAACCAGATTAAGAGTTTATTATAAATATAGCAAACACTATTTTCATTGAACATCAGAGATACTTCAAAAGTGCGTTTTGATACACATGTACACCAAAGGACATGCAAGAGTCAACAAGGACACAGAATAGTAAATTACTCAAACTACAGACATTTTTGCTACAGTACCAGTGTGATTCATTGATTCCAATACTTAATTAAAACAATGCTTCAAAACGAATCTCATAAATATCAAATCTACATTACAACAGAAGGAATGACAACAGCATAATTGAATAAAATACAGACAAAGAACTATCACAACAGTTGAATTTAAACACACTGTAAAAATCCAACACTTTTTTACCAATTTATGGCACTTTTCATGCAAATAAGTACAAAGCTTGCACGCTTGACAGAATTTTCCCGTGCTTTTTTGGTGCTAGAAAAACTAAACTTACACCCAGGGGGGTAAGAAGACTCAAGCTACAATTTATATCATGTGTAGATTTATATGCTAATATAACAAAATAGCGCATTAAAGAAAAACATAATTTTTTATTAATATCTTCCAAATACTTAAGAGTAAAGCATGCAAGAGAAAGTATCAATCACTGGCAGCAGTTAAAGATGGTACCCGGCACTTGCGTTAATGTTTAGGTGGTTACTAGACAGGAGTCTCGTTACCGCCTAACACTTAAATACCCCCATGCCAGATAGTTTTATCTTTACCCGCAACAAGTGAAAGACTTTATAAGAACCGTTACACATTTAGTAAGAAAATACCTGTTCAATTCCATGTTCTGTGCCAGTATGTGTGTTTCTAAATGTACTGTAATGGTGCTAAGACATCTGCAAGACATATTTAGGAAAGAAGAAATCTTTAACCATGACAAACTTTAAATACTATTTTCTAAGAAAAAAAGGGCCAAATAGTTATATATTGGCTGTAGTTACAAAGCATTGACTTCTAATGGAGATCACGAAATTAATCAATTAGTCAAATCCAAGCCTCAATTGAAATAGTTTAGACAAACATGGAATAATAGGAAAACTAAAACTAGGTCAAAAATGCAAATAATGCAGCCAATATAATACACAGTTTAGGTACTTTTGCCTACAAATTCTGTTACAATATGCAAGAGTTCGAACTTTCAAAGCAGCACGGCATATAATTTCTACACAATATCGACTCTAACGACCAAGAGCTGTCGGATGACAGCGCACTCGACTATTCGAAGAATTGATTGAAGAATGGGGTCAAAATATTTCCACAGATTTTCAGACAAAAGAAAAATGGATTAAAAAAAAAATGTTCCTGAATTTGTGGATTTCTATTAGTCTTGCACTAAGTTGCAATATGTGACCATGATGGCAAATATGTTATTAAGTTATATGTTAGGCAAAATATGGACTTGTATGAAAAGTTTAACTAATTTCCAAGTCCAAAGAGGGTCATAATTCAGTCACAATAGTTGACAGAGTTATGTACACTTGCCTACAAATGGAAATCATGTTGATATACTAGTGTTAAAAGTTTCAAAGCCATAGTTCAAATAGTTTTGACAAAAATTTCAAAGTCCAAAAATGGCCATAATTCAGCCAAAATAGTTGTCAGAGTTATGTACTCTTGCCTACAGATGGAAATCATAATGATAAACAAGTGTTTAAAGTTTAAAAGCCATATGTCAAATAGTGTTGACAAAACATGGACATATTCGAAAACAGAACCAATTTCCAAGTTCAAAAAGGGCCATAATTCAGCCCAAAAAGATGACAGAGTTATGTACTCTTGCCTATTAATAGAGACTATAATACTGAACAAGATATAAAAGTTTCAAAGCCATATGTCAAACACTTTATACAAAATATAAACTGGTACGAAAAACTTAACCAAGATTTCTAAGTCAGAAGGGGCCATAATTCAGCCAAAATGCTTGATGGAGTTATGTACTCTTGCCTACAACTGGACATGGTGATGGTGAACAAGTGTTGAAAGTTTCAAAGCTTTATCTCAAAAGACTTTGTCAAAATGTAGACTGGTACGAAAAACTTAACCAAGATTTCTAAGTCAAAAAGGGGCAATAATTCAACCAAAATGCTTGATGGAGTTATGTACTCTTGCCTACAACTGGACATGGTGATGGTAAACAAGTGTTGAAAGTTTCAAAGCTTTATCTCAAAAGACTTTGTCAAAATGTAGACTGGTACGAAAAACTTAACCAAGATTTCTAAGTCAAAAAGGGGCAATAATTCAACTAAAATGCTTGATGGAGTTATGTACTCTTGCCTACAACTGGACATGGTGATGGTAAACAAGAGTTGAAAGTTTCAAAGCTTTATCTCAAAAGACTTTGTCAAAATGTAGACTGGTACGAAAAACTTAACCAAGATTTCTAAGTCAAAAAGGGGCAATAATTCAACCAAAATGCTTGATGGAGTTATGTACTCTTGCCTACAACTGAACATGGTGATGGTAAACAAGAGTTGAAAGCTTCAAAGCTTTATCTCAAAAGACTTTGCCAAAATATGAACTGGTACGAAAAACTTAACCAAGATTTCTAAGTCAAAAGGGGCTATAATTCAGTCAAAATGCTTAACAGAGTTATGTACTCTTGCCTATAACTGGACATGGTGATGGTAAACAAGTGTTGAAAGTTTCAAAGCTTCATCTCAAAAGACTTTGTCAAAATGTGGACTGGTACGAAAAACTTAACCAGGGTGTGACACCGACGCTGTGGTGAGTAGGATAGCTCTACTTATTCTTCGAATAGTCGAGCTAAAAATGAACCTTCTCTTGAACACGTATGAAAACTTAGTGACTTGTGAAACACAAGGGACAGTTAAAACATTATATGTATCTTTGGTCGTCGTCATCATAGAATGCATAAAAATACCTCATCATTTCTATCTTCAATCTGTCTGTTGTCCTTTGGTGCTGTTGGAACTGTAATAAACAAAATGATGGAGAAAAAGACTTTCAAAGAGTGTACAACAATGTCAATCTAAAACTCTAAGTGTAGCACTAAATTTTTACAAAAAGTCAATTCAAATAACATATTTCATACTCAATTAAAAACTGTGTTAAGTATTACCAGAAACTGTAACTCCAATACTTTTTCATTTCTATTTTAACCATTTCAAATCGTTGTGACAAATATAAAAAAAATTGACATCAGTTCCATGTATGCTGTCATGAAAGATGGTCCAAAAGAACATTTTCAAATTCACACACTGGTATAATAACAACCTTGAATACTTCATGTAATACTTCAAAGTGCAGAACATTATGCAATACTATGGTTATTGTATTATCTTGAGGAAGTATCCACTTGTTCTTTCGTGAATTAATATTATACTTACCTTAATTACCTTTCAAAAACTTGTGTATACTCTCTACATACATGTATATATATAATATACTATGTTGAATTTTAATTATCAAAAATATCTAATCCAAACTTAGTATTAATACCTTCTATAATTATACTGTGGACTGAAAATTGCTTCAATCATTACATATATATCAGATTGTTTGGGTGTCAAAGTAATTCATTTTATCCTGTCACTTACAGTCTTTTCGACCCGATATCAGGGTGCCGTATATCCTTCTTGATATACCGTCAGTTGACACGTGACCAGTGGTATACGGTCAGTTGATCATGTGACCTTATGATCAATATGATATGAAAGCATGATGATAAACAAAGGTTCAAAGTTTAAAATAGTTTGCACAAAACAGGGACTAGTACGAAAACTGAACCAATTTCTGAGTCAAAAAGGGCCATAATTCAGCCAAAACAGTTGACAGAGTTTTGTACCCTTGCTTACAGATATAAATCACGATTCTGAACAATTGTTCAAACTTTTAAAGCAACATGCAAAACAGTTTTGACAAAACATTGCCTTGTACAAAAATTGTACCAATTTCTAAGTCAAAGAAAGGGCCATAATCCAGTTAAAAAAGTTGACAGAGTTATGCACTCTTGCCTATACATAGAGAGTGTTATATTAAACAAGTGATAAAAGTTTCAAAGCCACATGTCAAACAATTTACACAAAATGTGAACGGAAGTAAAGTAATTAATATGAGTAAAAACATGTCACCACCTAGTCAGTTATCATAATTCATTACTATGTACTAGTTTCAATCACAATGTAAACTGATACGAAAAACTTAACCAACAGTTCTAAGTTAAAATGGGCCATACTTCTGCCAAAAACCGCAATAGAGTTATGTACTCTTACCTGATATGGGACATGGAGATGGTAAACAAGTGTTGAGAGTTTGAAAGCTTTATCTAAAAAGACTTCGTCAAAAAGTAGACTGGCATGAAAATTTTAACCCAGGTGTGACACATATGCCCTAGTGAGTAGGATTGTTCTACTTATTCTTCAAAATAGTGGAGCAAAAAATGTTGCCTGAACTTACATGAAGCTTAGGAACATCTACTTCCTTACAGTGTGTGTGTGTGTTCGGGTTTAACGTCTTTTTCAACAGTTTTTCAGTCATATAAACGACGGTGTCTACTTGTAGCAGTGAGCACAATGCCCAACTTTATAGTGCTGCCTCACTGGAATATCACGCCGTAGACACGTGATATGATACCCCACCCAGTCACATTATACTGACACCGGGCTGACCAGTCCTAGCACTACCCTCTTAATGCTGAGCGCCAAGCGAGGAAGCTACTAGTACCATTTTTTACGTCTTTGGTATGACGCGGCCGGGGATCGAACCCACGACCTCCCGCACTCGAAGCGGACGCTCTACCACTAGGCTACCGAGGCGGTCTAATTCCTAACAATCATGAACAATCTGCTAGATGTAAATTTAAATAACTTACAGAAATATGATATTCTGGTTCTGTATATGTGTGGTTGGTCATAATTCCAGTCAACTGAAAATAAAAATTAAAGATATAAACTAAATGCACCTCCTACATTTATTTCAATGCATACATGTGCACCTGTCTGTAACCAACTACCTGGTTTGTTTAGACTCTTCACATATGTTATGAGCCACTACCTTACAGGATACAAGGAATTCTTGATAGACTTGTCCGCATGACAGCGCGCTCCACTATACGGGGATTTGACAGCAAAATCAATATATGTCTGAATAAGAGACCTCTACTATAAAAAGAAGATGCACAAAGGGGCATAATTCCATCAAATACACAAATTACAGTTATTAGGATTGTTAAAACAAAATTTAATGCTGATGATGATGGTAAAGATATATTTTGAGTTTCAAGTCATTATCTTATACACTACCAAGTTATGTCCAGAAAATGAAGTTTGTTAAAAAAATTTAAGTGTAAAAGGGACATAATTTTCTCAAAACTACAAATAAAAGTTATGGGGATTGTTACCACACATGCAGATGATGGAGATAAAGATACTTTCTATTTTTCAAGTCTATCTTATGTTGCATTAAAGTAATATCCAGAAAGCAAAGATTGCAAAATAATTACAAGTACAAAAGGGGCATAATTCTGTCAAAAATACAATTAGAGTTATGGGGTATGTAACCACACATGCAGATGATGATTATAAACAAAAGTACCAAAGATATGTCTATTAATAAAGCTTTCGAAAAAATTTAACATGCAAATAATTCCAAGTATAACTCCTTGGTGACCTTGAACTTGGGTATAATGGGCCCAGCCCCTGCATATACTATGTTTGTATGCTGGACAATGTTTATAAGAACTAACAGTATAATCAAAAGTAACAAAGTTATGACAAAAAAAAAAACAAAGGTTGCCAAAAAACTTTAACCTCAAAAATAACAAAAGTATAACACCTTGATGACTTTGACCTTGGATACAAGCGGCCCAGTCCCTGTACATACTTTGTTTGCATACTGGTCAATGTTTATGTGAAGTTACGGTCTGATATAAGCAATAGTAACAAAGATATGACTTTACCAATAAGGGTCACACCGACCGCGGGGCGAGTAGTATAGCCCACCCTATTCTCCAAAGAGTGGAGCTAAAAAAGTAACAATGTGACTTTTACATTAATAACTGGTATCGCTTCAGTTGACTTCAGACCTGGAAAATATTTCAAACTCAGGATAAATTATATGCATGTGAATACTATATGCAAATTAAACTAACAACAAAGTATCAGAACAAAGAATAAAACACATTACTAAACAAGAGCACCGCCTTGCGGGTGCTGATGTTCATCTGATTTTTTTTGCATAACAGAAAAATTTTCCTACCCATGATTTTCTAAGTCCAAAAGGGCCATAATTCTGGCAAAAAGCAGGATGGAGTTATATTTCTTGAACCGCAGCTTTCAATTTATATCACTTGTGCACTGACATATCTATCATCAAATTCTCATCATACTCGAAGATTTTCCTTACTCCTATTTGCAATATTTCATTTACACAGAATATTCATTCCAACAATCTATCGGAAGAAATGGTATCAATCATCTTAATGCAGTAGTATTTATTAAAAGGGCATTTAACTGTACCTTAAACTGAATTAAGACTCATTTACTTCAATTAGGTTGTTGTCTGATACACTTACATTGCCGGTTTCCTCTGCAAACTGATGAGGCGTTATTTCCTCCACATGTATGCTCTGTAACTTTATCAATTTATCATCATATATGTTTATTGTTATAGTTGTAAAGGTACAGGTACTTCTATGTGTTAGCAGTTTTTTGACAAACTTTACGGAATAACATCAATTCATACAATTTATTTTAATTTATCAATTGATATGAAATTATAAAGCTGATTTAATGTACTGAGTGGACAATGGACAAAACTATCAAATGCTTCCTTAAAAGTACTGCATACAGTAAATTACTATTTCTGTATAAATATGTTATTCGGAAAGTGGAAATGATTGGAAAATTCTTATGGTATTGCAGGTAGAATATTGTAAAAGTAAAAAGTGTAGTTATCAACTTCACAACATCAATTGACCTGTAGCAATTTTTACAAGCATGTTACATAAGTGAAATATCCCAAATACCGGTAAATAGTTGCAGAGATACTATAATAGTAATAGAAGAATGTTTAAGCCTCTACAAAGGTAAAACAATAGCACAACTGTTAGCTCACAAAAAACATAAAAAGAGTAATTTAATAAAAAAAACTTACATAAGCATGGTCTTCTAACTTCAGGGCTGTCAATGTTGGTACAAACTGGAAAAAAAAAATAACATGGAAAAAACAAATATAACAGTCAATAGAGAGGGTTGCTTATTATTCGCATCCAGTTTTTTCACACAATATTCTGTTCAATCTAAAACAATTCTAAGCATTTACATTCCGGTTTACTTTATGTATGTTCTTCCTTTATTCCGTTCAGTTTTACATTTAGAAATTTGTGCAGTATTTCATTTTTCTCCCCTTACGTGACTTAGTCTGTTCCATACAATATACCCCGGAAATTGGAAAATTGTTCTCGATTTCTTGACGTACATAATACTGCTTATTTCGTAAAACTGACCAAGCAAGCATGCAAATGCACCAAATTGGGCATCAAATCCCAAAGGGTGATAAAAATGTATAGTCAGTCCAAGACTTGAACCCCGCAATTTTTACAAGCATGTTACATAAGTGAAATATCTCAATTACCGGTAAGTAGTGACAGGTGAGCTAAAAAAGAGTATTTTAATAAAAAGAACTTACATAAGCATGATCTTCTAAGATCAGGGCTGTCAATGTTGGTACAAACTGGAAAAAAAAATTAACAAGGAAAAAATAAATATAACAGTCAATAGAGAGGGTTGCTTATTATTCGCATCCAGTTTCTTCGCACAATATTCTGTTCAATCTCAGGGCTTTTCATCCTTATATAACAGAGGCCTATAAAAGGCCTCTTCCCAATCCAGAAATATACTATTTTTTCCAAACTGAGGCAGAGATATTTCCCAAAATGCAAGGTAATACTTCCCCAAATCATGCAACAGATGGTTAAGATTTTGTTTACATTTTAGTATTTCCAGAGGAAGTGTTTGTCTGGTATCTATTTTTGTCGCACTATAGCCTAACAGTCCACAGAACCAGTTGTGACACATTGCCAGTGTAATACATTATGTTCCATGGCCTAGTTTTTGTCCAAGTTTCAGGGGAGATAAATTTGCTTCATCTTTCGATGTTTACTTCCGGTTGATAATTTTTCCCAAAATGAACAATTACCGCGCATAAATATCCCACTTTGAAAGGCCAAGGCCTCTTCCCAATTTCCTGATGAAAAGCCCTGAATCTAAAACAATTCTCAGCCTTTACATTCCTGTTTACTTTATGCATGTTCTTCCTTTATTCCATTCAGTTTTACATTTAGAAATTTGTGCAGTATTTCATTTTTCTCCCCTTACGTGTTCCATACAATATACCCTGGAAATTGGAAAGTTGTTCTCGAGTTCTGGACGTACATAATTTTGCTTGTTTCGTAAAACTGACCAAACAACCATGCAAAGGCACCAAATTGGGCATCAAATGCCAAAGGGTGAGAAAAATGTACAGTCAGTCTAAGACTTGAACCCTGGACCCCTTGCTTATAGACAAGTACTCTACCCACTGAGCTAACCAGCTGACTGACACATCTCCCTTAACGTAACCAAGACTGAACTGTGGCAGTGCTATTGAAGAACATATCCATCCACATGTAGAAGCAATTTCTTTGGAAAAAGTGGGTAGTTCACAGAAAAATGGGAACATGGAAGGACTAGGGGAAGGTGGGGGGGGGGGGGGGGGGGGGGTATGAGATGCTAGTGAAGGAGGGGTGCAGTTGGGGAAGCTTTCCTTAAGCTGGGCAGGGGTGGATGACTTTACAGATAAATGGGAGTAGGGATAGTGTGGGTAGGGTTGCAGTGTTCCCAGAAACCCCCAGTTGGGGGTTTTCAACCCCAGAATGGCACTTTGCATCCCCAGTTTTGGAAACAGCTGTTACATATATATCTCTTACTGAGGGGGTGCAAAAGTGCAAGAAAAACTCTAGTTTTCACCCCCAAATTTAAATGTCAGTTGAAATACTGGGGTTAGAGGGAGCTGGCTGGTATGAATCAGGGTATTGACCATATCGACATTACAGATAAATCCTGTATTCCAGTATTTCCATAAACAGGGTCAGGGGGACTGGCGAGATTAACTGATATAAAGACCGTGTACAATATTAGCGATTATTTTTGCCAGAAGATAAGGATTTAGGAAAGTTCTTACTTTCTCACAATGGAAATACTATTCTACGACCTCGGGAACATCTTTTTTTGAAAAAATAATCTGTTTACCATGAAAACTGCGAATAATTTCACACTTTCACTATCGAGCCACGGAAGCAGCAGTGTAGAATAAAAGATAAAATTTCAAAAATAAATTAAACTTTGAGAATATTTTTGCTACATCTTAATTACAACAATGTTTACTGATAATCTGCAGTACTTTTTTATTCATTTTGTTTGTTTAAAACTTGAAAAAAGGATAATCTAAACACAACCGCCATGTAGCGTAATGGCCGATACCTAGGGCTGGGTACCGCCTTGAAAAAAATACTGCGATATACCACCATATTTATCGTAAGACTTACAGCTATGGTAGTGGTCATAAAAATATTGAAAAAACTCTCAAAAATACTTTATTTATTATGAGCAACGATGAAGACTAGTTACTTGACTATAATTACAGAAAAAAAATTCAATGGAATATTAACTTGACTAATGACTAGTTACATTAATGACCCTTAGTATTTTTTACCAGTGTGTATTCGTCGGAAGACGCCGTATTGTCTCTGGGGAAGCACTGGGTCACATGTATATATAGGTCGTGCTTGTTTGAAGTTCAATTCGTGCACCCGTTTGATAAACCAGTAACGTTTACTAATAGTATGAAGGCTTCATTAAATCATTTTAAAAAAAATAATAATAAATTTCGACTCAACATTTTCCATAATATTTCTTTTTAATACATGCAAATACATACCGAAATATTTTAAACTATCATCATTTAAACAAGAAGTCGGGACTCGCCGAATTTACCAGACTCGAAAGTAAAAGCAAGTGCACCCATGACGTCATCCATCTATACGGAATAATCTGGAGGTTTTCGAAGGTTTTGATTGGGGATCATGCGGTCAATCATACATGTTTAATTGTACCATTGGGTGGTTATTTTTGGAAACTAATCATAGTAGCATGGGAATTCCAGAGATATAAATCAGAAAATCATGCATGGTGTTAATTGCTGTTACGGAAGGATACATAGACAATATAAATTAAAAATAAACAGAAGTTGGGATAATGTTGATAAAATACCGGTATTCCCTGGTGGTACCGCGGTATTGTACCACGGGAAAATGGTACCACGGTTACAGGTATACCAGTAATACCGCGCACCTCTAGCCGATACCCCCCTCATCGTAAAACCAGGAATGGGCGTTTATTGGTGGTTAATACTGGAAAACGGGATTTTATCCGTTATGTGGATATTGAGAATTTTTAGGGGGTATTTAATATTAAGGTGAGAGGGGTGGGGTTATATGTATCCAGCAGGGGGCAAAATTATTTTCAAAAAGTGGGGGTTTGGAAACAGTGCATGATGCCTTTAATGCCAATGGAGGTAGCCTGTGTATGGAAATACGAGAAATGGGGGGTCAAATGTCTCAAAACTAGAAGTGTGTTGAGGAGGGGGGTGCATCTGCATGCACAAGAGGGGGTGGGGATACTTCATACTGCATGTTCATATAGCCCTAAATATTAGACAATAATCAATATGTTACATTAAAACAAAGGGCTATAAAAATAAATTTATTCTACAATTTTAGTTCTTTGATTCTAAACTTCAAGATTCTGAACTGCCATACAGAGTAATCAACGGATCAATACAATAAGCATGCGCTTGTTGAAATTCATTTTTTGTAAGTTCGAGTTATTTAAGATAAAATGACAAATCTGGTTATAACTTACTGCCACAACAACAATCGTAAATACAACCAGTAAAAAAACTTGAAAAACCGCCATTTTGACCGCCAAAACTGATCACGTGATTACCTCCTTTGAAGAGTACTTCCAAGCGTCTGCATCCGGTAAATACCATAGTCTGGAATTTATCACAGGTGCACCAACTCTGTATTTAGTCGCATTCGTTTTTGAAACGACAGCTTTTGGTGATAAAATGAATGGATTCGAACGAGAGGTTTAAAGTTTAAACGTTTCAGGATTAAGTTATCGCACTAGCACTGAAGTATTACAAATAATGAGTAACTATCGATTTATTTCCCTTTGAAATCAACACGCCATTAACGATGTGAATACATGTATGAAACTGGGTCAAAGAAATACATGCAGTAATTGCTCTCAGATACGCGGATATTTAAAGTGAAGAGCGGAATTGTGATTGAAATGGTAAGTGTTAATCTTTTTTAGCTCATCTGATTTTTTGAAAAAAAAAATGATGAGTTATTGTCATCACTTGAGCGGTTGTCGGCGTCGGCGTCGGCGTCGGCGTTGCCTGGTTAAGTTTTATGTTTAGGTCAGCTTTTCTCCTAAACTATCAAAGCTATTGCTTTGAAACTTGAAATACTTGTTCACCATCATAAGCTGACCCTGTATAGCAAGAAACATAACTCCATCTTGCTTTTTGCAAGATTTATGGCCCCTTTTGTACTTAGAAAATATCGGATTTCTTGGTTAAGTTTTATGTTTAGGTCAACTTTTCTCCTAAACTATCAAAGCTATTGCTTTGAAACTTGGAATACTTGTTCACCATCATAAGCAGACCCTGTACATCAAGAAACATAACTCCATCTTGCTTTTTGCAAGATTTATTGCCCCTTTTGGACTTAGAAAATCAGTTTTCTTGGTTAAGTTTTATGTTTAGGTCAGCTTTTATCCTATACTATCAAAGCTATTGCTTTAAAACTTGCAACACTTGTTCACCATCATAAGTTGACCCTGTATAGCAAGAAACATAACTCCGTCCTGCTTTTTGCAAGATTTATGGCCCCTTTTGGACTTAGAAAATATCAGATTTCTTGGTTAAGTTTTATGTTTAGGTCAACTTTTTCTTTTAAACTATCAAAGCTATTGCTTTGAAACTTGCAACACTTGTTCACCATCATAAGCTGACCCTGTACAGCAAGCAACATAACTCCATCCTGCTTTTTGCAATAATTATTGCCCCTTTTGGACTTAGAAAATCATTTTCTTGGTTGAGTATTATGTTTAAGTCAACTTTTCTCATAACTATCAAAGCTATTGCTTTAAAACTTGCAACAGTTTTTCACCATCATAAGTGGACACTGTACATCAAGAAACATAACTCTATCCTGCTTTTTGCAAGAATGATGGCCCTTTTTAGACTTAGAAAATCATGGGTAGGACAATATTTCTATTACACAAAAAAAATCAGATGAGCGTCAGCACCCGCAAGGCGGTGCTCTTGTTTACATTTTCCTTCAATATTTAGATCACAAATTTATTGTTTTTTGATTTATCAATGGTAATTGAGAAACGGAAGCGAAAAATGGCGGTGTTGACAGTTGTCTGCTGTCAAAATTCCAAAATGTCAGAATTCTTCGTCTTTTGTGTACTCCAGAAGTTTTAAATATGACAGAATATACGTGTAGTCAAGCCAGTCAGGCATCTTCTATAAGTACCATTCCATATGAAATTTTCGAGCCAGATTTTGCAAATGAACTTGAACAAGTTGATCAACTCTTTTTCGGAAATGTACTAAATTCGGACAGTGAAGGTAGTATTAGTGATGAAGATTTGGACGAGTCTGATGATGATTTAAATGAAAACTCTGCACCTGTTCATATTGATCAGTCTGATTGATTACCAACTGATAATGAAGAAGTTGTAAAACAGAATAAATTTAAAGCGCAAGGCTGCGGTTGTGTACGCCTGTATGGCAAACCTTGTAGTTGTGTTGTTGAGTGGTCAGAACTGATAAGGTACCGCCAGTCTTGCTTAGAAAAATCCAGAGATGAACTTGACATCATTATAAAGGTTCAGTTGTATCACAATAGGAATACTGGAGTAAGCACAGATAGGTCCAAAATTAGAGAGAAAATCAGACAAAATTATTATTTTCATGGCCAAAAGATATGTCGAGAAACTTTTGCTTTTGCACACGGTGTCTTCCATAAGACTGTCGATCGAATAGCAAGGTCAATTGACACAGACGGCTTGAGTGCACGTGTTCATGGTAATGTTGGCAAGTCCCCTAAACATGCGCTCACTCTAGCTGACGCACAGAACATAAAGCAGTTTCTTGTTTCCTATGGAGCACAAAATGGCTTACCACTACCAGGGAGAACGTCTAATTTTAGAAATGAAAAATATATACTTCTTCCGTCAGACAGAAACAAGGCAGATATTCATGCACTTTACTGTGCTGCGGCAGAGGAAAATGCATTCAAGAATGTCTACCTGTCAGAATTTTAAAAAATCTGGCTGGAACAATGTCCCTGTTTGCTCATTATGAAACCATCAACTGATCTCTGTCTTAAGTGCCAGAAGTATGTACAAAGTATCAGAAATAGTGGAAATCTTACAGAGGAACAGAAGTTTAGAAAAACTGCATGTTTATCAAGATCACATAAATAAAGTAAAATGTCAGGGAGATCATTACAGACTTCAAGTTGAAAGTACAAAGCAGCAATATGCAGATCTGTCTGCTGAAGAAAAAAACAGAGGTAGATGTTGTACAATTTTTTTTTCTGTCAGAGATGTGTATAGTTCCACAACCATTATGCACATATATGACAGCTGAAAAAAAATTATATAGTACAATAAAACAAGAAAAAAAGTGATGTTTTAAAGTGTTACAGTCAATTTTTGTTGTAATACCAACTAATATAGACCTCTTAAAATGCTTATATTTAGCAGTGAAGTGTAAAATGTGTAAGGACGATAAATAATGCATGCATTTTTTTTTCATTTTCACTATTGGTGGACAAATTATAAAATGCATATTTCTTTTTTTTTTTCATTTATAATTGTGCAAGTACTCAATAAAAACTGCTTGTTTGTATTTTTTCAGGACAACCTCCAGCAGTTAGGGATTTACAGATACACTACAGTTTTGGCTATGCCCAACAGGTGCTGTATCCTCACTATGCGCAGCAAGTAGGGCCTTTGTACTTCAAGACACCACGAAAATGCGGTTGCTTTGGAGTTTGCTGTGAATCTTCAGGTATATGATTTTAAAGTTAGTGTTTACATTCAATATCAACATCTTTCAGGTATAGGATTTTAAAATTAGTGTTTACATTTGCTATCAGAATCCTAAAATGTTTTTGTCAGTATCAGTTTCACATGAAATTCCAAAACACTAATCTAAAATACAATGAGTTCACATTCTTCGAACAGGTCATGACCCCAGGAATCAGAGCTTCAGGCCTTACGAGTAAATTTCTTAAAATTTATATTGGAATTTACTGTGATAATTTTATTGATATTTAGTGATGAGTGAAGTTATCTAAAGTAAGTCATGTTATCTAAGCATTCAGTTTGATTTGCAAGCTGTTGTGAAGCATTATTTATGAGAAATGATAGTTTTGGTCATTGTTTATGTTTTATCAGAACTTGAATGCATTTCTTACAGACACTGTTCTTGTTTTTAAGGCTCACAAATTTTCTGCTTTGTGGATGAGATGTACAGTGTTGCTGTTGGTAGGGGTGCAAATAGTGTAGTTTCCATGGTACACCACCACTTTCAACATCATGGCTATGGTAAAAAGAATGTGTCACTACATATGGACAACTGTACTGGACAAAATAAAAACAATGTGGTAATAAGGTAAGAATTTTTAATAAATGAATATCATTATCAAGTACACTGTCACATATTGATTTTAAACAATTTAATATCACATAATCTTCTTACACTTCATTCTGAAAAGTCACAGGTTTCCGGCTCATATACCGGTATGTTTCTTTATTGCATACTTAGTAGTACACAACATTATAAACATACTGTATAAAGATTTAGCTGAAGATGTAACAAATTTAACTGTGTAGCATTTTATTATTTAAATAAAGTGATGCTCTGTTATATAATGAGGACCCTAGGGTACTAAAATAAAATCTTATTTTCTGAGAAATAATTATTTCAATACACCTTTAATTTAGTTATGGAATGTGGCATGTGATGGTGGGTTTACATGATGCCTTAGAGTACAGCCTGATGGAAGCTGGGCACACAAAATTCAGTCCTGACTGGCACTTTGGCCTGTGGAAGGTATTAGTTGTTATCCTACTAAAATTTTATTTCATGCACCCACTGTTACATTCGCAACTGATGATTTTATAAAAAGGGATTTGACAAAAAAATCCCTGTTTGGGGGTAGTATACGCCGTTTAGAGTGTCTTTATTTTGACCAAATATCGGAGGACTATTTTGGAAATTGTCAACTTTGCAAAAAAAAACGCGGAATTTGTGACATGGATTAATCCATGCATTGGCAAAACCCCGAATAAAAGAAGCTATAATTTCCATTTTATCATGGTTTAATTCATCTGCGAATACATAATTCATTACTGATAATGAATGGATTAATCCATTATTCAGTCCAAATGAATTCCATACTTTAAGAAATATTACACTTTATGTTCATTATAAAACATGGATTAATCCATCCTTTCATTTGGACTGTTGATATATGTCATAATCATGGTAATATAAACCTGGTATGATATATATATAAACATGGATTAATCCATGCATTTATTTTGCATGTTTTCGAATCATCTGCAAATCACTGCTGATATTGATAGTAGAAAATGACGAATTAATGGATCCCTATCTAATGCAGGAAATGTAAGACATGGATTAATCCATCTGTATTGTGTACATGTTTGAAAACTAGCACATATAAATGCAAATATTGATAAAAAATATAAAGAATGGATTAATCCATCTCCGTTTCATGTAGTAAAGTCAATGCTAAAATTGAAAATGAAAGACATAGATATGTTCCTCCTTCCTTCGCGCATGTTTCTACAAGCAATGTTAATATAGAAATAGACGGATTAATCCATCCCAATATTTGTAGTGGAAAACACATTAGCAGACTATCTCATATGTAGAGTCAAAAGCATGGATTAATCCATCCTTTCTTCCTTGATAAAGATAAATTATTTTCTTCAAGTAGTGAAAACCTGTTACACTTTTCCAAAACTTCTACATACGATGCAAATATTGATGAAAAGATGGATTAATCCATCCCTATCATATGCAATGAGAAAACATTGTAAGACCGTCTAAATTATATAATCAAAGACATGGATTAATCCATGCATTCTTAGTGCATGTTTTCAAAACTTGATAAATTACTTTTTCTTTCATGTAATGAAAACCTGTTCTTCGGCATGGATTAATCCATCTTTTCTTTATGCACTTTTCCAAAACTTCTACACGCGATGCAAGTATTGATAAAAAGATGGATTAATCCACCCCTATTATATATAATGAAAACAAATTGTAAGACCGTCTAAAATATATATGCAAAACATGGATTAATCCATGTATTTTGGTGTGCAAGTTTACAAAACTTGATAAAAGATAAAGTAATCCGTAACAATTTCATGTAGTGAAAACCAGTTCGCAGACATGGATTAATCCATCATTTCTTCTTGCACATTTCACAAACTTCTACATGCGATGCACATATTGATAAAAAGATGGATTAATCCACCCCTATTATACATAATGAAAACAAATTGTAAGACCATCTAAAATATATATGCAAAACATGGATTAATCCATGCATTTTGGTGTGCAAGTTACAAAACTTCATAAAAGATAAAGTAATCCTTAACAATTTCATGTAGTGAAAACCAGTTCGCAGACATGGATTAATCCATCATTTCTTCTTGCACATTTCACAAACTTCTACATGCGATGCACATATTGATAAAAAGATGGATTAATCCACCCCTATTAAACATAATGAAAACAAATTGTAAGACCATCTAAACTATATATGCAAAACATGGATTAATCCATGCATTTTGGTGTGCAAGTTACAAAACTTCATAAAAGATAAAGTAATCCGTTACTATTTCATGTAGTGAAAACCAGTCCGCGGACATGGATTAATCCATCGTTTCTTCTTGCACATTTCAAAAACTTCTACGTGCGATGCACATATTGATAAAAAGATGAATTAATCCACCCCTATTATATATAATAAAAACAAATTGTAAGACCGCCTAAAATATATATGCAAAACATGGATTAGTCCATGCGTTTTTGGTGTTCAAGTTTTCAAAACTTGATAAAAGATAAAGTAATTCGAAATATTTCATGTAGTGAAAACCAGTTCGCGGATATGGATTAATCCATCATTTCTTCTTGTACATTTCAAAAACTTCTACATGCGATGCACATATTGATAAAAAGGTGGATTCATTTTTCATTTAGTGGAAGCAATTCTAAAACAGTCTCGGTCGTAAAATCAAAGCTACGGATTAATCCATCTTTTATTCCAACACGTTTTCCAAATTTTCTACATGCAATGGTAATATTGGTTATTCTATCCATATTTCATGTAGTGAGAAAAAACAAACAACATTTGCTGACAATCTCAAATGTTAAATCAAACCACCCTTTCTCGTTGCGCGTACCTTACATGATTTCTATGCTACAGCAGAGATTAATCCATCCCTCTATAAAAAATCTGAAAACAGTAAAATAGGTTTTCAAGAAAAAAGGATAGATTATTCTATCAACTCATACATGTTTGGTTGGTTTAAATGGAAAATAATCATAACAGTCCAAAAATATTTTCTCATTTTTTCCCAATTAGAACGAAGAAAATTCGCATTCTTTGTGTCATAAACTCAATGGGCTTTAGAAATTAATCTAGGTTTAAGGCTGATTGGTAAATAAATATTTCATCAGTGATTGAGGTTATACACCCTTCTAATTGCTGCCACCATGGCTGGCTATTTTGGTTTTAGATTTTACACTGCCGTGTGACCAATATCCTATCGTCGATTTTCAAAATTCTTTTAAGCGTTAAAATTGTTTGACGATGGCTCTCATACACAAAGCTTTCCCTTTCCCTGTTTGATAAAATATCAAACTGTAAAACTTTCTGTTTTGTTTCAGCTCGGATTGTTCAGTTTATACAGCTTTTCATACGATAATATATTATTTTCCTTTTTGCCTAGATGAAATCAGCAGAAAATGATCAGTAATATACTAGGCATGCATTTCTTGATTTTTTGTTTCAATTATAGTAATACACAACATTTCACACATTAAACCCTGCGCCGTTTACGCATCAAATCAATTTAGCATCACTTTTTTTCAGATTTTCGTTATTCAAAGACATGCAAAAATGTCTTTATAAGATCTATAGACTTCTCTATTTGCCGTCTGCTATGAAGAGTAGAGTTATGAACGATAAAACCCATGGAAATATTCAGTTTCATGATCTGATTCTCCATAAGTGTAATTTAATCTGTTGAGATACGAATATCAGTCTGCCATTCTCGCATACCAGAGGTTTACCATGGTTCCCCGGTAGTTCATCTCTGACTTTTGACGAACTTCTGAATGATAAAAAAGGCTGTCTGTCAGTATCTGCTAAATACCCCGGAACGTGTAAATATCCAGGCCAAACTATTGGAAACTTCTCACATAAGCATATTTCCATCGTGTGTCAACCTGAAATAATGTACACGCATTAAAATCTATAATAACGGACTCCGTGATCTTACAGTTCACAGATACCGAGATTGACAAAGGCTATAAAATGATCCGGTGTGAAAATTATTATGAATAAAATCTGGTATGGGAAGGGATGACATAGTTTTAGTATAATTACGCACCATACCCATTCCATCGCGAAAAAAGAAAATAGAAATCATTAAATTTTCCTACTGTAGTTTGATACAAATTAATCTAAAATGTTTCTATCTAGATAGTGATAGTAACTTCATTTGCGTTTTATGGTTATAATTCATTAAACTGTAAATAACATTCCATATTAAATACAATGTGTTCATACTCCTGTCACACATAGCCGGGCCAGTCCTTTCTTCCATTTAAGAATTGTCTTTCAAACTGAGACAAAAAGGGTGAAGATTTTTCAAGAAAGATTTTACCATCATAATTGTTTACTTTAAAGTACATAAAACTGCAGTGATGTGATCTGCTGTTACTACTCCTACTAAAATGTAGTTTTACTTCACCAAAATAAATAAACAAGCAAATAAATTAATTAATTACACTTCTTCTTGCTTCTATCAAGAATGTCACAAATACATCCACAATGTAATCTTAACCAAACCTACCCCAGCTCCGTAGCGATACTTGCCCAAAATTAGTGTTCCATAACTGTCTCCCGTTATTGCTTAATTAGTGTTCCATAACCTGTCTGCAATGTTAGGACTTATTTAAGGGTATAAAATAGTAAAAAGTTGTATCTTCTATACAAATTAGCAATCTTCTGCGAGCTGTAAATATACCCAGACCCATTTTAGAAAAGGATCACTAGCCTTATGTTCCTAAATGACCTATAAACCACAAAAGAACACCAAGAAAAGTAGATATTGTGTATCTTCTAATGTCAAAGATTTAATGTCTGACATGTCTACACCATGGAATATCTTCCAAACTGACAAAGTTCTAAATTGTGGGTAAGAATACATGTGTAAATATGTTTATTTACATTTCTTTAAAAGCTAAAAGCAAAAAAAAAAAAACTCCTTGAAATGCTACCAAAATGTCGGGTATAGGTCAACAATGAAATAAAAAAAGGACCTGTCTTATATAAAACACGAAAATGCCACTTTTACTGGGGAAAAATGGAGGATTATTTCTTTCCGCCATTATCTGGCTACTTGATTACCTAGATTTAGGACTACTGTACTTTAAAACGCAAAATAATTCTCTCATGTACATTTTGATGAAATATGTGGCAGTGACATGACAGGTTTATTTTTTATTTCAAAAAATAATTTTATACTTTCCTTATTCTCTGTGACTGTACAAGTTCCGATCGATATTTTTCTAACTTAATGTTTTAATTTTGTCCAAATGTGTGAAAATGATGTGTTTGCTAAAATTAAGATTTTGATTTTCAGTCTCGCAGTCAGTATAATATTTTTGCAAGGACTTTTTTTTAAATCTAAAACGATTTTTATTTGATGTTTCTTTCTTCGTGTTTTATAGACAAGTAAAATAATCGTCATAACCGTCTAATCTTTTTGTGTTAAATTTTTTTACAGGCATCCAGTATTCAAGTCCTTTAACTTTTCGCATCAATTAAAAAGCTTTACTTAATTTTTAAAAAACTACTTGTGAAATATTTAACTGTAAGCTGCTAAATTTCATAGCTAAAAACTTAAGCTATAGCAATGCTTTTATGACATGATCAAGTGTATTATTAGTCTCCCTTGGATTTAAAACCCCGAGAGCACGAGTACGGAGGTAGTATCTCCACTCCTTGCCTGGAGGTATATGTTCACTGTGGCAACACTTTGATATCGTTTGATAATGAGCAAAATGTACATACATTCAAACTTTTCTATTATTTCAATTTTTAAAACATTTTAAAATGATCGCAATGAACGTCATGTCCCTGTGGCCTTCTGGCCTTCGCTAATACGACAATCTTTGGATCTATTACATGGTACTATGAAAACACATGTTTATTTCAGGCCATTGTGAAAACACATATTTATGTTTGATTTATTTCAGATCATTTTGAAAACACTTATTTTTTATGTTTTTAAAAACATGTTAAAGTATAGATTATCAGCCGAGTACGAGGTCTTTCTGCATGTGACACCATGAGCGCGGAGCGCCTGAGGTGTTTAATGAAGCTTGTCGGCAGGTCTTTCTTACACTTAAAGGCCGTCGATGTCCGGTTAACTCTGCGCCCTCGTGAAATTATTACTTTTTGTTAGTTTTGGGTTTAACGTCATTTTTCAACAGTATTTCAGTTAAGTTACGGAGGGCAGTTAGCCTTATCAGTGTACCAGTAAAAACTGTTCTCAGCATTAACTGTCACTTCCCACAGATTAATCTTAGTGGGAGGACGAATGATTTCAGACACAATGCTTCTATCGAATCGTCACGGAGAACTACGCACCGTCCAGGGATCCACTAACGACCCATGATCCGTAGATCTGAGCCCCCTACTGAGCTAAGCGGTCGGACTGTGAAACTGTTACGCCAGACGTACAACCGTCTATCTTGTATAAATAGCGTTAAAACACGGTTTTGTATAAGCTATTCCTTAATGAAAATTTCTTTCGCCCGTATTGAAAAATTATTACCTTGTGCATGTTTGTGTATGTGTGTGTTGGAGGGGGCGGGCGGGCAAGCATACAATTCATGTCCTAAATTGATATATCTGGTTTACTTCGCTCGCAAATTTATAATCGCTGAAATGTAGGGACAGGAACGACAGTCTCAACTTCATCTTATGAGCCGCAACATGAGAAAACCAACATGGTGGCTTTGTGACCAGTATGGATCCAGACCAGCTTGCGCATCCACGCATTCTGGTCAGGATCCACGTTGTTCGCTTTCAAAGCATATTGCAATTAGAGAAACCGTTAGCGAACAGCATGGATCCTGACCAGACTGCGAGGATGCACAGACTGGTCAGGATCCATGCTGGTCGCAAAGTAAAAATGTTGATTTTCTCATGGCGCAGCTCATATTGCTTTTATGCCTCAAATAGTCGCGCCCAGATTAAAATGAGATTGCACTATTTAAATTACACATCAAAAACAATTGTCCGAGGGAGCATATTCATGGATCACGGGTCCCCTAGTAACTCCGCCCTAATCTTGGATTCGTCCCTGTATATAATGCACATTTTACTGTGTATCACAAGTGCACTCTTTCGGAATCATGTAATTTTGAAAGAAAAATACACTGCAGTAACAGCCGACTGGTGAATAAATGTTGTAAAGAAGATGAAGCTGCAAATTGGAAGGCGCACTAGTACTTAATAAAACCTAAAAGTATCCAAATCTCATAGATTAACCTAAATGAAATTTAAGATATTATGCAGAGTAACATTCAGCTTCGGTATTTCATCCTGGAACCAATTTAATATACATTATTCTGTACTGGAGTTGCCAATCATTCAAAATAATTATGTAATATTGTATACATGCCTAATCAGTGGTAGTTAAAATGAAAGGAATGATTCTAGTTGACAGTGCTTTTTTTTGTTGTTCTTTACAAGATCGGAATTACAGACCTACTCAAATATTTACCAACAGATGACCTCTGTTTTCAGATAATTTGTGATGCACGTGCGCATGTCTCCAAGTGCACGTGAACAGGTCTGGCTAGTGTAATAGAATACCGGTTTACGTGCACATATAGACCTTCCCGCGAGATATATATTGTTCATGCAAGTCTTCCGAAATATATAGACCCTAGGTAAACAAAGGAGTGGGTGTGTTAATTTATTTCGTAGTGACAGATACAATTTTTGATATAATACTTCGAAACAATATTACGTATACATCAAAACTGCTTACACTTAAGTCTTGAAATAGCTTTATTTTGACAGTATAATATGACGCTTAGATTACCCAATTTCTTAAGATTAAATATCATAAATATATTAAATTTCATTAATGCATTTTTTGAGATTACAGTTTTGAACGAATGAATTAATTAATGTCTGTGTCGCCCAATTCATTTG
This sequence comes from Mercenaria mercenaria, assembly GCF_021730395.1. Classification (NCBI taxonomy): domain Eukaryota; kingdom Metazoa; phylum Mollusca; class Bivalvia; order Venerida; family Veneridae; genus Mercenaria; species Mercenaria mercenaria. Next base: position 25,432,472 of record NC_069366.1, on the reverse strand, counting down.
TAAAGAAATTTGCTTATACGAAATGAAACTTTCTATCGGTACTGTGGCTGCTTTTTTCTTCCTTGCAACTTTTTTCTCGTTTAATTCCAATGGCATTCATGAAAAACTTTTGCACGATAAATTTTTTTCTTCGACTTTACTTCAAACCCTTGTAACATCAATGTTTGATGTCGATTACTAATGAAATGATATTTAAATGAATTTTGATTGATTGATTGATTGAATGAATGAATGAATGAATGAATGAACTGTTTCCGGCTATATTCTGGATTTTTCATATCGATATTTCAAAATTTAGTCAGTTGAAATGTTCTCCATTCACTTTTATTTCGTTATACAGCAATTCATAAGATCTACATGAAGAAACTCGTGTTTCAGAGGCACAAAAATATGTTTAATGATGTGTTCTTAAAAAAAAAAAAGAATTAAACGCACTATTCATATTTTTTCTAATTCTGTTAATTAAAATTAAAAGATAATTATAAATCAAATATGTTCTTACCCTATTGTCCAAGTCTTCCACTGAAGAATTAATGACAGTGTATTCTAGAGTGCGGTCACTTCAACGGATGTTATCGCCCCGGGCTAGATAAACACACAAGCGTGTCCCCGCTGATTGGACGATTCGGTTAGCGGCGCAGGGTACTTTGCCTTTTATAATTAATGTGTATGATTTAATGTAAATTAATGTTGAAACTGTTGAGATGGATTAATCAGTTTAATGCCTATGTAACATTTGATTAAAAGTATGTTAACATGTTAATGATCATGAACAATATCAGTACCGCGAAAACAAAATACCACGGAAAAAAATAATCTTGGAACACCGTATACCTAAAACATCTGCGGAATTACTTGGAAACAAAAAACATCAAAGGATATGAACACAAATTTCACTTAATGATTTTATAAGTAAATGCTGAATGACTGCTGTTACCTAATAATCAAAATACTATATCATCAAGATGGTTGCAGACGATATTTTATCAACTGAATGAAGGACAGCGTGTTTGTTCGAATCTTTGGATGTTGACATATTATTATAATTATTTTGCATTGTATGCAAGAGTGTTGTAAAAGTGCAGACAATAGAGTGGATTAATACATGCATTTGATTTTAACAACAGGGATGGATTAAATCGAATATTAACATTAAGTGGCAAAAAAGTTCGGACACGCGCAAGAAGAAATGATGGATTTATTCATGTCTTTGAAATATTTATATTATACATCTATTTCCGTCAATATCAGCGTTCATTTAACTTGTACAAGTTTGAAAGAATGTAAAACGTTTGGCCTTTGAAATGGCCGAAGGATAAATTTTTACAACATGTCTGCGATTGGGATTGATTAAAAATTATTTTCCATCTGTATAGCGCTCTCTCGTATGTAAGGATCTGTGAATGTAAAGAAAATGATATTATATAAATCCTTCTTAATTGCTTGTAATGAAAAATCTATCAATGAATATCAAAGTTGAATGCAGATTTTTTTTGAAAAGTGCAAGAAAGGATGGGTGGGTACGAAATAATTGATTTTGAATTTGTGATGGTCCGTGAATGTGGGGGTTTTTTTATTTTAATTTTGGAAATGCTCAAAAAGAAAGACTGAATTAGTCCATGTCTTTGGCTTCCATTTGAAATAGTCCACGAATGTGTTTTACTACAGAAAATCCATCTTTTTCTATCAATATCTGAGGGTCTGGGCTCCAGATTTTGGCTAAAATTATCGGGTTTTTTTTGTTTTGTTTTTTAAATGAAACCTGGCCATTTAATCAACTTTAGAACATGCAGTTTCAGCCGGGAGTCGAACCCAGATTGCCTCGGCAAAAAACAAACAAAAAAAACTTCTACCATCTTGACCAATACAGCATGGGAGAATTTGTAGAGGAACAGAACAGAACAGAACAGAACATATAATTTATTTCAACATGTACATACGTACATCGTTGTAACGTATATACATAGTATACACACATATAACATTTTTATAGTCACGTCAACTATATATGGTACTACTTCTAGTTGATAAATAAACCAATATCAATCAAAGTTACCACCATTACATAAATAGTCAGAAAAAAACACAGTCTAACTGAAACAGTAGTCGTTTCATCTGCGATTTATGAGGATGAACTTTTATAACCGTGCGGGTACTTATTTCATCCATTACATTTATATACATGTACAAAATTCATAAAAGTGGTATTATGCGCATTAATCCAGCTACTGCATTGTAGAGGCCTAGATCCATACTATATATGTGTCCCCCCAATCTAATTAACAACTCCCCTCTTATCTGTTGCTTAACAGCGATTATGTAACAGTAGCTGATTAGAGGGTAATTAGCACAGAAGGGGTCCCAGCTAGACCGTGAAGACGTGTGTAGTAGAGTTGAAAGAAATTGATTTTCCTTCGATGAATGTTGATTTTTATTATTATTATTATTGTTGTTGTTGTTGTTGTTGTTGTTGTTGAAAATCTAGGTTTTCAATCTGAGACAAATTTACTCACAATATTCTGCAAGCATTAAAAACAAAATTTTTAGATGAGTAAATGTTACATTTTTATAAGATTTTTAATTAGTGCACATCTTCAAAAAGAACTCGAAGAAAATAAAAACTTGATTTTTTCCCTAAAAACCATTAATGAAAATTGTAACGTATTCCTAAATAGGTTTCTTATTATTTTATTATGATGTTTAATAAACAAATTTTTTCTTTTCACAAAAATGCACAAATATGTATTACGTGTTTTTAAAATAAAATTCACTGTTTCCCCTTCTTACTAATTGATACAGTACATTAAGGTAGACTGACTTGACCCTAGTTTATTAGAAACAGTCCATCAGCCCCAACTGTATCAATGAAGACAGAATCACTTGGCCCACTACCAAGATCTAGGCCTTAAACGCCGGGCCGTTGAAATAAATATTTATACACATGTAATTAAGGCAGATTTTGAAATGCAAAGCTTAAGATTCTATTGGTTTTAATATTTGTTGAAAATTTTTTGGAAATCATTTGAAACTGAATGTACAATGAAGAAAGTTTGGAGATTATTTACCAGACGGGGAATTTCGGTATTTTTTACCGCAGCTGGAAAAATCCATCTTATACCCTGGGTGACTCTCGTGCTGTAAATGACGTACTACGAACTATATATATATATATATATCTGTTACCGTGGCCTGGTGGTTAAGGCGTCCGCGAAAGTTCGAGCCCCATGGGGAGCGTTCGTCCGTAGAATGTTTGTAATGGGACTCGTTCCGAAAAGGCCGTTTCGTGAGCCGCGAGCTAGTTAAATGGTTACCGACTTTTTTCCGCCTGGCGCCTGGCATAGTAATAGGATTTTGGAGGCGATTGGGACGCACAATAAAGGTGTACCATAAGCCAAATTGGCTGGCCCTTTTAATAAACAAGAACTTTACCTTTACCTTTTTATATGTAGAAGATTTATGTAGTAATTTATATTATATTTATGGACGTTGGTTTCCCGTATTTTATTTAAATACGCTGCTATATGAAATAGTTCTAAAAGAAAGCCGTTCGATAGATTTTATTATTATTCTTATTATTTCTAAATATGATATCTGCAAGAAAGAGATTATATCACTGGTTTTAGGTGCAGATATCCGGCCCTCGGGTATATATTTACGCGGTAACTCGGCAGAGCCTCGGCCGGAAATTCCATCTGCACCAACAACCAGTGAAAGAATCGCATTAAATCCATGTCTTTTTTTTAAATTTTTATTTGGTAAGATCAGCAAATGTTGTTGTTTTTTGCACTAAAAGAAATGCTGATAGATTAATCCATCTTTGATTAATCAATGTCTTTGATTTTTTTCATTTTTATTTTGATATGGTAAGCCAATGTTTTTATACTGTAAGTAAATCATAAATGCAGACTGATAAATCTTTTTTCTTTGTTTTTCAATTAATATCAACATTGAGTGTAAAAACTTGGGAAAACATGGATTAATCCGTGTCTTTGATTTTATATAGTTAATGTGATCCGCGAATGTGCTTTTATTTAAGAAATAACTTATAGCAAAATAGTGTTTAACACTATTCATGCAGGATGGGCGTTTATACGTCAGGCGTAATGATTTTTTTACGACGTATTATCGCCCGAATGTATAAACAGTGTTAAAACTAGGTTTTGTTATAAATTATTTTGATTCTAATATGCCCTTAATCTAAAACAGTAGATACAATATAGTAGCGCTTTTTCTTGGTCGCAACCTAAACATTGAAGTTACCGCACGTTAACATGACGTCATTGTAGCGTAAGAGTGTTTCAACAAGAAAAGTACATTAGAATTCAATATAAAAATAAGGGATGGATTAATTTATAATTTCTATATTAATACACTGAATTTAAAAAGGTTTGGTAACTTGGAAGTAGAAAGAGATGGAAAAAATCCCGGTGTTTTATGATTTTACATAAATTTGAAACGTTTCATACGGTTTGCTTATGGGGTTTTTCAATACAGCAACTGGAATGGATTAATCCATCTTTTTCTATCGATATCAACATGAACAATGTGTGTAGCAATTATGGAAAACATGATAGAAAAAAAGATGAATTAATCCTTGTGTTTGATTTTGCTTGTGAGACGTTTCACAAACATAAAATTGGAATAGATTAATCCATCTTTTTCTGTCAATATTAGCATTTGTTTTTACAAGTAAATGGACAGATCAATATATGCCTTTTTCTTAACATTTTAGACGGTCTTACAATATATTTCCACTACACAAAATAGAGATGGATTAATCCATCCTTTTCTATAATCAATGTTAGCACTGCTTAGTAGAAGTATTGATTTTCACATAATAAGATGAACGCATGGATTAATCCATGTTTTTTGTTTAACATTTTCGATAAACCGACATGCGTATTTCACAGTCAGTAAACAGTCCAAATGAAAGGATGGATTAATCCATGTTTTATATTTAAAAATGAAGTGGACTGATAATGTATTTGTTCAACTAAATGAGATAGAGTCGGAACAATATTTTTTTCACCAAATAAAATGGGGATGGATTAATCCATCTTTTTTGTAATTAATGTTAGCCCTGTTAAGTAGAAATATTGGTTTCCTTAAAGACTGAATGCATGGATTAATCCATGTTATTATTTTACATTTTAGATTAACCGACAGTGTGTATTTCACAGTCGGTAATGACATTGTAATAACAGTCCAAGATGAAAGGATGGATTAATCCATGTTTTATATTACACATGAAGTGGATTGATCATGTATTTGTTCAAACTAAAATGAGATAGAGTTGGAACAATATTTTTCCACAAAAATAGAATATGGATGGATTAATCCATCTTTTTCTATAATTAATGCTGGCACTGTTCGGTAGAAGTATTGATTTTCTTATAAAGTCAATGCATGGATTAATCAATGTTTTTGGTTTTACATTTTAGATAAACATACAGTGTGTATTTCACAGTCAGTAATGGCATTGCAATAACAATTAAAGATGAAAGGATGGATTAATCCATCTTTTTCTATAATAAATGCTGGCACTGTCCGGTAGAATTACTGATTTTCTTATAAAGTCAATGCATGGATTAATCCATGTTTTTGGTTTTACATTTTAGATAAACCTACAGTGTGCATTTCACAGTCAGTAATGGCATTGTATTAACAATCCAAGCTGAAAGGATGGATTAATCCATCTTTTATATTACACTTGAAGTGGACTGATCATGTATTTGATCAAACTAAAATGAGATAAAGTTGGAACAATTCTTGATTTCAGTCGATTGCGTTGTTTATTAGAGTTTTGCTGATTGTATGATGGATTAATCCATGCCTAAGATTGTACTGGTTTCTAATTTTGTAGAAATTATTTGGAAATGACTGGGACTGAATGATGGATTAATCCATGCACTGTTACCTGAAGATCTACGATAAATATTGGAGTTTTATTGTAAAGGCATTATCAGCAATGGATATTATATTTGCAGATGGATTAATCCATGTTTATATAATGCACTTGGAATAAAATTGAAATAATAGCTTACGTATTTTATTCGTTTGTTTGTCAATGCATGGATTAATCCATGTCATAACCTTAGCATTTATTTACAAATTCGACCATTTCTTAAATAGTCCTCCGTTATTTAGTCAAAATAAGGACACCCAAAATGGCGTATACTACCCCCAAACAGGGATTATTTTGTCAAATCCCTTTTTATAAAATCATCAGTTTTCCTAAACTAAAAGAATGCAGACATCAGAAATGAAGCAGGCTTGCAGGAACATATTTTCATATATTATTCTTGAGCTTCTTTTAATAGCAAGAATGTGTTTTTGTGTCATCACCAGGTAATCATAAACCTTGCTGCATAAGTCATGACTGTTCAAGAGATAGCTTGCATCGAGACCACTCTTACTTTAAGAACCAGTTATGTTGCATTTATATATAATGTAAGTTTAGAGAACATTATTTTTCATCCCTTAGAAGGTATTTTAATACAGTTTGTGCTACATAGACTAAGAATTTTCAAATCATTTAGGTACGTTGGCGTCACTCAACAGCGGAAACGTTAGAAGATATTTCTAAGACCGTCTCTGATTCTTCTCGTGGTGGACACAACATTCCCCAGATAGTAGAGGATTCAACCAAACCAGTGGTATTTTATGACATGGCAGAGTTCCTGAAGCAGTTTTTCAAACCAATACCACATTTGAGAAAGTATCATCATTTTAGGTAGGTTAAGTATTTGATATAATTTGTAGAGACTAGATGTATTACACATTGAATCAATTACTCAGTGTAAAACTTTAAGTGACACATTGTAAGTAACCTTAAATCCTTAAATGTGATTGTTAGATAAATGCATGACACTCGTAGAAATTGTTGCCTGTATTTATGTCTTAATTATGAAAACAAGACTGCTTCATGCATGTAAAAATACTGACTACTATTGACCAGACATAACTGGACACATTGAAATGCATTCACCAAACAGTCAGATTGATGACATTGTCTTGCTCACTACAACAGACAACAGAAATAACATAATGGTCATTCAGTTCATTTTCAAAACCAGGCTTAAAAACTATTTGTTGAATGAAATATTCCAAAATGATTGCCTTTACGGAGTATAATATGTTGTTAAATCTTTCCATGAAAAGATGTTGCCATTGCACTAAAGATCCAAATGTAAATAAGTGTAATAGTAAAGCGGCTTGTCTTATGAACTGCTGTTCAGCATTGAAAACAAATATGAGAATGCCTTGTCTTTAATATTTGATACATTTATCATTACAGAATGTCTTCTGCAAGACCCGGTGTTGTATTTGTGAAGGATTACAACTTCAGCATTGAGACAGAGATTGATATTCTTACACAGGGTATTGATATCGCAGGAAAATTTCCGAATCGTATTACCATTCTGAGCTGGATGCCTGTAGGCAGTGGTACTTATATAATGAGATAGCGCCACTTTGCGACAACAGCAGTGTGTGCCAAAACCCAGCAATACCAAAAACCGTCAAAAGTTAAAACTAGGCGTTTAAAATGAAAAGTGAATGAAAAATGTGTATAACATTTTAATATATACAGAGAAATATCAGATCAATGTGTTTTCTGAAACGTGTAGTAATTAATTTGAAGTGTTTTGTACTTTTTTAAAGGTTAAAGACCAAATTTAATATTTGAAATATGAACAAATACTACACAGTTGAATTTACAAGTCAATGTGTACCAACATAACAGTTACTATGCTATGGTTAAATATAGTACACACTGAATGAACACAGTATAAGTATGTTCTTCCTCTGGAACACTAGTAGATTATTATTAAACAATGGACTATTAATGCATGGCAGTTAATTATGAATGTAGTTCCACATACACAATTTATTTATATATATTAAGAGTGAAGTCAAGATATTTTATGAAATGTTCTACCTTTGAAGTGATCATCTAGGTATTTAATATTTTAGTGGGAAAATATACAATGTGGAAATATTTAATGCAACTAAGTTGAAAAAAAAAACTACCAGGATGAATATGTTTGAAATGATATGTTTTTTAAAAAATTATGTAAAATTAGAAAATCCTTTATAAAAATGAATTTGTCAATTTACAAAAAAGTCTTGTTGCCATGGAAACAGAACTTAGGCATTAAGTATGTATGCTTTCATATCAGAGTAAAATAAATTTGAATATTTATAGAATTGCCTTAAGATATTATTTGGATGAACATAAATCAGAAATATACAAGTTCTTTTAATTCCAGGGAACTAATATACTGGTACAGCAGTGGAATGTTTTAATTTATCTTGTTTTTTGCATCAGATGTAGGCTGAAATCTCTGTTGACTTGATTTTTTAGCAATTTTGATGTATTTTGTTGCTATGGAAACTTGAATTTTGACTTTTTGTCCCATATGAAATAGAATATTCATAGTAAGTTAACATTATCATCAGTGGTAATTGTGTTAAATACATTTAATACTGATGGAAAAATATGAAATTTAAATAAATGATGTAAGTACATGATTTTTTGAACTTGTGTTCAGGACACATCTACAGTTCAGAATATGTGAACAACTCAGTTTCCATAAAAATGTCATTTGGGACCATTTTGTCATGGCTTGTCACATATAGTGACAGCAGATTTAGATTAAAGGACACCAAATGTATTCCCACAGACTTCAATCAAACCGAGCCTACAACATTTTCGTTTTTGTTGTGTTGAACGACCTGTGGAGTTTCCACTTTTTCTATTCTATTATAACACTATGACGTGTACGTCCTTCCTATAAATCGAAATATGTCATTCTAATCAAGTTATTTTCAATACAGAATGTATGACTTATCGCACTTGTTAGTTCTTAATAACAGAAATAATAATAATAAAAAATATTTTGAGAAAAAAAAAACATTATCTTTGGTAGCATGCATTTCCACTACCGTCCATGAACAGGCTCAATCAAACCGAGCCTGCAACATTTTCGTTTTTGTTGTGTTGAGCGTCCGGTGGAGTTTCCTCTTTTTCTATTTATATAATTATACACGAGCATTTTTATGTTTTACATGCCATGCCTTTTTGTTCCCGTTGCGTGTGTTAGAGATTTACCTGGCGGTGATTACTTTTACTTACACTGTCCCATGTTTTTGGAACATGGTGGAGGTAAGAGTGAGGCTGGGTGCGCACCATAAACCGGTTTAAGCTCCCCAGTGGTGTTTTGCCACTTACCTTTCCAAGGCGGTGCCCTATTGTGTGCCTTTATTTGTTCGTTTTGTCTTCTTGTATTTGCTAAATGTATGCAAGTGTGTGTACGTGTGTTGGTAGTGTGCACATCTGCGTGTTGTGAGTTTCGTTTTTGGGAGACTGCGTTTTTGGAACGTGACATTCCCTGTTTGAGATCTAAACCTTTTTTTTTCACTCTGAAAAAAACTGGCTTTTAAGTTCTGAAAAAAATCCGACTTCCACAGAAGACAAAACAAATTCTTAGCTCCAAGTAAAATCCCAGCCTCCCGTCCCAATGCCCACAAAATAAAATGGTCGGCCCCTAACACTACAACTTTGATCGATTGTTTACAAAATGATTCACAAGTCGGACGATTGTTGATGTTTTCTGGTCATTGTTTACTACCGCATATTTATATATATGCATGTGATTGAATAACAATAAGGTTTTGTGTTTTACATGCCATGCCTTTTTGTTTCCATTACGTGTGTTAGAGATTCACCTGGAGGGGATTACTTTTATTTACACTGTCCCGTGTCTTTGGAACATGGTGGGGGTAAGAGTGAGGTTGGGTGCGCACCATAAACCGGTTTAAGCTCCCCAGTGGTGTTTTTGCCACTGACCGTTCCAAGGCGGTGCCCCACTGTGTTCCTTTGTTTGTTCGTTTTGTCCTCTTGTGTAGGCTTTGTGTGTGTGCGCGTGTATGTGTGTTCCTTTGTTTGTTCGTTTTGTCCACGTGTGTGTGTGTGTGTGTGTGTGTTTGTAGTGTGCACGTCTGCGTGCTGTAGGTTTCGTTTTGGGGAGGCTGCGATTTTGGTACGTGGCATTCCCTGTTTGATATTTGTCTTTGTTTTTGGGTGGGGGTAAGTGAGTGCGCACCATAAACCGGTTTAAGCTCCCCAGGTGTTTTGCCACTGACCTTTCCAAGGCGGTGGCCCACTGTGTTCTTTTATTTGTTCGTTTTGTCTTCTGTGAATGTGTGTGTTGGCAGTGTGCACGTCTGCGAGCTATGAGTTTCGTTTCGGGAGGCTGCATGTTTGGAACGTGGCATTCCCAGTTTGATATATACCCTTGTTTTTTTTTGGCTTTAACTCGTTAAAATGCAGTATTTTTAAAATAGGACCTTACAGAAAAAAATGTAAGAAAAAGAAAACAAACAACAGACAACAAAAAGTTAATGGTAAGTACCACAAACACTCAACATGTTTTATCCGGGGATCATACGCCGCTTTTCATAGAAATACACTGTGCATCATTGACGGTTCATGTGCACCGCCGTATGAATACATCTGCGGATGTCTCTGAATTATATTCTGGTACTTATAACATGTGTAAATGTTGAGTGCTGCTCAACCCGGGGCTAGAGGGCTTGGACGGTAGCTTGCATTTCCACTACCGTCCATGAACAGGCTCAATCAAACCGAGCCTGCAGCATGTGGTTTTCCACTTTTTTATTTTACAACTGACTCAATAACATCAATGATGGCAATTTTAGGTGTATAATTTTAAATGTTTTCCCATATCAATATTGTAAACAATTATATTAATAAAAACAAAGCCAGTGATGAGAACTTGGAATTCTGTTAAAACAGTCATGTAAAAGTGCAGTGACGTCAATATTTGTGTTGCTACCTATATTTTTCCTACTGTTTTAGATAAAGGGCATATTAGAATTGAAATAATGTTTAGAAAAATCGTGTTTTACTTAAATTAATATACACAAAAATCGGCTTTACGTCGGCAGAATAATTCACTCGGGCTATACCCTCGTGAACCTGTAAGCATTTTTCGTGTACTAATAACGTTAAAACACGGTTTTTCTGTACATAATGAACTACTCTTTTCAGTAAGACAGCCATAGCACTGATCATTTGATCACACCAGCACAACAACAGTTTTGAACTGCATGTTTACATGAAACATTCTGACTTTTCTTCATCTGCAAACAATACTGATATCTCGATAAAAGTATCTCGAAAAAATAAAAGTTACATAGTTAAAAAAAATAGCAGAGGCTGTTTCAGAGCGTGCTGAAAGAATTTTTTTATCTGGATCAGTTGAACAAGTACATGTATGTCACAAGTATTAATCTGACCTATTGACCCGTTATATTTTATGTCACACTTTTTAACTCGCAGCCTTCTCTAACATTATCTGAATATTTATTCCCTGGACTTCTCTATGTGCATGTTGATTTCTAAACACTGTAAAGTAGAACTTTTATATTGAAGTAGTTCTAACATACCTTATTATTCGATACACTTTTAATAACTGTTGCTGCTAAACAAATATCTATGTGTTAATAGTATTAATTCATTTTAGGTATTTGGGAATATAAAAAAAAACAACCAAACCGTCACTTGATGTCTGAACATTACTGTTGTCTATTCAAATATATGTTTCTTCAATGCATGTAGAATCTGTTTGCACTTTTAAAATAAAAAAGCTAAGAAAGCATTATGAACTGAAGTGCTCATACATCTACTTGAACGTTTTATCAACCGACTATAGAGTAAACAACAGCGGTCACTTAAAGACTTTTCGTACGAGAGATTTTACAATGAAGCTAAAAATACTTACAAAACTGCATTAGTGAAATAACCGAGCATCGTTATGACTACAAAAAGTACTAGACCTAATATCTGTAGTGTGATGGGGTAAATACACGTGTGTGTGTGTGTGTGGTGTGTGGGGGGGGGGGGGGGGGGGGGGGGGGGTTAGGGGTGTGTGGATTAATGTTCGCCACTCCTCAAGTCGTCTCTTCATAACCGTCCTATAATCAAAGTTTAGTCAATACTTTGAATAGTCTTAAGTTGTGTCATGGATACAAAATACATTGGACAGATCGGAACTTAAATTTTGAAATTGACCATTGAATTACCGACCAAGTCCACGTTCTCTACACATCGTCCGCAAACTTGATTACAGTGAAAATATGGGCAAATTTATATCAGTTTGATGAGGCCCCTTGCCGGCGGGGGAGATAGAAAATGCCAGCTGTATCTATACATGCAGAGGGGTGCGACTCCCCCGAAAATAAAGCCCCTAGTTTGTCTTGGGTGGCGGCCCGTAAGCTGGAGAGGAGGGATCTTGATGTAGAGCCCGGAGAGGTGATGTATGATTGTTTACACGTATGTATCCTTTTCTGAGTGTGGATACCAATACACATCTTTGGCCGCTAATTCAGTGTACACGTTTTTGGCTGTCATATTGGCCAGATACGATCGATCTCACTTTAATTATTCTCACATCATCTCATTCTTCATGTCAAATTGCATATGTATGTTTTCATTTCTACATTGCACAGTTATATGTGTTTTTGGCAAATCAACGTTACAAAAGAATCAAACGTACTTTCCTTTTATTGTCCAATTTTACTGCCATCAGCAAACTTCATGGTACGTTCACACAACGTTATTGAACACTTCTGACAAAGCAAAGTTTCTTGGTGTTATTTTTGATAAAACACTTTCTTCTATACCACATATAAAATATCTGAAAACCAAATGTTTCAAGTCATATTAATCGTTTAAAGGTAATTTCAAATACTGATTGGGGGCCGATCGTTAGGTTTTCTGCTCAACCAGGGGCTAGAGGGCGTGGACAGTAGCATGAATTTCCACTACCATCCATGAACAGGCTCAGTCAAACCGAGTCTGCATCATTTTCGTTTTTGTCACGTTGAGTGACCTTCATTTTCTATTTTATTACGACTTTATAGAGCTTAGATCCAAGCTAAATTACGGTTGTGATATTTATGGTTCAGCAAGAATATCTTTTTATAAATTTAGATACCATCCATAATCAAGGTCTTCGTATCGCTCTTGATGCATTTCGAACATCGCCAGTTGAAAGCTTACTTCGTCGGGCCCTTAAGGGTGTTTCTTCTGCAAAGGCATGGAGTACATGCGTGTTAGGTTCTTAAGGATTGCATATATATGTATATATATATATATATATATATATATGAGCATTTTTGTGTTTTACATTACATGCCTTCTATTCTGTTGCCTTTGCGTATGTTAAGGTATCAACTTGCGGGGAGACTTTTATTACACTGTCCTGTGACTGGGACGTGCTGCAGGCAGGAGTGAGGTTAGGTGCACCATAAACCGGTTTAAGCTGCCCAGTGGGGGTTTTGCCACTGGCCGTTCCAAGGCGGTGCCCCACTGTGTTCCTTTATTTGGTTTGTCCTTGTGTGTGTGTGTGATGATCGTGTGCGCGTTTTGGGAGGCTGCGTTGTTAGAACGTGGCTTTCCCAGTTGGATATTCTTCTTGCTTTTACGTCGGAGCAAACATTATTAATTTTGATGTTAAAAAGTGTGACATAAAATATAACCTTGCGGAATGCCCTGTATAACCAACACGTACTCTTGAAATTGCGATCAGATAAAAATTGTGATATACATGTGTATCAGATAAAAATTGTGATATACATGTGTATGTTGACGACCTTTTAAACCTAAGTCATCAAGTTCGTAATTAGGCCTTGCGATTCAAGATACCAAACTAGTCTAGAATAAATCATACGTTCTACTGGTATCGAAGCAGTATCCGTCGGCTAGTAGTATCCGACAACGCGTCACTGCGTCTCGTGAAGTTCGTGAATTGTGTGTATAAATCTCTCAAATTAGTAATTGCCCGATAAGCTCAATCGGTAGAACGCCTGCCTAGTACACATGATACTCTAGGATCGAATCCCACTATTTGCCTTTTTTCTTCTTAACCTCCTACATCTATTTTCATATTTTATTTTAAACATATTGAGGGCTCAACGTGAAACTAGTCTAAGTGTATATAGAAACAGAAGCAGATAGACTAGCTTCGCGTTTAGCCCTGGAATTTTTGAATTATGTTCATAAATAATTACATTTTACCATACCGAAATTATATTATTGAAAAATGATAAGATCCGAAATCTAGGCTTATTGTGTCGGTGCGAAGTTAAATCCAACAAAATAAAATAAATATTAAGGTCTATAATTTAAGAGATAAATTACGGTAAATTTAAATTACATAGTTGTTTGAAATGTTTTATATAACAAACATTTATCGAATATAATAGAAACAAGAGGGCCAAGATGGCCCGAGGTCGCTCACCTAAGAAAAAAACCATAACAGTGTAAAACATGTTTGACCTAGTGATTTCATGGTAACAAATATTCTGACCAATTTGCATTAAGATTGGACCAAAAAATTGGTCTCTTGCGATAAAACAAGCATTTTCTTAGATATGACCTAGTTTTTGACCCTAGATGACCTATGTTCAAACTCGATCTAGATTATATCAAGGCAATCATTCTGACCAAAATTCATGAAGATCAATTGAAAAGTACAGTCTCTATCACATACACAAGTTTTTTTTTTGATTTGACCTAGTGACCTAGTTTTTGACCCGAGATGACCCATTTTCGAACTCGGCCTAGATTTCATCAAGGTCTCTTGCGGTCTCTTGCGATATAACAAGCATTTTCTTAGATATGACCTAGTTTTTGACCTCAGATGACCCATATTCAAATTCGACCTAGATTTCATTAAGGCAATCATCCTGACCAAATTTCATAAAAATCAATTGAAAAAAAACAGTCTCTATCGCATACACAAGATTTTTCTTTAATTTGACATAGTGACCTAGTTTTTGACCCGAGATGACCCATATTCAAACTCGACCTAGATTTCATCAAGGCAATCACTCTGACCAAATTTCATGTAGATCAATTGAAAACTACATCCTCTATTGCATACACAATGTTTTTCTTTGATTTGACCTAGTGACCTAGTTTTTGACCCCAGATGACCCATTTTCCAACTCGGCCTAGATTTTATCAAGGTAATCATTCTAGCTAAATTTCATGAAGATCAGTTGAAAAATACAGCCTCTATCGCATACACAAGGTTTTTCCTTGATTTGACCTAGTAACCTAGTTTTTGACCCCAGATGACCCATTTTCGAACTCGGCCTAGATTTCATCAAGGTTATCATTCTGACCAATATTCATGAAGATCAATTGAAAAATACCGCCTCTATCGCATACACAAGGTTTTTCTTTGATTTGACCTAGTGACCTAGTTTTTGACCCGAGATGACCCATTTTCGAACTCAACCTAGATTTCATCAAGGCAATCATTCTGACCAATATTCATGAAGATCAATTGAAAAATACAGCCTCTATCGCATACACAAGGTTTTTCTTTGATTTGACCTAGTGACCTAGTTTTTGACCCGAGATGACCCCATTTTCGAACTCGGCCTAGATTTCATCAAGGTTATCATTCTGACCAATATTCATGAAGAATAATTAAAAAATACAGCCTCTATCGCATACACAAGGTTTTTCTTCGATTTGACCTAGTGACCTAGTTTTTGACCCTAGATGACCCATTTTCGAACTCGGCCTACATCAAGGCAATCATTCTGACTAATATTCATGAAGATCAATTGAAAAATACCGCCTCTATCGCATACACAAGGTTTTTCTTTGATTTGACCTAGTGACCTAGTTTTTGACCCGAGATGACCCATTTTCAAACTCGGCCTAGATTTCATCAAGGCAATCATTCTGACCAATATTCATGAAGATCAATTGAAAAATACAGCCTCTATCGCATACACAAGGTTTTTCTTTGATTTGACCTAGTGACCTAGTTTTTGACCCGAGATGACCCATTTTCGAACTCGGCCTAGATTTCATCAAGGTTATCATTCTGACCAATATTCATGAAGATTAATTGAAAAATACAGCCTCTATCGCATACACAAACTAAATGTTGACAGACAGACGACGGACGCCGGACATCGAGCGATCAGAAAAACTCACCTGAGCATTGCTCAGGTGAGCTAAAAATGGCATTAAACAAAATTCAGAATCAAGTTAGAAATATTATTTTCTTTCATGCAAGAACTCCTATTACAGTTGATACATAAACTCGCCAGAAGTCTATCTACTGTCTTACCGATTGAACATTGTCATATATTCAAGAAGTCTTACCGAATGAACATTGTCATATATTCAAGAAGTCTTACCGAATGAACAGTGTCATATATTCAAGAAGTCTTACCGAATGAACATTGTCATATATTCAAGATGTCTTACCGATTAAACATTGTCATATATTCAAGATGTCTTACCGATTAAACATTGTCATATATTCAAGATGTCTTACCGAATGAACATTGTCATATATTCCAGATGCCAAAAAACTACACAGAAGAAGATCTTTCCCGAGCAGTTTCAGCCGTGAAAAGAAATCAGTTAACTGTGACTCAGGCTGCCAAAGAACATGGCCTCCCTCGGACAACACTTACCGACCATGTAAAGAATCCTGAAACCAGGTCAAAGAAAGTTCCACAAAAACAGCTTACTCAGGAAGAATCGGATGGTCTAGTGGCGTTCGTACTTTACATGGCGGGACAAGGGTTTCCGATGACCAGACGAATGATTCGATGCTACGTTCAGGAGATCGTACGACGTTCCGGTACATTTAAACTTTTTTGAAGATGTAAAATGTGTCAATTTTGGCAAATAATAATAAAAAAACAGCGTCTTTTTAAATGCAATACTTAGGCCTAACGGATTTTCCTGATGATATTCATATTCTATTGTTTTGTACTTAGAAAACTGATTTCAGTTACACCCTGTCTCTTATTGCAGTTCTGACAGCCTCTAATTCAACACAAATGGTTAAAGATTATTTTGATTGATTAAAGTATATTTAACAGTTTGTAACATTTCGTTTGTAACATTTCGTTTGTAACGCATGTTTATAACATTTCGTTTGTAACGCATGTTTATAACATTTCGTTTGTTACGCATGTTTATAACATTTCGTTTGTTACGCATGTTTAAATGGTTTATAGGTCGTACAACGTTGTTTAACTTAGCAAAAGGTCCAAGTGACGAATGGTTCAGGAAACTTAAAGCTGACTGTCCACAGCTGGCCTTCAGAAAACCTGAGAACCGCGACAGGGGTAGGAGCAGAATGTCCAATAAGAAGGTCGTCAACGGCTTTTTTCAGTTCTGGTCTGATACGCTGCAAAAGCATGGTTTACTAGATAAACCATCACAGGTGCGCAAATATTTAAATATTCGTCATTTTACAGATAAATGTATTTCACTACCAGCGAAATTTAATATTAGTGGCACTATTTGTATTATGTGACATATTCGATTCCGATGTGAAAAAAAAAAACCAACTGAAAATTAGATCTATATCTTTCTTCGTTTCTAACTATTTTAGGTTTACAACTGTGATGAAACCGGCTGGTCTGGTAAGGAAACTGCTCGCGGGAAAGTTATAGGGCCAAGGACAGGTCACGTGTTCCAGCAGAAAGTAATGACAGCTGATCACCTCACGGCTATGTGTTTCGGCAGACGGGAGATTTATCCCAACCATGGTGATTTTTAAAGGTGGAATGCCACATCGCAATTACAAGGATGGCTTGCCAGGTATCGGTAGTATTTTCTTAACTAACACATTATCTTCCCGTTTATTTTCTCAGTAACCTTTGATGTTCTCAAATTTTACTAAACTTACACGTGTCAGTAAGCCGGCCGGTCACTTTATTTTTGAACTTTATTTTCAAATAATAGCAAGTTAGCACGAAACCTTTTTGTATTACACGTTTTGTAGCTGCTTTTGGTCAATTTGTCAGTATTTTTTTATCCCGCTGTTTTAATGTTTCAGGATCATGGCTTTTTGCTACTTCAGAAAGTGGATATATGGATTCTGAATTATTTTTGAGTGGTTTGAGAAAGCATTCTTGCCTAACTGCGGGAGAGCTCGTCCGGTGCTGCTTCTCATGGACAGTCATGATTCTCACATCTCTCTGCCTTTGATTGAGAAAGCTAGAACAGAGGGTGTTATTCTGGTAGGGTTACCTTCGCATACAACACACTTCCTGCAGCCACTCGATGTCCTTGTTATCGGACCACTTAAGGAAAAAGTTGACACACTAGCTTCAAGTGTTGGCTTTGCACGGCCAGGTTGTACCATTAGTAAGTCTCGACTGCCAGTACTACTGAGCTATGCAGTTGACAGTACACCCCCGACAACAGTCAAAGAAGCTTTCAGACTTGCTGGCATAATGCCAGTCAACCCTGAGGTAATCGACGTGAGTCAACTTATTCCGTCTACCTTTGCTGGTGACACTGTGTGTGATGAATCAGAAGAGTCCACTCAGACGTGCGAAACCTGTGGACAGTTTATCGGCCAGAATCATTTAGTAAAAAGGGGAGTCGTGCCAGCTTCTCTGGCAGAAGTTCTTGTACCGCCACCAGCAAAACCATTGTCAGAGAAGAAAAAGATGGGCAGAGTTGTTACAAGCGGCAGGGTGATATCGGGAGACGAGATGTTGCAAGTATTAAAGGTAGTTTGAGTATCAAAGTTAGTATGACAAAGAGTAAAACGCACACACTGTTCTTAAGTAAAATTTACTGAATAGCTTTGAGCGCATCTTGTAATTTTCTCAGAAAATACTGTTTTGATGAAATTTCACTATTTTTATATAGAATGATGTTTTAAGATAGAACTGCTTAAAAATCTAACCGAGCTTAGTCAAACAATAGAAGTAAACTTAACACAAAAGTCTGCCTAGTTCATAATCTACTGAAAGAGAATAGTACCGATTAAAGGTTACAAGAGACAGATGAATAACGCATGTTTTTTGCTTCTCTGGAGCACGGGAAATTATGAATGTTACTAATAAAGAGACTGTTATAATAGAGTTAATAGTAGATGGAAAAGGGATTTGTTCGGCTCGAGTGGATTTTTGCCAGGTTGGATCTCACGAGGCGTGCAAGCGCTGAATGTGATCCGACTTTGCAAAATCCACGAGGGCCGAATACAATATCCCAGATCTGGCTACAGTTATAATGATTCTTTTATGATATACATCTACATTTTGTTTCAGGGTTTGTTGCTTTGTAAAGGAACGGAATCTTCAATGTTAATCGATATTAAAATGAAACTAAGTTAAGTTTTCATGTGCGCTGTTTATAGAACTGTGGCAGGTTATGCATATTAATGAAAGTAGGCCTGTAGCATACAATACAGAAGGTACAATACGGAATTTAAAGGATATAATACGGATATTTTTTCTGCCTGTTATATTTAATTGTGAAATACAAATCGAGTTTTCACAAAAATTATACAGGTATATGATCAATAATATCTGCCATGTGTTTACGAATCGGATTGAAATATCCGTCCCGAGGGCACCTGCGCATTGGGCGGTAATGAAGCTTGCACATACCCTGTCCTTTTTCCTTGTTGTTGCTGTTGACTCGATATTTGATGTTACATGTATTTGAAGGAAAGAGAGGATGCCCAGATGAAAAAACAGGAAGAGAAAAAAGTACGTGATGAAGAGAGAGAAATTAGACGCAAGAAGAAGTTAGAGGATGATGAAATGAAGGCTGAAAAACGAAGAAGGAAAGAGGCAGAGAAAGCTGAAAAGGAGCAGAAGTTGAAAGAGAAGGAAAGAAAGGAAAAAATTGGAAAACTGGCAGAGAAGAAATACACGTGTGGGGTCTGTGATGTAAGAGGACGAATTAATGATGAAATGTATGGAATTGAATGGTATGGGTGTGACAATGACACGTGCAAAACAACCGGTTGGTATCACTTTGAATGTTTGTCTGACAGTGAAAAGGCAGTGATAAGGGAAAGTCTAGATGATGAATATGTCAGGTGGTACTGTAAGGCTTGTTTTCCTCGTCTGTACGAGGTGGAGTAGATTTATTGAATGGACGTAATATGAATGTCAGTACCTTAGACTTTACGCAAATTTTAAACTGTGAACACCGTGGTGTATCTTTAAATTGACAACATCTTTTGTGATATTAAGTTTCTGTTTTCTTTCTTGACAGACTTTTGTTAATTGTTTGTAAAATGTTACAGATGTTTTATAGTTTAAACCAGCACTGTAGAATACCACCATCGTGGTCAATAGAGCTCCGTTGACTGGCTGATTATTAAACTTGTTACTAGTCATATGTTAGTTAGTATAGTTACATATAATTTGAACAGTGTTACCATATCATTTGTTGTCATCAATACAAAATATTAAACAGTAAAGACATTTTCATCGTATCAGGTAAGAATTTTATTTTATAGAGTTGTTTTACAACACGCTAAATTAAACACGTGAACCTTCAAACTTCTTTTGTATTTATTAATTTCACCAGAAAGATTAGAAAAAACACGGATGGTGCTTTTCTAGTCATATTCACTGTCAAAATGTACATAAATGATAAAACAAAAATCGATGACGGAAACTGCTTCTGTAGTCGACTGATTCAGCTCTATTTATACACCCCTTTTGGAGCCTCTTTGTGTGTTATCACATGCGCCAGACACTATCGATATTTATGTTTTCGAAAAGCAGAAGAGCTAAGGTATTTTTTTTCGGGAACATTTTATAGAACTGAAACGTTCAAGAAAAAATATATTTCAAAAACCTTCATTTTATGACGGAAACTGCTTCGATACCAGTAGAGTTTTACATAAACAACTAGTTAGGGAAATCGGTCTATAATTACTAGGGATTGCGTTATCTTTCCCGGGTTTTGGTATGGAAATAACTATAGTTTCTCCATTTTAAAAATCTTAACTGTAGAAATTAATTGATCCTGCACCCATACATTTTATGCCCCCCTTCGAAGAAGGAGGGGTATATTGTTTTGCAGATGTCGGTCGGTCGGTCGGAATGTAGACCAATCCGTTTCCGGATGATAACTCAAGAACGCTTGGGCCTAGGATCATGAAAGTTGATAGGGAGGTTGGTCATCACCAGTAGATGACCCCTATTGATTTTGAGGTCTGTATGTCAAAGGTCAAGGTCACAGAGACCCTGAACAGTAAAACGGTTTCCGGATGATAACTCAAGAAGGCTTAGGCCTAGAATCACGGAAATTGATAGGGAGGTTGGTCATGACCAGCAGATGACCCCTATTGATTTTGAG
This sequence comes from Mercenaria mercenaria, assembly GCF_021730395.1. NCBI lineage: Eukaryota > Metazoa > Mollusca > Bivalvia > Venerida > Veneridae > Mercenaria > Mercenaria mercenaria. Next base: position 25,411,282 of record NC_069366.1, on the reverse strand, counting down.
GTCAGTATGTCAAAGGTCAAGGTCACAGTGACCAGGAACAGTAAAATGGTTTCCAGGCAATAACTCTAGAACGCTTGGGCCTAGTGTCAGGAAAGTTAGGTTTGATAGTTAGGTTAGCCATGACCAGCAGATGACCCCTATTGATTTTGAGGTCATTAGGTCAAAGGTCAAGGTAACATTGGCCAGGAACAGTTAAAACGGTTTCTGATCTTCTTGTCCAAAACCATAGGGTCTAGGGCTTTGATATTTGGTATGTAGCAAAATCTAGTGGTCCTCTACCAAGATTGTTCAGATTATTTCCCTGGGGTCAAATATGGCCCCACCCCGGGGGTCACATGGTTTATATAGACTTATATAGGAAAAAAATTGAAAAACCTCGCGTCCAAAATCACAGGGCCTAGGGCTTTGATATTTTGTATATGACATCATCTAGTGGTCCTCTAATAAGATTGTTCAAATTATTCCCCTAGGGTCAAATATGGCTCCGCCCTGGGGGTCACATGGTTTACATAGACTTATATAGGGAAAAACTTTGAAAATCTTGTCCAAACCACAAAGGCTATGGCTTTGATATTTTGTAATCTAGCATCATTTAGTGGTTCTCTACCAAGTTTGTTCAAATTATCCCTCTAGGGTCAAATATGGCCCCGCCCCAGGGGTCATATGGTTCATATAGACTTATAAAAAACTTAGAACCTTCATGTCTATAACTTATATCATTCAAATTTGGACCACATGTATAGTTTTGAGTGGCAAGATGAACCTTGACATGAGTTGACCTTGATCTTGACCTAGTGACCTACTTTCACATTTCTGTAGCTACAGCTTTCACATTTGGACCACATGCATAGGTTTGTGTACCGAAAAAAACTTTGACCTTGTTACTGACTTAGTGACCTACTTTCACATTTTTGAAGGTACAGGCTTCAGATTTGGACCACATGCATAGTTTTTTGTTCCAAAATAAAATTTGACCTTGATTTTGACCTAGTGACCTACTTTCACATTTCTCAAGCTACAGCCTGCAAATTTGAACCACAAGCAAAGTTTTGTATACTGAAATGAACTTTGATCTTGAGATTGACCTAGTGACTTACTTTCGCATTTCTGAAGATACAGGCTTCAAAACTGGACCACTTGCATAGTTTTGTGTTCCGAAATAAAATTTGTCCTTGAGTTTGACCTAGTGACCTACTTTCACATTTCTCAAGCTACGCTACAGCCTTCAAATTTGAAGCACAAGCATAGTTCTGTCTACCGAAATGAACTTTGACCTTGAAATTGATCTAGTGACCTGCTCTCACATTTCTCAAGCAACAGTTTTTAAATTTGGACCACTTACACATTGTTTTGTACCGAAATGAAATTTGACATTGATTTAGACCTTGAGCTAGTCTTGAAGTTTGAAACATTCAAAAATGGCTCAGTGGATGGCGCCAAGATCACTCTGTAATCTCTTGTTAGGTTAATAGGTTAAAGGTCAAGGTCAGATTAAACAAGAATGGTAGAACTTTGGTTTACAGTGAGCATATAATTTCTGTTCCTTGTGCAGTTACTGAATGCATCAAGGGGGGCATTTCGTGTTCGACGAGCTCTTGTTTAAACAATGAAACACAACAAACAAATATGCTTCAATGAAATGAACATTTAATCTAGTCAGTGCAAGATATCAACAATAAAGTGACAGTCATATCTTATTTTAAACATTTGCTTCACATCAAATACTTTGAAACCAAGACTGTACCCCAAAAATAATCATTCCTACTCTGCGATTAATTGTAACTGCACATGTAAGGTAATGGAATGTTCGCCACTCACGTCCCTTTGCACCGATTGAAGTACAAACACATACAATGTATTGGGTGAACTGAAAGGACCAGAAAGTGTAAAACACTAGTTCATGTCTTCTTACAGGGATTCATTTATCTTACACTGGCAATAAAACCGGTTTAATTCGCAATAAATGATACAGGACGTTATATATAACTGCTCGTCGAGTGCCAAAGTTACTCCATATATGTACTTATATGGGTTTCGTTTCGTTCTATACTTTTGTTCAACCAGTTGAGAGGAAAAGGAGACAGTGTACAACAAAGAAGTCGGCCTTTGTATAGTGCATTAATTTTTCAGATTCACGATTTCTTAATAACAGAAATAATAATAATAACACATATATCTAGAGTACTAACTAGATGTTTGTCCCTAGGACACAGGTGCCACCCACTTTTTATCACTGTACATTGTTTTATGACTCGAGCTTAAACATTTTTAAGATGTCTGAAGTACAAACTTAAGAACTTTATGTGTATTTTTCCCTTTGTTAAGTACCATAACTCTGGCCTAGCTGAGTAAAATCCCAGAGAACACCCGGTGCAAAATTTTATAGGCTATAAAACAATCGCTTAATGTTTTATAACTCTAGGTCAAGTACATTTTGACATACATGCAAACATGTTTTGACGAAATCAAGGGCCATAACTCTGGTCTTGCAAAGTGAAAAAAAACTCAGGTGCACAAATTCACATGCTGGATAATATTCCTACATGATTTCATGACTATGTGATTTTGTTGCACTTTATGTATATTTTTCACTAAGTCAAGAACCATAACTCCAATCTTGCTGATTGAAATCACAACCAGAACACAAGGTGTACAACTTCACATGCTAAGTAGCCATTCCCTAATGTTTTATGACGCGTAAGTCAAGTACTTTTTGAGATAATGTGACAAAAACCTGTGTTCATGACCCTATGTCATATATTATTCTTTTAAATATATGCGACATAACTTTTTATGCAAGATTTTTACTAAGTCAAGGGCCGTAACTCTGGTCTGACTAAGTCATATCTCTAACAAAACCCCAGATGCACAAATTCACATGCTGAATAATGTTCCTGTACTGTTTCGTAGTACTGGGTCAAAAACGTTTTATGTACATGCGACACAAACTTACGCCTTTTGATGCATATTTTTGACTAAGTCAAGGAACATAACTCTGGTCTGACAGATCCAAATTAAAATTCCTGGTGCACAGCTTCACGTAGACTGGCTCCCGTCCCTATGTTTGTTCTTTTTTACATATATCAGTTTTCTTCATTAAGAGGGAAGTAACTCTAGAAGGTTGTTTCTACATTGAGGTTTTTTATTGCCCCTGGCTCCGAACATAGGTTCAGCCATCAGATAAAATTGTGCTATTTTAGAGGCATAAAATTTTCTTACAAAATTTTTCCAGTATTTATATAAAAATAACCATGCAGCCAGGGAGCCAGGCTATGCTTCCCGTGCTGAATAAAAATCCTGTAAGGTTTGATGGCTGGGTCAAATACATTTCAAAGTATGAACAACACAGATTGGAATGGGCGGACAGACGTTCCTACATATTTGTATTTATGTGGCTGCTCCACGTTAAAGAAAAATAGCCACATAAGAGCCTTACGGAATGGATGACATCGAGGTACAGTTAGCTATTGTTCCAATATCTATCTAAGTATGCAAATGTTGGTCGGAATGATGGACGGACAAGGGCAACTCTAAGTGACCCCACCTAAAAAAAAGAAAAAAAATCTGGGGAGCACAAAAAGGCCTACGTTAAAGTTGTCGACCTGTATATAGTGCATGATTTTTTAGGATATACGATTACTTAACATAATATGTAGAGTCACCATGTATCTCGATTACTAGAAAAGCCAAAAAAATCAACATTTTAATATATATTGATTCTGAAGAGCAGTTCAAACACTGTGAAGACAGCCATCGTTATCAATGTTGCTGACGATACACCTGAAATTAATAAAGATAATTTGCTAACAGATCTTGCAATAAACTGATACAAAGGTTAAGTAATCGGGAGTAAATTTATAGACATTCATAGTCGATATGAGTAAACGCGTGGATAGAAAGTAAACTAAATAGATTGAGCTTTGTAAAGAAATTATTTATTTTACGAAGATGATGCTTACCGATCTGTAATTGTGCATAGACATTTATCTTATGAAAACTTGACATCACGGAATAAGAAAACGCCAAAATAGTTTTGCATAACTCTGGTATGCATTTGGTTATTGAAATTTGAAGCAACTTTCCAGTATAACTATTTCCGTATAGTTTAGACAACATACGTAAAACCTATTTGCCTATATAAATACCCAAATTTCCAGCATTTTCGTATTCTGTTGAATGTTCTGTGTCAGTGGTTGCTGCTGTGTAATTAGTATATTCCTTTGTCACTTTTGACACATCGGTAGCATTCTGTCGAAGTGTTGTGTGTGTAGCGCTTGATTCGATCGTTGAGATATTTGATATCAACATGGTTGTCCTATCTACCTGCTTTGTCCTCTCCGTTTTCCCGGCCGCAGAAGCTTTGTGTGTTGTCTCCTCAGTTGTAGTCTCAATATTTTCAAATGCTGTGCGCACTGAACTGTGTACAGGCTTTTTAGTTGTTGGAACTGAAATAGACCTGGATTTGGTTTCCGATCTTTTAAATATAATGTAATAAAAGCTTTCATGAAATCTTCAAAATTGTGAAGATTGAGATCAAAGCACAAGAAATGATTTGAACGATAAAAAGTCATTAGATAAAAGCTTTTTTCAATCAGAACAAATATACTCTGACAGTGTATTAATCATGGTGAAATGAGACGTACTAGTTTTGGCAAAACCATGCTAAATTAATAGTTTTGATCTTAGATTTATAAATTAATTTAGGTTGTTAAGTTTTGACCATGGTGTCAATGTCAAATCAAGTTTCATAAGTTTTATCTTCAATCAAATTATATATACACTCTTGGTGTCAAGGTCAAATCAATTTTCATAAATTTACGTAAGTTTTATCTTCAATCAAATTATATATACACTCTTGGTGACAATGGTGTCAAGGTCAAATCAATTTTCATAATTTTACGTAAGTTTTATCTTCAATCAAATTATATATACACTCTTGGAGACAATGGTGTCAAGGTCAAATCAATTTTCATAAATTTACGTAAGTCTATATATTTAATCAAATTATATATACACTCTTGGAGACAATGGTGTCAAGGTCAAGTCAATTTTCATAAATTTATGTAAGTTTTATCTTCAATCAAATTATATATACATTCTTAGTTATAAATGACAATTATGCCGACCGAATACTTAATAGTGTTTCACTGCATTTTTTTCTCTGTGGAATTTTACAGACACGACAAACTAAACAAACCGACTATAATTATTAGAGAGAAGTGCAAAGAAACCCAAACACCGAAGTGTTTTCGGGTCTTGTATGAAAATTTTAGCTAAAAAATCATTGCAAAGCATACAGCCAATTTATTGAAAAAAAAAAAACAGGAACGGACTATCCAATCACTCAGTATTCAAACCACGTGTTTCCACGATAAAATCTGAAAATCAATGGCCAACATGATTCAGATAAGCATCGCCTTATTTCATATTAGACAAGAGCTCCGCATCACGGGGCATAATACTTCCCTTCGCAATCAAATTAGGACAGAACAGTAAATGTTTTTGATTTAAAGCAATCCAGGGCAGAGAGGAGGACAGGGGTATGCAAAAGTATAGAGGATGGGTATACGTATGTGGAAGAGGGTTGCTATGAACAATATGAGAGTTAAAAATACAGGGAAATAGAGGGAAGTGTAATGTGGACAATGGAATCCCAAGATACAGTATTAATAAAATACTGAAAGTAATGAAAATAAAGGTATACGTCATTCGAGTAGGGAAGTTGGCCAGAATAAGGATGAGGTATAGTATGATGCAGTGTAAAGAAACGGAACTTTAAAGGAAAGAAAAACGAAAACAAAAAAGAAATTCCACGAAAACCAGGTTTTAAGTTTGCATCACACCATCAGGTTCTGTTTAAGAATGGTCATGTTCTGTTATACAGAAATTGTAATGAAATGAACTCTCCTAGGTAACACACTAAAACATAATTTTTAATATTTAATGTACATATTTGAATGCATCCAATTATGCAATTATTTTATTTGTTTTGTTGGGTTTAACGTCCCACCGACACAAATTTAGGTCATATGGCGACTTTCCAGATTTAATGGTGGAGGAAGACCCCAGGTGCCCCTCCGTGCATTATTTCATCACGAGCGGGCACCTTGGTAGAACCACGGACCTTCCGTAAACCAGCTGGATGGCTTCCTCGCATGAAGAATTCAATGACCGGAATTAGGCTCAAAACCAAGTGATTTGAAGTCAGCGACCTAAACCACTCGGCCATGGAGACCCCAATTATGCCATTAACAAGTACAGATATAACAAAAGTAGATGTGCTATTGCCATTTGCAGTACGTAAATCACGTCATTAGACAAAGACCCTATGACAGAGTAAGGCCCAGGCTGCGATTTTAACTATGATCCGTTCATTCCGTATTTTAAAAGGTACACTAGACCAACCCTTTATAGCCCAATGCACCATAGTGGGTGGAATTTTCAAAGTATGCAGATAAATAGTGACCTATTCCTGGATGATCCCCAAATATATTTCCAACCTCTGTCTTTGATAAAAGCTATATTCCCAAACTCAAGATATTGAGCATTAACCTTTTTTCTATTTTCAGTAATAGTGACTTAAAATACAATCAAAAGCCAGTTCTTCATATAAGCTTACTATACATCAAGTTTTGTGAAAATCAATCCTTACTAAATATATGGGAACTAGAAACCACTTTTTTGGTGATCACAGTGAAAAAAAAATCTATTTTGATAACTTTAAACTTCGCCTTTGGGCAATTGACCTCAAGACGTTTTAGTGGCACTTTGATGAAAGCCGTAACTATTTGACTTTATGAATTACATTTAGAAACCATTTTCAGTCTCCGGGTTAATGTGACTTTGAGCTATTGATCTTCAATAAAATCACATCATGTAAAGTTTAAACACTGTATCTAACATACTTCGTGAATTTGAGCCCGGGAAACGGAAAATATACCAGAATATAAGCAAAGTCTCTGTGACCTTGACCTTTGAGCCACTGAGCTTAAAACCAATAGCGGTCTTTTTCTAGTTATTCTCAATCAAAGCCTCTGGCTTATTGTGACCTCGACCTAATGACCCGAAAACAATAATGAAAACAGGTAAATTCGGTAGATTTATATCCCCCGCCGAAAAAGCTGTTTTATGAGTGTGGGGACTGTATTTTGAAAGATATTTAATTCCCAGTTATAGACAAGTTATGTTAAAACGAACCATGTAACGGGTACAATGTTATGCGAGTTTTCTGAGCACTGATAAGTTTTAAAATAATTTAAGATCTATGTAATGAAGTGATCTTGACGAAACTATGCATGCGTCACTGCTTATTAGTGATCTATATGTGTGTAAAGTTTCATGAAGACCCATCAATTTGTTATTCAGATCTATTGCTAATTAATCATTATGTGAGGTTTGGTAATTCTAATCGAAATACTATTTGAATTATAAGCTTTTTCATTTTTTATTCAAAGAAATCAGTGGGGGAAACTGCTTTTACTATGTCAAGGGATACTATATGTGACAATAGGTAATGTGCCAGTGAATAATTATGTGAGGTTTGGTGACTCTAGCAGAAATAATTTTTAAATTATCAGCATTTTCAGTTATTTTGAAACAAATCATATGGGAAAGCTCTGGATTCACTTGGTCAAGGGGGATACTGCTAAGCTTGAGCAAAGGTCATGTGCTAATTAATAATTATGCGACGTTAGTTTATACTAATTTATTTTAGGTCGACTGTAAAGCAAGTTCTACACCTCATTCCTGATGGAATCCATGAGCAAAGAGAAGCCAGTTTCCCTATTAATGCTGAGCGCCAAGCAAGGGAGCTATGGTATCATTTTTCACGTCTTTGGTATGACGCGGCGGGGATCGAACCCACGACCTCTCGCCTTCGAAGCGGACGCTCTACCACTAGGTTATCAAGGAAGTTAATTATGTGACGTTTGGTGATTCAAACTGAAATAATTCTTCAATTACGAACAGCCGGACGGACAACACCAAAACATTATCCCTCCGCCTTCGGCTGGGAATAATAAAGATCCTCCTCAATAGTTCAGTATGTAAACTTCAAAAGGTAAAGCTAATATACTTCTTGGCTTCAAGCTGGGAAACAAAATAATACCAAATAAAAAGTCCCTGTGTCCATGACACTCGAGCTACTGACCAATCTTTCGCTAGCGGAACTCAATCATTATGTGAAGTTTGAAAGCCGTAGCTGTTATATTTTGTGACAAGTGCCCTGAAACCATTTGCAGTCGTAGGGTCACTATGACCTCGACCTTAGACCTGTTGACCCCAGAAACATTTGGGACCTCCTCAAATAGTTTTAAATCATCCTGTAAAGATTGAAAGCTGGGGCTATGTAAAGTCAGGAAACGAAAAGTGGTGATGGACGGGAGAATGGACGAACAGACATCGCCATTCCGTAAAACGGCCGCAAAAAAGTAGAAAATTATACTAACAGTCAACTTGGAAAATCTCAAGATGATTTTTTTAAATTTTGCGTTTTATTTTGGAGTGAGAATTGATCATCGATGAAATAAATATAAATATTCTTACCCAAGTAATAAGGAATGTCTTGCCATAATTTCAAGTTAAAGAAGTAATCTATGGCATCGAATCATGGAATGATATCCATGAAAATTTTCCAAAACATACTGTTTGCTTCGCTAATGGTAATGTTGGTAGTTTGCATACCTTTGACATTTTCAATAACACACCGCCTCAGTTACCTATTGGTAGAGCACCCGCTTCGAGTGCAGGAGGTCTTGGGTTCGATCCCTGGCCGCGTCATATCAAATACTTCAAAAATGGTACTAATAGCTTCCTCGCTTGGCGCTCAGCATTAAGCACATAGTGCTAGGACTGGTTGAGGTATCATGCCACGTGTATAGGGCGTGACATTCAAGTGAGAAAGCACTATAAAGTAGGAAATCGGGCATTGTGCTCAGTGCTACAAGTAGACATCGTCGTTTATATGACTGAAAAATTGTTAAAAAAAGACCCGAACACATACACGCACGCACGCACACACACACTATAACACAGGGCTAGGGGCCTACACAGGTCACAAATCGGTGCTACAGACTTACTGTTTGGGAATTCCTCTTGGTATGATCCTGGAATTGCTGTTACATCGATAACGTCTGTCTGTATTGTTCCACCACTTTCGACAAATGTCTTTACAAGTAGGAGTATAGTCTTGATATTTGGAGTGGAAGGATCTATTTCTATAGTCGCCCCGATCTTCCCTGGATTAAAAAATAAATAAATAATTATTCAATTTGTACTCTAGAAATACACATCCGGCATGCTAATGGTCAAAGTAACTTAACAACTTTACAACTGCGTGAATATTCAAAGAATAGAAAAGCGAAAGGGTCCGGTCACGAGTTTCAACAAAATAAGAGCTTTGGTCAGTCCAAACTGTGAAAGTAATATGAACAAACTCAGCATTTTTAAATATAAAAAATGCAATAAAAAACAACGACAACAACAACAAAAAAAAAACAATAACAAAAAAAACAACAATAGATAAAATCAGACTTGTAGATATTTTCCTGCCAAACGGCCCGATCACAAACAATTTATGTTTGTATATATAATAGAAATCCACTTACGCCGGTGCTGCGGGGCGTGAGATTGTACATTTAATATATGTATAACAGAATTGCACTTACGCCGGTACTACAGGGCGTGAGAGCTGTTCCGTTCCATTAACCTCTCATAAACTGATCCAACCTAATCAAGTCTGTTATTATTTTGCTTGGTCTTCTTACAGATTTTATTGTCAGTATAGTATTTCAGATTGAATATGAATTAAATCTTACAAAACAAAGTTTGTGGGTCTCCTGTTGCCTAGTGATTAAGGTCGCCGACTTTAAATCACTTGGCCCTCACGCCTGTGAGCTCGAAATGTCGCTTGGATTGCCTCTTCGGCAAATTATTTATTCTTCGTATTAAATTCGACAATCTCCGTTTCTTTACGGAATGTTAAATTCACATTAAGCTACCGAAGAATGCCGAAATGCTAAACGAGAGCGTGTAATCATACGCAATACAAGAAAAAAGTCCTCGAAAAAAGAAGTTCAAGCAAAACTCTGAAAATTAGGTGGTATTAAACGGTAGTTACCTTCAGATCTTAATTAACCAATTAAACGAGATATTAGTATCATTTCTTTATTAGCATGCTTACGTCGCATATTAATATAGCGGTTGAAGAAGCATTTTCTAGATAATTGCTGTAACTCCTTTTAGAATATTGAGTAAATACTGACGTTATTAAGTACCCCACCCACCTTCAGTTACATTGTGAATACGTATTTGTTTTACGAATCCCTAATGAACGTTTTTCTCTTGTTTATTACGTTACGATACTAGTTCAACCCGTTTTAACTCCAATGCCGACGAGTTTGTTACAGAAATACGTATATATGTATGAATTTAATTAGAAATTCTATGTTCTGACTTTTGACACTTTTGTTCTGATATTTGACACCCAGACGCTTTTTGACACAGATGGTAAAATATTAAACGTAGCGTACCAGCACTTGCTAGAAATCTTAAAATATCTTATTGTCTGATAATTTAAAGCAAACATTAATGCTATAGTATACCAGTAGTAAAACAATACAACATATGGTCCGCAGTAAAGGCCACAATACGTATTCGGCGTAGCAATAATTTCAGAAATGCGCAATGATATTTCTGAGTACTTTTTTCTGTGTTTTATTTCCTTACATACTACTTATACAACACTAAATACTTTACGCTGGAATTAGTTCAACCCGAAAGTTAAAATGACCAGCCTAAAATATGCTAAGAATAAATGTTACCATCTGCATCATACAGGAAAACATCGTGGATATGATGCTCTTCAATTCCATCAAACAAATTTGGAATTTCCGTTTTAATGGCATTTATGAAAACGTCCTCTCCAAACAGACTCACATATAGAAACGGTACGTCCACAGCAAAACTCACTATAAATAAGAAAAAGAATTCTCCTCTTTAAACATATTTTAATCAATTTTTAGAAGAAACAACAAATCTCGGGCTTACCATATCTCTCCATAAACTTTAAACCAATGTTTATTTATAGGAGGCGACTTAATGTAATTGCTTACCTAAAAATAGAATCAGTACTTAGAGGGATTTTTGCTGAAATCATCTTAAAATATCTTTTAACAAGAGCTCGTCGAACACGAAATGCCCCCCTTGATGCATTCAGTAATTGCACAAGGAACAGAAAATATATGCTCACTGTAAACAAAAGTCTCTACCATTCTGGTTTAATCTGACCTTGACCTTTAACCTTTTAACCTAATAAGAGATTACAGAGTGATCTTGGTGCCATCCACTGAGCCATTTTTGAATGCGTCAAAATCAAGGTCAAATTTTATTCTAAAACAAAAAACTACGCATGTGCTCCAAATTTGAAGCCTGTACCTTCAAAAATGTGAAAGTAGGTCACTAGGTCAATAACAAGGTCAAAGTTTTTTTCGGTACACAAACCTATGCATTGGTCCAAATTTGAAGGCTGTAGCTACAGAAATGTGAAAGTAGGTCATTAGGTCAAGATCATTATACATGTGGTCCAAATTTAAATGATGTAAGTTATGGACATGAAGATTCTAAGTTTTTCCCTATATAAGTTTATATAAACCATATGATCCCTGGGGCGGGGCCATATTTGACCCTAGAGGGATAATTTGAACAAACTTGGTAGAGAACCACTAAAGATGCTACATTACAAAATATTAAAGCCATAGTCTTTGTGGTTTGGACAAGAAGATTTTCAAAGATTTTCCCTATATAAGTCTATGTAAACCATGTGACCCCCAGGGCGGAGCCATATTTGACCCTAGGGGAATAATTTGAACAAGCTTAGTAGAGGACCACTAGATGATGTCATATACAAAATATCAAAGCCCTAGGCCCTGTGGTTTTGGACAAAATGTTTTTCAAAGTTTTTTCCTATATAAGTCTAAATAAACAATGTGACCCCCGGGGTGGGGCCATATCTGACCCCAGGGAAATAATCTGAACAATTTTGGTAGAGGACCACTAGATTTGGCTACATACCAAATATCATAGCCCTAGGCCCTATGGTTTGGGACAAGAAGATCAGAAACCGTTTGACTGTTCCTGGCCAATGTGACCTTGACCTTTGACGTAATGACTTCAAAATCAATAGGGGTCATCTGCCGGTCATGGCCAACCTAACTATCAATTTTTCTGACACTAGGCCCAAGCGTTCTTGAGTTATTGCCTGGAAATCATTTTACTGTCCCTGGTCACTGTGACCTCGACCTTTGACATACTGACCTCAAAATCAATAGGGGTCATCTGCTGGTCATGACCAACCTCCCTATCAACTTTCGTGACCCTAGGCCTAAGCGTTCTTGAGTTATCATCCGGAAACCGTTTTACTGTTCAGGGTCACTGTGACCTTGACCTTTAATGTACTGACCTCAAAATCAATAGGGGTCATCTGCTGGTCATTACCAATCACCCTATCAACTTTCATGATCCTAGGCCCAAGTGTTCTTGAGTTATCATCCGGAAACCGTTTTACTATTCAGGGTCACTGTGACCTTGACCTTTGACATACAGACCTCAAAATCAATAGGGGTCATCTGCTGGTGATGACCAACCTCCCTATCAATTTTCATGATCCTAGGCCCAAGCGTTCTTGAGTTATCATCCGGAAACGGATTGGTCTACATTTCCGACCGACATCTGCAAAACAATATACCCCTCCTTCTTCGAAAGGGGGCATAATAAACGTGGAAAATTTAAGTAAACGTAGAAAAAAGAAATTATGAATATTTTATAATCTCAATGGCAAAACAATACTTACCTTGTCCGGAAACATTATGTACATTAAACATATGAACTTACATTAACCATCAGCTTATACATTAAGTTAACATATGATGTCCCATAATCCTGACTTCCAAAACATGGTCTCCCTTTGTAAGTATACTTAATTCACATTTACACCAGGTTTTCAAAACCTGGGACGAACGGGCCGATAAATTAATTGCGTCAAGTCTAGACAGATGTGTTGAAAATAAACTTGGTTTATTCGTAGATTTGGATTGTAATATGGGGTTATTAGGGTAAAGTTTAACGTCAGCATAAGTTTTTCTAAAATTCCACCGATACGCAGTTGTCTGGAATCTACTTTTCAAATTTTATTTACTTCACAACATCGGGTGTTAAGTGCTGTGTGGCGCCCCGACTTCATCTCAGTGTTATATTTTCTGGTCCTTCGGGATCATTGATTTCAACTCGTTTAGATTTGAAGATTGAATACTGCTTAAGCCAGTGCTAGGGGGCGTGGGCAGTGTTGCATTTTCCATTACTGCTCACGAACAGACTCAATCAAACTGAGTCTGCTTTGATTTGTTTTGGGTTTAACGCCGTTTTTCCACAGTATTTCAGTCGTGTAACGGCAGGCAGTTAACCTAACCAGTGTTCCTGGATTCTGTACCAGTACAAACCTGTTCTCCGCAAGTAACTGCCAACTTCCCCACATGAATCAGAGGTGGAGGACTAATGATTTCAGACACAATGTTGTTTATAAAATAGTCACGGAGAACATACGCCCCGTCCGAGGATCGAACGCACGACCCCGCGATCCGTAGACCTACGCTCTTACCTACTGAGCTAAGCGGACGGGTAAACTGAGTCTGCAATTTTCAGTTTGCCTTGTTCTCGGTGCTTCCGAGGGATCTACTTTTCAGATTTTATTTACATATGTTGATCAATTGGTCAGTTTTGAATAAAAAAAGTTGGAGAGCCGATGACGTGCAATGGTTCCAGTCCTGGTCCGGTATTGTTTTTCGTTTTGTATGCATAGGAGGCCTTTAAGATGTCATAGTCCATGGCCATAGTAACAATAAATAGAATATTTAGTCGCCAGGGTCATCACAAAGATGGTTTCCGGTGTAAACCTTTCGTCATGTTTAAGGTACTATCGCAAATCTTGCTGTATAGCAGGCTTATAAGAAAAAATAACTTTGATTTGTATTTATTTTGAGCTGCTGTTAGTGCTAATTATCCAACGGATTTCTGCTCAATAACTAAATACGTGTAATAAGGAATGAGATTTTGCTTTCAAAAGGTACTGTTTTTGCAAAACAGCTTCCGTGGATTACTCGCACCTCTTGTTTATAATTAGAAGAATGGTTTTATCTTCACAGAACGCATTTTCATCTGACTTGATATTGACTTACATGTCAATAAAGGTCGTTGAAAGGCACACTTAGGGTAATGGCTTTTTGAAAAATAATGAGAATATCACCCTGTTTGTAAATATATATTTTACCTTTTTCATTTAATACCATAACTAAATCAGACGAAATTTTACACAGCGAAATATGACAATAAATGAAATTGAAGAGCAGAGAAAACGACTGAGCATTTGATGTCCTACCTATTTCCTACACACTGATTTAGAAACAGGCAATCGACAAGAAATTAATTTCCGACCGTAACTGAACATTATAAAAGAACATTGCCATATTGTCCTTTTGACTGAATCATTACATAGTTTTATTGGTACATAAGATTAAACTTATAATTTACCTTTGATTGAATCAGCACAATAAACAGAACCTGAAAACGAAACAGCTTTGGTTAGTTCGATGGATATACTTAGTCACATTTTATGATATTTTGACCTTTTTATATCCTTCTACAGTGATAATTACAACGCTTTAATAAGAATATGCATAATTCTTTTTATTTCAACATTTAGTCTGGTTTTAAATTTGCATTTTGATTGATGTTGGGATATTTTTTGAAACCGAAAAAGAACCGTATCATTTAGTTGAAAACAGTGGTTGTTACTCATATTAATAAAAAATGCTTACCTGGCAGCAGTAAAAGGTGTGATAGTAATAAAATCATACTGCACAACTATAATCTGTAAGCAGTTCCTTTCAGCGAAGTATTCCCGACTATTTATCAAAGTTTATTTTTACTTGTCAGTTTGTACAAGAGGACTGATATCCTGTTCTTAAGTATATTGACAATTTTCAGCTTTCAAGATTATGTTTCAAGTGTGTGTATTAAATATTTAAAGGAAGTACGAAAAAGATACTGTTATGTACATTGATAAGTAGATTTACTGTTGGTATACAATTGTGCTTTAAAGTATTCGTCCGCAGTGAGTGAGTGAGTTGGATTTTACGGCGAATCGACATAAAATGGTCATATATCGTCGAGAAGAAGTCATATTGCAAACGCCGAGTGTAAAGCATAAACATTGATGTATAAATGTAAAGCATACCTAAAAACATTCATGTAAAAAAACACTATGAATAATGTAAAACATATCTAAAAACATTCATGTAAAAATGTAAAGCATATCTAAAATCAGTTATGTAAAAATGTGTATACGTGTGTGTTAAAACATCAGCTGCAAACATAATAATATTGCAAGATGTAAATAAAAATATGAAATTTTAAATTTTTTGATATATTCCTATCTGCGTTAAAAGCGATAAAATATTTACGACTGAAACGGTTTAAAATAACTCTTTCAAAGATTGAACGTCATAATATGTACTGCGTTGTGTAGCAAAGTCCACACAGTCGATTAAAATATGTTTAATAGTTAGCGGTGTTTGACATGGTACACATTCGGGTTGATCTTCTTTATTCAAAAGATAAGAATGAATCAAACGGGTATGACCTATTCGACAGCGGGAAAGAACAACTTCCCCCCTGCGAACAGATATGTTCCCTCGGTGCCATTCCCCTAGAGTAGGTTTGATATCATGAAGTTTATTGAATGAAGCATTGTTCCATGACGATTGCCATTCAGCAGTTTGATTGGAAATTTTCAACATGTCTTACAGTCATGACTTGCCATTTTTACAGGATCGGTGTCTTATGCATTTATGAGAAAAGTTTTTCCTGAAATGTGTGTACAAGTCGTTCTTGAAATATTGCGTTTTCCGGTCCTCTTTGAAGATTGACCTTTTTCTTGATGATTTCCTTTATAGTCTTGGTAAATTGTTGAGCTGTATTTATACTATAAAGCACTCCAGTGACTATCATACTTTACCTGAGTAATGTGCATTTAGTTTGGTTATGAAGGGTTATTTCAGGTTACTGATATATGAAATACATTGTATATGACAAGTTATCAATACTTGCAGCTTAAAGATCCATCATCACCAGATTGATCTCCCTTTTACTCCTACATTAACTTCGTGCAAATCATTCTGATATACTGGTATAATACAGCTTTTCTACAAAATGGCAGGTGGACAATTAAGCCTCTGTAAAGGCATTGAACACATGTGTTTTAGGTTCTTAAGGATTGAATTTATATTATATACACGTTGCATTTACGGTGGGTTGGGGTAACTTAGCCATTTTTAATTATTTTAATGGGCATAATGGATACGCCAGTTTAAAGGTATTTTCATTAGAAACACATCGGTGTATTGTTTTTGAAAATATCTTTTTTTGCAGAAGAAGTTATGATGTTTCAAAGATGACAACCGTCAGCGAAGTGTCTGTCATAATTTAACGGTTTGGTACAAGTTCACCGATGTCCAGGTATTTTAATCACAATCTGTTAAATTCAACTGTTTATAACCTTAAACTATTACTTCCAAGTTCTTTTCACTGTAATCTTCCATGAGCTTATATGAATATATGGCTTGGTTTTCATCATAGGCATTGTTGTACCATGACGGATATCCCGGGACCTAAAAATGTTAAACAATTTTAATTTGTTTGTGTAGTTAATGTAACACATATTATGCCAAATGTTAGGTGTAATAATACAATGCTCGCTAAGCAGAATATGTCTTTAAGTATTACTTAACAAGTGATCAGAACATCTTAATAATTATATTGAATATATTTAATGTCTCATGATATAATGTTTTTGTGTGTGTGTATGTTGCAGTTTAACGTCTTTTTCAACAATTTTTCAGTCATATAAACGACGGTGTCTGCTTGTAGCAGTGAGCACAATGCCCAACTTTATAGCGCTGATTCACTGGAATATCGCGCCGTAGACACGTGGCATGATACCCCACCCAGTCACATTATACTGACACCGGGCTGACCAGTCGTAGCACTATCCCCTTAATGCTGAGCGCCAAGCGAGGAAGCTGCTAGTACCATTTTTGCGTCTTTAGCATGACGCGGCGGGGGATCGAACCCACGACCTCCCGCACTCGAAGCGGACGCTCTACCACTAGCCTACCGAGGCGGTACCTATAGCAAGATGAATTCAGTCAGTATAATGATTCGTATAAGGAGATGGTACCTCAATCAAATGGTTACTTAAAAGATTGCTTTAGTATTACTACTGAAAGTTTATAAATGTTATCAAAGGCAGTACTAATCTAATGAACGTTTTTAACCAATACATCCTTGTTGTAAAGTTGTATACAAGTGTACAATGTATAATATTTATGACGAAGCATAAAATTAGTTCTAAAATATAACATGGATGTCAAGCAAGAAAGCTAGAGTTAGAGGACAGGTTACACTACGTGAATTCATGGATCTCAACCTTGTCCTTGAATTATTAATCAACGGTGAAACAGCAGATTACTAGAAAGAGAAGCTGTTCCTTGATTCCATCTTTTCCCATTTGTAATATTCATTATCGTGCTAAAACTCATACTCGATACTGTGTCATCATCACAGTGAAAAATCCTTTTAAGTCAAGGGAAAAAGATGTGAAAACATGTAGGACTGCTAGCAGGCTTAAATGATAAAAATAGCTTTTATTAAAGTTCATTTCAATGAAATACTTGCTTTTTGATACTTTGATTTAGGATTTGCCCAGAAATTGAACATTTTGCAATATAAAGAGCATACAGCTATTTGTGTATTTCTATAGAATTAGTTAATAAAAAATAAATGTTTAAATGCTAAAATTCAGTTTCTAGCTCACCTGAGCAATGCTCAGGGTGAGCTATTGTGATCACGCTGTGCCCGTAGTCAATAATTGTGCTTAAAAGACATCTCCACCATAACCACTGAATGGTTTTGATGAAACTTGGCATGGGTGTTCCTTGAATGGTCCTCTACCAAAATTGTTCAACGGTTTTGCTTGGTTGAACACAGAATCCGCCAGAGCTAACAAGAGGGCCAAGATGGCCCTAGGTCGCTCACCTGAGAAACACACTATAACAGTGTAAACATGTTTAACCTAGTGATTCATGGAAACAAATATTTTGGTCAATTTTCATTAAGATTGGACTAAACATGTGGTCTCTTGAGTTTAAACAAGTATTTTCTTAGTTATGACCTAGTTTTTGAACCCAGAAGACCCATATTCGAACTTGACCTAAATTTTATCAAGGTAATCATTCTGACAAAATTTCATGAAGATCAACTGAAAAATACAGCCTCTATCGCATACACAAGGTTTTTATTTGATTTGACCTAGTGACCTACTTTTTGACCCCAGATGACCCATATTCAAATTTGACCTAGACTTCATCAAGGCAATCATTCTGACCAATTTCACGAAAATCAGTTGAAAAATACGGTCTCTATCGCAAACACAATATTTTTCTAAAATTTAACCTACTGACCTAGTTTTTGACCTCAGATAATCCATATTCAAACTCGACCTAGATTTCATCAATGCAATCATTCCGACCAAATTTCATGAAGATCAATTGAAAAATACAGCCTCTATCACATACACAAGTTTTTTCTTTGATTTGACCTAGTTTTTGATCCCAGATGAACCATTTTCAAACTTGGCCTAGATTTCATCAAGGCAATTATTCGGACAAAATTTCATGAGGATTAGTTGAAAAATACAGCCTCTATTGCATACACAATGTATTTCTTTGATTTGACCTAGTAACCTAGTTTTTGACCCCAGATGACCCATTTTCGAACTCTATCTAGATTTTATCAAGGTTATCACTCTGACCAAAATTCATGAAGACTAATTGAAAAATACAGCCTCTAACGCATACACAAGGTTTTTCTTTGATCTGACATAGTGACCTAGTTTTTGACCCAAGATGATCTATTTTCGAACTTGGCCTAGATTGCACCAAGGCAATCATTCTGACCAAATACAACTGAAAAATACAGCCTCTATCGCATACACAAGCTAAATGTTGACAGACGACAGACAGACGTCGGACATAAAACGATCACAAAAACTCACCTGATCATTGCTCACGAAAAACTTTAAACGACATCTCCTAAACCGATGGTCCGATTTTGAAATAATTTCATTCAAATGGTCCTTATGTCACCCTCTATCAAGATTTCCTCAAGCTCAAGTAGTGAGTGAGTGAGTGAGTGAGTTGGGTTTTACGGCGAATCGACACAAAACGGTCATATATCGCCGAGAAGAAGTCATATTGTAAACGCCAACTGAAAAGCATAAACATTGATGTAAAAATGTAAAGCATACCCAAAAACATCCAAGAAAAAATGTAAAGAACACTATGAGTAATGTAAAACATATCTAAAAACATCTATGTAAAAATGTAAAGCACATCCAAAAACAGCCATGTAAAAATGCATATACGTGCGTGTTAAAATATCAGATACAAACATAATAATATTGCAAGATGTAAACAAAAATATGAAATGTCAGATTTTTTTATATATTCCTATCTGCTTTAAAAACGATAAAATATTTCCGACTGAAACGTTTTCAATTAACTCTTTCAAAGATTGAACGTCATAATATGTACCGCGCTGTGTAGCAAAGTCCACACAGTCGATTAGAATGTTTAATAGTTAGCGGTGTTTGACATGGTACACATTCGGGTTGATCTTCTTTATTCAAAAGATAAGAATGAGTCAAACGGGTATGACCTATTCGACAACGAGAAAGAACAACTTCCTCCCTGCGAACAGATCTGTTCCCTTGGTGCCATTCCCCTAGAGTAGGTTTGATATCATGAAGTTTATTGAATGAAGCACTGTTCCATGACGATTGTCATTTAGATAAAATGTATTTCTTTATATTGGGCCTAAAATCGGTATGTGGTAATTTCAAATTAGATGGAGATAATAAAAGGGATTTCTTTGCTGCAATATCAGCATCCTCGTTTCCATGAATACCAACATGACTAGGAATCCAACAAAATATAATAAACTTTTTAAAGTTTTAAAAGTGATGGCCTTTATACAAAACGTTTGCAAACAATGCATTATACCATTATTTTTTATAAAAGACACATCAAACTATTGGTAAACAATTATAAAACTTAAAATAAAACTGTCAATATCATTTTTCTAGGCTGCCTCAAGTAAACGGATTTAATGACTTAAGGTCGAAACCCGCGGGTCTGTTTTGAATTTTGCTCACTTCTTTCAAAAATAACCTTGGGCAGAAGTAAAAAAGAATTTTGGTCCCAATGGGGCTTGAACCTACGCCCCCTCTCCCTGAAAATTTCAGTCAATGTAGAGTTATAGTAGGAATTGAATATTCTTCAAAAAGGAGGTACTCTATTAGGGGCCTAATACCTTAACCGATGGTCCGATTTTGAAATAATTTCAAAGAAATGGTCCTTATGTCACCCTCTACCAAGATCGTTCAAAATATACTGATTCGTCAAAAAACATGGCCGACAGAGGGCGTGGTCACTTTTCCCAATATGTATATTGTGACAACTTTAAAAATCTTGTGTGAAACTACTGTCCCGATTTTAGATTAATTTTACACAGATGGTCCTTATGTGACCCTCTACCAAGATTATTCAAATTATTTTGATTTGACAAAAAACAAACAACCCGCTCGCTTAGCTCAGTAGGTAAAGCGTTGGTCTACGGATCGCGGGGTCGCGAGTTCGATCCTCGGGCGGGGCGTATGTTCTCCGTGACTATTTGATAATAGACATTGTGTCTGAAATCATTAGTCCTCCACCTCTGATTCATGTGGAGAAGTTGGCATATACTTGCGGAGAACAGGTTTGTACTGGTACAGAATCCAGGAACACTGGTTAGGTTAACTGTCCGCCGTTACATGACTGAAATACTGTTGAAAAACGTCGTTAAACCCAAAACAAACAAATAAAATCTGGAAAGAACAATTGTCAAAAACATGACCACCAGAGGGCGTGGTCACTTTTCCCTAAAAGTATATAGTGGAAACTTTAAAAATCTTGTGTGAAACTGCTAACCCGATTTTAGAATAATTTTACACAAATGATTCTTGGTGACCCTCAACCAAGACTGTTCAAATTATTTTGCTTGTGAAAAAACATGGCTGCCAGAGGGCATGGTCACTTTTCCCTATATGTATATAGTGTAAACTTTAAAAATCTTTTTGTGTGAAACTGTTAGCTCGATTTTAAAACAATTTTACACAAATGCTTCTTGTGTGACCCTCTACCAAGATTATTCAAATTATTCCGATTTGTCAAAAACCACGGCTGCCAGGGGGCGTGGTCACTTTTTCCTTTATGTACACCATACTTGTACTCTCTTTCCGACAATGCCCGGGTTCTCAGATAATGCGATGTTCTATGCAAAGTGAAAGTATGAGTGACTAATGCCTTCGCATTTTCCTTCAATACCCAACGCTCAACTGTACCGTTTTACCATTTTCTTTTTTTGAAAATGCATAGATCTGACAGCGTTTGTTGGGAGAATTATTTGCGGAATTTGATGTCTTAATAACATACTGTCCACTTGTTCTTCAGACTGCCATAATCAATAAAATATCACATCATTTGTGATTTCTTCCTGTTTCTGAACTTTCCTGGCTTCTGCAGCCTCCTTAATATAATCTGGAAAGTAGATCCCTCGGAAGCGCCGAGAACAATGCAAACAGTGCAAATTGCAGACTCGGTTTGATTGAGTCTGTTCATGAGCAGTAATGGAAAATACAACACTGCCAACGCCCCTAACACCGGCTTAAGCAGTGTTCAATTTTCAAATCTAAATGAGTTGAAATCAATGATCCCGAAGGACCAGAAAATATAACAATACAAGAGTGTTGATGAACTCTTCTTTGTTCTTGTAGTTTTTCTCTTCCCTTCTCTTTGATGATAATTTGTCTGGTTAAACTTACGCCGTATGTTTGCAACTTCCTTTCTTGCAGCTGCAACAATTGCATTTGAATCTTCTTCACACATTTCTTCTAGCCATTGTCCTGTCTTATCAATTGAAAAAGCAACATATGCTCCACTGGCTAGAGTGTTGATATGTGGTTTAAAGCTTAACAGGTTATCATAATGAGCGAAAATACTCTCGCTAAATTTATTGTTTTTTCGACACTTGTCATTTCTGATTTCATCTATTCCGTTGGCTCGCTGTGAATTCCTCCAGGGAGAAAGTCTTTGAACTTTGTACTTACATAGTTTCCAAGAGCTACTAGAATCACCGATAAAACATTTCAAATTCATTGTCGTACTCACATGATTTTCTTTTATTTCAACATCTCCTAACGGCTTAAGTTTCCCCACTCATAAAATCTGAAACATAATAAGCAGCATCTTCGAGACCATTCTTAAGCATTAAGTAATGCTAATGCTTATTCATATCCAATATGTTTACACTTTTATTCTCTACAAGATTCCATAATGGGGTGCTCACTAACTTACTTAGGAGTCCATGTGCTTTGCATCCTACTATGAACGTTGGTACATTCAGATCAAAGCAACTGATTTAGTTAATCTGTTTAGTGTAATACCATTGAGAAAAGACTCCTGCAACATTTTCATTCTTGTCGTGTTGAACTACCTGTGGAGTTTCCACTTTTTCTATTTCATTTTCTGATGAAGCAGGTAGACTTGTCCAGCATTGTGAAATAAAATATTAAATCTTTGTCCTCTTAGGGGTACTAGCTTGAGATATCTTGTTCTCTTTCAAGAAATCTGAGATTGATGTCACAAATGCAAGATTGCAGCCTGACTTTTCATCGGCTCCTCGGGCAAATGCATTGCTTGCCGTTCTAATAAGTCTAAATGTTCCAGATTCATCGTCTTTGTTGTATGACCCCTGGCATATTGGGGATTTATCAGGAAGTATTTCTTTTTCAAACTTACACAATGATTTTACACAGGTTTCAGCAAAGTACACTAATGAGTGCAGTACACAGAAGAAATTCATTTCATTAGCTTCTGCACGTTGCTTTCCTTCATCATCCAGCTGATCGTAGTTCTCGACAGTGTATGGAATAATTGCTGATCTATACTCCTGTAACAGCAAGTTAAACTTTATTTCTGTGTCGGACATTGTAGCGGATATACTCGTCAGTATTTTAAGTGAGGCTTTGCTACCATTTTAGCGGCAAGGCCAACATCCTGCAATATTTCTCTGAACGTATCCAAAGTGTCACTCGCAGATTTTGTAACAAGATTTCTCAATCCCAATGTAAAATAATTCACATCTTTATCAGGCACGTGGTATCCACAAACCTTATTTACAAATTTAGACGTTTCGTCTGTGTATATATGTGTCTTTCTGGTTTGCAACAGTTTCACCTACATGCCTGTGAGTTAAAGCTAGTCGTTGAAGATTCATGTTATGTACTGTACTTGGACTAGGAAGTCTATTGGCATGTTTATTAACTAATGACAGAACTGTGTTTATAACAGGTCCAATATGTTTGGAAGCTACATGGTTCTCTAATAACTAATAAACACATCTTAGAAGCTTTTCAGTATAAACATTCCTATTTGAATCATATAAAACAAAATCTGGAAAGTGGATCCCTCGGAAGCACCGAGAACAAGGCAAAAAGTGGAAATTGCAGACTCAGTTTGACTGAGTCTGTTCATGAGCAGTAATGGAAAATGCAACACTGCCTACGCCCCCTAGCACCGGCTTAAACAGTATTCAGTCTTCATAACAACACCGAGATGAAGTCGGGGCGAACACCCACATTGTTCTCTTATTCAAGAAAAATATGTAATCAGCCATTTTCTTTCCTAACATTTCTATATGTTTTGAGGTCACGTTTGTACTCTTCATCAAGTTCACACAATGTATCATTGAGCAACTGAATTTGAGCTTCTAGATCATTGTTTTTCACCTGTTAAAGCCTCAGTTTTTCTCTTTCCGAATTTATTACTTTATTCATACAACATAACTGGAATCGAAGTCTTTTCAGTTCTGCAATTCAATTTGTATTCTCTTATTTGATACATTGTTAAGTTTTGTCAACGTTTTCATTTTATATTTAGTGGCTTTCAATTCAGCAGTCAGCATTTCAATACCTTTTGATTTCGTTAATTTCAACTGAAGTTTTGTTTGTACTTTTTTTCTCCCTCTAAGCTATTATTTAATTCTTCAGCAAGGGACGTACTTATATCTTTCCAAGTGTCCATAGTATTCTGTAATGCAACAATATTTTGAGGTTTTTCTTTCCCCTTTACATAACTAGTTGCAGCTGGTTGAGAAAATTTTACCTCCTTCAGCATGAACTCTTCATATTTTGACAGTCCATATTTTTTACTTATGTTCTTTCTCAAGTTTTTGAATGATTTATGAATAGTTGCACACTATTTTGAGAAACTGATGCTAATGGAATTTGTAGCGCCTTTGCTTGTTCAAATAAAAATGCAGCGGCTTCAGACTTACCGGCTTACATATACGTTCAAGTAAATCACTAACTTTTAGGCTGGACATGATATTATTAATCTCAACAAAAGTTATGATTGTGTTTGAAGTGGAATCACTTAATGTGACAGTGTCTACTGATTCAAAATCTGTATCTGATTCAAACTTGGTAATGTGCAATGCATTTCAGTAACTGAAATGATGTTTTGTGTATATTAAACAGTTTGAACACAGGTTTCATCACTTTCAGTTTGCATTTCAGTTTCAATAACTAAACCACCCGATTCAATTGTCTGTGTATTCATATCTATGTTAACTGGTGTGTCATCATCTGCCTGCGTGTTACATGTAAAAAGTGAACAACAACGAGTGAATTTCCTTCTATAAAGTTTGTTAAACAGTCTTTATTCATGTTCAGCAAGTGAAATCTCTGTCTGACTTCACAGATACCTGTAAGAATGGATACAAGATACTATACCTGCAGTGTAGGTATTATGGTAAATACCCAGCCATAAGTCGACCACATTTATCAGCTCCAATATCTTAACTAGATTCCCACGGGTAATATGTCTAGCCCGCCCTTTGACCCGTAACTGTGACCTTGAACCTTGGGTCTGCACATGACACTCCGTCTCACTGAGGTTAACATTAATACAAAACAAGATTACTCCATGCATGTTGAAGGTATGCCCGGACAAACAAATCCGGATTGACGCATGGACGGACGCACATACACCGGACAGCTATATAAATCTTTCAAAGTCCCCCTTAAATATTACATACTACCCATCCTTTTTTTACAAATAATTTTGATAGACTTATGGCAAAATATTAATGGTATGGAGAAGTTGCAAAATACAAACGTACTTGTAAGTCAGTTCTGAATTTTGACTGATACAATTGACCTTGACATTGGTAATGAATGCGGGGTTTCCCAGTGTTATGCTGGTGTCAAAGAGTATTTTTATTATATTCAAATATTGTTAGAATATGCCAAGATAAAAGACCTGGAATGAATAATTTTCATATTCACTTGAGTTAATTACTGCCGCTTGTATGTTTGCAACTTCTTACAGATGTTAATATATTCTAATTCCATCACCAATCAAGCATATACAGTAGGTCATGATGTGGAAGTTCTAAAATCTAGCTAAAGAGTGCATATATTTGTCAGTAATTTCTATTACAAATAAAACTACATGTTAGCATGCTAAATTGTTAAATAGTGGTGACCATTAGCACAGGTTAGAGTGTATACAAGTTACACTACTATGTAGAAATTTCTACAATATCTGAACCTACATACGGGGGATGAACTGTTACACGAGACTCGGTAATGGAGGATATCATGTTACAGATTTAGGATGCTACTGTTACACTATTCCTGGATAACGTTACAGCATTTGAAGGATAATAATCGCGGTGTTTTGGTTGCCAAAGAAATGGTAAAAATTTATCTCTTTTTTGCAAAAATTAAAACTGTATTTCTAGATCAAAGGTACGTCATTTGAGACATGGCTTAACATGCGAAACACAGTATACTGATGTCTATCAAGCGTTTTATGACAAAATTCGAAATTTTGATTGAAAATTATCAAAAAGAAATTGAATACAAGAAACTTCAACCGTATTTTATGCTCATTTGCATCGATAAAAACCGTCTTCAGGCATGCACTTATAACACGAGGTAGAAAAATTACTGCGGGTCTAATTTTTCGTGGTTTTATAAAACATTACAGTTTAGCAGGATATGTTACAGTTGTGGAGTGCTACTTCTGAATGTGTAATAGATTTAGGATGATACTTATTTCTTCTTCAGGATTCTATTGTTAAATATAAATACTGGCACACAACATTTACTTCATCATTTGAAGCAGTCAGGCATGTACTAGAGAGGCATCCAAAGAATAAAGTGTCTGTAACAACGTTTAAAAACACAGGAAAGAAATAAACTAGAACATTCAACCTAACGGGAAAAGATGTCCGTTGTGATATGCCAAGAATCACAAATGATGAACAGTTAAATAAAATTCAGATTCAAACAAAGCAAACTACTGACAGTCCAGTTCATAAAATTAAAAAAAAAATTAAAGTTATGCAGAGCAAATCTTCTATCCCTTTTCCTTACAAATTGACCGATCAGTTGAATAATCTCTGAATACATCGCTTGCTACATGAACATCCAAATAGTGTAAACCGCTTTGTATTCGCAATGTCAGTTTTTCTTGCAAATATTTGCCATTTACAGTACATGATTTACCCCCAGTAAAATAATTCATATTTATTTTGGTCTACTTACAAAGTGCTTTCTTTTCAATTTCTTGCAAGATGTAAACACTGGACTTGCCTGCGAAAAAATAACAATAATTTTTAACACCGTACTTTGCTGCGTAATAATTTTTGTTGAGATTTAATTTTTCTTATAGTAATGCCACGTTTTATGGTAATTTTGGAAAAGTGGCGACAATTACCTGGCTGAATCAATTAACCGAAGAGTTCCCCCAAACATTCTACAGTTTTACAGCACTGAGACACAGTTAGTGACTCATTTATTGTCTATGTTCATTCCTTTTTGCCTACAGCTGTAGTGCGCCTGTATTATTTTTTGTTTGGACCACTAGAACACATACAATGTACCATATCAACAAAGTAGGTTTCATTATTATAATAATAGCTAAATTCCAACAGTCTGTACTGTAGGTATTATGCTAATTTTCTTGATATTTTTTAAAAAAAAACAGCATTTATAACGTAAATGCTTACCAGAGATATAAATTAGCAAAGAACAAGTCGCCCGTGGCCCCTAGATTTAGGCTGGGCCCCTAATTTTTTGGAGTAAATGCCCATCTATCTTACGTTAAACATCTTTTTGGCAATGGAAATGGTTACTCGATCTATATCCCTGCTTACCTCATAAAAATCAAATTCTGGAATTCAAAGCAGTTCTGAGGACTTGCATCGCTATCACTTATCACGATAACGGATGCTTCTTCTCCAGAGGATACAAACAAATCTGGACTGGCACTGCCACTTGGTCTCGAAGTTTTCACAGTTTGACTCTCCTGAAACAAGTCTTGGCTTGGATCTAATTCGAGATTCATAACCCTGAAAATACAACATTCCGTGAAAACCGAATGAAAAAAATGATTCAATGACAATGTAGCAATACGGGATGAGGCTATCCTCACGACCGTCACGCCAATAATTATCCTTATCTGCTAGATATATAGTGTTGCTTTATATTGGTACGACAGCCAGAAATATAAATGACGTATCAGAAATGTTCGTAACAAAAAAAAAACAAAGAAAAATATCAAACAGGGAGTGCCACGCACCAAAAGCGCAGCCTCCTCAAAACGAACCAAGCCATAACAGACTTGACCATAGAGGTTTGGGCTTTGAAAGACCGAATATTTATTTCCTCATTTGTTAAATGAAAAATGTCCAAAGGTTTAACCGGACCTTCTGCTTCTGAGTTTTACCAGACATTATGTCATCTGCCCTGGGGGTCTGACACATTTCACCAACAATGCCATACCAAAAAGGCTATTACCATATCAGGGTTAATCCTAATAAGACACAGGGCTGGACACCCATGACGAACACCTGTCATGCTGATTCACTATCAAAATGCAACAACATGCCCAGGGATAAAAGAAAAAGAAATAACGACGATTTCTAATTTCGATGTCGCGGAAACAGGTGACGTACTCAATTCACAGTTCTCTTTCAATCCAAAAAGCATTTTTCGGACGGAAACACCGAAATCTTGGTAATATCACCGAGTAAAGACAAGACCAATAGAAGCAGTATAAAAAATATGCCAATCTGCTCAGTATTTCTGTTTTCAGCTCACCTGAGCACAAAGTGCTCATGGTGAGGTATTGTGATCACGCTGTGTTCGGTGTCCTTCGTCCCTCCGTCGGTCGTCAACATTTGTGTTTAAACGACATCTCCTAAACCGATGGTCCAGATTTTAAAATAGTTTCACACAAATGGTCCTTATGTCACCCTCTACCAAGATTGTTCAAATTAGTTTTATTTATCAGAAAACATGGCCGCCAGAGGGCGTGGTAACTTTTCCCTACATGTATATAGTGGAAACTTTAAAAATCGTCTTGTGTGAAACTACTGGCCCGATTTTAGAATAATTTTACACAAATGGTCCTTGTGTGACCATCTACCAAGATTGTTCAAATTATTTTGATTTGTCAAAAAAACATGGCCGCCAGAGGGTGTGGTCACTTTTCCCTATATGTATATCGTGGAAACTCTAAAAATCTTCTTGTGTGAAACTGCTTGCCCGATTTTAAAATAATTTTACACAAATGGTCATTGTGTAACCCTCTACCAAGAAAAGATTCAAATTATTTTGATTCGTCAAAAAACATGGCCACCAGAGGGTGTGGTAACTTTCCCTATATGTATATTGTGGAAACTTTAAAAGTCTTCTTGTGTGAAATTGCTAGACCGATATTAGAATAATTTTTACACAAATGGGCCTTGTGTGACCGTTTACCAAGATTGTTCAAATTATTTTGATTCGTCAAGAAACATGGCCGCCAGAGGGCGTGGTCACTTTTCCCAATATGTATATATTGGAAACTTTAAAAATCTTCTTGTGTGACACTACTAGTCCGATTTTAGAATAATTTTACACAAATGGTCCTTGTCAAAAAACATGGCTGCCAGGGGGCGTGATCACATTTCTTTTCTGGATCAATAATAGCTAGAGCCTTGATATTTTGCGGGTGATATCAGATTTGTAACTTCTACCATAATTGTTCAAATTATTGCCCTAGGTTCAAAAGAGTGTGTGACATGTATATGATATAGGCTAACATAGAAGAAACCTAACTCCGTACTTATACAAACACACTTGAAGCCTTGTACACAGGTGAGCGTTTTAGGGTCAATGACCCTTTTGTTATTTGATATTTTTTCTTTCCGGACGATAATTCACGAACGACATATAAGCAAGGGAATTGATCCAATATAATTTCGAAACCGCGCACTGGCTGAGACTCCCGAGGGGGTTATTTGGATACGTTGGCGCAAGAAAGTGTAAGGTTAAAAGTTTAGCAAGAAAATTAGTCTTACTTACAAATTGAAGATACTATTAATAATCAAGATCTTTGTAAACGAACCCACTACAGACGTTGAGAAAAACTCTCGTTCCAATATGCTTTGAAAGTAGCTGCAAACACTTCTAATCCTGCTAATTAAACATCTTTAAACCCAAATACCTACACTCTTACGAGAAAATATCAAAATAAATTAAACTATTTGGTTTCCGCATTAAATCTATAAATGAAACTGGCATTAAATTCAAGAAACAAACGAATATACTCAATTCACCACCATTACCGTCTCTTCCGTTGGATAATCACCCTTGTTTTTGTTTTATATTAAAACAACCTTTAAGGTCTGAAACGAAACCCTGAAATACTGAAAACCAAAATATAATAAAATCAAATCGGCTACAATGATTACTTCCCATATTTTACTATTTTAAAGACGATTTGTACTGCCATAAAAAACAAGAGAGCCAAGATGGCCCTAGGTCACTCACCTGAGTAACACACCATAACAGTGGAAACATGTTTTAGAGACAAATATTCTGACCAATTTTCATTAAGATTGGACATAAAAAAAAAAACGTTGCCTCTTGAGTGTAAACAAGCATTTTCTTTGATTTTACCTAATGACCTAGTTTTTTTATCCGAAATGACCCAGATTCAAACTTGTCCGTTTCATGAAAACAAACATTCTGACAAAGTTTCAGGAAGATTGAAGCAAAAATTGGCCTCTAGGGTGTATAAAAGCTTTTCCTTTAATTTGACCTAGTTTTTGATCCCACGTGACCCAGATTTGAAATCATCCAAGAATTCATATTTGATAACAAATATTCTGAAGTTTTATGAAGATAGAATAAAAATATGCCCCTTAGACTGAAAACAGGCTTATTCTTTGATTTGACCTGGTGACCTAGTTCTTGACCCCAAATGACCCAGATAAAAATTCTTCCGAGATTTCAAGCAGATAAACATGCTTTCCCAGTTTCATACACATCAGATGAAAAATGCAGCCCCTATTGCATTCACAAGGTTTTCTTTGAGTTTATCAGGTGACCTAGGTTTTGACTACAGATGATCC
Source organism: Mercenaria mercenaria (assembly GCF_021730395.1). Classification (NCBI taxonomy): domain Eukaryota; kingdom Metazoa; phylum Mollusca; class Bivalvia; order Venerida; family Veneridae; genus Mercenaria; species Mercenaria mercenaria. The sequence continues at coordinate 25,380,607 of NC_069366.1, read as the reverse complement.
AGATTCGAGTTTGAGGTAAAGATCATCAAGATCATCATTTTGACAAAGTTTCATCAAGATCATAAACGTGGCATCTGGAGTGTTATCAAGCTTTCCTTTGATCTGGCCTGGTGACCTACTTTTTAATTCCATATGACCCAGTTTCCAGATTAACCTAGAGATTATCAAGTCAAATATTCTGAAGCCTGGGTCAAAACTGACCTGTTCACAAGCTTTTCCTATGATCTGGCCTACTGACATAGTTTTTGACCCCACATAACCCAGTTTCAAACTTGACCTAGAAATCACCAAGACAAACATTCTAACAGTTTCATGAAGATTGAGTCATAATTGTGGCCTCTTGAGTGTTCACGAGCTTTTCCTTTGAACTAGTTTTTGTCCCCACATGACCCAGATTCAAACTTGACCAAGATATTATCAAGAAAAATTTTTTGACAAAGTTTCATAAAGATCGGGTCACAAATGTGGCCTCTAGTGTTCACAGGCCTTTCTTTTTATTTGACCTAGTGACTTAGTTTTTGACCCCACCCAACCCAGTTTCAAATTTGACCTAGAAATAATCGAGACAAACATTTTGACTAAGTTTCATATAGACTGGGTCACAACTGTGGCTTCTAGAGTGTAATTGTGGCTTCTAGAGTGTTTACAAGCTTTTCCTATGATCTAGCCAACTGACCTGGTTTTTGACCCAACATAACCCAGTTTCAAACTTGACCTAGAGATTTTCAAAACAAGGAATAAAATCCAACAGGGAAAGCCACGTTCCAAAAAAAAAACGCAGCCTCCCCAAAGGCACGCACACAAAATAAACACAGAAGGACAAAAACAAATACAGGAACACAGTTGGGCACCGCCTTGGAACGGTCAGTTGCAAAAACCACTACTGGGGAGTTTAAACCGGTTTATGGTGCACCTAACCTCACAAACATTCTGACAAAGTTTCATAAAGATTGGATCAACTGTGGCCTCTAGATTGTTCACAAGCTTTTCCTTTGATTTGTCCTAGTGACCTAGTTCTTGAACCCACATGATCAAGTTTCGAATTTGACCTAGAGATCTACTCTAGCGGAATGGCACCAAGGGAACAGAACTGTTCGCAGTCTCGCTGCCGAATAGGTCATACCCGTTTGACTCATTCTTATCTTTTGAATAAAGAAGATCAACCCGAATGTGTACCATGTCAAACACCGCTAACTAATAAACATATTTTAATTGACTGTTTGTTTTGGGTTTAACGCCGTTTTTCAACAGTATTTCAGTTATATAACGGCGGGCAGTTAACCTAACCAGTGTTCATTAATTCTGTGCCAGTACAAACCTGTTCTCCGCAAGTAACTGCCAACTTCCCTACATGAATCAGAGGTGGAGTACTAATGATTTCAGACATAATGTCGTTTATCAAATAGTCACGGAGAACACACGCCCCGCCCGAGGATCGAACTCGCGACCCGTAGACCGACGCTCTACCTACTGAGCTAAGCGGGCGGGTTTTTAATCGACTGTGTGGACTTTGCTACACAACGCAGTGCATATTATGACGTTCAATCTTTGAAAGAGTTATTTGAAAACGTTTCAGTCGGAAATATTTTATCGTTTTTAAAGCAGATAGGAGGAATATATCAAAAAAATCTAACATTTCATATTTTTATTTACGTCTTGCAATATTATTATGCTTGCAGCTGATATTTTAACACATACGTTGATACATTTTTTTTACATAACTGATTTTAGGTATGCTTTACATTTTTACATGGATGTTTTCAGATATGTTTTACATTATTCATAGTGTTCTTTACATTTTACATGGATGTTTCTGACTAAGTTTCTTATCGATTGGGTCACAACTGTGGAGAGTGTTCACAATGCAAATGTTGACGGACAACGGACAATGACCGGTCACAATACCTCATCTTGACTTCGTGCTCAGGTCAGCGAACAAGGCAATAAGAAAGAAACGAGAATAAATATCAAACAGGGAATGTTAAGTTACAAAAACGCAGCCTCACAGTACGAACATGTGCGCACTGCCAACACACACACTTATGCGACGTTAAACCAAACAAAAACAAAACAGAAAGCAAAACGAACAAATAAAGGAAACAAACCAAAAACAAATATCAAACAGGGGATGCCACGTACCAAAAGCGCAGCCTCCACAAACGAAAGCCACAGCACGTAGACGTGCACACCACTCACAAACACACACACAGGACACCTTGGAACGGTTAGTGGCAAAAACACCACTGGGGAGCTTAAAAACAGACAAATATCAAACAGGGAATGCCACGTACCAAAAACGCAGCCTCCAAAAAACGAAACCCACAGCGCGCAGACGTGCACACCACAAACACACGCACATAAAGCCAACACATGAGGACAAAAGGAACACAGTGGGGCATCGCCTTGGAACGGTCAGTGATGAAAACAACACTGGGGAACTTTAACCGGCAACATTTTCGTTTTTGTTGTGTTGAGCGACCTGCTGAGTTTCCACTTTTTCTATTGATGGTGCGCACCCAACCTCACTCTTACCCCCACCATGTTCCAAAGACACGGGACAGAATAAGTAAAAGTAATCCCCTCCAGGTGAATCTCTAACACACGTAATGGAAACAAAAAAGCTACCGGTTTATGGTGCACACCCAACCTCACTCTTACTCCCAACACAGTCGGGCACCGCCTTGGAACGGTCAATGGCAAAAACACCACTGGGGTGGCAAAAACACCACTGGGGAGCTTAAACCGGTTAATGTTACGCACCCACTTACCCTCACCATGTCCCAAAGTCACGGGACAGTGTAAATAAAAGTAATCCCCGCCAGGTTAACTCTTAAAAAACAAAGACAAATATCAAACAGGGAATGCCACGTACCAAAAACGCAGCCTCCCCAAAACGAAACCCACAGCACGCAGACGCGTACACCACAAACACACATAAATACACGCGCACAAACACAAAGCCAACACATTAGGACAAAACGAACAAAGGACGCAGACGCGTACACCACGAACACACACACACATACACATACATACACGCGCATAAACACAAAGCCAACACATTAGGACAAAACGAACAAACAAAGGAACACAGTGGGGCACCGCCTTGGAACGGTCAGTGGCAAAAACACCACTGGGGAGCTTAAACCGGTTTATGGTGCGCACCCAATCTTAACACACGCAATGGGAACAAAAGGCATGGCATGTAAAACAGAAGAAGTGGACACTTCACAGGTTCAAAGACGGTAGTGGAAATGCATGCTACCGTCCACGCCCTCTAGCCCCCGGGTTGAGCAGAACTCAACATTTACACATGCTAAAAGTACAAAAAGCAATTTAGAGACATCCGCAGATGTATTCAAACGGCGGTGAACATGGAACCTTCAATGATACACGGGTTGTGGCGTGTAATTCCATGAAAAGCGGCGTTTTGTCCCCAGATAAAGTAATGGGCTTGCCCCAAACGAGAAAACAATGGGCAGAACTAAACAAACTGGAAAATGGAGCTTGCATATCACAGGAACTGTCAAAAGACAAAATTAAAAAGCAGGCACCATATCCAAGGAGTGATTATACAATACCCAAGGCTATGAAAGCGGGAGTATTGGAACCACCCAGGCCGAAATGGTCATGCTAAGAAACTAAACAGTACCAATAACACGACAAAAGTCGTGCCGAACGATCTGAGAAGAACAACATTTTGAAGGTATTGATATTGTCTTTCAAACGCTTTGAAGCTCATGTTTCTATCTTGGAAATTAATTAGGTACAAGTAGATTAAGTGTCGTCACTTTCTTTCCAATAGATAAAATTTTCTTATCAAAGAATGGCTTACAGCTACTAAATATTTTGATATGAATGAATGACGTCATAATCGTATCATTTGTCTGCAAGTGTGGCCGAACATTACACATGGGTCGCACAGGCCATGAAAAGTCCTTGAATTTGATGCCTACTCCTTGAAAACTACTTGAATTTTGTAACAGTCAGAAACTACTTGAAAACTACTTGAATTTAGGAAAAAACGTACAAAAAATGGCAAATAGTCCTTAAATTCGTCGGGTGCGAAGTGAAAACGGACCAACATTATAAACGGACCAAAATAAACTAAAAAACGACGAAAAAAACAACAACCGTTCGCCATTAGGGCCTGCCACAGAGTCGGCGATAGTACGGTACGGTACTGTACTTTACGGGTTTTATGCTCTTTCAAGTAATTTTCACACTGTGTAATTTATCTGCGATGCATAAGGTCATTTTTCCAGGAAGAAAAACATGAGTTCTAAAATGTACAAATGTGTCTTTTCGCAAAAGTGGCTTACTGATGACAATTATAAACATTGGCTACGGGAATTCAAAGGCGAAAAACGAAAATGCCTTTGTGTTTTTTGTGACAAGATAATCGACATTGCTGCTATGGGAGGAAGTGCACATTAAAATCACATTCCAAAAGCGAAAAACATAAAAACAGCTCTGCCATGAGAAGTTCGGCTAAAACAATTCATGCTTTTTTCGCTCCTAAGCATGTAAGAGAGTCAACACATGATATAAATAATAACGACTTGACAATACCGCCCCCGCCCCCACCTACTGTGAAAAAACATTAATCTTTTGTTACATTGTTTAATTTTGTCCTAAATTGGATTTAAGTTGGTTATTTCATGTCTCAGCAACAGTGACATTGCGCCCATTTTAGTCCTTGAAAATGGAGGAAAACTACTTGAAAACTCCTTGAAAACTACTTGAATTTTTTTTGGGAAGGTCTGTATGAACCATATTATGGCAGTTAGTGGAAACTCTACAGGTCGCTCAACACAACAAAAACGAAAATGTTGTAGGCTCGGTTTGATTGAGCCTGTTCATGGACGGTAGTGGAAATGCATGCTACCGTCCACGCCCTCTAGCCCTAAGATGATTGAAATATGATTTACTACCATTAACTTCTAACTTGGTTCGTTTTGGTAAAATATGTACATAAAAAGAATGAAAGCAAATTTTTGACACCCATAAATGTGACCTTTTTGTTTTGGAAAGTCATACAAAGGATTTCTTTTGTGCATTCTAGATCAATCCAATTAATGAAGTAATTATTTCTTGGCCTTCTCACGCAATCTTTCATATTCTTCAAGCACTTTGTCATCTGCATATACATAGCATCTGTATGTAATCTTAATAAATGTAGGCCCTCGAAGTTACTAACTCGACTCAAAGCAACATATGCCATCCCTGGTTGAAAAACTGATGTACCCAAGTCCATCCAGCAGCTAGACATAGTCATTCCTTGTACTTAATGTATAGTACAGGCCCATGATAGCATCAAAGGGAACATGCGCCAACTCATTTAGATTCGAAGATTGAATACTGCTTAAGCCGATGCTAGGGGGCGTGGGCAGTGTTGCATTTTCCATTACTGCTCATGAACAGACTCAATCAAACCGAGTCTGCAATTTTCACTGTTTGCTTTGTTCTCGGTGCTTCCGAGGGATCTACTTTCCAGATTTTATTTGTAATATATCTTCCAGCATACTGAAATGTATGGTCAACAACACTAATGGCAACACTGTTTTGAGGCACAGCTGCCTGGTTATGCAATGCCACATCATCAAACATAACACAAATGTCCAATATATTTCCAGTAGAGTTTCTCACAACAGCATCAACTGTCCCCATAGCCCCATTGACCAAACCACACAGGACATCTAGATTGCGCAGCAGCATAACTCTTGAACCAATAGAAAATGTAAGTAGTTCTGGTATATTGCCAGCAATGGCATCATCATCTGGAATAACATCTGAAGGACAATCGTCACCAGGACTTTGATCATTTGCTGCAAAAAAATGTTTTGCTCTAATAGCATAAACTGCAGATCTTGACCCTGAAGACACCTACTATTATGTTCACGAACAGCTTGCCTTCTTGGAAAAATACAAAAACCTCGTAAATCATTGTTAGGATTACAAAGACGTGTTTTCAACATAGAAATGTCATGTTGAGACAAAATTCCAACTCGTGCACGGTTAAACAATTTTATGAAATCTGTATCGCCAGTCTGCTGAACATTTTCACGAAGAAACACAGGATGAAACAAGTCCCAAAGAACTTTATTTGTGAATACAAAAGAACCTTGTACAGGCCTTATTTGGAAAAAATCCCCAAATAAGAGAACATTAAAACAAAGACAAATATCAAACAGGGAATGCCACGTACCAAAATCGCAGCCTCCTCAAAACGAAACCTACAGCACGCAGACGTGCACACCACAAACACACACACATACACGTGCACACACACAAAGTCAACACACGAGGACAAAACGAACAAACCACCGAATGGCAAGTTGTTTCCAGCTATCTCTGAAAGTCGTCTACTTATGAAGGTAAATATACGATCACTGACCATACTTATCTCATCCAAAACCAATGTATGGACACCAATAATTTTTTTCTGTAGCTTTAGTAACTGGAAAGCAGTAAGACCAGAATAGTTCAAATATTGGTCAACTGGTATGTTTAACAATGAATGAATTGTTTGTCCACCTATCTGCTTTGCAGCAGTACCAGTAGGTGAACAACATTTCACAGGGGATATTCCAATAAGTTGGTTGGTGTGAAGTTGCAAGAATGCTACAATCAATTTCAATAAATGTGATTTGCCAACACCAGCCCCACCTGTAATGAATAATCTAAGAGGACCATTTGCAGAAGTGGAAAAATGACGCCTCATTATGTTCTTGGCATTTTGCTGACATTTACTTAGTGAAGATAGACTTGTTCGAAATGTTGATGCATCAATTTCACAAGAAGACACTTCATGATAATGAGTTTAGTTAGTATCATCATCGTCTGTGTTATAAGAAGTATGACTTTTTTTGTTGGATTTAACGTCGCACCGACACATGACAGGTCATATGGCGACTTTCCAGCATTAATGGTGGAGGAAGATCCCAGGTGCCCCTCCGTGCATTATTTCATCACGAGCGGGCACCTGGGTAGAACCACCGACCTTCCGTAAGCCAGCTAGATGGCTTCCTCACATGAAGAATTCAACGCCCCGAGTGAGGCTCGAACCCACATGGATGAGGGGCAAGTGATTTGAAGTCAGCGACCTTAACCACTCGGCCACGGAGGCCCCCAGAGGTATGATTATAAGCATTTCTGGCAATACGTAAGCCAAAATCAAAAGTACTGTCAATCTCTGGACTGTCAGCTAACTCTGCTTCAGCAAGTTCAATACGACGCATACTTAATTCTATTTCCTGAAGAAAGGAATTGTGCAGATGCATTGAATGATCAAGCAGAGCATGTTTAGCAATAAAAGCGTCTTTAGCACAGGTGTAATCACCCATCAAATCAGTTTCACAACGAAAAGGCAGTAAAAGCTTAAACAGCGATAAATAGTATTGATCAGATGATACTGTAAAGCAAGGGAAGTGCACAACTGCGTTTTCTGATCCATACATTTTATTTTTCAATAAACACTCGGCGGTCCATTGCACTTTTTTGCTTACTTTTGGATGGTGCTGGACATTTTATGGACCAAGAAGCAAAATACATCAAGTACATTAATTTCTGCCATAGGTCGCAACATTCGAAACCTTTTTTGGCTTGGCCTAGTATTTAAGTACACTATTGTTCTTTAACTTTGCAATAGCTTAAGATTGCTTAATCTAAATGCTGCTTCTTGAGCAGACACTCTTCTGTGTTTCAAGACACAAAGCCCAATATTCCAAAGGTGTTGATAATTTGTCATGCCTTTATTTTGTCTAAACACGGTATTGGTCAAATTTGCCAATGCTAGTTTTAACTCATCTGGTTCTGCTTTGCACAAATAGTGACACACATAGTATGCAGCACCATTTGCATCATTTATAATCTGGATGTCCATATTTGCACGCCAGTGTTTAAAAATGGTAGGATTGTATGCATTGACGTACAGGGAGTCTTCAGGTCTAAATGTTTCATAAAACTGCCCTCTATGTTTGACAGCATGCAGACGTGTTAACAGAGTGTTCTGTTGCATTGTCTTTTAGGGAACCCAACCCGACAAGGGGGTCTAGATGAACGCATACAGTAAGATGAATGTGTATGAGTCTGCAGTTTCAAAACAAATTGCCCGAGTTCAAAATCTGACTCATTCGGGACATGCGTATGTACAGTATTGTTAATGTAATGCAAAATTTCACCACGTGTGTCGTTATTAACTTCATTTGGGACATTTTCTACCCATAAAAACATATGGTAATGTGGCGATCCTCTATTCTGAAACTCTACTCTGGCAAAATAGTCTACAACAGTACCTAAAGGCTTTTCATCACTATGTATTACAAATTTCATTAAAGCACTAAACCTACGGTCAAAATGGATAGTAGTCATTAAAGGATCAGACCTCATGCTTGAGAAAAAAGACTGTCTATTCACAGCTTCAGCATAACTTAAATTTTCTAAGATCATCCCTAATTCGGGCCAATGCAAGTCATCAGCAGATCAAGTCATAAATAATATTGGTGGCCCTAAACAACGGAACATAGCCAGCAGATCATACAGGGCATTGCGGAAATAAGCCACCGTGCCTCTTATATTTTTCATAAACATGTATGAATTCAGAGCGTTTTCTTCTGTTGACCTCATTCTTACATCTGCAGTTGTTGGCACAAAGTCAGTCCCACCAACTACTGGTTTAGACATTTTCATGCAGACCCCAATTTCGCTCTTCAAACAAAGTTTATCATATGATGCACAAGCATGTAACAAATAGGTAATATCTTTACGCCAGTGACCATAATGACTGTACAAGCGATGTTTGAAATACATGCTAGGATAGACTTTATTTGGCCTTGGAAATGTTTAACCAAATTTTCCAAATGGGAAAAGGCAGGGGAAGGCCTTCTCCTCACCATATGGTATTTCATAGATGGAAATAGGAGCATTCACATTTGTCGGTATGAATATTCTTTGCATCCGACTGTCCGTAAATGAAGCTCTTTCATTACATTCTAATGTGTAATTAACTGGTGCAAAAGTAATTTCTTCAAGCGAATCAGTAGAAGTTTGTATCATCATGCGTTCATGAAAATCTTGGCGGTCATGTGACGAACTTGTATTTAAGTTTGAAACCCCATCACCAACATTGTAGTACAAATGGTTCTGCTCAGAGAGCCATTTTACCGCAGCTTTGACTTCAATATAATCAATTAGTAGCCTGCATTAGAACCAGCTGGAACACCAGCCTCAAATTGCATTACACATGTATGTTCTAGGCCAGACAATTGATTAACAACATTAGAAACATTCTGAGGCAAATTCACAACCAAGCCCTTTTCTGCATACTGTCCTCCAGGCAAAAGTATCATAGTCATGCATATTTGTACAAGTGCCAGCATTTTTGTTTCTAAGCGACTAAAAAACAAAGACAAATATCAAACAGGGAATGCCACGCACCAAAAACGCAGCCTCCCCAAAACGAAACCTACAGCACGCAGACGTGCACACCACCCGCACATACACACATAGACATGAAATGACATCAGGAACAGTCCCAACATCTTAAAAAATTAAGGAAGCACAAAGTGATGGAACTTTAAATTGGCGCAACTGCTTACAGAAAGTGTCACAATGTACTGTTGTGTTATTGAAATTTAACTGTTCAATAATAGTGTTATACATATTGCTACTCAAGTGATGGGCTTGGTTCACAAATAAAAATCTCTAACAACAGCTACACCAATGTATGGGACGAGCTTGGATATACTGTTCGTAATGGTATACAGTCCCTAAATTTCTATGCATAAATGAATCCGTGTTATCATTCAAATTATCTGTTGTAACAGTGCAGAAACAACCAACACCGTAAGGGAACAAAAAGGATTCACTTGGACTAACTTTAAAAACAAGCTCATTAACACGGAAACATTCATTATCTATGTATGTATGACCATTACCCGAAGTCCTAAATTTCTTTTTCCTGCCCTTACCTTTACTACCAAAATATGAATGATCAGCTAATGCATTTCCACCAGTACCAGATTTATTACTATTTACCAATGTACTGCTTAAAAGTGTATCAGTGTCATCATTCAAACTATCTTGTTGATAGTAGTGCAGTAACAAGCAACATCATCAGGGATCAGTAGAGATTCACTTGGATTAATTTGAAAACCAAGCTCAACATTCATTATCTATGTTTGTTTGGCCATTATCGGAAACCTCGAATTTCTGCTTCCAGCACTTACCTTTGTCGTGTGTTCGATCCTCGGGCGGGGCGCATGTTCTCCGTGACTATTTGATAAATGACATTGTGTCTGAAATCATTAGTCCTCCACCTCTGATTCATGTGGGGAAGTTGGCAGTTACTTGCGGAGAACAGGTTTGTACCGGTACAGAATCCAGGAACACTGGTTAGGTTAACTGCCCGCCGTTACATGACTGAAATACTGTTGAAAAACGGCGTTAAACCCAAAACAAACAAAAAATTTACTCCCAAAATACGAATGGTCAGCTAATGGATTTTCGCCTATACCAGAATGATTATAATTTGCCAAACTACCACGTAAGCTGTGCATGTTTTCCTCATTTTCATTAGAAACATCATTGCCACCGGGTTCATATAGTAATACGTAAATTTCAGCAATACCAGAATTATTACAGTTTTCAAAACTAACTGCTATGCATACTGTCCTCATTTTCATAATTAATTCCCCGCCGTGGCGGAGGGATTATAGGAATGGTTTGCGTCCGTCCTTCCATCCGTCCGTCTTTCCGTGCCCGCGAAATGATGGTTAAGTGACTTCATAACGGTACTTTCTCTTTGATGTCATTCATTCCGTTCTGTTTATGTGACCTTTTTCTTTTTATGTGACTGATAGAACAATAGAGAGAACAATGGGGGTGTCACATAAATACCGTTTCGTTAGAACGTCCGTCCTTCCGTCCGTAACAAAATCGTGTCCGGTCCATATCTCCTAAATCCCTTGAAGGATTTTCAAGAAACTTAGGTCAAATGATCACGTCGTCAAGACGATGTGCAGAACCCATGAGTCAGCCTTGTCGGTTCAAGGTCAAGGTCACAACTCAAGGTCAAAGGTTTGAGCCTGCCATTTTGTGTCCGCTCTATATCTCCTAAACCCCCTTGAAGGAATTTTATAAAACTTGGGTCAAATGATCACCTAATCAAGACGATGTGCAGAACCCATGAGTCAGCCATGCCGGCTCAAGGTCAAGGTCACAACTCAAGGTCAAAGGTTTGAGCCTTCCATTTTGTGTCCGCTCTATATCTCTTAAACCCCTTGAAGGAATTTTTATTAAACTTGGGTCAAATGAACACCTCATCAAGACGATGTGCAGAACACATGAGTCAGTCATGCCGGCTCAAGGTCAAGGTCACAACTTAGGGTCAAAGGTTTGAACCTTCCATTTTGTGTCCGCTCTATATCTCCTAAACCCCTTGAAGGATTTTCATCAAACTTGGGTCAAACGATCACCTCATCAAGGCGATGTGCAGAACTTATGAGTCAGCCATGTCGGCTCAAGGTCAAGGTCACAACTGAAGGTCAAATGTTTCCATTCGTGTCCGCTCTCTATCTCCTAAACCCCTTGAAGGAATTTTATAAAACTTGGGTCAAATGATTACCTCATCAGAACTATGTGCAGAAATTATGAGTCAACCATGCCAGCTCAAGGTCAAGGTCACAACTAAGGGTCGAAGGTTTGAGCCTTCCATTTGGTGTCCACTCTGTATCTCCTTAACCCCTTGAAGGATTTTCATCAAACTTGGGTCAAATGATCACCTCATCAAGAACTCATGAGTCAGCCATGTCAACTCAAGGTCAAGGTCACAACTGAAGGTCAAAGGTTTCAGCTCTGTATCTCCTAAACCCGTTGAAGGATTTTCATGAAACTTTGGTCAAATGATCACCTCACCAAGACGTTGTGCAGAATTTATGAGTCAGCCATGTCAGTTCAAGGTCAAGGTCACAGCTAAAATCAAAGGTTTTACCCTTTCACTATCCATAGCAGTGGCGGGGGATTTAGCTGTCTTTCAGACTGCCTTGTTAACATCATTGTGTTCACAAACATTGGTAGATCTACTATTATTAGAACTTAACATACCAGACTCCTTTTGAGATAATTGTACATTTATCGTGGTAGGCACATTCTATGCACCACCTCCATTAGGGACTGATCTTAATCACAAATATGAAATGCAGATATATTGAACACCTGCCTCGTATACATTCCATGAAGATATAAAAGAATATCTTTAAAACTTTCAAATACAAGGAGAACACTAGAGTCATCAGGGTCAGCCATGCCAACTGAATTTCTTGCATGGGAGTCAAACACATAATAATAGTTGTTTCTATTGAACAATGCTGTTGTTGACCCACCAAATGTAGCTAACAGAAACTCCGACTTATGGAATGCCCTTTGCAAAGCAGTGTCCAAGGTAAAAACACATACTTCCGAAACAGCAGGGGCATTGTTAACGGCTCCAAAAAGAGCTCTGTCGTGTACTTGACTAACACATCTTGAAAATGCTGCAACACTATGTGGCAAATCATTATGATTTAATAAAGTTTGTTCATCGTCATTAAAGTGTTCATGAACAATATCACGATAAAGTGCGTCACCTTCAAAAAGCATCGTGTCCAAGTGATGCGGCTGCCACTCTTCGGGAGCTACGATGAAAAATGCAAATATAATTGCAATGAATGCCATAGCCGTGCATTGTGTGCCATTAGATCCACTAACGCTGAACATGCCTAACAAGCCTTAATGCTTATGGCCATGCACAACACGTTTTGATTTCACCATTCTGATAAGATAATCTATGATTTTGAACAAAAACACTAAGTCCTGAAGAAAAATACTAAATCATCAAACCCTAGATATCTTGATCCACTGATATAGATCTACTTACATCTTGATTGATTTTGGCTTGTTTTTAACTTCACTTTTCCAATAAAAGATTTCTCGGATGTGTCACTCGCAGACTTTGCAAATTGCGCTTGTGACTTGTGATCATTTTCGCGGGAAGTATATCACTGCGCAAGAGATTTATACATCATTTACAACAACATTTTACATAAAATATTTCTATGATACTGAGGTTCAATACAACTTTAATTCAGGTAATACATTTTACATCATGCACATTCTGGAATCAATAAACATATTCTCTTACATAGAACTATTTTTTCTGTGTATAACCGCTCATTCTATACATAGCGCGTGACGTCACTTATGAAAGCGCTACCGTAGTGTACACAATGTATATCCAATTGGTGGGAATTAATGGTTAACAAAAATTACTCGTCAAAATGAAACGGAAAGGATTTTCCGATGCGATGTCCGACAAATAGTGCTTTCTTTTCTGCTCTTAAATATGCTTTCTTTTTTGTGTGATGAAAGTTACGTTTTTTTTTCTCGTTTCTTTTTTAAGTTGATACTTTTAATGTACCAAACCAGACAAATATAATAAATCTCCGAGCTTCTGTAAATCGAAAGGACGAAAGTTTCATTTACGATATACATTGCCCTTTGCACAAACAAAATGCCATTGGAGAATAACATTCAAACTTGCAAGTAAAGTCTTCGTGAAGAAAGCCGTTTTGAGCTTCTGAATAGCCCACAAACTCTCCTTCAGAATGTGACACCACTTGCAATACATCATGCATATATTTATATTGTCTTTAAAACGCATTGAAGCTCATGTTTCTATCTAGGGCCCTAATAAGATAGATCATTCAATTCTATAGTTTTAGTCTACTTGCAGAAAGCCGTTTCGAGCACTTTCGCACAGACCCACTTTCAAGGAATATGACACCACTTGTCATTTTAAAGGTATTTATATTGTCGTTTAGGTGCATTAAAGCTCATGTTTCTACCTTGGGGAGGAACATGGTATAACATTCAATCTTTCATCTTAAAAACAAGGAAGAGTATCTAACAGGGAAAGCCACGTTCCAAAAACGCAGCCTCCCCAAAGGCACACACGAACAACACTCGCACACCACACACACACACACAATAAACACACAAGGACAAAACAAATACAGGAACACAGTGGGGCACCGTCTTGGAACGGTCAGTGGCAAAACTACCGCTGGGGAGTTTAAACCGGTTTATGGTGCACCTAACCCCACTCTTACCCTCACCATGTTCCACAGTCACGAGACAGTGTAAATAAAGTCTTCTATGAGCACTTTTGAACATCCCACAGACCATCTTTCAGGGACTGTGACACCACTTGCCACACATCATTCTGCAGATATTTATATTGCATAGCAAAGATAATGCATATCTGAAAGCAAACATGTGATGAACTGACATCTGTACCAAATGAATAACAATAAACAATTATCATTTTTCTCAATGTCAATGACAAATATGGTCCAATGAACATTTTTTTCATTAACTGGAATCACTACAAAATCATGTTGTAACCATTTAATGCTACAATGTAACTAGACAAAAAACAAATGTTATGGATTTCCTTTTCTGAGTAACAAAATAAAATTGCATCCATCGAGAGTCTACAACATGAAGTTTAGAGCTAAAAGTAAAAGATAAACGTTCTGATGTCAGCCAGCTCACGTTATTGACCAATGTATCAAAGAAAAATGTTGTTTATTTCACACTTAAATAGGTTTTAACATGAATATTTTTTTTTTTCTAATGAACATTTACTTTCAATCAAATAGGGCAATTTTGAAACATTTAACGGACACTTCCTCGAGACATCTAACTGAAATGTTCCTACCATTTTATTGAAGAAAAAGGGAAAATATTTCTGTTTTTGTCAATGACTTTTATCTCAAATTTATTATTTGTGCCGCATACATAAAAGTAATTCTCTTTCTTAACAATACTCTGAAATGTCTCACTATCAAAACAAAGTATAGACCTCAAGCTGAAGGTCAAACTATTCAATGGAAAGCAAGTGTCAAGAGTTCTGCTGAAGTTAAGAGTTCTTGGGAAAATGATTGTTTTGGAAGATCAATGTAGTTGGCAAGGATAGGAACACAGTTTTCTTTTGCAACGGACCACACTTGCATTCTACAATGCAGTTTTTTCATCTTGTACTTTCAGAGATTCTGAAAACTGATTATCTTAGAGTTTTGTAGTTACACACACAAGTCATGCACTTTCTTTTCAACAAAACCACACTTTTAACAGCTGAATAGGTGGACAGAATTCACTTCAAAGTATTCCGTTCTCAAGCTTTCTGTTGCCAGATTAACAAAAAATCTAAACCCAATCTATATCTAAATCGTTGCAGCGCACAAATGTATTAAGTTCCTATTATATCTAAAAGAATATGTGCTATCTCATTAATTATATCCGAGTTCATTTCATGAACATCTTATTGCAGCGTTATTGTGAAATCTGAATTTTTTTCATTATATTTGCAATATTAAATTTTCTGGAACATTTCTTCCTTTACCAGCATCAGATTTCATGGAAGACCAAATATTTACAAGGGACTTTATGGGTCAAGCTATATTTTCTGTCTATATGTATAACCTGTGACTGTTCATATAATCAATAATTTTATCGGACATTCTACTGAAACCTTAGAGCCTGGATAATAGAATTAAACCAACAAGTGGATCCTTAATTCTTCAATTTACAAATTTCAGGAACGACAGGATTTATTTTTTTTTTGTATCAAAAGAATGCATTTCACTTTTCTGTGTCTATATGTATAACCTGTGACTGTTCTTATAATCAGTAATTTTATCGGACATTCTACTGAAACCTTAGAGCCTTGACAATAGAATTAAACCAACAAGTGGATCCTTAATTCTTCAATTTACAAATTTCAGGAACGACAGGATTTATTTTTTTTTGTATCAAAAGAATGCATTTCACTTTTCTGTGTCTATATGTATAACCTGTGACTGTTCATATAATCAATAATTTTATCGGACATTCTACTGAAACCTTAGAGCCTGGACAATAGAATTAAACCAACAAGTGGATCCTTAATTCTTCAATTTACAAATTTCAGGAACGACAGGATTTATTTTTTTTTGTATCAAAAGAATGCATTTCACTTTTAATTCCTGTTGTATACATATTTTCATCACTGTTGCCATTTATTATGTCTTGCTTCATTTTGGAAGTATTAAATCTTGAATAAATATATAAAATATATCTTGTATTAAAACGGATTAAATTGCCGTGTAAAACCGAGGGTCAAAGTGGAAATATTAGTATACAATTCTTTAACAAATACTCAACAAATATTTCACAGTTCCATTTGTTTACACATTAATCCTTGGTAATCATATTTTCAGCAGCTAGTCTTTTTATTCTATTGCCTAAAATCTTAAAAGGTGATGTACAACCTGTTTATCTGAAAATCGGCTTCAGTAAACATGCTAGGATTAGATGTGACATTGTCGTCACTTACTGTTTCACTGAAATGGAATGAGTCATTTTCAGCTAAAATTTCAAATATATTATTCTTCAAAAAGTCTTTCAATGTCTGATTTATTGTTTTCATTCACAAATCTAGATGCACGCATCCAGTAAAAATTAATCAGTCTCTTTAAGATAATCACATTTCATTAAGATACCAATTACAAAAATAAAAATATTGCGCAAGCTGACTTCTTTCTAAGATATCGCTTTACACTATTTCAGAAAAATGACTTATACAGAGACTTATACGGAGACGGACAAGAGTTTAGAGGCTTCCCCTTTTGAAATGTTCAATGCCCGCAGTAAAAATGATTCCAACATTTCATCATTGAATGTTTTCAAAGATGCCAAAATAAATACAACTGACTGATCAGTAATGATCAACTTAAATATCTGATTACTTTTGAATGGCATTTTTTTCTCAGCATGACGGAAACACCTTATCCAGTCTAATACTTCTGGTAAACTTTGATTTGCAGTAACAATAGATGTAATTGTTATTCTTTTACCTTTTACAGGGTGACACACAGATAATTCATAATAGAGATAGTTCTTTCAAGATCCAGTTGTTCATAATATTCCACCAGTTGCATCCAAAAAAAATATTTTAGAATTTGAAATACTGTTATAGTACTGTAATCCTTGATCACTCTAGTATAAAACATACATACCAGAAAAACATTTTCTGAATAAAACCACCTGCACCTTCTTCGTTCATTTCTTTCTGTTGCATAATTAAACTCTTGGTTAAATATTTGTCACATCTTCCAGCTATTGGACATGTTTTTATGCCCCCGAAGGGAGGCATATAAGTTTTCAACTGTCCGTCCGTTCGTTAGTTCGTTCGTTCGTCACAATGTTAACTTTTTGCATGAAGGCACTTTACTCGCGAACCACTGCACCCAGGACCTTCAAACTTCACATGCTGATAGTACTTATTGGGTACACGACCTCTACTTACTTTGGGGTCACCAGGTCAAAGGTCAAGGCGCTGCGGGGACATTTGTCACCATTAGTGACAGCTCTTGTTTAGAATTATTACTTATTGAATCCATATTACAAGCTACTAATTCCTCTGCTGCTTTGTCATTAATCATTTCTAAAACCAAAGACAAAGGTTTAACTCCACACTTAAATATTTGTTTTAAATCTTCCCTGTTTGAACCTGTAATATTTCCATGTGGTTCAGAAATTCTTTGTTTATCTTTCCCAGTATAAGACAGGTGTACACTATTATTATCAAACATGTTCATATTAACAACACACGAAAAGTCTTCTAACTTGCAGTAAGCTTTTGTATTAAAAGAGCCGTATCTAGTCTCTTAGGTTTTTTTATTTAAGTAGTGACTGTATGAAATTTAAATTCAAATACACAATATGGATTTGTCTGTTTGTCTGTTTAATAATGTGTTCGAAGTATTGTTCCCATGTATTTTTCTTAAAGTAACGACCTTTCTTTTGACTCCAAAGAAACTCTCAGTCTTCAGGATTAAAGTCAGCACACACAATTTCCTTTGGTACCTCAAATGTAAAATATACATCTGGTGTACTTATTCCAAGGATTTCTCCAATGGTATTTTTGGAATATTTGGTAAATTAACTTCTTTTAAAGTGTCAAGAGTATCACAGCAAAGATTAATCAGAGATTTCTGAACTACTTGCATTGCTGAACCTCCGTATTTGGAGTTTGCCCGGGAATAATTTCTGAAGAGAAACGTTTGTCATAATGATGTAAACTTTTCCTGTATATGATTGTAGAAGAAATGCTTTTATGTCTTCATACGTTATAGGTATTTCAGGAGATGTTATGAAATCCTGAGAATACGCTGTTTCATTGTTGAATTCAGTATACTTATGACCAATTCCCAGTTTCAGCATTTTCTTTTTGAGATAAATTAGGAAATTCAGGAGATGCGATAGAATCCTGAGAACACAATTATTCATTGGATTCCGTATACTTTTACCAGTTCCCACTTTTAGCATTTTCTTTTTGAGATAAATTAGGTATAGAATCATATGAGAACACACTGTTTCAATTGGTTCAGTATACTTTGACCAATTCCAGCTTTCAGCATTTTCTTTTTGAGATGTATTAGGCAATTCAGGTGATGGGATAGAATCCTGAGAACACACTGTTTAATTGGATTCAGTATACTTTGACCATTTCCCACTTTAAGCATTTTCTTTTTGAGATAAATTAGGTATAGAATCCTGAGAACACACTGTTTCATTTGATTCAGTATACTTTGACCAATTTCCACTTTTAGCATTTTCTTTTTGAGATAAATAAGGAACAGAATCCTGAGAACACACTGTTTCATTGGGTTTAGTATAATTTGACCAATTCCCACTTTCAGTATTTGCTTTTTGAGATGAATCAATTCAGGAGATGAGATAGAATCCTGAGAACACACTGTTTCATTGGATTCAGTATACTTTGACCAATTCCCACTTTTAGCATTTTCTTTTTGAGATAAATGAGGCAATTCAGGAGAGGGGATAGAATCCTGAGAACACACTGTTTCAATGGATTCAGTTTACCTTGACCAGTTCCCACTTCCCACTTTCAGCATTTTCTTTTTGAGATAAATTAGGTTTAGAATCATATGAGAACACACTGTCCATTTGGTTCAGTATACTTTTACCAATGCCCATTTTCAGCATTATCTTTTTTAGATGAATTAGGCAATTCAGGAGATTGAAAGAATCCTAGGAACACACTGTTTCATTGGATTCGGTATACTTTGATCAGTTCCCACTTTTAGCAATTTCTTTTTGAGATAAACTAGGTATAGAATCCTGAGAACACACTGTTTCATCGGATTCTGTATACTTTGACCGATTCCCAGTTTTAGCATTTTCATTTTGAGATGAATGAGGCAATTTAGGAGATGAGATAGAATCCTGAGAACACACTGTTTCATTTGATTCAGTAAACTCCGACCAATTCCCACTTTTAGCTTTTTTTTCTGAGATAAATTAGGTATAGAATCATGAGAACACACTGTTTCATTATGTTCAGTATATTTTGACCAATTCCCAATTTCAGCATTTTCTTTTTGAGATAAATTAGGCAGTTCAGGAGATGGGACAGACACTGTTCCATTGGATTCAGTATACTTTGACCAATTCCCACTTCCAGAATTTTCATTTTGAGATGAATTAGGCAATTCAGGAGATGCGATAGAATCTTTAGAACACACTGTTTCATTGGATTCCGTATACTTTGACCAATTCCCACTTTCAGCATTTTCTTTTTGTGATGTATTAGGCAATTCAGGAGATGCAATAGAATCCTGAGAACACACTGTTTCATTGGATTCAGTATACTTTGACCAATTCCCACTTTCAGCATTTTCTTTGTGAGATAAATGAGGCAATTCAGGAGATGCGATAGAATCCTGAGAAGACACTGTTTCATTGGATTCAGTATACTTTGACGAGTTCCCACTTTTAGCATAGTCTTTTTGAGAGAAATTAGGTATAGAATCATGATAACACACTGTTTCATTGGATTCAGTATACTTTGACCAATTCCCACTTTCAGCATTATCTTTTTTAGATGAATTAGGCAATTCAGGAGATGGAAAGAATCCTGGGAACATACTGTTTCATTGGATTCAGTATACTTTGATCAGTTCCCACTTTCAGCATTTTCTTTTTGAGATAAACTAGGTATAGAATCCTGAGAACACACTGTTTCATTGGATTCTGTATACTTTGACCGATTCCCAGTTTCAGCATTTTTATTTTGAGATGAATGAGGCAATTTAGGAGATGAGATAGAATCCTGAGAACACACTGTTTCATTGGATTCTGTATACTCCTACCAATTCCCATTTTAGCATTTTCTTTCTGAGATAAATTACGTATAGAATCATGAGAACACACTGTTTCATTATGTTCAGTATACGTTGACCAATTCCCACTTTCAGCATTTTCTTTTTGAGATAAATTAGGCAGTTCAGGAGATGGGATAGACACTGTTTCATTGGTTTCAGTATACTTTGACCAATTCCCACTTTCAGAATTTTCATTTTGAGATAAATTAGGCAATTAAGGAGATGCGATAGAATCTTTAGAACACACTGTTTCATTGGATTCAGTATACTTTGACCAATTCCCACTTTCAGCATTTTCTTTTTGTGATGTACTAGGCAATTCAGGAGATGCAATAGAATCCTGAGAACACACTGTTTCATTGGATTCAGTATACTTTGACCAATTCTCACTTTCAGCGTTTTCTTTTTAAGATGTATTAGGCAATTCAGGAGATGCGATAGAATCCTGAGAAGACACTGTTTCATTGGATTCAGTATACTTTGACCAATTCCCACTTTTAGCATATTCTTTTTGAGAGAAATTAGGTATAGAATCCTGAGAAGACACTGTTTCATTGGATTCAGTATACTTTGACCAATTCCCACTTTCAGCATTTTCTTTTTGAGATAAATTAGGTATAGAATCCCGAGAACACACCGTTTCGTTGGATTCAGTATACTTTGCCCAACGCCCAATTTAAGCATTTTCTTTTTGAGATGAATATGGTATAGAATCATAAAAACACACTGTTCCATTGGATTCAGTATACTTTGACCGATTCCCCTTTCAGCATTTCAATGCATTTTTTTTGAGATAATGAGGCAATTTTAGGAGATGGAAAGAATCCTGAGACACACTTTCATTGGATTCAGTATACTTGACCAATTTAGATTTCAGCATTTTCTTTTGAGATAAATTAGCAATTCAGAGATGGTAATCGTGAGAACACATTTTCATTGGATTCAGTATACTTTGACGATTCCCACTTTAGCTTTTTACGCCTTTTGAAACGGACTATTAGGAACGCCTGGCAGCGAGCGGCGTCACACTTGACCGAGCATACTTCTACATCTGGGATTTCATGATAACTTTGCACATTTCACCCATGACGATTCTCGCAGAACCTGTCCCAGTTTTGAGAATCAAGGTCACATTAGAGGTCAAGTCAATTCAGAATACTTTGTCCGGACATACTTCTTCATGATCGAGGATATTTGAAAGTTGGCACAGTTTTCAGCATCTTTAGTACGAGTGTCATGCGCAAGAACCAGGTCCCTAGGTGCTAAGAAGTCCTTGAGGTCAAGACACAACTGAAATTTTGTCCGAGCATACTTCTTCTGCATTGAGGATTTTGATATATTGCACAAATGTTCACGACCACAGTCGGAGTCATGCGCAAAGACAGTCCTAGCAGTCAAGCACACTTAGAGTCAAAGGATACAAGAATAATACTTTGTCCGAAATTTCCTTTTATGCATAAAGGATTTTTTGATATAACTTGGCAAAATGTTCACCACCACGAGACGGAGTGTCATGTGGGCAGTAACCAGTCCTAGCTAAGTCAAGTCCACTTAGAGCAAGTCAATTACAATGACTTTTCGAACATTTCCAGGTTATAGTAGAACCAGACTGAATACCAGCGAACCAGTTTGACTTGAATTTCATAGATTTCAACAGACAAACCAATTCTAAAGACTCTGTATCAAAATGAATAAAGTTAGCATGTGTTCCTTTTGTAACGGCACCGTTTCACAGATTCAGTTATACTATGGGAGTTAACCTTACCATCCTCACTTTTGAAGTTTGAAGCAACCATCAAAATACAGACAGAAAATGAACTTTGTTATTTTGATGCATTTCGTAAAATTTCGTAGAGTATGGGAATAAATCCGAAAACAACTGTATAGACTTGATCTACAGTATTTTTCCCAATTCAATGACAAGATTTTTTCTATCATATCTTCTTTTTTCGCCCCACATAATTATCATTTTAAAGCCTCCAGATGTTGCCTAAACCGCTATCTTTCTTTATAATTGAAGTTTGGTCATATTATGGACATTAGAATGAGAGTTTGCAAAATAAAGAAAACATTGAGATGCCCACGTCGGAAATCGAACCCGGGCCACAGAAGCAACAAAAAAATCGCTATCGTTACTACTACCGCCTAAATATTTATAATTAAGGCAGTTTATCACGAGTAAAGCATTACAAATGCTTCTCGATTTTCATTGTAAACAAATAGTAAAAAAACCCCAATTAATTCTCATGTATTCCAATACTTTATACAGTCAGTATAAGTTTCAAAGTAGACAGATTTTTGTATTGGAAAAAGTCAAATTTTATCTTATTCATTACCCCTAAGCCTGCTGGCGGCAAGTGATTCTGCCTTTGCGACCAGTGCAGACCAAGATCAGCCTGCACATCCGTTCAAATGATAAATGGTACTGCCCATATTGGAAGATGGACCAGTCCATTATAGAAATTTAGCATGGTAAGGGTTAAGTAATAGCATAACAGAAAGCTCAGAGATATTTGATAATTTGTGGGTTTGCTGAAATGAACATAAACTACAAATACATACAAAAATGAGTAGTGTGTATTTAGACACAAAGACTTGTCTTAGGTTTCGAAGGGATCGCGCCCTTGTTTCAATTTCATACCCTTTGTTATTGATTTTTTATTATCATACTTTTAAATGGAAAATAAAATCGTTTATAAAAAGAAAATTTCTCTATTGCGAACTCATATAAAGAAATGTGTTTTCCTTATCATAAGCGATTTATAGATCATTATCTAGTCATGCTTATTATCATACTGATTTCTTTCTGTCACAGCGTGAGATGCATGTAACTATAATTATCTATTAATGATGCGTATTAATGATGCGTGCTTTTGAGGTTACCTGACTCAAAAAGAGCGATATTTTGGGCAAATTCCATACATTTTAAATGATACGCTTGTATTCTTTATTATAGTCTCATTCTAGCATATACATTAATAAAAACAGCAGTATTTATACAATTAAAAATTGCGAGACCATTCTAAGATAGTGTGATAGTCTAACCCCCTTAACCGTGCCAATCCCGTGGCCCACTGCCAAGATATATGCATATAATAGCGCCAGAAACGTGTCATTGTGATTTAGGTTTGGCCTTTTTCCCCCATTGTCAGTTAAAAATCAAAGTCTAAACAAATTTCCCCGAGATTTTCTTGACTATAAATAGGAATACAAGATTTAGCTTACCAAAAGGTTCCTTCTAGCGCATATTAAATATCCTTTTTTACATGCATTCTTATCTATTTATTATAAGAATACTTAAAATTATTTCACACAAACATTTATTTAACTTAGAATAATAAAGAAAACACCTTTAGATGAGCGATCTACCTAAATATTATCAGCGGACAATGAATAATAAATACAATCACTCTGTCAAAATTTCGGGAACCAATGTCGACAGCTGTCCTAGTGGCACAGATCAGAACTTGGTCGAATGCCTGCTTACTTTTAATAGCTATACAGTGGCAGCAAAGATCTGCCAAATGCCGGTAAACGCATTGCATGAATGGATACTTACAGCTCCAGAACGACTAAACCAGGAGAAAAAAGGGATTTTATATAAGTCGGCACCAACAAACTAATGGGTTTGACAAAAGTGCGTACAAAAAGTTCACAACTTGAAAATTACAAAACAATTAATCAAAAGGTAAGAAATTACAAAGTACGAAATATTTATAGCTCAGTAAAGTGAAGAAATGCATTATACAGTTCTAGATAAAAAAACAAGGGAAGTAATTGAAATGTCGTAATCCGGCGACGGTACGTATCGTGCAATAGCATTCACAGACAAGTAAAAAATCTCGAATAACTTTATTAGTGCAGTATGTTTTGATGGTTATACTTAAAATGTTAAAAAAATAAAGTTGGTATGAAATAAAATCGTAAAAAGAACCTCTGGAAGCAGCAAAGAATGCAACAGAGAAGAATAATAGTAGACGATATTTTTGGGCGGGAGTCTATTTTTAGATGATGAATATTCATTTAGTTAATCTCGATTCTATAATATGACATGTGAGATTTAGGAGTTAGATAGTTAAATAAATTATTGTTTTTGTAGGTCTGTTTATTACATAGTTGTATTTCACTAAAGATTGACTTAAAGATGCGTAAAAACACATTGGCAAAGAGACTATTTGTAATGAATATGCATGAGTACAAAATGGCGGCGCCTACTGGAATTCGGATGCCTTTAATAATACCCTTGTATCCATTACCTGCTCAGTCAAGTGTGACATGTTCACCATAAGTGTTCCTTCTCATCAGAAGGAACAATAATGTATCCCCCATTTTAAAAATCGCGGTCGGACCCGGTTCACAAAATTGCAAATTTTCCATCGATAAGGTGGTTATCCACCTAATTTATTATAGAAAAGCATATACTACATTTGTGTGTTTAAAGAATAAAACTCAAATTATGTACCTTCTAAAATATGTCCAGTAATCACAACATCTTTCGTTGAATTCAATTTACACACTGACCGCGCATGCCTGATATCCGATGTATGGAGCGGGAAAAAATGATCAAAGGACTGGCTTGGCTATAAATTAGTTCCCCACAGTTGTGGTTTTCCTCGGTATAAGTGCCCATTTTATCATAAGGTTTATTTCATTTCAATGATCGGTACACACCAAGGTAGCCTGGCTCCCAGGCTGCATGGTTATTTTTTATATAAATACTGCAAGCAAAATAAGAAAATATTTTAAGCCTCTAAAATAGCACATTTTATCTGATGGCTGAACATGGGCAATAAAAGATGTCAATGTAGAAACAACCTGCTGGGTTACTTCCCTCTTAATGAATAAACTTATACACAGTAAATAAGAACAAACATAGGGACGGGAGCCAGTCTAACACCAAGGCAATAATGCTGGACATTGTTGCTCGCTGATTATCTAGGGTTTCTCTCAGAGAATTTGTTCAATTTCCAATATACAAGACGATCAATGAGATGTATTAGCAATAACAAACCCTCAAAAAGTCTGTAATCTACTGTATGGACCATGCGGTATCAATAAACAGATGCCCCTTATTAATTGGATCGGTCATGACCTCAGTACCGTGAAGTCTTGATTTAATGCTAGAAAAGGGATATCGTCAGGAACATTGTACCTTGTGCATTTATTGTAAATTATTCTTTGTCCACCTGTTTATATATATGCGCAGACATTTATAGTTATGTAAATAAATTACTATCGGGCTTTTTCTTCATCATTTTGGGTGTAGAGTAACACAAGAACACAAATCTTAAAGTTTCAACATTAATTTATTTTCATAGATAAATAAAGTTTCAAGTACTTATTGTTATTTTCGTAACGTAATTAAGAATGATTTGTTAAAGTGTATAAACAATAGTATAAATACGTAGGAAATGACATAAAAACCTTAGTACATAGGATATACATAGAATTTACATAATGATAACACTTTCTTAAGTAAATGTTTGATTTGTTTCATAGAGTCACACAATACACTATTTTATTTTTGACATTGTGCCTGAAATCATTAGTCCTCCACCTCTGATTCATGTAGGGAAGTTGGCAGTTACTTGCGGAGAACAGGTTTGTACTTGTACAGAATCCAGGAACAATGGTTAGGTTAACTGCCCGCCGTTACATGACTGACATACTGTTGAAAAACGGCGTTAAACCCAAAACAAACAAACAAACAAAAACAAACAAACTATTTTATTTATATATCTGTGTACTTTTTTATTTGTAAATCTGAAAGGAGAATATTATAATACAAGCAAACAAATTTATTTTTATTTCATGTAATGTTATCATTTACCAAATTTCAATTTTTTCACCTGTTAGTTTGTATAATAATGCGATTTTCAGAATGTTAATTTTACACCGAGATGCTGATACAGTATTACAGAACTATGACGCAAAATCTTAATACATAGTGTAATTATCTAGAATAATAAAAGAAAACACGAATGTCAAAATTTTATACTTAATTAAAATGTACCGTACTTAATACATGTAAATAAAATAAATAATAAAAAAATGATGCGAAAAAGTAAAATGGCATTATATATATTTTATTTCTTATAGTCTCATCAATGTACACATTCAACATCTCATAATGAAAGCAAAAGCATAAAATACAGTACATTACCATTCATTTATTGAATTACAAGAGACTATTAACAATTTATACACATATATAAAACTATATTAAATTTTTATTTTTTACCATGCAAATGATGTTAATCATGCAACCACATCTAGATGGTTAAAACCTGCCTTAAATAAAACAGTAGCCTTAATAATAGTAACAGTGCGCTCGACTTTTCTCAGTGCTTGACCCTAAACTAAGAGCTTTGCCAGTATAAACTTTATAAAACTCTCAAAAATTCAAATCACAGCCATGGGGATTGTCTTTCCAGGTATAGACTTAGATATTAAATAATTACTTTAAATAGTAACATGTAACAAACTTAGTGCATTCGTACAAAGCAGAATGTCACTTATTGTTTTAATGCCTTAAGTGCCTTGTTGTGTCTTGCAACCTTGCAACATGAATAAAATAACTACAAAAAGAAAAACATGACTAACATGAACATTTAAAAGTTTAAAAAGGTGAATATTTAAAACTTTATACTTAAGTAAATGTAAAAGGCAACATGTAAATCCGAAACGAAAGAAAAAAAAAAACAAAAACAAAAAACGAAAAAATATTAAGCAAAACAATAATTGATATAAAAATAAGAACTATCCTAACCTGACATTTTAGACCCAGTAGTTCTCTGGCGACAGGCGTCCGGGAAACCGTCTGACCAGTCCCAAAGGCTCGAATATTGCCCTTCTTCCTTTGTGACTAGCAGTGTTGGCAGGGGGACTTGGAACAGAGCGTCAAAGACAGCTTCCAGTACTCTGACGTCATCCGTTATTCGTCGCAGGCGCTGTGAAGCCATTACTGACATTCGAGAAATGCTGTCGCCCGACGTTGGTTTGAATGAAGGCTTTTTGTGCTCTTTGCAAGAACAGTATTGTCACCAGGTTCTCACAAAGGAGCCTAGAGGAAATGTCATACGCCTGTCCAAAGTGTTCTAATAGAAGTTCCCTTTTCAATTGTGTTTCACCACAAAAACATTTCCGTTTATGACATGTGCCACAGTTCCGTTTTAGCTGCACTACATTTCCTTCGTGTGGTACGTTAAGTATTCCACAAGGTAATTTAGAAAAAATCTAAAAATGGCTATTTTGAGCATCGTTGTTATAATATACTATTTATATTGATAAATTATCGAATTACTGGTAAGGAGGGTTTGAGCTTTCAAAGTGACCGACCGAGGTCTCGAAGATTTTATTGACTATCTGTTATCGTGTTGAATCTACGTTTGGCCAATCAGAATTGAATTGCATAGTCGGTCGTGTTCATTTAATTTGCTTTACAAATCGTATGGGATTGTCGGCTTAACTTTGACCGACACCTGGAAGTAAGAAAAAAGTGTCGGCTTCCTTTGAATTACGATACTTGTACTTTAGTAACGCCCTCTTTTCAGCTTGTAGAGCCTTTCTCCGAAAATCATTGCTACAGTCACATTGGAATAAGAAGCCACATCTTTTTAAAAAAATGTAGGTTACATACTATGACAAGCGCGGTTAAACAACTGCGCTTAATATGTCTTCGCTCTACTTAATTAGGGACTTACTGTTAAAGAATACAAGAATCGTCCGTTTTGGTAACTAGACGTATCTACGTGAAAGAGGTTTTACAGCACGCAGAGAAGTGTGATATTTTTGGGAAGTACATTTCTACAATGAAGATTAGCTTGGAACTTACCACAGTTGCAAAAAAGCTTTCGTTTGTGCCGCATCTAAAGTGCTTGAAAGCCAATTGTCTAAAGTCATTGAATCTTTTAAAGGTAATTTCAAATACTGATTGGGGAGCCGATCGCACGGTTTTATTAAGACTTTATAGGGCTTTAATTAGATCTAAGCTAGATTACGGTTGTATTGTTTATGGTTTCGCAAGAAAATCTTATTTACAATGTTAGATACCATCCATAATCAAGGTCTTCGTATTGCTCTTGGTGCATTCCGAACATCGCCAGTTGAAAGTTTATATGCTGAAGCAAACGAATCATCTCTTTACACACGCCGAGAAAAACTTTCATTGCAATATGCTTTTAGAGTGGCTGCCAACAAATCCAATCCTGCTCATGAAATTATTTTTAAACCAATTTGAAGTACTCTGATTCATATGAGGAAAAACCAAAACAAATCAAAGCGTTTGGATTTCGCATAAAATCTTCTATGAATGAAACTGATTTTGAATTCGATAGTATTAAAGTAAAATTCAATTCCAGATACACCACCATGGACCCTTCATATCCCTACAGTTCTTTTCGATTTGAAAACTGCCTTTAGAAAGTCTGAAACAAACCCTGAACAAGAGCTCGTCGAACATAAAATGCCCCCCTTGATGCATTCAGTAATTGCACATGGAACAGAAATTATATGCTCACTGTAAACAAAAGTTCTACCATTCTGGTTTAATCTGACCTTGACCTTTAACCTATTAACCTAACAAGAGATTACAGAGTGATCTTGGCGCCATCCACTGAGCCATTTTTGAATGTTTCAAATTTCAAGACTAGCTCAAGGTCAAAGTCAATGTCAAATTTCATTTCGATACAAAACAATGTGTATGTGGTCCAAATTTGAAAGCTGTGGCTTGAGAAATATGAAAGCAGGTCACTAGATCAATTTCAAGGTCAAAGTTCATTTTGGTGACAGAACTATGCATGTGCTTCAAATTTGAAGGCTGTAGCTTGAGAAATGTGAAAGTAGGTAATAGGTAAAAATCAATGTCAAATTTCAATTCAGAACATAAAAATATGCATGCGGTCCAAATTTGAAGCCTGTAACTTCAGAAATGTGAAAGTAGGTCACTATGTCAATCTCAAGATCAAAGTTCATTTCGGTACACAAAACTATGCATGTGGTTCAAATTTGAAGGCTGTAGCTTGAGAAATGTGAAAGTAGGTCACTAGGTCAAAATCAATGTCAATTTTTATTTCGGAACACAAAACTATGCAAGTGGTCCAAATTTGAAGCCTGTACCTTCAGAAATGTGAAAGTAGGTCAATCTCAAGATCAAAGTTCATTTCAGTACACAAAACTATGTTTGAAGGCTGTAGCTTGAGAAATGTGAAAGTAGGTCACTAGGTCAAAATCAAGGTCAAATTTTATTTTGGAACAAAAAGCTATGCATGTGGTCTTTATTTGAAGCCTGTACCTTCAAAAATGTGAAAGTAGGTCACTAGGTCAATAACAAGGTCAAAGTTTTTTTTGGTGCACAAACCTATGCATGTGGTCCAAATTTGAAGGCTGTAGCTACAGAAATGTGAAAGTAGGTCACTAGGTCAAAATCAAGGTCAATTCATGTCAAGGTTCATCTTGCCACTCAAAACTATACATGTGGTCCAAATTTGAATGATGTAAGTTATGGACATGAAGATTCTATGTTTTTCCCTATATAAGTCTATATGAACCGTAGGACCCCTGGGGTGGGGCCATATTTGACCCTAGATGGATAATTTGAACAAACTTGGTAGAGAACCACTAAATGATGCTACATAACAAAATATCAAAGCCATAGTCTTTGTGGTTTTTTCAATGTTTTTCCCTATATAAGTCTATGTAAACCAAGTGACCCCCAGGGCGGAGCCATATTTGACCCTAGGGGAATAATTTGAACAGTTTTAGTAGAGGACCACTAGATGATGTCATATACAAAATATCAAAGCCCTAGGCCCTGTGGTTTTGGACAAGAGCTTTTTCAAAGTTTTTTCCTATATAAGTCTATATTAACCATGTGACCCCCTGGGTGGGGCCATATTTGACCCCAGGGAAATAATCTGAACAATCTTGGTAGAGGACCACTAGATTTTGCTACATACCAAATATCAAAGCCCAAGGCCCTATGGTTTTGGACAAGAAGATCAGAAACCGTTTTAACTGTTCCTGGCCAATGTGACCTTGACCTTTGACCTAATGACCTCAAAATCATTAGGGGTCATCTGCTGGTCATGGCCAACCTAACTATCAGTTTTCCTGACACTAGGCCCAAGCGTTCTAGAGTTATTGCCTGGAAACAATTTTACTGTTCCTGGTCACTGTGACCTTGACCTTTAACATACTGACCTCAAAATCAATAGGAGTCATCTGCTGGTCATTACCAACCTCCCTATCAACTTTCATGATCCTAGGCCCAAGCGTTTTTGAGTTATCATCCCGAAACCGTTTTACTATTCAGGGTCACTGTGACCTTGACCTTTGACATACAGACCTCAAAATCAATAGGGGTCATCTGCTGGTGATGTCCAACCTCCCTATCAACTTTCATGATCCTAGACCCAAGCGTTCTTGAGTTATCATCCGGAAACGGATTGGTCTACATTCCGACCGACCGACAGACCGACCGACCTACCGACCGACATCTGCAAAACAATATACCCCTCCTTCTTCGAAGGGGGGCATAAATATTCAGGTCCAAATATCATGAAATCAAATCAACTTACAACGACTATTTTCCAATTTACACAGACGGTTCAAAAGATGAATCAAAGGTTGGCTGTGCTGCTGTCAGCCTCCTTCATCAATCAAAATTACGTTTGCCAAACAATGCAACAAAATTTTCAGCCGATGCCAAAGCTATTGATTTAGCTCTAAATTTTATATAAAAAAATAGTGAAGAAGAATTCATTATCTTTTCCGACTCGCTTTCTGTTTTACGGTCAATTCATAACCGAAATATGGAAAATCCATTCATTCAAAATATTCTTCTCAGGTTTCATGAACTATCTTTTAATAAGTTTATTATATTTTGTTGGATTCCTAGTCATGTTGGTATTCACGGAAACGAGGATGCTGATATTGCAGCAAAGAAATCCCTTTTATTATCACAATCTAATTTGAAATTACCACATACCGATTTTAGGCCCAATATAAACAAATACATTTTATCTAAATGGCAATCGTCATGGAACAGTGCTTCATTCAATAAACTTAATGATATCAAACCTACTCTAGGGGAATGACACCAAGGGAACAGATCTGTTTGCAGGAGGAAGTTGGTTTTTCTCGCTGTCGAATAGGTCATACCCGTTTGACTCATTCTTATCTTTTGAATAAAGAAGATCAACCCGAATGTGTACCATGTCAAACACCGCTAACTATTAAACATATTCTAATCGACTGTGTGGACTTGGCTAAACAGCGCGGTACATATTATGACGTTCAATCTTTGAAGGAGTTATTTGAAAACGATTCAGTCGGAAATATTTTATCGTTTTTAAAGCAGATAGGAATATATAAAAAAAATCTAACATTTCATTTTTTTTGTTTACATCTTGCAATATTATTATGTTTGCAGCTGATATTTTAACACACACGTATATACATTTTTACATAACTGTTTTTAGATATTCTTTACATTTACATGGATGTTTTTAGATATGTTTTACATTACTCATAGTGTTCTTTACATTTTTACATGGATGTTTTTAGACATGTTTTACTTTACTCATAGTGTTCTTTACATTTTTACATGGATGTTTTTGGGTATACTTTACATTTCACATCAATGTTTATGCTTTACGGTTGGCGTTTGCAATATGACCATTTTGTGTCGGTTCGCCGTAAAACCCAACTAACTCACTGTAAATGAACCTATTGGCCATAATATGTTGAAATAAGATATATAGGTTCGTGTGTTTGTTTGTTATTTTTTAAATATGTGTCCGCGATTAAAGAGGCCCGCGAATTTTAAGCTTATTTCAAATATAAGGGATAATTGCAAAAAAAACAACAACAACAAAAAATATACTAGATCTAGTCCCACATTTATCAAAGTATTACATAGACAAAAGTAGCTGTAAACAACATAAAAATTGCATTTGACAATATATAGCGAATTATCAAAATACTAACAGATAATTTGCATAAATTCTTTGGATAGGGTCGTGTGCTTGATTTTATATTTGCTAGATCGGTTTGATTTTTTGGAGGTATTTTGCCCATGATTAAAGAGATCTATACATTGTCTTAGAAACTAATGTGCTTCAAACTCATAGAGTATGAAATAATTCTTAACGGTAGAAAAATAAATTGATCCGACAATCTTAATTATCATTGGAATATGACAGGAATATACGAAACAAGAGGGCCATAATGGCCCTATATCACTCTTCTGTTATCATTGCACTTAAGGAGAAGAAGGTCAAAAGATCATAATCAAGATCAATCAAAAGAATTATGAGAAAATATAATTTCTTAAAGTTACTTCAGATAAAATTATTTTCAAATCAGGCCAGTAGTTTGATACAAGAAGTTTTCTGTATAGCCATATGGGAAAATGAGCCCCTTCCCCAGGCGGCCACTTTTTCAATGAATCAAAATTAATTGAAGAAATTTGGTAGAGGGTCACCCAAGAAATATTTGTGTAAAATTATTTTGAAAACGGACCAGCAGTTTCTGACAAAAAGATTTTAGTTCTAAATAGGCATATAGGGAAAATAAGCAAAGCCCCTTGGGAGCCATGTTTTTCGCTGAATCAAAATTATTTGAAGGAATGTAGTAGAGGGTCACCTAAGGAACACTAGTCTTGTGTAAAATTGTTTTGAAAAAGGACAGGAACAACAAAGGGAAGAAATTTAACCAAAAAGAAAGAAAGTCTTACAAGGTACAGACATGTCAAAATACACTTAAAAATTCGAGGTACCATCCATGTTGTACCACAGAAAAGTGGTCTCGGTTTTTCCCTACGACTAATAATAAAAAAGTTACTAAATAAGCTGTTTATAGTAACATAAAAGGGAAGTAATTAAAAAAAAAATGTAAGTGAACAAAAGAAGGATCTGCCAAAAAAACAAAACAAAGATCACTGCAGTGCAACGCAAATGCAGAGCAATATACACACAAAACAAAGTCATATGACTTTTGACCTCTACCTTGACCTTAAAGTGAGCCATTCGAAACATGCGCTCTGCACGTCGTTTTGATGAGGTGAACATTTGTGTCAGGTTTCTTTGAAATCCTTCAAGGTGTTCAAGAGTTACAGAGCGGAAGGGAAATTGCTAACCAACAGACAGATGGACACCGAGGCGATAAATTAATACGTCTCTTCGGGCGTTTAAAAAGGAATCGAGATCTTATGGTGATACAAGTTGTGTGCAAGTTTGGTTAAAATCAAACCATAAATGAAGCTGCTATTGTGCAGACAAGGTCAAAATAGCTAATTCTGGCCTTATCAGGGGCCATAACTCTGGAACCCATATAGAATCTGGCCAGTTCAAGATAGGAACCAAGCTTTTGTGGTGATACAAGTTGTGTGCAAGTTTTAGTTAAAATCAAATCATAAATAAAGCCGCTATTGTGCAGACAAGGTCAAAATAGCTAATTTTGGCACTTTCAGGGGCCATGACTCTGGAACCTATTATGGGATCTGGCCAGTTCAAGAAAGGAACCAAGATCTTACGGTGATACAAGTTGTATGCAAATTTGGTGAAAATCAAATCATAAATGAAGCTGTTATTGTGCAGACAAGGTCAAAATAGCTAATTCTGATACTTTCGGGGCCATAACTCTGGAACCTATGACGGAATCTGGCAAATTCAAGAAAGGAACCAAGTTCTTATGGTGATTCAAGTTGTATGCAAGTTTGGTAAAAAAATTTAGTCATAAATAAAGCTGCTATTGTGCATAAAAGGTAAAATTAGCTAATTTTGGCCCTTTCAGGGACCATAACTCTAGAACCCATCATGGGATCTAGCCAGTTCAAGAAAGGAGCTAAGATCTTATGGTGATACAAGTTGTGTGCAAGTTTGGTTAAAATAAAATCATAAATGAAACCACTATTGTGCAAACAAGAAATTGTTGATGCACGCTCAATAGCAAATACTGGCCCTTTAAGGGGCAATAACTCTAGAACCCATGTGGGATCTTGCCAGTTTTCGAAAGGAACCGAGATATCATACCAAAACAAGTTTGATCAAAATTGCTTGCAAAATGTGGTCTCTATCGTGTTCACAAGAAATTGTGGACGAACGACGGACGGACGAAGAGCGATCACAAAAGCTCACCCTGTCACTACGTGACAGGTGAGCTAAAACAAATAGTACATCTGTGGGATATATTGGAAAATTATTTACATTATATGAGTTTGAATAATACGTAACGAAGAAAAAGTATAATAATGATTAATATTTTTGCGACCTGTATGTTAATAAATAGAATGTAAAAAGATGTGCAAAGAGTTTATAATTTGGGCTAGTAACCAGTTCTAATTTGTGTAATAGAAATATCGGTCCCTATGCTCCATTTTTCCAAGTTTGAAGCAAATTTCCAAATTCAAAGCGGAAAAAAATCTCAACCGAAAATCAATTTTTGATTATCTCCTGTTGCTAACGAAATTACACTTCGGCAAAAATTAAATACATGATTCTACCAGAAATTGTATATTTTGTAAGTAAAAACCTCTTAAAACACATGAATAAATTAACATAATTTATTCATATATAATATTGAATAAGGTACAAAAAATGCGTTGACAGATAGGGTCTACACCATTAAAATCAAATGCCACATATTTTTGCGGCCCATGTTTTTCACCCGAACAACACAGATACACTTTTAATAAATTGCAGCTGTTATTGTGGTGAAACCTTATTGAGCGCAACATGACAAATAAGGAGTACTGCAGGCGTTTTTATTGCCTGTTAATTATTTATCCCTTATTATCAGTTATTATGCAGATTAGTTACGCTTGCTATTTTTAGCAAGGTAATGTACCTTGTGCAAAAGGGTAAAGTGACCGGATAATGACATGGAAACGGTAATAAACCTACACTATATTGTAGTTTATTTTGTGTTATAAAAAGTTGCATTACTTCATGTTGTTGTTTTTTTTAACCCTTTATATACGTTTTTGCATAAATGTTTTTAGACGTGCTTCACAATTTACTTTACATTTTATATGTTTATACATGTTTACATAATTGATTTTTAGAGATGCTTTACGGTTTACGTTTTCAGGGCGCTTGTTTTCGGCGACATGTGGCCAATTTGTGTCGGTTCGCCGTAAAATCTAACTCATTCACTCACTGTCTTTTTTAAGTGAGACACAAATACCATAACATCATGATAACGTTAGTGCCGAATAGTTTAAATTCGTGCATTTTTATCTTGTATTTTTCTCTCTTTTTTGTGAATATTATTGAGATTCAGAGTTCAACTCTTTTTTTTCTAAGAAATACCTATACAGCATAAGTGTTTGTAATATCACCCGCATCATTCCGAAAACTGACCGATTTCATTGCTTTCTCGCACTTCATGCTGGGCGCAATGGTCATAAAATTTCCATGTTATTGCAGGAAGCAGATAACCGATAAAAGTTGCACGGAGAACCAAGTCGGCCCTTTAAAATATTCCACGATAAAGCTTATGATACATTATATGTAATACAAGAGGAAAATAAAGCAATGTGCCGAACAGTGGCCCAAAAATATAGACCGAAAAGTCAAGAAGTGACTGGCGTATATACAAAAAAGTTAAGTGGCGATTTCCGACAGAACGTCGTGTTTATATTTTGGATTTTTTTATGTGATATGAAAAAGTCCAATACATGTATAAGAACGCTCTTTGTTTAGAACAACCCACATGAAGATGGTCTTGAGGAGAGTTCGGCTCTTCAGTTGTTGGACCCAACTCCGAAAATAAAAGAAAAGTGTATACAAGTAGTCCAACGCTATAAATAAAACAGAAGTGTCTAAAGATGTACATACAATTCTATACTAGTACAGCCAATGCTGTGGCAACGTTAAATGTCGCAACGCCGCTAAATGTCGCAACCACCGTTAAATGTCGCAAGGTTGACGTTAAATGTCGCAACAACCGCTAAATGTCGCAAATTCGTGTGCCGCTAAATGTCGCACCTTTAACGTTAAATGTCGCAAAAATTTGCCCACCGTGTGGCAACGTTAAATGTCGCAACGCCGCTAAATGTCGCAACCACCGTTAAATGTCGCAAGGTTGACGTTAAATGTCGCAACCACCGCTAAATGTCGCAAAATTGTCTGCCGCTAAATGTCGCACCATTAACGTTAAATGTCGCAAAAATTTGCCCACCGTTATATGTCGCAACACCAACGCTAAATGTCGCACTCTAAATGTCGCACTTCCTATTTGACCCTATGACTATTAATTCCATGTGTATTTTTATTTTTTTTGAGGGAAAAAATGACAGGTTTATGTAATACAAATAGTTATATTAATGATAAGTGCTGTTACGTATAGCAACGAGAGGGCCTTGTTGACCCTAGACCGCTCACCTGAGTTCCACACCTTGCTTGAACAGTCACGCAAGAAAAATATTTGTGAAATTATTTTGTAATAGGGCCAGTGTTTTAGGACAAAAATGGTCTGAGGTTTCTTCTAACTAAATACGATTTGGTAATGGTGTTGTATGTTTGTGGGGGTTGGGTATGGGTGGAGAACGAGGTGAATAACGACACAGAAATCTAAGACACAAACACACAGCACCAAGACAATTAACAGAAAATATAACTATTTACACTTGCGAAAGAGTGGGGCGGGGGAGGGTATGTGTGGGTAGGCGGAAAAGGAGGATAATGAGGACAGGGGGAATGAGACTAAACCAAACAATTTTAAGAGACTAAAAGTAAAATAATATCAAAATTCCCGCTTTACCTGAAAGAATGTACAGAGGGCCACATAGGATCTTTCTCCGCCATTGAAGCCAGATAGTCGCCTTATGACTTTAAATGTTAATCTCCCAACAAAGAAATGAACCCATGGCTGATTAATAGAAAATCTTCGTTTTCTACAGCTGGTACAAAACACATTTACACTGTTTAGGTTAACTGGGTACGGGTATATAATAAGTGACACGGACAGGTTTAAGTCTTATTAAGATTGGTATGGTTCGCATGTGTAACAAAATTAATTGCGATTGAATGTGTTTTAACATATCGGGGTTCGATCCTTTGGTGGCAAGACATTTTAATGTCGTATATATCTTAAATTTTTCCATTACAAAACTATATTTTGTAGCAGCTTTTACTGAAATGAAACAGATTGGGCTGGGCTGGGCTGGTTTAGCCTAAATATTTGATAGAAGCTATTCGCTTTCTATACGCCCGAGGGGACTTATGTTGTTATGACCCCGATGTACGTCTGTCTTTCCGTCCGTCGCAAGCAATTTCGTGTCCGCTCTTTATCTCTTGAATCCCTTGAAGGATTTCAATGAAACTTGACATAAATGTTCACCGCACCGAGACGACGCGCAGAACGCATGTGTTTAGTTTAAACATATTTATTCCCAAGAGTATATTACAGAATTGTACAATTACAACAACAATTAAACATTATATAAGGACAGGATAAGAATGAAAGACAATGTCTTATAGAATTCTTCATTCGCATGTGTTTGGACGACTTGCTTAAAGGCCAAGTTCACAGTTAGGGGTTTAAGATCATATGATCGTTTGTCTTGTATCCGCACTGTAACTCTGAACTGCTCGAAATGTTTTTAGAAACTTGGTACAAATGTTCAGTATATCAAGAATACGTGTAGAGCGCCTGTTTAGGATGGCTCGCTTCAAGGTTAATGTCATACTTAGGAGTCAAAAGTCATGCCTTCGTGCGTATATCGTTCCGCATTGCGGTGCTCTTGTTACATTTGGTATCGTGAAGGTAAGTTGTTGGCAACTATCTAAAACAAATGTTATATTTAAGTAAAGTAGTAAAGTATGGTGGTATGTATAGGACGCACACTCATGTTGTTTATTCACGTATGACCAGCAATCGAAATAAGATAACGTGCGGTCGAGATAAGAAGTCGTGAACTCGAGATAAAAAGTCGTGCTATCGAAAATAGTCGCGTGCAAGCAAGACTCGATGTCGTGAACTCGTGATGTCATGCTTTCAAAACAAAATGTCGCGTGTTCGAAATAAAACATCGTGTGCTCGAGATAAGTTACAGAGCGCCAGAGATAATATGTAATACTATGGAGGTAAGATGTCGTGTGCTCTAGGAAATATGTCAAGCGCTCATGATAGTTTTTTTTGAACACGTGAGTTATGATGGCACGTCAATGTATCCCGTGTACTCAATATCTTATCTCGAGCGCATGACATTTATGTCGAGCACGCGAGATAATTCAATCTAAAACAAAAAAAGTATGTGTCCTAAACATACCGCCATATAGAAGGACATGTAACTGATTTTTGTCTTGTAGAATTGTTCAGGACCAAAGGTTATCTACATGTGAAATTAAAAACTTAAGAATTAAACTAAATATTGTTAAAAGTCGTATTTGTTGATTTTAGCAATACTTCAGATTTTAATGAAATTTAATTGAACACATGATTCGCTACGCCAGGCAACCGTGACCATTTTTTTTGAAAGGCTACCTTAACTTTTAAGTTTACATTAAAGTATATTTCATTATTCTTGCGTTTTACATTAATGACTACAGACAATTGCTCAAAGAAATGGCTTTCCTAACATAAATGGTCAAGGTTGTTGATTCCAAGGACTAGAAGGGCAACAAATATAAGTTTCTTGATGATTAAATTACGTCATAATTTTAGGCCTTTATATTAATCTTTAAACGGGCAGGTTGGCAGGTATATCTATAGGAACAGTACATACAATACGCTTTGATCAAAACGCACGACACGCGACATGGCCACACACGGTATTTCCACACAACACGCGACATAACTTCCGTGTCGTAATGTAACTTGAGAGTCGTGTTGCATAGTTTAGCGTCGTGTTGTGTGTCGACCGTCTACTCTCCTAGGTCGACGCACGAAATGCGATATGACGCACGGCAATAAGAAACAAAGCACCCCGTGACAAGCGCACCAGATCTGTTTTAGTCACAGTATTTTCGTGTCGCGTAGTTGAACATCCTGTTGTGTAACAGACCCGGATCGATCCCTCCACCCCCACCCCACCCTTGTTGGCTTAGTAGGACTTACATACTCATCAAAGTTGCTACCAATTAATTTGGAAATAATATTTTCTCAAAATTAACACCCAAAACGCCCCAGAGGCGACCATTTTATATCTATATTTCAATATTCTCCAGGGGGAAGAACCCATGACCCCTTAAAATAAGGGGAGTACCTCTCCAGTACCTTGAGATTAAGACAAAAAATGCACCAGAGGCAACCATTTTATACCTGTTTTTCAAGCTTTCCCGGGGAGAGCCCCTGAGCCCTCGAAAATGACAGGGGTAACCCCTCCCATACACCGAAATTTAGAACCAAAAATGCAATAAAAGTCCAGCATTCCATACCTGTATTTCAAAATTGTCAAGGGAAAGCCCCCTAACCACCTAAATTAAGGGGAGTGTCCCTCTAGTACGTACCTAAAAATTAGACAAAATATGCATCACAGGCCAACATTTCATACCTGTACATAAAAAATCTTTCCCACAAATACGGATAGAGGCACCCCGTACCTACCGCACGTCGCCGTTGACGCTTTTGTTTTAAACTGGTGCTCCCCCCCCCCCTACACAACCCATCCCCCCCCCCCCCCCACCCCCTCCATCAACAATTTCTGGCTCCCGACCTGTTGTGTAACGAAATAAAGGTCGACTCAAGACATGCGATATAACGCGCGACAACACGAAGCGCGAGCTTAATGTCTCATGAGTTAAACAGGACTCCATAGAATTACATAGTTCAGACCTAAAATAAATTTAGTACTGTGGCGAGTACCACGTTATTGCTCAAACCTTTAGATATAAAATGTATAACGTATGTATGTTGCTGGACCACTGAAAAGCAAACTTGCAGATTAGAGTGGAAGGTCATTTCAGCCCTTCCCAAATGAACACATTGCATACTCATGCATGCAAGCATGCATTACCCAATCTTATCTCTAAGTTGTAAAGAATGTTTAACTTACCTTATTTTGCTGTGCGACATTTAGCGTTGCTGTTGCGACAGATAACGGTGGGCAAATTTTTGCGACATTTAACGTTAAAGATGCGACATTTAGCGGCAGACGATTTTGCGACATTTAGCGGTGGTTGCGACATTAAACGTCAACCTTGCGACATTTAACGGTGGTTGCGACATTTAGCGGCGTTGCGACATTTAACGTTGCCACACACCGTTATATGACGCAACACCAACGCTAAATGTCGCACAGCAAAATAAGGTAAGTTAAACAGTCTTTACAACTTAAAGATAAGACTGTGTAATGCATGCTTGATTTGGGAAGTGCTGAATTGGCCTTTCACTCTAATGTGCACGTTTGCTTTTCAGTGATTCCGCAATTGTTGATGGAAGATTGGAGTATGGGGACGGGGGGGGGGAGGGTTAGGGGCAGCAGTTTAAAACTAAAGCGTCACCGGCGACGTGCAGTAGGTACGGGGTTCCTCTGTCCGTATTTGTGGGAAAGTTTTTTATATACAGGTATGAAATTTTGGCCTGTGGTGCATTTTTGTCTATTTTTTAGGTACGTACTAGTGGGGGGCACTCCCCTTATTTTAGGTGGTTAGGGTCTTTTCCCATTGACAATTTTGAAATACAATTATGGAATGCTGGACTTTTTGCATTTTGTGTTCAAAATTTCGGTGTATGGGAGGGGTTATCCCTGTCTTTTTCGAGGGCTCAGGGTCTCTCCCCGGGAAAGTTTGAAAAACAGGTATAAAATGGTTGCCTCTGGTGCATTTTTTTCTTCATTTTAAGGTGCTGGAGGGGTACCACACCCTCCCCCCCCCCCCCGCTCCATTTTAAGGGGTCAAGGGCTCTTCCCCCTGGGGAATTTTGAAATATAAGTATAAAATGTTCGCCTCTGGGGCGTTTTGGGTCAACATTTTGAGAAAATATTATTTCCAAAATAGTTGGGTGCAACTTTGATGAGTATAAGTCACTAGTGGTGGGGGAATCGGCTCGGGCAACAGTCCAGGCCTGTTACACAGCAGGATGCTCAACTAAGCGACACGAAGATTGTGTTTTGTACCAGCTGTAGAAAACGAAGATTTTCTACTAATCAGCCATGGGTTTTATTTCTTTGTTTGGAGGTTTACATTTTAAGTCATAAGGTCACTATCTAGCTTCAATGGCGGAGAAAGATCCTGTGTGGCCCTCTATACATTCTTTCAGGTAAAGCGAGAATTTTGAAAATATTTTCTATTAATTGTCTTGGTGCTGTGTGTTTGTGTCTTAGATTTCTATGTCGTTATTCACCCTGTTCCCCACCCATACCTCCCCCACCCCCACAAACATACAACACCATTACCAAATCGTATTTAGTTAGAAGAAACCTTTGAATATTTCTGTCCTAAAGCACTGGCTCTATTACAAAATAATTTTTACAAATATTTTTCTAAGATAATTATTTGTATTACATAAACCTGTTAATTTCTCTTCCCTCAAAAAAGTAAATATACACCAGGAATTGATAGTCATAGTGTCAAAAAGGAAGTGTGACATTTAGCGTATGTCTTGCGACATATAACGGTGGGCAAACTTTTGCGATATTTAACGTTTAAGGTGCGATATTTAGCGGCACACGTCTTTGCGACATTTAGCGGTGGTTGCGACATTTAACGTCAACCTTGCGACATTTAACGGTGGTTGCGACATTTAGCGCCGTTGCGACACTTAACATTGCCACAAGGTAAATCCAATATTTGTCATCAATTTATAATAGTATTGATATCCTCCATACGTGTACATATTAGCTAATGTTAACAGCTAACTCGCCACTTCCGTACTAGCAATGTTTTCGCTGTAATACTTTGTAAAGTTACCAAAATTAAAAAGGAAAGTAAGTAAAATAAACCTGTCAAAAACACAGTTTAAAAAGATTTGGTCAATAAAAGAAATGTCCTTATTCTATATGTATAATAATAATTGTCGTGTTTTCGAGTTTTCGTGTCGGCGGGGCAAAATTACGAAAAGTCTACAATTTAAATAATTGTCGTGTTGGCGGGGCGAAAACACGACAACACGGAAACTCGACAAATACCTAATTTGTCGAGTTTTTGTGTTTTAGTTAAGTCTGTGGGCGAAAACACTACAACACGACAAAATCAAGGGCGCCAATACGACATATTCATACCCGCCAACACCAAAACTTGACAAATTAATATATTATGTCAGTGCCCTGTATAACCTAAGTCGAGTTTTCAGGTAAAAATTAACAGGATAACACGAAATTTTTTTCGAATACCTTATTTTTCGAGTGTTCGTGTTTTTTTTTTCCTGCGGAGCAAAAACACGAAAACGCGACAGCAGATAAAAAATGGCACCAATACGACATATTCCTATCAGCCATCACGAAAACTCGACAAATAAATATGTCTCGTCAGCGCCCTGTAAACGTCGGGTTTTCGTGTAATCTTTGTCTTGTTTTAGTGATGTCCTGTTCGTGTTGTCCTGTTTTCGCCCCGACAACAAGAAAACACGAAGCCACCATAGATTTCTTGTGATTTCAACGTTGCTGTTCAACTGTAAGATATTTTAACTTCAGCAAGTAAATAACCTACATACATGTAGAGCAAAATCAATCTTGGGTTATTCTGCAATAAACCACTCGCGCGCAATGACGCAATGACGTCATCCGATCCAGGTGCGTAGCACGGTCGCAAAAAGTAGTAACCATTTTTTTCTAACACTGTTGATACTAGTATGTCCTGTTAGAATCGAAACAAGAGGGTCATGATGACCCTGGATCGCTCACCCGAGTAATATAAGCTACATGTTTCAAATGTCAATCTGATGATTTTTAGAAGTTTTTTTTGGAAGATTTTCCGATGTACATTCATGTAACCCCTGTGGCGGGGCCAATTTTACCCCGGGGGTCATGATTTGAACAATTTCAGTTTGTAGAAGTCTACTAAGCAATGTTACATATCATATATCTAAGATCTGGGCCTTCTGGTTTTTTAAGCAAATTTATGAAGGTTCTCTATGTACAATCAAGTAACCCCTGGGGCTGGGTCAATTTGACCCTGGTGGTCAAGATTTGAACAAATGTTGTAGAGGTCCACTAGGCAATGCTACATGTCGAATATCTAAGCTCTAGGCCTTCTGGTTTATTTTTAGAAAATTTTGAAGATTTTTCTATGTACAATCAAGTAACGCCATGGGGCGGGGTCAATTTGACTCCGGGGGTCATAATTTGAACAAATTTTATAGAAGTGTACTAGGCAATGCTACATGTCAAATATCTAAGATCTAGGCCTTCTGGTTTATTTTTAGAATTTTTTTTGAAGATTTTCCTATGTAAAATCAAGTGAGCCCTAGGGCGAGGTCAATTTTGGCCCAGGGTGTCATGATTTGAACAAATTTTGTAGAGGTCCACTAGGCAATGCTACATGTGAAATATCTAAGCTCTACGCCTTCTGGTTTATTTTTAGAAATTTTTTGAAGATTTTTCTATGAACAATCAAGTAACCCCATGGGGCGGGGTCAATTTTACCCCGGGGATCATGATTTGAACAAATTTTGTAGAAGTGTACTAGGCAATGCTACATGTCAAATATCTAAGATCTAGGCCTTCTGGTTTATTTTTTTTTTAAGATTTTCCTATGTAAAATCAAGTGACCCCTGGGGCGGGGTCAATTTTGACCCTGGGGACATGATTTGAATAAATTTTGTAGCGGTCCACTAGGCAATGCTACATATGAAATATCTAAGCTCTAGGCCTTCTGGTTTATTTTTAGAATTGTTTTGAAGATTTTCCTATGTAAAATAAAGTGACCCCTGGGGCGGGGTCAATTTTGATCCCGGGGTCATGATTTGAATAATTTTAGTAGAGGTCCACTAGGCAATGCTACATGTCAAATATCTAAGCTCTAGGGCTTCTGGTTTTTGAGAAGAAGATTTTTGAAGATTTTCCTATGTAAAATCAAGTGACCCCTGGGGCGGGGTCAATTTTGACCCTGGGGCCATGATTTGGATAAATTTGGTAGAGGTCTACTAGGCAATGCTTCACACCAAATATCTAAGATCTAGGCCTTCTGGTTTATTTTTAATTTTTTTAAAGATTTTCCTATGTAAAATCAAGTGACCCCTGGGGCGGGGTCAATTTTGATCCGGGGGACATGATTTGAATAGATTTTGTAGCGGTCCACTAGGCAATGCTACGAGTGGAATATGTAAGCTCTAGGCCTTCTGGTTTAGTTTTAGAATTTTTATTGAAGATTTTCTTATGTAAAATCAAGTGACCCCTGGCGCGAGGTCAACTTTGACCCTGGGGGTCATGATTTGAACAAATTTTGTAGAGGTCCACTAGGCAATGCTACATGTGAAATATCTAAGCTCTAGGCCTTCTGGCTTATTTTAGATTTTTTTTTGAAGATTTTCCTATGTAAAATAAAGTGACCCCTGGGGCGGGGTCAATTTTGATCCCGGGGTCATGATTTGAATAATTTTAGTGGAGGTCCACTAAGCAATGCAACATGTCAATCATCTAAGCTCCAGGGCTTCTGGTTTTTGAGAAGAAGATTTTTGAAGATTTTCCTATGTAAAATCAAGTGACCCCTGGGGCGGGG
Organism: Mercenaria mercenaria; assembly: GCF_021730395.1. Lineage (NCBI taxonomy): Eukaryota > Metazoa > Mollusca > Bivalvia > Venerida > Veneridae > Mercenaria > Mercenaria mercenaria. The sequence continues at coordinate 25,335,738 of NC_069366.1, read as the reverse complement.
TCAATTTTGACCCTAGGGCCATGATTTGGACAAATTTGGTAGAGGTCTACTAGGCAATGCTTCACACCAAATATCTAAGCTCTAGGGCTTCTGGTTTTTGAGAAGAAGATTTTTAAAGTTTTTCCTTTCGGTTGCCATGGCAACCAGAGTTCTGCATGGACAATTTTGAAAGGGGGCTACCCAAGGATCATTCCTGTGAAGTTTGGTGTAATTCTGCCCAGTGGTTTTCAAGAAGAAGATTTTTTTACAAACTGTTGATGGACGACGGACATCAAGCGGTCACAATAGCTCACCTTGTCACTTCGTGACAGGTGAGCTTATAATAAGTTCTTAAGTGTGATTTATCGTAGAATAACCCGAGATTTTCTTTCTTATACGAAACAATATATCACTCACGCCTATGGCCTTCGTGATAAATTCTTACACATAAGACCTCAAAACTCGGATTATTCTACGATAAACCACGTTTGGGAACACTTTAATTTTTTAAGAAATTTACCCTGTAAGTACTTCTTTCTGCTATCCATAGACTTTTTTTCAATAAAAAAAATAGTTCTACGGAAATGAAATAAGATTTTTCTGCAGATAATAAATAAGGACTCGAACTATCATGTTGCTTTTGTGTTTCCTACGTCCCAACTTCGGGTTAACTTTAGGTGACTGGAACTGTTATTGACATTTTCATACAACCTACAGTAACGAAACATGAAATTGTACACGGATGTGTTGATTAACATTGCATAACCGAACAATCACATAATAATTGTACATCTCCATGTTCGTTTTGATATTACCAGAACGTTATTTACTTATAAGAGATACATTCTTTCTGAATTTGTTATCATTTTCAAGCACGATATCATTGAAGTCTTCAAACAAATAATCTCAAGTATTTAAATGTTTGTTAATGTACATTCAACGTCCAATGATATCCTTTTTCTTCATACAAAATTATGCCCTTGCAGCTTCAGTGATGTACAACTATTAGTAAGAAACAGAATAATTCCCATAAAATGATCTTAAGAACGAAACGTACAAATGTAAAAGCGGGAGGGTGGGTTTGACAGATGTATTTACTTCGTAATTACTTATTTAAAGAAAATGAGTGAAATAAATCGCAATGTATCCGTGCTTACCACTAAGGATATATATTATCGTTATTTACAATTCATGGAACTCCGGATCACTCATAAATCGATTAGAATACATATAGATGTGTCTTGCTTCTAAAATGTTTTGGTACTTGATGGAGTGCGACATTACAAGAATACTTGTCTAGGGATATAATTAAAAGCATTGTAACTTGCTTCGCTACGTTTAACTTTGGAAATCCGGAAGTGTGTTATAATTATCTGGTCATTTTTCACTTGTAAGAATATATTTTAACCATCATATAATGTAATGCATCTTTTACAAAGAAGACAGAAGCTTGTGATTACGTTTCGTATCAGTGATGAATAACTATTTTATGTATTTAATTCACATGTAATTCCTTTAGTATTATTTATTAACATTCATTAACACCATAACTGTAATTCTGAGTATTATGTTTTTCCGGTTTAGTTAGCATTCCGGGTCATTGAATCAAGGATATACCCTATTATCGGACACTTGAGTAAAGGTTACTTGGAGTACTACAGTTTGCTTCACTTAACCGTCTCTTCAACTACGAAACTGGTAATCATATCACTGGTTGTACGTGAAGATGGTAATATCTTGCTCACGCAACAACCAGGCAGAGCCTCGTTTTCGACCACACAGTTGCCCTTGAGGCCGAATATTTCCACCTCTACAAAGAAGAAAGATTCGTCTAATATTCAAGATTGGATTTGATATGAATCTTTGTCAGTCAAGTTTTAAGTTAGTGTTTATGTATTTCCAACAATTCGTAATCCTTACCTTCAGCACAGACCATTGTTTCTTCTACCATTTTTGAAGAAGCTGTTTTCATCATCTCGTTCATTGTTTACAGTTACTGACAAGTAACGACTGCAAAATACTCTGCACCATATCTTCCACACCTCTATTGCCGTCTCAAAAGAGGTTGTGTTCTGAACAACTGCCCACATCCTCATCACTATTTCCCGCAAAGACTTATCTTTCACACGTTCCTTTACATTTTGTTTTGCGCACAGCAAACGTGTATAACGGTGAAGTTGACTTCCTTCTTCTTAGTTAATACTTGATGACACTTTATCAAGTACTCCTTAATTGTTATACTGTTAAAGGCTAATAAGGTACTATGAATAAGTGCCCAGGAAAAGTCAACTTCTATTCTGACTGGCCTTGCAGATTGATCAAAATGGCTTTGGAACGTTAATAAGGGCCGTACAACATAGTAGGTTCCATGGTGGTCCGATATAAATTCTAAGACTGGTACTGTCACAGCATCAGTTTCCTTCACTACAAGAGCATAATAAAGAATTCGCTTTTCGTGTATTTTTCGAACGATGGATCCCGTTGCGTCCAAGTAGAAGACACCTTTACCGTTTTTAATGCATTCTTTTGCAGCCTCTGTCGAGTGGTGAGTGTACATTATCACCATGAGCGGATCGTAAATTATTTACTGGATATATCGTGGAGGTTTATTTCCATTCCAGTGAGGCAGCACTATAAAGTTGGGCATCGTGCTCACTGCTACAAGTAGACACTGTCGTTTATATGACTGAAAAATTGTTGAAAAAGACGTTAAACCCGAACACACACACTCCTCTTTAAAGATATCTTTGCACAATACAAGTTCTGTAAAAGGATCACTGTGCAACACATCGTGTACATTCCATTCAGACTTTACTTTCCTCAACACTTCTTCCGACTGGCACTTGGTATGATTTCCGGCGGCAACTTCCTTTTAGACATTTTGCCAAATTCAGTGTAGTACACGGTTGAGGCTGTTTCTTCAGCTAATTTCCTCTGGGTTTTAAGTCTCTCTGTACCGGCAAGGCGTCTTTTGCATACATCACCAGGGCGGTGTTTCCTGACTTCAGTAAGTGTTTTGACATTAATTGTGATGCTGTCTTTGTGCTTTGGTTTGTCCACTATTCGAAATGCAAATGCACCGAAGCCTGCATGTTTGCATTCAGCTTTAGCAAATAAATAAGATCCACCAAATCTTGCACTTACATTTATCTTATGGTAACAGAATTTTAGAACGCAACTTTTACTGTACTCACTGAATTTGGAAGCAAACAGATGTGTCCAACCTTTAGCTAACTTTATTCTACCATGTTTTGGCTTTATTGATTTCCATTCACTCTTTGTTAACAATAAGTTGAATTCATTTTTATATGGGACTTCATTAGGTTCAGAATTATAATCAGTATCGCTGTCTTCGTTTGACCATTTTTCTTCATCAGTATCGACTTGTGAAGCTTTATCTATATATGATTCATTGTCTAAGTCACTCATTTCATCCGGACTGCTTTGACCTGTTCTGAAATACTCTTGTTTTATTTCTGTTTCCTCATCTTCATGTAGCTGTTCAATGTCTTCCTCTTCATACTTGTCATTTACAATGTCATCATTTATAATCGGTTTAGATTCACTTTCATCTTCTCTGTGTCTTTCATGTCTGTTTTGTCCTTCCTGAAACTTTACATTTTCAAATTCTTCATTCATTTCCAAGTCACTGTATGTGCATTTGTCATTTTCTAAGTCTTCATCTGTAATAGGTTCCGAATCACTTTCATCTTCTATGTGTCTTCCATGTTTTCTTCTTCCTTTTTCATACTGTTTATTTTCAAGCCCTTCACTTATTTCTATTTCACTCTCTGTGCAATTGTCCGTTTCTACGCCTTCATCTGTAATAGGTTCCAATTCACTTTCATCTTCTTTGTGTATTCCATGCTTTTTTCTGCCGTTTTCATACATTTTATTTTCGACTTCTTCATTAATGTCCATTTCACTGTCTGTGCTATTGCCTTTTTCTACGTCTTCATCTGTGGTATGTTCCAATTCACAATAATCATTTTTGTGTCTTCCATGTCTTTTGAAACCTTCTTCATACTTTTTTACTTTCAAATTGTTCATTCATTTCAGTGCCCACTGTCTTTGTATTTGATATTCGTTATGTCCTCATCTGTGCTAGGTTCCGACTTACATTCATTTTCTCCGTTTCTTTCACGTCCGTTTCTTCCTTCTTTATGTTTTTCTTTCTCATTTTTTTTGGTTCATTTTGCTGTCACTGGCTGTGTCTGTGCATTTGTCATTTTCTTTTTCTTCATCTAAATCGGTTTCCAATTCGTATTCATCTTCTCTGTTATTGTCATGTCTTTGGTTTCCTTTTTCACACTTTTCATATTCTTTATTCTTTTCCATATCACTGTCGGAGGACTTATCATGTTCTTTTTCTTGATCTGAATTTGATTCCGTTTCATACATTTCTGTGTCTATATGTTTACTTTCAGTACCATTTTCATACTTTTCATTTTCAATGTCTTGATTTATTTCTCTCTCACTGTCTGTGCAGCTGTTTATCTCATTTTTTTCTTCTGTACAGTCTTCTACTTCAGTCTCTTCTTCAGACTGTTCATCGGTGCATTTTTCCTTTTCACAGTTCTGATCCACATTTTGTTCAAAGCCGATGTCGTGGTGTTGATCCTCAATCAAGTTACTTTCCTGTTCACTTCTGATGTCTTCTTCATTTTTTTACTTCTGTTTCTTCGTCTTCGGCGTTGTCAGTTTTATTATCAAAGTTTTCAATTTTACTCTTGTATTGTAACTGATATGTCATTTTATTTCCATCATCTACTTTAATTTCATTATCACTGCCGTTTCTATATTGATCTGCATCTTTCAGTTCTTCTTTAGGGTTAATATTGTCTTCCTTTTCATCCATTTCAGTGTCAACGGGAATATTCTTTTTAATCTTCTCTTTTTGTTTCACGTCAGATAAGAAAGTTCTATTTTCATCTCGAAGCCTTTTTGGCCTTATTTTATTCTTTCTTCTTGTCAAATATTGTTTTGCAATCAGTTCATCCCCTAATTGCTGTAGCTTCTCGGCCAAAAACAATCTTCTTTTGTTGCCTTTTCTCTCTGCAGTAGCTTGATCTTTTTTCTTGCGTGGCATTTTCCTGAAAAGTAAAAGTAGCGTTGATATTTTAATGATGCAAGAAGTAGCCACTGAGCTGAAACAAATTTCATTTAAATTTTGTTTTATTTGAAATGCCCAATTATTTCCACCATAAGAAAGACCATTTTCTGCATCAAGTTTTAAGGCGTTATACATTCGTTTCAACAAGCAGTCATTACTTAAAGAGAGTACTTCCAACCAATATTTTATCATAATTAATTTTCGTTGTATTCGCATGGGATGTCTCCCCGTTTCACAATAAAGTCCATCAAGTTTTGTTGTCTTTTTTACGCATTAGATTTTTCTAAGAAATTTACAATGTATCATTTCTATATTTTTCCCTTCATGATAACCAAAAATTTCAGCACCGTAGTTTAAAACTGAACCAATAATGCTATCAAAATGTTTAAATTTGTCAGTTATAGATAATTCTAACTGGTTGAATACGGTAAATAAATTGTGTAATGAAAACAGGGAATGTTGAGCTAATTTCTTTTGTGTTCGGTACCACTGACCATTTTTGAACAAATTTATTCCAAGATATTTAAATATTTTCACATTTTCCAACGCTATATCATTATATATAAAATTGTGTTCAGTGTGTCGGCCTTTTTCAAAAATCATATTTTTTGTTTTATTGGTATTTACTTTAAGTCTCCATCTTTGGCAAAATGCGTGTAAATCATTTAACGTAGACTGAAGTGCTGTAGGCGTATGCGCAAATAAAACTGCGTCCTCAGCGGATAGCAAAATAAATATTTTGACATCATCAATTGTAAAAAGACCGTCTATATTGGAATTTATGTTTTGTAATATGTCATTTACAAAGAATAGAAATAGTAAAGTGGAGCTGGGGTTGCCTTGTTTTGCCCCAATATTTCAATCAAAGAACGGCGAAATTGTGTTGTTATATCTTACAGCTGCTTTAACTGATGTATACATGCTTTGTAGCGGTATTATAAATTTTGAGCTAACGTTTTCTGTAAACAACTTTTGAAAAATAAAAGATCGATTTAGTTTGTCGAAACATTTCTCGAAATCCAAAAAACAGCAGTAAACCTTTTGACCCTGTGACAGTGACTTAGCGATTATTGAGTGTAGCAAAAATATGCAGTCTATCGTAGATTTTCTTTTCTGAAAGACAAACTGATTGTCATTAATTTTATTTTGTTTAACAGACCATTTGATCAAACGGTTAAGCAATATTTGGGAATAAATTTTTGCAATAACGTTTATCAGAGTCATTCCTCTATAGTTCTTAGAATCTTCAACGTTCCCTCCTTTAAAAATTGGGACAATAATGCCTTCTCCCCATATCTTTGGATATTCCCTCTTTTCAAAAATTCTATTTTAAATTGCCAATAAAAAGGGCGAAATAACGTCAAAAGATTGCTTATATATTTCCGCAATAAAGTGTCGATACCTGCGCGTTTATTATTGTTTTATGAGAAAACTGCATCTTTAATTTCTGCGATAGTTATAGCTCCATTTAAATCGTCATCTGTAACCAAAGGTTGATTAGTTATTTGGTCCCTGTCATTCGTTTCAGAGCTATATAAGTTTTTAAAATGGGTAAATAACTCAGAATTATTTAATTCATTAGCTTTTACGGGATTTTCAGCATATTGCTTTTTAACCTTTTTCCAAAATTTGCGTGGTTGCGATTTGCTTAATCAATGGTTGGGCAGATTGTTTACTTAAGATATTAAAGGAAATCCCCGAGTGATCAGAAAACTCGTTAGGTTGTAAACCTTTAAAATCTGAGACACAATCAAAGTCATGAATATTTAATAGCAAGTAATCAACGACACTTGACCCATTCATTGTATGGTATGTAAATTCGCCTATACCATAATCTTCATGCAATCGACCGTTACCTATGACGTAGGACGTTGATTGGCAAAGCTCAGTCAAGCGCCTCCCATTTCTATCAAGTACCCTATCGTGAGATTCTCGAGTAGGAATACATGGATGGTTTGACAACATGTCGTCTACATCAATGTACATGTCATAATCTAGGATTTCAGAAATATCAGAAGTGCGACTATTAAAATCACCTGTAACAGGCATTTACCCTGCAGTCTATACTTCTCTTGACCAGTTTCAATTGCCTAAAAAAATCAAAATCGTAGTTATCAACAAGTACAAGGTTATTTGGCGTTAAATACGTATTACATATATAAACATTTTCTTCGAATGCAAAAAGATTCTTACCAAGTTCTACCCATATAATTCCATTTTGGTTCTTTTCCACTATTTTTATATTATTTCCTAGTGTTTGCTTAAATTATACGCTTATGCCACCACTATACCTGCCTCTGCGGGCATTACATGATTTATTACCAAATAAGTGGTCACAGTAAAATCCGTCTATGTTAAGATTAACGGGTGTTTCTTTAGATATCCATGTTTCTGATAAGAAAATTACATCATATTTTTTAATTACATTAATGAAATCTGGTTCTTTCAATTTCCTACTTAAACCATGTACATTCCATGATAAAAAATTTATGTCTTTCTCACGACATCTCTAATAATATTAAATGAAAACTTTCCCATCAACAAATTTCTTGGTTAACTTATTGTCAACATACAGTTTATTTCCAACAATACGGGTACTCTTTCAAAGCCTCTCTTCCTCCTTCGCAGACTCTGTGAGTGCTCGTCTCGCGTCACGGTATTCTTGCGGCATTTGGACCCCGATGTCCATATTTGAATGTTTGAGTAACTTCTTAACATCCTCATCGTAGGATTTCCCCTCGGTCCGCCGACCGTTGAAAGTTTATGACAATCGGGCGTTTTTTTAGCACGATTACTGCTTTTATGACCCGACTTGAAACAACAATGACCGGATATTGTTTACCCCTAGGCAATATTGTAATACACAATAAAATTCAAAGGGTAATTTTAAGATATTTGTTACAGTTAAATTATTTTATGCTTAATGTGATTTTGTGCAACCTTGGGACTAAAACAAATAATAGATATCGTTATATCGCAAAGTTTGGTCATATTATGAAAAATAGGAAATGACTTTTTTTTTTGCTTCAAGATTATTAAAAAATCCCATATGAAGAAAAAAAAGATGACCGCGACCCTGACCGCCGCGGCAATAAAAAAGTCTCCAGATGGTTCGGCAAAAATAATATAGGTATCTGGAAATTAATCATCGCTTTATTTCTTAAGAATGCTTTGAAACTCAATTACTGACAGATTATATTTTACGGAAACACATGAGAATTAGTTGCTTTAAGTATTTTTTGACGATTGAACACAAAATCCTCCATAGCGTTATTTTAAACGACAGCGGATTTAGGTTTCGGCGTTTCTGAGTTCAACAATTAATTTGTTTTAATTTGTCTAATTACTATCTCAGTTTTTTGTCAATGTGAAGTTGCCTACAATTCATAGGCTTTGGGCTATAACAATTTGTACCGACAAAGTCAGGCTAGCAAACGACAATATTTTCCGTAACAGCTTCCGAGTACTTACGGATAACGGCGGAAAAAGTCGGAATTTTTTAAGAAATGTTCACTGTACACACTAAAATGCAAAAAGGACCAAACGAACCATTATTAAATTTAAAACAAATTACACTTAACGAAAATTGAATGATTTTTCTACATTTTTAGGGGTTTCGATTTTTTGCGGAAAACATTTCATTTTATCCGTTATATTAAAAATTTAAAAAATCAGGTTTTTTGTTACCCGTTTCCTACAGAGTCTATATGAACTGAGGTGGGTTTATTTAAAGTCAAAAAGGACCAACCAAATATTACAATAAGTTTTTAAAAACATATTCATGATATCCGGAATAAATTATACTTTAATTTGTGGCGTATCGAATTTTTGATTTCCAGATAGAACTTTTTCTATTTAAGTTTAAGTAATTTTCTCCTTTTTTGGTTTTATAGGCAAATTTATCGGTTTTCCGATAGATCGATGTTACTAAAAGTTGGTAATGATTCAAATACCTGGCAGCCATTACGCGACTAGACCAGATGGCTCCCACGCTGGTTCCTTTACTTTAGTTAGGCCTAATCGATTTAGCTCATTGCAGAGTTGGAGCGGTCTTCTGCGCATGCCCGGAAGTGATTACCTAATGTCGCGTACGGCAAAAATGCGCAAATTATTGCATGTTCGCATGCATTTTTTAGTGTTTAATGTGTATGATATACTGACTAGAGGTTAGGGTTAGTATCACCATGGTTACGAAATATATACATTTAAAGTACTTTTAGATAAAATTGCTTCAATCCGGCATATACCCGAGTCTGTAATTTATATTGGCGCTCCAACTCTGCATTGAGCCACAACCGTTTCTAATTCAGAATCGTACCCATACCGTACATCAGTATTCGTAAACTGTAGGTTTTGTTCGGAGAAAGGCGGAAACTTACATCGTTCTATGACATAAAAATACCTCAGATACACGTTTAAATCCGCTTATTAAGAAATCTGCCGTTTGATAATTAGAGGTTATTACACAGGGCTGGTGTGCCTTAATGCGATAATGGCGTACAAGACCGGTATTCGCCCTCGGGCTAAAGCCCTCGGGCCAATACCTCATCTAGGCGTACTAGACCGGTATTCGCCCTCGGGCTAAAGCCCTCGGGCCAATACCTCACCTAGTATGCCAATATCGCCTTAAGGCACACCAGCCCTGTTTTATAACCTTTTTCTTGCATATGTTCCTCTATACTGTTAAAGTAATAACGACATTAAACAATTTTCTGTTGCACAGCGTGTTGGAATGTTTATATAATGCGCGGGAACGTCAACGTTTTCTGATGACGCTGACGTCATTTCCTTTCAAACATTTTAGTGCCGTTGTTTCTTGTGTCAGTCTTATTCAACCACCATAGAAGAAGGAGCTAGCGAAATCATGTATTCATATCATGTTTTCTTATTAAAATTAGTGCTAATTTGTATATACTTGACATTTTGCCAGTGGAAGTATAAAATCTTCATGTTTAAAACAACCGGAAGTGTGTCTGATATGGATTTTTGGCATACCCGGAAGTGTACCTGATATCGATATCAGGCACACTAGCTCACACGAACGCGAATTTCGGCCATACGCTGCTCATATACGTTTAAATCCAATGCAAATTTGTTACTATATTTAGTAACATATGCAATAATTTGATATATCTCTACGTAACTTGCTCAAACACTGAAAGAGTTTCGTTGGCATTTGTCGAGAAGCCTTTAACCTGTACTCTTCAAATTTAGTGGGATGATTGGCTAAATAAAGTGGATAACACCTTTTGCTTTTAAGATCAATTGGTTAAAGGTAAAAGATGCGGCAGCTGAAAAGATGAAATGATTTCTTCCTATAGAAATAAAAAAAAAAGTTTCTACAATCACACTTTCAGTGAGTTTATTCCGAATGTTCTTAAGGTGAGCGACGTTGGGCCATTTGATCCTCTTGTTAAATATCTCTGCCTTAAGCTGTGGACAAATACAGAATACTGTCAAAAGTTTGGCTGAAAATATGCCCTTATTTGAAATAAAAATTGATTACGTATTTCATACCAACCTGCGTTGTATAAATGCCCGCCACACCCCACCTCGTTGTAGTTTCATTTAAGCGATGGTGACCTATCAATTTTCTGTTTGTTTTAGATTAGGAAGACATAACCAAAGGTATGTGCAGAGTTTGATTTAATTCTAATATCGGAAACTCGATAAAATAGCAGAAGTACCAACTTAAAATTGACAAAAATATGCAAAAATAGCACTTGGGTGTGCTAGACAAGTAATTCTTTCTTTACAAAATCATTTTCTTTTTGATTTCTCTGAGATATATTGTTTTCCGCTATAAAAATGCCTTTGCTGGTTATTGTACTTTAATGAAATATATTTTAGGAGTATAGCAATTTTGAAAAATGTAAAATAATGTCCTACATAGGAGATACTAAGTCCTACGTAGGAGCGTCCTGGTGCCAGTAGAGAGATTTAAATTTGTCTTACGTACGACTTATATCTCCTACGTAGGACAAAGTATCTCCTACGTAGGTCATAATATCTCCTACGTAAAGTATCGCCTACGTATACGTAGGACATATTAAGTACTACGTAGGAGTTAGTATCTCCTACGTAGGACACAGTATCTCCTACGTAGGACTTAGTATCTCCTACGCATGACATAATCTCTCCTACGTAGAATTGTATCTCCTACGTATGACATATTAAGTACTACGTAGGAGTTAGTATCTCCTACGTAGGACATAGTATCTCCTACGTAGGACTTAGTATCTCCTACGTAGGATATAGTATCTCCTACGCATGACATAATATCTCCTACGTAGAAGTGAGTATCTAGTATCTTCTACGTATGACATATTAAGTACTACGTAAGAGTTAGTATCTCCTACGTAGGACATAGTATCTCCTACGTAAGATATATTTTCTCCTTCGTAGGACTTAGTATCTCCGACGTAGGAGTTAGTATCTCCTACGTAGGACTTAGAATCTCCTACGTAGGACCTAGTATCTCCAACGTAGGAGTTAATATCTCCTACGTAGGACATAGTATCTCATACGTAGGAGTTGGTATCTCCTACGTAGGACTTATTCCCATGGCTTGAGTAATATATTTGACTAATTTAAACAGTTTTTAGAGGTTCTATAGAATATCCCGCAAAAGTGATGAGAGTTTGAGATGAAAGCTATATTCTTAAAAACCTGTATCTTGTCTGTGGCTGAAAGGTTTTCTTCAACGACGTTTACGACAAACTAAATGTGTTTGTATATCCATTCTTCAGGGGAAAAAAATCATGATTCTGTCTCCGATCTGATGCTTAATGGTTTAAAAATACAGAAATAATGAATAAATTGCCGCAGAAACGTTTCAAAACATTGTTGCTTTAAAATGACGTCAATGACGTTATGACGTTACGTGTCAGTTACCGCGCAAAATTAATAGCGTTTATTTTGAAAGTACATAATTCTGTGCATTTTCTTTATTTGAACTATTTTTAAACAGCCATTATTTGCTGAAATATTTTTATGCGTCTTTCGCTCTGAATAAAAATCAATATTTTGCTTCTTTTATGTAGTTACATTGAAATGTTATACGGAATGTAAGAAAATGGATGATGGTAACCAATGTTATTGGAAATATAGCTGGGTGAAAGGTTACTTAATACTGCCATTTTCAAATAAAAATTGGGCAGTTTGATTTGTTATGCCTATTTTTCAGTTTCCGTTGATAATTTGTTACTTATATATTAAAACTAAGCTCTAAAACTGTTCAAATTTCAGTAGAAAATTGTGGTTTCTTGAATTAAATTGATGTTACCATGGAAACGAAGCCCGTGGCCTATATATCTAAATGTAGAATTTAAAAGCGTTGACACTGGTCTATTTAATGAACACAGCTTTGGCTTTTTATTCGCATTTCAACAGTATCCATACTAATAATAGCAGCATGCAGAACGATTTTCCATAAAAATGTCAGAAATCAGGTACTGCTGTAAGTATTTTAATCTGTGAAATTTGTTTAAATCAATGCAAATGACACGAAAATATTACTTACGTTAGAAATAAAATGTTTTTAAAGCTACATTAATAAGAAATATAATCTTATTTAATATTTTTTATAAGAAATTACGATAAAAGCCAGATATAAGCTATTTTAATCATCTCTGTTGCCATGGTTACTTTAAATTTTAAGAAAAATAGGGTACCATGTAAAGTGCTTGGTATTTTGCTAATAACATTACCCAAATATTCCATGTTGGTCATTAACAGAATGGCACTGAAGCCGTCGAAAAAACCTGTTTTGATACATAATTGTTTAAAAATGAGAGAAAATGCGTTACCATGGAAACACGAGCCCCGCGACATATACATCTTAAGCTTATATTAGAAAGCTAATGCGCATACTTGTAAAATTATTAATTATGCAAACTTCTATGGGCAACAATGAAACCAAAATACACTGAAAACTGTTAAATATACTTATTTTCCTTCTTCTTTCTATGTAAAATACCTTTGGAGGTTCATGTTCTTCAAACCTGTATAAAAATTTTACTTGAAAGGCCAGAGATAAACGGAATACCCCTACCCAAAAATCACAACATAGCTTACTTTGGGTGTTTTTTTGTTTTGTTTTTTTTTTTGATATAATTATGTCTTGTATACTTAAAAAGTTTCATAGATATTTTAAGTATACAAGACTGTGTGAGTATGACTTCCGTCGGGCTTAAAGCTAACACCACATTATTTTATTATTGAAGATTCACGTTAATGACGCAAAATAAAATTTTGAAATATACATCAGCAATTGTTTATATATGTTATAGTGTCAAATAGGAAGTGCGGCATTTAGCGTTGGTGTTGCGACATGAAACGGTGGGCAAACTTTTGCGACATTTAACGTTAAAGGTGCGACATTTAGCGGCAGATGATTTTGCGACATTTAGCGGCGGTTTCGACATTTAACGTCAATCTTGCGACATTTAACGGTGGTTGCGACATTTAGCGTTGTTGCGACATTTAACGGTGCCACAAATGCCATACTAGGATAGCTTTCTAAGTTAAGACGTTTGTCCTTGCACATACTGCAGGGTCATAGGTCTCAAAGCGGTTATACCTCTAGACCGTCCTTGAACTTTCATACTGCGGGAGGTTGCTTTCTCACGATAAAAAACAAATAATAACGCCGTGCTAAGCATCTTGTTTTGAACTTTTGAACTGCCAAAGCTACGGCCTTTTAAATTAAATGTAGTAGTACAGCATGGGTTCAGAAATAAGCCTACTTGGTTTCCTCAGAAAAATGTGCATAATACTACATTGGCGACGAGGATGGTGGGATCTAATTAAAAGGATCATGTTGTTTTCAAAAGGTAATTAATGATAAGTTCAGTGACAAAGTGTTTGTGGCTATTTAAAAAATATCAAGAATTTATTCTCAGTGTTTCAAGATAGCATCTTCATAGTTTTGACTACTTCAAATACCTTTCATTCTTGATCATAACACGTACTCGCTTTAGACTGACATCAGTCGTTAGGGTCATTAAATGTAAAGCGTCAAGAGCTAAATCGCGTGCTGAGTGTAATAATATTCTACACGATAAACCATTCAAGTGCATGTATCTAAAAGCTACACAAAAAAAGATTAATCAAAATGAGCAGGTGAAATACAAATGTTTTGTTTTATTACAAAATGATAAGAAATCGTTCAGGAACTGGCAGTGGTCATTAATTGCTCATAGTAACTCAGTTTCTTTATTTAAAGTATAGTTTACTAAGTATTTTCCATATATACTTTGAAAAGTGTTTTATCGTGACGAGACATGTGTTAACACTACAAGGATGATATAATCATATACTCGAAGCCAAGTATAAAAACGTAGACGATATTCGTCGGAGTTGTAATCTTTCTCCTCGGGTCCAAACTTTTGATATTTTCTCAGGAGTCATTTTCTTTATCACTGTACAGATTTTGTCTGTTATCTTTCATGACTTTGAAAAGACTTCACACGCTGTCTGTATATGGTTTTTGTTGAGTAAGTGACCATCCCTGAGTAAACTCACAATCTTTGCAGTATTTTGGTGTTTTAATAAAATATTTCAGTAGACCGTTGCGCCCGTAACCTTTTTGTCCTATAATGTATAGAATACTTATTAATGCATGTAGTTACACATAACACATATAGTTACACGTAACACGTAACACATCTTGTACCTTACAATCTATGGGACTAATGATCTGTAACTGAACAAAGGGGCGGTCTCCATAAGGCTGTTTTCCTGGTACAAACAGATTTTGATATATTTTTGCTAACAGTTAGCCTTATGAATGGGCCTTACATCCCGGAAATAGTTAGCCAATCGGAGCTTTAGTTTTGAGAGAATTATGTCTTAAGTGTGGGTGGGGTAATTCCATACTTGTCCTGCCTTATAGAACAAATAGGTGGATTTCAATGTTTTTATATCAGCTGAACTAAAAGTAAATTGGTATAATGTGTATACTATAAACACATACTGACATGATGTAGGATATTTGATTCTGCAGCATACCTTTATAAAAAAATATACCACTTCATATGCGCTTTGTAGACTCTTATACATTTTGCATCTACCAACTTTGCGGAAAACCACAACATTTCTTGACACAAGAAGAAAGACAAACCCCATTGATTGAGAATACTTGTTAATGACTAGACATTGCAAAATTATGGGGATTTTTCTGTGCTTTGCCTGTGGAGTGACTTATTTGCCCTTGACTGCAGAAAAAGACATGAGAAAAATGCATGAATTACCATGAAACCACCTATTTGTTCTGTAAGGCAGAACAGGTATGGAATTACCCCATCCACACTTAAGACATAATTCTCTCAAAACTAAAGCTCCGATTGGCTAACTATTTCCGGGATGTAAGGCCCATTCATAAGGCTAACTGTTAGTAAAAATATATCAAAATCTGTTTGTACCAGGAAAACAGCCTTATGGAGACCGCCCCTTTCACACAGACTTCATTCACACCAGTGACTGTTACTTAAATGTTAGCAGTGTATGAAAGAGAAAATGTAATTGCTTCTTAATTTCTGCATATTGCTGATGAACACAAGAAGAATGACTGAAGTCGGGACTATTTAGAATGAACCTGACTATTCTTAAGTAATTCTTATTTGTTATTTGTGCGTTTTCAAAGTTATAATCAATTTGTAAATGTTATAAATTAACAATGTCCTCAATATTCTGTTCTTTTACATGAAATTTTGAACATTTGTTAGTCTGGATATACATTTGCTGATCTAGAAGCCTCAGAAACCTCTTCAAAAATATGCATTTGTTATTTTATTATAAACAACAATTACAATATCTAGTAATATTAAAGGTCCAATACTAAGGAAAGTGAACATTTTAATTTCTTTTAAAAAGCACAGAAACTATTTCATTTTATTGGAAAATGAAAGTTGGTACGTAGAAATTCGAAATAAATCGCAGTATATGTACAATTATTTTTCTATGAAGTATGAAGAAAGTTAAAAAGACCTGGGGGGTCATTCTGACGATTCATTGAAATTTCAACACAATACACATACATTTCTTTGAGTTCCAAAGACCTTCTGTAAATTTTGACCTGCCAATCTTCATTATTTAGTGTCTTGCAGAAGTCTAAGCATTGGCTATGAAAAATTGCCAAATCACTTTCCCTTAGTAATGGACCTTTAAATCACAGAAAAACTACTTATCCTGGAAATGGTGTCACCATGATATGAGATATTTTAAAGGATTAACGTTACAAATACAGAAATGCATTAATCAAGTAAGATGATTGCTTTACAAAAGCTTTACCTTTTTGTATAGTTTTTTCATTGTAAAAAATATTTAACTTGTATATGGCAAAAAGAAAAAAAGAAAAAGAACTGGGCTAACGAACATTTCTACTCGAAAGTCTTTGAAATGAAAAAAAGAAAAGAATAAACAGACGAGGAAGTATAAAATCAATACATCTCCTGTGACCATAATGCAACACCATTCACCGGTGTATGCTGACATTCACATTTACTTTTCTCAATTCTCACAGTGTCGATTATGGCGAGACAACGACCCTATTTGACGGAACGTTTTGCTGCATACGTTACACTGAAAATGTACTTCGTACGAATGTACACACCTGCAAGGTCCTGCAGATATCTTTCTGCCACACACTTGGCATACATGATTACGAACACGTCCTTCAACACAAATTTTTAAATGTTCAGTAATATGAAATGTCTCCTTGGAGCATCTGCAACAGGTTGATTTGGACTTATGAACCACTTTATATTTCGAGTCTTTTTTTTCGGGAGAACATTTTTTCGCACTAATTACATCCAATCATTTCTTCTTCATGTGTATTTAAATGTTTAATTAATGTATGTCGATGTGCATATATTTTACCACACGTTGCGCCAACATGTGTTTTGTCGTTTGTGTGTATAGTAATAAGTTTGGTAACCTCATACTCGGAATGAATTCCCAAAGTTTCAGTTCAGTCTTTTTATATACTCGGTAAAAAAAGTCCTGCACAGCTGGATATTTTCTTCATTATAGCGCAAATTAAAAAAATACATGCATTTTTGGATTTACCACTGGTTGAAACAGAATGAAAATCGATACATAAATGATCAAGTTATAACAGTTTATATGCACTGGGGGTAAGCCTTCAAAAAGGCAAAAATTAGCAGTAAATTTGAAAAGTGCTCAGAATAGTCTTGCTTGCATTCTTTCCTCACACACTGACCATACACACAGGCAAAGTCCTGATTAATTTATTCTATTGTTGATCAATCAAACACCTAGTAACTTAATTACTTAATTACTTTGCTTGTAAAATGAAATTTATAAAAGAAAATAAACTTGCGATCCATATTCAAAGTTTGGCCACTGTCACAGTAATGGCTAATCTATTGCCAAGGCGTTCGTTACGACGACTTACTAATGAAGACTGGGCTCGTGCCCTGGGACATTTACAAGCTGGTATTCGACCCCAGGATGTTGCAGCGATATTTGGAATTCACCGGAGTACTGTTGTTTGTCTTAATCAGCGGTATCAAGCAGAGTGTCACATTCAGCTTGGAGGATATACGCATTATTTGTTTGGTAGTAAAACAGTGATTTTACCATTTTTGACAGAGGACCCTTGGGGACTTCTTTTATGGATTACTCAAGAACGAATATTTGGATTTTATTTTCGTTTTCAGTTCTGTGCTATGTTTTGATTAAAGTTTAATCTGGTATATTCATGTTTGTTGTGTGTCATATAATAAAAATATAGTCACCCAAAACATCAGTGTGTGCAGAACTTTTTTTACCGAGTATAGTTATGTTTGTAAGCATCACGTTACCTAGTTGGGCCATAGTATACAATGTTGTTGATCTTTCACGCTATATTTTGTATCTATTTATAAATTATAGTTTCGTTTCGAAGCATCCTTCCAAAAAAAATCCGAAGATGCGCGACGGATCCGTAAGCAATCGGAAAACATACTTTCGGTTTGAAATAGAAAAAAGATATTTGTTTAGTTGTCGGTTATTCTTGAACATATTCATGACTATTTGGTCAGATCCGATGCAGCGGGTCATATTTTCAGTAAATATGAAGTCACAGCTACAAACTCTGGTTTTCATATAATACTCGTTTGGGTGATAGTAGCGGAACTTTAACGTGTGTAACAGCCATAGTTTAAAATTTCACCAAGTCCATTTTCTTTCTTTTCCTTTTCTTCTGTTTCCTGTGTTTTCTCAACGTTATCATCCGCTCTTTGTTTCGTTCTTTCAAATTTTTTTCTCGATTCTTCAGTTTCTAGCAGTTTCTCTATCTTAAGTGACCGCATTATGCTTCTTTCCTCTATATTTGTTTTCTTTTTTTTTGTATCCTCTGTTTTCTGTCTTTGCTCAACGTTATAGTTCACTCTAAAGTACGTTACACCACGTTCTTTCTCTTTCGATTCTTCAGTTTCTCCCTCCCTGTTTCTCAACCTTAGTATCCGTTCTGTTTCGTACCTCCAAGTTCGTTCTTTCTCTCTTTTTCTTATCCTCTCCTTCCTGTCTTTTCTAAACGCTATTACACGTTGAAAGTTTCGTTCCTTTGCATTCTTTCTCTTTCTTTTTCCATTCTGTCTCCTGTCTTTTCTCAACGGTATTATTAGTATTAGATTCTTGTGATCAAAGTCGTTCTCTTTCGTTTCCCGACTTTTCTTAATGTTAGTTTCAGTACTTTCTTTCCTTACATTACTCCCTTCTTCGTTCTTGCTGTTGGGTACAATGTCATAAAGTTCCAAATCCGATATGTGAGAAAGTGGAGATATGGGCTTAGGCACTGACAACACATTTTCAATGTGTTTATCTAAGCTTTGTCTTTCCGGCGGACTGTTATTCTTCTCACGTACGGCACCCATTGTCTCATATATACTCATAGACATTTATGATCGGTCACCTATAATTTCCATATAATTCTTTACGAATACCCTGAAAATAAAACTATAATGTATACCATCAATTTATTCAATATCTTAATAACAATATTGGCGGTTTTATTTAGAATATTTGAGATTTGGTAACAACAACAGTTTGAATAACAACACCCACACTGTCCAAAGTCACACTTTCAATCAATCTCGTATGTTCGCTGTTCGCATAAATAAAAGCCTGAAAACGGCTACGCATCTAAATGATATATCTCTGAATGACACCTTGTGTGATATTCTGCCACTTGTTAATGGCGTCATATTCAAGCTCATGTAGATTCAATTACTGTGAAAAAGTTTGAAGCCTTCTTTTGAGCAACTCATAAATGATATTAATTTGACAAAGAGAAAGTGTGACTTTGAAAAGTGTGGGTGTTGTTTTTCAAACTGTTGTTGTTACCAAATCTCAAATGTTCAAATGAAATGAAACTGTCCATATTGTTATTAAGATGTTGTAAAAAATAATGGTATGCTTCATTGCTCTATTTTCAGCGTATTCGTAAAGAAATTTATGAAAATCATATGTGACCGATTATAAATGTCTATGAGTGTAGAGTTCGTTGTAGTACCCGTTTCTATTCTTGGTATTTCGCATAATATGCCCACTCAATCTCTGCCAGGATCAAGCAAGGTGAATTCACTTGTCCTTATATTTAGACAACTATAATTATATCCTCGGTGTTGAAAAACGTTAAAACATCGATGACACTATAAAAAGAAAAGTACTGTGTTGCTCTTGTAGGTGCCGACACAGCACAGTATAATTATCAAAGACGAGTCCCCCACATGATTTACATCTGTTCTAAAATTACAGACAATTTTGATGACAATTAATCTTCTTCAACATTAGTATCTATTTCAGATTTATTTGTTAACAGTCAGTCAGCTGAAATTGTTAACATCTCAAAACGAAAATCAAAAGAGGAACTGTCTATTTCGGAGCCGACCATTTGAACTTGTAGGGATGGGAGTTGGAGTGAGGTGGAGGCTGGGATTTTTATCTTCGAGCTAAGAAATTGGTTTGCCTTCTATGGATGTCAGAATTGTTTTTCAAAACTTGAAAGCCAGTTTTTTTCAGAGTAAATAATTTTCTTTTTCAAAATATTTTTTTGTTATGCTTATGTTATGCAAGACTAGCAAGTGCGATAAAGGCATACATTCTGTATATTAAGTGATTTGCCTAAATACACACGAAATAGCTAAATGCATGTCTGTTTGATTTTGAGGACAATAATAAACTTCTCTCAGCAAAAATGGTAAACACTGGCTTTTAATTTTTAAATCATATAACTGATACCTAAAAGATAAAGAGCCCATAGGAGCAAAGCCAGCCAAAACTGGATGTTGATCGGGACATATTAAGGGGGCTCGAGGTGCATTCTCCCACGGACAAAAAATAAATTGCAGAACAGCTCTGGTGCATTTCGATGTATATTTGGAGATATACTCTCCCCACTATTTGAATGTGTTTGATATAAATCATCATGAGTTAACCCTGACTGATGAAAATGCAAGCAAAAACGTCTGATAAGGTTTACCTTTTAGGTAAAACAAAGATGACGACTGTCTGGACCTATTACAAGGTACAAGCAGTCTGATTGGTAGTGAAAGGGTGAAGAAACAAAATATGATTTTGACTAGAAAACAGCGGGTCTGTTTTCTTCTCTCTCCTGGACTAACACCAACAACACA
Source organism: Mercenaria mercenaria (assembly GCF_021730395.1). Lineage (NCBI taxonomy): Eukaryota > Metazoa > Mollusca > Bivalvia > Venerida > Veneridae > Mercenaria > Mercenaria mercenaria. The sequence goes on along the minus strand of NC_069366.1, from coordinate 25,315,005 downwards.
GATTAACACCAGAATTGCAAGCGTAGCCAGAGTAATATATATGTGTGGATGTATACTAAGATGAAGCAGGATGTCCTATGGACACGCATCTAGTTATAATGTAACATTTAATAACAATTAATAAAATTATTATTATAAATACTGGACTAGAAAACTCGTTTGATTTTTCATCAATTTACGAAGAAATGCACGGATGTTAGTTTTTGGAGAAACTATAAAACCGATAAAGAGGCATTGGCATGTGCAATATGTATGCGTTTGTTTTCTCTCAATTTCTATAGGTGGCTTCGGGTGTTGATTCATGTATTTAATATGGCCACACTACTCGTTTCACATTCGTACTTTGCTCTCCGCAGTCGTAATTATTGCCGAATGTTCACTAAACAATATCCACCCACATGCTTAAGGTAGCTCTGCACATTTGAAGCAAATACTTTCTACAATGTAGAATTTCATGAAACCATATTCTTTCAAAGTATCGTTGTATCCCAGCAAAAACATAGGGTCGTTTTCCTGATTTTCTGTTGCATCGATTTAAAAATAGTGGTCCTTTTATGAATTTTCACAACGGCTTCTATGGAAAAAAATACACTTCTGATGAGAAAAAGACCCACGTTGTAGATTTTAATGTTAGTTGTAGATCCTCCTATTTTCAATCGTGTAGCTGAATAAAACGAAGAATTGATTACCCTAGATATCTCTCCAGAGTATCAAAGCAGAAATAGTGTGAAACTTGGAAATAATATGCTCAAGGTGTCTGAACCTCTATATGCAGTAGAAGTTACTTTACATAGTTGTAGATCTTCCAGGTTTCAATCGTGTGGCTTAATAAAACAAGAGGGATTGATAGCCCTAGATATCTCGCCCGAGTTTCATAGCAGAAATAGTGTGAAACTTTGAAGTGTCCGAATTTCTATAGGCAGTAGAAGTTGCTGACATAAATAAGTGTGACAGATGACAAACAGTTCTAACACTATATGCTTCTTAGGTCTTTAAATTTGGGTGAGAAAACACGCAGACTATTCGAGCAAGCTGATGGGGGTTTTGGAAGGTCTCTTTATAATAATTTATATTACCTCCAGCGGCGTCTAAACATTGAGCACTCATTTGCAACAAATGAGAGGACAAAATAGCAATGCTACAGACAAAGTTTAATGATGATGCATTCAGCGGTTCATGAGAATTTAAGACGTTACTTAAAGATATACTGTTAGCTCTAAATAGGGAGCTGTGTGACCCATTTGAACAAATTTGGAGGAGGGACATATAATATATTATATTATTATTATAATATATATATTGGTCTAATGAAGATCTATCCAGCAGTTCATGAGATTAGGGTTGTGACTGACTCTAGCGGACCCACCCGGGATTCTATTACAGTAAAAACGAATGTTCTTTATGATCCAGAAGGATCAGAAAATATAACAACACTGAAAATATAAAAACATACGGAACTTTAACTGTTTGTGATGCCCCCTTCGTTGCATAAATTGTTGTGTCCATTATAAAGTCTAATAAATAACAATTGTAAACAATGTTTCGAAAATATTTAATAAGTTATAAGAAAACATATATATCAGTATATAAAATCCACTTTTGTAAACAAATGATTATTGTGTAGTTCAAACCCACTGTAAGATTAATAAATAAAATTACACAGGTCAGGGAGTCTATATGATTTTAGTTGTCTAAAACGCTTAATATAGCATATAAATGGCAACTGAAGTTTTCGGCTAAGGTTGTCAAACCTTAACTGAGCAAATCCACTGCAACCTTTTGAGGATCTCGTTAAAATTTATAATTGATTAGCCTTAACATAGGAAATTAACTTATCATGTCATAAGGACTGTAATTTGTGCATGTTTCATTCAAGTGTAATACTTTAGGAATTTATTGAGAATGAATATGTTTTTTCATATCTTGTAAGATGTATTTATTTGTTATTCAAGCATTCTATCATACTCACTCTCACAGAAACCTGAAAAAGACACAATTAGTATACCAACTTACCGTATAGCGGGTTAATTCTGGGGGGGGGGGGGGATTTAACTTTGATAATTCGCTTAATATAATGACCCGTTATCTCACGAGTTTTTCGTCTTCTGTCAAGTTATTCACACCGTTTCGATTGTGGTTGATTGCTTTTGTTATTGTATCAATCTATTTTCCTACCAGAACTGTTACATTTTTTAAAATGTCCTTCAAAATGAATTACCGGTACTAGACATACAGTATTTATTTTTAATATTGATTTCTGATCATGCACGGTAATGAAAAGAAATCAGATTTAAACATAAATCAGCTAGGCCAACTTCACTGTCCTAGACTCCGACCTAGATAATCAGACCAAGACATAACTGACGAGAACGATATGCATTTGAGTCGTTAATTATGACGTAGTAAATGCGGTAGGTATTTCCCATGCGCAGAATATACTTCCGGTTAATGCAAACCGCAAAAATTCATTTCTGCTGTGCTCGAAGGTCGCAGAAAAAAACACGCAGAAATAATCTAGGCCCATTTTAGGACAAAACCGCAGAATTAACCCGATATACGGTAGTTAACAACAGAACAGAAGCTCTTTACTAACAAAATAAAGTATAGGTTAATACATTCAATGGTAACAATCCTAGAGAAGTTACTATTATTACATTCTACTCTATATTTTTCATCCATGGCAGGAAAGGAGACAACTGACACGTGAGAGTTACAATACATATAGCTAACTTGCAGCTACACGCCCCTTTTTCACACAAACGCAGTGATGAGAGCCATCGATATGACTGTTGTCGATGATAGACCTGTAAAAAATAAAAATATTTAGATGCAAAAATTTACAAGATGCACTGTAAATTAAATATTCTGATTAGTGTTTTAAGTAGTCGCAATAAAACATAAATGCTTTAGGAAACCCAGAAATGCATCAACGCGTTTTGCACTGATTATTAACTGAATGATGATGAACACACATTTAGCAAGTTCACGTTTTCTACATATGTCACTGATCTATACGTATTAAGTTGGTTTTCAATTAAAACTCTGAATGTCGATTGTGCAAGACACGATTTGCCGACAGGCTTATGAAAAGTACAACTGTAGCTGTTAATGGATTGCCGAATATTTATGTATCCCCTGTTCCATTAATTAATAAATTTAAGTTGATGTTTGCCAAAATCACTGCATAGGCTGGTCATTTTAGCTTTTGGTTTTGAACTAATTCTAACATAAACGTCTTACTCATACTGTCGCTGTTACTGTGTACCATATGCTGTACTGTTCTACAACTGGTATACTATAGCATAGATGTTTGCTTAAAAAGTCAAAGTAAAAGCTATTCAAGATTTCTAGCAAGTGGTGGTAGGTTATGTTTAGTAATCTACCACATCTTTGTCCTAAAATGTCGGGGAGTGAAAATTCAGAACATAGTTATTCGACCAGATAGCAAAAGTACAGCAGTGCTTAATTTAAACGTTTGACGCCAAACGTACCCATTCACGCCGAATTGAAACCATACTGGACTAAAACTTCTAATAAGACTAGTGAAGTGTCATTTGAGAATATTACCATGCGACTTGAAATTATGTAGCCATTGTAATTAAGATAGTTCTGAATTGTTATGAAAAAAAATAGAAATTATACAACGACTGCAAATTAAAATGATATTTTACTCGCTCTGTACACAACAGAAAACGTCTACGTTCTTTTGGAACTACCTCGTAGTGGTACATTTCTGTTATTTGTTTTGTTTTGGTTTTTGTTGTTTTATTGTTCATTTATTTGCTAGATCTTCAGAAAATTGCAAGAAGAGTTATCCGGACAAATCTTTCAGTACTATATTTCATTCTGTAAAACTTCATAGCTTCAGCTCATAAACCAAGCATGATACATGTGTGTCCGGACTGAAAACGCGAATTCCCTTGATGATAAATGAGCAAAATCCCTTGAAAACTGTAGGAGATTTCCGGACAGAACTATATATGTAGTGCGCAGAATAAGCATTCTGTAACATTTAAACGGACTGTGAATCCTAAGCCGATCATTAGCAGACGACATGCGTTGGTTCGCTTTATAGTTATACATTTCTGTAACTTTGGGATATGTAGAACTGTAATCAAATACCTTTCGTGACGGACTTGGCGGTAACTACATGCCTCCCAGTTTTTTATTTCGGGAGGCATTAAAACTGTGTCGCTATTATGTTAAAGGAACTTTATGTAAAACCGATTCATTCAAATAGTTACCCCAGTTTCCAGCATTTTCATAGTCTGTTAGTGTTTCTGTCTCCTGTGTTGCTGTTATGATATTGATTTGTTGGTTTGACACATCAGTTGTATTTACTAGTATTGTTGTATTAACGGTTGTATCATCACTAATGCTGGTGGTGTCTGAAAATGGATCGGTTTCAGGCGTTTGCGTTGTTACCACAGTAACATCCACGTCAGTTGTTCTCTCTGTTTCCTCTACAACCGTTGTTTCCTTTATACCATCGTCTTCTGTGGTGATGTCTGTCTGAGTTGTCCCTTCCACATCATCAGTTTTTATCTGCGTTGTTGCAGTTGTGAATTTCAGTTCCACTGACGTGAAGTCTACGTGCGTTGTCGTTTCAGTATTAGCTGCTGTCTTTGCCTCCTGCATACCTGTAGGCTCCGAATCAAAACTAAGCTGTGTTGTTGCAGATGCATCTGTACCTTTCTCCGTGAATTCTGTAGTGCTGAAGTTAATTTCAGTGGTGACGTTTGTTTTAGTGGTGGCAACTGAAATTCAAATAATTCTTTTTTCATTTGTTGATAACATACACTACCTTTGAGAGTCTACAGTTAAATATATTTTTTCATAATTAATTTACTGTATACCTACATATTTTCCGTCTGGCATACATCTTTTATTTCACTAAAGAATACATAACTTTGTATTCAACTTCAATTGGATATGGAAAACTATTCAATGATGGGACTACTTGGCTTTCGTTTTGACTTCAAATATTGCGTAAGAAGTAAGGACACCTCAACATTTCATGCGTCAAAATGTTCACGGTTTTAAACAAGTTATCGGTCTTAACTGTCGAAAATGATAGTCATGTTTGGCTAATGTTGGTTTTGTGAATCATGACTGTAATGGATTGCCGAACATGTATGTTATACCTGTTCCATTAATTCATTAATAGAAGTTGGTGTTTGCCAAAATCTCTGCAAATCTTAGAAAAAGTGACATTTAAGCAATTCTTTGGTCTTCAATGATGCAGTTGGTTGTTGTGGACTTTGTCTGTCCGGGATCACACTCGACGCAAGCGCTTTGTGGGAACCATGCATGGCAAAAATTCATTTGAGCGAAATATACCATTGTGCAGATCTAGGTACTGTTATATTAACCTTATCTTAGGAAAAACAGAATGTGTGTTTGCCATGTGATTTCTCGACATATACCTGTTTAAGTATTTATTTAGATATACAATTCAGCACTTTAGAATTTTCTTCCTGTACAACGTAGAAAAATGATAATGAACAGCATTTCCCAAACGTTTCCCTTTGCATCGTAAAATGATTTACAAAACAAAAATATTTAACGGTCTTATAATGTTTTTTTCTTCAAACTTTTCAAAAACCAAGTGTATAGACTATACACTATTCTGAAGGTTTCGTTTTTTTGGTTAGCGCCGTCTTTTCAACAGTATTTCAGTTATTATCTGCGGACAGTTACCTAACCAGCGTTTCATGATTTTGTACCAGTAAAAGCCTGTTCTCCGCGAGTAACTCGCAACATCCCCAATTGAATTAGCGTTGAAAGACGGATGATATCAGATAATGTATTTTAACAAAACGTCACGGAGAATATACGCCTCGCCCGGGGATCGAACCGACAACCCGGGATCCATAGATCTGCTCTCTTTTTACTGAGCTAAGCGGGAGAGCAATATTCTAATGGTTTACTATATCAGTAAGCAAAAATTTTCATCATTTCTGTAACAGATTCTTTGATACAAATCTGAAAGTAGATCGAACGCTGCATACCGTCATATTATTGTAAATGTTTCAAATTTAGAAAAGACGTTCACATTAAATGAGCCGCACCATAAGAAAACCAACATAAAAATTGAATGCGAACAGCACGGATCCTGAGTAAACTGCGCGGATGCGCAGGCTGGCCTGGATCCGTGCAGGTCGCAAATGCACTATGTTGGTTTTCTCATGGTGCGGCTCAAATAGTAAAATACTAAAGCGAATATGTGTTCAGTCAGAATCTATTTAGAAAAGTAAGAGTTAGTCACGATTTTTGAATTAGATGTAAAATAAAAGGAACGTGTCAGTATGATGTGTCTTACACATTACAATATATTTTAAGCAGTACTGATTTTAACTTTTATAACGTGTTTATCAGTTATCAGTCAATTATCGAATACTAGAGTAAATACATGTACATGTTGTATTTTCACAGTAAAAATATTTAGACATATTTTTCACAGGTAAAAACTATACAATGGGTAATTTTAGTCAAAGCATGAAACCCAAAAGAAAATTTGTTTGTTCTACATGTAAGATGAAAATATATTTCACTCTCATGAACATCATATTTTATAATTAAAATATTGCATCTGATGTTCACTCGTGCTTACACTGAAACAAACAAATATCCTCTATATATCACTTTCGAAAGCATATCAATTACATTCTGTTTACTAGTATTGATCTGGAGGCATGTCCCTTTAATAAAACCATTTGAAAAATTCGGAAAGAAATATTAGAAAAATATGTAAATGTTATTGTATGAATATACAAAAATGTATTGTAGGCGTATGATGTTCTCGCTTTGTGCGTTTTGCTAACAACATGAAGTATATTTTTGATTTGCGTTGCAAAAATCAAGGAGACTTATTTCTTGAAGACGATATCAATTACGTGTTTAAAAACTGTTAATTATGTTTCGGTAGTCACGTCTTTCAAATTTCGAGGTAATATAATAATCAAGGCGAACCGATATTTTAGATAGAATTGTTGCATTATTTAGGATGAAGTTAGATTACATCACAATATTTGTATCCGTGAGGGACATCGACTGCATTTTTAGAGTGACTCCTGTACCTGTTGTTGTGGTATCCAATTCCACTGATATATTGTCAACTTGCGTTGTTGTTTCAGAAGCATCTGTATGGATGGTCCCCTGCTCGCTAGTCGTAGTGGTACCAGTGTTTCCATTCTGCATTGTGTTTTTAAGATTTGTTGTAGTCACTTCAGTGATGTCTGTTTGTGTAGTCTCTTGCGTTTCAGCTTTGCTTGTAGTCTCAATATTGTCATACGTAGTTGTTTCAATTACATAAGGTTCACTTGTGTGCCGCTCTGTACTGAGGACAGTTGCTTTAGTGGTTGGTACTGTAATCAAAAGAAACTTTTATGTAACATGAAATGAAATTTTAGTACATATCATACGTAGTGTGTGTTCGGGTTAAACGGCTATTTCAATAATGTTTCTATCATATACAGGATGGTAGTTTTACAGGATGTTGCAATGAGCTCAATGCCCAAATTAATAGTGCTGCTTCACTGGAATATCACCGTAGACACATGACATGCCACCCCACCCAGTCAAACTATACTGACAACGAGCTGCAAATTCAAAGAACTATCATTTTAATGTTGAGCGCTAAGTGCCGAAGCTTCTAGTACTTTAACGCTTTTAGTATGACGCGGCAAAGGAGCGATCCAACGTCCCCCCACCCACCCACCCGCCCGCTTCCCCCAAACTCGAAGCGAGCACTAAACCAATAGGCTGTCTAGGCGGTATAATGAATACTCAGTATAACAGACCTCAGACATAAGGGGCTGGATCTTGCACAAAGCTCACTTTCTAATTAAGATGACATTTTTGTCAAGACATATTAGAATTCTTTAATGAAAGGCATAGTTGTAGACCGGACGAGAAATGGGACGGATGGACGATCAGACAAAGGTGGGGGAACAGTAAAGCATTTTGCTAAGTTGAATGGCCAATTTTCTTGAAAATACATCCATAAATTGCAAAGTATTCGACGTAAAAGAAATAATACTTTTAATCTTTGACTTCATAATAACACATTAACCTTCACGATTGAAATCTGGGTCTTTTACGTCACATTTTGTCTGCTTGTTTGGAATATTTATGTTTCTTAATATTGAAATCACTTGAAGAATGGCAGAGTTATGAACCGAAAACAAATTGCGACGGACGGAAAGATAATATTATGGATCGAACACAAAGTGCGACGGACGGAAAGACAATTAAGTGAAAATAGTTTTAATATAATTCATTGTTTTCTACAATTTGAGATGTTTACAAAAGGAACGACATATATTAATGTAATTTTGCTGACATTTCATATATCTTTTAGCAGGAAAGTCCTTAATGAGCAATAAATATTTTCTACTTTTATCACAGAAAACTTAAGGACATAATACTGTTTCTTGTTCTGTTGAAAAATAACAGCAGACTGAATTGAAAATAATATAATAAAAGAAATAAACCTGTCCACTGAGTAGTCGAGACCCATAAAACAGTATTAACAAGTAAAATTACAGAGAACGACTGAAGCTAAATCTCAAATGTGTATAAAAGCCAAAAACTTTAAAAATACTAGCAAATAATTTTATTTTTAAGTCTTAAACTGACCAATAGTTAAACTATTTCTGACAACCTGAGGAAGGCTATACAATATGTACACGCCTCTGTATGAGAATGACCTTTTACCAAAAGTGTTTACTTTGGGCATTGCATTACGTGCATTGTCATTGAAGGAGAAACTAAAAAAGGTAACCGGGACGGGTATAGCAGTCTTATTTGGCCTGGTACAGCTATTATGGCCTGGTACAGCTATTATGGTGGAATAAATGTTCACCAAGACAAACTGTAGCAGACAGTGCCCATTTTAATACTAAAGACATGCCAGAAAGTAATCTGGTCTAATCTGGCCATTGCAAAAAATATCCTGTCTTGACTATGACCTTAATCTAGGTTTAGATCCAAACAATATTGCTTCAGTCTAACAAAGATGACGTGGAGGCGGGGACGGCTTATTATCAACCAGCCATTCACTAACCTGTTCAAATTCTATGTAGGATATTAGTATAGTTTTTACAGTGACCAATACACCTGAATCAATAGCATACAGTAAGAGCTTCTTTTTTTTTATTTAACAGCAAACATATCTTTAACATCAATTAAAAACAAAAGTGGTCCTAGAAAGAAACATTGAGCTTATCAAAAAGTGATTCTAGCTTGAGTAGAAAAAGTACCCGAAACATCACAAGTTGATACCTCTCAGACAAATATGATACTGATGTTGTACAAATCAATTGCTTCAAGCTTCATGAGTAAAATACTGTGACTATATCAAAGGCCTTTAACAAATCAATTCCTACCATGCTACTATGTTACCAAGTTTTACCTTCGACATCGACAAGGTTGTTGCAAAGGGCCATACATCTTGTTCCTTAACCAATCTAATAACATACAGGCTGCATTGACTTGTATCGTATCAGTAAATATGTCTACCATGTGTTATTGAAACATTGCAGGGTGACATCTCCCTAAAGCAGTTACAATTTCTAAAATGTTGTATTACAATAATCTAAACCATGTTATAACTTCAAATGAGCGGACAGAAGGACGGACAACATCAAAACTATATCAATACGCCTTTGATGGAGGATAATAAAAATGGTTAAAAAACTCGTTGATCCTCCACTGCTATTCTGTCCTTATCCCTTTGAACATGAAATTTGTGTCTTACATGTGACACATCAACTTGTTGTGGTGAATATCTTTGAAAATAAGTATTTAATAGAAAAATAGAAAATGACCATAAACTGTGGCATCGACCTTTAAGTGTATGACCTGGTCTTACACATGACATGTCACCTTTATACAGTACCTATAATAATATTCCATGCTATTTGAGTATCCATCCCTGCCGGAAAAGAATGGGATGGGCTCACACACCGAAACGTTTTAAAGCTTTAATTACCCTCGACTGGTTTTCAACTAACTGGATATTAAAAATTGTTTATATGTTTAGGTTTATCTATGTGTATATGCGTTTCTTAGAGAGTCGAATATAAATTTCCGACTTACAGACTGGGAATATCACTTCAAATGAATCTGCAACGGCGGTTACTGTCATAAATCCTGTGTCAATAGATCCACCAGATTCAACAAACTCTCTGCCTGTTTGAATTGCAGTCTCAATGTTTGGAGTAGAAGGTTCTAATTCCATTTTCACTCCAAGTAGTCCTGTAATTAAAAAAAAACAAAGCTGTCATTCCTACAAAAATAATAGTCTGAATATGAAATAATTTGAAATTTCATGTTTCTTGGATGGAATTGAAGCAAGAAGGTTATAATCGCCCTACATCGTTCACCTGAGTTTCTAAGCTGGCTTGAACCATTTTGGTAGAGGGTCAAGAAAGGAAAATTTTAACACTTAACACACTATGATTCCACTTATTGAGCTGACTTGGTTGGTTTTGTATATGTAATTTATGTCTTTATAACGCTACTATTTCTAAATTCAAAACATTTTTTTAAACTTGATTTTTACTCACAGGAAGACTACTTATACCAGATGTATGACCATATGAATGCAAAAACTGATATTATTGTGTGTTTTGTGATTCCATTTATTCCATCTAAAATTATAGTTACATGGATAGTGCAATATTTAGGCAATTTCTGAAACAACAGAAGAAAAGTATCTTAAAACCCTAACAGTTAAGATAAATCAGTATGTTACAGTATTGGCTTTAATTTTTTCTTAGATATCTTTTAAACTAGAATGTGTCTATAAGACACAGGGTGTGCCCCCCACTGGTACATGTCACAAATAAGGGGCAATAATTCAAATGTTTGCAGTGTTGAAATGGGGTTTAGCCTAAACAAACATTTTATGAAAAGGATTCATTATTCTAGGCCATATATTTTTGAGCTATGAGCATCACAAACAAAAAATCCACTATTTTGGCTATTTCAAGGGTAATAACTCTGTAATAAGCGCAAAGATTCTCAAAAAGAATGCCAAGTGTGCAAGGTCACATCATGATAAAGACTCAAGCAAGGTTGCATGAATTTACATTAAACTGTTTATGAGCTAGGCACATAATTAGGTGAAAATGTGTATTTTTTTTACTATTTCAGGGGCCATAACTTTAATAATTGGGGGTAGAACCAGCCAAATATAACAGGTGTGCAAGTTTATATCATGATAAAGACTTATGCAAGTTTTCAACCATCTATATTAAATACTTTTTGAGCTAGGTGCTTCAAAAGTTGAGAAAATGTGCGTTTTTTACTATTTCAGGGGCCATAACTCTCATTATAGGGGTGGAGCCAGACAAAAGTAGGAAGTGCACATGATCATATCATGATAAAGACTCCCACTAGGTTTAATCAATTTATATGAAATAATTTTGTGCTAGGCGTGTCACAATGTGAAAATGTGCATTTATGACTATTTGAGGGGCCATAACTCTGAAAATAGGGTGTAGAGCCAGACGAAAAATAGGTGGTGCGCAGGTTCATATCATGATAAAGACTCACACAAGGTTTAATCAACTGAAATGCTTTTTGAGCTAGATGCGTCACAAGGTGAAAATGTGCATTTTTGACTATTGCAGGGGCCATAACTCTGACAAAAAGGGGGTAGACCAAAATGAAAAATACGAGGTGCGCAAGTTTATATCATGATGAAGACTCATGCAAGGTTTCATGAATCTATATCAAATACTTTTTGAGTAAGGCGTGTCACAAGGTGAAAATGTGCATTTTTGACTATTTCAGGGGCCATAACTCTAAAAATAGGGGGCGGAGCCAGACAAAAAATAGGAGGTGCGCAAGTTCATATCAAGATAAAGACTCATGCAAAGTTTCATGAATCTATATCAAATACTTTTTGAGCAAGGCGTGTCACAAGGTGAAAATGCATTTTTGACTTTGTCAGGGGCCAATACTCTAAAAATATGGGGCGGAGCCAGACAAAAATAGGAAGTGCGCAAGTTCATATCATGATAAAGACTCATGCATGGTTTCATGAATCTATATCAAATACTTTTTGAGTAAGGCGTGTCACAAGGTGAAAATGTGCATTTTTGACTATTTCAGGGGCCATAACTCTAAAAATAGGGGGCGGAGCCAGACAAAAAATAGGAGGTGCGCAAGTTCATATCAAGATAAAGACTCATGCAAAGTTTCATGAATCTATATCAAATACTTTTTGAGCTAGGCGTGTAACAAGGTGGAAATGCATTTTTGACTTTGTCAGGGGCCAATACTCTAAAAATATGGGGCGGAGCCAGACGAAAAATAGGAAGTGCGCAAGTTCATATCATGATAAAGACTCATGCAAGGTTTCATCAATTTATATCAAATACGTTTTGAGCTAGGCGCGTCACGAACTTCGGACGGACGGACGCACGGACAAGTCCAAATCTATATGCCCCCCCCCCACCCCACGACTCATGGGGGAGGGGGGGGGGGGCACAAAATGCAATAGTAGTAGTAATGTAGTAACGTATTTTAAAGAGTATTTTGGATAAAAATCTCACTGTCTGACAAGAAGCATATTGTATTCTTATAGTAAAAAATAACTAATATTAATTATATTTCAGGAATATTTTCGGAATAATTGATGTAATAAAAAAGGTTGATGAAATGGTAATGTAACATGTGAAGTGTATGTTACATTATTATTCCTCCTTCAATTAAATGTCAACGCTAAGTCTGCGAACATTATAGATCATATAAAATATTTATTTCTTCAATTAATTATTAATCTATCTTATTATTATATCATTTTATTCAGTTTTAGTGGTCTCACAATGTATTCGTTGTTTCTGGCACTGGTTCATTTTATGCAAATTAGCTAAGCGCACCTAGTTTCGAGTTTTAAAAAAAAATATCAGAAGAGTAACAAGATAGTATTCTAAAAACACTGAGAGACTTTAAGACCAGATCAAATCTGATTGAAACACTTACACAGATTTAAAACTTTAGAGGAAATATTATTTTTAATCAAATTTTATCATTTTGTAACATTCTCATTAATATTCATGAATATATAAATTAGTTAATTAACACAAAAGTCCTTCGATTTATATGACAATGTCTTAGCTTTATAATATAGGGTATAATAGAAATTGCACCTCGCTTTAACACAAGGTAAGGAAGTAACAGACTGCAATGTGACGGATCGATGACCTATAATTGTATCGGTGCGACGTTGAACCCAACAAAAACAAAAAAAAAACAAAAAAAAAAAACAATGTGACGTATTCAGTGTACATTAACCTGAATTCTAAGCCTCGAACGTATTATCTTACCTCCCCCATCTTTAGTTTAATCACTTTAATCAAAACATTGCCTTCGAACATTTAATAGCTGAGCATAGAACACATCGATTAAGTGAACCTTCATAACAAATAAAGCTTTGGTGAAAAAATCTTCTGCAAAACTACTTTGAAAACTGACATGCATATTCAGAGACATTCTTGTTTCTTTTGGTAGCTGATAACTTGATGACTTTATCAAAAAAAGTTATTTTTCTCAAAGATGTTTCATTAAGTATAAAAAATCTAAAAAACTAGATTGCTCCGTTTTACTTCAAAATACATTTACTTATAAAACAGAACTTTGAACCTTGAGATCCTTTTCTAATTTACACTTTTAATAGGCGTAAGATCGGTTTCATTTTTCCAAGTCGTGAGTTTAAATCTCACTGGGATCACTGTTTCTTTAAGTGTTGTTAACTTTATTACTTATAGTTATTACAAATTCCGTTCAAATGATGAAAACATACATAGCTTTCAAAACGGAAGTATATGGACAACCTTATATAAAACATCAGCTCTTTTCTGTAGAAATAGCTTTAGTCCTTCGGCTTTTTCCACAAATTTATAATGTTCACCGGAAGTCATTTCGAGATTATTTTTTTCTCTTTTTATTTTCACAGATTCATATCTTTCACTGAAATATCGGCGAAAAACCCAATCTTTGTAGCGAAAATGCACACCTTTGACCTTTTGACGTGATCTTTCTATGAACATTAAAAGGTTGAAGTTACCTTCGTGGCCGAGTGATTAAGGTCGCCGAATCTGTATCACTTGCCCCTAACCGATGTGGGTTCAAGCCTCACTTCGAGCGTTGAATTATGTACGTGAGAAAAGCCTTTTTAACTGGTTTACGGAAAGTTGGCGGTTCTACTCAGGTGCCCGATCGTGATAAATAATGTTTGGAGGGGGCCTCCACCATCATCAAAACTGGATTATGGTATCACCTATAATTGTGCCCCTGTGTCGTTAAACAAAAAAAAAGGAAAACAAGCACAGTTACAATCTGCAGTTTTCACAATTTTCATAAAAGTAACAATGGATGTGGCTGTTTGAGCATTAATAAGAATACCATTTGCCTCTTTTTGAAAAATATAGGCACACAATAGTTGATATAGAATATTACCATTTGCGTCATACAGCGAAATATCCTGGATATGTTCATCTTCAACTCCATCAAAAAAGTTCGGTATCTGAGCCCTTATTGCCGGAATAATTACTGAGCCAAAACTACCCGCAAGCGAATAAGGCACGCTGACAGCAAATGTGACTGGAAAAAGAAATAAAAGAGGCATATGTATTAGTTTTCTCGCTGTATCAGCATAACTGTAGAAAGAGCAGATGATGCAAAACTACCTTAAGCTTCTCAGTTATTCTATAATGTCATGAAAATTATCTTGCTCCATGCCGTTTTTCATAGCTCACAGTGTGAACTCTAAATCAAAACCAGCAATTACATCTTATTTAATTGCAATGTCCATTACCAAACATCGTGCTTACAGTTATTCGCAGTTTAGAAAATTTAATATTAAAAGAAGAGATAAAATAGCACGGAAAATTCGTGTTTCTTTCGCTTAGTCAGCTATATGCAGTTCCGTTTGCCTTGGTAAACAGATGCATTTCTGTTTCTCCGAGCGGAAGTGATTTATGGCATTTCTAAAGTGTCACTTTAGCCAATTAAAAAGTTTTAAAGTTCTCTGCTTTAAGTGAAAAGTCAGACACTGGCTGAAACTCCGCACCAAACAAAGCAGTGTACGTGATTGAACAGGAAATGAAATTTTATAACGATACTGGTGTCTTTGTTGTAGACGCTAAGCAGACAGTCTGATGGGGTTTCATGAAAAAAAAAGACGTTGCCTTTCACTTTGAAGTGTGAGCATGACTTTTATTGTTGTATCAAGTGACCTAATTATTTAAATACGTCCCATATGCGAAACTGATCTCTAAGTTACGGTGTATGGAATTGAATTGAGGTTGTGCTTAAATTCAGAGTTTCGTAGTTGTTTATCCGAACTTAGCTAAGATGTTATCAATACAATGTTATTGATACATGTCTAATCAGGAATGTGGTATATATATGATACTCTCAAGTTAAAATGACAAGGAAGGACTACGATGCATAACGAATGAAAAACAACAAACACCACTTTATTCTACCTAAGGGGGTAAATGTACAGTTTAAAAGGAACAAGAAAATTAGAATATTGACTAAAATATCATTGCTATAAACACTTTTACCACAATAAACGGTCATATACTAATTAACTGGTATTTTGGAAGGACAAACAGTCGATGTTGTGCAGTCATCAACTTCTCAAGAAAGACCATTGTTCTGATATTGCTGATAGTAAGCCTGTAAGAAACCTATATTGAGATAATAGAGCAAAACTACTTTAAAATGCAAGTGACATTGGTCCAAATGATTGTTTAATATGTGAAATAAAACACATACTTTCTTAACTTAAAAACGCAAATCAAAGTATAAAACTAAACATATAAGACACTGTCTATTCCAAACGTACGTACTGTGTAATAAGTTTGATGTTGATTACCGAAAGAGGAATAGGCAAGGCCATGCCTACATTATAAAACAGATCATTGTCCCGTTAAGGAATTGCATTGTGCGTTATAAACCTAATACATAGAAACAACGACATAGTAACGACACTATACACAACATACAACAGTCCTTTACAAATGCGCAACAATCCTTAACAAATGCATATATAGAAGTAGTAGTACACAACTTACATATATACAACCCCAAAAAAGTAACAAAATAAATTGTGTTTAAAACTTAGCATAGATTAACTTTACATGCATATACAAAGCAGTAACCGGGATTTTGGTTGAAATAAAAGGCCCATACCTACTATCATATAAAAAATAAATGGGGCAAATAACAATTCCTACAATATAATAAAAAATAAAAAAGAAATAAAACAAGAGCTGTCACTACTGATGGCAAATGCCCTCGAAGCATACCAAAGAATGCTACGGTTATCTGCGCAAAAAAGAGACAAAACAAAAACAGTCATCGTTTTGTGACATCGACCTTGACCTTAAAGACCGGGTCATAAGCGCGACACACCTCAATATGTTAACATTTGTGTCAAATTATTTTCAAATAGAGTTATGGACCAGATAATAAACACCTTTGACTTCTACATTTGACATTGACTTCGGAGCAAGTGGTCTGGGTCTTGTGCATGACACGTCATCTCATCATAGGGAACATTTATGCCAAGCAATTTTGAAATCCCTTCATCAGTAGCAGAATGCAGAATTATGGACCGGACAAGAAACCATGATAACCTTTAACCTATAAGTGTGAGACTGACCTTAAAGCAATAGGTCTGGATCTTGCGCATGACACATTGTCTCTTTATGTGGAACATTTATGCAAAGTAATTTCAAAATCCCTTGATAAATGGCAGAGTTATGGACCCGACGCGAAACAGATCCTGTTCACATTTGACTTCTAAATGTGACCTTGACCTTGGGGCTAGTGGTTTTAGTCTTGCGCATGACACGTCGTCTCATTATGGTAAACATTTATGCCAAGTTATTTCAAAATCCTTTCATGGCTGGCAGAGTTATGGACCGGACACTAAACAGACCTTGTTAAACTTTGACCTCTAAGTGCGATATGCCCACCTTCAAGGGCATAATTATTACACACGAAAAAAACTTACATTCTTTCTGACGCATTCATTTAACTGAAAACGAAAGGAATTTTCCATGCGATGTCCGATACAAATTGCTTTATTTTCTGCTCTTTGATTTCTTTCCTGTTTTTTTTCTAGTGAAACTGTTTTTGTCTCGTTTGTGTTGTTAAATCTGGTGCCATTATTTGGGCCAGATCAGACATTAAAATAAAAAATGTGAAATTTCGCAAATCGAAAGCAAAAAGATCGTCATTTACGACATACACTGCACCATGCACAAATACACCTATCAAATTATAACGAACATTCAGTCCAATCGCACCGTACGTAACTTATTCCCTATGATTGTTTCCAAAGCTTTTAGAATTATAAAACCCGTCGTATTAAGGGGAGAGATAGTCTAGTGGTTAAAGTATCGGCACGGAGTTCGAGAAACTACAACTCATTAAACGAAGCTTTTGCCTTAGACGCTTCAGCTCTAATCAGTAAGTAATTTTTCAATTACTACGGGAATAGTTATTCATGTGCAACCAAAGCACAGAGCATCTAGCTAAAATTAGATCCCTACCAATAAAAAGGGCCAGTAGAAATCACAGCGGTTCATGACAAGAAAATCTCAACATGTTTTTTTTCTTTCTAGTTTTAGCTCTGTGGGTCCCTACAGCTGTTTACATAGAATTAAGAGAAATCCACGCAAGGATGCTGCAGACCAAGTTTAGTGAAGATACATCAAGCAGTTCAAGAAAGAGCTTTTTGAATTTTGTTTTCTTTTTTAGTCATATCGGACCATAAAGGGGCTACGAGAACCAAATGAACAACTTTTAAAGATGTGCATGCAAGTTTTGCTTATAATTACATCCTATTGTCTATAGCATTTAGTTATATTTCCCTATTCTTAGCTTCGATTGGCTCGTCCGGGCTTGTACATACTTGAGAGAACCTTGCCAAGATGCTGTCGACCAATGTTGGTGTAATGACTGGTTATTTCAGGGGAAGATGCGGGTACAAATTACGGACGAAAGAGCGTTGACGGCAATACTTTGGCTGGACCTCTGCTTCAGGTTAGCTACTAGTTCAGATGAGCTAAACAGATCAGAAAAAGAATGATTTAACGCTGATCGTGGAGGAATGACTGTTACTTTGACACTAATAAATAGTATAGGATAGAGGAAGAACAATGCCAAACAATTATCTCGTGGTTTGGAAATCTGTGGGGAGGTATTATATATACATAGACAGTAAAACAATATGAGATAAAAGTTCTGTCAATTCACGATGTTTTGTTGGTGTGGGAATAGAAAGATCAGGTTGACAAGAAATGTGGGAGGAAAGGGTATGAGAGAAACAGCATTATATATAATGTTATTAAGTAAAATGTAGAAAACAAAATTTTTAAGATGAAGAGTTAAAGCGTTTTTGTTGGGAAACTATGGGTGCGGAGATATTACGAGAACGGAATTAGGTGTTTGGATGATATAAATGGTGGAACATATGAAACGTAAGATATTGATAAATGTAATGAATGTTAAAAAGAAAAAGTGGTTTGCGGACATGTGATATAATTCTATAATTATACGAGGAAAGAGAGAAACTGAGATGTGTGCAAGAGATGTCAGACATAAAATTGTTTTTCTAATCGGGGTCGGGTAGGACAAAGGTGTAAACTGTGTTTCTACATTAAGCACGAGTTCAATTTCTCACAGCGGTTTCAGTAGTATCAATACATTTTTATACTTTCGATAAATAAAATACCAATAACTTACCTATAACTGGTTCAGTGCTGTAAACAGTAACTGAAAAATAACATGCTTAAATTAAGATGAACCACTTTATGAAATGGTGAGTTACCGCCAAACGACTTGAGTAAATGACGTAATGTTAAGAACAAGTGTTACTTTAAAATTTCCATATTTGTTTCCACAGGTCTAAGAAATGTACTTTTCAAATGATGTTAAATCAAGCATTTTAATGACAGAAAATGGCTGAGAAATTGGAACTGTTTCAGTCATTCATTTCATATTGTGACTTTCAGGATTTAAAAGATGGAGTAAAATCCAACACGTTCCTTTGACTTTTATTTAGCCTTTGGCTTGTACCTGGGTGGAACCACCGATCCTGATCCAGCTTGATTATGTGTTAGCAAGGCTCGAACGCCGGGGTAAAGTGGTAAATATTTACATGCTCTCTGCCATAACCGCTCGACCACTTTGGCAAGATATATGATAACACATGAGACGGTGTTAGTCGCGCCTTTTCTATTTAATCATTTATGCCAAGTTTGATACCATTTCCACAAAATATATTTAGGCAAAATATGCGCATTAATTAAATATCTATTTATGTATGATATTTATAATACATATATATTTAAAAATAATCGTATTTTCTTGTTGGTTTACAAGTCTTAAGTGATTAAGGGTGAGAATATTGCACGCAAATAAACCGCTTAAATATAGCAACAGGTGTTTTTGGCACCGGCGATGCTCGAGGTGTTTTCTTATGTGTTTCTTGGACTGAGCGCAAAACTATTGTATTTGTATATAAACAAAGAACAAGATACAATAGATTTGCGCTTAGAACACGATTTATTTTGTTCTTATTACCAATTTATCTTACAAAATATGTGTATTTTTATCCAAGCTCTTTAAGTTTGGTCCAGACATTCCATCGCCCGATAGTTTTAGATTTTTGCGATACATAATGGCCCCATTGCTTGTATCTAGGCCAGCTATATCACTACAAATAATGTCAGACCCCTAAACTTATTCCAACACAATGTCTCATTGATGATTCATAATCTTGATATACTTATGCAAAACATGAAAAAGTCCTCAAAATAAATCCACGCTAAACACTTAAAAATAGAAATATTCCTTTAATGAAAATATTGCAAGTTTATCTAAAATAAAATCAATTAAAC
Source organism: Mercenaria mercenaria (assembly GCF_021730395.1). Lineage (NCBI taxonomy): Eukaryota > Metazoa > Mollusca > Bivalvia > Venerida > Veneridae > Mercenaria > Mercenaria mercenaria. Next base: position 25,295,071 of record NC_069366.1, on the reverse strand, counting down.
GTTTCTTTATTCAGATGCATGCATTACATAATAAAACAGTTCAAGAAGCATTTTATGGATTATAATTGCTGTAACGGTATATCAAGTACCTTAGCCATCTGCTGTAATATTGTAAAATGCATTTTTGTTTTACGAATCTATTATGAATTATTTCTTCTAAGACTTGTTTCTGACTTTGAGATACACATGTTTGGTGTTCAAACCATTTTTTCTCATTTTTTTTCAATGAGAGACTGATATATAAATGTGGTTAGAAATTCTATATTTTAATTTCTGAAATTTGACACCCTGGCGCCTTTATTACAAAGATGGTAAAATACCAAACGTAACCTAGCAGTACCTGCTTAAAAATTCAAAATATCTTTTCTTCTCCTGAACTTCAAAACGAACACGATATAGTATACCAGTAGTAGATCAATACAAAATATGACCCACAGTAACGGCCATGACACATATTCGACGTTAATTTCAGAATTCCAGAAATGTGCCATAACTTTTTGGAGGACTTTTTCTGAGTTTTCAATTCCTTACATACTACTTATTCCACACCAAAACGTTTAAGTTGGAATGAGCTCAATTCTAAAAGTTAAAATGACAAGCCTTATTGTTGGATTTACTCAAATCAAGACAAATGAAAATGAAGTAATATATAATGTGATCGGCAAGACAAATCGATAAATGGTTCGCTGTTGCCTGGTATGGATTTACTTGACTCTTACATCCAGTATCTCGTTACCAGCACTAGAGTAAGTTAGTTTGATTTTACGGCAAATCGACACAAGAAAGGTTATGTTTTGATGAGATGAAACCATGTAATTAACATTATGTATGTCGTCTATACATCCTTACATCGTTGTTGGGTTTTTATTTTTGGGAGGCTGTGTAATTAGAACGTAGCTATTCTAACGCGATTGCTTTCCCTGTTTTATCAGTAATGAATATTACATGTACTTGAATAAAATGTTGTTTTTGGGAAAAAGATTGGCAAAAAACAATCTGGAATGGAGTTGCGCCCCGGGAATGGAGTTGCTCGTGTACACATTATATAATCAAATAATCATTTTTACATACCAATTGTTTTATACTGTCCTTGTTTCATTCTTATATTATTTTTATTTCTTTAGGTTTTGGCAAGAAAACTCTTTTGTAGTCAGTGTCCTTATAAAAAAACAGTTTACGGTCAACGCTAGGCTGAAAGTACACACAAAGTTAGGTGCGCAGTTAACGTAGCCAGATATTCGGTACCTGTAATAACCTATTTTCCGTATGTGCCAATTTCTCCACAAGAAATCAGAGTTGAAAGAAAAATTATTTCAGACTCGGAGTATTTTATCATAACGGATACCATACACCTCACCCGAGGATCAATCTCGTAACCCTGCGATACGTAGATCTGCTCTCTTCCTGATTATTGCTGTTTTGTATATGTGCGACCTGTGTAGCAACATTTCAGCAGGAAGACATCTTAATCCTTGCAACAGAGGAGTGTCCAGAAATGCAGAGAAACTTCACTAGCAGCATTCCTTAACCATGGAATAACAGATTTGTTTAAATGCAGTCAACGGCATTTGGTCAATGTTTGTCTAGAAATGCAATCGTTGCACATTTGTTTGTCTGCTAATTGCCATGTAATTATGCAAATGAATAGACAACGGTAATAACGTGGTTTAAAATATAGTACTTATGCATGTTTTCCTTATGACTATATTTCCATTATAATTACACTAACATTTCTATGGCCCACTGTACAATTGGTACGCACAATGATACAATGCGTGTTTTTCTTTATTTCCGATGGAATCGAAATCATAGTCCCATTTTTCTTGACATAATTCAGGCAGTTATTTCCATTGAAACGATACAGTTATAAGTATATGTACATATGTAAGCGCATACTTGTTGTTCAATCAAATACTTGATAGACAAGTTTGACATTATGGCGTATACGAGCAACTCCATACCCATGGCGCAACTCCATTCCCGATGATATTTTGTCAATTATGTCCCCGTGCGCAGGAATTGAAGCAAATAAATTTGATATTCGTTACTTTATTACAGTAAGTTTATCATTAGAAGCGTCAGATGTCCTCAGATTAGGCATATGAGGTCAGAAATTGCCATTTTTGTTGATTTCATACTTTTTTCACGCTTCGTGTCGCCAGAGTTTTTGTGATAATAGAGCCGAATCATAAATTTAACATTATATGATGTATTATCATATTTGTGTTGAATATCTTTTTTTTCACTTTTGCCCCAAAATGGCCTAAAAACTGAAAGTCTCTAAATGGAGAAAATTCCAAGTTTTCTTTCATCAAGAAGTATTGTTTTATCAAAATGCATTCAATATTTAGCCATTTATTCATTATCGAAGAAAATATCTGACATAAATGAAAATACTTTTAACATTACGGGTATAGGAAACCTTCATTTTTTATCTGAATTTTTAAAGAAATCAGAAATTTTCAATATAGGCACAGCTGTCGACCACAACCAAAAAATGAACATAAATTCTGTGAAAGAAGCTGGATCTATGGGGAAAATATTTTTATGGTCCATGACTGTGCTCACAATTAAAAACATTCCTATGTGACTTAAATATGGCAAAAACTGCCCATTTTCTCAAAAATCTGTGGTTCCAGCAATATTCAGTGACACCTTTTGAACAAAATAACAAATCTTTTTCAAAAAAGCTAAATTCACTATAAAGGATAAACATTCTGGAAGCAAACAATTTATATTTTTTTCATTTATTACAAATTTGAAAATTTTCTGAATTATGTAGGCCATATAAGGCTTACGTGAACCTTGTCCTTTGTTATTGTCTCATACGGAGCAAAATCATAACTTTACATACCTCAATTTCGTCTCTTTTTTTACGCGCAACACCAGCACCGGACGTCGCGCAACCCATTTTAAGCGTATGAACTGTGCGTTATTATATGGGTTTTGTACAGTCTGTTCAACTTTTAAGGGTGCAGCGAATTCATTTATTCTTGAATTGAATTTACAATAGTATTATACAAAGCAAGTATTGTTTGGGCTGCCACTGTACGTTATAATATGATTTTTGTACCGTTTGTTCAACTGTGAGAGTGCATCTTTAAAAGTGTTCATCTGTGTTTTTTTTGATGAATTCGAAAGATAAATTTACATTTGTAATAAATCGGAGGCAAATTTAGATAGTCAGTAATTGATTTGTTAAGCTTTCAAAATGGATAAAAATTCTATTAGTAACCGAGCAGTTGACGTTTAAACGGAAAAATCTCAGAAAATATAACCAACTTATTTGCAACAAAGGATGTTTTTAATTCAGATCAATGTAAATAACTTACCTGCCAGCAATAAAAAATATACTACTAACAAAGTCATTTTGTGAAAGAAATATCCTGCCATATTTTCCAACGAATTAGCTCAAACTATTTTGTCTAAAATATAAGCGCAAAAGAAACATTATTCTGAACATATTCATTTTTACGTTGACATCCGTCTGAAATTTCAAAGACATGTTTGCTTTGACAACCTTAAGAGTATTAAATATTTATACGTTTTCCAACTTGACTGGTACTATTTACTAACCACCAAGTCAACATGATCTTTAACAGGATCGTGTAACAGCTTTTTAGTGAAACCTGTACCTTTTTATTTTAAACGTATAGTAACACTACATTTACTACAGGATTCTAACATATTATTACCAATTTATTGGCTTTTAAGATGCGACAAACTGACAGACAGCGTCCCAGAATTCCTCTCTCATCTTCACTTTAGGGAATAACAAACAATATTCAAGACAGAAACAAACGAGAGGTAATATACGCCCTATATTCTAAATCATAGGAGGAGAAAAAAACATTTAAATAAATTACTTGTGTGTGCGTGTGCGTGTATGTGCGTGCGTGCGTCCGTGTGTGTGTTTGTGTGGTGTGTGTGTGTTTGCATGTGTTTGCAGATTAGAATCGTTTACAGCAAATAGCGCTGTGAGCACAATGCCAAACTTTATAGTGCTGCCTGACTGAAATATTACACCGTAGACACGACATATGCCTGACCAACCCAGAACCAGACATGGGGCCGATTACTTTGAAAAGTAATCGATTATTAATCGATTATTAAGACATTTTTTAATAATCGATTATCATTTGATTAGCAGACCAATTTCTATTAATCAATTAAATTATTAATCAATCACCCAAAGTAATCATGATTAATGACTATTTTTGAAAAGCATAGAATGAAACATTAATCACATAGCTCTATATAAATATATATATATATATATATATATATATATATATATATATATATATATATATATATATATATATATATATAGCTCTCTCTCTCTCTCTCTCTCTCTCTCTCTCTATATATATATATATATATAACAGTGACAAAGTATATTCATTTAAGCAGTCAATTAGAGCCAAAAGGTTCCTCTTTCAATAGTTCAAATGTGTTTGTTGCATTTGACCATCGTGAGGCGTTCAAATGTCTTATTACTCAGCCTGCAGCGTTCAGGCCGAAAAACCTTTCCAGCAATACTGAACAGCCACTCAACAGGGGCAGAGGTGTCAGGTACATGTACAACAAGGAATTTTCTTGCTAGACATGCAAGTGTTGGATATTTGTCAGTATTGTCCTTCCAGTATTTGAGCTGGTCAGTGTCAACAATTTTACAAGTCCTTCGGCACAAATATATTTTCAGGCAAAAGAACAACAAAGGACTTAACAATGTTGACATCTGTCGAAGATAAGTATACAAGAATGTACCTCGAATACTGTTAACTAAACTTACCAAATCATGGTCACAAGCTAAACAGTAATTATAAAATTCAGTCTTTTTATATTTCTTGAATTAATAGGGTGTCTTTTTCCTCACATTAACTTTACTAACTTTTAAATATCCATACAAATTATTGTATGGTGATTTGAAACTGTGCCCTGAGGCAAAGTCCATGCAGATGTATGAAATTGGGTACACCTAAATTAGGTGATAACTGTGAAAGTGTAATCTTCTAACCATACTTGTTAATTGCCACACATTTATGACATGTATGACCACAATGATGTACAGCCTTTTTTCAAGTGATCCAAAAAATTCATTAAACCATACTACTTAAGACATCCAAACCTATATAAATTAGAGCAACTTTTGAATACCAGTAACAGAAAAGAATATTTGAATTTAGTGCAAGTTCGTTAAAATAGTACTGTTACAATTAAGATAGCTCATATTCTATAATTAGCCTAGAAAATAATGTCTATTGTAACTCTCCGATGCCCTAAATGGGTATCAAACGAGTAGCAGATATCAGAATTATACATATACATATATATTTGTTTTGATAACTAGAAATAATAATTTTGCATTTTGTCATGTTAGCTTTGTTAAAACTTTGTTGATAATTTGCTTAGTAACAGTCTCAAATATATTGTTAATATATTACCTCATTGATTCATGTATACATGAAATGAGTGAAATAAAGGATTTTGACTTGACTTGACTTGTCTTGACTACATTATAAGGTAATGATCAGCTTCATATATAAACAAGTAATCATATATTAATCGTAAAATAATCATGGTTACAGCCTAATTTTTTTCGTTAATCGATTAAATTATTAATCATTAATCAGAAGAAAGCATGATTAATGATGATTAATGAAAAATATTAATCAGTATGATTACTTTAATCGATTACCCCATGTCTGCTAAGAACTATTTCCTTAATTTTATGCACCAATCGTGGAGTACAAAGGCAAAAAATACCTCAAGATGTCTATATATCTAACAAAGTGGATAGAGAATTAATTAAGTATAACAATGTCCAGAAGTAGTACGGTCAAACTTATCAGAAATGACATTTACATTGCCAGACATCTATCATTCATAATAATTATACCGCCGACATGCGTAACTTTTCTTGGCACTTAACATTTCAAAAAGTTTGGTTGAATTACTTACAGACGTTTCAGAGTAGTCCAGACAAACCCTTGAGAAAAACAGACTGGCCGAAAGACATCACAGAATCAGTATATCTTCCTCGTATATGGAAAAAGCAAACACATGTATGGAATCTATGCACTGCATATGTGACCGTTACTGTAACAGTACACATTCAAGTTTCTGCAGTTCCCATACATGGTTGCTAAGATATTAGCGCACATAAAATACTAAGGCCAGTGTCGCAAAGACGTTAGTTTAATGCTAGTAATGATGTGCGTTTTCAAACTCTAGAGCAGAAAAATATAAGGAATACAGATTTCATTTTTATACGCCCGTTTGTAAAACGGGATGTATTATGAGAACGCCCCTGGCGGGCGGGCGGCGTCCACAGACTTTGTCCGGAGCATATCTTCTTCATGCATAAAGGGATTTTGATGAAACTTGGCACAGCTGTTCACCATTATGAGATGGAGTGTCCGGCGCAAGAACCAGGTCCCTATGTCTAAGGTCAAGGTCACACTTAGAGGTCAAAGGTCAAATTCAAGAATGACTTTGTCCGGAGTATATCTTCTTCATGTATGGAGGGATTTTGATGTAACTTGGCACAAATGTTCAACATCATAACACGGAGTGTTATGCGCAAGAACCAGGTCCCTAGGTCTAACGTCAAGGTGACACTTAGATGTCAAAGGATACAAGAATGAAAACTTTGTTCGGAGCATTTCTTCTTCATGCATGGAGGGATTTTGATATAACTTGGCACAAATGTTCACCATCATGAGACAGGTGTCATGCACAAGTTCAAGGTCCCTAGTTCTGAGTTCAAGGTCACACTTAAGAGGCCAAAGGTCAGATGCAATAATGACCTTGTCCAGAGCATTTCTTCTTCATACATGGAGGGATTTTGATGTAACTTGGCACAATTGTACACCATCATGAGACGGAGTGTCATGCGCAGGTCCCTTCTTTAGAATTACTTTCCTTTGTTGTTACTATAAATAGCTTATATTGTAACTTTTTCAGTACTAGTCGTAGGGAAAAATCGAGAACACTTTTCTGTAGTACAACATGCATGTTACATCCAATTTTGAGGTATATTTTAACCTATTTCCTTTTTTGTTGTTGTTAAAGATTCACTTCCCTTAGTTGTTACTATAAATAACTTACATTGTAACTTTTTTTATAATTGACCATAGGGAAAAACCAAGACCACATTTCTGTAGTACAGTATAGATGTTACTTTCAAATTATAGGTGTACTTTAAGGTATCTCTACCTGGTAAGGAGTTTTTTGTGGATTTAGAAAAACAAAAGAATTAGAATAATTAACACAACCACAAAATTAAAATTCCATTTGCAAATACAGGTGCTAGTGTAAAGAAATTTGCGTATATTGTGACATCCTGGCACTCTTGTTTATATGATACATTTCCACTACTTGAGAAGGATCCTTGTTGTGTTGGTGGCCACATTGTCAAAGTTCAAGGTCACAGGGATTATCCTTATAACTAAGTTTAGGGTAAGCTATTTAGTAGATGATCCTGCGTCCGTCGTCCTGCATCAATATTTCTACTTAAACATCTCTGGAACTAAAGGTCAGAATTACACCACATTTGGATAGTAGCGTCGTCGTAGGAACCTCTATCGAGTTGATTGGAATGCTTCCTGTTGGGCTCTTTTAGGATAGTCTTTTTTCTTGTGAACCACTGGAAAACTTTTACCAAACCTTGTAGTATTTTTGTTAAAAAAAGAAAAAGTGGAAACTTCACAGGTCGCTCAACACGACAACAACGAATATGTGGCAGACCCTGTTTGATTGAGCCTGTTCATGGACGGTAGTGGAAATACATGCTACCATCCACGCCCTCTAGCCCCGGGTTGAGCAGAACTCAACATTTACACATGCTAAAAGTACAAAAAGCAATTTGGAGATATCCGCAGATGTATTCAAACGGCGGTGCACATTGAACCTTCAATTATACACGTGGTGTGGCGTGTAATTCCATGAAAGGCGTCGTTAGGTCCCTAAGTCCTCTTTTAAGTAAAGTCTCAAAATCGAAAACATCTTTTAACGATTTGTCTAATGAATAACATTTTTCTTCATTGATCTTCATCCGACTTGGCCAATAACGGTTTTGTAAGGTCTTGTCTCAAATTTGGATTCACTTGTAGGGGCCACCAGAGCTAAAAGTAGGAAAATCTTTAAATACATTATCATGAAATAAATAATACTTTCGATAAGTCTGTCTCAGTTTTGATCGACGGGTTCCGCTTGACCCCTTCTAGGGACTATCTGCTCCTTGCCTGCGAGGGCGGGGATAGACAAATGCCGGCTGTATCTCCATGTAGAGGGGTACGACCTCTCAAGAAATGGAGCCAACCATTTGCCAGATTGGTGACCCGGAAGCCGGAGAGGAGGGTTTTGGATGTACTGTTGAGGTGATATTTATCAGCTTTCGGAGATGACGCTTGTCTGTTTTTAATGCTCAGGTGAGTTTTTGTGATCACTCGATGTCCGGCGTCCGTCGTCTGTCTGTCGTCTGTCTGTCAACATTTAGCTTGTTTATGCGATAGAGGCTGTATTTTTCATCTGATCTTCATGAAATTTTGTCAGAATGATTATCTTGATAAAATCTAGACCAAGTTCGAAAATCGGTTATCTGGGGTCAAAATTAGTTCACTAGGTCAAATCAAAGAAAAACCTTGTGTATGCGATAGAGGCTGTATTTTTTTTATTGATCTTCATGAAATTTGGTCAGAATGATAACCTTGATGAAATCTAGGCCAAGTTTGAAAATGGATTATCTGGGATCAAAACTAGGTCACTAGGTCAAATCAAAGAAAAAAACTTGTGTATGCGATAGAGGCTGTATTTTTCAATTGACCTTCATGAAATTTGGTCGGAATAATTGCCTTGATTAAATCTAGGATGAGTTTGAATATGGGTTATCTAATCTCAAAAACTAGGTCACTAGGTCAAATTATAGAAAAATCTTGTGTATGTGATAGAGACTGTATATTTCAATTGATTTTCATGAAATTTGGTCAGAATGATTGCCTTAATGATATCTAGGTCGAGTTTGAATATTGGTTATCTGAGGTTAAAAACTACGTTACAAGGTCAAATCAAAGAAAACCCTTGTGTATGCGATAGAGACTTATTTTTCAGTTGGTCTTTATGAAATTTGGTCAGAATGATTGCCTTAATAAATCTAGGTCAAGTTTGAATATGGGTCATCTGGGGTCAAGAACTAGGTCACTAGGTCATATCTAAGAAAATATTTGTTTAAGCTCAAGAGACCACATTTTTGGTCCAATCTTAATGAAATTTGGCCAGAATATTTGTTTCCATAAAATCTACACTGTTATGGTGTGTTTCTCAGGTGAGCGACCTAGGGTCATCTTGGCCCTCTTGTTTATTTGTGCATTCCCTTTTCATGGTGTGGGTGGCTATATATCTTTGGTATTCAATTCAGCGTAGACGTTTTAGGTAGACATATTAGCCAGATATGATCAATCGGATAGTCATGTCCCTTGCTGGTAGGGAATAGAAAACGCATGTCTGCTTTTATTATGTGAAGCACTTTTTACGATCAACCCGCTAATTATGCCATTCCTTAGGAAACCTCACTTTTAAGCTTGCATCTTCTGTCTTGACATTTTGTGCTGCATCTGACCCTTTACATTTTGCATTTGCACATAACTTTCTAGTAAAAAACATATATATATATTTCCTTGAGGCGATGGCGTAAGGCCAGTTTGATGGGTAGAGAAGCAATCCTCTTAATACATGTTTTCAAAAGAGCCGATGTATAAACAATATTTTAAATACTTGTCCGATTATATAATCCCTAAAATTTATGAGCTAGATATCCACTCTGGTCCCTCGTTGGATTTTGCGTTTGATGGGGGCTACGAGTGGCGAATATTATAATATCTACATATAGCAAATAAATCAACTGTATACGGAAACAGACTGACAACACGTAAGGTAAGGAATTTTCACACAAATCATTCACATCCAAGAAGATATATCAACGATTCCTGTGTCAATGAAATTGCAAGCCCCCCCCCCCCTCCCCATCCCCCACCCCCTCCCCTCTTATTATGATCGAAAAGAAAAACACTAGAGAGATTATCTAGCTAGTAAACCGAGATCTGTAAAGAAATTATGGATAGGGAAACTATTGGGTGAAGTCAAAAAGGCAGCACACACACAACAGCATCTTTCTTCATTTATCTATGTTAAATGTTTTCCTCACCGTACTCTGAATTCCTCTAGGATATCATTCTTTTTCCTAATCTTGCTAAGGTGTTATAGACGGAAATTGTGCAAGGCCTTGTTGAACAACGTATTTCTGCTGCTAGACACGTAAAGATAAAATAATATGGAAAAGAAATCATTACAAATACTATTTTACTTACTTTCAACCGCTGCTATAGGTTTCATGTAGATATGGCGGAGGAGCACGGACGCTTGTCGAGACCTCCTAACGTTTTCCTAAACCTTTCGACGGATATCCAGTGGAATTGTCGTGGACTAATATAAAGCTAATTATAATGAAATTCTACTCCTGTCAAAATTTAACCCCTTTTTAAGTATCTTAGTGAAAGTAACGACATATCTTTTAAAAATTACTTACAAATGTTAGATTCTATTCATAATCAAGGTACTTGCATTACTCTTGGTACATTTTGATCATCGCCAGATTCAAGTTTTTATGCGGTTGTAATTGAACCCACTCTTTACACACGCCGAGAGAAAACTCTCATGAGGGTAACTTCAAACACATCTAATCCGTGTCATATTCTTTTATAAATCAAGTACTTCCGAATCGATTCTAACGTGAAAAGCCAAAATAAAACGGATGACTGCTCATCCATATACATTTTGTATTACTATAATTGAAATCCACAAACCGGTTCATTTGCGATTTATTTCAGGTGTATTCAAAGACACTGCGTTAAAAATGGTTAACAAGAGGGTCATGATGACCCTGGATCGCTCACCTGAGTAATAATAGCTACATGTTTCAAATGTCAAACTGATGATAAAATATTAAGAGAGTCAGTAGGTCACATTCATGGTCAATGAAATTCAGTTTTACGATTTGTATGCAAAACTGTGTATGTCATCAAAATTTCAAGGCTGTATCTTAAAAAACAAGCAATAGGTCAGTAGGTTAAGGTCACAGTCAAGTGACATCATATTACTTATAATTAAATAGTCTTGGAAATAGGATCAGATGATTTTTTAAGTATATTTCCTATATAACTCACATAATAACTAAGTGACCCCAGGGCGGGGCCTCTTTTAACCCCAGGGGCATAATTTTAACAATTTTGGTAGAGGACTACTAGACAATGCATTATACCAAATATCAAAAGCTTAGGTCATATGGTTTCTGACAAGAAGATTTTTAAAGCCTTTTCCTATATAAGTCTATATAAAACTTAGGACCCCAGGGCAGGGCCTCTTTTCACCCAAGGGGTACAATTTGAACAATTTTGGTTGAGGACCATAAGACAATGCTACAAACAATATATCAAAGGTCTAAGTGTTGTGGTTTCAGACAAGAAGATTTTTAAACTTTTTTTCCTATATAAGTCTATGTCAAACTTGTGATCCCCGGGGCGAGGCCATATTTGACCCTAGGGGGATAATTTGAACAATCTAGAAGACCACTAGATGATGCTACATACCAAATATCAAAGCCCTAGGCCATGTGGTTTTGTACAAGAAGATTTTCAAAGTTTTCCCAATATAAGTCTATATAAACCATGTGACCCCCGGGGCTGGGCCATATTTGACCCTAGGGGGATAATTTGAACAATTTTGGTAGAGGACCACTAGATAATGCTACACACCAGATATCAAAGTCCTAGGTCCTGTGGTTTTGGACAAAAAGAATTTTAAAGTTATTCCTTTCCAGAGTTCTGCATGGAATTCAATTCTTTGAACAATTTTGAAATGGGGCCACCCAAGGATCATTCCTGTGAAGTTTGGTGTAATTCTGCCCAGTGGTTTTCAAGAAGAAGATTTTTTTATTTTAGGAAATGTTGACGGACGGACGACTGACGACGGACATTGAGCGGTCACAAAAGCTCACCATGAGCCTTTGGCTCAGGTGAGCTAAAAAACGAATAGAAAATGTTGCTGAAATCAGAAGTTATGTAAAAGTCCGCTGTAAGTTGGTTGGGATTGAGTGTCAAACGCAAATACCTGTTGTATATAGGGATGCAGAAATGTCATTTTCCACAGTTTATAGGTGGCTTACAAAATTCAGTTTCGGTCAGGAATCAGTCAGAGATGCTACTTATTCAGGAAAACCCAGGTTTGCAGTTACGAAATTTAACATTTACTAGAAGATGCTTTTGTAGAAAAACGCATGTTTTCCCCAATGCATAGTCGTATAGGCAAAAAGTCAATAGGGGACAAGAGCCAAAGTCAAAAAGACACTGATGGTTGGCTGTAATAGGGATCATCTACTTGGCATGTCCAATCATCACACTAAGTTTAAACATTCTGAGTCTAGTGGTTCTCATGTTATGAATTGGAAACGGTTTTCCATATTCAGGCCTCTATGACCTTGACCTTTGATCGAGTGACCCCGAAAATCAGTAGGAGTCATCTACTTTACATGTCCAACCATCCTAATAAGTTTCAACATTCTGGGTCAAGGTGTTCTCAAGTTCTTGATTGGAAAGAGTTTTCTATTTTCAGCCCCCTGTGAATTGACCTTTGATAGAGTAAACCCAAAAGCAATAGGGTCATCAACTCTGTATCAACCTACTAAGTTGAAAATTCTACGTCAAATGGTTTTAAAGTTATTAACCGAAATGGATTTCCATGTTCTGTCTGCTGCGACCTTGACCTTTAACAGAGGGACCCCAAAATCAATAGGAGTTATCTACTCTGCATATCCAATCATCCTTTGAAGTTTCAACATTCAGGGTCAAGTGGTTCTCAAGTTACTGACTGGAAATGGTTTTCCATATTAAGGCCCCTTGACCTTTAACAAAGTGACCCCAAAATCAACAGGAGTCATTTGCTCTGCATGACTGATCATGCCATAAAGTTTCATCATTCTGGGTCAAGTGGTTCTCAATTATTGATCGGAAATGGCTTTTCATGTTGAGGCCCCTGTGACCTTAACCTTTGATAGAGTATCCCCAAAAACAGTAGGGGTTATCTGCTTTGTAAGTTCTATCAGCCTGAAGTTTGAAGGTTCTAGATCAAATGGTTGTGCAGTTATTGACCGGAAATGGATTTCCATGTTCTGTCCGCTGCGACCTTGACCTTTAATAGAGTGAACAAAAATCAATAGAGGTCGTCTACTCTGCATGTCCAATCATCCCCTGTAGTTTTAACATTCTGGGTCAAGTGGTTCTCAAGTTATTGGTCGGAAATTGTTTTCCATGTTCAGGTCCCTGTAACCTTGGCCATTAACAGAGTGACACCAAAATCAATAGGGGTCATTTGTTCCGTACGGTCAATCATCCTATGAAGTTTCAACATTCTGTGTCAAGTGGTTTTCAAGATATTGATCGGAAATGGCTATAGATGTTCAGGCCCCTGTGACCTTGACCTTTGGTTGAGTAACCCAAAAACAATAGTGGTCATCAACTCAGTATCAACCTATAAAGTTTGAAGGTTCTATATTAAATCGTTCTGAAGTTATTGACCGGAGATGTATTTCCATGTTCTGTCCGCTTCGACCTTGACCTTTAATAGAGTGGCTCCTTAAATCAAAAGGGGTCATTTACCACGTTCTCAAATTATTTATAGGAAATTGTTTTCTATGTTAAGGCCCCTGTGATCTTGACCTTTGATGGAGTAACCCCAAAAACAATAGGGGTCTTCTACTCTATAAGCCCTGCCATCCTATGAAGTTTGAAGGTTCTAGGTTAAATGGTTATCCAGTTATTGATCAGAAATGAAGTGTGACGGACGGACGGACAGGGTGAAAACAATATGTCTCCCCCCAGTTGGGGAGGGGGAGACATAATAAGATCAAGTCCATCATTGAGAAAGATGCATGTTTCACTGTCGTACAGCTCACACAAATGACGAACTTGAGTTTAGCATCTGCTCACCGATAAGCAGAAATGTACGACGGTGCAAGAAGTACCCAAATGATCTGAAAAGGGTGTTTGATAGTCTCAAAACTGGTGATGAGATATGGGCCTATTGTTATGAGCCGAAGCGGAAAGTTGTTAACAGGATATTCGCTCTGAAACATGCCAAAAGGACAAGTACTGCTAAACAAACACTGACAGTATAGAAGGTGATATACGCCACCATTTTTTTAATGAAATTGTGGGTCAATCATGCAAATTGTTGTTCCAAAAGGTAGAGGTGTATCTGGTAGCTTCTATAATGTGGTTCTGAAGAAATTGCAAACAGAAATGTGTAAAGTACGTCCAAAAAGCGGTAACCAGCATGTCCATTTGTTACATGACAATGCTGCAGCCCACATATCCTCAACTGCAGTACAGTATTTGAAGTCTGAAAAGATCAATATATTGTCGCACCAGACCCCGTGCGATTTTAAACCACGTTCTGAAATTTGACAAATACCTGTATGGTAGATGTAGGTCCAGAAGTGCATTGGGGTAATATCTCGGAGAAAGCGTGTCATTTGAAAAAGTTTTAGAACACCCCTCGTATGTAAATGCAAAAAAAAAAAAATGAAATAAAATTGACTTACAAGGACTATTTCCCATTTTACACTGACAGTTCACTGTATTGACGTCGGCCGCCTTTATCGTTCAAAACGTTTGCCGAATAACGCAACAATAGTTTAAAACATACGTCCCAGGGTTCATGCAATATATCTGAAAAAAAAATTACTTTTTGTTGCATTCCAAGTCATGTTCGTTTTAAAGGAAATTTCCCTTACATGAATCAGTTTCGAAGTTACCATTGACGGATTTAAACGGAATGTAAATGCACATATTTTATCTTAATAGTAATCGTCGCTCCGTTCAATAATCTTGATATAAAACCTATCTCAGGTTAAGGGTATCTTTGAAAAAGTTGTTTGAAACAGTTTCAGACGGCATTATTTTATCCTTAGTAAAACAGGCGTTTAAACGTGAAATAGTTTTGGCACATCTATCGCGATAGCGTCTAAACATGAACATCTATCGCGATACTATTACGTTTACAACTGGTAATTTCATGCTACATGTATGTTTTTGCATAAATGTTTACAGATGCCTTTCAATTTACATTTTCGATATAACATATAACCTCATGAAGATTCGCAGTAAAAGTCCTAATCACACACGCATTTACCTTAGGGACAAAAAGATCACATTTAACAAATTCTTCTCATGAAACACTTGATGGTGCTTCAACAGACGTAGTCTACCACATCCTTCTTCAAATGATTCCACGTGACCTCTTTTAGGGGTCACTAGACTCTTCTCATGAAAACTGGATTTATCCTCACCAAACTAGTTGTGTAGCACCTTTTTAAAGTCATCTCTCAACTTAATACAAATGGTTTTTCTTGTCCCCTTTTAGTTGCGACTAGATCTGATAATATAAACACTTTAACGCTTTTTCTCTTGAACCTATTGACTTATCGTCAGCAATCAGACTGTTTCTGCAGATTTTATCGAAATGTAATGCTCGCTCTCTGAAACTCGAATGTTTCTGCTTTGCCCCATTTATGGACCGGTAGCGTTTAAAATAGAAAAAAACACCTTCACTGACGCCTCATAAAGCACTTTATGGATCCTCAATAATTTTGGTCTGTATCATCCCTATAAGGTTTGCTTTCAATATTATTAGAGCTATAAATAGGAGAAAAACATTATAACAAGATGATGGACCTTTACCAAACTTGGTCTACTGCATTCTTGTATATTCCCCAAATGGTCCCAGTTGACCCCTTAAAGATGCAATCAGGCGGTAAAGTTAGACGAAAAGAAACTTGTTTTCAATATCTAGAACATACATCTTTACAAAATTTTGTCTCTAGTATCCTTGTGTGGTCCTTTCTTCAGTTCAAATACATCTGCTTGGCCTTTATTAGAGATGTACACGCGAAAAACGGTGTGAAGATGGACAACGGGTTAGCGACTAATACATTGGAGTTTGTCAATGTAATAACCGTAATAAATAAGTAGGAAGCGATAGCTAAAATGATGAATACATTCATTCCTAATTTAAAAGATAAGCGCAATGGATCTCCTCCTGCACACCAAAGCTGCAAATATCTTCACAGTAACAGACAACAATCTCCTGGAATTGCGCCACACGAAGCATACACATTTATATGTATTTATATGGCCTGTTGTGTGTTCAACTGTGGTGGCCGTAAAACGTCTCCCAATACTTGGATTCAGTTTTGTTTTATTTTCTGGTCCTTTGGAATCATGGAGTCCATTCAAAATATATGTAATAGAGTTCCGCTTAAGCCGGTGCTAGGGGCATGAGAGGTGTTGCAAATTTTATTACCCGACATTACGCTACCTCTCATGAACAGACTCAATCAAACTGATTCTGCTATTACTCTCGTTGTTGCATTCTCTGCTTCAAAGGGATCTTTTTACTGATTTTTCATTCTAAAAAGATAAGCAGCCAAACCATTTTCGTGCATTAAGCTGTAGCCGTTTTATGTGAAGAGATCACGTGGGACTTTAGACCATCGGGCTGTTGATTTATTGTTTCTCTACGAATCGTATGTGCTAATGTCAAAGACACTATATGCCTCCCGAATCTTCGACACCTGATACATATAATCAACGAAATAAAGAAAGTAACGATGTGACAGACGAAACCAATGTTTAAGTTCAAATGGCCAAAGTGGTAAATACAATAATCTTGAGAAACTCCCCGGTTTTAGTCGCAAATCTGTCTTCACATCGGTCTACGCGTGTACATCTCTTAATACGATTTCTTCTTACGGAATTCTCAAAATACCTCCACTTACTTTGGTCTGTAGAATCCTTGTTTGAGAAGCTAGAAATTTATATAAATAAAATCTTCAAACGACTAGTTCTCATGACCCAAGTGATCTTTACTAGATTTGTTGCATATAATCATAATTTGTATCTTTCTCCATTTTTATACGCCCATCTTTGAAAGAGCGGGGCGTATTATGTAAACACACAGGGCGGGCGAGCGGGAGGCCGCCGTCTAAAAGCATATCCACTCTCTAAAATAGAAAAA
This sequence comes from Mercenaria mercenaria, assembly GCF_021730395.1. Classification (NCBI taxonomy): domain Eukaryota; kingdom Metazoa; phylum Mollusca; class Bivalvia; order Venerida; family Veneridae; genus Mercenaria; species Mercenaria mercenaria. The sequence goes on along the minus strand of NC_069366.1, from coordinate 25,277,941 downwards.
GTGGAAACTCCACAGGTCGTTCAACACGACAAAAACGAAAATGTTGCAGGCTCGATTTGATTGAGCCTGTTCATGGACGGTAGTGGAAATGCATGCTACCGTCCACGCCCTCTAGCCCCGGGTTGAGCAGAACGCAACATTTACACATGCTAAAAGTGCAAAAAGCAATTTAGAGACATCCGCAGATGCACGAACAGTTTTCATCCGATCTTCACAAAACTAGCTAACAATGTTTGTGGGCATAATATATCGGCCAAGGCTGATAACCACCTAACTAGCCCCAGACACTCTTGGATTATAGCCCTTGAATAACTCGAAAAACTGCGAATTTAGCCTTGTCTGCCCTCAAAGCCATGTTCGATCGCCTCAGGCACTACTGAATTGTGGTCCTTGATGTAACTGAATATTTAGACGGGCGTATTTTGTGACAGTCTCGCAATAATGTATCTTGGTATCCCTCTTCTACATCCCACGCCTCACACATTCAAATTATCCTTTTTCTCCGGATTGTGACCTTGTGAAACAGGCAGACATGTGAATATCCCCCGAGATGCAAGGATCTGCCAGTATTGTGTAGAAAACAATCATATCAGTGTTGTAGAATGTGAATTTTATGTATTTTTCCATTGTCCAAGATTTGATGCAATTCTTCGTAATCAATGTCTATACATCTGATTTACATTGGGAACTACGGTAATTGTTATAAAGTGACAATTCTGAAAGAATAAGAGGATAGCTATGTTTGTTCAACATTTGCTTAATTTACTTAATACAGACGTGAATGATAAAAAGGAGAATACTGACTTTGTTCCAGTGATGTATAATTGGTTAAACCTAAAAGAGTTGTCTTTATTTAAAATGCTGGGAACTGTGCATTTTAACTGAAAATAAAATTGTTGGGTTGAGTTGAGCTACGTTGAGTTGAGTATTAGCTTTAGTACAATTAATCTAAAGTATTTAAGTTTCTGTTTATGACAAGTGTCATCCTTTTATTTAATCCTATTTTGTGTAAATCATTAATATTTTCATGACAACTGATATAATTTGTCACATTTCCAGACAGGATATGCATCACACTCATTGCATTGTTGAATTATTTACCTCCGTTACTAAGCAACATAAAATATCGTTGTCATTTGAAATATGTTTAAAGCTGATATAAGTCTTAGCATTAACCCCCCTTGTAAATAATTTTACTGTATATCACTGTTTTATTACATATAGTATCCAATTTGAAGCGTTTAACCTTTTCATGTAAGTTGTATTTGTGACCAATATTTGATCACTTGGTCACGTGACCATTAACGTACTGTGACCAAATTAATCACTGACCATTTAGATTTGGTAAATTTACTATATAATCAATCTTTGACCAATTTTTCTGCCTACTATAAAATCTGAAAAGTAGATCCCTCGGAAGCACTGAAAACAAGGCAAACAGTGAAAATTGCAGACTCGGTTTGATTGAGTCTGTTCATGAGCAGTAATGGAAAATGCAACACTGCCCACGCCCCCTAGCACGGGCTTAATAATAAGCAATATTCAATCTTCAGTTGAAATCAATGATCCCGAAGGACCAGAAAATATAACAACACTGAGATGAAGTCGGGGAGACGTTTTACGGCCGCCACACAGCACTTAACACCCGCTGTTGTGAAGTAAATAAAATCTGAAAAGTAGAACCTGATTTGTGACCATCTAGAGAGCTTCAGTTCTGGACAAAAATCTTATGGGCGCTTTATGCCAGTCCTGAGAGTTTTGCCAATTTTTAGCCTAGATTCAGCATGAATAATATTAATGTAAGCACATTTTAACATAAGAATATTTCAAGGAACATTTATTTTTAGAATAACTTTTCAAGTGAATTTAAAACATTAGCCTGTCTTATTGAATGCTACCAAGGACACATGCACTCATCTTCAGAAGTCATTTGGTGGGGAAAGCCTATGCGGTCTTAATTAACGTTAAATACTTTGATGTTTTACAAGTTCTCACTGCCGAACCGTGAACTATTTAGGCCTTTTGAAGTATATTAAGTAATGAACAGAGTCTAACATCCAAATAGATTAATATGTTAAGTTATGGAAAGCTAACATTGTCCACTACATTTACAATGACTTACAATGCATGTGATAAACAATATGTTGCTAAGTTCCTTTGAAACTTAACGTGATCAGTGTAACATTTTATTCTTTGATACTTTGACTAAGAACTATTTGTGCAACCTGTTATATAATACATGAATTAAACTTCATGAACAGTTAGTACAGAGTTTCTAGTCTTTGACCTTATACCTTGGAAAGAGTTTTATCATGTTGATCGGCCAATTCCTTCTGAAAGTATCTAGTCCCTAACCGAATGCTACATCCAGACAAAACAACTACCCTAGCACGTAACAATATTTCAGGTAGGGTTTTGCTAGGTTCAAAGGAGCCAATGTACTTGAGAGCATTTTAACTCTTGCTGTAGTTTTTATGTTCCAGCTTAGGAATCTCTTTATATGCTTGCGTGAGAGATCGTTGAAATATTCACGTCAAGATATTTTGATGAGAGAAAAAAAAAGATTCTGGTCGCATATTTGGTGGCCATATTGAATGTTTCGTCTTGTGAAGTATATTATTTTACACTTATTTTCACTTCTAATGTACTAGTAACATTTTGAAGGGTTTTAATTGCTAACAGATGCAGTGTCATCCACAAACAAACGTTCTTTAGTTTATTTGTTTTGTGTATTGTTAGATTTCACTTCTCAATCTATATTTGCTCTCTTGCGTTCTATGTAACATTTCATCACAGACGGACACATTTGTAGAACCAGCGGCCTTCCTTAAGCTAGAGGACTTCATCACGGGGAGAATCCGAAACCTCAAGCGAGTTTTCAATCCCACAGCGGTGGTTGGCACGTGATTCAAAGTCAATGTCCTTCACCTCACGGAAACGAACACCGCATTGGACGCGCTGAATGTGGATATCATTAGAGAGGCCCTAGCAGTGTCCTTGGATTTTGAGCTTATTCGGTATAGAATAACGGATTGAAACCGGTTGTCTAGGAAGCTTTTAAACCACTGAACTGATTGATCGCGTATATTATAGTTGTGCATTTTGAACAAAATTTTTACATGACTCACTTTAGCCAAAGCTTTACAAAAACATAAAAGGGTTCGGTCAGTCTGGTCTTTTGTGTCCGCTGATTTCACCAAAAATGTAAGATATTCAATTTCGACATTGTATGCTCCATGGTTTTGCACAGTACACATGTTAGGGATACTGCTCTATAATTGGCTGCGTTTGACCTGTAACCTGACCAATCCCACAGCGGTGGTTGGCAAGTGATTCAAAGTCAATGACCGCAACCTCCCGGAAACGAACACCCTCTTGGACGTACTGAATGTGGATATCATTAGAGAGGCCCAAGCAGTGTCCTTGGATGTTGAGCTTATATGGTGTAGATCCCGTTTCAATCGATTTCATAAAAGGAGTCACTGTTCCTTTAAGTATGAATGCTTTGATCGTATTCAGCCCACATACCTTATCAGGGAATATAGCTGACAGTATCTTGCACTTACATGGTAGTTTGAAATTTCAGGGGACTTGTTGTTTTGGTCTTACAGAAGGATGAAACGTTAAATGGGAATTTTGAGAGAACGTACAGATTGGAATTGTTTGTTAAGTAAAGTGGCATCTACAGTTTCAACAGTTTTGAGTATGGTGTGGTTAATAAGGGTGGTAAGGATGTTGAGCCTTGTTTGGAATGCTTGGAGGTAATAAAATGCAGCACAGGTGTCAGGCTGTTTTAGATGGTGTTAGAATGGAAACGAATAATATTCCGTCTCCCAGGTGGTGTTGCTTTTTAATTTACGAAAGATCACCAGACTATGATATTCTTAATTTCTTGTAAACACGATAGAGACCTCATTTTGCAACCGATTGTAATCAAACTTGCAACAAATTTTATTGGCATAATATCTTCCTTCTGAAAACGGCCCAGATCCCATTATGGGTTCTAGAGTTATGGCCCCTTAAATGGCCAAACATTTGCATTTTTGGCTTGTGAACACGGTAGAGACCACATTGTACACAACTTGTATTGGTATAATATCTTGATTCCTTTGAAAACTGACCAGATCCCATAATGGGTTCTAGAGTTATGAACACTTAAGGGGCCAACATTTGCTATTTTGGCTTTGCAGCCAAATAGAGTCTTCATTTGTGGTTTGTTTTAATACAAACTTGTACTATATCTTTAACAACATGAGATCTTGGATTCCACGATTAATTCGTCAGATCCAATCATAGATGCCGGAGTTATGGCCCCTGATTTACTATAATTTGTTAACTTTTACCTTGTGAACACGATAGAAGTAACATGTTAACCATTTTAACCACACTTACGCACAACTTAAGTCATAATAAGTCTCAGTTTTTTGAAAACCACATAGGTTCCATCATGGCTTCTAGAGTTACTGCCCCTGAAAGGGGCAAACTTTTATATTCTGGCCTCTTCAGGCATTAAGAGGTTTCATTTATGCTTTGATTTGATACAAATTTGGAAAGAATGTTTATCTTGATGGTCTCTAGGCCAAGTTCGAGACTGGGTCATATGGGGTCAAAAACTAATTCACCAGGCCAATCAAAGGAAAAGCATGTTAACACCATAGAGGCCACATTTATGACTCTTCATGAAACCTGGTCAGAATGTTTATCTTGACGATTCCTATGCCAAATTCAAAACTGGAAAAGGAAAGGTTCACATCTTCATGAAACCTGGTGAGAATGGTTATCTTGTAGGGTTAAAAACTAGATCACCGGCTCAAATCAAAGGAAATGCTTGTCAACACTCTACTGAGGCAATTTAAGACCCTATCTTCATGAAACTGGGCCATGTTGGGTCAAAAACTAGGTCAGCACTCAAGTCAAAGGTGAAGACGACCCTTTCTTCATGAAACGTTTTCAAAATGTTTATGCTAATGATTCAAAGGTCAAGTTTAACAGGTGAGTGATATAGGATTATCATGACCCTCTTGTGAAACTTTTTACCGAGCTGTTTGTATCTGTCGGGCGGGGTTTTAAGTATGTACGTTTTGTTAAGAGTTTCCTATTTAAAGGTCCATCTTAATCTTAATATCTTCATAACTGGGGAATTCTTTATCTATAATGCAATCTCCAATATTGCTATGAAAACATTCACCATCTGCGTGTGACACGGCTCTTTCTACAACATCGTAGGTGAAAAATTGCGTTGGCGATACGTTAAGTTTTCAGATAAGGTCCAGTATATGCGATACTATGTTTGTTAACACATTCGTGTTTTTCTGTAGTTCAAAGAAGCATTCCTTGTTTGAAATACCATTATTTCCATCGACAGGCATAATACTTTCTATAAAGGTGACCTTGTTTGGTAATATGTTTTTTGTTTTACAACGCATGTACTTCGATTGTCCACATTCTACTTTGTAAAATATATCAAACTTCTTTTTCAAACATATTTTTCTCTAAATTTGTTTTTGTTGTGTGTCTAACATACATATTTAGGTACTCCGGGAAATTATTTCAACTTTTATATTTTTTAAAGAATTGTAGTTTTTTTCCATTTTGACAGCTCTACTTTCACTTTCATTTTGCATGTTTTAAAAATGCACATGGTTTTTAATACTTTCAACTCCCGGAGTACCTCGAGAAAGAAATATGTTAGACACAAAATAGTCATAAAAGAAATGAAAAAGAAGCTTGAAATACACTACAAAATAGAATGTGGACAGTCAAAGTACATGTGATACAGAACAAAATGTTCTGATCAAAAAAGTTAAGCCTGTCTTGAAAGTGTCTTCCAATTATTATTCACAGTTTGATATTTATGATAAACCAAGGCTTATGAGGCCCCCTAAAAAATCTAAAACAAAAATTCATCCGAGGGGTGGTTTTAAAAGACTTTATAAGAACCTTAAAGGGAAAACAATGTCCTTCCATTAGTTGATTTCATACGAAAGACATCATCCAGCCATTCTTTAAAAGTCTCATTACTGTTGAAAAGTTGAAAAAGATGTCGCAGTGATATTTTATAAATGGAAAAAAGAATTCACTAATGACGTTTTGTTTACCCTCTAGCCTGCTGGCGGCAAGTGATTCTGCCTTTGCGACCAGTGCAGACCAAAATAAGCCAGCACACCCGTGCTGGATCATGGAAATCACTGTTTGCTAATTTGTTCACAGTTTGCTAATCTGTTAGTAAATATTTAGTTAACATCCCTTTGAATAATAAATGGTATTTCCCAAACTGAATGAAAGACCAGTCCAAATGTACCCCTCAATTCATTAGGACACGCTCTTAGCAAAGTTGGATATAAGTGAGATCGTTTAGTTGCCACGTCGCCAACAAGACTATCTACGTCATATTTTCACCGCGTTTTAAAATATGCAAAACGGTGTACAGATAACTAATGGCGACCTCCATATCACTAGCATGCCCCATTTAATAAATTTGTTGTGTGACCTGCTTTGAACACACTACTCTTTATACTATTTTTGAAGATATATGGTTTGATGGTAGCTTAAGTATAACACATTTTCAATATTGAACGCAAACAAGAAAATCATTATTTTAAGTAAGTATATTTGATCTTGCTTTAAATATTTAATTGAACGATTTTCTAAATTCATCTTTGGATTTCTGAAAATAGATTTTATAATATCAATATGTGTAGTTTTGTTTCAGTCTTTGAACACGAACGTCCTATTGTATGATTTTTAATTATTTAAAGATATAAAATCGACTTTCAGATATCCAAAATAGGCATTAGTTTTGGATATCAATAATTCATTTAATGATATTATACAGTCGAATTTAAGGTATCGTAAGATGGTTTATAGTATTATTAAATGACTCTGTGATATGCATAAATTAATCTAGGATCTGACGAAATACCGAACAAATTGATACAACGGAGCCACATACACATGAAAACATTTCTGCCTCATAATTATTATGTATTTGCCATATTCTTTTTACGGTAACTGAATCAGAAATAAAAGCCCCCCTCCCATGTTCTTTATGCGTATGTCCAAATCCCATTGCACATCTATAAAAGGATAGTTTCAGCAAATTGATCATGTTGACATATTCAGTCTAATAATGGCAAATTTTGTACATCTTATTTTCATTAATCAATGACTGGTCTTGCTCCAGGTTTGCTTGCATAAGGCGTTTTAATTTAGATGTAAATGTTTTGGCATTTACACAGATCGAAGTGTGTTAAAAGTGAAATAAAGGTGCATAAATTTGACAAAAAAGTCATCCTAAGGGGAGCGGTGGTCTAGTGGATAAGGTGTCGGCCGTGCAATCCAGGGGTCGTGGGTTCGAGCCCCACTGGGGTCACGACAATGACTTCTCATATGACACCAGTACTGGTTTTTCCAGGAAGCGGACTCAAAAGCGGTTCCAAGCTTTCATCACAATCGAGCTAAAACAAAATAGTGTAAAATAAAAACAAAAAGCCATCTTAACAAAACATATGTCGTAACAGAAGAAAGGCAAAAAACAACAACAACGAAACTAGTAACATAAATAGTTTTATTGAAAACATAAAAGTACAATAGTTAAGTGACCTTACACAATTAAGGGAAAAAACTAAAGAGCAGAAAGGGTGAGGCAAATACTGTAACAATAACAGATAATCCTTCATTTGCATTAACCCACTTTTCAGTAATATTGTTTCTTCAAGAATGGCCTTTATCAGAAAGTCATTTCTGATCAATAACAAGTACGAAACAAACACATCAACCAGTCAGATCAAAGTCTTACAATATTGTGTTAGTACAACTATATTTCCTTTTCTCATTCTTTCTTAAGTTAAACGGTTAATTCAGAGTTAAATAACCTTGTATCCGTATAGATTTCAAAATTATTGAGCAATACATTTTGTTTCATCCAGTTGGTGTTGTTTTGCGGCCACAATTACAATTATACCAAGTAGTTATAAATCACAACATGTTATTTGTTTTTGTAAATGAAAGGATTGTATGTTTCAACTGATAATCGTCAAATACAATTAGTTCTTCAAATTTGATCTTTAGTGACTAGTGCGTGTAAATACTGCTAAGTCAAATGTATAATATCTTTTAAGCAATGCATTTGAAAGAAAAAGGAAGTACGACGTGATGCAATTGAAGTTTTAGCCGAAAACCTCAAAGGATAGAATACCAACAAGATGACTAAATGTAAAATTCAAAGTTGCTGCTTATCGAACATATGACGTGAAAACCTAAAAAATGGGAGGTGGGAGGGTGCAGCGTAGCGACCGGTCATGTTTTCGTCTTACTAAATATTTCAATCTATAGCCTCTATCCGACTGAAGGTTATCCAACCCATCTTCTAGACACAGTCGTTTAACATTGTTCATGGTAATGAGGCGTAACGTACATGCTGTACTTTTTAGGAATAAAATAAGGATATTTTGAAATTTCTGGTTTGAGATTTGTTGAGAAAGTAGGGTTAATACTCAGGATAAAATTGTTATGTTATTTTGGTGCTGGAAAGTAAAAAAAAATATGTACGAATTGCTGGTCCAATCAGAAACCATAGGTGCTATGTAAGACATCGTTAAAAAAGTGAAATACTTAAAAAAACATCAACAATATAATGCACTCTACTAACATAACTATCCAGGTTAAAACTTTCTGTGTATAATATCATAATTGTGTTTTTGAGTTCATATTTACATACGTACATGTAGGTTTTCATTTTTTATTTCAAAATTCGACAGAGTTGTTAAAATTCAGAATAATGCAATTTTGTCGTACACGTTAAAATGTATGCGTAAACCCGGACTCTGAAATCTTCAACTTGTAGATACACGTGTAACGAGCAACTTGATCAAACTTTTCGGACAAACAGACGCTCATTATGATGTTATATTTTTAAGATACACACATGCGTATTTCAAATGTAACATCCGCCCTCTCAGTAGATTTAAACAGAAAGTGTCACCTTTCGTCTTTACTTAATATTCAACAATATAATCATTTATGATATTCAAAAATCTGCATTTCAAATATATTAGACTATTAGAATCAGACAAGCTTTTCATTGGCCAGGTCTAAGACTGCATAAAGGCACAGCCGATTGGGTGCCAGCGTTCTATGGCTGGTCTCATAGCCTATCTGATTATCCTGGTTTGCAGATCATGAAGATTAACCTGGCTTATTGCTTCTTATCTTCAATTTCATCTAGAAGAAGCAACAAACTGGTTAAAATACAACGTTCAATTCAAGAGTTCATAACATAAGTGTTGAATTTTAGACATTTTGAATAGATATCACATCGATTATTGATTTGAAAAAGAAAATCATATAAAATCATTGATAAAGATTTCACCGCCTAATCCTAAAACCACAAAACACATAAAATGTTTGTTATATAGTAAATGAATGTAAAAAGAAACAACAGTGTACAGTGGTTTACACTGTATCAAAGATTTAAGGGGTTATGTTTTCAATGTGGTACATATAATAATTCATAAACACTAACAAAGATAAAACAAAACAAAAAACAACATTATGTACAAAGTAAGTAGGCTTAATTAAAAAAAAAAAAACGTTCTGTAGATATATCATACAGTTGACTAAAATCTGTAAACAGACAATATGCTCATTGTAACTGCAAGAGTGATGACTGGTACTTTCATTGCGTGCATAGAGCCTGAAAAGATAAAGAAATATAATCGTGTAATAATTAGTATTAAGTAGTACTTGACAATAATATATTGAAATATAGTCATCCTAGATTTAACCCTTAGCCTGCTGGTGGCAAGTGAGTCTGCCTCTGCGACCAGTGCAGACCAAGATCAGCCTGCACATCCATGCAGTCTGATCATGGTCTGCACTGTTCGCTATTCAGTCAGTAAATTTTTAGTAAACACCCCTTCAAATGATAAATGGCACTGCCAAAATTGGAAGATGGACCAGTCCATTATAGAAATTTAGCATGGTAAGGGTTAATATAATAAAGACTGTAAATACTTCGACTAAATTTTTTGTGAACTATAGCCGACATTTTACTGGATGCTTTTAAAACATATATTTATTGGAAGTAATGCAGAGCACATTAACATGGAAACATACGTTGCTTAAGTATATATTGAACGAAATAAATGCAGATTACAGCATTTTACAGAAACTTCCAATGTATAACACTAGAAGTGAAATAAGCTGAAAAGTTCTTAACATTCAACAAGTCTTCTGTTTCAACGCAAAAGGAGTTTTTCTATGTATCAATCAAATGGATGAATTGATATTTCAATAAACTTACTTCCCGATTCTTCTCCAGGGCAAGTTATCTCTTCATTTCCTGTTAGAACTGGTTCCATATCTAAGTAAATATATTTGTGGATAAGTTGTAAATACAGTTAGAAGGTAACAACCGATACAGTCTAGACACATACTGCCTACTAAGCATTTCCTGCATATTGGACAGGTGTTTCTTAATGCGCTCCTATAATAAAATAGTGCTTAAAAGGAAAGCATTTGTTTTACTTTATATCTTCTCACAATTGAGGAATAAGGTATGCAAGAAAAAGGACGCAATCACTTGAATGTGCGGACAGAAATATTTTGCGCCTTCACAGTTATCCTAGAACATGTTATTTTCTATCTGTACTTCCGACCAGTGAAAGATTCTTATAATCTTTAGTAATCACGTTCTTCAGTGATCAGAAACTTTATTTTGTCCCTAAGCCGACTTAGATGTACACATACCTGTAGCCTCATTGATTACAGTAGTCAGAAACTTTATTTCGTCCTCAAGTCGACTTAGATATACACATACCTGTTGCCTCATTGATTACAGTAGTCAGAAACTTCATTTCGTCCCTAAGTCGACTTAGATATACACATGCCTGTAGCCTCACTGATTACAGTAGTCAGAAACTTTATTTCGTTCCTAAGTCGACTTAGATATACACATGCCTGTAGCCTCATTGATTACAGTAGTCAGAAACTTTATTTCGTCCCTAAGTCGACTTAGATATACACATACCTGTAGCCTCATTGTTCACATTTTTGGACAACATATACTTATAAATATAAACATTTGATAAATGTTCTTGTTCATCATTCCCCAAAAATCAAAATCCCAACCAACAAAATAAATCGCCAATAATTTTATCTTGAAAATGTGAGTAAATTCATCTTGAGTGACCCACTACCAATATTGTTTCAAATTGTTTTGAATCGTAAAAAACACTTGACCATCGGTGGGCATGCCCACTTTCCTATATTTTCAATTCTTGCCTTATAAGAAAAATTAGCCCAGCCTCTGATAAGCATGGTTTTGAACGAAACAGAATGATCTGAGGGTTATCTCAATGAACATTTCTGTGAAAATATTTCAAAATCTTGCCGTCGGACCAGCGGATTCTGATAAGATTTTTAAAGCTTCCGCCTTTTGTTGCCGTGGCACCCAGAATTTTGCATGGATTACCTAGATATGAAGGAGTCTTTTCATGTATAACAATAACCGCTTAATCTGTATACCGTATAATCAACCTACTCAATAAATATATTTTTCAAAACTTCAGTTTGCAAGACACATGCACACAACGTTAGCGGTCATTTTTGAATCCGACTATGGTTTGTAAACAATGGGTCAACGAGGTCCACATTATATTTTTCGTATAAAATTAAGGGTCTTTTTACTAATAATTGTTACACAGAATGTGCAATTGTGCCAAGTGTAGGTATAAAACATGTTTCAACAGTAATATACGACCAATTTTGAAGCTTTATTAATAAGTGTTATACGTTTATATGTAAGATAACACCTCTGTTTAATTCACCTGTGAGATTCTCGACCTCGTATGAATCATCAATAAGTATATCGTACGTTTAAATATCACATAACCCGTATTTAAAGGCACTGACCTCCATATTTGGCTAAAAAATTCTTTCTTTTAAACTGAAGTTTGGTCATATTATGAGCTTTAGAATCTGAGTTAGTTTTTGTTTCTAAGATATTTTAAAAATTCCAAATCAAGAAAAAAAGATGACCGCGTCAAGAAGACATTTTTCCATGGTCGTAACCAAAATAAGTGAATTATAGATACTTATATTCGAGGCAGTTTACCTGCCAGTGGGGTAAAGCGTTACGATTTTCATCGTAAAAAGTAGTAAAAACAGCAAATTCTCAAGTGTTTCCGTAACACATAGTTTGTCAGTAGTTATGTATTAAAGACTTCTTAAGAAATACTAGTACAGCATTTATTTCCAGCTATGATCATAATCTAAAACAATATTTTTATGTGTTATTGAACGATCTGGAAGCCAGTCCCTTTAATTTACCTGAGGAATTTTCGACCTCGAATGAAACATCAACAGCATGTATGTCGTACGTTTATATATAATATAACCTCTGTTTAATTTACCTGAGGGATACTCGACCTCGAACGAATCATCAACAGCAAGTATATCAGGACCTCCCGGTACAATGAGAACAGTGCCACACGTAACAAAACTTTTTGTTTGCAACATAATATCATCAATATCAGGAGTAGTGGAAATTAATGCAAACTCAACGCCAATTTTATCTGAGAAAAAAAATTGAAAAATAGATTACTACTTTGATGGTGCTCAAAGACTATAAAAAGAAAACCGAAAAGTTATGGTTGACTATTTTCATATTTAATTACACTACATCGGACATTAAAAGTTTATTACGAAACAAGTTCTAGAACATATATAGGTTTTTGTTTGTGTGTATATGTCTAACTGATGTTTATGAATTAAAAATTAATACTATTTCTCTTATATATAACTCATTGTTATTATTTATTTTCTGTTATAAATAAACATTTTATATAAGTTATGCAAAGCAAAACGGAAAACCAACCATTCTTGTTGAAAACAGTTATGTTGACGCTGCCTCCATTAAAACCAATCATGAAAGGGAGCTGACTTTTGATGCCAGCAACGATAACGTCGGATATATTATCATAATCTAACTCAAACATAAACGTCACTGTAAAATAAAATGAGACATCGTGCTTGAATGTGTAATGGGTTGAAATTGTTAATACATACACTTCTCTAAGATATCACAAAGACGTTTATTGCTAAAGATTTTGAAACTATGTCCCGCTTTGAAAGTTTGTGCAAACGTCTTTATGCCGGGTTAGAAAATATATTTCTTTATACTTATTTACATGTAGTAAAAGAAAAACCAGATACGTCTATGAATAGTACACTTAATTATAAAGTCAGGTAAGTTCTTCAAAGGTAAGGACAGTTTACTATAAACTAGACAGGAACTATTTTCACTCTGAACTGGTTCTAAGGAATGATGTATATAGGGCCATGCAAATGTTAGTTCGCGCCAAACAGTTGTTATTAGTGCAGAAGACGTAGCTAACCAGTCAAACTGTATTCCCTCTTACAAAACAATTCATGTGCACAGGTAGACATGGAGTACAACACACTATACCGGATCACAGAGGAGAGACAAGATACACGGACTACGGATTACTAATACGATGACTGTAAGGGCATGTACATACAAGGCGATCGGTAACATTAATATATGCTCCCGATAAGGGATTTGTCAGTCTCATAGGTTGTGTTAAGGATCAATATCGTCAGCAAGATTCATAGTTCTTTAATATTGCACTCCCTCTCACTGATCTCTATGAACATGCAAAGTACAAAGTCAATACCTTACAAAGTACTCGAGTTATGTCTCGAACAAGGTTTTCAATAAAAGGGAGGTGATTCAAAAATCGGACAACCCAGAGTTATGGTTCCTTGTCATGGCACTCCTCTTAATGACCTCTATCAATATTTAAAGAATGAAGTCAATATCTTGCATAGTATTCAAGTTATGCCCCCGGACAAAGTTTTCAAAACGGGAGATAATTTAAAAAATGGACCATCTAGAGCTACGGTTGCTTGACACTGCACTCCCTTCAATGTTTGGAGTAGAAGGATCTAATTCCATTTTTACCCCAAGAAGTCCTGCAATTTAGAAGAAAAACAATCTATCTATCAAATAATAAGACTCTATCAATATGTAATTTATATTCAAGTTATACCCCGGACAATGTCTTCAAAACATTTTCTCCTTGTTATTGCACTTCCTCGTAGTGAGCTCTATCATTGTATAAAGTTACAACTTGGTACCTGCACCACTTTTTGAGTTATCCTCGGGACAAGAAGTGTGACAGACGGACAGACAGACGGACCGACCGACAAGATGGCGGCTATATGCGTCACCACCTTCTAGGGGCATAATAATTTTTCATACGTTAAAACTAAAACAAGTGAACTTGATTTTGCTACAGCCTCCCTCACATTGCTGGAATATCTACTGAAGCTAAGATAGAGTACGCGTCACAGATTAAGTTTAGACTGCTAATAGTTTAAGTTAAAGATTGCTTTTAAAACAAAAATATTGCCTTCGACCTTTTGAATAAAAAATACAATTTAAAAAGAAAACACTAAGCGGGAATCAATGTTAGATAAATTCTGAATTGAAAGTAAGCATATTATAAGTGATCTTAGTAGAATAATAGGAAAAAGGTGTGTTATCAATTAAGTGCAATAAGCATCATGCCAACACGAATTGTCTCTCTTGAATAGGATAGAGTTGATAAAACAAACTCTGCAAATAATGGTAAAAATGTTAAATCAATATAAGAAGATGAAATAAGTTCAGTTTCTCAATTTTAAAGATGGAAGTATAGATAAAATAATATATAACAAGAATTAACAAAAGAGAGTATTCTAATGAGAAAACGTTTAATAGAAAAAAAAACAATAATCAAATTTCGTCCAAACTTCCGTTAATGCACCTGAAATGGTATTATTGCATAGAAATTATTTTCCACTGGTACGCAAGATCAAAACCTTTCACGATGATTTAAACTTGAAAAGGAAGTTTTATAAAATCTCTAAATAGTATCCATAAATCATATAAGCATAATTTGGCCTCAGCAGTTGTTATAAATTAATATATGTTAGAGATTATTTTCTGTTATTCAGCATGCAGTATGATAAAGACGGATTTATTGACTTTGTAAGACTTCAGACAATCTAAAATCACATTAGTTTACCTTTTCACACGTGGGTACACTTGTGCAAATGTTGCATATGGCGTTTCTTCCGTGAAACTTATCGGTCTTATATTGACACAAAATATCCGCTAAGAGTTATAAAAAGCATATGAGCCGTACCATGAGAAAACCAACATACCGTATACCAGGTTATTTCTACGGGGGGAACATTTTTGCGTTTCTGCGGTCTCTCGGTAGAATCGCAAAAATATTACCAGCAGAATATTCATCCAGCAAAAATTTAACACGCAAAAATATCTGCATTTTACGAAAGACCCGTGGTGACATTTCAACTTCATTATTTTACGATTTCTGCTTCCTGATTTCACGATTTCTACTTCATGAATTCACGATTTCACGATTTCCACTTCATGAATTGAAGATTTCACGAATTCACGATTTCACGAAAATACTTCACGATTTCTTGATTTCACGATTTCTTGATTTCACGATTTCCACTTCATAAATTTAACGATTTCACGATTTTTGCTTCCTGAATTTACGATTTCCACTTCATGAATTCACGATTTCACGATTTCCACTTCATGAATTCACGATTTCCACTTCACGAATTCACGATTTCACAATTTCCACTTCATGAATTCACGATTTCCACTTCACGAATTCACGATTTCACAATGGTGAAATCGTGAATTCATGAAGTGGAAATTGTGAAATCGTGAATTCGTGAAGTGGAAATCGTGAAATCGTGAATTCATGAAGTGGAAATTGTGAAATCGTGAAGTGGAAATAGTGAAATCGTGAATTCATGAAGTGGAAATCGTGAATTCAGGAAGCAGAAATCGTGAAATCGTGAATTCATGAAGTGGAAATCGTGAAATCAAGAAATCGTGAAATTTTATTGTGAATTCGTGAAATCGTGAATTCATGAAGTGGAAATCGTGAAATCGTGAATTCATGAAGTGGAAATCGTGAATTCAGGAAGCAGAAATCGTGAATTCATGAAGTGGAAATCGTGAAATCAAGAAATCGTGAAATCATGAAGTCAAGAAATCGTGAAGTTTTTTCATAAAATCGTAAATTCGTGATTTCATGAAGTGAAATCGTGAATTCATGAAGTGGAAATCGTGAAATCAGGAAGCAGAAATCGTGAATTCGTGAATTCATGAAGTGGAAATCGCGAAATCATGAAGCAGAAATCGTGAAATAATGAAGTTGAAATGTCATCACGGGTCTTTCGTAACATTTTTCCCCAGTATTGTTTCATGCTATGTTTTCCTAGGAAATCGGAAGCAATTATTGGAAATTACCGTCGCCATCCGACAATTACCGATAATTGTATAATTAGGTGTGATGGTCAATCAAAGTCCTAATTGTTAATCCCTCAGAAAACATTTGTCTTCTTTGAATGAAATAAATTGAGTGAATTTCACTCGTGTTTTTCTTATTAACCCCTTGTAATAAATATCTTCCGAACTATACTTTAATAACCTTTATATAAGTATAACCGTTATGCCGATATACCGTAGCTTGCAGTTGTTGTTTGTGCAATTGTTGTTGTACTTATATTTTTTTCAGTTCACATGTTATTGCATCCTACAATGTTTTCATTAAATGCAAAGTTATTTTACAGCAGTAACCGGTAATTTAGTTTATTGTTTTCATATGCTATCATTCTCACAACGCCCAATCATGCGAGGAACTACCTCCTCTTTGGCATCAAAAACGCAGAAATTTCTCTTCCTTTTATGTGAAAACGCAGAAATCAAACACGCAGAAATTTGTTTCGCAATTATTGGGGCCAAAACGCAGAATATTTTGACCACAGAAATAACCCGCTATACGGTAGTGGCTTTGCATCCGCGCAGTCTGGTCAGGATCCATGCTGTTCGCTTCCATAGCCTATTGCAATTAGAGAAACCATTAGCGAACAGCATGGATCCTGACCAGACTGGGCAGATGCGCAGGCTGGTCTGGATCTATGCTGGCCGCAAAGCCACTATGCCTATGACATGCAACAATCATAAATGTCAAAGATAACTACTGTTTATTTAAAATCATGACGTCATAAAAATTTTCTTACATACTTTCTAACACTCTTGTCATATTCAATCTAAAAAAATTTCAGCCGACTCATATAGGGTCTAGACGTATTCATTTGTACAAGTCATGAGTTCCAACCTCGCTAGGATTAATATTATATACAGTTGCATTTAGCAATTATAGCTTTTGTAAAATGCAGTCAGATGATGAAACAGCCAAGCCATTTAAAATTGTTTACCTATTGAAAAACGTGAATGTGAGGATAGCATTTTATAAAAACAAAATCAAACTCTTTTATGTAGAAATAACTTCAGTCATTTTGACTTTTTCTCATATTTATAATAGTCAACCATGTTCTTTTGAATTTTCACAAGTCATCATTATCACTGGAATATTGGAGAAAATCACATCTTTGTAGAATGCACATCTTTGACCTATTGACGTGACCTTACAAAGTGCCAGGGGCCTCCGTGGTCGAGTGGTTTAGATTGCTATTTTCGTATAACTTGCCCACGCTTATATGGGTTTAAGCCTCACTCGGAGCGTTGAATACTTCAGCTGGCATACGGAAACTCTATTGTTCTACCCAGGTGCCCGCCCGTGACGAAATAATGCTAGGAGGGGTCTTTTTTCACCATCAATGTTGGAAAGTTGCAACTTAGGTGCGTCGTTAAAACTACCAAATCAAAATATACGAGGTGGCAATCCCCCGACGTTTATATAAGTAAAACTAGACTTGCACTCCATCAAAAAACGTCCCGTATCTGACTCCTTATTGCCAGAACAGTCATTGAACTTAACCCACCCACAACGGAATAAGGTACATTGACAGCAATTTTTCGCCGGAATTCCTTTCAAGATTTTTCTCTTTTTATTTTCACAAATTTATATTTATCACTGAAATATCGGCGAAAACCCTGTCTTTGTAGCAAAAATGCACATCTTTGACCTTTGACGTGGCTTACAATGATTTTTACAATCTGGAAATGGCCTTCGTTGCCGAGTGGTTAAGGTCGCCGACTCCGTATCACTTGCCCCTAACCGATATGGATTCAAGCCTCTCCGGGGACGTTGAATTCTTCACGTGAGAAATTCCCTTTTAGCTGGTTAATGGAAAGTTGATGGTTCTACCCAGGTGCTCGTCCGTGATAAATAACGCTATCCCCTGGAGTTCTAAATTGCTTAAAAGTAACACTAGACGTGGCTGTTGAGCATTGATAATACCATTTGCCTCTTTTATAAAAAAAATCTAGTCACACACTAGTTGATATAAATATTACCATTTGAGTCATAGAGTGAAATATCCTGGATATGTTCATCTTGAACTCCATGAAAAAAGTTCGGTATTTGTGCCCTGATTGCAGAAATAATTATTGAACCAAAACCACCCGCAAGCGAATAAGGCACGTTGACAGCAAATGTCACTGAAAAAAGAAATAAAAAAGACACATGTACTAGTTAATTTTCTTGCTGTATCAGCATGAATGTAGAAAGAGCTGATAATGCAAAATTACCTTAAGCTTTTCAGTTATTCTATGATGTCAAATTACATCTGATTTAATTGAAATGTCCATTACCAAACATCGTACTTATAGTTATTCCTAGTTTAGACAGTTTAATGTTCATGGATATGAAATAGATAAATAGCACGGAATATTTTCGTGTTGCTTTCTCTAAATCAGCTATATGTGTAGTAGGGTAGGGTGCACTTATACTTCCTTGCTATTGAGCTAGCTATTATAGCGACGTGGTAGGGTGTCCGTCTTAGGTGTGAGAGGTCCCGGGTTCGATTCCCGGTCAGGGCTAAAGTATTTTCAGTCTGTTACGTATGCAATTCCATCACATTTGCCATGGTAAACAGATGCATTTCTGTTTCGTCGCCGCGAATTGTAGCATTCTTAGTGTGTTACTCTAGCCAATAAAGCAACATGTTAACCTTAGCCTGCTACATTTCTACAATGGACTGATCCAGCATTCAATTTGGACAATACCATTTATTATTAAAAGGGGTGTTCACTGAAAATTTACAGACAGAATAGCAAAAAAAGAACAGAACAGAAAGTTTATTAACATTTTTGATTAAAACATAGTTTATCATCCATACACAGAGTACAAACCATTTATCATATCAAACACTAAAGTAAAAGTATTAAAAGGAAAATACAAGCAGAATTTAATAAGGGTAGATGTACAACTACAATATTAAAATTGGCAAATGTTAACGAACAGTGCACCATGATCGGCCTGCACGGATGATCCTGCTCTGCACTGTTCGCAAAGGCAGAATAATTGCCGCCAGCAGGCTAAAGATTAAATTGCAAACAAGTCGCCGGCCACTTATACCTTTATACCTTTACACCGATATAAGGCGATCTTGGTCGTTCTAGAAATACAATTTTAAGTGACAGAATAAATTTACTTCTTAAATTTCAAACATTGTAAGTAATAGAGCATTTAGGGCTTTTAATTGTGGACCATTTAAAGTAATGTACAACAAGTACTAAATACTTATATACAGTATATTGCAAGGGTTACCTCTGCATTGTTGGGCAATTGGCATTAAATATCTCTCGTTAAGAACATTTCATTTATTCGTAGCCTAAATATCCAGTACCTTACCTATGACTGGACCAGTGCTTAAAACAGTTGTCGTGGCTGAAAAATAAAAATAATTTTCCGATTCAATGAAACACATCACATGAAATCAAATTACAAGAAAAACAGAATGAATATTTTGTCATTGGTTAAACATTGTGCCAATTTCTATAACAATCATCAGAATGGATACAGGTAAGACAATTTTAAGAAGTGCCATTGATTGTTATGTTTAGCTTACATTTACATTCTTGTTATAGAAAGGCATTTGAAAGAGCGCTTTTCTTGCATAATTACGTACGAAAGGTAGTAATGTATTCTCTGAAGAAATTCTTAAGTATAAAAAGCACGCAATACGATTGTCAAAATAAAAGTAAGGGGACGTTATAAAGGTAATACATAAGTGGTGACTAATTTTTGCACAGGCATGCCTAGAAAAGATACAAATTGACTGGTCAATGGCTTTCCAGCAATATTGTATTGTTGTGCATTGGGACAGTGGTGAATAAACATCAGCTAAGGAAATAGTAATGGCAAAACATATTAATGTTTACTATAAATTTTGCTTTCAACATTACTGGGATAAGCCATGGACTAGGATAGGGAAGGAAGAATCGTTCCACACCAAATTTGCATCGACTGCAATAAGAAAATGACAAACACTCCTACTACGTAAAAACTGAACAATAAGGTAATAAATTTAATAACAAATGATGGAATTCATTTATTTCAAAATACGGACTTGTTAGTTTATTCGTACCGAAACAAGGACTGGCAAAAACGTTATTCAGTCATTGATCATATGTAGCATAGAAAGATTTAATAACTAAAGCAATAGTGCCCGGGAATGCGATCAGTGTTCACAATCCAGTATAGTCTACGAGATTGGGTGTACTGATTAGGGTTAGGTTTAGCATAGCTTTATTAGTGTACATTCAATGCATGCGTATGCTCAATGCGGGAGAATTAATGTCGTCCCGCACCCTGTCACTGCACATGGTTTCATGAATATATATGATATATATGTTTATGTAGTATGCAACACAAACTTTTAAGCACTTTATGTGTGTTTTAATTTCACTATCTCAAGTGTACTTGAGTGGATTTCAAAATATAACAACTGCTGAGCAACTTCACATGCTATATAATTATCCCCTACTGTTGTATGACTCTAAGTCAAATCCTTTTTGAGAGACATGCACCACAAATTTGTATCCCACTTATGCATATTTATTTTACAATAAAGGGCAATTACTTTTACTTTACGTTTTGAATAACATTCCAAGATAATTCAGGCCGTAGGTCAAATACGTATTGAAATACATCGACACAACATATGCCTGTTTATGCTAAATAAAGTCAAATCCTTTTTTGATATGAATCACAAAATTTATCCACTTATGCTATTTATTTTACAATAAAGGGCAATTACTTTTACTTTACGTTCTGAATAACATTCCTAAGATAATTCATGGCCGTAGGTCAAATACGTATTGAAATACATGCGACACAACCTTTATGCCTGTTTATGCCTAAATAAAGGCCAATAACTCTGGTTTGGCTGAGTGATATCTGTAACAAAATTCAAATTGCACAATTTCACTGGCTGCATAATAATTTTATAATGTTAGATATCACTGAGCGAAATACTTTTTGATAAATGCAACACACACTTAGGCCATTCTATGCATGTATTTTAATTTGGTCAGGCTGTGTGAGATCTTAATTAACTTCCAGTACTGACGGACAAAGTCAAATATTTGAAGGAGGCTGGGGGCATAAAAAGCGAAAATAAGCGGTCCTGGTAATTACAGACCCATCCCACTGCTACCTATAATATCTAAAATATATGAACTACATATAGCTTCAAAGTTGCAATTAATTATTTCATAACGACAAACGATTTACAAACAACAATAAGTTTTTGTCCTACTCGCTTTAACACGATTAACTAATATTGGTTGAAAATTGTTGACAGTTGTGAATACGTAGTGAACGTATCTTTTGATCTTCAAAAAGCATTTGATTGTGTCAACCGTAAAATGTCACTAGTCTACATAAACTAAAATTGAACACTTAAAAGATAACACACTGATATCAACTCTATCTAAACACAGCTAGTTAGAAAAAGACATTTATTTTTCTAAAATATGCTTGTAAAATCTGAAGGACCACAAGGCTGGATTGTAAGTCCTTTACCATATATTCTATGTATCACTGATATGACACTTATGTCAGACACTATCAAAATTGATTCATGCACTGTTGTCTCAGCTTTTAATAAACTCAAGACTGATGTTTCAATTATATAGCGAAAACTATTAAAATAACATACATAGAGGATAGTACTTAAGTGTCTTTTCATATTGATTTATTCCATGAGTTGAATAAAATAATAAAATGTGAGGCTCTGTCGAGCATTTTATCAATTTCATTCAACGAGTTTGATAAATTCAATGTCGAAAGACACAAATGTAATATTCTTTTTATCTCATGTAAGCTTCAACTGCTGAATCATAAAAAAAATCTTCTTTCTTTACTTATTATAGATCATGTACATTCGTCCCACGTCTGCTGTAAATAAATGACGTCAACGTCAAAGCTTTATCACATTCGTGTATTATCAAATTTATGTATTGGCTTTATTTCACTCCCGCGACGTCAAACATGTGTTAAATGTACGTAATCTAACTTTCATTGATAATTAAATTTTGTTTGTTTGTTTTAGGTTAAAAGCCGTTTTTCAACAGTATTTCGGTCATATAACGGCGGACAGTTAACCTAATTCTGTACCAGTACAAACCTGTCCTCCACAAGTAACTGCCAACTTCCCCACATGAATAATCAGAGGTGGACGACGATCGATTTCAGACACAATGTCGTTTATCAAATCGTCACGGAGAACATACGCCCCGCCCGGGAATCGGATTCACGACCCCGCGATCCGTAGACCAACGCTCTCTCTACTGAGCTATGCGGGCGGGCTAACTTTCATTGATAGATACTTCTAGAATTACACAAGTTGATTTAAAACAGTTCATTACCGGTTGATGTATTTTAATTAATTTGTTTTTACATACCTGCAGTTGAACTAGGGCCCTGAGTTGATGTTGTTACACCTGTAAAAAGTATTATTTGTTTTTTATGCCAAATGATATATTTGCTCCTGGTTGAGGAATATGAAACATTTGTTCCCGGTTAGGAGTACACTCAACAAAATTCCTAATTGGTCAGTTTATAAAGTAGTACTATTTTGTTATAATATTATATATATAATATTTGTTTATAATGCATGTATTTACAAGAAACTTCACTTACCGCCATTTGAATAGGTACTGCATCTATTTATTGATTTATTCTTAGCAAACTCACGGCCAACGTAACCGCATTAGGCGTTTTGACCAAAACAGCATATTTTGTGCGTGCTTTGCATGTGCACCAATATGCACCTGTTCATGAACACTTTCAGCATAACTGACGAAAGTACTACTAGAAAAACACACATCATCGTGAAACTGACACGAGATCAACACGCCCGGGCTGTCAGAATTTTACAACAAAATTCAAAATCAGTGACTTAATTGAATTGTACTTGGTTAAAAGTTCGCCAAAAAAAAAAGCGCAGATGGTAGATAACCACCGATTGAAGGTTCTTGTAAACGGAAATAAGGTTTAAAATGGAAATAACCTTCAAAGCAACAGCTACAAACAAATTATATCAAAATTCTTTTGAAATTGCAAAAATAATTACAAACGTTCCGTATATGTGTACCGGCTAGCAACATTCCGACAGCTCGATCGCATTGCTCTTGTTCGAATTTCACAATGATATGTGTTTTCCTAGTAGGACTTTCGTCAGTAATGCCAAAAGTGTAAACGAACACGTGCATGTTGGTGCAAACTATGCAATATCGGTAAAAACGTTTAAATTAAATGCGGTTACTATGGCCATGAGTTGCCAAAAAAGAAATTAATAATCAGCTGCAGTACCTATTCAAATATCGGTTTGTAAAATTTCGTGTGAATACATGCATGCATTATTTGCAAAAAGTAATACAATATGAACTGACCGATTAGGAATTTTGATGAGTGTATGATATGTTTGTTTCAGGTTAGGAGAATGATATGTTTGTTCCAGGTTAGCAGCATGAAACATTTGTTCCCGGTAGGATTGTAATACATTTAGTCCCGGTTACGAGTGCGATGGATTTATTTCCAGTAAGGACAATGATTTATTTGTTCTCCTTAGGGGTATGATACATTTTTCCCTATTAGGAATATGATACGTTTGGTCCCGGTTAGGAAAAAGGTATATTTGTTTCCGGTTAGGAGAATGATACATTTGTTCCAGGTTAAGAGAATGATATGTTTGTTCCAGGTAAGGAGAATGATACATTTGTTCCTGGTAGGAGTATAATACATCTGTTCCCGGTTAGGACTGTGATGCATTTGCTACCGGAAACGAGAATGATACATTTGTACCCAGATAGAAGTATGATCCATTTGTTTCCAGTTACGTGTATAATGCTTTTGCATTGACTCAGGCTAGGATTATGATACATTTGTTCCTGGCTAGGAGTATGATACATTTGTTCCTGGCTAGGAGTATGATACATTTGTTCCTGGCTAGGATTATGATACATTTGTTCCTGGCTAGGAGTATGATACATTTGTTCCTGGCTAGGATTATGATACATTTGTTCCTGGCTAGGAGTATGATACGAAGTCATTTGTTCCCTGTTAGGAGAATGATACATTTGTTCCCGGTCAGTGAAAGCATTACTTGGACTAAGAAGTTATTGAAATCTATAAATATAAATCCTCCGTTTTTAAATTCATCCCAAATATCTACTTATGGAAAAACTGAAGCTGTATTTGTTTCCGAGAATGCTGAAGTTTAGAAAAACGGCCTTAAAAAGTTAATTGTTATATTTATTTACAAAAAGAAATATTGTTATATTTTATAAAGATTTAAAATGAAAATGTCTTATTTTCTTTCCCTTAGAATATTTCATATCAGGGAATCTTTGCTACTTTCTGCAAAATGTTGGGTCAGCTAGGGTCAGTGTGTATTTCAACATGAAGCTCTATAAATCTCTAGGGTCTAGGCTACCTAGCTGACAGGGCTAATGCTATAATTTAAGAGATAGCATTCGATATTTTGGACAGAGCTTTCGCTATTTTATAGCTGGTATAAATGGTTTGTTTCCATGTTTCCTGGGAATATTGGAGATAATCAAAGTTAAGACGTAAATATGTGAGAAAAAGAGAACTTGTCGTTTTGAAACCACTGCTGTATATATTTATTATAAAATTACTGTACTATAGATTAAAATATAATCGGACTTATTTGTGTTTTGTGTTGTGGATATTTACACTTTTTTTGTGACAATATCAATGTTTTAAGTAAAATAGATGCTTTGTGAAAATAGCATATTCAGAAAATGTATTTTGTGAATCCTATAGAAGGCAGAAATTAACAACATTTATAAATGCTACAAAAAGCACCGTTCTTCTTACTTAAATTACACAAACGAACTTGTTTAGTTAAAGTAACGGGATTTCGCGAATCCCTTAGAAGAGTCCGGAATAGTCCGGAAGAAATTTTGTAATTACCGCATTTTGGAATATCACAGTAGCCCCAGTTGACATCCGGATGATTCGGTGTGTAACACCATGGTCTTCCAGAATTATCAGGATCTCTGCAATAGTTGTTAGCCTCAGCAATAGAGTCATCGGGAAATACAGCGGGGTCGGTGTATGTATACTGATAAAGATTCGTATAGTCGTCTAGCTGTACTAGGTCTGACCATGTTGAGCATGTGTATCCGTTCTCTGCTACACTCTTAGTGCCCTGGTATTCACTTGACACAGTGTAACAGTCATAACCTAAAATGGAAGGAAAGACAAAGTATTATTCAGCTGTTTACATGCCCTCCTGATCGATATGTTTAGATTAAGAATTATGAATAACTCATATTACCTTGCATCAGTTTATTTCTTACGCTGAGCAAAGAAACTGTAATAGTCTTCATTCATTTGAAGAATACACAAAGACCAAATATAGTTGTAATATATTTGGTAAAGCCCAAAAGGTAAAAGTGTAATTGTAAATATTCAAAAGACCAAAAAAGCGAATTAAAAAGAGTATCAGGACATGAAGTCCCACCAATATGCGCTCAGGCACTTCCTGCTTCCTGCTGATAATCTATTTAAATTTTAATTTACATTGAATTGACATGTAGTTGGAATTGGAGGCTCAAAATAAAAATGCTGCTTTAATTCTATAAAAATAAAAATGGCCCATGACTCAAGAAAAAATAAAAATATATAAAAGTTTTGAAAATATGCGCTTGTCAACGTCTTGAGTACGATGCATTTTCAGTTTCATTTGCATTGATGTTTGGATGGATATTGTGCAAAAGTTTAGTAGATGCAATTATAGTATTATTTATGTCCGAAACGGAGAAGAAATATAATTTGAACTAAAGTTACGAAAATATGCAAATGTTCACTTTTTGTTAATAATATATACTGAGTTTCATTTGAATTGGATTGAAACTGCAAGAGCAGTAGAGTGAAAATGAAAGAAGACAGTCGGTTCAAGCACTATACGTCTCCCAGGCCTCCGACACCGGGACAAGCAATTGATTTCAAATATCTAAATAGAAACCAAAAGGAACACTAACAACATTCAATGCGTAAACGTTTGAAATCATATTAAAATTTCTTAAATTATTTTTGCTCTGATTTCTACTTCGCTTTACCTCTGGTAAAAGGTTAACACCCTTGACACTAATATTGTTGTAGTTTTATGTAAACGAGTATAAAGTAAATGCCTTCAATTACAGATTAAATCAGTGGTAACAAATTATGTTTGAATATAAATATTTAGTATCAGCCTACTTCCAGTTGACGAGTATGTTTCCGCTGTTGTGACGACGGTGTCGTTTACCGAAGATTGGAATACATTATATTCTGTTGACGAAACAGACGTATGGATAGAAGTAGTTTCCATTTCTGGGTAACTGGTTGTAATGTTTTCCATAGAAGTAGTTTCCATTTCAGGGTAACTGGTCGTAATGTTTTCGATAGCAGTAGTTTCCATTTCTGGGTAACTGGTTGTAATGTTTTCATAGCTTGTAACGTATTCACTGCTTGAGGTCTGTTCAATTGAAGTTTCAGTAGTTTCCTCAATGGACCCGTCAGTGCTTGCTGAAACAAGAACAGTGTGAGAGTTTGCAAATATTGTCAGCACACACGAAACGTGACGTCATGATACTCTAATAATTATATGGGACATTCAACTGAAACGAAGAACGAGGAGTCCAGTATGATAGCAGATTATATTTGAACTATAATTTATAGAGTTAGCCTAGTTCCAATTGAAGAGTATGTTCCTGCTGTTGTAAAGAAGCTGTCAATTACAAAAGTTTGGAATACATTATCTGCTGTTGATGAAACAGGCGCATTACAAATCAAAATAATAATAATAATCTTGGTAGAGGGTCACCCAAGGAATATTTGTATGAAAGTAATTCATAATCTGACTGGCAGTTATTTTTTCATTTTCCAACAATATACACATAGACGAAATTGACCATACGCTAATTAGAATAATTTGAACAACTTTGCTAGAGGGTCCGTCACCACTGTTATTTCTCAGCGAAATAATTTCAAAATCAGAAAAGAGTTTTCGGTAAATATGTCGTTTTAAGATTTTCATTGCTTTGTTCCGGCCGACAGGTGTTTTCAAGTATCGAAATTATTTATTTAATATTCGTTAAGGGTCATTATAAGGCAGTTGTGTGAAATTATTTCAAATCTGGGCTAGCAATTTCTGAGGAAAATACTCTTTAAACTTACCTCTGTATATATACAAAGAAAACTGATCATGCTTTCTGGTGGACAGTATCGGTATTATTTTAGTCATCTTGGTGAAAGATCATACAGGGAACATTTGTAATAAATCATTTCACTGTATAAAGATCGTTTTCTTTACTGTTTTAGCTATGTCAGCCCTTACAAGAGATCGAGCGAAACCGTTTGAAACACCATTAGAAGACATTCATGCAAATTCCATCACACTGTTTCAGATACATCAAACTATTTCGAATTTTCATTTTCTGTTGTAACCTCTATCTTTACCTGGATCAGTGTTGAGCACTGTTGTGGTCTCATATTCAACAAGCTTACTGCTTTCTAGTTTACAAGATAAGTTAAATCTTTATTTGGTTTTGGTAGAGTGTTATTAATCTTTGTATGTGTAATTCCAAGAGGTTGCCTAAATTATCATACATAAGATTGATTTTATTATTTTAAAAGAACATCTTTAAGGTAGTTCTAAAACACCTGATAAAATTAGTAATAACAAAATTTTATAATCAATATTCTAACTCGACCCGATTTGGTTTTCTATTAAACAAACAAGGGTGAATTTGTGCACATCATGCATTAATTCAATGTTTTTACGCCACGATTATTGCGTCGTGGCGTCAAACGTCAGTGCGGTTTGCTGAAAAAGAAACCCGCACAAAACAGGCAAAGATCAAGGATGTACAAAATAATCCTTGATAACGTGTAAGAATCGAAATAATATATCTCACAGTGATATGCCCTCGATTAAAATCATTGTTTTTAAGATGCGTATTATTGTATTATTTAGGCTACGCCCTCGTGGTAAAATTCCTTCCCATCTGACCTCCAAACAATGACGTTTGATCTCCGTGACGATTTATAAAAGACATTATGTCTGAAATCATTCCTCTTCCATCTTTTATTCAAGTGGGGAAGTTGGCAGAAAAGGTTAATACTATCACATAACCCAGGACCACCGGTTAGGTTAACTGCCCGCCGTTACATATGAGTGGTGGTACACCTATGATTAGTGTGGCAAAATTTTCTATGACACAAAAGTGAAAATTTTCGAAATATTTGAAAAGGAATAGGGACGAATTTGATTTAAACAGATAGATAAAGTGTTAGTGCATTGTTCTCAAGTGTTGTATTTGTGGTATTTTGCTGACTGTTTGGCAAAAATTGAGTGTTTACCGAGGCGGACTATTCTCACGGGAACAAGTGTACCGGTGCTCCGGGTAAAACTGATTTGATCAATCTCTTCCGGGGTTCGTTTCTAAGATATTTGAAGACATCTGAAGGTACATAATTACTGATAGTGGAGTAGATGGGAAGACTAATGAGACCCACGGGTATGTTGAGTCTATTATGGCCCCTCAAACGGTGTTTCATGTCGATTCTCCCACCAGTTCTCCGGCTAGTGTGAAGAACTTAAAAAGGAACAGATCAGAACACTCCGGTTCGGATTCTGAGAGTGATGAAACTACTGTTAAGAAACCCAGAAAGACTAGGAAATCTGTTAACCTCGATAATATGGGTAAACGTGATAATACAAAATCAGTGGAATCGTTGCTAGCGGACCTAGCAGCTGACATAAGTATGCAGTTTCTTGCTATGAACGAGCGTATGGACAAGTTGGAGAATGGTATCGAACAGAAAATTACTAGTAAAGTGGCTCAGATAATTGATAAGCGTATAAACTATGAAACTGAGAAAATGGAAAAAAAGTTGACGAAAACAGTTGAAGAAAAAATTTCGGATGTGAAGGATGATATCAAAGCTGAAATCAACCCAGCAATTGAAGACATTAACCGTAAGATGAGAGGAATGGCGGTTGGTGATGTTCAACAAAATGACATTGCATTGAACATAGTGATAAGGGATCTGCCCGAATCGACTAGTGAAAACACAAAATCCAAGGTAAACAAACTCATTAAGGATGGTTTGAAAATTAGGGACGTAACTTGTGATAAAGCCGAAAGGAAAGTAATCGGAATCCAAATAAGTCTGGGGTAGTGATTGCCACTTTGAAATCACATGATGATAAAAGAAAAGTCATGATGAAAAAGAAAGACTTAAAGGACAACCAGCAATATTCTGATGTTTTTATCAGTCATGACCAGACTGCCTCAAATAGAATGATGAACGATAACTTTAGAGCTAATCTGAAGGCGCTGAACAGAAACGATTTTGTATTACAGGGTTCACGAGTTGTTCGTAGTGGCTCTTATCGCGAAAATCGTCCTAGTGATTCTAACCATAAATTGCATAGTGTAGGCGCGTCAGTTGCAGAGGGATAACCAGTCTAGGCGCGATTCAGGAAGTGCTATTCGTAGTCGGTCACCTCCGGCTAGTCAGAACTATGGATCTGGGCATAGAGGCTCCAACAGGAACAGTGGTAATAGTGGTCACAGACATCAAGGCGGCAACAGAAAAAGTGACTGGAACAATGGTGAAAATAGACGCCGCCAGTAGATCAAAGCAGGCTTTTGGAACGTTCGGGGATCGAGTGCAAACACAGACACTGATAATTTTCTGTTGCGTGAAACATGTGTACAATTACTTGACTTTGATGTTTTAGCTATTGCAGAAACTCATTTATTGGGTGATCAAGTTTTAAATGTCAATGGTTTTAAATGGTTCGGTCAAAACCGCAAAAATATTCATAGAAATGCCAGAAGTGGTTCTGGGGGTATAGGATTTTTAATAAGTCATCAGTTGCTTACAGATTTTAATGTTTCTATTTTAGATAACACTTCAGAAGGTATATTATGGCTGAAACTATCACATAAGTATGATAATTTTAATCTCATTCCTTGTGTCTGCTATCTGCCACCAGAAAATTCTTCACGCTTTTTTGATGTGTCTGTATTCTATGATAACTTAATTGCTAATCTATATCAGTTCCAGAATGAGGGTACTGTTTATTTATGCGGTGATTTTAATAGCAGATGCGGTGATATGGACGATTTTATTGTTGGTATAGATTCTATTCCACAGCGAAATGTAATTGATTTCAAAGTTGACAAATACCAATATGTGTATGCTAAATGGTAGAAGTGAATGTGAAAATAATTTTACGTCAATATCAGTACATGGTTCTTCTGTGGTTGAGTTTTGTTTTGTCAGCCATGATCAATTGTACAATTTTAGTGATTTTACTGTTACCCTTACTACTGATGTTATACATAGATGTGAACATTTAAATATGGGTGACCAAATTGCTATACCAGATCCCTCATTATTGTCATGGTTTATTGACTGCAATGTAAATACTGTTGGTCTTGATGTGGATGATTTGCCTTCGGAGGACTTTGGGTTTGATAAATTTGAATTACGACAAATTCCAAATGATTTTTTGTCGGGTCCGTCGGTCTTTTCGCAGGTAAATGATCTTATTGCAAGACTGGAACAGGACACGGTAAACAGGGGTAATATTGATTCTGTCTATAGTCAATAGTGTGCCATGGTGAAAACAGAAATGTATGAAAGCATTCCTCACAAAAGAGTTGTAGTGTTGCAGCGTGGGACGGGGCTTTGTGGTGGTTTGCTAGGGGGTCATGCTTCTGTCAATGAAAGGACATAGCAAAACAGTTGTTGTGCTCTGTCATCGATAGTCGCTAGACTGTGTGGCAGGGGGTTGGGGGTTGCTTGGCGCTGCAACGCATCAAGACAGTCTGCCGGTGTTATTATTGTATAGTTACAGTGTGATATGATATATGTATAGTTTCTAATAATTCATCCATACGAATGGTCATTTACATGTAGTTTTATTGTCTTTTATATGTATATTTATGTAAATGTAAATGGAAGAGACTTAGATAAACTAATAAATATATGAAAAAAGGCGCTAAATCCAAAACAAACAAATTTGTTTGATCCATTACCATTTCGCGTGCCTAGAAAAAAATTATATCAATACGAAAAGTTACAAAAAACGAAATATTCCAAATTCTGCTATTACGATATTGTAAAAAAGTCTTGCTCATTTCAAAGGACTGGCACATAAGTCTTTTACTTATATATCTTGACATTTAAATAAAACCTAAACAGTATGGAAAAACTGAAGAAGGGGTACATTGTACAACATTGGAGAGAAGACGCATTTTCATGAATTTGAGAAACACGTGCAGATCTCGCTATCCTTATTTGAAAGGGCATATCTCAATGTGCGAAATAAAACGATATATTCAAACTGAAATTATTAAAGTATGAATGTTTGTAAAGATGAGAATAAAATATTTGCAAGAAACCTACTTTCCAGTTATACAAGAATTGGGGTCAGGTATAATAAGTTTTTCATATCTACATTATATGCATATTGATAACAGCTGAAAAAGTGTATAAAACATAATTATTTTCTTAGAAAAAGATTACACGTAGTTGATAAATGTCAGTAAATGCATGTCTTGTTTATAACAATCGTTTAGTTCGTGTGTTCGGGGTTAAACGTCTTTTTCAACATTTTTTTTTCAGTGATAAATTTCACGGGCAAAGCACTACATATGAACCTTACAGGAATATCTATATATTTTTAATCATAGCAGATTACAGTAACTAATAATAATGATTTTGATATTTTAGTTATTATTTCTTTATGTTTAATGTCGAAGGCATCTTGCTTTAGGAAAAAAAATAAATCTGCAGTTCGAGTATAGCACGATTGCGTTCTTAAAATTTTCTACACTAAATATTTACAATGCCTCTTTTATGTCAAACTATTTTATGACAAATGTGTTTATTATATAATAAATAAAAGCAAAGACCTCTATGCAAAGACTTTTTTCCAAACTGAAGACTAGCCATAAAATATATATTGACACTTGAGCGATTGGATATGATATGATTTTCACAAGAAGAAAGCAATATTGACAGAGGCAATTTTCATTTAAGTATTTATTTGTACGCCAAGATGTGAACCGTAAGTCAAAATATAACGTCATGTTTATGACGTCATTCCACTCTGTTACTGTTATTCATACAAGAATCTCCTAATGAAGACTGATAATAAAAAAGTGGAAAAGCGTCGTGAATTGATGCTACTTCTGTTTTTGACTATACGTAGAACCAACCAGTATTTCATGGAGAGAGACGGCGTTTGAATAAGGAATAAGGAAACTCATAGTTCCATTTTAAGTCATTGTATACCACAGAAAAACATTGAATATGATAAATATTCAATGAAAGCTAGCGGGTTAAAATAGAAAATAGTTTATTTATAGATAATATATTTAGATACATTTGGTGGAGGATGACTCGATACTAACATTTAAAAACTTATGTTTGGTATGACGACCAATCTTAGAATACAACCGTGCTAGAAGTCAATATCACAGTCACGCCTAGTAACATGTATCAGAAGTTTGGATTTGAGACTTGTTTTCGGAGACAGATTTTTAATAAAACCTTTTATGCTAAATAACATAACCTCCTGATTTCAATGATTTTAAATACCTGTTAGGTACTCCACTTCATACGAAATTAAGGTAACGTGGGGAACGAAGACGGGAAGTCCTGGTATATTCGAACCACTGTCTACGTAGCTTTTAATAAATGCTTCAAGTCCATGTACGTTTGGTGTGTCTGGTTCCAGCTCAATTTCTACTTCTGCCTTGCCTTTGATTATAACATAAAAAGTAACAGGAATAAATGTGCTATTGCATGGTGAATGTACATGTACTTCTTTTGATTCCTTCATGATAAATCTGTTTAGCAAAAGTTTATTTTTTAAGAGGGGAAGTAATGTAATGTGCAAAACAAAAGACACAGTACCGATTTAAGCGAAATTTCATTATTCAAATATATTTAATGAATTCCATGATATCAAACAACACTGTTTCCAAGAACTAGGAGACTTTTCAGAGCCACTAAAGGACACTGAAAGCCTGTTGTTGTGATAATCTATAAGACGATTCAAGCACAATTATAGCAGACCCGGTTAATTCTAGTCACACCTCACGTCCCCTGGCACCCGTTTTAGCGTAACTATATTATACAGGTACATCGAACAGACTCCATGATCCAAAACGGCCGGACAATATAACAACTAATTTTTTAAATCTTGTGCCGACTGTATTAATAACATATGCTAACCAGTTAAGCATAAATTCCTAGGTTTTTACTTACCAGTTTATTCATAGCAAACAGTATTCAAGAAAAAACGACAAAAATATTGAAAATTGCAACCAGTCAAGTTATACTTCTACTTGAGTGTCCTCAGGCGTTACAAATGCGAGTTAGAACATCTATATTCTTATTAATTTTTTTACCATACTTTCTTTTACACTTGTTATTTCTCAAGGTAGTAATATTTGCCAATGAATAAATGAATGCGTACATTTACTGAAAGGATACCTGTCCCTATTTGTAAATGCTGTTTTAGGCACCTAATAATTGCACAATATACTCGGCCATATAAAATAGATGAAGTACCTAGATCTAAAAAGTCACTTTACTGTATCATATAAAATTTCATGTCTTACAACAATAATCGAAAAAATAGCATATATATATAATATATATATATAGAAGAACCAGTATATACCGTTCTGTGTAGGATGTACTTTTTTCTCACGAATATGTTTAAAATCACCACAGAATTTCAATGATCGAGTGAAAAATATTACACATTAAATAAAAAAAAACAGTATACCGTCCTGTTCATATACGCTTTTGTCACGGATATGTTCCTCCTGGATACCAAATCCGGGTAACAAGAAATTAACAACGATATCTAAAAATGAGCCTTGCAATCCATACGCTAGAAGTATCGAGTAGTCCAAGCTTGTTTTGACTCGCACTGCAAAAATAATGGCAAAAAGATAATCGAAAATTGTCTTTTTCTACTTCTAATGTAAGCCAGCAAGTATAAATTCATCTACAAAGTACTGATGTTAACGACGTAAAGCGTTTTGGCAAATTGTAGCATGCGGGTCAGAACGCACTTCCCTTAGATTGTCAGTCCAAACAAGTATTGTAATTTGAGTCTATACTTTGCATTTCTTTCCTAACTTTAAAATGTCTAAGAACAATACTTATTTCAAACGATTAATGTTAAAAATAAATAATTATTTCAATTTGAGAGAATTTGATCTAAAGGCACGTACCAAAAGATTTCTCAAACATTAAAAGTCAGACTTAATATCATGTTAAATATGCTGCCTTTACTAAAGTTAAGTATGTGCAATACGAGGAGAAATGAAGATATCAGGTGATATTGGTCATTCATGTGAAGAAATATCTTCAAGAAATATCTTCAAGGGATAAATTTGATATACTTCGTCCAATTCAAAATTGGCTATATAAAAACATTTAAGATCATTTGTAGTACTGTGCAACAAATACTTAATAATTGCAAATAATTTGTTAGGAAAGGTGTATACAAAACCCTGGAAACTACCGACAACTATTAAATTATCGTTCACGTGTTTTCCTTTCGTTTCACACAGACATTAAGGGCTATTTACATATTATATATATGGCGAGAATAATATATGATGTTGCCCCCCTTGACGTTAGATTTCTCTCATTAAGAACTTTTCATTTTTCGTAGCCTAGAAAATCAGTACTTTACCTATGATTGGATCTTGGCTCAAAACAGTTGTCGTGGCTGAAAAATAAAAATCGTTTTCAGATCCAATGAAATTCAACCTCAAAGGAAAACCCACTACACATATTCAAATACTAAAAATAGGTAAGTATTTTTTTTCTCATGATAACTTCAGTTAGGAATGAGATAAGTAGACCAAAACCTGGTAAACAGGTAGTTTTCATTGAGGCCATTTTTTGTTTCATTTTAGGTAGCTTGGGTCAAGGTCACTGCTACTAAATATAGAAAATGGTTTTTGATCAATAATTTAGAATAAGTAGGTTACAAAACGACTAAAATTCAATTTCATGTAAGTGCTTTTTGCAGACAAAAAATGCTTCTTCAAGGGTAAAACCTCTATCCCTTTCGGCGGGGGATACGAATATACTGAACTTGCTTATTTCAGATACTATGTATTTACATTTACACAGAAGGCTACATTGAAAATGAATCCACTAAAATAATCATTTGAAAAAGAATAGACATAATGCTATACCTTTTAGATATTCAAAGAAATTTAACATACCGTATAGCGGGTTATTTCTGCGGTCCAAATATTCTGCGTTTAGGCCCCAAAAAGTGTGAAACAAATTTCTGCTTGTTTAATTTCTGCGTTTTCACATAAAAGGAAGAGAAATGTCTGCGTTTTTGATGCCAAAGAGGAGGTTATTCCTCGCATGATTGGGCGTTGTGAGAATGATAGCTTATGAAAACAATAAACTAAATTACCGGTAACTGTTGTAAAATAACTTTACATTTAATGAATACATTGTAGGATATAATAAAATGTGTACTGAAAAAATATAAATCCAACAACAATTGCACAAACAACAACTGCAAACTACGATATATCGGCATACACTTATATAAAGGTTACTAAAGTATAGTTCGGAAGATCTTCACAAGATATTTTTAAGAACAACACAAGTGAAATTCATTCAGTTTATTTCATTCACAGAAGAAAAATGTTTTCTGAGGGATTAACAGTTAGTACTTTGATTGACCATCACACCTTATTATACCATTATTGGTAAATGTCAGATGGCGTCGTTAATTTCCAATAATTAGACTATGCCATTGTGAACTTCGAATTACCTAGGGAAACATAGAGCGAAATAACACTGGTGATAATAATGCAGATTTTGTTTGCGTTTTAAAGTTTTGCTGGATGAATATTCTGCTGGAAATATTTTTGCGATTCTACCGAAGGACCGCAGAAACGCAGAAATATTCCCCCCGTAGAAATAACCCGCTATGCGGTATATTTATTTAAAAAATATTTGTAAACTCGCAATCTGAAAAAAAAAAGATAGAATGTTTATGTTTATAAATCTACAGGATTATCCTTGCTATTTCATCTTAATATATAAAGGCATATACTGTGATTCCATTTTATAACTAGATGTGTGTCCATATGACACAGGTGCCCACGCCAACATTTAACCGCCCCTATTGGATGACGCACGTATTGAGTGTACAATATACTGATTAGGATTAGTCTTAGCATAGCTTTAATAGTGTACATTCAATGCACACGTATGCTCAATGCAGGAAAATGAATGCCGTCCCGCTCCCCTACCTCTGTCACTGCACATGATTTCATGAATACAGATGATACATTTTTATGTAGTATGCAACATAAACTTTTAAGCACTTTATGTGCGTTTTAATTTCACTTATCAAGGACCATAACTCCAGTGTACTTGAGTGAAATTCCAGACATAACAACTGCTGAGCAACTTCACATGCTATATAATTATCCGCTACCGTGTTATGACTCGACCGTGAAATGTTACTACACAAGAGATCGTAGAACACGAAATGCCCCCGTGGAGCATTCAGTAATTGCACAAGGAACAGAAAGTATTTGGTAACTGTACACAAAAGTTCAGGGTCACTGTGACCTTGAACTTTGACCTATTGACCTTAAATCTGGGTCTCTGTGACACATACCACATAAATTCAGTAGCCAGCTACGGTTGATGTATATTAATTAATTTGTTTTTACCAAAGAAGTATAAAATACACAGAATCGCAACAGGAGATAATCTTGCATAGTCTCGTATCACCGCATTAACCGACATCATCTTATTGAAGCGCTTTGCTGACTTGGATCACCCGTTATCAAATCAACAGATGCTTATTAAAGTATAACACATACGATACGGCCTACCGAATCGGGTCAAAAAAAAATCAAACGACCACTGTTGTTTTCTCAGACTTCGAATCATAAATTCATTCCTTCCCGTGTAGAAAATACTAACAACATTAAGAAACCACCATTAACATTATAAACAAACGATCTGGTAGAAAGTTTTTCAGGACACAAGTTTTTATCCTTCTGCTTTTTTTTCATACACCGATAAAACGAGATCTCATTCAGTTCCCACGTGATGTTGGCGAGATTCGCTCTAAATGCCTTTCAACTTGCCGATCTATTTATTTTTATAGCTCTTTGTTTTTACATACCTGCAGTTGAACTAGCGCTCTCAATTGACCTTGTTACACCTGCAAAATGTATGATTTATTTTTATTTTTATGCCTAATGGTACATTTGTTCCCTGTTAGGAATATGATAATTTGTTTGCAGTTAGAAGAATGATAATTTTGTTCCCTGTTAAAAGAATGATACATTTGTTCCCGTTTAGGAGTATGATACATTTGTTCCCGGTTACGAGTGTAATACTTTTATTCCCGGTAGAGAGAATGGTACATTCGTTCCCAGTTAGAAGTATGAAACATTTGTTTCCAGTTAGGAGTATGATACATTTGTTCCCGGTCACGAGTGCAATACATTTATTCCCGGTAAGAAGACTGATACATTTGTTCCCAGTTAGAATTATGAAACATTTGTTTCCAGTTTCGTGTATGATGCATTTGTTCCCGGTTAAAACCATGATACGCATTGATCAGGGTAAGGATTATGATACATTTGTTCCCGGTAAGTGTAACAGTTTCCGGTTAGGAGTATGATACATTTGTTACATTTGTTCCTGGTTAGGATTATGATACATTTGTTAAATTTGTTCCCGGTTAGGAGTATGATACATTTGTTACATTTGTTCCCGGTTAGGAGTGTGTATATTTGTTACATTTGTTCCCGGTTAGGAGTATGATACATTTGTTACATTTGTTCCCGGTTAGGAATATGATACATTTGTTACATTTGTTCCCGGTTAGGAGTATGATACATTTGTTCCCGGTTAGGAGAATGATACAGTTGTTCCCGGTTAGTGAAAATATCACTTTGACAAAGGAGCTATTCAAACCTAAATCTGGATCGCTAAATCTGGTTCTCTGTGACATGAACCACCTAAGAATCAGTAGCCAGCAACGGCTAATGTATATTAATTAATTTGTTTTTATATACATGCAGTTGATCTAGCGCTCTCAGTTGACATTATTACACCTGCAAAAAGTATGATTTATTTTTTATTCTTTTATGCCTAATGATACATTTGTTTCCGGTTAGGATTATGATACATTGTCTGCAGTTAGTAAAATGATACATTTGTTCGCGGTTAGGAGTATGATACCTTTATTCCCGGTTTAGATAATGATACATTTGTTCCCAGTTAGGAGTATGATACATTTGTTCCCGGTTACGAGTGTGATACATTTATTCCCGGTAAGGAGAATGATACATTTATTCCAAGTTAGGAGTATGAAACATTTGTTTCCAGTTACGTGTATGATGCATTCTCCGTTCCATTTGCATTGATTTTGGGATGGATATTGCGCAGAAGTTGAGTAGAAAGTGAATAAATGCAGTTATAGTATTGTCAATGTCCGAAACGGGGAAGAACTATAATCCAAAATAAAGTTACGAAAATATGCGCATGTCCACTTTTTGTTAATAATGTATGCCGAGTTTCATTTGAACTGGATTGAAACTGCAGGAGCAGTTGAGTGAACATGAAAGAGGGCAGTCGGTTAAGCATTATATGTCTCCCAGGCCTCCGACACCGGTACAAAGCAATTGATTTCAAATATCTAAATAGAAAGCAACAGGAACACTAACAACATTCAATGCGTAGACGTAATCAGTTCCTTAATTTATTCTTGCTCATTTTTATTTCTACTTCAAACGAAGAGTTAAAAATCATTAAATTGAACAAGTTTTAAAATCCGCTTTACTTCTGGTACAAAGTTAACATCCTTTGACACTAATATGTTGTAGTTTTAGGTAAACGAGTATAAAGGAATTACCTTCAGTTACAGATTAAATCAGTAAGATAACAAATTATGTTTGAATATAAATATTTAGTATCAGCCTACTTCCAGTTGACGAGTATGTTTCCGCTGTTGTGACGACGGTGTCGTTTACTGAAGACTGGAATATAATATATTCTGTTGATGAAACAGACGTATGGATAGAAGTAGTTTCCATTTCTGGGTAACTGGTTGTAATGTTTTCGATAGCAGTAGTTTCCATTTCTGGGTAACTGGTAGTACTGTTTTCGATAGAAGTAGTTTCCATTTCTGGGTAACTGGTTGTAATGTTTTCATAGCTTGTTACGTATTCACTGCTTGAGGTCTGTTCAATTGAAGTTTCAGTAGTTTTCTCAATGGACCCGTCAGTGCTTACTGAAACAAGAACCGTGTGAGATTTTGCAAATATTATCCGCAAACACGAAACGTGAAGCACAAATTGATGACGTCATGATACTCTAATAATTATACGGGGCATTCAATTGAAACGAAGAACGAAGAGTTCAGAATGATAGCAGATTATGTTTGAATTATAATTTATAGAGTTAGCCTAGTTTCAATTGCCGAATAGTATGTTCCTGCTGTTGAGAAGAAGCTGTCGATTACATTATCTGCTGTTTATGAAACAGGCGCATTACAAATAATAATAATAATAATAATCTTGATGGAGGGCCACCCAAGGAATATTTGTATGAAAGTAATTTATAATCTGACTGGCAGTGTTTTTTTCCCAACTTCTAACAATAAACACATAGAAAGAAATGCCTATACGATTTGAAGTTTTGACTAATTAGAATAATTTGAACAACTTTGCTAGAGTTTCCGTCATCACTGTTATTTCTCAGCGAAATAATTTAAAAATCAGAAAAGAGTTTCAGGTAAAAATGTTTTTTTAAGATATTCAATGTTTTTTTTTCCTGCTGACAAGTGTTTTCAAATATCGAAGTATTTATTTAATTTTCGTTAAGGGTCATCATGAAGCAGTTATGTGAAATTATTTCAAATCTGGGCTAGCAGTTTCTGAGGAAAATACTCTTGAAACTTACCGCTGTATATATATAAAGAAAACTGACCACGCTCTCTGCAGCCAATTGTATAAACAATGGTTAAAATATACCACGGTTAAACTATAACCGCGGTATATACCGTGGTAAGGTAACCACTGGTTATTTTCTCTTGTATAAACCAGTTTAACCGCGCGGTAACCTAACCACGTAAAATATCAATTTAACCACGGTAAATTTTCCGATAATGCACTGCGTGCATGACGTAATTTTCGCGGACAAATGTCAGACGACTGTTTGTCAACAAACATGGCCGCCGTTACAGTTATTGTACCAAAACAAAGGGCAAAAATGTTCTCTATACGAGAAATAGATGTTATTACGGAGTTTATGAAAACTCATCTCAGCACCCTGCGAGCAAGTCACACGCAAGGAGGACCAGGGGCGGCACAACGACAGGCCAAGTTGTGGGAAAAAGTGACCGCCGAGATAAATGCTTGTGGTAACGGTCCTCGGACCGTGAAACAAGTAAAAGAAAAGTGGAGGAATATGGTTTGTTTATTGTCTTTTCACCAAGTGATATTTGTAATTTTTGTAGATCTACTGATCTGGATTCAAACCCGAGAACTTGAGTTCTCTAAGAAGCACTCTACCACGTCGCCATTTTATAGAATATACAGTAGCGATAGTAGGGGGTATTTATATAAGTGCTATATTTTACCTCTACTACATGTACATATTTAGTATTATTTACTGAGCTGTAGGGATCAAGAAAGTTACTTCACCTCAGAGGAATTTTAAAATATTTGGCATTACAGTATAGCAAGTGGTCATCACATAGAAATATTTCTTTTACTGATTACATTCTTAGTTTTAACTTTTACAGACAAGTGAAATATTGCTAAAATTCAGGTAAAGATGGCGAAAACAGATGTGTCAGCAGAGAGGACCAGTATGAGGAAGACTGGAGGAGGCCCGCCACGGCCGGAGATGTCACAGACTTCTCAGACTGTGGCGAGCCTGTACGAGAGCTCAGCATCTTTTCATGGTGTGTGTTCAGATGCTGACACACTCATCAATGTTTCTGGTAAGAACGTAAAATTATAATATAAATAGTTAAAGGATATAACTTTCCACATGAATACACAACGATTTGCAATGTACCGAACACCGACGCAATCCTCTTAGAAAATTACAAAACAATGAATAATTTCCATTTTCATATAAAACGACAATTGAAATCATTTCGTCATTGTTGTTGATGCAGGCTGCACAGATGTCGATATAGGACAGCAGGTTGTAGACCATCTAGATCTGCTCAGCTGGGACCAGCAGGACACAGAGACAGAGACCAGCGAGAGTGCGGATACAACTACCAGGAATATATTCTCCGTAGCTGGTGATTTATTAAGTTTAACTCTAATAAATGTTGTCTTTTTTATCCTAAAATCTGTTTCATTTTAGATAAAAATAACAATAAGCAAATTAAACAATAAAAATGTAAATTGACTCACTGTTAATACATTTGTACTATCAAAGTTGTAATTTCTACAAACTTCTTCCAATTCCCCAGTAGCTGTATCCAATCCTAGACGAATCAGTTATAAACAACAAGCTTTTCAAACATCGATGAAATTCAGGCACCAATCGCACCATGCCCTTGAAACAATGTGTGAAATTAAACAATTTCCAAACGCATGGTTCAAAGATAACCTGTATTTTAGCATCCTTTGTGGAATATTTCCAGTCCGCAACATATCTAGTTCCTTATAGATCTACAATATCAGTTTTCAATAAAATTATTCATCTCATCTCATCTAGTCCCGTTTACGAAATGCAAGAAAATTTAAATTCTTTTCTCCGAAACCAATTCGTGACGTAGGGCACGAATGACGTAAGAATGCAATGGCCATAATTGAGCAGCGCCATGATAAAACCAACATAGTGACTTTGCGACCAGCATGGATCCTGACTAGCCTACGCATCCGTGCAGTCTGGTCAGGATCCATACTGTTCGCTTTCAAAGCCTATTGGAATTAGAGAAACTGTTGGTGAACATCATGGAGCCTGATCTGGATCCATGCTGGTCGCAAAGCCACTATGTTGGTTTTCCCATGGTGCTGCTCAATTATGTAAATTTATACGGGGCGCACAAGGGAAACAGTACCCTTTAAACAAACAATCAGTCGATAGAATATATGAATTTTATCTTATGTCACGCTAATAGAAGGAGAATTTTGCAATACTTAATATAATACATTTTAAAATATATATTTAAACAATGGTTGTTTATCATTTTATCAATTTCTAGTACCTATGTTTTTACTTTAAGACACTGTATAAACATAAACATGTCCTGTTCTATGGAAGGCCGGTTGTGCACTGTTGTAAATTGCTTGGTTGTGCGTGTTCTAATCCCATTCTAACACGTTCGAATTACACCTCGAAAGGATACTTATTTAAAGTCTAATTCAGGCGGAATAGCCAAAAGTAGGTCAATTTGCGAAAAGTGTTTTAAAAAGAAAATCTTTAAAAAAAAAGT
Source organism: Mercenaria mercenaria (assembly GCF_021730395.1). NCBI lineage: Eukaryota > Metazoa > Mollusca > Bivalvia > Venerida > Veneridae > Mercenaria > Mercenaria mercenaria. The sequence continues at coordinate 25,235,047 of NC_069366.1, read as the reverse complement.
GTTGGAATTCTTGATACTTAGTAAATGCCAAATGCGTCCATTAACTTCAATGTGAATTATTGAATGAACAAAATATGATATTATCATTTACTGTTTCTTACGCAGCTGCTTTGTGCAACATCAACCAGCCAACAGGGACAGAAGCAGCGAGGCAGGCGGATACTGTGCCAGAGGGGGTCAGTATCCAACCTGACTATCCAGAGGATTCTTGTGTACCATGCGCAAACCGTTCTAGTAAGTTTAATACATTTTACGGTTGTATCATCACTGGTGAAGGAGTTGACGTTTTGTTTTAAATATGTTCTGCATAATTCCGGCTATGTATAGATGGCCGTAGAAAGCGTTAGAGGTAAAAGTACATTGAGCCGTGCCACGAGAAAACCAACATAGTGGTTGGCGACCAGCATGGATCCAGACCAGCCTGCGCATCCGCGCAGTCTGGTCAGGATCCATGCTGTTCGCTAACAGTTTCTTTAATTGCAATAGACTTTGAAAGCGAACAGCATGGATCCTGACCAGACTGCGCGGATGCGCAGGCTGGTCTGGATCCATGCTGGTCGCAAACCCACTATGTTGGTTTTCTCATGGCGCGGCTCATTTATTTTATTCTTTGGTCTGACCTACTGTAATGTTATTTTACAACAATTCACTGTTCAGGCGTCACAATTATTACTTAATTGCGTCAAACGGCATAGCGGCGCGTTGAAAAAGAAACCAACAAAAAGGCAAATATTCGGCGGACGTCGTAAATGATGTACCTAAACGTGCTTGGTAACGTGTTAAAATCGAAGTAATAGATCCTATTTTGTAATTTGCTCTTGAATAAATTGTTTGTCATTCAGATGCGTATTATTATTTTACTCGGGATTCACCATCGTGGCATTATTCCTTCGCATCTAATCTCCAAACAATGATTTTATTCAACGACAAATCACTGGATGAGATACATTATTTCTTAAATTATTATTTGGCTGTGGAAGACCAATATCATAAAACCATACTTACATACATTTAAACCCGATTTCTTCTCTTGTTTAAAAATATACCACCGAGTTTTGCAAATAACAACGCTATAAAAAGTTGAGTTCTCGTACATAAAGCATATAATTTGATTTTTTCTTTTACAGCTGTCACCACACAGAAGCAATCATCGAGCACAAGTTATCAGCAAAAAAAAGCAGTAATCACAAAAGGTTAACACCTAATTGTAAAATAACTTGTATAATTTAGTAACACTGTGGTTGTTTTCTATATTTTGTTCGTTCCTCGTTGCTTCGAAAGTTCTAAAAGGAATGCATTTTTCTTGAATGAAAATAAGCTGTAACATAATGATGTATGTATTTTTAAAACATTGATATTCTGTAATAGTGAAATGTTACTTTCTATAAATTAAATATATTACACTTGCTATACTTTTGCCGAAAACAACAAGAAAAACAACACTAATACAACAATAGTTTACATACACACCATGGTAGCTAACTGATGATTTTCTTATGTTGTAGAACACTGAAGGACCTCCAAACGGTGTACTTTGAAAAACAGATTGATCTAGCCGAGGCACAGATGGAATGCTTCAACAAGATTTCAAAGCTAGCCGATGTTTTAATCGAGAAATTCAAATAACTTTTGAAATTATTATCTCAGTAATTCTTGATAGTTGATACATGTACATTATATGTCATTCCAGACTTCTGAATATATATAAAAGCTGAAATATGAAAATAAATTATGAAACCAAAATAAATTGGTGTTAAAAGTGTCAAGTCTTCACTTTCCATAAAACGTCAATGTATGGTGTGATTTAATCATCGGTTTCTTCTGTTATTACTGATTCTGAAAATAAGCACGAGCCACATGGTCTCGAACTCCTCGCCCATCCATTCGGCCATTAAAGATGTCGGCGGGAGGCTGATCCAGATCACCGGCTTCTTCCACCTCTGGTTCACCCCACTGCAGCCTCAGATTATGGAGGACAGCACACGCCACGATTACACGTGTCACCCTCTGAGGCTTCATGCGTATCTACAATGATAAAATATAACAGTGTAAATATGAACTGCGTATTACCAATTTATGCAGAATATACTAGTATCTAACTTGACCTACTGACCTACTTTTTTTTCTTTTTGAAGCTACAGCAATCAAATTTTAATCATGTTTTTTGACAGTTTTGCATTTAAATTTCAACTTCGACCTTGGCTAACCTACTTGACGTACTGACCTTCTTTACTTGCTTTTTTTGGAAATTACAACATTGAAATTTCAATTATGAATTCAGTTTTACATGCATATTTGGACTTTGACCTTGAGTGACCTTGACCTTTTGGCATCCTTTCCTGTTTTTGAAAGTACAGCATTGAAATTGGAACCATATTATACTGATTTCAATGCATATTTCAACACTGACATTGACTTACCTAGACTTTAACATTTGACATTTTTCAAGTTTTTCAAACTTGCAGTGCTCAGCGAAGTTTGAACCATATGCATAACTATGAATGGAGAATTGAATTTTTCAGCTAGACATATCAATACTTCATAGCGATTGAACTTCTTCCATATAACAATGATATTGTTTTCTAGTGATTGCACTTTTTTTTTTGGATAGACATAAAAACTGTAGTTTATACTCATTGTCCTTATATATCGGAAACTAACTTACTTCCCCATGTAAAACATGGAATGTCCTCTTCCATACACCAAATGTCCTTTCAACCAAATTCCGTGTGGAGATGTGCGCCCGGTTGTACCTCTCCTCTGTTTCATTCCCTAAAAAGTTATTTATTAATTGCATCAATTATAAATTTGATATTAATTTGTCGCAAGTATCAATCATTTCAGTTGATTAAAGTGCAATACCATTAAAACAAAAGTACTTGTACAGTGAAAACTCCCAATATTGTAACATAATTGTTCAATACACAGAATAAGCCAAATACATACCAGGCTGCAAGAAAGGTGTTAGCAGAAATGGCCGACAGGGGTAGCCACTATCCCCCAACAAATATCCGCGCTCTGGATCTGAAATTATAATGTGATAAAGTAAAATACCAGTAATGTAACAGTATTGAAAAGTAAAACTGTGGTAGATTTGATTTTAGCATTAAACGGCATATTCATATTCCTTTTTATATTAACTGCATATTAAAATTAAATGCAACATATTGACTGTACTGTTAACTATTTCAACTAACCTTTAAGAATGACCACTTTGATACTACAATCAATGGAACATACCTTGGTGATGAGCTTCAAGGTACCGGCCTACATTAGAAACTCGTAAGATGTGGCTGTCATGGCAGCTTCCAGGCCAACAGGCATTGATGCTTGTGAACATCCCTGTGTATATAATGTGTATGTGTGACATTCACTTAAACAAATAACAATTGGCATAATGAGCAGTATCAATTTGCAAATTGTATTAAGCAAACGGTGTTTCGCATACACTGTAGTTTTAAACACATGTTATAGCCCGAATTAATGACATATCAGCAAAGGGGTCTAGCCACAAGCTCTAACAACTTAAGACCAATTCTCTGTAATATTTATTAAATGACATTTTTTTTTGATAAAATAAAAAAAAAACACTTCTACTTATAAGGTATAAATACTTTCAGTGGTAAAATGAACGTTTCTGTTATCAATTTACATTAACTTAAGCATGTAACAAACTTAATTTTTGGGATTTGAAATACAAATATCCCAGCCATTTTCATCCAGCATATTGTTTTTAGTGAATATTTTAAAAATTGATATTTTAACAATCAAATTAAGTAAATTAGATGATCTACATTACAGTTTAGTTATTATTTTGCTAGATACAAATTTAGATGTATATAATTCTTTCAAACTATCAAGACAATGACCAGACTTTTCAAGGATAGCTTTAGTTAATGTAGATTTAAGACTTGGCTTAGTTTATTTAGAAAAAAAACCCCTGATCATGCACATTCCAGTGCCAGTAAATACTCAGTAAATACAAACTGAAGTTGCAGACATATTTCCCAATTCTTTCTGAAATTAATCAAAATACACAAATAAATCTACTTTATTTTTTTTTAAATAAATACATGCAGGTAAAATAGAATGTTATATACATTGTATATCTTAGAATGAATGCTGTTTTACAGATGACAGTATTATTGTTACATGAATGAGGTCTTAAATTTTTATTTTTGAAAAATGAATTTCCTCAGAAAATATGATTTTATGATACAGTCTTGAGTGAAAAAGAGTTGTAATGTTATAACAGTCTCACAAAATCAAGTATACTAATTCAACCATTATTTTGCTATATTTTCTAAGTATTTTTTAAAGATTGAAAAAACCCAACCACAATAAGTTTATCTTTGGTAGAAAATAACCAATTAGATCTGTTTGTGATTGTGGGTAATAAGACTTCATGTATAATTATGCTGTAAACTGGTAACCAAATCTAATGGGAACTGCAAAACATGTTCTTTTTTTACAAATATTTAAAGACTGTCATGTGTCTTTTTCTTTTAAATATGTTAAAATGCATCTTTTTCAAAATACATTAATTTTTATTAAATTTAGATATAACAATTTTAATGTTATACATGCAAGATTAATCAAGCAATAATAGAATTTTTTAAATTTAATTCAAGGTCAAGAATTGAGTTATTTTTCCATTAAAGGGTCTTTGGTTAAAACATTATGAAAATTTTTAAGAAATGACTTTCTCAATTTTTTCCATAAATCTGAAAAAGAAACATTCATGCAAAAAACATAATTCTATTTTCAGGGAGGGTGTCCAGTGCTAGTACTTCTATTCACTGTCAAAGACACCAATCACTCTTTTGGTCTGTGGCAATCAAAAATAAAGGCAGATCTTCACTGTTCAGATGTCCATAACTTATTATAAAAACACTGATTGATGATTCCCCACTTTCAGCCTCTCTATTTGGAAAACAACAACAAAAACACCATTTCTAAACATTTTGCCTTCACGGTGACACACTGCATCTCTACCTTAGAGATAAAATGTCATCTTGTCAACACTTTAACTACCTGGATCAAGCAGTTAAGTCACAGACTGCAGTTAATTTTAGCAGTCCTTCTTATTTTCATTTGATACACATCCAAGCTTCACATGCCTATTTAGCATAAAATCTCTGACTGTCATTTTGTTAATTTACAAAAAATTTACAAAATCCATGTATGCATCTTCGTTTCTATGGTAACCGGGACATATATTGAACAGGAGTTTCTGAATTTTGCATCCTCCTCAGGAAAAATCGGTATAAAGGAAATCTGTGAATATGGGTTTCCAACTTTTTTTTTCTTACAGAGAATTTGTCTTTGCTCTGCCCTGCATGTATACTGTAAAAATACCACACCGGCCTTTCATACAGTTACTTTAGCAAGGTACTTGTATGATGTCATCAATACACTTGTGTGTACACATATTATGTTTACCAATTTCAAGGTTAATAAACAGTGTAAAGGCGAGACATTGTATTAACTATCTCTTGAGAATCTGTAAATTTAAGTATACATATGGAATTAGGAATTACCTGTGTTTAAAGTGACAGTAGGTCTGTAAAATGAAATGCTGCATGAAATGCCTGCGAAGCTTCTGTAGATGTACTGCTGAATATGGATTATCAAGTTAACAAGTAAGATGTTTGCTTCTATATTTCACATATCGATGTAAATGTAGAGCTAGTGCACAAGGGTGCAATACCATACTTAAATTACAAACAAAGGAAACATACCTTTGTGATCGCAGGTCGCCTGGACATTTATACTGTGTTGGTGTTTTCTGTTAACAAATGCAGCCTCATCTGGATAACCAGGCGAAATTATTTTAACATGGGTCCCGTCAATACAACCAATTACAGATGGGAACCCACGAATGGCGTAAAATCCACTCATGATCCGTCTTCGGTCGTGGTCCGTCACAGGAAACTTGATAAATTGGTCTTTCAGTCCAATAGTACGTCGGTAACGTCTCTCACGACCCGGGAGACGGTAGAAACGTCTACGCCAAAGGTGTCGCCGATAACCTGCATGAAATTACCTGTAGCAAGAAATCTCAATGTTATCAAAATTTGTTGCCGTGGTGTCAGGGCTTGGTTACGTCGCGTCCGTCGCTCCAAAGTTGGTCCAACAAGTTCAACAAGTCTGTCTATGTTGTCAGCTGAAAACCTGTACCTTTGGCGTAATTCTTCATCCGTCAAGTCCGTCAATTGTCTGTCAATACGTCGAAACTGTCGAGGTCGTCTATGTCTTACAAAATGAATGGCGGCCATGTTTGAGTGGTTACTTTGTGGTTACCAAGCTCCTGTAGGTAGGTTAAAACTAACCGTGGTTATATCGCGGTTACCACGTATGACGTTATCTATACAATCGCTTACCACGATGTAACCATGTTGGTTACTGGCACTTAGTGGTTACCGCGCGGTTAAAAGTTTTATACAATTGGCTGCAGGTGGACAGTATCGGAATGATTTTAGTTATCTTGGCGAACGGTCATACAGGGAACTTTTGTAATAAATCATTTCACTACATAAATATCGTCTTCTTTACTGTTTTAGCTATGTCAGCCCTTACGAGAGATCGAGCGAAACCGTTTGAAACACCATTAGAATACATTCATGCAAATATTCATAACGTTCCATCACACTGTTTCAGATACATCAAACTATTCCGAATTTTCATTTTTTGTAGTAATCTTTACCTTGCAAAGTCGACATATCTCCTAAATTACAGGAGATTAGAGCAGGATTGCAGTGTATATATCATTTTTATTGGTAGAGGTAACATGATAAACACCAAATGTAAAATTTAAAGAGAAAATTCATTTGAAAAATCCAAAATGGCGGTCAAAATGGCCGTCAAAACAGAAAATCCCTATATATCCCAAAAACGTTTAAAGAAAATATTATAAAACTGGGCATGCGTTTTAAAAATAAGATTATTTATCACATGTTTGACGTCGAGGGAGTGAAATAAAGCCATTAAACAAATTTGATATTAAACTAGTGTAATAAAAGTTTGACGTTGAGGTCGTTTATTTATAAGAGACGTTGGTCGAATTTACTTCGTCTATAATAGGTAAAGAAAGAAGAAATTTTGTTGTTATTACATTTGTGTCTTTTCACATTGAATTTATTAAAGCCTCGCATTTTATTATTTTATTCAACTCGTTTAATAAATTCAATATTAAAAAGCTTTTACAGTATACGTATAAGGAAAAAGACTGCTCCATCTGGTGGGTTTTCTTTATGAATCAAAATAATTACGAGTGTCCTGCAAAAAGTTCTGTCACTAATGAGCTTCTGTAGTTTTATCCCATGTATTTTTTAAAACGCTTCATTGCACTTGAATGGTGTGTCCAATAGCTAACGATATCCTTTTATTTCGTGCAAATCGCTTTTCAAATGACCGAGTTATTTCAAATTGAAATACATGCTGTCATATACAATGTAAAATGGACAAAAAGACTTAAATTCGTAGCTATATTAAATGCCTAATTACGCTTGATATATTCAAAGCTGATATTTGATGAATTATGTGGTATATATGGACCATGGACCTCAGGTCATTTCAATGCGCCCATGTTTTAGTTGGGTTAAAGCTTTTAAAGCTGGGCAATTATCTGTCGAAGATGATACCCGTTCCAGTAGGCCAAAAGCCTACAGGTATGTTATGATATTTTATTCTTAACATTACATATGATAAATTATATATTTTTACCATACACTAAAGGCTAATTAAAAGATCGTAATGGAAAGCTTTCAAAGAACTGATGCAAAAGAACAAAAACCTTGATGACTTTTAAACTTACAAATGGACTGGCCAAGACAAGTTGATTTGTATGCTGTTATATAACTTGCAATAGCAATACCTTCCGAGAAATGCTGACGCCATGCATAAAGCAAGTTAGAAATAGCTAAGTAAGTTTCGTTAGCACACAGACGTGTTTTTGATAATTTATTACAAAAATTGATCTGCTGATCTGTCATACTTTGGCTGACTCCAAAAACTCTTTTTTTAAAAACGTCCAAAGCTCTCTCGAGTAGTAGAACTCTTTATACGAAGAAGTTACCGCTGGCTGGCATTCTTACACAGGCGCTCATGCTAGTTTAGAGAACATCGTAACTTTGCTTCTGCTGCCTCCGAACAAAAGACGTGTTATACGACTCTGAAAAGCCCGCTGCTACTTTCTTTTCCTTTTAAACAATAAAAAGTGACAGTTTATTTGTTTTTAAGGGTACTTGTCAACAAAGACAACTGTTTTTACTTTCCATGGGTGATATCAGCGAAAGTTTCACAGTACTTCAATTTGAATCTCATTTATGAATTCATTAATCCCTAATTAAATATTTTTGTCAAAATTAGAAGACGAAATAGATTGTATTAGTAAGGACAAAGGTACACCGGGAATAAGATCGCCAAAAAGCCGAAATGAGAGGAATGATTAACATTATTCCCATTTGTTAGACCAAAGTCTGTTGTAAAACCGCAGAAAGAGTTTCTATAAAAGCTTATTAACGTACAACTCGATCCCTTGCTTTTGTAACATTATATTGTTTTACATGCTAGTTGTTGAATAAAAATTGTTTTAAACCAACCGGCTCTGGATAGTGTCATGAATACTAACCAAAGAGAAGTAATATACGCTTTAACTTATTAGTGCATATTTACCTTGTGACTACCTGTTAGAAAAAGACAATTTTCCATTTCCTAGGATGGACTTTACAGAGACGTTGACTGTATTTCAAACAGAACTCATTAACTAATTCATACATGCGATCATTCTATAGATTAATATTTAAAAAAGGCCAAGGAACAAATGGAAAATACTGTATTCTGAAAGGAGAAAACTTATTAACTTTAGTATTATTCATTAAACCCATGCCTCTTTTGAAAGCATAGACACTCTGAATTAATTGACGTCATTCTCGTTATTGTCGTTTTTCAGGTTTGCCAACAACTACTTCAACAGACAAGGGAAGTTACGGGTAACAGAGTTAAGACAACATTACATCATTCTAAATTTTGACAAAAAACTATATATCCAATCCCCATATTTCTGTATATGTTTAAGGTTTATATAAACTATTTAGTTATTTCCCCTCGAAAGAATTTTCATTTTTGAAATTAAATCTTTCATAGACCTTTGTTCGTCATACTTTTTTCCCACAATAGTTCCGAACAAGTGCTAGTAGTTACCTTGTAGAAAAATTGTTGTGATTTGCCTACTCCAGTATAGCGAAATGGTTCAGAAAAAATATGTAAAGCTTTTAAACTCAGAATTAGTCTGAACAAGAAAAACTGGTCTCATGAATTGATTGATATGATATTATATATTATCAAATTTAGGTAGAGGTTGGACATAAAATTCAAAACGATAATAGGAATATCATAAAGTGACCTCTGTTTGTCTAGGGTGTGTATCGAAATCACAAAAACAGATTTTGTTCCCTGTGACGTCATACGTTGTAAATATAAGATTTTCAAAATGTTTAGTTCTTTCAAAAATGTATTTCAAAATAAAAAACTTTCACTTTTACAATATATTTGGCCTACAGAAACGCTTTATTTAGAACATCTGCATTATGATTTTTAAGCGTTTGGCTTTTTTACAGTGAGTTTTGAAGTAGGTGCAAACTACGCATTGCTAAACGGAAACAATTATTTACCAACAATTGTGATTGGAGTGGAACAATACTTAGGAATTGATGAACAGTATATAACAACACCTACTCAAGCTTATGAAACTGACGAAGGTTTGACTTGCTCTTTTGTTTGTTTACTACCCATTTTATTGCAGTATAAGTAAAGTAATATGCAAGTTGTGTGAGTTTATGTGCAGTTTGACAAAAATAAATTGTAATCCTTGCAATTTTAAAATTTTAAAAATTTTATACGAGATATATTTCGAGTTTCCCACTTACCACATGTCTGAATGCTGTAAAGTAATAGCACTGAACTATAACGGAGTTAAAAAATGCATATTGGAAGTAGCGCGTCCGAATTAAACAGTATATATTTTAAAAGTAAGCATCATCTGTGAAAACATTGTCAATAAGGTGTAAATATAGCCATCTATATACAAATAAACCCCTATCCGAAGGTTGGGTTTTCATTAAAAGAGACACAACCAAATTTCACTTCATGTGCAATTATTATCGTTTTTTAAAGGTTTGCAAAATCCGTTATATCTGATTTACCGATTGTACATTTAACAGTGCATCGAAAATAAATAAATAAAATTTCAGGTTTGTTGGGATCAGTTTTGGTTTAGCTGAAAACACCCCAAATATAGGAGTCATAACAAACAACATCGGTACTTTCAGCATAGCGGTAGGATTGGATACAATTTCAGTTGTTCCAGGGTCGATTCTAATCGTATATCCAACAGGTAATAGTATTTCTTTATTTGAAATTTAAGCATGCACGCAAACACGCTTGCACATATTACGTATATATTGATTTGAAGAATCATTTGTTTGCCTTGCGTAGGATTCTCGTGAATGTGAAGTGCGTGTTGTGTTCTTGATGTTACTATTTGATATTTCTTTATATATTTCAGCAACTACTTCGACTACTGATGCAGTTACAGGTAACACAGCTTACCAATTACATCATTATGATATTGACAGACATTTTAAATATCATGATAACATGAACATGTGCTCAAATGTGGCTGTTCTGACAGCATTTCGTGTGTCTATGGTCACTGTCACCTGTCGTTAGCTAAATGATTATTTGAAGCAATGTATTTCTTATGTTATTGTCTCAAAGCTCGTCCAATGGTCATATAAATTCAAAGTCATTTCAACAAGTTCTATAGGAAATACTGCTTTTATTTTTCTTAGTTGCATTCTATGCCTTCTAATGGATCTTCTAATATATAGTTAATTAACTATCACAACAACAATTCCGCTTGAGCTGGCCCTAGTGGGAACGAGTGGCGTTGCATGGTTTATTTGCCTGTCATGTTATATGTTTGAATAACCATTAGATTGAAAGTATTTTACCACTACTCGAGAAGCTATAATGTCTTCTATTTACCCTCCAGACTTTACTGCCTTGTGTTCTGTATTTCATTTGTAGCACAAATATTTACGATAAAATATGCAACTATGAATATGCACTGTGAAAGGCAGAATGGCAGGTTTGAATGTAAATGAATCAGATCAGAGAGAAAGCGATCTGTTCAGATGCTTATTAATGTTAATTGTTACTAGCAAATTATCATAGTTGAATAAAAAATGGTGTTTCTTATTCTATGCAAAATCGCTCAGACTGAGTTCATTTAGATCTAAGTTATGTACTATCGATCAATATCAGCGAGCCGTGAAACAAAATTTCAGTAAGACGCAAGTGGACATTTAAATGCTTATTCAGTCTAAGGTTGAACACGACACTTTGCGAACTTTCGAGTAGTGTCTTGAAATTTTGCGTGTGTAAAGTTGACCATATTTCAAACAAGATGCAGTTTATTGTATACTAATAGAGCCAACCAGTTTTTGTACACGAGACGTCAAAGTTGACCCCCAAAGTCCGTTTTTGCAACTGACGTTGCCGCGTATCCTTGGCAACTCTTACGGGTACTGCAGCGGCACCAGCCGATAAATTTTCTTAAATTGTACACTATTCGACGAGAATTATTTGTTCCTTTATGGTGTTGTAAAAATCATTGTTTTACACCAACAAATATTTTAAAAAGGGAAAAAAAATCGCCTTTTTTTGGAAAAAAAGAGTTCAGTTCCAGCATTTTTCGTTTTTAAAATCAGCATATTAAAAAACCCCCTAAATTTAAAATTTTTGTTTTTTTTAATTGGGTTTAAAATGTGTAACGATCCAAATGAAAATAAAACGGGGGTGGGGGGGGGGGGGGAAGGGTGACCGATAGTTTTTTCTGTACATGTTTTTTATTTCCCCCCCCCCATGCTAAATTTGTACCATAATTCGACGTCTGCGATACATTCGATACACAAAATTTTTGCCTTGTTTTTTAGCTTTACCACGCACTTTTTAGTGTTTTCCCCGGTTCTTAAAGACCTTTTACAAAAAAAACAAACATTTTTTTCCATGGCAAGACTTTTTAATATAAAAATAATGAAAGCGTATTAATAAGTAAAATCTTAGTAATTTAAATATTTATATTTAGAACTGCCATTGTGCAAAAAAAAACCAAACAAACCCCAAAACGTTTGGGATTTTTAAATGCTCAAGGACACAATTTGCTATAAATTAAGGGAATGCGCCCAATTTCGAAATTATTGGGGTTCCCTTCGACATTTTTTTTAAAATTTTAAAACCCGATATTTCCCATATAATGGGATTTTTCATTTTTGATATTTTTGTAATTTTTTTTTCTCCGCAACCTAGACGTCCATTTTTGATAACCATGATTTTACGTCCCCGGACTGTTTTGTAAAATCGTTTTTGTTTATCAACAATACTGCATTTAAAATGGAATAATAGGGGGGTCACTTAACCTAGACTCGAAATTTTACGTTAAAGTTACGTTTTGAGCGCAAATAGGCGTTGGTTTTGAAAAAAAAAATACTTTAATCTTTTTCATTAAAACCCCCAAAAAATATAATTTTATAAAAGTTATATGATGACAAAATTTTTTTTAAACGCAATGAGTATTTGTTTCGTAAATCTTCATTTGAAAAAACTTACTTTTTTTAAAAATATTTAAAAATCTGTTTCCGGGCAAAATTTTACGCTGAAAATTACATTTCTCAAAACCCCACCCCCTAAAATACGTTTTTTTAAAAAAGGGTTCTTGTAATTAAAGTAAATCCACAATCGTAAATTATAATCGATTGCAATTCACGTTCGAAAAACACTCCTAAACTCAAACACACATTTAAAAATTCACACCTTGACCTGAATCAACCCACGTGACCTATGTTTCTCATACGTCACTTTAATCATGTTTTCTCCACGCACGTCTAAGTCTATTTGTTTTTCTAAGTACATCGCCCCCAAATTTATTCTTTGGATAAAAAAATTTTATAAAGAAAGGTTAACAGGTCATCTGGCTTCACGTCATAAGTGAATTAGTCAATTACGTCGCGTCCCTGGTTAAAGTTTAATTGAAGAATGTTAATATGGTCATCTGGGCATTCGCCCCCCACCCCCCCCCCCCCGCCTCTCGCCCCCGCTCCACGCGCACCCCCTGCCCCTCCTATCCTTTGTTGTATGACCGTCAACTCTTCTTTCTGTTTTTATAGTCACTGTTTATAATGTTATAATGAAATAGAAATAATGTGTGCTTGCTTACTTTCTTAGAAACACCATGTCTTGTGACATTTTGTAATAATTTACTTATGTCTGTATACTCACATGTTGCATATGTAACTTGAGTTAAACAAGTCATGTTCTGTTCTGTTCGTATGTCTTGTGATCAATTTTTATCTTATTTTAAGAAGAATTTAGTCAAAAGAGTCCTTTACAACTTTGCAAGGATTTCTTGAATTACCTCTTAAGTTCATGATTATAAATGATTGATAAACAAGACATTGTAAACATTTACAAAAATAATAAGAAAAATTAAAAGCCTTAATATCGTTATGTCATCATGTTGGAATAAACATCATAAATTTATTTAACTTTATTATAAATTTTACGTTTTGGAAATATTTCGATTTTTCGAGCGTAATTAGACAAATAAAGTGCAGCCACGGGGAAACAGAATTTATATTCATTGTATGGAGGCTGTTGCTCTGAAAAGGTTATTTTATTAACAACGCTAGATAGAAACACCATCCTTTACAAAGAGGTTTTAGCTTTCGAGAGATGTGTTTTAAGAAAGGTTATCCTTGTATTCATAGACACATATAATAGAAACATATTCCATATATAATATTTTTCCTAATATTAGAGACCTATAAAACATAACAAGTACGTGTAAATACTCTGCTAAAAATGATAAATATTCCACAAAATAAAAAAGAAAGAAAACTGTTTGTTTGTTTTAGCTTTAGCGCTCTTTTCTGTTACGATAGGCGGTTAACCTAACCAGTGTTCCTCAACAAGTAACTTTAAACTTCACCACATAAAACTGGAGGTGGAGGACGAATGATTTCGGACAGATATCTTCTACCAAACTGTCACGCCCTACCCGGGGATTGAAAAAGCGATCATTCATAGAACTGAGCTAAGCGGATGGGGTAAAAGAAAGAAACACAGTAAACAGTGGTTGTGATGGAAACTCGCTGTAACTCATCAGCGGTTAAACATGTATTCTATGTTGTAATTATCTGTATGAGCGACTCAAGAATCGTAACTTTGTACGTAGGACCGACGGCTCAAACTTGCTAGTCCTGGTTTCGTATTTACGAGATACTAGGATTTGTTCGAGTATATGTATAATAATATTATGTGTAAGATTTTATTTCTTATTTGTTTTATTTTAATAAGCGTCTCAGATGTCAACATTCAGAATGTAACAATTTTCAAACAATTTAGCAGTTCACTCATCAGAATTTTATAAAGCTACGCTTATGCGTTAATGTAACTTTAGGATAGTTTACAAAACGAAACCTCTTATTGAGGCGTGCCATGGGAAAACCAACATAGTGCATTTGCGACCAGCATGGATCCAGACCAGCCTGTGCATCCGCGCAGTCTGGTCAAGATCCATGCTGTTCGCAAAGGATTTCTTTAATTACAATAGGTTTTGAAAGCGAACAGCAAGGATCCTGACCAGACTGCGCGGATGCGCAGGCTGGTCTGGATCCATGCTGGTCGCAAACGCACTATGTTGGTTTTCTCATGGCGCGGCTCATATCATGATTGTCCTGGAACTCATATCTCAAATAGTGCCCTTTGCTATAAAATTTCAAAATACTCTTACTAGTAAAACCAAATCCCGCCGTGAAAATAAATGAACATTTGCGTGGAGCGGATAATTAACCGGAAGAGACCATGGAAACTAATCTTATTGTCGTATGTTACTAGGCTGGAGAAGTAAGAAACGAAATAGACTCAAATAGAAAAAATGTATGACATTGGGATGTGCGGGCGTGCGTGCGTGTGTGCTTATTGAGGAATAGGGATAATATCAGGAAAAAAACGAAACTATTAAGCTTTAATCTTGTGGAGGGCAAACTAAAAAATATATGAAACTGCTGTATAATACTGATCTTTGATATTTTACAATAATTATGCTTTAACTTTTTGTTTCAAATGTGAAATCTCCGAACTATCTACACAATTGCATATGTATGAATTCTTCATTTCAGCATTGGATTACAACGGAAAACTTGTTAATTGGTACTTTGAATAAAGATGAAAAAATAATCATTATTATTTATATAGAAAATATATTGAAAGCGATTTTAAAAATGGCTGAATTATGATGTCTCGAACGTATCTGCAGACATCGAATTATGGAACAAAATTTACGCATGGGGTGGGGGAAATAAAATCACATGTACAGAAAAAACTAAGTCGGTCACCCCCCAGTTTTATTTGTCATTTGACTCGGTATGCATTTTAAACATTGTTTATTGAAAAAAATCAAAAATTTAATTCAGGAGCTTTTTCATATGTTTATTTAAAGTCGAAAAATGCTGCGAAACTGAACGTCAATTTTAAGTCAAAAACGGCGATTTTCTTTCTATTTTTCAAATATTTGTCGGTGTAAAACAATGATTTTTACATCACCATAAAGGAAAAAAAATTCTCGTCGAATAGTGTATAATTTAAGAAAATGTGTTGGCTGGTGCCGTTGCAGTACCCGTAAGAGTTGCCAAGGATACGCGGCAACGTCAGTTTCAAAAACGAGATTTGGTGGTCAACTTTGACGTCTCGTGTACAAAAACTGCTTGGCTCTATTAGTATAAAATAAACTGCATCTTGTTTGAAATATGGTCAACTTTACACATGCAAAACTTCAAGACGCTACCCGAAAGTTCGCAAAGTGTCGTGTTCTACCTTAACATTCAGAAAAAGTACCATTACTTTAAGAAATATGTTTTTTTGAGAAATATCAGCAAAAAATTGAATATGTAAAACGTAATTAACATGTACAGGTAAGTTTAGATGTAATTATTTAAGGATAATCGACTATAATGCCCCGAACATCCATTTGACTATCAGTCCAAGCACCCTGTTCCTTTACAGGATTTGTCTATGTGTTTGGTTTCAATAGTGTATTTTTTTGGATTTGACAACAGGTGCCTTTCTGTGTTTAGTATTTCCATTGATTATCACATCCATTTGAAGTAAATGATAATGTGTTTACAGGTGTAACAAGTACTAGTGAGACTCTCGGACCAACTACAGGTATGTTATGATATTTTATTCGTTACACATTACATATGACTAAATATATATAGTTAATACCATACACTACAGAGGCTAATTAAAAGATCGTACATGGAAAGCTTTCAAAGAACTGATGCAAAAGAACGAAACTCTTTGGACTTTTAAACTTACAAATGGACTGGCCAAGACAAAGTTGATTTGTATGCTGTTATATAACTTGCAATAGCAAATACCTTCCGAGAAATTCTGACGCCATGCATAAAGCAAGTTAGAAATAGCTAAGTAAGTGTTCGTTAGCACACAAACGTGTTTTGATAATTTATTACAAAAATTGATCTGCTGATCTGTCATACTTTGGCTGACTCCGAAACTCTTCTTTCAACATCCAAAGCTCTCTCGAGTAGTAGAACTCTTTATACGAAGAAGTTACCGCTTGGCTGGCATTCTACACAGGCGCTCATGCTAGTTAGAGAACATTGTAACTTTGCTTCTGACTGCCTCCGAACAAAAGACGTGTTATACGACTCTGTAAAGCCCGCTGCTACTTTCTTTTCCTGTTTAACAATAAAAAGTGACAATTTATTTTGTTTTTAGAGGGTACTTGTCAACAAAGACAACTGTTTTTACTTTCCATGTGTGATATCTAGCGAAAGTTTCATAGTACTTCAAGTGAATCTCATTATTGAATTCATTTATATCAAATTACATATATTTGTCAAAATTAGATAGATGTATAGATTGATATTTAGTAAGGACAAAGGTACACCGGGAATAAGATCGTCCAAAAAGCCGAAAATGAGAGGAATGATTAACATTATTAACATTTGTTAGACCAAAGTCTGTTGTAAAACCACAGAAAGAGTTTCTATAAAAGCTTATTAACGTACAACTCCCTTGCTTTTGTAACATATATTGTTTTTACATGCTAGTTGTTGAATGAAATATTGTTTAAACCAACTCGCTCTGAATATGTGTCATGAATAATAACCAATGGGAAGTAATATACGATTTAACTTATTAGTGCATATTTACCTTGTGACTACCTGTAAAAAAAGTCAATTTTCCATTTTCTAGGATGGACTTTACAGAGACTTTGACTGTATTTCAAACAGAACTCATTAAACTAATTTATACATGCGATCATTCTATATATTAATATTAAACAAAGGTCAAAGATCCAATGGGAAATATTCCATTCCAAAAGGAGAAAATCATTAACTTTAGTATTATGTATTAAACCCATGCCTCTTTCGAATGCATAAAAACTCTGAATTAATTGACTTCATTCTCATTATTGTCGTTTTTCAGGTTTGCCAACAAGTACTTCAACAGACAATGAAGTTACCGGTAACAAGATTACAACACATCATTCTAAATATTGACAAACAAATATATAACCAATGTTCCATTATTTCTGTATATGATTTAGGTTCATTTAAACTATATAGGTATTTCTCATCGAAAGAATTTTCATTTTGAAATTCAACCTTTCATAGACCATTGTTCGTCATACATTTTAGAAAAATAGTTTTGATCGTTTGCTAGTTGTTTCCTTGTAGAAAAGTATGATTTGAAGACACTGTTCACCTTTTTATACATAATCGAGTTTAGCGAAATTTTTCAGAGAAAGTATGCGAGGCTTTTTACACTCGAAAAATAGTCTGAAGAAGAAAAACTGCTCTTATGAATTGATTGATATGCTATTACATATTATTAAAACAAAAAATCAAAACTAAAATAGGAATATCATATAATGACCTCTGTTAGTCTAGTGGTTTAACCACGAAACTGGGAAATATATTGTTCTCCTTCACATTTGTTTGGTTAAGAAAAGCAAATGCCTAGTGTTAGAAACTGTGAAATGTCTTGCCATCTTGTATCACTAAAAATGATTTTTGAAGCAACCAGTCTGTAATATTTTCCTTTACAGCTTCTTTTTGTTGTGGGCCTACTTTGTAAATGCGTGGCTTCTAAGGCTGTGTTTGTGGTGCTCTTTGCTTCCGAAAAATCTACCCTTACCTGTTTTTTTTTTCGAAGCAGATCTGGGGTTAACAGATGATATTAAAGTTAATGTTTTTTCTCCTTTTAGATTGCAAATCTGTAATATCGGAATTTTGTCCTTGTTTAAATATTAATCTTGCATTGATCTCAGATGTATATACATGTATTTATTAATGAATTTTGTTTTAAATATAGTCTAACATGTCTGTAAAGACAATCCTTAGAAAAGCGAAATAGTGGTCTCTCTTGACAAATGGTTGCTAAATGCTATTTATAGCTGAACGGGAAGAGAAAACAGTATCATTCACGAGAATAATTTTTAAGCCATTCATGAAAAGGTGGTCCTTACCACTGGTTTTTTAATATTGTTTTTTTTGTTGTTCCGAAAATTGTCCTTGTCTAAAAATTATTACCTATTTATTCTAGAGAATCTGGTTTCATAAACATTCTGATATTTCATATAAAGTTTTGTTGTTTTCCAGTATTTAAAATATTACAATACGTAAACTTTGTTACCTGTAAGTTCATTGTTCACTGAAGTAGCTGCAGCTACATCTGAAAAACAGCAATTAATGGCAGTTAAAGTGCATATCATTTCTTTTTGGTTAGAAATATGCAGAGCAAGTGGACAAAATACAATCCAGTTCTTGGAGTCCTGTCCTGTACACGGAAAAAGAAGTTTTTGTAGTTTTAAAACAGACACTGATTTAATAGATAATATCTAAGTGATTTAGTGATACAGACATTCATTTTGATAATTATTTTAGTGTTAAATCATCATTAAGTCAATGCAATGTTATTTAAAAATGTAGTCTTGTGAACATGTGCCTTAAACGTATGTCATAAAAGGAAATATTCGAAGGAGATTAATTAGCATCGTTACAAATAGACCGGTTCCGGCGATTTATTATCCTGTCTTGTAATTTCTGATAGAAAGTATCATCCGAGAGATGCTGACGCCATGCTTTAATCAATTTAGAAGTAGCTTTGACTTTTTTGACTTTGTTTTTCAAACATCGTTTGAATATTTCGAAGAGCAACGCATTTTGCAAACGGTTTCAGGAAAATCAAACCATACAAAAACAACCTTTTTTATATGATATATTTCGTCTCAAAAGAGACCATAGAGGCTGATCGGTTATACCAATGACTCCGAATAACGTTTCCCTTAAAACCCCACCCGGGCAGTTCTACATGTGCTCATACATACCTGGGTGGTAGTCGGAGAACATCAGATGTTCCCCTACCTTTAAAGTTTGACTCTAATGTATATATCAAACACTTTAAACATTGAGACACAACACGCGTACTCGTATATTTCATTCTAACATGATTCGATTTGATTTCCAGTTAAACAAAGAAGGTAATAAAGCTCTGTATATTCTGCGATAAACAATGGTTGACGCGCGGACCGGCGAGAGAGCATTATGACGTTAATTATGACGTCAAATTGCCGCATGACGACCGATACATTACTCCTCGGGTTAATGAAATTCAGCATATTATTTATTTAAATAATGTCAATGAGCATGTTAAAATGAAAAC
The DNA here is from genome assembly GCF_021730395.1 of Mercenaria mercenaria. Lineage (NCBI taxonomy): Eukaryota > Metazoa > Mollusca > Bivalvia > Venerida > Veneridae > Mercenaria > Mercenaria mercenaria. The sequence goes on along the minus strand of NC_069366.1, from coordinate 25,215,232 downwards.
AATCAAGGCCTTCTTGTGATTTATTGTCTAATTTACCACTGTTCATCGTTCAGATGCTACAGTATTTAACCGCTCGGGCTAACGCCCTCGTGGTTAAATTCCTACGCATCTGAACTATGAATCGTGGTAAATTAGACGATAAATCACTCGAAGGCCTTAATTATTTGTTAGATAGACTTATCTTACAAATAGGCTTTATTGACCCATGACAATATAGATAATATTTTCTACTTTTTATATCTTAACAAATAGCCAATCATCGCCAAACCAGTACATTTAAAGGTTCATAATGCTGAAACGTTTTATCTTAAAAACATGTGAAATAGCTTTCCAAATAATTGTTATGCTAAATTATATGGTTAGAAAATGTTTGTAATAAGAGGCATACCGGGAGGTAATGAAAAACCATAGAATCTGATTCAGTAAAGCGTTCTAATACTATTATATTCAGCAATGACCTTTGACAAAGCCGAAGAAAGTAATTATCAGAAATAGGATTTAACAAGAAAATAATGTGTCTTATGTTCATACCGGGAAATGTGGCAGCCACATTTAAACACATTTATTTAAAAAATTAAATATTTCATTATCACACACACAGCGCGTAAAGTTTCTTGTTGAATTTTGTAAGTAATTCCGTAGGGGCTGTTGGAATTAAAGTTTTAGGAAGAACGGTACCCTAAGTCATTTTTACTGTTTGGTTATTTGATAATACTTCTACCATTGGAATAGTTACAGATAACACATTTTAATTACATATCTCACATGGGAATTTTAACAAACATTATTAATATTATCATTTTAACATGTGTTCAAAGGTGGGTATTCTCATAGCCTTACGTCCGTTATTTGTCGTTATTGGTTTCAAGATTCCGATTACGTTCTATCAGAGTTATTGCTTTTATTATTCTTGTTTGTATACTTTGCTTCTAAATAATCTCCTGATACATTTATTCCATATCATAACAGCCGTGCTGTGTGGCGGCCGTAAAAGTCTCCTAGTAGGCATGCGCGGTTTTCTTACTAGGTTCCTTTGATATCATGGAGTCTACTTAATTTTTCTGTTCAGTAGAATCTCACTTTCGGAGCGTTACACATTGCTTTGCCTCTCATACTATATACTTGAAAATGAAACAAATTTAATCATATTTGAATTCTTGAGGTACCGAAGACATAAAACGTATTCTTTAAGTACTTGCTAAGCTTTTAAAATCACATCAAAATACTATCTTCTAGATTTTAATGTCTTGTTATAGATTAATGTTCGTAATAAAGTATGAAAAAGCAATTTGGTCAAACAGATACAATGGAATGTGATTTTTACTGAACTCTTAAAGCTGAAATTCAAAAATGGTGTTTGTTATGTTATATGCAGTCATACAACAAGATCTGAGTAGACTACAAGCCTTTCGGATATAAATATTCTAATATAGAGAAATAAGTTTGTTTGCTTCAAGAAACATGCATTGAGAAAAATCAATTAAAAACGCAAAATATGTAAAGCGTAATATACATGCTGGTTTTGACGAAAACATTCAAGAGTATTCAATGTTTGTCCAGTACATGAATTTGACTGTCCACTTTAACACTTTGTAGTTGTCTCCTATGGTGATGCGTTTATTTAAGTTTGTTTTTTCTTGATATATTCTCAGTATTCACAAAAAGGTTATTAGAAGCAGGTCGTGTAATTCGCGATTTGTGTTTTCAATATATAACATTTCGTGATTCTGTCTTCCATATAAAGGAAAGATAAACATAATAAACATAAGAGTACATTTACAACACCATTGCACCCGCCGTGCTTGTATTAAAAGCTATGTTGTTTGAGGGCTAAGTTTAGAATCTATAATTATTATATATTATTCTTTTGTAGAAATTAAACGGAGTTTGAAAAAGAAGACGAATAAACAATTTAAATATTCATGTATGTTTGTGACTGGTTTCATACCGTAATCCCGGCAATGCATTAAAGTGAACGAACGGAGTAAATGCACACATTTCTGTATTAAATTATGATCCCAAAAGGCAATGCGAGATTAGGAAACATTTAGCATCGTATTATAACTCTTGTTAAAGCCCGGATTTGATATGAAGAAATGTGTAATACATTCGCATGATGTCAAGCTAATTTATAAAAAAGGTGATTATCGTATACGTTTGCATTTAGGAAATTCGATAGAAAGGTAGCTTAATAAAAATGTTACTATAATTTAATGTTTCCTCGATAATTTTGAATATTTAACAGGCTAGCGCGCATGCTTTTAAATCTACTGACTGCTTATATTTTTGTGAATTTCGAATACACTAGTTAAATTTGAAACATATTGCAGAACCATGATCCTATAAACTTCAAGGAAATTCAGACCTCAGAGAAATACCTGACTTTACATGTATCTTCTCTAACCGAATTCTGCTTGACAATATATAAACTATTAATTAAGGCTGACTTTTTGCTCCTTTTGCATTAATATTAAAGACTGAGTGATGTTCTCCCGCAAACACAGATTTTACTTTGAGCTTAAATTCAATTTTGAAATAACTGAAATCAGTTTACAGGTGAATTATCATGTATATGTAGTACACAGTAAAGAACTTTGCTACTGTAAGAAGCACCACATTTGGTATTGCAGTTGAATGTAATTTATTACAATTTGCAAAGTAATTGTAATTTAATTAATTACATTGCAATATTTCATGTAATTGTAATTGTAATTTAATTGGGCATTTCTCAATGTAATTGTAATTTAATTAATTACATTTTAAAGTAATTGACCCCAGGTCTGTACTGCTAAGATCATGACAAGTGAACATCTGGTATCTGCGTCTTGTTTCATCCATAATTACCTCTTATTGTAGCATAGAAGATGCAAACTAATCCATGATATGTTTTGCTTTATCAGTTACCAACACAACACGCTCTACCCTCTCCCCTACAGAGCCAACAATGAGCTTACTAGCTTCTCCCTCTGTTTAATCCCTTTTAAACTTAGCGTGGGTTCAATTCTCCCGATAACCGTGAAAGTATTCAATCGCGTGTAACTAGTGAAATTGTTTGTTTATAGGAATCATAGCAATGATTTTGGGAAGTAACAGTCGGTACGTTTTTATTTAATTTCTCACAGAATTCATGTAAATCTTGAAAGCTTGTCGTACTAATCCATACACTAGATAAGTGTTCCGGCTGAACAAAATAACACGAATGTGAAATTATTATTCTTGAAATTGTGTTCCTATTTACCGAATTTTTAAGTTATATACAAAACTATGGGTAATATCGTGTTTGTAATAACGAGAAATGAATGACAAATGTTTAAAAACCTCAATTCTTGCTTTTTGTAGTGTTGTTGATTTGTGAGCCCCGGCTATGGATATCTATAATATGTTTACCGTTTCCAAGAACGGAATGGGAATTAAAAAATGTATTGGAATCATAACGTCATCATATTAGAAAACAGTACATTTAGCCCTCATATGTTTATGCAGGAATAGCGACAATACACGTTTGGTTTGGTCTCCGTCCCAAGCATTCCCGCGGGCCTCTGCAGACGTTAATATGCAAAAACGTGTATTATCTCTACATTTGTTTTACATTATGCATTTTATGTATATGATTTGCGTTAACACATCCATACATACATTGCTATAGGGATTTTTTTTGGATAGATTGCGTTTTTGGAAGGTGGCGATTCCTACTAGATCTCTGTTCTTGTTTCTTGATACTTTGAAAATCCTTTCTTGAGAAACAAATGCTACTGAATGCGTTTGCTTTATTACATTGAGGGTGGCGAATTTTATAATGACTGCCTGTACATTTTTTTTCACTTCTTTATTTTCAATTTAACCCTTCTTTGAATATAGATATGTGTAATTAACTAATTTTCAGAGAGCACTGGCTACAAGAGCATGACAACAAGTTCCGCGGACAAGAACTCAGAGACGTCAAGTTTTACCTTTGATACTGAAACCACTGACAGGGTCAGTCAGACTAGTGAAGTAATCACAGAACAAAGTTCAACTTCAGCGAGTTCTTCCGCCGCAAATAATATGAACTATACTAGTTACCAAGGAATGGCAAATACGTCTGTCCCAATGTCTTTTTTGTCCACTGTAGATTTGAAATCAAGTGATAACGCCAGCTTCTCTACTACAACGGAAACAACTTCTGCGCTTGAAGGTATAAAATTTCTAAGCACAACACATACATTCGATTTCATAACCTGCAACTATATGTAGTTCGTTATAAGAATAGAAAAAACTTAATATCTTATTTCCTGCTTATACTGGAAAACTGTTTTAGCACCAATCAAGTCGGATGTGTAGAAACAAAGTTAAAAGAATTGACACATGGCAAAATGTTATTTGATTTAAAAGTTGAACAAGACTTGAACGAACGCTGAGTGACAGGATTTATTGTGTTAAATAACTTTCTTAAAGTTCTGTTTATACTATACTGTAACTATTACGACTTAATCTTCGGAATAATGTAAACATGCGACAGAACGACAGTTTTACATATTTTCGCCCTTTTCATTACGTTTTGTGTGCATAAGGAAACGCATACGATTGATTCTAGTCATTTGACACTTTGTACTAGATATCCCATTAAGGCTGCTAAAGTTTAATAAGGTTTTCAGAAAGAACATGTGAAAACATCTGCTTATTTTACACAGCCTTGGTTAGATTAATTAAATTCTTTAAATGGTTATTGAACTACATTCAGTCCAGTCAGAGGCTGCGTCTGATGTAGACAACTTGGTTGTAGCACATATCTGTGTTTTAACTCGTCACACCTCAATGAAGCATCACACATGCATTCCTATTGATAATGCCAACAGAATAACATCATGTCTCTTGCTATCATTCTAATGAAACATTGTCACTTTTGTACATTAACACTTCCCCTGAAGCAAAACTTTGTTAATTGTTGTCGACAAGTAAATCTCATAACTTACACGTTACAGCTGAGTGAAACGTAAAACCTGTCTTCCATTTATAATTGTACCAGAATGGCAGAGAGCTCATTTTTTATCAATTTGATAAGCTCCGATTATTCTAGACATTTCTTTCAAAGTCCGGTTTGTCATTGTCAGCAAATAAGTATTCAGTACATACACATCCCAGACAACGAAACATCACAGATTTCTTTCCAATCATCATTCCAAGATTTTCACATAGGTTACATAACTCTTGCTTCCATTTTGATTATTGTACTAAGTCATTTAAACAAAATTATTATTTTTTGCGAGTGAGAGCAGTCAGAATTTTAATCCAAATTAAGATATCAGTCGTGAACATATTTTGGAATAAAACAGGTCATGAAGTTATATGATACCCAATATAAATCTTCAAAGGTAAGCAGAATTTGTCTCATATATTTATAAAACAAATGATACATGATAATTACAGTTACGTAAATTAAGCATGTTTGCGCTGGATGTAAAGATAACGTTATAAGATTCAGGTAACGATTAATCACATTTCTAAACAATGACTTAGCTCTTTTCTTGGTTTTAGTCTATAGAAAAGGCTTATCACTTAATTTATTTGGTAATTTGAACTGATAAAGTATCATATTCTTACCTTTCAGTCACGACAACAGTTTTGAGCAGTAGTCCTACCATAGGTAAAGTTTTGATTTTTTACACTACTACTAAATAAAGAGAGTTTTTTATTAGGACAAATCGTATGAGAGACGGAGCGACATTGTTGAGAATTCTCGGAATATACAACATACGGGAAAACATTATCCCTAATTGACCGTATATAAGAAAGCTAAAAGCTGCGCCTCAAGTCGCTCATCTGGTCTTGACTATTTGACCGTGAATATATAAAGGACACAATGAATCATGAATGGTACAAATTGTGCTTAGTATTAACAAGTGGAAAATGTGGCACCAGTACAAGGTTTCCTATGGTTTAACATGATGACTTAGTTTTTGATCTTAGGTACCTAAATTTTGAACTGAGCCAAAATTTCTTTGAGACAAACATTCTGACATCAAGTAGAAAATGTGGTCTGTGGTGTATTTCTATTATTTAACCTAGTGGTCTAGTTTAAGACTTCAGATAACCCTGTTTAACTTTATTTATGTTGCATAGAAACAAACTTTCCGACAAATATTTATCATGATCAAGTAGGATATGGGACATATTGTGTTAATAATGTTGTTTTTACGATTTGACCGAGTGACCTAGTTCAAGTAGAAAATGTGGCCTCTAAAGTGTCTTTTATGATTTGTAGCCTCATGTAACCCATTCTTACAAATATCCTAGATTTCATAAAAGCAAACATTAAAACATTATGAAAAAAACTTTTGAAGATCAAGAAGAAAATGTGGCTTCTAAAATGTTAAAAAGGCTTTTCCATAGTTTGACCTAGTGACATTTTTTTACAAAAATCAGTCGAGTAGTAAGTTTGGCCTATACGGTATTAACAATTCTTTTTATATGATTTGATCTAGTACCTAGTTTTTAATCTCAAATAATCCAGTTTCAAACTTGACCCAAATTTCATAGACAAAATATTCTGATAATGTTTTATGATGTTAATGTAGAAATTGTGGCCTCTAAAGAGTCAACAAGGTTTTCTTATCTATTGTCCTAATGACTGTTGTTGACGCCAGATGGCCAAATGTGTGACTCCTAGTGTGTTTCTAGATAAACTGTTGACGACGGACGACTGACGACGACGACGTCAGGGCAGTCACAATAGCTCACCTTGAGCACTTGGTGTCAGGTGACTAAAATTATCCCTAATTGACCGTTTGTAACGAACGTTAAAAACTGCGCTTTAACATATTGTAAGTGATAGTTTTGTGCGTGTATGTGGGGGAGGGAGGGGGGAGGTTAAGGGGCGCATTGTCATGAATAACCCTATATGGTTTAACCCCATTTGCAAGGCATTTTACCAGTGCAGTAGCTAGAACTGATATTAAATCTTCTTGGCGCTTTTTGTCCTTTTTGCAATGACCCTGACTTTTATTTAGCAATTGTTTGATAATAATGTGTTGACGGGACTCAAAATGATAAATCTGAATTGCATCCCCATTGTTTTACATTGGATTACAATTTTTATATCTTTTTCAGCAGTTTTTTTTTTTTGCGCAGTCTAAACGCTTGGACTTTCAGTCTGGTGTCAACAAATGGGGGACCAATCTGGCACAAACATTCTTTAATTTCAAATGGACAGTCAGGATAGGCTGGGCGGTCCCTTCTGAAATGATTTTATGAATAGCGTATAAACCATATTCTTCTACCATACCCTTAGAATTAACAATGGTTTTCTTTGTTGCTGCAGCAACAGGACTGCCTGGACGGTTACTTTCACGAAGACTATTTTGACGCATTTGAAATGTTTTAATCAAACGAAAACATGTTCTTAACATCACTACAGATATATTAGGGATAATTTTAGTCACCTGACACCAAGTGCTCAAGGTGAGCTATTGTGACTGCCCTGACGTCGTCGTCGTCAGTCGTCCGTCGTCAACAGTTTATCTAGAAACACACTAGGAGTCACACATTTGGCCATCTGGCGTCAACAACAGTCATTAGGACAATAGATAAGAAAACCTTGTTGACTCTTTAGAGGCCACAATTTCTACATTAACATCATAAAACATTATCAGAATATTTTGTCTATGAAATTTGGGTCAAGTTTGAAACTGGATTATTTGAGATTAAAAACTAGGTACTAGATCAAATCATATAAAAAGAATTGTTAATACCGTATAGGCCAAACTTACTACTCGACTGATTTTTGTAAAAAAAATGTCACTAGGTCAAACTATGGAAAAGCCTTTTTAACATTTTAGAAGCCACATTTTCTTCTTGATCTTCAAAAGTTTTTTTCATAATGTTTTAATGTTTGCTTTTATGAAATCTAGGATATGTGTAAGAATGGGTTACATGAGGCTACAAATCATAAAAGACACTTTAGAGGCCACATTTTCTACTTGAACTAGGTCACTCGGTCAAATCGTAAAAACAACATTATTAACACAATATGTCCCATATCCTACTTGATCATGATAAATATTTGTCGGAAAGTTTGTTACGATGCAACATAAATAAAGTTAAACAGGGTTATCTGAAGTCTTAAACTAGACCACTAGGTTAAATAATAGAAATACACCACAGACCACATTTTCTACTTGATGTCAGAATGTTTGTCTCAAAGAAATTTTGGCTCAGTTCAAAATTTAGGTACCTAAGATCAAAAACTAAGTCATCATGTTAAACCATAGGAAACCTTGTACTGGTGCCACATTTTCCACTTGTTAATACTAAGCACAATTTGTACCATTCATGATTCATTGTGTCCTTTATATATTCACGGTCAAATAGTCAAGACCAGATGAGCGACTTGAGGCGCAGTTTTTAGCTTTCTTATATACGGTCAATTAGGGATAATGTTTTCCCGTATGTTGTATATTCCGAGAATTCTCAACAATGTCGCTCCGTCTCTCATACGATTTGTCCTAATAAAAAACTCTCTTTATTTAGTAGTAGTGTAAAAAATCAAAACTTTACCTATGGTAGGACTACTGCTCAAAACTGTTTGTCGTGACTGAAAGGTAAGAATATGATACTTTATCAGTTCAAATTACCAAATAAATTAAGTGATAAGCCTTTTCTATAGACTAAAACCAAGAAAAGAGCTAAGTCATTGTTTAGAAATGTGATTAATCGTTACCTGAATCTTATAACGTTATCTTTACATCCAGCGCAAACATGCTTAATTTACGTAACTGTAATTATCATGTATCATTTGTTTTATAAATATATGAGACAAATTCTGCTTACCTTTGAAGATTTATATTGGGTATCATATAACTTCATGACCTGTTTTATTCCAAAATATGTTCACGACTGATATCTTAATTTGGATTAAAATTCTGACTGCTCTCACTCGCAAAAAATAATAATTTTGTTTAAATGACTTAGTACAATAATCAAAATGGAAGCAAGAGTTATGTAACCTATGTGAAAATCTTGGAATGATGGTTGGAAAGAAATCTGTGATGTTTCGTTGTCTGGGATGTGTATGTACTGAATACTTATTTGCTGACAATGGCAAACCGGACTTTGAAAGAAATGTCTAGAATAATCGGAGCTTATCAAATTGATAAAAAATGAGCTCTCTGCCATTCTGGTACAATTATAAATGGAAGACAGGTTTTACGTTTCACTCAGCTGTAACGTGTAAGTTATGAGATTTACTTGTCGACAACAATTAACAAAGTTTTGCTTCAGGGGAAGTGTTAATGTACAAAAGTGACAATGTTTCATTAGAATGATAGCAAGAGACATGATGTTATTCTGTTGGCATTATCAATAGGAATGCATGTGTGATGCTTCATTGAGGTGTGACGAGTTAAAACACAGATATGTGCTACAACCAAGTTGTCTACATCAGACGCAGCCTCTGACTGGACTGAATGTAGTTCAATAACCATTTAAAGAATTTAATTAATCTAACCAAGGCTGTGTAAAATAAGCAGATGTTTTCACATGTTCTTTCTGAAAACCATATTAAACTTTAGCAGCCTTAATGGGATATCTAGTACAAAGTGTCAAATGACTAGAATCAATCGTATGCGTTTCCTTATGCACATAAAACGTAATGAAAAGGGCGAAAATATGTAAAACTGTCATTCTGTCGCATGTTTACATTATTCCGAAGATTAAGTCGTAATAGTTACAGTACAGTATAAACAGAACTTTAAGAAAGTTATTTAACACAATAAATCCTGTCACTCAGCGTTCGTTCAAGTCTTGTTCAACTTTTAAATCAAATAACATTTTGCCATGTGTCAATTCTTTTAACTTTGTTTCTACACCTCCGACTTGATTGGTGCTAAAACAGTTTTCCAGTATAAGCAGGAAATAAGATATTAAGTTTTTTCTATTCTTATAACGAACTACATATAGTTGCAGGTTATGAAATCGAATGTATGTGTTGTGCTTAGAAATTTTATACCTTCAAGCGCAGAAGTTGTTTCCGTTGTAGTAGAGAAGCTGGCGTTATCACTTGATTTCAAATCTACAGTGGACAAAAAAGACATTGGGACAGACGTATTTGCCATTCCTTGGTAACTAGTATAGTTCATATTATTTGCGGCGGAAGAACTCGCTGAAGTTGAACTTTGTTCTGTGATTACTTCACTAGTCTGACTGACCCTGTCAGTGGTTTCAGTATCAAAGGTAAAACTTGACGTCTCTGAGTTCTTGTCCGCGGAACTTGTTGTCATGCTCTTGTAGCCAGTGCTCTCTGAAAATTAGTTAATTACACATATCTATATTCAAAGAAGGGTTAAATTGAAAATAAAGAAGTGAAAAAAAATGTACAGGCAGTCATTATAAAATTCGCCACCCTCAATGTAATAAAGCAAACGCATTCAGCAGCATTTGTTTCTCAAGAAAGGATTTTCAAAGTATCAAGAAACAAGAACAGAGATCTAGTAGGAATCGCCACCTTCCAAAAACGCAATCTATCCAAAAAAAATCCCTATAGCAATGTATGTATGGATGTGTTAACGCAAATCATATACATAAAATGCATAATGTAAAACAAATGTAGAGATAATACACGTTTTTGCATATTAACGTCTGCAGAAGCCCGCGGGAATGCTTGGGACGGAGACCAAACCAAACGTGTATTGTCGCTATTCCTGCATAAACATATGAGGGCTAAATGTACTGTTTTCTAATATGATGACGTTATGATTCCAATACATTTTTTAATTCCCATTCCGTTCTTGGAAACGGTAAACATATTATAGATATCCATAGCCGGGGCCCACAAATCAACAACACTACAAAAAGCAAGAATTGAGGTTTTTAAACATTTGTCATTCATTTCTCGTTATTACAAACACGATATTACCCATAGTTTTGTATATAACTTAAAAATTCGGTAAATAGGAACACAATTTCAAGAATAATAATTTCACATTCGTGTTATTTTGTTCAGCCGGAACACTTATCTAGTGTATGGATTAGTACGACAAGCTTTCAAGATTTACATGAATTCTGTGAGAAATTAAATAAAAACGTACCGACTGTTACTTCCCAAAATCATTGCTATGATTCCTATAAACAAACAATTTCACTAGTTACACGCGATTGAATACTTTCACGGTTATCGGGAGAATTGAACCCACGCTAAGTTTAAAAGGGATTAAACAGAGGGAGAAGCTAGTAAGCTCATTGTTGGCTCTGTAGGGGAGAGGGTAGAGCGTGTTGTGTTGGTAACTGATAAAGCAAAACATATCATGGATTAGTTTGCATCTTCTATGCTACAATAAGAGGTAATTATGGATGAAACAAGACGCAGATACCAGATGTTCACTTGTCATGATCTTAGCAGTACAGACCTGGGGTCAATTACTTTAAAATGTAATTAATTAAATTACAATTACATTGAGAAATGCCCAATTAAATTACAATTACAATTACATGAAATATTGCAATGTAATTAATTAAATTACAATTACTTTGCAAATTGTAATTAATTACATTCAACTGCAATACCAAATGTGGTGCTTCTTACAGTAGCAAAGTTCTTTACTGTGTACTACATATACATGATAATTCACCTGTAAACTGATTTCAGTTATTTCAAAATTGAATTTAAGCTCAAAGTAAAATCTGTGTTTGCGGGAGAACATCACTCAGTCTTTAATATTAATGCAAAAGGAGCAAAAAGTCAGCCTTAATTAATAGTTTATATATTGTCAAGAAGAATTCGGTTAGAGAAGATACATGTAAAGTCAGGTATTTCTCTGAGGTCTGAATTTCCTTGAAGTTTATAGGATCATGGTTCTGCAATATGTTTCAAATTTAACTAGTGTATTCGAAATTCACAAAAATATAAGCAGTCAGTAGATTTAAAAGCATGCGCGCTAGCCTGTTAAATATTCAAAATTATCGAGGAAACATTAAATTATAGTAACATTTTTATTAAGCTACCTTTCTATCGAATTTCCTAAATGCAAACGTATACGATAATCACCTTTTTTATAAATTAGCTTGACATCATGCGAATGTATTACACATTTCTTCATATCAAATCCGGGCTTTAACAAGAGTTATAATACGATGCTAAATGTTTCCTAATCTCGCATTGCCTTTTGGGATCATAATTTAATACAGAAATGTGTGCATTTACTCCGTTCGTTCACTTTAATGCATTGCCGGGATTACGGTATGAAACCAGTCACAAACATACATGAATATTTAAATTGTTTATTCGTCTTCTTTTTCAAACTCCGTTTAATTTCTACAAAAGAATAATATATAATAATTATAGATTCTAAACTTAGCCCTCAAACAACATAGCTTTTAATACAAGCACGGCGGGTGCAATGGTGTTGTAAATGTACTCTTATGTTTATTATGTTTATCTTTCCTTTATATGGAAGACAGAATCACGAAATGTTATATATTGAAAACACAAATCGCGAATTACACGACTTGCTTCTAATAACCTTTTTGTGAAGAGAGGTGTGTCTATTTCGTACTCGTCTGGCATTAAGTTTAAATTAAAAAGGTATTCATTTTCAACAAAGTCTTTAAGATTTCCTACTCTGCTATTGAAATCTCCAGAAACCAAAAATCTACAATTGCTATCATACATGTTTTCAAAATAAATAATGTCATCTGCGATCAAATCAAAAACATTCGAATCATTAAAGAGTTATCTTGAGCTTCCTGTCGGTACATTATAACATAGACAACACAAAATATCTTCATTGGAACAAAGTAAGGATTTGTCTAATTTTATCCAGATAATATTATCAGAAGTAGTCTTCAATAACTCGACATTATCTTTAATTGTGTTTTTAACATAGACAATAACGCCTCCGCTAGCCCTACGAGCATTTTTGAATTGATGTTAGTCCTGATTTATTTCTTCACGTTTCGTAATAGCATTGAAATACAGCTATTGTATATGAGTGTGTATAACCCAACAATGGATAACTTAAATCGATATTTCGGTATTTTGAGTAAACCTCTAGTATCAAGTACATGAAACTCCCGTGTATGTACAATGGTTTCTAAAGAAGACTATTAATAACAGACTTCATACCCTAAATTAACTAAGAACATTGCTTTAAACAATATAGTTTTGTAAACTCAAGGTGCGTGTCATAAAAAGTGAAATAACTTCTTTCGGCACAGTTTTTGGTATGGTTCTTGTGTGACCATCAAATAGAATATACATTTTTATATCGCTCTGTTTTTAACTCATACATTTTGAGGCCTTGATTATTCTTGACAAACGAATTTTGTAAAATGTTGAGGGATTCGATGATGTAAAATTCTTATAGTCTATTTATATTTTTCTCACGAATAATGTTTTCTTTCCTATGATCATACCATACCTGTAAATTATCGGCGGTAATAAATAAAAACAATTGTCTTTGAATTATTTCGTTTGAAAATGAAAGATAAGGCTCATTTTTTTGTTTGAATGATTATTCATAGATCTTGAAGTAAACTATATTTTTGGAGAACACATCCGAATCTACGCATACTTTGTTCAGATAACTAAATAATCCTAGAAGAGTTATCTGTCACTGGCTTCACTTTTCCAAGTAGGACCAAATTTTTCGGATTAAATATTGCCATTCAGCATGAAAAATTAAGTATGAAAGTTAAACCATTATATAATTGAGGTACTCCGGTATCAAGTTTTCAACAGAAAGTAATATCAGATGTAATTTGAATTTTTAGGTACCATCTCTAATATAATATGAGTGTCTTTTAATATTGAATTTATTAAACGAGTTGAATAAAATAATAAAATGCGGGGCTTTAACAAATTTAATGTGAAAAGACACAAATGTAATAGTCTTTTTTCACATGTAAGCTTCTCCCGTTGAAACATCTAAATTTCTTCTTTCTTTACCTATTAAAGACGAAGTAAATTCGCTCAACGTCTCCTATAAATAAACGACCTCAACGTCAAAGTTTTATACCACTAGTTTATTATCAAATTTAGGTAATGGCTTTATTTCACTCCTACGACGTCAAACATGTGATAAATAATTTTATTGTCAAAAACGCATGCACAGTTTTGTAATATTTTTCTTTAAACGTTTCTGGGGTGACCCTTTTCCAAGTATGTTCAAATTATTTTCTTTTTTAAAAATGAAAAGTCGTTATGATATTTCAAAAAACAAAAACATGGATGCCCATTGTCAGGACTTATTTTTCTGACATAGCTCTAAGGTAAACTTTGAAAATCTTATCCTTTTAGTCTGCATGTCTGTGTTCAAAATAATTTAGCAGAAAAGTGTTTAGTTGAGAAAACTGTTTGAATTACGAAACTACGGTGAACGATATTAAGGGACATCATGTCCATCTTGTCTATAGCATTTCTTGATACTGTTTTCCTCAAACATGACGTATAAACTTTTAAAACATATATAGTACCTATACAAAAGTAAATTTGCTATACATTTTACTTACCAAAACTCCTTATTGTTTGATGGCTAAATTTAGCAGAGGATAAAATAGAACACGAATTAATTCAACTTAGTTCCTCGAGTTGATCTATGTTTGTTATTGGTTTCATACAATGTATTTACGGTAACGAAACGGAGTCGATCTATATATGTTTGCATTTGATACTAGGAAGAACTAAAATAAACCATTGCCGAACATGTTTAATCATGCGTTCAGATATCTAGTAAACATGTTTTTAAGGGAACACTGAATAGTGAAATAGTATCGTGATTCCTTCTTTGAGCTAAAGTCGAACGTGATATGAATAAAACCGTAGTACAAGTTGCTTGATCACTAATGTGCAATTACAATTTAAGCCACATTGATATGACTTCAACCGTCTACGCTTTTATTTATTTTTGCGATCTTGTTGTTATCTATTTAAGTATTTGAAATCAATTGTTATGCTTTCGGTGTCAGAGGCCCGGGTGACATGTAGCCTTTGACCTGTCTGTCTGTCTGTCTGTCTGTCTGTCAGTCGCCCTTCTTTTTTACTCAACTGCCCCTGTAGTTTCAATCTAATTTAAATGGAAGCTGGTATACGTTATCAACATAAAGTGGACCTGAGCATACTTTTGGAACTTTTAGTTTTTATTGGTTATATTGACTTAACAAAACTCATTTAAAGTAAATCATAATCTTTGCAGGTGTAACAACGTCAGCTGAGAGTGTTAATCCAACTACAGGTATGTTTAAACAATTTAATCGTTATACATCAAACGTTGCTATTTGCTATTTTCACAGCATCATATTAAAATCTCTTTTGAAGGCACTTTTGTAAAAAAGGGGAAAATTTTGAAAGAATCTAGATTCTTTTCTTTAGAATGACCTCGATTGAGTGTGATTGGTTGCCCAGTCATGTAGCCACCGAAAGCAAGTAGCGCCCGAAAGACAATGACGCCGTGCTTAAAACAACTCAGAACTGTCTTATTGCTTATTTGTTAACGTATTAAAAATTTCTGGCCCTGATTTACAAAATTATTTGTTGGTGAAGACTATCATCATTATTCATATTAAAAGCTAGATAAAATTGAGTGAACCTCTTATCCTATTTATCCAGTGTTACATAATCAAATCAATGGATATATTTCTATCTCCAACAAAACAAAATATCACAAAAAAGAATAAACGTTCTCTTAAAACGTGCAAAATTAAATATTTGAACTTTAATTTCACTAAAATAATAACTTACATGTATTAATCATTAAATCCTTGGGCTCAGGTATATCGTATACTTATAATAATAATAAGGTCTGAAGGTATTTCTCAAAATAAACGACTTCGATATTTTTCGCGATTCTCTGTCCACGACTAATTATTCTTGAATACGATTATTCTGTACAGAACGGTGTAACCATTGTAATACCGTGTCATGAAACACTGACCCCTTCCACTTGGCCTATAATAGCAGTCAACAAAGTCTTCTTGTGCAAGTATACATATATCGTTGAAAAACAACTATAGAAATCCATTATTGCAAATCGGTCAAAAACATAGTACAAAGGAAACGGTAGACTATTCCTTAAAATAGGTCTTTCTTGGCCTTCTTTTGTTTAACAACGGATAATGTTCTTAGAAATATTGTTTTCAACAGCTTATGTGATTTATTTACTGAAAATAGCCAAGGCATAGAATTCGCAGCTGAAGATTATAAATAGGTGATATCAAATACATACAGAATATATAAATCGCAAGCTAGTAGACGAAGTAAAATTCGAAAATTTGTCGTGAACCTGACGTAGAAAATTTGGTTTTGAGAACAGCAAAATAGATGTGTGTTTTTTTATGAAAACATTCTACCAATTGTGTATTTAGCTGTTAGAAGTCCTGCTCAAGTAAACTTTACCAACCACTTGCCTATCTCTCTCAATACCAAGTTAATGGCGAATACGGCTTTTGAAAACAGTAATTCTGACATGACTAATACATTGCTAATACTATGGCATTTATCAATATGATACTATCGTCAGATGTCAAAGGCCTACACATTAAACGGAAAAGTTGTAAGCTAGAAGATCGTAAAGCATAAACAAAATTTTCAGAACAAATATCATGGGAAAGCCAGTTAATTATTTCAGTTGGAAAAATACTTTAAATACAGACAACAATTCGAAACATTGTATTGATGAGCTTGAACAAGAAATTGTTGAAGAAATATACAATTGTTAACGTCTGATGCCCACAACTGTTAAAGAATTAATTTAACGAACAGTGTGAACAAAGTTCAAAATACTTCCTTAACCTTATAAATTCTGTAGTCGCCGGTAATATGCGGATATAGGACAAATATTAATTTTATAAACAATTATATACTTCAGATAGAACAAGATGTTTGGGTACGCAACCTATCTTAGTATCTATTTATGACATGAAACTGAATAAATAAAAGTCATGAATTTGATGGCTTGCTGGTGGAGTTCTAGTTAAAAGTTTGAAAACTTACTGGAAATGTAGTAGTATTCTCTTTAGATGAGGGTTAAACATCGAGAAAAGTGTCCACATCTCAAAAACAAAGCATCTTTTCTTTGATCTATACAAAAGGTAATCCGGAAAATATAGAAAACTAGAGAGCTGTTTCTTCGTAAAATTAGGCAATAATTAGGCCTACAAATTCTGCATGTAACTTATGTATTGGTTGCAATATAAACCAAATCAAAGATTCATTTGATTAACCGATGTACTAGATGGAAGTGATCTATTTTTAGACTTTACAAAAGCCTTCGATACAGATGAACAGGACATTTTGTTAAATGGTCTCATTAAATATGTTTCATAATGATAATACTTGGTATGCCTTTTTACATAAAGATATCTAAATAAAATGTCTGTTTTGATAAGATACAACGTTGATATGCGGGGACAAAGTGTTGTGTGTAACCTTGAACATGATAGGCTACAGTCTCAAATGGATCTTTATGAATAACTTATTTGTCCTCTTCATTTGATGATATTCTCCGAGAAAAACTGTGCGGCCGTTTTCTTTTCTCTTTTCTCTGTAACCGATTCAAGTCAGAAGAAAACAAGTAATATCCACATCGATACTCATAATTATATCAGTTGTGAACATATTTCGGAATAAAATCACGGGTATTAAAGTTAATGATACCTAAAAAATAAAATAAATAATCAAAGGTACGCTGAAATTGTCTCATCAATTTATAGAACGAATAGTACATGATTATGTCAATTACGCAGATTTAGCATGTTTGCACTGGATGTAAAGATAACTTCATAAGGTCCTGGTTTGTATATTAATCAATCACACTTAAATAAAATTCTATCTGATTTCTTTGTTTAGTCTATAGAAAAAGACACAAGGATAAGTTTATCACTGAATATTTATACAGCAATTCCTTTGATGATTTGAACTTTTGTACACTAATTTGTTGAATCTGAATTATTGATTCTTATTTTTCAGTCACGACAACAGTTTTGAGCATTGGCCCAATAATAGGTAAAGTTTTGAATGTTTACGCTACGAATAAATGAAACGTTTTTATTTGAAAAAATCGTATGAGTGACGGAGAGACATTGTGGAGAATTCTTGGAATATACAACATTCATGTATGGCACAATGAATCATGAATGGTAACAATTCTGCTTAGTATAAAGAAGTAAAAATGTGGCCTGTGGTGTGTTAACAAGGTTTTATATGTTTTGAACCTATGACATAGTTTTGATCAAGGTACCTCAATTTTGAACTTGGCCAAGATGTCATTTTGACAAACATTCGACAATCAAGTAGAAAATATGGCTTGTAGTGTGGTAACAACTTTTTTCTATGACTTGACCTAGTGACTTAGTTTAAGACTTCAGGTAACAGTATTTAACTTGATCTTCCTTGCATAGAGACAAACATTTGACAAAGAATTATGATGATCAAGTGAATAATGTCACATATAGTATATTTTTATGATTTGACCGAGTGACCTGGTTTAAAACCTCTGATAATTCTGACAACAACTTTTGAAGACCATGTCAAAAATGTGGCATTTGGAGTGTGAATAAGGCTTTTGTATGATTTGACCTAGTGACATAGTTTAAGTCTTCAGGTAACACAGTTTTAAACTTGACCTACGGTTCATAAAAACAAACTTTCTGACAAAGATTTATGAAGGTTAAGTAGCAAGTTTGGCCTGTACGGTGTTAACAATGTTTTATTATGATTTGATCTAGTGACCTAGTTTTTGATCTCAAATAATCCAGTTTCAAACTAAACTAACATTCCGACGTAGTTTTATGAAGATCAGATGGAAACTGTAGCCTCTAAACAGTTAAGAGATTTTAATTGACCTTACGACCTAGTTGTTGGCCACAGACGGCCAAAAGTGTGTCATTCAAATCACTTGCCCTTCACCGGTTTGGGTTCAAGCTGCACTCGGGGCGTTGAATTCTTCATGTAAAGAAGTCATCCAGCTGACTTATGGAAGGTCGCTGGTTCTACCTAGGTGTCCGCTCGTGATGAAATAATGCACGGAGGGGCACCTGGGGTCTTCCTCCACCATCAAAGCTAGAAAGTTACCATATGACCTATGTCGGTGCGACGTTAAACCCAACAAAAACAAAACAATATCTAGAATGTTAATAGACACGTTGTTGACGATGAACGACTGACGACGACGGAGATAGTGGAGTCATATTAGCTCACATGGTACTCATAAGAGCTGTAAATTATCCCTTATTGACCGTGCGGAACGAAAGTTAAAATCTGCACAATAGCAATAGGTGAATGATGGTTTTGCAGTTTTACCGTAGTCTTCAATGTTTTGTAAATACTCGTTAGTGTTTCTTGTTAGATATTAGATTACGAGGACGATTCAATAAATTCTGTCGTTGATCTTTTATGCCTAAATTATTAATCCCATGAAGAGGATTTTCCAGACATCCCTTCAAATTCTTCTCCCAGCAGAGAAACACAATGTTTGATTGGTATACTGTAGAGACACTTAAAAAGTGCTAAACCAATGTATCTTCCAGTGGCATGGCGTTTACCTGCAAACGAAATAGGAAAGAGTTACACGTACACGTGTTGGTTATTTACAGATAATGTTTCAATTTGATAAATTCTTCTTTGTCAGTTAAAATTTTACTCACATGCTATTAATAGATATGCGATAATTACTTATCATTTTGAGGACGATCGACATCGCCTTATATTAAAAACTGTACATACGTTCATAGATTGTTTCTTTACAATCCAAATCCCTAGCATGTATTGAATAGTCAGGCCAGTCACCTTTAGTACTGTTAGTTTATATGCACTATAAATCATATTATGCCATGGTTTATTTGGTTTTATTTAGTCTTTTTATGTTTTTTATGAGGAATTTCAGTGAAATTGGTGTTCTTTCTTATCTGAGATGGAAACAAGAAACATTTTCTGTTATTTGTATATAACCTACAAGAAGCAAATTATATAATTGCATTAAAGTGGCTGCAGACAGAGAGGAATTTCATAATTTTACTTCTGATCACGTATAACGATGTTCGGGTACAAAACAAATAATTATTTTTAGATTTTTTTCTATTATAGACCAAATGTTTGCATAGGAGGTAATAATTTCTCCAAGTTTGGTGCTGATAAAATCCCGTATTTGTATAAGTCAGACATGAAGTCACGAAGGATCTGTTTAGATGAAGTAGAGCTTATTTTCCCTTACGTACATTAAAACATGTTGTAAAACACTCGAAAAACACAAAACCTTGCACACAAGGTGATATTTTTGGGCGGCCTAGATTTAGCACGAATTTCGTGATTTTTACATATGACTTTGAAATTAAACTTCACACATTGTCTTTGCTGAGGGCTTTTGAGAAATAAATGGAAAAAAATCGAAAAACCAGTTTACAAATAAGTAGTTTAAACAACTTAACAAAACATTTAATGTGGAGGCTTCTTATTAATATTCATTATATGTAGACAGTATACTATCACAATTATTACCTGTAATGAATGCATACATAAGTGGAAAAATATTGCTGGTAAATGATGTACGGGTTTGTTTACATAACAAAACCTTAAATTACTTTTTTTCAGGTTAATATTTTGTAGGGTATTGGTAAGCTTACAAAACAAGATCATGTGACTCTCTTTCAATGAGTTTTAGACGCTTGGCTAGTCTTGAATTTATTACAATACAAAATAACTTTCTGTATAGGCTCTTTCCAAGTGTATACCCTATATAATTTATTTACCTGTCGAGACTTTTAATACAGAATAAAATAAACAAAATCTATGATTCATTGACAACTGTCAACACAAGAGTTGTTCATTTTGCTTTAGAAATTTTAAATGTATCTTTTTAAATATCAGATGAGGAAAAGCATATTTAGTAATTTGGTTCAATGACCTATCATTTAAAGAAACAAAAACATGGAAATTCAAACTTGATATTTTTAGGTACCATCTAAATTTTTATTATTGAAATGAATACCTGCCGCCTAACCATGTATAAACAAATATCATTTTAAAACGCAACGACAAACATGAATGACTTTAATCACAGACACTCGGGGTCAGGACCACCCCCACCAACCCCACTCCCCTATGCCCCTGCCTAATTTTAGCGAATATTTTATTTCAGCATTTTAGCATGTATTGAGCATAGGTGACGATCATAAAACGCATTTTGTTACATTTCAGCGTGTTTCATTATTTCTCATGAACAGACTCAATCAAACCGAATCTGCTATTATTCTCCTTGGTTGCATTCTTTCATTCCAATAGATCTTTTTACAGATTAAATTAAAAATGCAATTTTACCATCAATTTTCTTAAATAAGATTTCCAACAATGAAACTGACACTGGGAACACTTACTTGCTGCTTTAACCTCCGCTTTGTACTGTGCGTATCATAAACCGGGTACAAAAATTAATACGCTTATGACTATATTATACCGGATCATCACTTCCTATGATAAAAATCCAAGTTTGGTACCCGCGTACGCTATGCGCAGTGCAAAGCAGGGATCAATTCGCAGGGAAGTGTGCCATACAAGTAAGATTGATCGACTTATGATAATTATTGATTTCTCGTCGGAACCCGAACGTCAGTTGTGAGGACCGGTGTCACTTGACAGAATGGTTGCAGAATCGTCGATTGATACCAGGGATTCATAGGTAGGTGTAATTTAAAAGCTAAATCAAGTATTGTTTTCTAGTGTCAGTTTCACTGTTTCAAATCTTCATATTAGAATTTCTGTTAAAAATGCATTTTTTAAAACACGCTGAAATGTTACAAAATGCGTTTGATTATGATCGTCACCTATGCACAATACATGTTAAAATGCTAAAAAATATTCCCTAAACTTAGGTTTGGATGGTCCTGACTCCAAGTGTCTGTGACTTTAAACATTTCGGCTGAACTCATTAACTCAGTGAAGTGATGTGATTCGAAAATTTTTTAATACTCAAATATAGAGTGCTTGTGAATGAATTCACTGCTACAGTTTCACATTTTTCAAAACATATCAAAGTTTATTTGTTTGTTTTGTCCTTGTGCGTTTGCTTTGTTGTGTGTGTGTTGGTCGTGTGCGTGTCCGCGTGCTGGGTTTACGTTTGGGAAGGCTGCGTTTTTAGAACGTGGCTTTCCCTGTTGAATATTTATCCTTGTTTTTATATTACGTTATCTATTTTCTTTTTTGCATGCTTTGCAGTGCGAGTCCAAACAGGTCTTGACTACTCACTACTTTTATTTTATGGAGTAGACAACTTTATAAATGATGTTGTTGGAATCTTAGGAATCCAGGAGGAAAATATCATTGAAAAAACCGTACACTCAGTTGACGGTAAGATTTTGTTTTATATTTTCTATGTAATCTTTTTCATTTGATTAATGAAATACTGTAATGATTTGAAACATGTTTTACAATTTATGTTTTGTGTGATACATTGGGGTCTGGTACAGGTGGAGAAAATATACAAAATTATATGTATAACTTTCAAAATACACGTTGACGTCAAAAATACGCAAATACCACTTGACGTGCTCAAGTGATACTGGTTAAGTGTGGCCAATATTATATAATTGGCACACTTCCTGTACCTAGCGGAGTATTATTGATTTATCTACGCCAAGTAAACGACTGGGGTTAACCTTGAAGTCCTATTGAATAAAAATGGCACGAAATGACACATCGCAGCCATACTTAATTTACTTTCTACATAGTTATATAGCATTATTCACCGGAAATAAAATTACTTCATGACATCCTAACTTAAAGTTATCATTAATGCTTCGTGTTTCAAAATGTGTGAATGGCCACTCTTCTGCATTTATTATGTGTTTTAAAAACCGCATTCGCAAAATAGGTAAGATATCCTTTCTTTCAAATTACGCATTCATTTATACATTCATTTATTGACACCAATCACTGTCTTTGATAATAAGGCGTATAGAAAGGAATGACAAAGACAAAAAGCCCATTTTCTAATATGTGAGAATATGCACATTTATACTATGATATAATATTACGACGCTAAATAAATCTGAAAACATGCCACACTATCCTGGATATGCTTTATTACAACAACAGCATTATTCTATATGTTTTCTTTTGTAATTTTCAATATTCTCTTGATTTTTTCGCATACATTTTTGACAGGTCAAACCTAGACCTTCGTGTACTAAATTGGTTAGGATGTGTTTAAGAAGTTAGTGAAAATATGTCTTTAAATTAATTTACGACAGCAACACACGATATTATTTTAATCGTAGTTATCTCATGACCTCATTACCCTCTTTAAAAACAATGTTTTGTCGCTGGTAATGACATACATATGTGTAGAGTTAAACATTACAACAATTCTACACCTCCTAAAACGTATACATCACTTGTGAAGTGTAAACTCATATAGTGTAAAGACAGATTGCCTCTTAATGAAAACGAGAAACAAAAGAAGAAGGTCTTGAGCTTTTAAATGTAACGATATTGAATAGTAAATAGTGTCCTTCTGCATGTTAAAGTTTAACATTTATATTTAAGGAAAGGCAAGTGTTGAAATCAAGCTGGAACCGGAAACACCAAACCTTGATGATATTGTAGATGCTCTTGATATTTACTGTGGCACGACAGTTGATGTGGGTGGCTTTTCCGTTCCCATTACTTCATGTGAATATCCAACAGGTATATGAAATGATAGAATTCCGAAGGTTATTTGTTGAGCTCAAGATGTTTGAATATAATTCCTTCTTAGAAATTTGCTCTTATACTAAAGAACCTGAGGTTTATCGGAATGACTGTCATATTGACTTTTGACATATTAGTCCCCCGATAACAATTTAAGCTTTTTAAATGCCAGCATCGAGTCCAAACTAATCCTTATATTATGTCGTTTTATGGGAGTCTTCACATCCGCGACATCTAAAGCATTCAATATCCGTTGTTTTTTATCAAGTTAAACAACGGCGACTTTAATTGCATTTATGTGTAACACCGTTTACGAACTACATTATTTAGAATAAAGTCAGACCTGTGTTAAGTAGACAACAAAGGGATGGGAGTGTTGAGGGAGGGCGGTGGGTGGGGGAGAAAGTCTGTTATGTCTGGAAGGGCCCAATAATGTTTAAAAATTATTACTATTTTTAAAAAGGGATCCCTTTATTTCATAAAAAAAAAAAAACCATAAAAAATTTTTGGTGAAATTTTTTTTTCCCTTAAAAATTTATGGTCCTTTTTCCGGGTTCCCAAAATAAAACGGAATTTAAAAATATTTCCCTTTAAAAAGGCCTGTATTGAGGTATAGGAATGGTGAATATACTGCTCTAGCAGAAAATGATAATATCAATTTTTTTGTCCTTTCCCTAACACACAAGGTATGTTCACGGTTGAATGAATAAGAAAGAGACACGCCCCGACGTACAGATAACCATTTAGTAAAGAAATGGTAAAAATGCTAAAAGGACTTCTCTAAGCACTTTCACAAGAAATTTTTTTATTGTCTTTTTTCAAAATTTTGGGCCTTCGTATTGCTTTTTTTTGGACTTTTATGCATTTTTGACTTTTTGCATAATATAAATTTTTTCATGCATTTATTTAAAAATTTTTTACTGGGGTTTTTCGATTATAGATACCTCATTTTTCTTAAAAAACATCTTAGTTCGTTATAGTATTTATATCTTTTTAAAAAGTATCGCATTTTTACTACGTATAGCTACTGTTCAAAACTAACAAAAAACGAATTTCCTACTTAGGCACCATTTACATCGGGCCAAAATTTAACGCCCGTTTAGATTCCGGTGAAACCCTTTTTAAATTTATAAAATTTGGAAATCTTGCACGTTGCAAACCTCTTCATTTAAAAAAAAAACATTGTAGTTTGTAACTGTTCTGTAAAAAAGATTGTTTTTAAACCGAGAATGGTCCAACGTTTAACCCCAAATATATGTTTTACAAAACCGTATTTTTGGGGCATTAACGCTTAAATCCCCTATGGGCCCAATATAAGCTTTTAAGTAATTGCTTCAGATCGTTGCCCAAATTTCAAAATTTGTTTCTTTAAATAATGACATAAAATTTTTAATCTAAAAAAAAAAAATGAGGGAAAAATGGAATAATCAGGCCTTTTTTTTTAAAAATCTCATAAATTGACGTCCCCCCCTCCCTGCCCGGAACGAAAAGCGCATCCTAAAACTCAGCGAACGCGGACCCGGTAAATACGTGCATGCAAAAACAACAAAAAAGAGGAATATAAGGTTACCCGGGGTTTCTCTTCTTAATTCCCAGAAAAATTTTCATTCCCATGGAAAGAACAAAGGACAACAAATCAACTTGAAACAAATATTTTTTATTTTTGGGTTTTTTAAATAACCAAATGCCCTTTTAAAAAACTATGATATTTCAAGCCCTAACAAATTTGAAATCAAAGTATTTTACTTTTGCCTTTTTGTTATAGGGGCTGATGGGGGAGAACCAAACCAGCCCCCTTTTTAAATTTTTTAAAATTTCTCTGTCGCGAAAATCATATGTTTTTCTTGTTTCCCTCTCCCTCACACTAACAAATAAAATTTCAAACTAAAAAATTTTAAACTGAATGTTTTGTAAAAAGGTCCTTTGGAAGCTTTAGAAAAACCAAGCCAATAATAGAAGAAATGATTTGTTTTTTAAAAGAAATGTCCTTTCCGTCCTTTCAGAAACCGGTTTAAGCGGAATTTTATTGTGTACTCAACAACATTTTTTTATCTCTACCAGGTTTTGACAAATTTTAAGAAAAATAGAAAATTGGCCAAATATTTTAATTGATTACTTTTTTTTGTTTTAAATAGTTACCCCAAACCATTCAGCTCGAAAACAGTTACAATAAGAAAATTTGGGAAACCAAAAGTCCATAATCAAAAAAACCCCTAAAAACAAACGAAACCTTTGAACTTATCGAACGGGGGATTTGTTAATATTCTGATTTTTCAATCCTACAAAAAATTTAACATACTCTCAATATTTTAAATTTACCATTTTTGTCTTTTTAAAAATCAGGTGGGGCTTTCACTTTAACACCTTTTTTAAATAAAATGCGTCGTCAAAAGTACATTGACCTCAACAATAACTCAACCAAACTAACAAAATGTGTACCTTTCATAAAAAAAAGGGTTTTGAACAAAAGGTTTTTTGCTTTACATCAAGAAATATGAAACCTGTATTTTCACAATTTAAATTTTTCACCCCCTTTGTCGGCAAAATCACTTCGCAGAAAATCAAACTAAGGGTACACTTGAAAAAGGGATATCACCGTTCAGGATAAAAATATTCATCCATTGAAAATGTAATATTGCCCCCAAAAATTTAAAATTAACCCCACAGTTTACACTACTAGTTGCCCTTAGTGACCGCACCTTTTTGTATTTTTTTTTTTGGTTTATTTTTATTGCAACTTCAGGGCTAAAGGGAATTTGTGCCCCTGTAACATTGTTAGTTAGAGGAATTTAATGAGTTTTTTTAAAACTGAATGTATTAAACGATTGAGTTTTGTAATAAAAGCGAAGCTCACCGGGAGCTTTTTTAATAAATTTTACTCAAAAGTTAATAATTTCAAAGTGGAATGACTCAAAATGTAATATTCTTTTTATCACATGTAAGTTTTTTCCTGTTAAAATATCAAAATACCTTCTTTCTTTACCTTTTATAGACTAAGTTGATTCGATCAACGTCTCTTATACTTAAAACGACGTCAACGTGAAAGCTTTATTACAAAGTGTTATATCAAATTTATGTAATGGCTTTTTGTCACTCCCACGACGTAAATCATTTAACGATGTGTCCAATTTTCTTTCAAATCTTTCTAAATTGACAGATACCAAAACCAAAAGAAAAAGAAGTATTGGTTTTTCGAAAAACTTTTGCAATAGAAAAATTTCCCAATTTAAGGGTAAAAACATTTTCAGGTCCAGGGCATTTAAAAGGGGGACAAACCCCTTTAACTTATAGGCAAAATAAAATTTTCCCCCCCAAAAACCCAAAAAACGTGAGTACCTAAAAAAGGATATTTGGTACAAACTGATTGATATAAGTTTTTCCAAAATTTGATAAAAAACCCAAAAAAATTTTTGTGTAAAAGGGAGAAAACCGTTGCAAACGTTTTTTGGAAAAAATGGGGGGGAACTTTTAATTTTTTCCCTTTTTTCCAAAAACCAAAATTGTATCTAATTTTTTTATTTTTCACCCAATTTTAAACTTTTTTCAGTTTTCTTTAAAACTTTTCTGGGCCCAAAATTTGGGTGGAAATGAACATGTTGAAAAATCAAAAAAAACTGTGGGAGTAGCTTTAAAGATTAAAATTTTAAAAATTCCTATATTAAACGGGTTTTAAATTCTGCGATGACGTACAAATGTATTTTGCCACATCTGTTACATTTACAGTCACATTGAATATATTTAATAATCATGTAAATACAGAACATGAACGATAGCCACCCAGTGGGATCACACTAGTACCTGTCAACTGAATTTTCTATAGTCATATTGTATATCAGAATGGGTGGGATGGGATCTGGTAATTTAGATAAAATAGATGATATAAGAATTTGTACATTCTGTTTCAAGGCCCTAAACTCGGAATGTCTGCAAATATTGATGTTGATGTTGTTATGGTCAGGTGGGTGGAAACCTTTTGTACCAAACGTAGCCAAAACTTGACCTGTAGCTTCCTTATATGGTCCTTTCTTGAATCAGTTCAAAGTATTCCGTCTGGTCACTTGTAGGGCCGCCAGAACTAAAAATAGAAGAAACAAAAACATTTCTCGTGAACCAGTGATAGATCTTCATCTGGTTTATAGCTTCATTATATAGTTCTGTCTCTGTCTCCGGGATTCTCCCAATGTTTATCTTTTCCAGCCCTTTAACAAAAGGGGCCGACAATCAAAAACCCGACAAATTATCTTTTTTAAAAATGTTCTTTCATGAACCAAATAATCTAAGAACCAATCCATTATAGACCCAAATTTTTTGGGGAAAACTAAAAAAAAGGAAAACAATAAAAAAAAAGAAAAAAAAATATTAATTTAACCCAAATTAAGGATTTAAAAAAAATTATAATTAAATTTAAAAGATTTGACTGGAAGTAAGGATCGAAATAATTTGGGAGAACTAACCTTAAAACAAACCGAATTAGATAAATCTCGAGAATGTCAGACTAATGGATACCTCACAAGATGAAAGTCCCAAAAAATTTTAAAAATGGTCACTTAAAAATTTTTTTAAAACCAAAATTCTAACGAAAAAAAAAAAATTAAAGAAATTTGTAATGTAAAAGGAAATTTTTGATTTAAGGGAAAAAAACAATTTATTTTTAAATTGAACAATTTAGGAATTTTAAAAGAACCAGATTTTTAAACCTTTTTGGGGAAAAACAATAAACCCCAAAAACTAGATAAGGAAAAAAAAAGGAATCAGAGAGGATCTCCATTCTCTTTTAGTTTCAATAGACACCCAAAAAAAATGAAAAGGGAAAATTTGCCCGGGAACAAAAACATTTTTAATTTTAAAGGAAAATAAAGGGGAACTACATTAATGTGTTTTTTTAAAAAATCATTAAACCTTTTTTTTATAATTATTCTTAAAAATTTTTAGGAAAATCTCTGGAACTTGGGTTGATAACACTCCAAACCCAAACCCCAAAATTTAAAAGGGAAAAGAATGCCTGAAAAAAGTTTTTCTTTATGAAAGCCACCCTAAAGCCTTTCATAACACTGAAAGAATTTTTAAAATCGGTTTTTTTATTGAAAAAGATAGGGCATTTTAAAAATTTTAAAAAATTGGCTATCATGGAGCAGCCTTTTTTAGGGGTGATATGTTTTGACGTCATATACACACTGCGAATTTTTTTGGGCAAAAAACCCTTTTAGGTTTTTTAAATTTAATGGTTTTCCTGGTTGAAAGATGTAAAAAATTTTTTAATTTCTTTCTTTTATAGCGGGAAAATGCGAGAAATTTTCAAAATAAGAAAAATAAAATTCAAATATGTAGGGTAAAAAAATTGATAAACCCGACATTATTTTTTCTTTTGCCTTGGAAAAAAAAAGGCCGCCATTTCAAATAAATTTATCTAAAATGCTTAAACTTTTATTTTCAAACCCGATTTTTTTTTTTTTTTGGGGTTAATTTTCCCCAAATTTTTCCTTTAAAAGTTTTAAAAAAACTCCTATCAGGGGAATTAAAAAATTAAATTAACAAAAAATTTCCCTTTGTTTTAACCGGAAAAGGTGATCGTAATTTTTTAATTTATACGAAAACTTAAAAACCCGGGACGGTTTCCGGAAATTTTAAAAAATCATTTTAGGAAAAAAGGGTTGGAATAACCCTTTTTCCCGGCTCGAAAAAAAAAAATCAAATACCTTTCCCAAAAACTTTTACTTTTTAAAAATAAAAATTTTTAAGAAAACTTCAAAAGGTTTTTAAAATGTTTGCGTTTAAATGCCTCTTCAGTCATGGCAAAATCTCAAAAAAAGCACACGGCCCCTTTAAAATTTTAAATTTCCGATATTGTAGGCCATATTTTTATTAAAAAACTGGAGAACCCTTTCTTTAAAATCTAATTGTAAAAAAAATTTTTTCAAAAATGAAATCAAAATTGTAAATTTTCCTATAGACCCCAATTTTAATTTCCCGAATGTTCAAAATATACTCTAAAGTTTTGAAAAGATCAGGGTTTAATCAAATTGTACATTGTAGAACAAATTTTGATTCGAAAGTGCAGAACTACCTTAAATTGATTCCTTGTTATTTTTCAGATGATTCAACAACAGTTTCCGACACTACTCCAGTTACAGGTAAAATTACAATAGAAAATTGCTCGAATGGTATATCTTAAATTTAATATGTATTTCCCATTTTTAAAGGGAAAAACCCTTAAAAAATTTTACCGTTGGAAAAAGGGCTAAAAAAGGGGGGGAAAACCTTAGATGTTTCAATTTT
This sequence comes from Mercenaria mercenaria, assembly GCF_021730395.1. Classification (NCBI taxonomy): domain Eukaryota; kingdom Metazoa; phylum Mollusca; class Bivalvia; order Venerida; family Veneridae; genus Mercenaria; species Mercenaria mercenaria. The sequence goes on along the minus strand of NC_069366.1, from coordinate 25,185,312 downwards.
TTCCCCGTTTCCCTTTTTTGGTTGTTTTTATAACAAAAAACAAAAATCGAAACTTATTGGCTGCAGATACTTAGCATTAGGTTTTAGAAACTGCTAGCAGAATGACTAAAATTAACATGGCATTTGAAACGTAAGCAGCCTTTAGAAATCGTAATTAAAAAACAAAGGTAAGACTATTGATATTTGGTTTTATAAATAATTTTTGTAACACAAAGGGCCCTTTTAAATTTTTAATTTTTATTTTTAAAAAGATCAGAAAATGGCGATCGATTTGATCGAATACCTTTTTTTAAAGTTTTTTATTCATATTACTTTTTATAGGGGGTGCTAATCCATTTAGGAATTTTTTTGTGACAAACTGTAAACCTGGTTTTCAAATTTAAATTTTTCAAAAAGGTTTTTTTGTATGACCCTTTAAACAAAAAAATTCAAATTGGGTTCGATTCGGTTTTAAAAACCTTTGGAGCCAGAACAAAAAATATTTTTAAATATTTTTTTTTAAAAAATTTTTATCCTAAGCCACTTCCTGGGGTTTTCATTTAATTTTACAGAAATAAATTGGGGGCCATCTATCAATTTTTTTTTTAAAAATTATTTGATTTGTCCAAAAAATTTCCCCCTTTGAGGTTTTTTCCCCCTTTTTTCTATGAGGGAACTTTAAAATTTCTTTTAATCAGAAACTACTTGCCCGATTTTAAATAACTTTCATTCAATTATACTTTTTTGGGGGTTCCTTTTACAAGGTTCCCGCAAATATTTTGTCAATTTGGGTTTTGGATTTTTAAAGTCTACGGGGTTTTCAAAAATTTAATTTTTTTTTACAAAATTTTTTTAAATATAACCCCTCTATCGAAAAAACATTTTTTTTAACATTTTTTCCCAATCGCGAAAAAAACAGATAAAAAGTCTTCTGTCGGTATCGGTTTTAGACCTTTAAAAATGGCGCTGCCAAGAGAACTTCTGGAATTTATTTATTTCTTTTCCCGGAAAAAATTTTCTTAAGCCTTGGAAATTAAAAAAAATTTTGACAGGATTCAGGTCAGGTTTAAAAAAGGGGAAGGGGTTTTCACTTCCCCCTTTTCAGAAGCCAAAAAAAAACTTTTAACCCAACCCCACCCTTTTTGTGAGTGGGCGACGTTTTGTTTAAGAGGACTCCTTTCCAACCCTTTTTCTTTGGGCGTTTTTTATTGTAAACTTTTTCACTTTCTTAAGAGTTCCGTAGAAATGTCCAGTTACTGTATGCCCCAAAGGGCAAGGCCTTTAACGGGCTGGCCCCCTTTGATTTAAAAAAAAATTTCCCTAAACACTTTTTCCCAAAATACGGTTTTTCTTTGCAAAAAAGTGGCGGTTTTTTTCTTTTTTCTTTCCCTTGCTTTTCAGCCCTTCTCGTGGGTTTAAACATGGGCCCCAGGTTTCGGCACCTGTTATTTAATTTTCAAATAAAACCCCACATTCCGCCTTTTTATGCCAAAAGTTCCCGTGCACATTTAAGGCGTTCTTTCCTTTTTCCCCAGCGAAACCTTTTTCGAAACCCCAGCTTTACGCAGCGATGTTTGCCTAGGTTTCGAGGTTTTTTTCCCCACTAGAAAAGGGGATAAACTTCGACGTAATTTTTCCCGCTTTAAAAGCATTAAACCCCCCTAAAAACTTTTGCGCATTAAATAGACCCGAGGGCCGTAATACCCCACAATTCATCAAATTCTGCTTTTTAAACTATACAACCCAAAGCGGCATTTAATTTTGCTACGAAAATTTTAAACTTTTTGTCCCTTTTACCCAAAGTATTGGATGCAGTGTTTCACCCTTTAAATAAAACCCGGTCATTTTAAAAAACAAAATTTTTCCAAAAGAAAATTTCGGTTTTCGTTAGTATTGGAACAAAAATTCAAGTGCAATGAAAACGTTTTTAAATAATTCCTGGGGTAAAACTACAGAAAAGAAAGGGGGGCGGGGGTCTAGTGGATAAGGGGGTTGGTTTGGCCCCCTCCAAATTCCCCCGGGGTTTGTGTTCGAGCCCCCTTTTGGGTCCCGCCATGATTTCTCATAGAAAACAGTTTTGGTTTTTTTCCCGGAAGCGGGCTCGAGAGTGGTTAAAAAGCTTTAAAACTTTTTTCAAAACCAAAATAAAAAAAATTTGTATAAAACTAAACTAAAACCCATTTGTGACAGAAATCTTGCAGGGCCCCCGTAAATTTTTTGGGTTCATTTGAAAACCCCCCAGATGGAAACAGTTTTTTTCCTTATGTGTATATGTTAAAAAAAATTTTTTATTGAATTTATTGAAACGAGTTGAATAAAATAATAAAATGCGAGGCTTTTAAAAAATTTTAGTGGGGAAAAGGGGACAAATGTAATTTAAAATTTTAAAAATTTTTATTTTCTTTAAAATTAATTTTTAAAAACAAGTAAATTTTACCAAAAGTCCCCTTATAAAAAAACAACGTCAAACCCTCAAAGCTTTTTTTAAATAGTGTATTATCAACTTAGTAATGGCTTTATTTTCCTTTCCCCCACGGCAAACAAAGTGATAAATTAAAAATTTTTTTTCAAAACGCAAAGCCCAGTTTTATTAAAATTTCTTTAACGTTTTTGGGGGGTGACCCTTTTTCCCCCGTTTGTTCAAATTATTTTTTAAAAAAAAATGAAAATCATTTTGATTTAAAAATAAATGGGTGCCCGTTTTCAGGAATTATTTTTCGAATTTGGCCCCAAATTTAAAATTTTTAAAGGGCTTATCATTTTAGTCTTTCATGTCTGTGTTAAAATAATTTAGAGACAAGTGTTTTAGTTGAGAAAAATACTTTGAGTTATGAAAAAAATGGTGAATGAATTAAGGGAATCTTTCCCCTTGTCTACATATAGCTTTCTGATACTGTTTCCCAAACCAAAGACGTATAAACTTTTAAAAAAATAAAATTGTACCCCATACAAAAATAAATTTGCAAAACATTTTACTTTCCCAAAAATCCCTTTTTTGTTTGATGGCTAAAAATTTTCAGGGATAAAAAAAAACACGAATTTAAATTAACTTAGTTCCTCGAGTTGATCTATGTTTTTTAATTTGGGTTTTATACAAGTAAATTTTCGGGAACGAAACGGGTCGATTATTTAGGGTTTTCTTTTTATACAGGAAAAACTAAAAAAAACCATTGCCCAACTTTTAATTTATGCGTTTGATATTAGTAAACATTTTTTTTTAAGGGGAAAACTGAATAGGAAATTTGTTTCGTGATTTCTTTTTTGAGCTAAAGTCGAACGGGGATAGGAAAAAAAACCGTAAGGGACAAGTTGCTTGACACTAAAGTAACGCAACATATTCAAAAAAGGGTTTTTTTTTATATTTGGGAAAAACGAAAATAAGGCAATCTGTAGTAAAAATAAAATTATTTGTATCGCTTTTTTTCCCCTTTATTTTGAAAGTTCAGTTAGTTTTTTTGTAAAATTACCTTATTATAACAAAAATGCGGTTTTATACTTCGTTTCATAAAAAACCCTTTAAAAAAATATAAGACCTCTTTTTAATTCACTTTATTGGGCCCTTTAAAGCGAATGTGAAAAATTTCCCTTTTTTAATTTATTTTGTGATGGGGTAAAGTATTTTTGGGATATAATAAATTTTTAAAAATTAAATTTCGAAAAAGTACTAGTTATAAAGCCTAACCCAAAAAAGTTTGGGGAGACATGTAAAAAGAAAAACGGGGAAAAATTTCCTTGGATTCAAAATATAAAGGTTCAATCAGACTAGCGGCGCTATCACACAAACAATTTCAGAGAGTACTTACTATAAAACTTTTTGAACCTACGAAATCTTTCACAATTTGGAGGGTACTTTTTCCCCACGTCTAATTTTTTCAAATTTACATTTGCCGACAACTGAAAATCCGCTTCATTTCTACTTCCGGGGAAAAAAAATAAAGGTGGGTGAAAGGGGGGGCAGTTTTTTATAATTCAAATATTTGGGAAAATGATTTCATTTTAGCTTTATTTAAATCACAGAAACGCCCTAAAAAACCCCTTTTCCCCCCGGGTAACATATCAGAATGTCCCCTTTGGGTTTTGTGTTTTTTTTTTATTTTTCATTTTTATTTTTTTAAACTCTTTTTTAATGGGTTTTTTGAAATATCTATGTCTTTTATATATAGACCAATGTTTTTACAGGGGGGAAAAAATTTTTTCATTTCTTATTAGCGGGAAAAAAAATTTTATTAAAAACATCCTGGTTCTTCTCCCCAAAAAAATTTTTATTTAGACGTAGATGTATATAATACATAACGCCAAAAAAAATAAAATATAAAATGTATTGGGAAAAGTAAAAAAAAAATTAAAAAATTTCTTTTAAAAAATTGAGAGTATCGCGATGTTTTAAAAATTGATAAAAGTTGAAACAACTAATTTTTTAAAAAGCATACCAAAAAAACAGCGAAATTTTTTTAAACAGCTATGGATTAAGACTTTTGCTAAAATCTAAAAATATTTTAAATTTATGTGTCTTTTCCCCCCCACAGCAGAAAAAGTATTCCAAAATTCTGCAATCGCAAACCTTTACAACGCAGGGAAAATACTCCTCATTTGGGAAATAGGCTTAATCGGGCTTTTTATTTCCCATCTTCTCAATTTGTTTTAGCAACGAATTTTAAAGTCGTTTTATTGGGACTGGTTTTTTTTTCAGTTTGAACATTTCGGGCCCGGGGGGTTCCAAAACTACAGCTTTCAAAGTTTGGGTATTGTAAAAATAAACCCCTTGGAAAATAGTTTCCTACTTTTAATTTTGTCTTTTTGGGAGTGCTGTTATCAGGCCCCAAAAAATCTATGATGGCCCTTTTTTAAATTCCTGGGTTTTTTTTAATTTTTGCCCAATTTTTTTTTCGTTTTGACAAAAACCCTCATTTGAACTGGGGACCATAAAGCCGCTTTTCAAAGGAAATTTCACGCTAGTGTACATGAAGGGTTCCTTTTGCCCGCGGTATTAAAATTCTGCGGATGTTTTTTTAAAAATTTATTTTTTGGGAAATTGTAGCAAATTTAAATGTTGAGTTCTGCTCAACCCGGGGTAGAGGACGGGGCGGTAGCATGCTTTCCACTACCGTCCCTAAACAGGCTCAAACCCCCCCAACCTGCAATATTTTTTGTTTTTGTCGTGTTTAGCGAACCCGTGGGGTTTTAAATTTTTTTTTTAAAAACAGCTGTTAAATTTAAAAGGGAATGGTTTTTTTGAATTTTAAAAAGAAAATTAACTCCCTTTAAACTGGGAAAAAACCCTTTAAAGCACCAATATCGTGGTAAGGCTGTTACTTTTTTACCTATCGAGGAATTCTAGCATGTAAAGCGGAATGTAAAATTATTTATTGTACAAACTTGTTCAATTTAAATATTTAAATTACTCGTTTGAATAAAATCTCAAAATGTGCAATTACAATTTAAGACACTTTGATATGTCTTCATCCGTCTACGCTTTTATTTATTTTTGTGTTATTGTTGTTATCTATTTAAGTATTTGAAATAAACTGTTATGCCTTCGGTGTCAGAGGCCCGGGTGACATGTAGCCTTTGACCTGTCTGTCTGTCCGTCAGTCAACCTTCTTGTTTACTCATCTGCCCCTGTAGTTTCAATCTACATTTTTGTGTAGTTTAAGTTGAAGCTGGTATACATTATCAACATAAAGTGGACCTGAGCATACTTTTGGAGCTTTTATTTTTTATTGGTTATATTGACTTAACAAAACTCATTTAAAGTAAATCATATTCTTTGCAGGTGTAACAACGTCAGCTGAGAGTGTTAATCCAACTACAGGTATGTTTAAACAATTTAATTGTTATACATCAAACGTTGCTAGATGCTAATTTCACAGCATCGAATTAAAATCTGTTTTTAAGGCACTTTTGTAAAAAAGGAGAAAACTTTGAAAGAATACCGATTCTTTTCTTTAAAATGATCTGGACTGAGTATGATTGGTTGCCCAGTCATGTAGCTACCGAAAGCAAGTAGCGCCCGAAAGACAATGACGCCGTGCTTAAAACAACTCAGAACTGTCTTATTGCTTATTTGTTAACGTATTAAAAATTCTAGAGCTGATTTACAAGATTGTTTGTTAGTGAAGACTATCGTCATTATTCATATTTAAAACTAGGTAAAATTGAGTGAACCTCCTCTCCTATTTATACAGCGTTACATAATCAAAACAATGGATATATTTCAATCTCCAACAAAAAATATATCACTAAAAAGAAGAAACGTTGTCTTACAACGTGCATAATTAAATATTTGAACTTTTAATTTCACTAAAATAATAACTTACATGTATTAATCATTAAATCCTTGGTCTATCTTTAGGCCCAGGTATATCGTATACTTATAATGATAATGAGATCGGTATTTCTCATAATAAACGACTTCGATATTTCTCGCGATTCTCCGTCCACGACTAATTATTCTTGAATATGATTATTCTGTACAAAATGGTGTAACCATTGTAAGACCGTGTCATGAAAGAATGACGCCTTCCACTTTGCCTATAATAGCTGTCTTCAAAGTCTTCTTGTGCAATTTCTACCTCAACTATTTAAAAATTGGCATAGCTGTTGATAGGTGGCGATAACATAAACGCACTTTTAGCTGGAAAGTATACATATATCGTTGAAAAACAAATATAGAAACACATTATTGCAAATCGGGCAAAAACATTGCACAAAGGTTACGGTAGACTCTTCATCAAAATATGAGTAATTGGCCTTCTTTATTTTAACAACAGATAGTGTTCTCAGAAATATTGTTTTCAACAGCTTAGGTGATTTATTTACTGAAAGTAGCCAAGGCATAAAATTCTGAAGATTATAAATAGGTGTTATCAAATACATACAGAATATATTAATAGCAGGCTAGAAGACGAAGTAAAATTCGAAATTTTGTCGTGAACGTGACGTAGAAAATTTGCTTTTTAGAACAGCAAAATAGATGTGTGGTTTGTTATGAAAACATTCTACCAATTGTGTATTTAGCTGTTACAAGTCCTGCTCAAGTAAACTTTAAAGTAAATGGCGAATGCGGCTTTTGAAAACAGTAATTCTGACTGATGACTAATACATTGCTAATAATATGGCATTTGTCAATATGGTACTATCGTCAGATGTCAAATGCCTTCAAATTAAATTGAAAAGTTTAAGCTAGAACATCGTAAAAACATAAAAAAAAATTTTTTAAAACAAATTCACGGGAAAGCCAGTTAAAATTTTAGTTGGAAAAAACCCCTTAAAAACATTACTAAAAAAGTCAAATCAGCAAAAATTCTAAACATTGTTTTTAGAGCTTGAAACAAGAAATTGTTTAAGAAATTCAATTGTTAACGTCTGAGCCCCCAAAAAGTTAAAGAATAATTTTAAAAAAACCCAAAAATCAACTTGTCTTGGCGTCCATTTTAATTTTAAAAAAGTTTCGGTTTCGTTCTTTTGCATCAGTTCTTTGAAGTTCATTGTACGAATTTTTAATTACCCTGTATTTTAGGGTTTAACTTATATATTTAGTCATATGAAAAGGAAACGAAAAAAAATTTTCTAACACTTGTTGGCCCAGAGTCTCATAGTTTGTTGCCCTGAAAACCCACTTTCTTTTTTTTAAATGGATGTATATCAATGGAAAAGTAAAACACAAAAAAAAAGGCACCTGTTTTCAAAACCAAAAAAAAATAAAATAGAAACAAAACATAGCAAATCCCTGAAAAGGGAAAACGGGGTGTTTTGGGCTGACAGTCAAGGATGTTCGGGGCATTATAGTCGGTTTATTTTAAAATAATTAACCCAAACGCCTTTTCATTTTTAAATTTTTTTTACTATTCAATTTTTTTGCTTATTTTAAAAACAATTTTTAAGTAAGGGTCTTTTTCTGAATTTTAAGACTGAATAGCATTTAAATTCCATTGCGTCTTACTGAAATTTTGTTTACGGTCGCTGATTTTGATCGATTTTCATTACTTAAATTTAATGACCGTCTGAGGGGTTTTTGAAGAATAAAAAACCCCTTTTAAATTCAACTTAAAAATTTTGAAGTTATAAAAATTAACATTAAAAGTCGAAAAAAAAAAAAACCCCCAAAAAAAAAAAAAAATTATATTTTTTGCTACAAATGAAAAACAGAAACAAGGCAGTAAAAATTTGGGGGGGGGGGGGGGGAAATAGTGACATTATTGTTCTCGGTAGTTGTAAAAATCTTTCAAACTAAAGGGTTATTCAAAAATAAACATGACAGGCAAAAAAACCCTGCAACCACTCGTTCCACTAGGGCCCGCTCAAGCGGAATTGTTGTTGTGATGTTAATTAACTATATTTTTTTAGAAGATCCTTAGAAGGCATGGAATGCAACTAAGAAAAAAATAAAAACAGTATTTTCCCAAGAAAATTGTTTAAAAGATTTTTAATTTTTTTAAAGACAATTGGGCGAGCTTTGAGCGATAACATAAGAAAATTGTTCAAACAATCATTTAGCTAACACGGTGCAGTGACCATAACACACGAAAAAGCTGTCAGAACAGCCAATTTGGCACAGGTTTATGTTTCATATATTTAAAAAGTCTGTCAATAATCTAATTGGGAATTGGTAAGCGGTTACCGTAACTGCATCAGTAGTCGAAAATTGTTGCTGAAATATATAAAGAAATACAAATAGTAACTCAAGAACACAACAGCATTAAAATTTTCACAAAACCTACGCAAGGAAACAAATGTTCTTCTAATAAATATTCGTATATCTTGCGGCGGTTTTCGTGCGTGCTTAAATTTCAAAAAAAGAATACTATTAAATGTTGGGTTTTTGTTTTATCGACCCTGGAAAAAAATGGGAAATTTTATCCAATCCCCCGGTATGTTAAAAACCCTTTTGTTTGTTATGACTCCTTTTTTGGGGGGGTTTTCAGTAACCAAAACTGATAACCAAAAAGACCTGAAAAATTTTATTTATTTTTTTCGTCATGTTAAAAGTACAAAGGGAAATCAAAAATAACGGATTTTGCCAAAAAAAGTTTAAAAGATATAATTGCACATGAGTGTAAATTTTTTGTGCCTCTCTTTAAAAAACCCCAACCCTTGGTAGGGTATTCGTTTGTATGATGGGTATATTTTTCCCCTTTTTGCAAGTTTTCACGATATGCTACTTTTAAAATAAATACTGTTTAATTCGGAGCGTACTTCAAAATTTCTTTTTTAAATCCGTTATGTTCAATGCATTTCTTTAAGCTTCGACATGTGGAAGTGGGAAAAATCGCAAATACATTTCGTATCAATTCTTAAATTATAATTGCAAGGATACATATTTTTTTGTCTAACTGCACAAAACTACACAATTTATTTACTTACTTATACTGCAATAAATGGGGTTTTAAAAAAACAAAAGAGCAAGTCAAAACCTTTGTCAGTTTTTATAAGCTGAGCGGGGGTTTTTTATTTGTTACAATTTCCCAAGTATTTTTCCCCCTCCCTCCAATTGTAGGTAAAAATTTTTTTCGTTTCCAAGGGTAGTTTTTTGGGTATTTTTAAAAAATCCTGTAAAAAAAGCCCAAAACCCTTAAAAATCATAAGCAATTTTTTCTAAAAAAAAAGGTGGTTGGGCCCTTTATAGTACAAGTGAAAGTTTATATTTTATAATCATTTTTTTAAAAAAAAACTTTTGAAAAACTTATATTTAAACGTATGACGTCACAGGGAACAAAATTTTTTTTTTATTTGAACCCCCTCCAAAAAATTTTTCCTATTTTTTTAATTTTTTTTCCCAATTTCCCCCTTTTTTTTAAAAAATAAAATTATTATAAATAAATTCAGGGCCCCATTTTTCTTGTTCAGCAAATTTTTGGGTTTTAAAAAAAGCATCACATTTTTTCTAAACCCATTTCGCTATATGGAGTAGGCAAATCACAACAATTTTTCTCAAGGAAACTATGCCTTTTTGGGAATATGTGGAAAATGTTGCAAAACAAGGGTCTTTGAAAGATTTAATTTAAAAATGAAATTTTTGGGGGGGGGGAAATAACTAAATTTTTATATAAACCTAAAAATTTTCAGAATTAAGGGGATATTGGATATTTTTAAAAAAATGTTTTGTCATATTTAGAATGATGTAATGTTGTCTTAAACTCTGTTCCCCCGTAACTTCTTGTCTTTGAAGTAGTTTTTGGCAAACTGAAAACGAAATAACAAAATGACGTAAATTAAATTCAGAGTGTCATCTTTCAAAAGAGGCATGGTTTAAGAATAATACAAAATTTAAAAATTTTTTCCCTTTCAGAATCTTTTTTTCCCATTTTTTCCCTTGGCCCCTTTTTTAAAATTTAAAAAACTATAGAATGTCCATGTTTGAATTAGTTAATGAGTTCTGTTTGAAATAAGTCAACGTCTCTGTAAAGTCCATCCTAGGAAATGGAAAATTGTTTTTTCTAAAGGTATCACAAGGAAATATGCATTAAAAGTTAAAGCGTATATTACTTCTCTTTGGTTATTTTTCTAACAACCCAAGCCGGGGGGTTTTTAAACAATATTTTATTCAAAAACTAGCATGAAAAAACAATTATGTAAAAAAGAAAGGGGACGGTTGTACTTTTATAAGCTTTTATGAAATCTTTCTGCGGTTTTAAAAGATTTTGGTCTACAAAGGGAAATAATTTTAATCATTCCCTCTTTTTTGGGCTTTTTGGACGTCTTTTTCCCCGGTTTAAATTTGTCCTTACTAAATAAAAATTATACGTCATCAAATTTTTGACAATTATGTAATTAGGTATAATAATTCAATAAGGATTCATTTAAAGTCTGTAAAATTTTCGCTAGATTCACCCATGGAAAAGTAAAAACAGTTGTCTTTGTTTGACAATACCCTCAAAAAAACAAAAAAAACTGTCATTTTTTTTGTTTAACGGAAAAAAAATAGCAGGGGGCTTTGCAGGTCGTTAAACGTCTTTTTGTTCGGGGGGCAGTCAGAAGAAAAGTTCGATGTTCTCTAACAGCATGAGCGTGTGTAGAATGCCACCAAGCGGTAACTTCTTCGAAAAAGAGTTCTACTACCGAGAGAGCTTTGGACGTTGAAAGAAGATTTGGGAGTCAGCCAAAGTATGACAACACGATAAATTTTTGTAATAAATTTATCAAAACAGTCTGTGTGCAACGAACACTTACTTAGCAAATTTCTAATTTGCTTTAGCTGGCGTCAGCATTTCTCGGAAGGGATTTGCTTTGAAGTTTATAACGAAAAAAAATAAACTTCGTTTTGGCCAGTATTTGTAAGTTTAAAAGTCTATCAGAGTTTCGTTCTTTTGCATCGTTTTTTTAAAGTTTTCCCATTCGATTTTTTAAATTTCCTGTGTTATGGTATTAACTATATATATTTAGTCATTGTAATGTGAACGAAAAAAAAAATTACTCCCTGTATTGGCGAGAGTCTCACTAGACTTGTTCCCTTAAAACATTATCATTTACTTTAAATGGTGTGATAATAAAAGGAAAAAAAAACCAGAAAAGGCACCTTTTTTGTCAAACCCAAAAAAAATACACTATTGAAACCAAACACATGACAACCCTGTAAAAGGAACAGGGTGTTTTGGGCGACAGTCAAAGGGATGTTCGGGGATTATATCGGTTATCTTAAATAATTACATCAAAACGTACCTTAATTTTAATTATGTTTACTATTCAATTTTTGCTGATATTTTAAAACTATTTTTTAAAAGTAATGGTCTTTTTCTGTTTTAAAGACTGAATATGCTTTTAAATGTCCACTTGGTCTTACTAAAATTTTTTTCACGGCTCGCTGATTTTGATCGATATACATTACTTAAATTTAAATGGACTCGTTGACGGTTTTGATAGAAAAAGAAACACCCTTTTTTTAAAATATGATATTTGTAGTTATAAAATTAAAATTAATAAGCATCTGAACAAACGCTTTTTCTCTGTTGATTCATTTAAATTTAAACCTGCCATTTGCCTTTTACAGGCTATTCAAGTTGCATATTTTATCGTGAAATTGTGTACAAATGAAAAAAAACACAAGGCAGTAAAGTTGGGGGGGGGGGGGGGGGGGGAAATAGATGAATTTAGCTTCTCGAGTAGTTGTAAAAAACTTTCAATCTAATGGTTATTCAAAAATATAACATGCGGCAAATAAACCCTGCAACGTCACTCGTTCCATGGGGGCCAGTCAAGCGGAATTTTTGTTGGATAGTTAATTAACTATATTTTATTTAGGATCCATTAGAAGGCTTGGATGCAACTAAAAAAAAATAAAGCAGTAATTTTAAGAACTTGTTGAAATGATTTTTAATTTTATGACAAAATTGGACAGCTTCGAGCGTAACATAAGAAAAACATTGCTTCAAACAATCATTTAGCTAACGACAGGTGACAGTGACCCGAAACCCCGAAATTTCTTCAGAACAGCCCCATTTTTAGCACATGTTATTTTATTGATATTTAAAATGTCTGTCAATAATAATTGGTAATTGGTAAGTGTGTTACCTGTAAGCTAGTAGTCGAAGTGTTGGAAAATATAAAGAAAATATCAAATAGTAACATCAAGAACACAAACGATTAACTTCACAGAATCCTACCCAAGGGAAACAAATGATTCTTCTAATCAAAATATACATATCTGTGCGGCGTGTTTGCGTGCGTGCTTAAATTTCAAATAAAGAATACTATTTCCTGTTGGTTACGATTTTGAATGCCCTGGAAAACTGAAATTGTATCCAATCCTACCCCTATGCTTAAAATACCCTTTTTGTTTGTTATGATCCCATTTTGGGGTGTTTACAGCTAAACCAAAACTGATACCAAAGCCGAAATTTAAATTTTTTATTTTCTGATGAAAAGTTAAATGTCAATCGGTTTAAAACAGATATAAGGGGTTTTTTAAACAGTTTTTTCGTTTTATTTTCACATGAAGGTTTAATTTTTTGTGCCTCTCTTAAGAAAACCCAACCTTGGTAGTGGTTTTGTATGAGGTGGTTATTTACCCTTATTTCATGTTTTCAAAGTGGGTGCTTTCTTTTAAAATCAACGTTTTTTTCGGAGCGCTACTTAAAAAGCAGTTAACTCGTTATGTTCAAAGCTTTACTTTTTAGCATTCAGCATGGGAAGGGGGAAACCCGCAAATACTTTCGTATCAATTTCCCTTAAATTATATTGCAAGGATTTATTTATTTTGTCTAATTTCACAAAACTCACCAAATTGCATTTACATTATACTGCAATAAAATAGGTAGTAAAAAACAAAAAAGCAAGTCAAACTTCGTCAGTTTCTAAACGAGCAGGTGTTGTTATATCTGTTTTCAATTCCCAAGTATGTTCCCCCTCCACTCACAATTGTAGGTAAATTTGTTTTCGTTTCCAATGGTGTTTTCGTATTTCAAAATCACTGTAAAAAAAGCCAAAAAGCTTAAAAAATCATAATGCAGATGTTCAAATAAAGGGGTGTAGGCCAATATTAGAAAAAAGTGAAAGTATATATTTTAAAATACATTTTTGAAAGAATAAACATTTTTTAAAATCTTTTTTACAAACGTATGAGTCCAGGGGAAAAAAATCTTTTTTTTTGATTTCGATACAAACCCCAACAAAAGAGGTCCAAATTTATATTCCTTTATCGTTTTGAATTTTTTGTCCAACCCCTACCCAATTTTTTTTAAATTTTTAAAATCTTCAATCAATTCTGAGACCGTTTTTTGTTCAGCTAATTTTGAGTTTAAAAAGCAAACATATTTTTCTGAACCTTTTTGCTTATGGGGTAGGCAAATCACAACAAATTTTTTACAAGGTAAATACCACTTGTTCGGATATTGTGGGAAAAAGTTGACGAAAAATGGTCAGAAAGATTTTAATTTTAAAATAAAAATTTTTTTCGGGGGAAAAAATAAATAGTTTTTTAAAAAACCCTTTAAAAATATACGAAATATGGGTTTTTGGGTATATGATGTTTTTTTCAAAATTAGAAAGAGTTGTTGTCTTTAAAAATTTTTACCCGTAACTTCATTTTCTGTTGAAGTAGTGTTTGGGAAACCAAAAAACACAATAAGAGAATGACGTCAATTAATTCAGAGTTCTATGCTTTCAAAAGAGGGGTGGGTTTTTTTGAATAAACTAAAAATTTAAAAAGTTTTCTCCTTTCAGAATACGTTTTTTCCATTTTTCCCTTGGGCCCTTTTTAAATTTTTAATCTATGAATGATCGCTGTATGTTTTGTTAAAGGTTCTGTTTGAAATACAGTCAACGTCTCTGTAAGTCCCTCCCAGGAAATGGAAAATTGTCTTTTTCTAAAGGTAGTCACAAGTAAATAGCATTAAAAATTTAAAAAGTATTTACTTCTTTTTGGTTTGTATTCATGACCTTCCCGAGCCCGGGTTGGTTTAAACAATATTTTATTAACAACTAGCATGTAAAAACAATATATTTAAAAGCAAGGGACGAGTTTTTACGTTTAAAAAGCTTTTATAGAAACTCTTTCTGCGGTTTTTCAACGATTTGGTCTAACAAAAGGGAATAAGTTAATTTATTCCTCTCATTTTCGGTTTTTTTGGGCGTTTTTTCCGGGGTACCTTGTCCTTATAAATATCAATCTTAGTCTATCTAATTTTGACAAAATTTAGTAATTAGGTATAAATGAATTCAATAATAGATTTACTTGAAGACTGTAAACTTTCGCTGATATCCCCTGGGAAAATAAAAAAAGTTGTCTTTGTTACAAGTCCCTCTAAAAACAAAAATAAACGTCATTTTTTTTTGTTTAAAAAAGGAAAAAGAAAAGGGGGCGGGCTTTGCAGAGTCGTATAAAAACGTTTTTGTTCGGAGGCAGTCAGAAGCAAAGTTACGATGTTCTCTAACTAGCATGAGCGCCTGTGTAGAATGCCAGCCAAGCGGTAACTTCTTCGTATAAAGAGTTCTACTACTCGAGAGAGCTTTGGACGTTGAAAGAAGAGTTTCGGAGTCAGCCAAAGTATGACAGATCAGCAGATCAATTTTTGTAATAAATTATCAAAACACGTCTGTGTGCTAACGAACACTTACTTAGCTATTTCTAACTTGCTTTATGCATGGCGTCAGCATTTCTCGGAAGGTATTTGCTATTGCAAGTTATATAACAGCATACAAATCAACTTCGTCTTGGCCAGTCCATTTGTAAGTTTAAAAGTCTATCAGAGTTTCGTTCTTTTGCATCAGTTCTTTGAAAGCTTTCCATGTACGATCTTTTAATTAGCCTCTGTAGTGTATGGTATTAACTATATATATTTAGTCATATGTAATGTGTAACGAATAAAATATCATAACATACCTGTAGTTGGTCCGAGAGTCTCACTAGTACTTGTTGCACCTGTAAACACATTATCATTTACTTTAAATGGATGTGATAATCAATGGAAATAGTAAACACAGAAAGGCACCTGTTGTCAAATCCAAAAAAATACACTATTGAAACCAAACACATAGACAAATCCTGTAAAGGAACAGGGTGCTTGGGCTGACAGTCAAATGGATGTTCGGGGCATTATAGTCGGTTATCCTTAAATAATTACATCTAAACGTACCTATACATGTTAATTATGTTTTACATATTCAATTTTTGCTGATATTTCTCAAAACATATTTCTTAAAGTAATGGTACTTTTTCTGAATGTTAAGACTGAATATGCATTTAAATGTCCACTTGCGTCTTACTGAAATTTTGTTTCACGGCTCGCTGATATTGATCGATAGTACATTACTTAAATTTAAATGGACTCAGTCTGAGCGGTTTTGCATAGAATAAGAAACACCCTTTTAATTCAACTATGATAATTTGCTAGTTATAAAAATTAACATTAATAAGCATCTGAACAGATCGCTTTTTCTCTGATCTGATTCATTTAAATTCAAACCTGCCATTCTGCCTTTCACAGTGCATATTCATAGTTGCATATTTTATCGTGAATATTTGTGCTACAAATGAAATACAGAACACAAGGCAGTAAAGTCTGGGGGGGGGGGGGGGGTAAATAGATGACATTATAGCTTCTCGAGTAGTTGTAAAATACTTTCAATCTAATGGTTATTCAAACATATAACATGACAGGCAAATAAACCATGCAACGTCACTCGTTCCCACTAGGGCCAGCTCAAGCGGAATTGTTGTTGTGATAGTTAATTAACTATATATTTATTTAGAAGATCCATTAGAAGGCATGGAATGCAACTAAGAAAAATAAAAGCAGTATTTCCTATAGAACTTGTTGAAATGATTTTGAATTTATATGACAATTGGACGAGCTTCGAGACGATAACATAAGAAATACATTGCTTCAAACAATCATTTAGCTAACGACAGGTGACAGTGACCATAGACACACGAAATGCTGTCAGAACAGCCACATTTGAGCACATGTTCATGTTATCATGATATTTAAAATGTCTGTCAATAATCATAATGATGTAATTGGTAAGCTGTGTTACCTGTAACTGCATCAGTAGTCGAAGTAGTTGCTGAAATATATAAAGAAATATCAAATAGTAACATCAAGAACACAACACGCACTTAACATTCACAAGAATCCTACGCAAGGCAAACAAATGATTCTTCTAATCAATATATACGTATATCTGTGCAGGCGTGTTTGCGTGCGTGCTTAAATTTCAAATAAAGAAATACTATTACCTGTTGGATATACGATTAGAATCGACCCTGGAACAACTGAAATTGTATCCAATCCTACCGGTATGCTTAAAGTACCGATGTTGTTTGTTATGACTCCTATATTTGGGGTGTTTTCAGCTAAACCAAAACTGATACCAACAAGACCTGAAATTGTATTTATTTATTTTCTGATGCACTGTTAAATGTACAATCGGTAAATCAGATATAACGGATTTTGCAAACCAGTTTAACGATATAATTGCACATGAAGTGTAATTGTTTGTGCCTCTCTTAATGAAAACCCAACCTTCGGATAGTGGTATTCTGTATGTATGATGGCTATATTTACACCTTATTGACAATGTTTTCACAGATGATGCATACTTTTAAAATACATACTGTTTAATTCGGACGCGCTACTTACAATATGCATGTTTAACTCCGTTATAGTTCAATGCTATTACTTTACAGCATTCAGACATGTGGAAGTGGGAAACTCGCAAATACATTTCGTATCAAATTCTTAAATTATAATTGCAAGGATTACATATTTATTTTGTCTAACTGCACATAAACTCACACAACTTGCATATTACTTTACTTATACTGCAATAAAATAGGTAGTAAACAAACAAAAGAGCAAGTCAAACCTTCGTCAGTTTCATAAGCTTGAGCAGGTGTTGTTATATACTGTTCATCAATTCCTAAGTATTGTTCCACTCCACTCACAATTGTAGGTAAATAATTGTTTTCGTTTACCAATGCGTAGTTTGCAGCTATTTCAAAACTCACTGTAAAAAAGCCAAACGCTTAAAAATCATAATGCAGATGTTCTAAATAAAGCGTGGCTGTAGGCCAATATATATGTACAAGTGAAAGTATATATTTTATAATACATTTTTGAAAGAACTAAACATTTTGAAAATCTTATATTTACAACGTATGACGTCACAGGGAACAAAATCTGTTTTTGTGATTTCGATACACACCCTAGACAAACAGAGGTCACTATATGATATTCCTATTATCGTTTTGAATTTTCTGTCCAACCTCTACCTAAATTTGATAATATATAATATCATATCAATCAATTCATGAGACCAGTTTTTCTTGTTCAGACTAATTTCTGAGTTTAAAAAGCATCACATATTTTTCTGAACCATTTCGCTATACTGGAGTAGGCAAATCACAACAATTTTTCTACAAGGTAACTACTAGCACTTGTTCGGAACTATTGTGGTAAAATGTATGACGAACAATGGTCTATGAAAGATTTAATTTCAAAATGAAAATTCTTTCGAGGGGAAATAACTAAATAGTTTATATAAACCTTAAACATATACAGAAATAATGGGATATTGGATATATAGATGTTTGTCAATATTTAGAATGATGTAATGTTGTCTTAAACTCTGTTACCCGTAACTTCATTGTCTGTTGAAGTAGTTGTTGGCAAACCTGAAAAACGACAATAACGAGAATGACGTCAATTAATTCAGAGTGTCTATGCTTTCAAAAGAGGCATGGGTTTAATGAATAATACTAAAGTGAATAAGTTTTCCCCTTTCAGAATACAATATTTCCCATGTGTTCCTTGGCCTTTTTTAAATATTAATCTATAGAATGATCGCATGTATGAATTAGTTAATGAGTTCTGTTTGAAATACAGTCAACGTCTCTGTAAAGTCCATCCTAGGAAATGGAAAATTGTCTTTTTCTAACAGGTAGTCACAAGGTAAATATGCACTAATAAGTTAAAGCGTATATTACTTCTCTTTGGTTAGTATTCATGACACATATCCAGAGCCGGTTGGTTTAAACAATATTTTATTCAACAACTAGCATGTAAAAACAATATATGTTACAAAAGCAAGGGATCGAGTTGTACGTTAATAAGCTTCTATAGAAACTCTTTCTGTGGTTTTACAACAGACTTTGGTCTAACAAATGGTAATAATGTAAATCATTCCTCTCATTTTCGGCTTTTTGGACGATCTTATTCCCGGTGTACCTTTGTCCTTACTAAATATCAATCTATACGTCTATCTAATTTTGACAAATATATGTAATTAGGTATAAATGAATTCAATAATGAGATTCACTTGAAGTACTGTGAAACTTTCGCTAGATATCACCCATGGAAAGTAAAAACAGTTGTCTTTGTTGACAAGTACCCTCTAAAAACAAAATAAACTGTCACTTTTTATTGTTTAACAGGAAAAGAAAGTAGCAGCGGGCTTTGCAGAGTCGTATAACACGTCTTTTGTTCGGAGGCAGTCAGAAGCAAAGTTACGATGTTCTCTAACTAGCATGAGCGCCTGTGTAGAATGCCAGCCAAGCGGTAACTTCTTCGTATAAAGAGTTCTACCACTCGAGAGATCTTTGGATGTTGAAAGAAGAGTTTCGGAGTCAGCCAAAGTATGACAGATTAGCAGGTCAATTTTTGTAATAAATTATCAAAACACGTCTGTGTGCTAACGAACACTTACTTAGCTATTTCTAACTTGTTTAAGCATGGCGTCAGCATTTCTCGGAAGGTATTTGCTATTGAAAGTTATATAATAGCATACAAATCAACTTCGTCTTGGCCAGTCCATTTGTAAGTTTAAAAGTCTGTCAGAGTTTCGTTCTTTTGCATCAGTTCTTTGAAAGCTTTCCATGTACGCTCTTTGAATTAGCCTCTGAAGTGTATGGTATTAACTATATATATATAGTCTTTTGTAATGTGTACCGAATAAAATATCATAACATACCTGTAGTTGGTCCGAGAGTCTCACTAGTACTTGTTGCACCTGTAAACACATTATCATTTACTTTAAATGGATGTGATAATCAATGGAAATAGTAAACACAGAAAGGCACCTGTTGTCAAATCCAAAAAAATACACTACTGAAACCAAACACATAGACAAATCCTGTAAAGGAACAGGGTGCTTGGGCTGATAGTCAAATGGATGTTCGGGGCATTCATTATGTTTTACCCAGCGGTATCTAAAAGGGACAGTGTCCCAATTTGAATAAATGTTGGCCATGACCTTATTGATAATACTACAAAATAAGTTGGATGAGAAGACGTTAAAGTTTTAGGTTTTTCCCTATTTTAGTTCTAAGGGCTCCTGAAGTGGGACAAACCAATCCCTTTGAACAAGCTTGAGAGTGGGTGGAATCGATGTCTGACAATGGAGATGGCGCCTCGAGTTGCTGCAGACAACTAGATGGAGGTTCCTTGCAGTCGCCTCAAGCATTAGACGGCGCTGAAGAGGAGTGAGTGAGTGAGTGAGTGAGTGGACTTTTGCTAGAATACTACAAACCAAGTTTGATGAAATTCTGTCCCGTACATTCTGAGGAGGCAATGTTTATGTAAATTGTGAATAATGTACGCCTGACCATCTAATTTTTCTAATAGTTAAGTCTGAACAATTAGTTCAAGAGAGCTTAAAGTCCAAAAAATTGAATAATTACCTCCATGTGTTCCCGTAAGAGCTGGAAAAAAAAAGAAAAAAAAAAGAAATATTTAAATAATACAAATTAACACCAACAGTAAATAAACAACTACATAATATATATGCGGGCATGTTTGATATATGCATTCTGGTCCAGTATTAAAAGTTTAAACAAGAAACGTGGAAATCCAACGAATACTAGATTTTCAAACTTTGCATTACGCCAATAGATTTTGTTTAAAAAGGGTCATGTTATTCTATACATATTTGACTGAATTCAATCATTCCATTAATAGGTATAGATATAAGACAAGTAGATGTGTCATTGCCATATGTGATTCCTGATTTTTATGGAAGTAACCTTACACAAAATTTGCTGACAACAAACTAAAGATATTGAGCATAAACCATTTTTCTACTTTTAGTAACAGTGACCAATCACACAGAAAACAATCTATTTTAGTAACTATGACGTTGACCTTGACCCAATTGCATTATAACGACTTTTTATCACAAAACATGTTAGGCACTCAGGGGATTTGAATCGCGACCCATCTGTTCAACAGCTCACTAGATCTCTTCAGCCCAACGCTCCAGACCACCACAACCCAGCATATTAATTAAGTTCGAAACTAGAACTATTAAGTAGAAACCATTTTTCTGTTTTAAGTTAAAGTGTCTTTGACCCTGACCCGAGTGGCCCCTAAATACATTCCCAACGTTTGACTTTGATAACAGCTATCTGAACACAAAGTCTGAAGACAATAGGTGTACCTAAACTAAAGATATTGAGTGGAAGCCATTTTTCTATTTTTAGTAACAGTGACCCTAAATATCATCAAAAGCTAATTCTTTAGATAAGCTTACTGTACACCAAGTTTGGTGACAGTAAGCAAATCCAAACTAAATGTATTAACCGGAAACCACGTTTTTGATGATCACAAGTGAGAAAAAAAAATGTTAGTAACAAATTTCTCTTCTTCTATGACCTATTTTTGTGAAATTAAGAAAGAACCATAATTCTAGAAGAAGTAGCCACATTATGTATGGTCGTCTTCCCATCAAGGTATGTCATCTTTGAAACTTTCAAGTATATCCTTTCAATAGTGTTTGGGGAGTTGGACTAACAAGATTGTTCTCTATATTCTATATAGCAAAACTGCCAAAGTGCCATAACTGCGGTAAAAATAGCCACACGATAAGTTCCTTCCTTATGTCCATCTGCACATCAAGCCTATTCATCTGTGAAAGGTTGAAGCAAATCGTGCAAATGGTATGGAAGGAGTTGGACACAAGATTTTTTCAATATATTATGTATAGCAAAACTATCAAAGGGCCATAGCTGCAGTAAAAATAGTCACGGCAAAAGTTTATTTCTTTATGGTCATCTGCACATCAAGCTTTTTCATCTGTTAAAGTTTGAAGCGAAACAGGCAAATGGTGTGGAAGGAGTTTGACACACAAGATTTCAGTATGTACGGACAGGCTGAATGTGGGGGCATTGAATGTTAAAAGCTCATAGGGATTTGAAACACGACCCTACTGTTCCACAGCACAAAATGCTCTAGACCACCGCGCCACGGTAGAATTTTCTAAGTATGCACATTGATTAAGTTATGCTGACCTTGAACTTGACCCCACCGACCCAATATATAATATCAACCTTGGTATTTCTATAAACTAACTATAGGCCAAGTTTAATTTTAATACGTCAATTCAAACTAAAGTAATTAATAGGAAACTGGTTTGTTTTCTATTTTTGTAACAACGGCCTTGGCCTTAACCCTTGTGACCTCATATGCAGTCTCAAACTCTATCTGTATGCAAGCTACCTATATTCTAAGTTTCATTTGAATCGGACAAAATAGTATATGGAAACCAAAAGTTAACGTCTCCTAAACAAGATTTGTTTTTGAAAACCCGATGTTCTCCAACTGTCACCATTTCAGACACGGATGAACACCTTCGTAGTACGCCTTAAGCTTTAACTCGCATAAAAGAGTTATTGGGGCAAGGGACAGTAGATTTGAAAATTCTACCAATCTGCGCTAGTACCAGTGCGAAAAAAATCATAAATAATCTAATTTTGAGAAATTCTAGGTACATTTTGTATTGCACATACTTAGCACTGCATTATGAGACATTTTTAGCCTGCCGATTCCGTTGTTTCTGTTATCAAAACGAGTAAAACGCCGGTTACAGGATACTAGATTTTCAGGCAAAAATGGCCCAAAATGCACGTGTACCTTGCGCGACCTGTACCGTTTTATCTGCAAACGACTGACCTAAAACACATATATGTTTTTAAAGCACGTGACCAGACAAAAATAATGGTGGGAAGAAAAGTGCCTCATGACCGTTTACTTTTCCCGCAAATTTGAGCTGAATCTGGATGGATGAATGACCGTTTCCATTTCGTCTGAATTCCGTTACCTCAGGTAAGACTTTAGACCCGGCCGTCCACACGGAGCTAGGAAAATCGATTCAAGCACATATTATGATATTTATTTTACACAATAACTACTCGTACGCAGGATTCCTCAGTTCTATAAACATCATAAATAACAAGTTGAATATAAATGCCTTTAAAGTTCATCTGTCTATTTTATTTAAAAATCGTACCCGGGCCAAATACGTAACTGGCCCCTGCCACTTTATACTACCAGAAGGTGATATGGTGTTTTAGAAGGGGCGAATAATTCGATGTCAGCTGCTCTATAACTACTCTGACGCAGTTGCCCCCGTTTTATATAAAGAAATTATATTCGTGAAACTGCATGTATATTCCAGATGCGAGCCTCTGCTCCATTACCAATTCAAGATTTAAATAACTTAACCAAGAAACTTAAACTTGAATCGCACAAATATAATGCGACTTTTCTAAAGGGATTTGGAATTTCATGCTGAGTCTAAGATTATGCGTGCGAGTGTATTATGAGCACGTTAATGGTCAATGCTAAGTCTCCGTTAATTCAAGTTGAATAGTACGATATTCCCCACATGTTTTTTTTTTAAATTAAGTGCGTGTAATCTTGGTAGATAATGATACTTTCGGATTGAGTTACGTCGCTTATTGATTTTTGTTTGTAAAGTGTTCAACTGATGACAGCCCGAAAACATATAATTATATTTATTGAATTACATCAATAAAAAGCAGAATATGAAAACAAAAAAAATATAAATAAATATTTTAAAGTGAGGATTGGACATCATCCTCCGAAAAAAGAGAGATAAATTTGTTGTAATATTTTCTTTTGCTTTCTTTTTTCTTCCATTGTTTTGTTTTGATCATCTTGTCTGTCAATAGATGAAAGATATTTAAGCGACAGTTGTAACTCGATGCTGAAATATCATATCATCCAACGGGAATTACATGCGCAGAACATCAAAATAGTGGCTTTTGCGCATGATACATTAAAGTGGCATGGGCTAGATTCGTATTGTGGCTCAGGTACGTTTTCGGAAAAATATCGGCTATGTAGATTATTTTAAGGCATTTATATTTAAATTGTTATTTACGATGTTTATAAAACTAAAGATTCCCACGGACGAGTATTTTTTGTGAAAAATAAATGAATGCTCGAATCGACATTCCTAGCTCCATGCAGACGGTTTGGTCTAAAATCTTACCAGACGGTTGTCCATCCATCTAGATTCAACTCAAAACTGCGAGAAAAAAGTAAACGGTTTCGATGAACTTTTTTACAAAATTGCATTCGTCTAGTCTAGTTACGTGTTCAGAAATAATCATACTTTTTAGACAAGTCATCTGTAGATAATACGGGACATATTTTTAAACTAAACTAAACTATATATATTAAATGTGAAAACAATGGTGACCTTGCATTCAGCATTGATATCCCATATCACCGAACAATATACCGTATACCGAAGATACTTATATCGGAAATGAGACCTCTTTCGTAAAAGTCACCTTAAAAGTCGATAACAAATTTTACTAATTTTACCAATTTGTCAGTAACACAGCAACTTTGTCACGTGGTATAATACTTTAATAAGCGTATATTTGATTTGACATACTTATGAATTGAACATGCCATTTCTAATTACCCAAATTTTGCTTGCTGCTAAGATAATGGCTATTAGGATAAGACAAGACAACATAAGCTCAAGTGAGCTTTTGAACTGACTATTCAAAGCTCCATTGTAACTTTGTCAGATGTTACTGTTTTATGTAAAGCTCTTGTTCAATCTGCCGTATGTCAATAAGCACAGTTTTTCTACGAAAAGCCCACTGTGAATAATTTCACCGACCACACTTAATCTCTGGTACAGAATCAATTTCTTGAATATTCTGAAACTGGAACATATAGTTAAAAATATTGTCACTGACTTCTAAACAACTCATATGTTTCATTTCAAAAAATAACAGGGCACCATCGACAGGTGTGCTTTAAAACAGTGTATTTCTTAGTAGAACACTTAAAGGGACTGGACTCCAGATTTTGGCTGAAATTGATTTTTCTTTAAAATTGAACTTTTTTCATATGATTAACATAGAACTTAGAAGTTAGAGGGGTTTTTTTGTTTCTAAACCATCTTAAAATGCTTACATCAAGAAAAAAACCAGTCTGCGTCGGAAACCGAACTCGGGTTGCCTTGGAAATAAAAACGTTCCTACCATGGCATCTTGATCACTCACGTAAGAGTTCGTACTTATCGAACCTTTATATAAAGCCCTGTCGCGCATTTCAACATGCCACAACGAAATTTTGGATGTTTCCTTGTGTTGTAAGGATTCATCCAAGCGCGCGCCAACGGGCCGAAAGGAACTTTTAATTAAACACGAAATAAAACTTTACGGGTTCAATATTTCCTTGCGGCGCATTTATAGCATTGTTCTGTCGCGCTGCCGCGCTTGCCAAGACATTACAATGAAAATTCCAAACTTCCGTAATGGCGCGTTAACGCACGTGTTAGGATAGGATAACGAAATGTCCTTAATTAGCCACCATAAATTTCACAATATCATTTCTCATTCTACACTCCACTACCTTCCCACTAGAGCAACAAACACTGACTTTTCTACATTTTCTAATTCACATTAACATAATCACCAAATACACGTAAATATATATTTCTTTTGAACTATTAAAATTAAAAAAAAAAACGATATTTTCTTTCAGCTCGCAGGTTTGCAGTGGTAAAAGCGACATGTATATTGTTAAAATTGCGTTCTGTTTTATAGAGGCAAGCTTCTAGATTTTATGTCTTTTTTGATTTTAAAATAGTAATGGTGAAAAAAATCATAAATGTGTGATTCATTGAATTTAATGCAATATTTAATAAAAAGTCTGTAAAATATCCAAAACTATTGTTTACTGAGAATTTAAAGTGTTAAAAGTAGAATGAAATTAACTTAGTCTAAATACATCAACGTAGATAGAATTAAGTGTTTTTTTTTTTATTTTATTATCACAGCAGCATTATTTGTGCCGTATGGAGGACCGTACATTCAGGACAGCTGAACGATAGCATGCATTTTCGCTACAGTCCACGAAGAGGCTTAATCAAACCAAGCCTGCAACGTTTTCTTTTTGTCATGTTAAGCGACCCGTGGAATTTCCACTTTTATTGTTTAGACATTGTTATAATATCAGTTCTTTTGAGACATTAATGGTGTCACTAACGCATGTTGTTGTACAATCCAAATTAACTGACTGGTCTACTAGTATTTTTATTCATATACGGATACGCATACAATTTTTGTCTGGTACCGTGTCGTCAAAATTCCGAACTACATTTAGATTTGTTTATAACTGTGAAAATTTTAGCTGTCGCTCTTCATCAAGAAACGTATTAAAAATCTTTACTGATCTATGGTTTCATTAAAAATGGGTACTTACCTGCAATCAGCAGAATTCTGTACAGTAAACCATTCTCCATTTTTGTTCACAAGGTGAATTGAAAAATGGCAACACAAATGGGCTTTGTTAAAGCCGCATAACGGACCAATATTTCTAACTGAGATTTAAACTATAAATCAGGAACATACAGATTCCTCCAAACTGTGAAAACTGAGAGATATATCAAAGGAAACTTTAGATTTTCTCCTCTGAATTATTTATTTTACGTACCTTCCTTGAAAACAAATATGAGTTACCAATATTTCAAATATCTTAAAATTTTCTAATTATGAATTATTCATATAAGCTAACACGATTTTGACTTTGAAACTCTGGTTTGTTATACTTTGATGTAAATGTTTTTCTTGATTTGTTATGACTACGCGAGATCTGCGTTCTACCCAACATAGACAAACAGTCCGTTCATCAACAAAATGTATCTAGAGCTGGAAAATGGAACTATACTGTTAACAATTGTGTCATTTTTATATCTACTCGCCTACAGACTGGGTTAAATTTTTCATCATATTAATTTCCACCAACTTTGGTAGAATGTAGGCTATATACAATGTATGACACTGAAGAATGATACAGCGGGTGAAAATAGGTGTTAGATATTGGTAAAAATGCAAGAAGAATGTAAATTTTCTGCATTATTTCAAAAGCGTTGCATCGGTTTGCTACATTCTGCAGGAAACATTGGTTATTCATAAGAATATCATGCAAAAATCTAATATCAATAGGTTTGTTCCACTAGTGACTTTCAGAGTACTCACTATTTATGGATTTTTGAGAGAAATTATTTTTCGCCCAAAATGTGTGAGTTAGTCCCTTTAAACATTGTAATATACGTGTACGTGTACGTGATTCTTACAAACGATTTTTTCCATTGCTTTTTTAATCAAAAGTATTTTTTTCTCTGAAAAAAGTACATAAGAAACATCATATCCACTAACAAGAGGACTATGATTGCCCTAGATCGCTCACCCTAGTTTTACAGATTGTTTGAACAATTAAGGTAGCGGGTCGTGCATTGAAATTACCTGTGAAATTATTTTGACATTGGGTCAGCGTTTTCTGACAAGATTCTGATTTTTTTAAGTTTTCATTATATGCATATAGGAAATAGTAAATACATGTATGAAAGAGTGACTACCCCAAGTTGATTAGCCCACAGTGGAGAGGGGCACTTGATTAGCCCACAGTGGAGAGGGGCTCTTGATTAGCCCACAGTGGTGAGGGGCAAGTGATAGCCCACAGTGGTGAAGGCCAAGTGATTAGCCCACAGTGGAGAGGGGCACTTGATTAGCCCAAGGTGGTGAGGAGCAAGTGATTAGCCCACAGTGGTGAGGGGCATTTGATTAGCCCACAGTGGAGAGGGGCAAGTGATTAGCCCACAGTGGAGAGGGGCAAGTGATTAGCCCACAGTGGAGAGGGCCAAGTGATTAGCCCACGGTGGTGAGGGGCAAGTGATTAGCCCACGGTGGTGAGGGCCAAGTGATTAGCCCACGGTGGTGAGGGGCAAGTGATTAGCCCACGGTGGTGAGGGCCAAGTGATTAGCCCACAGTGGTGAGGGGCAAGTGATTAGCCCACAGTGGTGAGGGGCAAGTGATTAGCCCACAGTGGTGAGGGGCAAGTGATTAGTCCACAGTGGTGAGGGGCAAGTGATTAGCCCACAGTGGAGAGGGGCACTTGAATAGCCCACAGTGGTGAGGAGCAAGTGATTAGCCCACAGTGGTGAGGGGCAAGTGATTAGTCCACAGTGGAGAGGGGCACTTGAATAGCCCACAGTGGTGAGGAGCAAGTGATTAGCCCACAGTGGAGAGGGGCACTTGATTAGCCCACAGTGGAGAGGGGCAAGTGATTAGCCCACAGTAGAGAGGGGCACTTGATTAGCCCAAGGTGGTGAGGAGCAAATGATTAGCCCACAGTGGAGAGGAGCAAGTGATTAGCCCACAGTGGAGAGGGGCAAGTGATTAGCCAAAGGTGGTGAGGGGCAAGTGATTAGCCCACAGTGGTGAGGAGCAAGTGATTAGCCCACAGTGGTGAGGAGCAAGTGATTACTCCACAGTGGCGAGGGGTAAGTGATTATCCCACAGTGGAGAGGGGCAAGTAATTAGCCCACAGTGGAGAGGAGCAAGTGATTATCCCACAGTGGAGAGGGGCAAGTGATTAGCCAAAGGTGGTGAGGAGCAAGTGATTAGCCCACAGTGGAGAGGGGCAAGTGATTATCCCACAGTGGAGAGGGGCAAGTGATTAGCCAAAGGTGGTGAGGGGCAAGTGATTAGCCCACAGTGGTGAGGAGCAAGTGATTAGCCCACAGTGGTGAGGAGCAAGTGATTACTCCACAGTGGCGACGGGTAAGTGGTTAACCCAAGTTGGAAAAGAGCAAGTGATTAGCCCACAGTGGTGAGGAGCAAGTGATTAGCCCACAGTGGAGAGGGGCAAGTGATTAGCCCACAGTGGTGAGGGGCAAGTGATTAGTCCACAGTGGTGAGGAGCAAGTGATTAGTCCACAGTGGAGAGGGGCAAGTGGGTAACCCAAGGTGGTGAGGAGCAAGTGATTAGCCCACAGTGGTGAGGAGCAAGTGATTAGCCCACAGTGGAGAGGGGCAAGTGATTAGCCCACAGTAGAGAGGGGCAAGTGATTAGCCCACAGTGGTGAGGAGCAAGTGATTAGCCCACAGTAGTGAGGAGCAATGATTAGCCCACAGTGGCGAGGAGCAAGTGATTAGCCCACAGTGGAGAGGGGCAAGTGATTAGTCCACAGTTGTGAGGAGCAAGTGATTTGTCCACAGTGGAGAGGGGCAAGTGGTTAACCCACAGTGAAGAGGGGCAAGTGATTAGTCCACAGTGGAGAGGGGCAAGTGGTTAACCCAAGGTGGTGAGGAGCAAGTGATTAGCCCACAGTGGTGAGGAGCAAGTGATTAGCCCACAGTGGTGAAGAGCAAGTGATTAGTCCACAGTGGAGAGGGGCAAGTGATTAGCCCACAGTGGAGAGGAGCAAGTGATTAGCCCACAGTGGTGAGTAGCAAGTGATTAGCCCACAGTGGAGAGGGGCAAGTGATTAACCCACAGTGGAGAGGAGCAAGTGATTAGTCCACAGTAGAGAGGGGCAAGTGATTAGTCCACAGTGGTGAGGAGCAAGTGATTAGCCCACAGTGGTGAGGGGCAAGTGATTATCCCACAGTGGAGAGGAGCAAGTGATTAGCCAAAGGTGGTAAGGAGCAAGTGATTAGCCCACAGTGAAAAGGAGCAAGTGATTATCCCACAGTGGAGAGGAGCAAGTGATTAGCCAAAGGTGGTGAGGAGCAAGTGATTAGCCCACAGTGGAGAAGAGCAAGTGATTAGTCCACAGTGGAGAGGAGCAAGTGATTAACCCAAGGTGGTGAGGGGTAAGTGATTAGTCCACAGTAGAGAGGGGCAAGTGATTAGTCCACAGTGGAGAGGGGCAAGTGATTAGCCAAAGGTGGTGAGGAGCAAGTGATTAGCACACAGTGGAGAGGAGCAAGTGATTAGTCCGCAGTGGAGAGGAGCAAGTGATTAGCCAAAGGTGGTGAGGAGCAAGTGATTAGCACACAGTGGAGAGGAGCAAGTGATTAGTCCACAGTGGAGAGGAGCAAGTGATTAGCACACAGTGGAGAGGAGCAAGTGATTAGCCCACAGTGGTGAGGAGCAAGTGATTAGTCCACAGTGGAGAGGGGCAAGTGATTAACCCAAGGTGGTGAGGGGCAAGTGATTAACCCACAGTGGAGAGGGGCAAGTGATTAGTCCACAGTAGAGAGGGGCAAGTGATTAACCCAAGGTGGTGAGGGGCAAGTGATTAACCCACAGTGGAGAGGAGCAAGTGATTAGTTCACAGTAGAGAGGGGCAGGTGGTTACTAGTAACTCAACGTAGTGAGGAGCAACTGATTAGCCCAAAGTGGTGAGGAGCAAGTGATTAGCACACAGTGGAGAGGGGCAAGTGATTAGCCCACATTGGAGAGGAGCACTTGATTAGCCCACAGTGGTGAGGAGCAAGTGATTAGCCCACAGTGGAGAGGAGCAAGTGATTAGCCCACAGTGGTAAGGAGCAAGTGATTAGCCCACAGTGGTGAGGAGCAAGTGATTAGTCCGCAGTGGAGAGTGACAAATGGTTAACACACAGTGGATAGGGGCATTTGATTAACCCACAGTGGAGAGGGGCAAGTGATTAGCCCACAGTGGTGAGGAGCAAGTGATTAGCCCAAGGTGGTGAGGGGCAAGTGATTAGCCCACAGTGGCGAGGGGTAAGTGGTTAACCCAAGTTGGTGAGGAGCAAGTGATTAGCCCAAGGTGGTGAGGGGCAAGTGATTAGCCCACAGTGGTGAGGAGCAAGTGATTAGTCCACAATGGAGAGGGGCAAGTGATTAGCCCACAGTGGCGAGGAGCAAGTGATTAGTCCACAGTGGAGAGGGGCAAGTGATTAGCCCACAGTGGTGAGGAGCAAGTGATTAGTCCACAGTGGTAAGTAGCAAGTGATAAGCACACAGTGGAGAGTGGCAAGTGGTTAACACACAGTGGATAGGGGCACTTGATTAGCCCACAGTGGAGAGGGGCAAGTGGTTAGTCCACAGTGGAGAGTGGCAAGTGGTTAACACACAGTGGAGAGGGGCACTTGATTAGCCCACAGTGGAGAGGGGCAAGTGATTAGCCCACAGTGGAGAGGGGCAAGTGATTAGCCCAAGGTGGTGAGGGGCAAGTGATTAACCCACAGTGGAGAGGAGCAAGTGATTAGTCCACAGTGGAGAGGGGCAAGTGGTTAACACACAGTGGAGAGGAGCAAGTGATTAGTCCACAGTGGAGAGGGGCAAGTGGTTAACTCAACGTGGTGAGGAGCAAGTGATTAGCCCAAGGTGGTGAGGAGCAAGTGATTAGCACCCAGTGGAGAGGGGCAAGTGATTAGCCCACAGTGGTGAGGGGCAAGTGATTAGCCCAAGGTGGTGAGGGGCAAGTGATTAGCCCACAGTGGAGAAGGGCAAGTGATTAGTCCACAGTGGTGAGGAGCAAGTGATTAGCCCACAGTGGAGAGGAGCAAGTGATTAGCCCACAGTGGAGAGGGGCAAGTGGTTAACCCACAGTGAAGAGGGGCAAGTGATTAGTCCACAGTGGAGAGGGGCAAGTGGTTAACCCAAGGTGGTGAGGAGCAAGTGATTAGCCCACAGTGGTGAGGAGCAAGTGATTAGCCCACAGTGGTGAGGAGCAAGTGATTAGTCCACAGTGTAGAGGAGCAAGTGATTAGCCCACAGTGGTGAGGAGCAAGTGATTAGTCCACAGTGGTGAGGAGCAAGTGATTAGTCCACAGTGGTGAGGAGCAAGTGATTAGTCCACAGTGTAGAGGAGCAAGTGATTAGCCCACAGTGGAGAAGGGCAAGTGATTAGTCCACAGTGGTGAGGAGCAAGTGATTAGCCCACAGTGGAGAAGGGCAAGTGATTAGTCCACAGTGGTGAGGAGCAAGTGATTAGCCCACAGTGGAGAGGAGCAAGTGATTAGCCCACAGTGGAGAGGGGCAAGTGGTTAACCCACAGTGAAGAGGGGCAAGTGATTAGTCCACAGTGGAGAGGGGCAAGTGGTTAACCCAAGGTGGTGAGGAGCAAGTGATTAGCCCACAGTGGTGAGGAGCAAGTGATTAGCCCACAGTGGTGAGGAGCAAGTGATTAGTCCACAGTGTAGAGGGGCAAGTGATTAGCCCACAGTGGAGAGGAGCAAGTGATTAGCCCACAGTGGTGAGTAGCAAGTGATTAGCCCACAGTGGAGAGGGGCAAGTGATTAACCCACAGTGGAGAGGAGCAAGTGATTAGCCCACAGTGGAGAGGGGCAAGTGATTAGCCCACAGTGGTGAGGAGCAAGTGATTAGTCCAAGGTGGTGAGGGACAAGTGATTAGCCCACAGTGGTGAGGAGGAAGTGATTAGCCCACAGTGGAGATGGGCAAGTGATTAGCCCACAGTGGAGAGGGGCAAGTGATTAGCCTACAGTGGAGAGGGGCAAGTGATTAGCCCAAGGTGGTGAGGAGCAAGTGATTAGCCCAAGGTTGTGAGGAGCAAGTGATTAGCCCAAGGTGGTTAGCGGAAACGATTTTCAAGGTTCAGGTCCCTGTGGCCTTGACCTTTGTTTTACTGATCTCAGAAAAAAATAGTGTTCCTCTACTATACTAAGCACAACCTTGCTAGTATCACGTTTGAAGGTTCTGGGTTGAATGGTTCTCAAGTTATTGAGGTGAAACCGTTTTCAACGTTCGTGTCCCTGTGACCTTGACCTTTGACTTACTGACCCTAAAACAATTGGGATCATCTACTTCATTAATCCAATCATGCTACCAAGTTTGAAGGTTCGGGCTCAAATGGTTCTCAAATTATTGGACTTAAACCGTTTGTTTTAAAGGTTTAGGCCCCTGTGACCTACATCTTTGCTGACAAAAAAAAGGTCATCAACCCCACCATGCTACCAAATTTGAATGCTCTGGGTCAAGTGATTCTCAATGTATTGGGCGGAAATAGTTCGTTCTACCGACAGACGGACCGACGACCAACGCGAGCAATACACCCCGCTTCATCAAAAGGGTGGGAGCGTATAAAAACATAGTAAAAGCAAACTCGTGGTTATGTTACTCGTAATCTAAATATAGTGATGGTCAAGTATTATAGACACTCATTCTTTCCTAAACCTATAGTGCAGGAGAATTGTCGTCCATTTTAACATGTCCGGGCTAAGCATTGGGCCAATTCATATGCATATGCCGATATGCGCCGGTCTTGCGAGATAGGCTAAGCGGCCGTAATATATTTGGATAAACAAAATGTGTTGTCAATACCAGTAAAGGAAGAAATATACCACAGGAAAAAATCGCTAACTTATTTCAAACAGGCCACAATAGACAAGAGTTGTTGGAGGACAGCAACGCTCGACTATTCAACAGTCTTTTCAATTGAATAAATATAAGTCGAAAAAGTGACATAATTTTGTATAAAAAGCAAAACAGAGTTATTGAACCTGTGCAATGTAAGTCTGTTTTTCACAGTGAATAAGGTGAAGTTTAAATCCAATCCCACAAGTGAATACTGAGATACCAGCTTACATAAAAAACTTAACCAAATCGGAACGCCGACACGCCGACACATGAGTGAGTGCAATAGCTCTATCTATTCTTCGAATAGTAGAGCTAAAAATCATTACAAAGTAGAAGTTTGTTAATTTTCACTTGGAAGACACGTGGCCGGCGTACGCCGGATCGTTCGTCTATTTTTTATCCGGCGAGAAATTTTTCTTGCCGATCACGTGACCGCCTTATCCCTGGTTGGGTAAAATGAATTGGCACATTACGAAATTTATCTGTTTCAAAACCTCAAGCAAGTTAAACCCATAGTATTTCTAAATGAAAATCGAGGGCTCAGAGCGAAACTAGTCTATCTGCTTCTATTTTTATATACACTTAGACTAGTTTCGCTCTGAGCCCTCGAAATTTGAAGTTTTGTAGTGTGTAGTTGAAAAAAAAAAAGAATTTGATTTCTGAATTACTATAATATTTGCTTCAGAAGACACTATATGTTCAGTGTAAAAGAGGTTTGCCAAGTGGAGGAAACGGAAGATGCGTGGATACAGCTCTCCGGTTGATAAGTTCTAAGAATTCCTGATTTCTTGTGTTGAGCAGTGACTAATATTAATTTAAACACATGCTGTAATTATAGCACCACCCCACCCCCATCCCCACCTTCACCTAAATACAAACATTGTTCCTTTCCCAATTTCCATTTTGTTTTATGTACAGTCAAACCTGTATTAGGCAGTCGGCCAAAGAAGAGACACATTTTGGTTATGAAAAAAAAATGAAATGTCAGCTTGGGAAGTTAGGGACTGGCTGCTTAGGGCAAGTTGCTTACTGTTTAACACAGGTGGCTGCGACCGGAGGGTCGTCGGTTTGAACCACTTGGAACACATTCATGATAAATACTGGTCGGAAGCAAAGGAAACAATAAAATTAACCTTCTATACATTTATATCAATCATTTGTCATCATTGCATGATTCCTTACGTACTGTAAATTTCCGGTCCGTAGTTCGTGCTATTAACCAGTCAATAGTTCAGCATGGGCTAAAGTAGAAACTTGAAGGTAAAATATATAAAACAAAATCATATTTCTGATGTCATGTAAGAAAACATCTATTGAATGGCTTGTCCTATGGATCTCGGGCAATAGTTTCGACTATAGACCGGTAAGTCTTTAATAAGTCTGTTATATAACAGGGACCAAAACCCCTGTTGTAGGTGACAAAACCGATAATCAGAGATGATCTCACTCCTACTTAGTCGTAAATTGAGATTTCTGCATAGAGTACAAAATCAGCGTGTTAACAAGGGAGACCTCGTACCACTATACATGTTCGCATGCCTTACATTTTACTGTGTCACTGGAATACTTCCATTCAAATCTCACTGTAGACCTGTAACTGATAATAATAACTGACAGGTTCTTTTTATTACTCTTAAACATTCTGACATGTGTAACAGTGATTGTCATAATGTCATTGCAACATCCTTAAAAGAACAAATGCCAAACATCAACAAAAAATGATCAAATAAGAAAAAACTTTTTTTAGAAATTATAACAAATTTTAAAAACACAGATTTAATCAAGACTTGTCACAAATTCCTTTTCATGTGGCACATAACTTTGATCACATCGATGATATCTATTTGGCCCATGAGTACATGTTAAAAGATGTTATTAATGGACTTGCACCATTAAAGGAAAAAGTCCCAAAACGCACCCCCGTCCCCTCCCCCATCACCACCACTACCACCCTATATGAACTCCCAGTACCGTAAAATATTAACATAAAACTAGAAATGCTAAAAATACCTATCTAAGACATAGGACAAATCAAAAATGGCAAGAATATACCCGACTTAGTAATTTAAAAACAAAACTGAAAATAGAATCCATAGCTATTTATTTTAAGGAAAGGTGCGATGGTGGACCAAAGTTGAAGGACTTCGTCACAAAAGTCAATTACAAAGTCTGATAATCCAATCATTCTTAAAATCATTAAGATAGCATTTTAATGCTAAATCAAAATACAGTAGCTGAAAGATTAAATACTTTTCATATTAATATAATAGCCTAGTAAATAAAGAACATCCTAACATTAAGGCCATTGAAACTGTTAGTGAAAGTGATAATTCTAATGTTTTACATCATCATGTACCAGAGTATAAGGTGAGAACTGTATCAAGAAACTTAACTGTAAGAAAGCCACTGGTGTAGATGCCATACCCACTTAATTTGTAAAGGCTGGTCAAAACAGTCTGGTAAACCCCAAGGAAAGAGCTAAGTCCATGATAAACATAGGTCAGTTTCCAAGCACAAGCTACATCCATATCAAATAAGAGCTGTTGCTATTCAACAGCCTTTACAATTGAATGAATACAGAAGTCGAAACGGGGGCATAATTTTGTACAGATGCGAAACAGGGTTATGGAACCTGCACAGTGCTTCTCAGTTCATGACAGCGGACAAGTGTATGAAGTTTCAGTCCATTCCCATTAGTGGGTATACCGAGATACCAGCTTATATACAAAACCTTAACCAAAATCTACTAGATCTAAGTCAAAAAAGGGGCATAACTTTGTAAATATGCAAAGTAAAGTTATGGAACGTGACATTTCATGTCAGATCATGACAGTGAACAAGTGTGTGAAGTTTCGATCCATTTCCATTAATGGGTACTGAGATACCAGCTTACATACAAAAAAATAACCAAAAACAACAAAAAAAGTTGAAAAAGGGGCATACTTTTGTGAAAATGCAAAGTAGAGTTATTGAACCTATGCACTGCAAGTCATAATACATGTATACAAACTTTCAAGTCGAAAAAGGGGCATATATATATAATTTTTGAAGGGAAAAAAAGGCAAACAAATTTATGGAACCTATGCAGTGTAATTTTGGTTACTAACCCGCGGAGAACAAAAGAATAATTGTGTAAGTCAGTTTATCACTGAAGTTTCAATCCATTCCCACAAGGTATAGATCTACCAGCTTAAATAATTAGCATACGAAAACTTAAACAAATCGGGACGCCGATGCCGACGCCAGCTCTACCTATTCATTGAACAGTCGAGCTAAATTGATGACCCTTATATAGAAAAGAAAATATAATAGATTATCAATATTTTTCAGATCAGTATAATCTTTATTTACGAAATATCCGTACGACCCCCATTTATTCAACCCCCCTTCTTGGACCTCTTATAATACGATCGTGGCGTTCACATGATGTAAACATTCAGCACGCATGCTTTATACTAAAAATAGAACAAAGCGGCCTTATGAATATTAAATATTACTATTAATAGAAACAACAACAAACTTAAGCCAATCAAAACGCTCGTAGCAAACATAAACACAACAGTAGCGAATCAAGTTTGCGACCTTGTTTGCCTGAAAACAGACAGATCGAGAAGAAAGCGTCCAGGAAAAATTTTGAAAATTCTGCATAATATCTTCGAATAGAGTTGAAATTTACATAGAAGACACCTCTAATACATAGAAGGAACTTCGAAACAGTAAGGTTTTAAACATTTTTTACGTTTTAGTATCCGAATTGTCGGTGCAAAATTTGTGTTCAACAGCTGATTATTTCTTGTAACGTATTGACCTTCAACCAGCTTGACAACGGGGAAACGTCACTTGCAAAAAAACACTTTGTGAGAGGAAACTAGAGCGAATTCAAGTGATTGCAAATGCAGTCATTTCAATTAATAATTAAACAATAGTTTCGTTATATTATTTTGCAAAATTTCATTCAAAATTGTGCTTTTTCTGGACATCGCATACACTGGGTGTGTTTTCCTGTCGATACTTTCTATTTTTAGCCGTTCATGTAGCAAGGAAATTATCGCCAGTGATTGATTTTCATTGAGGAATGCAGGCATAAATGTTATTATGTGTACTTACATTGGTGTAAAGTTGCAATGTAATGATGCAGAATGACATTTTCTGAACAAAATAAGACCCATGTCCTATGATGTAACAAATTTCATTTATTTATCTGTAACTTGTAAGACTAAGAAGTGGCAAGGGGTCAGGTTAAGTCTCAATTTTTCCATTGCAAGGCAGACCGATTTCAAACACTGACATTTACCATATATCTGCCTCTACTGCGCGGAGGGCATATCTGTATATATCAAAGAGCCCTTTGCGCACAATTAGTTCGGCCAGGGGTCTGGTAACAGGACCTCTAGACCCAGAGTGTAGCGGTCATATGCAGAAAATCAAAACGGATGCGACCATCAGAATATAAAAATAGTGTCAGTTAAGTTATGGTACCCAGAACTATATTTCACAGTGTTTTGAGTACCCAGTAAGTACTATAATCTAGTCATCAGACTGTAATATATTGTTGGCAATTAACACATATAATCATGATAATGTACAGAGATCTTTTAGTATGTATAGAATTCATATTCATGAATAAATATTCGTATTTGTCACAGTCACCCTATATTCGTTGACACAATTCATTCAGTTCATTACTTAATGAATGAAGTTAATCATAATTTTCATCATAAGATTTCAGTGAGTATGATAATTAGAATGAAAATAGACAAGGTTTTCTTGATTATTTTATTTACATTGGAATCTTTGACTAAAATGAATTCCAAAAAAAAATTTTTTCAACTGCTCTTATTTTTTCCAAGCTGGTTATGATAGGTTCAAGATGCCTGCCCGTGATGAAATAATGCACGGAGTGGCACCTGGGGTTTTCCTTCAAAAGCTGGAAAGGAGCCATATGACCTATAATTGTGTTGATGATAATATATTAGCAAAAACAAATCTTACTGTTTATTACATTTTTCTGATCAATTTTAGCTAATTTATTTAAAGCCTGAACAATAAGAAAGAAAAATAAGGTCCGTTTCCGGTCTCCTGTCAAAAAATAAGAGGGTAGGTAGGTAGGTAGGAATCATTTTTTTTTTTTTAGCTCGACTATTCATAGAATAGTAGAGCTATTGGACTCGCCCATGCATCGGCGTCCGCGTCTGCGTCGGCGTCCGCGTCCCGATTTGGTTAAGTTTTTGTATGTAAGCTGGTATCTCAGTAACCGCTTGTGGGAATGGATTGAAACTTCACACACTTATTTACTGTGATAAACTGACTTACACTGCACAGGTTCCATAACTCTATTTTGCTTTTTTACAAAATTATGCCCCTTTTTCGACTTAGAATTTTTTGGTTAAGGTTTTGTATGTAAGCTAGTATCTCAGTACTCACTAATGGGAATGGATTGAAACTTCACACACTTGTTCACTGTCATGATCTGACATGCACAAAGCAGGTCCCATAACTTTATTTTGCTTTTTTACAAAATTATGCCCCTTTTTCAACATAGAAATTTTTGGTTAAGTTTTTGTATGTAAGCTGGTATCTCAGTATCCACTAATGAGAAAGGATTGATACTTCACACACTAGTTCACTGTCATGATATGACATGCAGTGCAAAGGGTCAATAACTCAACTTTGCATTTTTCAAAATTATGCCCCTTTTTCAACTTAGGAGTTTTTGGGTTAAATTCTTATATGTAAGCTGGTATCTCAGTACCCACTAATGGGAATGGATTGAAACTTCATACACTTGTCCACTGTCATGAGCTGATAAGCACTATGCAGGTTCCATAACCCTGTTTTACTTTTTTTACTAAATTATGCCCCTTTTTCGACTTTCTTATTCATTCAAGCGACAAGGCTGTTAAATAGTCGAGCATTGCTGTCCTCCGACAGCTCTTGTTTTTTTTTGAAATTCTCCAACGTAGAGCTGCCAGGTAAATCATGATACTGGTGAAATATGTCATCAACTAATTTGTGATCTGGAACAGCTGTAAGTTTTTGGCCATTTTATAATGCAAACAAGATTTAAATTGAAGCCCCAAAACTAATCAGAATCGCATATTTCAGCAAAAAGAAGCTAAAGGTTTAAAATGAAATGGAAATATTTTTTTTAATCGAAAGGCGGAAAATTATCCCTAATAAAAAGTAGGATATGGGGGGTAAAAAAGAGCTCTAGTAGGTAGGGAGACTGGAAATGTACCTATTTTTTGGGGGGCCTAAACAAGGAAAAGTTTATTTTCATTTTAAATTAATGTAACTGATCAAGCATTCCTCAAATGTTTGTGTAAGATATGATCTTGTGTGTAAGCTATATGGACCATATTTATGTTATATAATTATTATTATATACATTCAGAAGATATTTTAGCAATGACTAAAAATGCAGTTTGAATGCCTGTCATGCATCATAGCCAAAGGTACACCAACAGATTACAAGTAACTTACAATATAAATAGGTTACTATTGAAGCATAAAAGTCACCAGTGGTTAATAAGTATTTCTTAAAATGATATTTTATCTGTTGCTTTTTTCGGGCTGTATTTTATTAAGGTAATCTTTGGTTTGGATATTTGCATAAATTTCTATTTAATATATATTAAATTTGTAACTGACCTCATTTTTGACATTTCACATTGATAGGTTTTGTGAAAACTCAGTAATTTACTTTTATTGACAAAAAAAATCTGCCCATATAATAATGAAAAAGGTCATACAAGTGAAAAGTGATCTTATCTGTATATTTATATACATGTACATGACGAATTGTACATTACTTCCAAACAATTGGTAAAATTATAATTTATGGTAAACGTGCAGTCACTGTTATTGGAATATATTGTGTTATGAATAAAATCAAACTTTGTTTCATCAGTATAAATTTACAATTGATTAATTGTTATAAGATTTACAAATGGCATTAATTTTAAAGGGGGACAACCTTTGAGTATTTGGTTTCAAAAACATCATATATAATATGTGATCCATAAGTCCAGGTATAAATCCAGCATGATAACACAAATGATAACATGTTTGATAATTATGAAATTTTCTCAATACAGAAAATATTTTTGTATATCATTACAGTTTGCACTTAACTTCTATCATTGACAACCTTTTTGAGTTCAATGATGCATGACAACCATAACCGTTTAAATTATCTTGCGGGAGTAGTAACCAGTTATTTTCGTCCCTGGCCTACTTTCGTTGTTGACACAATGTCATATCTAAACATATCTGTTGCATCAGCAGTATATATGAAACACTGACAAAAAAGTTATCTTGAGGGCAACATTATTTTGGTCCATTTATTGCACAATATATATGTCCAGTCAATTCAAGTTAATAGTGTAAATTGTTATTTTACAGTCCGACCCCCTAAGGTCTGTCATTTTAGCTTGAGGACAGGTTTGTTTCGAACTTTCTAAAGTTACTAAGATCATTTGACAATTACTGAGAGCTGTCGAAATTCACTGAAGCCAATCAGTGTATATACACACTTACGATACCTGGGTAGTCTCTTTCATAACATTGTGCAATATATAAATACGATTTGTTAAGGTTTCGATGGAGGCCTTGAGAAACAAAAATCAAACAACACCAAATCATAGAAAGAAAGAGTTGTTTGACATGAAAATTGAACAGCATGTAAAACATGTATATTACTTTACGAAACAAGTGTCAGTATACTGATATAAACATTGAATTCAATTATTTAATTACTTAAAATAATCGGAAAAAGTTGTTTCCCTTTGAAAATGAATGCCATTTGTACTTAAAATAATCGGGAACAGTTGTTTCCCTTTGAAAATGAATGCCATTTGTAAAGAAATAAAGATAAACAATTGCTGAAAACTGTGTTCCACCTTGTTATGCGAAATTTCACCACTCGCACGCTATTGCAAATGCATCAAAACGAACATGTGTAACTGTTCTTTGAAAATGGTGAGTTTTTAAAGGCGTTTAACTGTCCGGAAGTGGAGCCCCTTTAGGCAGCCCTTTTCTGGAATTCAATGTTTATATCAGTATACTGACACTTGTTTCGTAAAGTAATATACATGTTTTACATGCTGTTCAATTTTCATGTCAAACAACTCTTTCTTTCTATGATTTGGTGTTGTTTGATTTTTGTTTCTCAAGGCCTCCATCGAAACCTTAAGTTGAAGTAAATAGCTAGGAAACGAATGCCTTCAAATATTGTTATTTGTTAAGACAAGATTTGGAGATTTAAATCTGGTAATAAGGAAATATTTACAGACTACAGAGGTAAAGAGATTAGATAATCTGACACTAGAGAAATCTGTGCTAGCTATTTTGGATAAGAAAAAGTAAAAAAAATTAAGAGTACTTTAACAGTAGTTATTTAATGCTTTTCAGTGTTGTTTTAGATGTTTCTTGGAAAGTGTTTAAAAAAATATTATTAAAGGGTTAACCGTTATGTCTTAGATAGAATCCTAGTTTGACTTGCAAGTCCCCCTTCTTCAAAATGGTGTAACATTTGTCTGTGTATAATCATATTACATCACCTTCTAAGAAAAACTCCAGTTAAAGTTGAACACTGTATGTAATATACAGAGGAAAGTAACATTAATTTTGTACAGCAGAATATATATATTTTTCAGATCTTAATGTCTTACTTCAACAGGAAATTATTATATTCTTCATCTAAGTTGTTTCGAGCAGCACAAAGTAGATTTCGCCATGTGATGACAATATAGTTATACATGTATTTGTTAGAATTTAGAAATAGCGTAAACTTGACCTAAAACAATTCTGCATTATGTGTAATTAAAGTTTTTCTAACAATAAGGCCTAAAAAAATATTTTTATGCCCCCAAAGGGAGGCATATAGTTTTTGAACCGTCTGTCAGTCTGTCAGTCTGTCCACAATTTTCGTGTCCGGTCCATATCTTTGTCATCCATGGATGGATTTTCAAATAACTTGGCATGAATGTGTACCACAGTAAGATGACGTGTCACGTGCAAGACCTAGGTCCGTAACTCAAAGGTCAAGGACACACTTAGACGTTAAAGGTCATTTTTCATGATAGTGCATTCGTGTCCGGTCCATATCTTTGTCATCCTTGGATGGATTTTCAAATAACTTGGCATGAATGTGTACCACAGTAAGACGACTTGTCGCGCGCAAGACCCAGGTCCGTAGCTCAAAGGTCAAGGTCACACTTAGACGTTAAAGGTCATATTTCATGATAGTGCATTGATGGGCGTGTCCGTATCTTTGTCATTCATGCATGGATTTTAAAATTATTGGGCATGAATGTGTACCACAGTAAGGCGACGTGTCGCGCGCAAGACTCAGGTCCGTAGGTCAAAGGTCCTAAACTCTAACATCGGCCATAACTATTCATTCAAAGTGCCATCGGGGGCATGTGTCATCCTATGGAGACAGCTCTTGTTTGTTACTGGTATCCTGATCTACCTTAAATTTTGGGTGACCCTAGATGTTTTTATGGCCTTGGGAGAATTTTTTTTTCAACTTTTTAACAAAAAGTTGCAAAACTGCACTTTTTATGTTTTAAACATGGTCAGTGATGTTAGAAAACAACTTACTGATACGGTAAAGTCATAACCCCCTTATTTGTATTCATTTTTTGACACAAAAATAATTTCTGAAAAGTCTCACTTAATTAAAAGAAAAAATCAAAAAACAAAATTTACTGTCCTACCTACCCTAATTATTTTTTTTTACAAGTTACCGGAAACAATTTTTTTTTTTTTGTTATGCCTTATATATTTCATAACTTTGTTGAATATATACAGCTGAAAATATACAGGTATAATATTATGCAAGACTTGTATTATGTTACAATGTACTGCAATCCATAAACAGGTTTATCTTATCTGTAGTGCCTTCATTGCAGTGATAATTGAGTAAAGTGATTTAACTTTGAATGATTCTTAGGACAAAGTTCCCACATCCCCCCTCTCCTCCACTGCTCAATTTGACCTGGTTGCAAGGCGAACAAAAATAATTTTCCCCTCCAATTTGATTTTGTTGATTTAAAACCTTAAAGTCAAACAAATATGAGCAGAAATTACAATTTTCTATGATAATTATCAACTTAACATGGAATGAAGTGAAAATTATGATTATAGCATCCAGGGGAAGGGGAGTGTGATTCTGGTTGAGAAGGGTGACAGTGTTTTTGTTTGTAAATCACCGGAATACTCTAGTGAAAAATTTGCCAGCAATAAATTTCTATTGTTTGCTGGTATGACATAAAAGAGTAAATGGTTTTATCTAATTAGGGAATCTTAATTACAATATCAAAAAGATCACAATTCGGTGACATAAATATCTGGCATTGACAGGTGAAATCGTGTCAGAACACATGTGCGGACAGATGTTATCAGTTTGTCGGAATGTCCCCTTTGTGTCCCTTAAACTCCTTTGTATTCTATTGTACATTGAAATGATTAAGGGCATATTTTTCCAATAGGCTTATTTCTATAGCAACTAATAATGTGAGAAAATCAATGATTTTGTTATTGTATACATTGTTCTAAAACAAATTTATATGAAAAATGTCTTTTTGTATCATTTTATGAACTTCTTTGAGCAAAGACTGTTAAAAAATATTTTGGATATTTAAAGATGATCAAATTTGACACAAATGGTAAGACACTTAATTCGTTAAATTAAAACTTTTCCATGTTGAGGCTTTCAATAAACGTTAATTAATTTAAAGACTTTTTAAAACGTTTTATTAAAGTACGTATTAATGCAATATTAATAAAACATTTTAATTTCTTTATATTCAGTCATCATGGAAGCTGTTAGCCTTACTTATTAGGCTTATCGAGATGACTTATTTTATGATCTGTCATTTTATAGTTGTCTTCCCTGACGGGACAGCGACAGTCAAAAGTTATCACGCGATCCCATTAAACATCCTGTTATTTGGACTAGTTTAAACTGAGGAAGCAGTGTACTGTATGCAACAATGGAAAAATTATAGAAACAACAACATTCAAAACCTGCTGAATGAGCATTAATTAGATAGTTGGCAGAGATGATTGACATTAAAATCACTGCCTGAGCTTACAACTCTTTTGTGTCTCTCAGTACCATATTTTTATGATAAATATATTAATCGGCTGAGTCAGAATGGGAAAAATGCTCTTTTTTTATTACAAGATCAGTTGATATTAATGCTCTTTGATTAAACAGTTCATAGGACTCTGGCGATCACAGTTCACTTGAATTTCACTATGTTTGTATTATTACAAAAATACATAAAGCAAAATTTAATTTGTACACTTCAAGCCTTGAAAAAAAATTTTTTTTTTAAGTATTAAAATTGTATCATTTATTTCCAGAAAATATTATTTCATTATTATTTGAATAAGAGATAATATAAGATCTATTTGCATGAACTTGATTTTGATAATAATAAAAATTCTTTATTTGAAGAAGGTAACAACGCTTAAAGACAGTTCAACATAAAAATAGAAAAAAAATGATTATCTAATCATGAAGAGATTATTTTTGTTCATGACATAATATTTAAAAGAGATCTCGAGGAATTTAACCCAATATTGCCACAGTTGAATAGCTTATGTAAGCATGTATACGGTCAGATCAGGTGAATAAACTCTTTATATTAATACATGAACTTAGTTGACCCTCAGGTTTATTTAACCTATATACTGACCACTGGTCAGTTTTGATAATGTTATTTTGCCAAGTGATCACATTCACATCATGCAGTGAACTGAAGTACATTATAAGTCTGGCTACCAACAAGATAATCTTTTTAATTAATCATTTCTCTTATACATTCTGACCTGAGTCTTTCTTGGCTCTGATTATTTTCAGTGGTTTGAGAAGGGACATAATTATACAAAATTTCAATAGCCTCATGAGTTAGCTCCTGTGAAATAGTATGGATAAATCCTGTTTCATGAAACAAATTGTTACCTCCCTTAGCAAACCTACATTTCCTGTCATATGCAGATCAGTTTTTACAGCATAATAATGATGATAATTATAATTATGAATTAAGGTTGCTCGTAATAAGTCTGCGTAGGTATA
Source organism: Mercenaria mercenaria (assembly GCF_021730395.1). Classification (NCBI taxonomy): domain Eukaryota; kingdom Metazoa; phylum Mollusca; class Bivalvia; order Venerida; family Veneridae; genus Mercenaria; species Mercenaria mercenaria. The sequence goes on along the minus strand of NC_069366.1, from coordinate 25,140,412 downwards.
TAAATCACTTAGTCTGTGAGACATTAGTGTGTCCTATTCCTAAATAAATTTAGGAGACTTTCGCTGATCTAACTTAAGTCTTGCAGTATCAATATTCTTATGTTTATTAATTGTTAATACATATTATATGTATCAAAAGAAATACATAAATTCTGTCCTATTTAGCTCATCTGATTTTTTGAAAAAAAATGATGAGTTATTGTCATCACTTGAGCGGTTGTCGGCGTCGGCGTCGGCGTTGCCTGGTTAAGTTTTATGTTTAGGTCAGCTTTTCTCCTAAACTATCAAAGCTATTGCTTTGAAACTTGGAATACTTGTTCACCATCATAAGCTGACCCTGTGTAGCAAGAAACATAACTCCATCTTGCTTTTTGCAAGATTTATGGCCCCTTTTGTACTTAGAAAATATCAGATTTCTTGGTTAAGTTTTATGTTTAGGTCAACTTTTCTCCTAAACTATCAAAGCTATTGCTTTGAAACTTGGAATACTTGTTCACCATCATAAACAGACCCTGTACATCAAGAAACATAACTCCATCTTGCTTTTTGCAAGATTTATTGCCCCTTTTGGACTTAGAAAATCTGTTTTCTTGGTTAAGTTTTATGTTTAGGTCAGCTTTTATCCTAAACTATCAAAGCTATTGCTTTAAAACTTGCAACACTTGTTCACCATCATAAGTTGACCCTGTATAGCAAGAAACATAACTCCGTCCTGCTTTTTGCAAGATTTATGGCCCCTTTTGGACTTAGAAAATATCAGATTTCTTGGTTAAGTTTTATGTTTAGGTCAACTTTTTCTCTTAAACTATCAAAGCTATTGCTTTGAAACTTGCAACACTTGTTCACCATCATAAGCTGACCCTGTACAGCAAGCAACATAACTCCATCCTGCTTTTTGCAATAATTATTGCCCCTTTTGGACTTAGAAAATCATTTTCTTGGTTGAGTATTATGTTTAAGTCAACTTTTCTCATAAACTATCAAAGCTATTGCTTTAAAACTTGCAACAGTTTTTCACCATCATAAGTGGACACTGTACATCAAGAAACATAACTCTATCCTGCTTTTTGCAAGAATGATGGCCCTTTTTAGACTTAGAAAATCATGGGTAGGACAATATTTCTATTACACAAAAAAAATCAGATGAGCGTCAGCACCCGCAAGGCGGTGCTCTTGTTATTAAAATGGAAGTTTCGGTCATCACAGCTTAAACATTTTACTAATAGTGAAAATCTGTCTGCTTATCTATTAAATTGTTGGTAAAATTATATGATACTTAAAAAATCAACACCAGCACCACATATTTACTTTTATCAAAATTTTGGTACTATTATAATGATAATGCATTTTTCAAGATTGACAAGTAAAATTGAAGTTACATGGAAAAAGACTACATTAAATGGATTTCATGCAATAAATACTGTGATATTATAATAAAAAAGTATAGTGCAATAAAAAAAAAAATATATATATATATAATATATTTGTGAACAATATTCACAAGACAGAGTGATATCTTTACAGAGTGAGCTCTATATGGGTTATTTCTGTAATATTATTTAGTACTGTATGTGATATTGTGTATTTACAGGAAAGATGTTGAGCTGGGCCAGTTACCTGTTTGGTTCATCAACTGAAGAGCCACAGAAAGACGAGAATGAAGCTGTACCAGCGCAAGCTGTTGCCATGGAGACTGAAGTGCCGTCTGACAAAGACTGGGTGGTTGTGGAACATACAGGTGATTTTTTAGAACACTTCAGCATGATTCCTACAGTATAATTTACTCTGCATGTGCATGAAATTGTTTTTAGCTCACCTGAGCACGAAGTGCTCAAAGGTGAGCTTTTGTGATCGCCCTGTGTCCGTCGTCGTCCGTCCGTCAGTCGTCTGTCGTCAACAATTTGACTGTTAACACTCTGGAGGTCACAATTTTGGCCCAGAATGTTACCCTCAATAAAATCTTGGACGAGTTCAATATTGCGTCATCTGGGGTCAAAAACTAGGTCATCAGGTCAAATCAAAGGAAAAGCTTGCTAACACTTTAGAGGTCACAATTTTGGCCCAATCTTAAAGAAACTTGGTCAGAATGTTACCCTCAATAAAATCTTGGTAGAGTTAAATATTGGGTCATCTGGGTTCAAAAACTAGGTCACCAGGTCAAATCAAAGGAAAAACTTGTTAACTTTGTAGAGGCCACATTTATGACTGTATCTTCATGAAAATTAATCAGAATGTTAATCTTGATGATCTCAAGGTCCAGTTTGAATCTGGGTTATGTAGGATCAAAAACTAGGTCACCAGGTCAAATCAAATGAAAAGCTTGTTAACACTCTAGAGGCCACATTTATGACCGTATCTTAAAGAAACTTGGTCAGAATGTTTATCTTGATGATCTGTAGGTCAAGTTCAAATCTGGGTCAGGTGGGATCAAAAACGAGGTCACTAGGTCAAATCAAAGGAAAGGCTTGTTAACACTAGAGGCCACATTTATGACTGTATCTTTATGAAACTTAATCAGAATGTTAATCTTGATGATCTTTAGATCAAGTTTGAATCTGGGTCATGTGGGGTCAAAAACTAGGTCACCTAGTCAAATCAAAGGAAAAGCTAGTTAACACTCTAGAGGTCACAATTTTGGCCCAATCTTAATGAAACTTGGTCAGTCTCAATGTTACCCTCAGTGAAATCTTGGACAAGTTCGATATTGGATCATCTGGGGTCAAAAACTAGGTCACCAGGTCAAATCAAAGGAAAAGCTTGTTAACACTGTAGAGGCCATATTTATGACCATATCTTAATGAAACTTAGTCATAATGTTAATCTTGATGATCTTTAGGTCCAGTTTAAATCCGGGTCATGTAGGACCAAAAACCAGGTCACAGGTCAAATCTAAGGAAAAGCTAGTTAATACTGTAGAGGCCACATTTATGACAATATCTTAAAGAAACTTGGTCAGAATGTTGGTCTTTTAATCTATAGGTCAAGTTCAAATCTGGGTCAGGTGGGGTCAAAAACTAGGTCACTAGGTCAGATCTAAGGAAAAGCTCGTTAACACTCTAGAGGCCACATTTATGACAATATCTTCATGAATCTTGGTCAGAATGTTAATCTTGATTATCTTTAGGTCAAGTTCGAATCTGGGTCACATGGGGTCAAAAACTAGGTCACCAGATCAAATTAAAGGAAAAGCTAGTTAACACTTCAGAGACCACATTTATGACCATATCTGAATTAAACTTGGTCAGAATGTTAATCTTGATGATCTTTAGATCAGTAGGTCAGGTGAGCGATACAGCCTACAGGGCCTTCATGGCCCTCTTGTTTATTAAATGTACTTGAATTTTGTAGAATCATTAGAGCTCAATCCATAAAATTTATTTCGAATTAAAACATAAAGTTCTCAGCTGTTACGCTCGAAATATTTAAAATCCATGAATTAAAATTTTATGTCTTTGCATTAAATAGCTTATTTGACCAAACCCAGAATGAAATTAAATGATTTCACAGTATATGAATACTTTTATGCAAGTTTTGAATAGAATTATAGACAAACCTGCACATATAATATAATATAAGACCCGTACTGGTTGAAAACCAGTTTTTGGGTCTTACAGGATTACGCATTTCTGTCAGTCATGTATATAACTATGTCATCCATCAATGGCTATTGATATTACTTGACACAACTGCTCCCAATAATGAAATGTAATGCACAACAGTCAGACCCCTTGCTCAAAGGTCATGGTCACATTTGGAGGTCCAAGGTCAATAGAGATTTCTTCCTGTCCATTACTTGCTACAGATGTTTCCCATAATGAGACAGTATGTCATGCGCAAAGCCAGACCCCTCAAGGTCACACATGGAGGTCAAAATGTCAATAGGGTTTAATTTTCCTATCTGCTCCATAACTCAACCATTCATCAAGAAATTTTTATGTAGGGAAAACATGTTTTTTCGTGTTATAACATCTGCAGAATCCCAAGGGATTGGTTGGTGCCCGAGCCCGGTAGTAAAACAATTTACGTTTTACACGCATTTAGCCAGGAGCCAATGATGTGTTTGAGCAAAGGTGAATTATCCGAATTCGAGCGAAGGAAGTTTGACTGTATTATCTATTTTCACACGGCCTTTGAAAAATACAATATTGTGGAGAATATTATAAACATTTTAAAGAACATGAGATTTTACTTAAATGATTATTATCATATGGTTATAATATCACAAGTTTCCATGTAACATGCCGAACCAAGACTTGTGGCCCTTTTCAGATTTTTGCATTCAGTTTGCATATCTTTGGAAAATGACAAATCTCTCATCCAATCAGAAAAGCCTATTTCACTTAGTAAATCAGTCATGAACCGTGATTGTAATTTAGAAGATCTTAAAATTACAACATTGGCTTATTTAATTTTGGCAGTAACAATCTTAATTTGAATTTGTGCTTTGCCTTTTGCATAGGTTGAGAAAAAGTGATTTTGCTTTTTAGCTCATCTGATTTTTTGAAAAAAAATGATGAGTTATTGTCATCACTTGAGCGGTTGTCGGCGTCGGCGTCTGCGTCGGCGTTGCCTGGTTAAGTTTTATGTTTAGGTCAGCTTTTCTCCTAAACTATCAAAGCTATTGCTTTGAAACTTGGAATACTTGTTCACCATCATAAGCTGACCCTGTATAGCAAGAAACATAACTCCATCTTGCTTTTTGCAAGATTTATGGCCCCTTTTGTACTTAGAAAATATCAGATTTCTTGGTTAAGTTTTATGTTTAGGTCAACTTTTCTCCTAAACTATCAAAGCTATTGCTTTGAAACTTGGAATACTTGTTCACCATCATAAACAGACCCTGTACATCAAGAAACATAACTCCATCTTGCTTTTTGCAGATTTATTGCCCTTTTGGACTTAGAAAATCTGTTTTCTTGGTTAAGTTTTATGTTTAGGTCAGCTTTTATCCTAAACTATCAAAGCTATTGCTTTAAAACTTGCAACACTTGTTCACCATCAAAAGATTGACCCTGTATAGCAAGAAACATAACTCCGTCCTGCTTTTTGCAAGATTTATGGCCCTTTTGGACTTAGAAAATATCAGATTTCTTGGTTAAGTTTTATGTTTAGGTCAACTTTTTCTCTTAAACTATCAAAGCTATTGCTTTGAAACTTGCAACACTTGTTCACCATCATAAGCTGACCCTGTACAGCAAGTAACATAACTCCATCCTGCTTTTTGCAATACTTATTGCCCCTTTTGGACTTAGAAAATCATTTTCTTGGTTGAGTATTATGTTTAAGTCAACTTTTCTCATAAACTATTAAAGCTATTGCTTTAAAACTTGCAACAGTTTTTCACCATCATAAGTGGACACTGTACATCAAGAAACATAACTCTATCCTGCTTTTTGCAAGAATGATGGCCCTTTTTAGACTTAGAAAATCATGGGTAGGACAATATTTCTATTACACAAAAAAAATCAGATGAGCGTCAGCACCCGCAAGGCGGTGCTCTTGTTTTTTGAAATGATAAGTTTTGGTTCATCATCTAAATGGAGACTATGGATAAAACAAACCTATAAACTCCCTATTTTGTTTTAATGAATTAAAAATGAAAATTACAGAACTTGTGTTTGAACACCATTTTAGGGAGTCACATGGTAGTGGGTTCGGTGGTTAGTTACTAAGGTAGCAGTTAGTCAGTCCATCTTATTGCAACCTAATAGTCACCTGTAGTATTGTAGTATAATAGCTTTTGTGCTTCAACTTTTTTCTATTTGTTTTCTTTATTTCATAAATACACAAAATGCTAATTTTTTTTTTTTCATATTTGCTAACGCTTAAAATATTTCCTTTCTTTTGTATTTAGAAAATTATAAGTACGAAAAAAGAAAATCAAACAAAAAATCAAGTGAATTACATATTATTCAAATATTGTTAATATTTTCTTTTTCACTCTGATGTGAAATCAGCTAGAGAAGGAGAGTGACTAAAAGTCATAATTCTCTTACAGACTGTTGCTTTGGTAACCAACCAGCCAGTCACCGAAGTCATGTGACCTGTTACCCTGGCAACTGTTACCCTGGTGACGCCACTGACTCCGCTAGCTCAATGAGCGACTCAACAAATAATATTAGTCCTTGCAAGAGTGAATCTTCTAGTCCATCAAAACATTCAACTCCAAACTCGTTGAGTCCCGTTTCGCACTCTCGTCATTTATTTATACGTACTCGTCATGGGCACTCACACGAGGCCTGGATTCTTACGCCACCTTCATGTTTTACTGCAGGAAATGGCAAGGCCCCGCAAGTTGGAATTACAGACCTTGAAAACCTGTTGATCGAGCATCCAAGCATGTCTGTGTATAAGAGATCGGGCAGTGAAGGAGAAGACAGTAACCATTCGGAAGAATCTTCCAACGAACTCGCCAAAAAATCAAAAAGATCTCAAGCCTTGAACCGACCTTCACCAAAACGCATGCGTGCAGTGTCGGCACGGGCGGAACTTTTAGCCCAAGTTTCTCAGGTTAAGCATGCTCAGAAAGTGCAGCAAAAACATTCTACGAAACGCAATAATAAGAGAAATCTCGATAGAAGCAACAAAGTTGCCATTTGTGATAAGCACGTTACCCGTAAAAACCGTGTGAGAAACCCTTCCGGCCAGATGAATGCACGTGTCCCCCAGAGGAAACAGTAACTAACAGACGTATGCTAGGTTATCAAATTTCACCTCAAAATACACGAACTATATTATTGTCTTGTTACATGATAATGAAATTTAAGCGATTTTAGGAGATTTTTTGAATTTCTGTTCAATTTTAACCCATCACCTTTTTAAATTAATTTCAATTTAATTCTAATTAGATTAATGACAAAATGTTTCTGAATTTTTTTTATACAAGAACCTTTTTGTACTGTTGTGGATAGATTAACTGATCACTACAGAGCTATTAAAAATGAAAAAAAAAATTGTAAAAGATTAAATTGTTAAAAAAAAAATTAAAAATGTATAAAGACTGGCCATTTTTCCCAGTCTTACAAAAAAAGTAACGATAGATCTGTTGAAAGTTTTCTGATATTTATTGTTGTTAAAGAATATATACTTTCCTTAGCAGTCCCCCAACACTGAATATAATTATAAAGTTATTATTGTACAATTTAACAGACTGATAATAAAATGTTTGTGCTCTCAAAAATGTTGAATCTGGTTAGATTTTTCAATACTATTTCAATTATGATACAAATTTACGATATTGTTATTAACACTAAGTCTTACCATGCCAGACACAATTGGTTCTGCCTTTGCGACCAGTGTAGATCATGATCAGCCTGCACATCCATGCAGTCTGATCATGATCTGCACTGTTCACTATTCAGCATTAATGATACTGTCCAAATTGGAAGATGGACAATATCATTATAGAAATTTAGCATGGTAAGGGTTAAGATGAATGAAATTGAAACTTGAAACACAGAGTACATGTCCATGTTTTGGTCAGCAAGCTTTAAAATAAGACTCACAAAAATGTTAATGTATGTTTTGGAGTGTTTACTTAAAATATATCTTACCCTTGTGAATGAAAATTACCATTAATTGTTATAAGTTACCGATTGTTTAATCTTTGAAATGTGTACAGGTTAAAAAACATGCAGAATATTTCGCTATGTTAGAATAGATGACAAATATAAAAAACACACACCATGGTGCCATAGTTATAATTTACATATATTGTCATTACATAATTAACAGCATTTAAAATAATAAAGGTCATACTAATTTGTTTGTGCGATTAAATGTCACCATACCATCAGCATAATTATAGAGAATTTTCTGGAATAGAAAAAATGGAGTATACCTGTTTTAAATGCATTACAGGTACATGTGTTTAGTAAGCAAAGTGTTGGGACTACAGGTTATCCTGACCACATGATCGGTACACTGAAATACGCCATGATGTTTCAATCAGGCTTAGTCTAATTTGGCGTGTCTTACAGGTGTACCGAATTTATGTACATGCAACTAGCCCGACTGAAATGAGTGTAAATCGGGCCAGATTGGATCCAGCCCACCTTAGTAACTGTTGTGTTTATTAGTACTTTGTTTGGATGTTTTTTTAATACTAAATGGAAACTGTACATACGAAAGCTAAACAAAAGATGTGCTTGAAAATAAATAGTATATTGTAAGATACTGAAGATCGTAAATAATATAGGCTTGACATTTAAAAACAAAAACAAATTAGTACGATTCTAATGTTGATGAATATGTGGGTGTGAATGAGAGAACTAATCAGTAACTGAGCTGTGCCATGAGAAAACCAACATAGTGGGTTTGCTACCAGCATGGATCCAGACCAGCCTGCGCATCCATGTAGCATGGTCAGGATCCATGCTGTTCGCTTTCAAAGCCTATTGCAATTAGAGAAACCATTAGCGAACAGCATGGATCCTGACCAGACTGCGCAGAAGCGCAGGCTGACGATCCGTGCTGATCGCAAAGCCACTATGTTGGTTTTCCCATGGCACAGCACAGTTATAGAGAAGATTTCCAGAATATCAGATATTGATCATTGTTCAGCCCAGATTATGATGCATATTGGGAATGTTTAATCAGTGATTAATTAATGCTGTCCTGTGCATGCAACAACATGATCATTGGTTTTATATCTTTGTGAACATTTTCATCAGTTAAGGCTCTGTGATAATAAACTTGAGTTTTGAGACCAGTCTAAGCTTCTGTCATTGGTTAATTTCTAGAGTGAGTTCAAAATCAACCAATCAAATCTTGTCTTCAGAGTTTTTGAGACTGGTCTGTTTTAGAGCAGTTAATCAATATAAAATTCAAAGAGGATATTTGTTTGTTTCAGTGGAAGATTGAAATATCTGTTAGCAAGCAATTTTACACAGTCACCAAGTGTTATATTTTCATGAGTGGTGCAGGTGCAGCCGTCAGTGAAAATTTAAAATCTGGTGTTCATGAGTGAAAGATATTTTCAATCTTACATGAGAAATGTGCAAATGTTTTCTTTTTATTTCATGTTCTTTTGAAGGTTTTTACCAAATTTTACTTTTTTAACATGTACAACTTCTCAGGCATTGGGCAATGTCACAAGCAAAGTCTGGACATCACAATTGTAATATGGGGTAAAAAACAGTTAAATGATTCTCAAAAGTTTTTAGATTTATCACATTTTAACATATATGGAGTGTATAACTATTACATAAACTAAGGTATTTATATACTTACCTGTCTTTATTGATGTATATTTCAAAGAATTTCTGATTAATCATAATTGAAATTCTTGCATGTTCAAGTGTAGTTTGAATAAGTGGAAGTTACAAGTATAATCTACCATTACATTTCAAGAAGCCACTGAAAAAAATCATTGAATAAACTGCCATTATTGACAAAGTATAATTGGTGAAATATTTAAGTGTGATGCGGTAATATTTCTCAGGAATGGTTTGAGACAGCTGCTTTGTTTTATACTGTGAAATCATTAAATTTCGTGGGCATGAAATTTCGTGGTTTTGGTCAAAACGGCAATTTCGTGGGGATATGAATTCGTGGATTTCAAATTTTAAACATAAAATGAATGGGAATTTTACCTGTTCGTTGGGATTAAATTTCATGGATTGACACAACCACAAAATGCACAAAAATTAGTCCCACACGAATATTTATGATTTCACAGTATTATTGCTAAAACTGTTTTTAGCTCATCTGATTTTTTGAAAAAAAATGATGATTATTGTCATCACTTGAGCGGTTGTCGGCGTCGGCGTTGCCTGTAAGTTTTATGTTAGGTCAGCTTTTCTCCTAAACTATCAAAGCTATTGCTTTGAAACTTGGAAACTTGTTCACCATCAAAGCTGACCCTGTAGCAAGAAACATAACTCCATCTTGCTTTTGCAGATTTATGGCCCCTTTTGTACTAAAAATATAGATTTCTTGGTTAAGTTTTATGTTTAGTCAACTTTTCTCTAAACTATCAAGCTATTGCTTGAAACTGAATACTTGTTCACCATCATAAGCAACCCTGTACGTCAAGAATCATAACTCCATCTTGCTTTTTGCAAGATTTATTGCCCTTTTGGACTTAGAAAATCATTTCTTGTAAGTTTTATGTTAGTCAGCTTTTATCCTAAACTATCAAGCTATGCTTTAAAACTTGCAACACTTGTTTACCATCATAAGTTGACCCTGTATAGCAAGAAACAACTCCGTCCTGCTTTTGCAAGATTATGCCCTTTGACTTAGAAAATATCAGATTTCTGGTTAAGTTTTATGTTTAGGTCAACTTTTTCTCTAAACTATCAAAGCTATTGCTTTGAAACTTGCAACACTTGTTCACCATCATAACTGACCCTGTACAGCAAGCAACATAACTCCATCCTGCTTTTGCAATAATTATGCCCCTTTGGACTAGAAAATCATTCTTGTAGTATTATGTTTAAGTCAACTTTTCTCATAAACTATTAAAGCTATTGCTTTAAACTTGCAACAGTTTTTCACCATCATAAGTGGACACTGTACATCAAGAAACATAACTCTATCCTGCTTTTTGCAAGAATGATGGCCCTTTTTAGACTTAGAAAATCATGGGTAGGACAATATTTCTATTACACAAAAAAAATCAGATGAGCGTCAGCACCCGCAAGGCGGTGCTCTTGTTCCTTTTGCTTTCACTACCACACTCAAACGATTCAAGAAATCAAAATGGACTGAAGAATATTTTGCTCAAAATATCAACAGTGGAAGTCACATACTGTGACAGAATTCTAAGGCACAAAAAGCATTTAGCACTTAGTATTCATGGTACTGTTAGCTAGTACAAGGTTGAGCATCAGCATGAAATGACAAGTAATACATGGGGGAAAATATGGAGCCAGATTTATACAGATATTTTCTAATCATGATTGATATTTATTGTTATGTCTATCCTGAAATCACGTAGTTCAAATCTTATTGCTGATTATGAGGTACTGCCACCATGCTAGTCCTAACTATTTTAGAACTTTATATGTAGGTAACTGGTTCAGTGTACTTCATACATGACTTCTGTTGATCAGTGTGGTGTGTGTGACCTCAAACAACATCGAAATTTTCTTGTTGGTGCTGCGACTGCCCATCTTATCACATTGAAATTATTTGATATGCCAATCTTTTCATGTTATCTAATGGGAGTTGTGCTGGCTCTGTAGCAGAGAGAGAGAGAGAGAGTTAATTTAGCCAGTTTCATAGAAATGGCAAAAATTAGTTAAAGGCTGTGTAAATTACATTTATATATTGTCATAGCTGGAAGCATTTGTATAATGCAGGCAGTTTTAGAGTATCAATAATCTAATGCTGAAATTTAGGCAAAAGAGATCTGAGCTGACAGAAATCATATAAGTTGGCTGTTTGTAGAGCATTCCGTTATCTTGCTCATATAGAGAGCCAAAACATCTGAAGGTCTAATTAATGAATGATAGATCTCTATGCTTACCTGGTCTTGATGGAACATTAATACGTAGACTTGGCTGTAAGTTCAGGTATATGCTATTTAGAAGGCAGCAGTAAAAAGATATAATATATTGATAATTATTCAGTGATTTTATTTGTGTAACCTCCAGGATGCACATTTGTTAATGCGGCTACATCTAAGCTCATGATTTTGAAAAAAAGGAATAAATATGAAAATGTTTTGTACAAAGTAATATGGTGTTTCTTTGTTAGGAAGTCTGGTGATGCTTAGTGTATTTTTTCATAGAAATTTGATCTGGCAGGGAATACAATATTATACATTGTATAGCATAAAAACAGAATTTATTTTTGCTGCATAAGCGAGTACATTTTTTGAAAATATATTTTTGCTATTTTTTATCACTGCCTTGTGAATGGTTTGGCATGGATAAAGATACTTGTACGTGTCGGTTGAAAAAAAATGTTTTGGACTCGAGATTAAGGAATGTTTAACAGAATTAATAAAATAACTGTTAGAAATAACTGTTTTAAACAATATCAAAACAGTTCTTCAGGTGTTGTAGTAAATTTATTTATTAAAATTCAGTAGTGTTGCAATACACTAAGATTAGTTACATGATAGCATTGTTACGATGATTTGACATAAGTTATTTTGTTAACATAAGTATGTATAATAGAATACATTAAAGTTCATTTCTGCATAGTAGGAGATATTCAACACTCAGGTTTAAATATTGTATTGTTCAAGCTTGTCTTATATTTTATTTTGGAGATACTTTGGTTTGGTTAGAACATTAAACAATGCTTAAAGAGGGACTTTCAATATTGAATAAGAGTTTAGTAGCAGTTTTAATTGGTAGAAGTTTGCGATCCAAGTTGTTCTGATGATGGTGTCCCTGTCGAAGTAAACGGCTTATATAAATGCACAGTTTATAGAGGGCATGGCTTGCCGGATCATTAAAATGTTTAATCAGAGGTCATTAGAAGCTTCTTGCTGAAACTTCTTGCTTTTAATTGATTTCTTCCATACTTAAGATCTAACATGCGTAGAGCATTATTACCACTGTAGATTATCTCCAAACTTGAGATCTAACTTGTGCAGAGAATTAATGGCACAATAGATTACCTCCATACTTAAGATGAGATCTAACTTGTGTAGAGCATTTAAGTACCATTGTGGATTACCTCCATACTAAAGATGAGATCTAATTTGTGTAGAGCATTTAAGTACCATGATTGTAGATTACCTCCATACTTAGATTGAGATTTAACTTATGTAGAGCATTGTAATTGTCACAGCGTATTACCTCCATACTTGAGATGTAACTTGAGTAGTGCATTATTGTCACTGCAGATTACCTGCATACTTGAGATCTAAGTTCGAGTAGACCTTTAATACCACATTTGTCTTTGAGGTCATCATTCAAACTGACAAACCTACAATAAAAGCTAAACTTTCCAAACAAAAAACAAATACAGATTTTCTAGAAATGATACAAAAAGCCAAATTTCCTATTTACATGTACTGTAGTATATTTGAAAAATGCACAAAATAATTTTTTAGTAACTTGGCTTTTCACATATTATTTTTTTCCCACCATGCAGTTTGTTGTTTGACACATTATTTAATGACTGAATTGGACTTTCTGGTAAGATTAAGGATTTGTCATTTCCCTCGAAAGTCTGCCTGTGAAGTTACCAAAAAATGTTAGTTCAGCCTTTTGAATGGTGAACCATCAGTATGATGATTATAACTTTACTTTGGGCATTGCATTAATAGTAACCGCCAGTTATTTAATCTTATGCCATGTACCTGCCCAAAGAAATGAGAACATCTGTATAATTATGCAGGCATACCAGTACACCTATCTGCCTTCATGTCGGTATATGTATCTTAACTGGTTATACATTTTACATATTGGTACTTTATTCCCATAAGTTTTATTTCATGATTTGATATAGCCTGGGTTCAAGTCTGTCGATTTTTCATGTGCTTCTGTTCGACGGAAACTATCAGAAACTAAACGACCAAGTATTTACATAGGAGTAGTAATACCAACGATGTGCTCATAAATAGGAATAGAGCATTAATATGAAAAAGCAAAAAATATTAACGCCTCAGTCCCAGTCTAGATTTAATGGATAAATGCCCACATATTCATTGTTAAGAATTGGGTTTTCTTAGCTGGTTATTCTTTTGTAGGTAATGCAGATTATAATATGCATGAGCTTTTAGCTTGTTAGTCATCTGTTTGAAAAATATAGAGAAAATTAAACTCCCACAAATCTTTTTTCCAATCTACGGCTTCTGCTAACGTTCCCTAATGTCCCCATTTGTGAGGAATTTCAGAATTTAGCAATACATTAATTGACAATCTACAGTAATTCATGATTGAAAATCTTCCTGGTTTTAATTGATCAGTTACAGATAGTAGGCAAAGTTATGCACAGGTTACAGTATTACAGTTGTGCAAACCTTTGTTTGACTATTATTTAACTGGCATATTGATCATTTATGTTAACCATTTGTTATATTATATAGTGAAATATTGTAAGGTTAATTGGTCTGATTAATTGGTATTTATTAGTAACCAGTCATTAATACAGAGTTCTCACAGTGGTGTATTAGATAGGTTATATTAAGACTATGCTGAATTTGCTTTGGTTATTACCCTCTGTTGTATATTCATATAACTGTAGGGTCTTGTTTAAGACCAAAAAAAAAACACGGTTTAATGCCTGATTTTGATCATTTTTATGTGTTTTAAAGAATTTAGAATCTTACACAAATTGACATATTTTGTCAGTAGATATATTGTTTGTCACATAAGAGGTGCACACACTAAAAAGGTGACTAGCTATATTTGAAAACTTAATAAGCTACTCAAAAGCATCCAGTCTTGAATAAGGAGTATGTTTATATGTCACACATGGAACACATTGACTAATATGTCACACATGGAACATGTTGATGTGTCATACATTGTAGTCTTTTGATAATGTCGTACATGGAACATGTTGATATGTCACATGTGTAGCATGTTGAAATGTCACACATGGAACATGTTGATATGTCACACGTGTAGCATGTTGAAATGTCACATAATTATGGAACATGCTGAAATGTCACACATGAAGCATGTTGATATGTCACACATATTGCATGCTGATTTGTCACACAATTTGGAACATGTTGAAATGTCACACATTGAGTACCTTGATTCATTTTGATATGTCACACTTGAAGCATGTCGACACTCCTAAGTTAAAGACCAAACTTTAATGGTTGTTTAAGCTGTAAGAACTTTAAACCTGATGTGAAATATTATTGATACAAATAGTTCAGTGATACACTTGTAATACATAAAATAAAAAGTGTCCTTCAGAGCAAAACATTCAGGAAATATTTGCCACTACCAAATTATTTAGGAGTGTGAATAAGCTAAGTAGAGTATTTATAGCTTTATGTAACAGAAACAGTACATTGTATATATTGCATTTTCTGTGGCATTTTTTGCCTCAATTAATTGTAAGGCCTGGTGCTTTTACGCTTGATTTTGAAAATCAGTTTTGCTGTTATGTATAACTGAATAGGATTAATATATAACAAAAAATCTTAGTGTTTTAGATAATATTTGTTGAAAGAAACCTTAATTTTTTTTTTTTTAGCTCACCTGTCACAAAGTGACAAGGTGAGCTTTTGTGATCGCGCGGTGTCCGTCGTCCGTCGTCCGTCCGTGCGTGCGTGCGTCCGTCCGTCCGTCCGTAAACTTTTGCTTGTGACCACTCTAGAGGTCACATTTTTCATGGGATCTTTATGAAAGTTTGTCAGAATGTTCATCTTGATGATATCTAGGTCAAGTTCGAAACTGGGTCACGTGCCATCAAAAACTAGGTCAGTAGGTCTAAAAATAGAAAAACCTTGTGACCTCTCTAGAGGCCATATATTTCACAAGATCTTCATGAAAATTGGTCAGAATGTTCATCTTGATGATATCTAGGTCAAGTTCGAAACTGGGTCACGTGCCGTCAAAAACTAGGTCAGTAGGTCTAAAAATAGAAAAACCTTGTGACCTCTCTAGAGGCCATATATTTCATAAGATCTTCATGAAAATTGGTCAGAATGTTCACCTTGATGATATCTAGGTCAAGTTCGAAACTGGGTCACGTGCCTTCAAAAACTAGGTCAGTAGGTCTAAAAATAGAAAAAGCTTGTGACCTCTCTAGAGGCCATATATTTCACAAGATCTTCATGAAAATTGGTCAGAACGTTCACCTTGATGATATCTAGGTCAAGTTCGAAACTGGGTCACGTGCCATCAAAAACTAGGTCAGTAGGTCAGATAATAGAAAAACCTTGTGACCTCTCTAAAGGCAATATTTTTCATGGGATCTGTATGAAAGTTGGTCTGAATGTTCATCTTGATGATATCTAGGTCAGGTTCGAAACTGGGTCAACTGCGGTCAAAAACTAGGTCAGTAGGTCTAAAAAAAGAAAAACCTTGTGACCTCTGTAGAGGCCATATATTTCATGAGATCTTCATGAAAATTGGTCAGAATGTTCACCTTGATGATATCTAGGTCAAGTTCGAAAGTGGGTCATGTGCCTTCAAAAACTAGGTTAGTAGGTCAAATAATAGAAAAACCTTGTGACCTCTCTAGAGGCCATAATTTTGATGGGATCTGTATGAAAGTTGGTCTGAATGTTCATCTTGATGATATCTAGATCAAGTTCGAAAGTGGGTCACGTGCCATCAAAAACTAGGTCAGTAGGTCAAATAATAGAAAAACCTTGTGACCTCTCTAAAGGCCATATTTTTCATGGGATCTGTATGAAAATTGGTCTGAATTTTCATCTTGATGATATCTAGGTCAAGTTCGAAACAGGGTCATGTGCGGTCAAAAACTAGGTCAGTAGGTCTAAAAATAGAAAAACATTGTGACCTCTCTAGAGGCCATACTTGTGAATGGATCTCCATAAAAATTGGTCAGAATGTTCACCTTGATGATATCTAGGTCAGGTCGAAACTGGGTCACGTGCCTTAAAAAATTAGGTCAGTAGGTCAAAGAATAAAAAAACCTTGTGACCTCTCTAGAGGCCATACTTTTCATGGGATCTGTATGAAAGTTGGTCTGAATGTTCATCTTGATGATATCTAGGTCAAGTTTGAAACTGGGTCAACTGCGGACAAAAACTAGGTCAGTAGGTCTAAAATTATTAAAATCTTTTTACCTCTCTAGAGGCCATATTTTTCAATGGATCTTCATGAAAATTGATCTGAATGTTCACCTTGATGATATCTAGGTCAATTTTGAAACTGGGTCACATGCGGTCAAAAACTAGGCCAGTAGGTTTAAAAATAGAAAAACCTTGTGACCTCTCTAGAGGCCATATTTTTCATGAGATCTTCATGAAAATTAGTGAGAATGTTCACCTTGATGATATCTAGATAAAGTTCAAAACAGGGTCACGTACCTTCGAAAACTAGGTCAATAGGTCAGATAATAGAAAAACCTTGTGACCTCTCTTGAGACCATATTTTTCAATGGATCTTCATGAAAATTGGTCTGAATTTTTATCTTGATAATATCTAGGTCAAGTTCAAAACTGGGTTACATGAGCTCAAAAACTAGGTCACTATGTCAAATAATAGAAAAAACGACATCATACTCAAAACTGGGTCATGTGGGAAGAGGTGAGCGATTCAGGACCATCATGGTCCTCTTGTTTGTAATGCTAGCATGACTTGCAGGTGAATCTGTATTAAGAATAAATATTTTATGCGGTATACATTACCAGGTGCAAAATGTATTATCTATATGCAAAGTCAATACTAACTAAGTCATCGTGTATATACTAAATAATGAACAATTTAGCATTTTAGAAAACTGCCTGCTGTACAGTGCTTATGTTATTAGATATTACGGAACATGTATTTATATCATAGATATATTGTTAATATATGAGTAAATGAGGCAATTACCACAATAGCATATAATATACGATAGTTTGTTAATTGTTGAGAAAACGTTTATCAGTTGTTATGCTTTTTTTGGCTAAGTCAGCAGTGTGGGTGCAATATTTTTGGGAAAATGGTTACAGTAGTAAGTAAAATGGAAGAATTTTTCTATCTGTTCTACATATTTAGAGAGATTTGAAATTTCTCTGCCAAATTTAGTGTTTGCAGTGTGTTAATATGTATGATTTCCAACTCAAAAACAGGGCTTTACAAGTATATTGTAAGTGTGTTTGTGCAAGTCACGTTTAAAATCCAATAGTCTGAAATTTTAGTTGTAATATCTTAAGAATTCCTTATGATAAACCAATATGCATACAGAGTTTACCTCCCTTGTATTGTCTGAAGATGATAATTACCAACTTGATTCAAACATTTTGTCTGCCGGAAATTAAGCGTCAAATGATATTGTTGACAAAATGAGTTTTAAAAAAGTGTTGCTGTATGTATGATTTAGAAATGGTGTAAATGAATGGTTCAGTTTTTGTTATCAAGCATAATTATCTGTGACCTGATATTTCAGTACAAATTGGAGGAGGAATTGTGTATTTGGTCATTTTTATGATATTTTGATTCTTTTAAAATTTCTGTAAACTCTCTAGAATATTAAAGATTTAAATGGTTTACTGTTAATTTTACGTATTGTGTTAGCAATGAAGTAGTGACGTAAAAGTCGAGTCTGATATATCTTTGTTCAATTAACCCTTATCATGCTGGACATGATTGACTGCCATTGCGACCAGTGTAGATCATGATCAGCCAGCACATCCATGCAGTCTGATCAAGATCTGCACTGTTCGCCATTGATTCAGTTCGTATCTTTTTGGTAAGCACCCCTTTTATCAGTTAATGGTATACTGTCCAAATTGAAAGATGGACAAGTTCATTATAGAAATTTAGCAGGGTAAGGGTTAAGTAGATATTCTTTTTAGATGATACATGTATGTTGTGCAGTGGAACTAAATGCTGTTTGTTTCTGTATCTTTTGTGTGACTAGTATATTTACTGGAGTGGAGTCTGTTACATTGTTGATATTACATTCAGGAGTTGATAATATTATTAATGGTTATAGCCGTTGTATTTAGTTTGCATGTGTAAAATATTTTCTCTTTTTTTTTTTTTTGTTAGAAAATTCACATTAACTGATATATATATATTGGTATAACATGATGTGAAACAAAAAATAAACAGTCCTATGCAAAATCATAGTGTGTTGTTTTACAGACTTTTAGCTCATCTGAACAGAAGGTTCAGGGTGAGGTATTTGTGTGGTGGATGGTCTGTTCCTCTCACATTACTTGTAAGAACTGCAGCACGAACTGTTTGATTAGCATCTCAAATTTAAGTGTGATTGATTCTGGCAAGGGCTTGCTAGAGCTCGGAACGGAAATTTTTTTTAGATCACTTTAAAAGAACTGCTGGTTGCATTCCAATAAATATATATGTACATAACTTCCATGTGTGGACCTCTCAAGCTCATTCAAATAGTCTTGCTTGACTGGCTGACAACTGGCTGTCGTAGCGAAACAATAGAAAAAAACAACTTTAAATGACCTCTTCTCCTGAGCTTCATCATACCTATTTTGTACTGTACTGGAATAAACCTCTTTGGTTTGCATTGTTCACTATTCAGTCAGTAAATTTTCAGTGAACACCCCTTTGAATAATAAGTGGTACTGCCCAAATTGAATGATGGGCCAATCCGCTTTAGAATACAACAGGGTAAATGTTGAAAAGACTAGTTTAATCTGCTGTAATGGCTGCCAGTGATCAAAATAGAGAAAAAATCTGAAACTTGCTTTCAAACGAACCACTTGATTGATTTTTCACTGGAAGTATCGTTTGATGGATCTTTGTCAAATTTGTACTGGATTGCTTAGACCAGGGCCATCACAGGTGCCATGAATCTTGTAAAAGTGTAAGATCTCAAAAATTAGAAGACAGCAAGACATTTTACAAGAAGAATTTGTCAGTGGTCCTTTGCTTCTAGCAGTATCCCTGGAGATGCTACAGGGATCCATGTTTTCATGGAATGTTACATAGGAAAACAAAACTCCCAAAAGTATGAGGCTTAGATATCAAAATCTTTTTACATGAAGCATTTGTCAGTTGTCCTTTATGACGTTTTTTCAAGCCTAGGACTAAATTTATGGTCACATTGGTTCCCGTTTTCACAAAGAATTCTATAAATGAAAATTTTAAAAAATCTATGAATGTGCATAGCTTAAATATAAAAACCTTTACAAAGCTTGTTTGAGCCTGGTACGTAAGTACCAAATTTGGAGCTGCTACAACGTGTTTGTTTAAATTGTTCCACTTGGCTGAATTAACCCTTAGCCTGCTAAATTTCTAAAATGGACTGGTCCATCATTCATTTTGGGCAGTACCACTTATTATTCAAAGGGGTGTTCACTGAAAATTTACTGACTGAATAGCGAACAGTGCAGACCATGATCAGACTGCACGGATGTGCAGGCTGATCTTGGTCTGCACTGGTCGCAAAGGCAGAATCAATTGCCGCCAGCAGGCTTAAGGTTAAGGGGTAATATTTTTATATGTCTTACAGTGAACTGTGGTATGATATATATATTCAAGATCGAATGATTAAATTTGGACCAACATGGCTCACTTGTTTTCTTGTCTTTTAATGCGGTAAACTCAACATCTGACTAGGAGTGAAATTGAAATAAAGTTATAATCATTGACCCGAGGCATCATACCAGTTGACACTGCGTCGAAACCTTTGACAGGTCGTCTGTTGACCTCATCAGTACGGTATTTGGATGTCTATACAGGATGTCTTTGTAAATGGAAATGAAATGCATGACATCAACTTGCAATTCTCTAACCAGGAGGCCGAACGGACAGCTAATGAACCATATAGGCTAAATAGTTGTCGAACTATGTAATATTTGTATTTAACTTTACATTTGTACCACTTCTACATATAAAGAGAAAGTAATAATTTACAATCGTACCTCTTTGCTAAAGTTAATTTTATTTAACAAAATTCATTGACACATCAGATCTCTTAATAGAAAATGTAATCATAATTAAAGGTAAAGATTTGTTATTCAGTGTGGGTAGTCACTTGAATGGATGAAATGAAACAACATTTCATTTCAAGTTGAGACCACGGCAGATGTCATAATACATTTACTTTCCCCATCTACTAAATCTAGGCCGATATTCCGATTAAAGTAAATCACTAAAAGCACTGAACACTTAAGCTGCGACCGGGAACCTAACTGTTTCATTTGTGCCAGAGCCCAAACTTTCTGCCTGTTCGATTCCTAAACTGCTACTGGCTAAAGTTATTTTTTCCTCGTAAAACTCTAGCTGTGATAAAAAAAAGTTAAGCAAATTTTCCATGCAAATTGTTGTTATACCCGTATGCCGAATTACCTATTTCGAAACTCCATTTCAAATCCTTGACTCGTTGACTTCATTGAAAGTGAATATCTTTTTGGCATATGTAATTGTCTAACAAAATAACTGAAAACGTACTGGACAGCAAGATGCAGATGAGCACTGTTGTCAGGAAACAAGCGGGTACATTAACAACATGTTCAGACTGTTGCAGCTTTCCCATTTTTCTTGACATATTCAAGGGCTGCTCATTTTTGACGTCATTCATTCATATGACTTGAAAGTGAAAAGCTGTGCAAAAGATGCACAGAGATGTTTTACGGAGAATAGGGTGGAGGATCTTCATCAAGAATTTCACCGCATGGAATCACGTGTATAACATCAGGGTAGTTCAATGGCGGCGTCGGCGGCGGTGGTGAAGGTGTTTGTGAAAATTGTGGGGGTGGTGACGTTGATGGTGGTATCATATCCGGCAATGGTAACGCTGACGGCGTCAAAGGTGGTGTTCTTCTTGAATGTGGCGGTGATGTGGTGCCGGGAAGTGATGGAGACGGTGGAGGGTAATGCACCGGCGCAGGAGGTGGACTTGGTGGCGGCGGTGGTGGGGTTCGTGTTGGCGACCTGGTCTGATGGTGGTAATTTAGCCCTGTCACTGGAGGTAAAACATACGGAGCCTCCCTTTCGTTTCGCCGCCGCCGACGGGTGTCATCCGCCGGATTGTTCTCTCTGTTTCGTTTTTTATTCTTTCTTCGACGTTTTCTTATTCTGTCCCTGTATTGCTGTGTGAGATAATGCTGTAAATGATGTGCAGAAAAATCTGGTTCCGGAAATGCCAGTCTAGGATCTGGATGATGATGAAGATGTTCATGGTGATGATGACGATCAGTAGATTGCTGATTCTCTTCTACATTAGTCGCTACCGTTTGTTCGGCTGCAATGTAAGCTATCACATCGTCTGTATTGTCGACTAAATTAGAGATTTGATATTGACCTCGTGACAACATTTTTAAACCGAAACTTGATGAAAATTTGCACACTATTGCCAAACCGATTGCACTGGTTATAACCCCGACACATATGAACACTATAACAGTGACAGCAAGTCGACGGTTCTCTCCAGTCTCGGTGTAAGAACACTCGCTGTTCAAACAAACGCCAGTGAAACCGGCAATTAGCGCACCAGAGAGATATCCTACGTTGCTGATGATCGCCGTCAAACAATACGTCTGCATCTGTAAATGAAACAGAAATAAAAGTTTGCAGTCGTTCCAAAATCTACCTTTTCTGAATGTCCTTTTCGTGTATTTGTCTAGGGGAAATATTGATGTGTCAGTCTAGAGGAACCAGGCGAATGTTTTTTTTTCTAACAGTATGACAGAATTATCTAACGACATAGATCCTCTGACAGATCACGAAAAAATTACTTAATACGGAGAATAAGTTAGCAATGATACGGAATTAAAAACAAAATCTATGTAGGTTAACTGACCACTGTTACATAACTCATTCTATTGAAAAATAACGCTTTGGATACCTCAATAAAAGAAAATCGAACATCACCTTTTCCGAACGTCTATTCCCTTACAATATTAAGAATTTTATATTAAGCACTCAACTGAACGGCTTGTAGGGAATAGTCAAAACTATTGCACGAGGTCGAAAGACTGGGGATCGGTAGTTTTGACTGTTGACCGGCAAGCCATTCAGTAAGTGTTTGACATTAGAAATTAAGTTTCTCAGGTTCATTTTCAAATTTTTGACTTATTAATCTAGTATAAATATGTGTGAATGTAAAACCGTCAATGTAGCACAAACTATATATGCAACCGCATAAGAAACACAATGCTTGCGACAGCATGGATCCGGACCAGCCTGTGCGATCCACGCACTGGTCAGGATCCTGCTGTTCGCTAACAGTTCTCCAATTCATAGGCTTTTAACGCAAGCGCAGGCCTGACAGACTGCGCGGATGCTAGGTCTGATCCCTGTGGGCGCAAACACTATTTTTCATGCAAGGTATATAAGACCGGCAATCTATTTAAAGATTCATGTGATGAAAATTCCTTTCTTACGACTACTTAGTAAATATTAATCTTAATTAAATCATCGTTGATCTAACTTGCGCACTGGAAAAGGGGATGTGAAGGCCTCGGTCACATTCTGCTCTCACCGCGATTCAAACCCGTGAACTAGTGATCAGGAGTCCAACATCAACTCCTGCATCAGCTCCTGCACCACTGTGTTTTATAATCAAAAAAGTAACTTACTATACATCCTATTTTTTCGGCTGCTTCTAACTTGTTTACACAATCTTTTCCGCGAATGAAAACTGCCAGTCCCAACACCGCTTGTAGAAGAACCTACAAATAATAAAAAGAATCGTACTTTAAATGAACTGCTTTTTTCTGAGATGCAACCCGGTTTAATCTATCGGTAATAGAGGAGTCAAAGTGTTTACTAATTACAAAACAAAATGGACAATATGAACATTCTGGGTCCGAAAAGCACATTGTGTACAAAGTTTTGGCATGAAATGGGTGTGCTAGTTCGAGTTACTTTTCATACATATACCAGTCATATACTAAGAAGACTATTATTGACTGCAAGTTTAAAAGAATGCAAACATTGACTGCAGAATACAATCCATTTACTACAGAACCCATCCATTCACATCAGAATACAATCCATTTACTACAGAATCCATCCATTCACAGCAAAATACAATCCATTTACTACAGAATGCATCCATTCACAGCAGAATCCAATACAAGGAATAATGTCAAACATAATGTATTGCTTGCGCTCTTTTTATAATTGAGTCACATTATGAGAAAACCAACATAGTGCATTTGAGACCAGCATGGATCCAGACCAGCCTGTGCATCCGCGCAGTCTGGTCAGGATCCATGTTGTTCGCTAACGGTTTCTCTATAGGCTTTGAAAGCGAACAGCATGGTTCCTGACCAGACTGCGCGGATGAACATGTTGGTCTGGATCGATGCTTGTCGCAAATGCACTATGTTGGTTTTCTCATGGTTTCTCAATTATTAAAAAAATGCGTACCGTGCCCATTACTACAAAAGCTCCTGTATAGTAGGGAGGTACCCCCTCTGTGTAAGACCCGTGCTTCAACCTCGACACGAGGCCCAGTACCAGCAACAGCACCCCAAGCAAGCCCTGGATAGCTCCTGTAATATTGAGGTAGCGCAATGCTCGCTTCCTGTTCTCTGAAAAATAAGATGTTAAGATAGTTGGTATACTGTATAAAACAAGGACAAAGATCCTATTGGAACATTTACATTCAAACAGCGCACTCCCCTCTACCCTCACCCCTGCCCCTTCTCCCTTTACCCCCACCGCCTCCTCCCTTCTCCTCCAACTCCAGTCACCAGAAAAGAAACCCACAACAGTGTTTATGTGCGTGTAAACACTAGGCATATACACATAATTATGAAATATAGCTCTTTGGAACGGACAGTGACAAAACACCAATAGGAAGGTTCAAACGGTTCATTGCGCATAACACCGCAGTCTTTATCCCCGCCATTTTTCAAACATTCAAAGTAAATAAAATAGATCCCGACCAGGTGAATCCCTTATATACGTATTATTAACAAAACTACACATATGTAAAGCACAAAAATGCTCGTGTAGAAACATATAAAACCATATATACGCATGTACTTAATGCCTTTGAATCAAAGCAAAAACAAGAACGCCATTTGAAATAAGTAAAGGAAACTGTATCTTGTTTTTATTTATGTTACAAGGCCCTGTCCATCAAGAAATTGTGTCGTCAGGCTCCCCGAAACACGTCCTTTTGAGAAACGACATTTAATGAATTATTACATACTTTATTATAATCTCCGTCTATATCACAATGACATACAGAACAAGAAATTTGATATGCTTTAATAATGACGTACATTTTTTTTTCAATTTTAAAAATAAAGGATAAATATATTGATCAGATAAAAGAAAATAATTTCATGAGCGTACTGCACGCAAAATTTTACTGTAAAAATAAATGCACCAAAATAGATCATTATTTTTCTTTTTATCACATACCCATTTATAAACTACTATACGTTAAGTTTAAGTGGAACCATTATTGGGGGAAATGCCGTTTTCAAGGGCAGATAATTCTTCTTCAATACCGGTGACCTATGGCTTTTATTGCATATCTTTGTTTCTTAGATGACTGTACTTCAATATCCAAAATTTGAAGAAATTCTGATTTGGAAACATTTCGCTCATCTCATATACCTTTAAGATCCAGGACAAGACAATAGCAAACCTACCATATCTTAGAGGCATACATAATTCTGGCTTCCTATTTGACCATACATCAGAAATAATAGGATTATTGTAATAGTATTGATCTGGGATGCTGTATTCGGCTTGAGTGAACTTTTCCATGACGTCGGCATACAATACAATAGGTACAATACGGATTTTTTTTCTGCCTGTTCGTATTTACTTGTGAAATACAAGCCGTATTTTTGACAGAATTTATATAGGTATATGAAATAAAATTTAATATCTACTGCTCAATATAATTATAAATGGTATTTGAACGTTTATCAAAAGCAAAACAGTCGGGTATATTTTTGTGACTTTTTAAAAAATGGATAGCGGTCAAAATTTACTGACTGAATGGAGAACAGTGCAGACCGTGCAGGCTGATCTTGTTCTGCACTGGTCGCAAAGGCAAAATCACTTGCCGCCAGCAGGTTAAAGGTTAGTATGTGTGCTCAAAGGTTCGAAATTATTAATATATGAGCCGCGCCATGGGAAAACCAACATAGTGGCTTTGCGACCGGCATGGATCCAGACCAGCCTGCGCATCCGCGCAGTCTGCTCAGGATCCATGATGTTCGCTAACAGTTTTTCCAGTTCCAATAGGCTTTAAAAGCGAACAGCATGGATCCTGACCAGACTGCGCGGATGCGCAGGCTGGTCTGGATCCATGCTGGTCGCAAACCCACTATGTTGGTTTTCTCATGGCACGGCTCAGTTATATTCTTAACAACATAAATACATATCAAAAGCAGTGACCTATAGTAAAATGAAAATACTCGGGTACAGAAAGGTTGCCGAACACATTACATGAACGTCACAATACTTGCAACATTACCTGTACTTATTATATAGTTTAAATTGTTTGCTACTAGTATTAGATTTTTTTTGCTGCGTTCATGTAAAATATTGTTCTAAAGTAGGGACAATAACCTGTATTGATCAATATCACACTGACACACAGAGCAAGAAATCCGATATACATTATTTATGACGTACATTTTTTTTTAATCTTATAGAGGATAAGTATATTGACTTGCTGTAGTGGAAGATAAAAAATGTCTCGAGGGTACCGTACTTAGAATGAAAAAAAAAAGATAGGTGCACCAAAATAAATATATTTACTACATATTTTATGCATTTTATAATGGAGAGGAAGGAAAAAACATAAAGGGAACCCTTTAGTGGATTCGTAGCCCCGTCTCGAATCGTAGGTAGGCATATCTTGTAACGTTACGCTCGACTGGAAGTCACACGTGAAAAGAACCCCACAATTATTTGACAATGAAAATATTATTTAAGGCACGAGCCTCCTGATATTATAGAACCGTTAAATTAATTTAAAGATTTTCCGATTATTTATAATTTATATTCTTCCGCATGGACTGAATACGGTTCCATGCCTAATAACCTCGTTAGATTTCAAGAAACTACTGAAAATCACTAAACAGAATAGTATTAAGCTGTACATCAACTGCTACGGTGTTCTGTTAGGGCCATCATTGTCTCGTTACTTCGCCTTGCAGATTAGTAAGGGCGCAAGAACCTGAAATTCTATCCGTCTATATATTAAAAAGACCCCCTGTTTTTTTTATATGGAGGGGGAGGGTTTCAGTTTCCTGTGGTAAGGGCCACAGAAGACACGAAGTTGTAAAAAATGGCGCGATAATGCATTTACGAAAACGCAAAAACACATATAAAGGCGTGATATCAATATCGCATTTTCACATCGTGTTTTCACGTTTTTTGCATCATGTTATCGCAATTTTGCCCCCGTATGTCGATCTTAGGCGAAATTTCGTTATTTCGATAGTAGTTTCGTTCGTAATATTGGCTTCACGTGCGAAAATGCGAACGAGTGATGGTAATATCGCGTCTTAGCAGGCCAGCGTGATACCGCGTTTTTGAGTCGCATCGCGCCATCGAATCATCTTTTCTCCATAATCAATATTAGAGATGCCGATATATTGACTGCCTTACTAATCTACAGGGAGAAGAGGCGGAACAACGACAGCACTGTCTTCTTGCTTCCTTCATTCATGTAATTATATCCGTCATATTACCTGCAAAATATTCTAATAATTAGCACTGCTTTATGTAATTTTATGGTTGATCTAATACTAGTACGTATTTACACTCTTTTCTTGATAACATTACAATAATTACACTACATAACCATCTTTGTCCGGTACCCTGGACTGTTTACTGTCAAAACAGGCGACAGGCGTGCATTCTCACTGGCGTTTATGCGAATTATGTTTCTTGCTATCTTATCCAAATGACACGGGTCTAAGCTCTCAAACCGTGTAATTCTTTTAGTACTTGAATTGTTCTTTAATTTTGCTGCCGAGTAGGTTCGAATCCGTGACTTCCGGGTTAGGGATATGAAGTTCTCATTTACTTCAACTTTGCATAAGCGTTCAAATTTTAGAAATACCTTTGGGTGGCAATCTGCTCATTTATAAAATATGAAAATCCTGCCATAAATCGCATTAAAATGGTTTAAAGGACGCCGACCTACCATCTTCCATTATAGATTTAATCCATTTCTCTTTTCACTTCATGCCTTCATACATTCTTTCTATCAAATTTTCATCTTTGTACACTTTTCTGTCACTCTGTATTATGTTTGTCCTTAAAGTTAAACCCTTCACAATACATTGTCTCAACATGACTCTATAAGCTGACTTATACCTTTTTATTTAATTTATATTTATAATCAAATTGTATCAAATGTTATCATTTAGTCTACCCCACGACTTTGTACCGGGATAGGCATATGTCTGATTGAATACGGTTTATTATAATGAACTTAATTATAAAAGATATTCATCGATTAACACTTCATACTCGATTGCGTATTTTTAATCAAATTTAATAAACAAAATGCTATTAAACTACCGAACAATACCATTTTTCTGATAATGAATGTGCATAGAAACAATGCATTTATAAGTTTTGTGTGGTCGTATATGAAAAACCTGAATTATTTCACGGCTGTTCCCCTTACATTTGAATATATCATCGTTTTAATTACCACCATTATCACACTCGCTAGTAATCCACAACTATCATTAATCGTCATCACCACCATCATAATCATCATCATCATCATCATCATCATCTTCTTCTTCTTCATCATCATCATCTTTTCTTCTTCTGCTTCTTCATCATCATCATCATCATCATCATCATCACCACCACCACCACAACCATCACCACCACCATACTCATTATCATCAATACTATTATTCTCAACGTTACCGTTATCATCATTACTAATTTCATCAGCACCATCATCATCATTACCACCCCCACCAGCAACAACACTACCATCATCAACACCACCATTATCATCGTCGTCGTCGCCGTCATCGTCGACGCTAAATAATTGTTGTTCTCCTCCTCTTTATTATGCCCCTTTCGAAGGAGGGATATATTGTTTTGCTGATGTCGGTCGGTCGGTCGGTCGGTCCATAGACCAATCGGTTTCCGGATGATAACTCAAGAACGCTCGGGCCTAGGATCATGAATGTTGATTGGGAGATTAGTCATGACCAGCAGATGACCCCTATTATTTTGAGATCAGTAGGTCAAAGGTCAAGGTCACAGTGACCCGGAACAGTTAAACCGTTCCCTGACGAAAACTTGAGTAGGATCACGAAACTTAATAGGGAGTTTGATCATGACCAACGGATGACCTCTATTGATTTTGACATCAGTATGTTAAAGGTCAAGGTCAAAGTGACCCAGAACAGTAGAACGTTATTGTTGTTTTTCTTTTCCAAATAACTAGAGAATGCTTTGGTCTAAGATCACATTTGATGCGGAGGTTACTTATGACTGGTTAATGACCCATAATCATTGATTTGAGGATAGAACGTCAACCGTCCAGTGCACAGTGACCAAATAATTTCTGTTCCTTGTGCAGTTACTAAATGCATCTATGGGGGACACGTGGCCCTAAAGCAGCTTTAAATTCGTTTCCGAAATTCAAAATAATGTTTCTGGTACAACACCATTCTATGAAGGTCCATTTAGATTCTGTAACGTATATTAAACTTAGCTCGTCAGTGTATTTAAGTATTCGATTTTCATTCTGAATCTGTGTTTTGTTCACATGATATAACTCCTGAGGCTATTTAAATTTTGTATATTTATTTTCCTTTTCTTCTCATATTTAGAGCCAAGAGAAATGATTGAAATAAATTTAAAAGATTATCTACTTGGTAGCCAGACTACAGTCTCTCACGCTCATGTAATCAAACTGTTGCAAGGTGGACATTATTTGAAAGGAAAACAATTCAGCTTTGAGCAGTTTCACTGCAGTTTAGCATTACGTTTTAATTTCAAGATGATAATTCATAGAAAATCCACACTATAAACATGCCTATCCGTTGAACCTAGTGGCAACACCTGGGTCGGACGAACGGACACTCATTGTAGACTAATGAATAGCTATGCTTATGAGATTTATCTCCCTTGGGCTAAGAGTCACTTCGAAGCGAAAACATGACCACTCGAGCTCCTTCATGAAAACTTAAAAAATCCTTATTTTAATTTTTTAATTATGTTATAATGTTTGTAGAGATACAAGGCTTTTAAAGGTAATTCGACTATATTTGTTCAAGGAAGTAACTTTAAGCTCCCTCCGTATAACTTAGAGAAAAGCAAGCAGATCTTTTTACGAAAAACATTTCAACGTCAATTTCAAGCTATGATCCAAGGTCCCCTCTAAAATCCGGCTCAGATGTAACAGACTGAAAATACTTCAGCCCTGACCGGAAATCGAATCTGGAACCTCTCACACCTAAGACGGACAGTCTACTACGTCGCTAGGAAGTATATGTGCACCCTTATACTCTACCCCCTCCATTTTAGAATTCGTCCTCGAATTCCAGGAGTTTGAACCTCTGTGGGAGGTTCCAAGGTGTACATTCATATCTACTCGTGAGTTATTTACGTTGGGCGCCAAATGTAACAGAATGAAAATACTTCAGCCCTGACTGGGAATCGAACCAGGAACCTCTCACACTTAAGGAGGACACTCTACTACGTCGCTATAAAAGCTTGCTCAATAGCAAGGAAGTATAAGTGCACCTTTATACTCTACCCTACTACACAGACATAATAGAAAAGGTTTATACTAAAGCAACACGTAAATGTAAAATAAATTTTATTATGCGCCCATTAACGCAGTTACAAAAGTACTTGTAGCGGGTAAGGTAAATATAAATTTACAAATAAGATATGTACTACATCACGTATACTATATGTCATCTGAAAACGTTAAATAAACAATTACAAGAGTCAGAGATAAGCCTAAGTCGCTCACCTGAGGAAGACCGCAGCCTTCAGACAAGTTTGGTGAATATCCATTCAGCACTTCGTTAACAGTTATTCAATTTTATTTTTTATTTTTTTTTTGCTTTGGCAGCAAAGCAACCAGAATAATTTGAATATGCTTGAGAGAGGATTTAACAATGATGCTACATACCAAAAATGCTGAATATCTATCAGGTTGTTCATACAAAAGGTAATTTTGTTTCAATTTTAAGCTTTGGTAGTCCATTATAGGGACCAAGCAGAACCATATCAGCAATTTTATGAGAAGACAATGGAAGGATGCTAGACACCATGTGATGATCCATCAAATGGTTGTTTAAAGTTTTTCCTACTTATAGCTCCTGTGGCCAAGTGGTGTTACAGACCAAGTGTGATGATAATACATCAAGCGTGTCATGAGAAGAAGTTGTTCAAAGTTTTCTATTTTTTTGCTCCAGTCACCATCAAAAAGACAGAGTGTCCCCACTTGAAAAAATGTGGGAGAAGACTTTATCACGATGTTTCAGACCAAGTATGATGAAAATCCAACGAGCGGTTCATGAGAAGAAGTTGTTTACAGCTTTCTGTTTTAAGCCCCAGTGGCCGCCAGTATGGAGAGAGTGTTCCCGGTAGAAGACTTTATAATGATGCTTCAGACATCCAACATACAGTTCATGAGAAGTCGTTTCAATGTTTTCCTATTTTGAGCTCTGGCAACCTTTAAGAGGCCAAGTTTTACCATGGAAAAAAACTTGACAGAGGTCTATCTTAGGATGATACAGACCATTTTCAGTGTAATATTGATGCCGGACGCCGGACTATCCTTCTATACTACTAGTAATAGCTCACCTTGAACAAAGTTCATGTGAGCTCAAAATATGTAAAATTAATGAAAATACAAAAAACAAACATTTTCATAAAACTAAATACAATTCTAAAAATATAATAGCTAGTCCCTTAACAACTGTTAAACTATCCTGTGTCTCGTTTCAACCTTGTCGCTAGAAGAACCAGAAGATAAAATTGTGTCGTCTGCTGCAGACGGAAAACGAAGAAAACCGCGCTGCTCTTCTTTTCATTTCAATATGAATTTTTTGTTTGAAACTCATTTTTTGTTTGAAAACTCATAAATGAAATTCAGTTAAAATGCATAAAGAAGATTCAAACTGTGTTTAGGAAACAACTTGCAATTTACAAATATATGTAGGGTGTTTTTACTTAGCATCGGCTTGAATTTTAAAAACAAAGAACACTGCTCTTAACTAATTTACACTTTTCGTAGATGGTAACATACATTTTGTTTGTTGTTGTTGTTTTCTCTTTCATCATACTAGCTTTGCTATGTGACACCTGCAATGTGTTTGATTGTTTTGTTTTTTCATCATCGGGAAATGGATTTTTATCGCTATGATAAAAGGGGTAAATGTATTACAGATGTTTAAATATGTAAATCTTAAAATTGTAACTTAAATAATAATAATAATAGCTTTATTTAAAGAAGGTAACACATATAGATATATAACAGTGTTAGAACATATTAAATATCTTAAGTTTCAATGTGGCCTTCTGTAATATTGATAAAAACAGTTCAACAACAAAAACAGATTAAAACTGATTATCTAATTATAATATAAGACAGAATTAGAATGATGAACATTTAAACACAGCATTCACTCTTGACAAACACTCCATTTAATTAGAAAAAAATATGTATACAATCATAAAAAGTAAAATCACTCAGATATGCATTCACCCATTAAAAAGAAACTAAATAAATAGCAATTGCAGAAGAAAAAATGCTGTAGCTTATTTAGATGCTAATAAGTATTTTTTTGTATTTGCTTTTGAAATAAGTAAGTTAATCCACACAACGAATATTTTGTGGAATGATATTCCATACTTTAGCAATATTATAGCCAAATGATCTTTTCATATAATTCGTGCGACATTTAGGTATTAAAATATCATTATGTACAACTGATCTAAGGCCATAAATTTCATTGCTGGAAAATGTTAAAATATCAGATATGTAAGATGGCACCAGATTTTTTGTAGTTTTAAATATCATTACTCCAGTATGGTTTTTGCATCGATCAGAAAATTTCATCCATCCGAAAATTAATGAAAATACAAAAAAAAAACATTTTCATAAAACTAAATAAAATTCTAAAAATATAATAGCTAATCCCTTAACAACTGCTAAACTATCTTGTGTCTCGTTTCAACCTAGTCGTAGTAATTAGTTCATTTGAGCCGCGCCATGAGAAAACCAACATAGTGCATTTGCGAGAAACATGGATCCAGACCAGCCTGCGCATCCGCGCAGTCTGGTCAGGATCCATGCTGTTCGCTAACGGTTTCTCTTATTGCAATAAGCTTTGAAAGCAAACAACATGGATCCTGACCAGACTGCGCGTATGCGCAGGCTGGTCTGGATCCATGCTGGTCGTAAATGCAAGTGTTGGTTTTCTCATGGCGTGGCTCATTTGGTCCCGTAAGAATATGCTGTTAAGTTTACGAACGTTACTAAAATATTCCCCTTCATCTGCCTGTGCCTACTTCAACTGTCTACTTGCATATTAAACAGACTTTTTCACATGAAGGAAAATATAGTAGGCCCTTGTAGTTTGAATCAGAAAATATCTAAAAGTAGTGTTTATTAGCTTATATACATTATCATTTTTTGAGATAGGATCTTTCAGATTTTATCACGGGGTTTGAAATTCTTCCCGAAGGGACTCCTTATCTGGTGATGTCCACTGATTGGCAATTTTTCTTCCTGTGGAGAATTTCTGTACAAGCATACAATACCATGCCAACAGAAAGCACGGCGATGCAGATGTATAGCTTGATATCCGTACAGATAAAGCTGCTGTAACCGAAAGCAAATATGAAACCGATGCTCTCCCATAGTCTGTAGTTAGCAAATGCCGCTTCCGGATTGTCGCTGAACAAGAACCCGTACAAAGCTGAAATAATCAAAGTTTGGGAGATGACTGACAATAGTTTTATATTCATACGTCTTTGTGTCTAACACTTACTCTGCTAAATTTTTATAATGAACTTGTCCATTTTTGAATTTGGACAGTACAATTAACTGTTAAAAGGGGTGCTTACCAAAAAGATACTTACTGAATAGCGAACAGTACAGATCATGATCAGACTGCATGGATGTGCAGGTTGATCATGATCTGCACTGGTCGCAAAGGTAGAACAAATCGGGCTAATTACTACATTCATAATTATGAAAAAACACATGAATGCCATCTATTTATATTGATTTGCTATCATTTGGGCAATTTTCAAAAGTCTTTGCCAGTAGTTCCTTGCAACTTTATGAGCTTAGAAACAATTTTAAAGGGGGCTTCTCAAATATGTAATATCGCACCTATTCCTTAATAAAATTGGTACGATACTTGTAACCAAATTAAGTACTAACTCAAAGATGAACAGTGGTGTAGGAACAGAAGCACCAGACTTCTGAGCCTGGAGGTTGCGTTTTCAATTCACGGCCAGGGGTTGTGTTTTTTCTTCTTCATTTTTGAGGGGAAAACGGTAACAGGAGGGGATAATCAGGCCGTTACGACTAAAACAGGGAGGAATGGATAATCGCGTCGTAATAAAAATAGTATTTTATATATGAAGAAAAGTCAGTAAAATCCTTGTGCAAGTATAAAATATATAAAAGTTCAATTTCCAAGGAAAACCAGCAGTAGACTTCAATAATTTTAATTTTTCACGTTTCCCGTATTTTTTGTTATGACACGTCATTGTATTATTTCAAAATGTAACTGCCTAAAGATATGTACAATTGAAAGCGCTTGCAGTGAAAAATTAAAAATACTGAAAAGAACTCAGAAGTCTACTGCTGTTTTTCCATGGAAATTGAACTTATATGTATTTTATATAAATATAACACTCCAGAAGAAGATTACCTAAAACACATTATCTTATGTAATAAATAGTACTGTTTGCATTTAGTAAATGCATGTAGTAATAAAATTTTAGTATGTTGTTCACAACAGACAATTTTTGGTCAAAATACATCTTGGAGAGGAGATTGTTGGGCCAAACTTCGGTTCCAAAACGATTCAAAAACACTGAGGGGGAGTTTTACCGCTGTCTCTACAATGCCTTTCTTTTTCGTTATTACTGGTGAAAAATCGGGAAGCATTTACCCAGTGAAATGAACTAGCCTTGCTTCCGACCAGATAATCGAGTTGTTCTTAACTTTTAAATATTTTTCTTATTTTCTACCTTTTTTACTTCACTATCTCAACAAAATTCCGTATTTCTAGTAGCTTTTGAGAAGGAGAAGGGATGAAGGAGAAGGGATGTAATTATACAAATGTTGAACAGCTTTAGGAGTAATCTCCCATGAACCAAATACAGAAAGAAATTAGATATAAGTCGGATATTTGTACATAGTACATTGAAGAATCAAGACTATAACTCGATGTTTGATAATTTAAGAATGGAATTTTCAGCAAAAAAGGCTGAAACATCAACATTCCAGAGCAACATACCGTTTATTTGTGTTTGGATCACAGCGTCACCAATACCCCACAATGCAGCTAGAATATAGAACACAAACGTCTTGTCTGGGTCCGGAATCCAATGCAGCATAGTTATCTGACATGCTAAATGAACGGCAAATGCTGAAACGAAATAAAAATTAAGCATTCATTTCTTTTAAAAAAAAGGAGTTTTGCGGTCCTTCTTACACTACCGTGGCTCGATTTATCGCAAGAGTACAAACGCGACGTCATCTGTCCAGTTCATCTAACATCTAAGCGGAGATAAAAGATCTTTTAACATTTGGAATCTAAAACT
This sequence comes from Mercenaria mercenaria, assembly GCF_021730395.1. Classification (NCBI taxonomy): domain Eukaryota; kingdom Metazoa; phylum Mollusca; class Bivalvia; order Venerida; family Veneridae; genus Mercenaria; species Mercenaria mercenaria. The sequence goes on along the minus strand of NC_069366.1, from coordinate 25,105,118 downwards.
GTACTAAATTAAAAAAAATGCTACCACTTGCAAGCAGTCTCTTCATATGTGAACGAGCATAGCATTTAAAAATATTTCTTCACTTGTTTATCACTAGCATCTAACGTGTCAAGTTTGTTGTAAATCAATCCAACCTGCAACACTAGTTAAGGAAAGAAAATTCAAGTCAGGACAAGTTCCTTTGAACTTAATAGTAAAACTGAGCTTACATAGGGTAAAGAGCGTACATGTCGAAAGTATACAGTAACTTACCTAAAATAAAGAATGGAATATGTCCGACGTATTGTACGAGCCTGCCAAACGTGAATGAGCAAGCGGCATCAACCACACCATAGCATATCATTACAAAGCCTACATTCCAAATACCGATAGAACAACTGATGTACGACTGAAAAAAATAACGAAAAACAATTGTGAGATGTCACGTAAAAATGAATCACGTGAGCAAACCGTTGAAAAATTTAAGTTCTGAAGACTCCTTGTATATAACATGATGATTAACAGGGTGACCAACCCACGTGATTTTTAGATAATGTACACACGGAGAAAACGTCTCAATTCTGGAAACGTTCAGCCTATATTTTCTTTATTACTTGACGTATTTTCATGAAGTAAAGTACGTCGAAACAGTAAAAATGGGTGCTTATCCAGTAATTTTCTCAAACAATTCGCCCAAGTGTTTTTCGTGGAATAACTGTGTAGGTAACGTACGAGCTTTCGCAGTTGGGCGAGGTGTTCGAGAAAACTACTGAAAACTGATGGCAGACTTGTTTAAACGAAAGCCACTGTAAAGGAACACACAGTGTAACCGGGTAAGCAAGGTAGATCTACAAAGAGTATAAAAATAACCGTGTAAGCAAGGTAGATCTACAAAAAGTATAAAAATTACCGTGTAAGCAAGGTAGATCTACAAACAGTATAAAAATAACCGTGTAGGCAAAGTGATCTACAAACAGTACAAAAGATAACAATGTAATAAAGGTTGATCAGAAAACAGTATAAAAAAAATAAACATGTAATAAAGGTTGATCTGCAAATAGTATAAAAGATAACCGTGTGATAAAGGTTGATCTGCAAACAGTATAAAAGATAACCATGCAATAAAGGTCTATCTGCAAACAGTATAAAAGATAATCATGTAATAAAAGTTGATCAGCAAACAGTATAAAAGATAAACATGTAATAAAGGTTGATCTGTAAACAGTATAAAAGTTAATCATGTTAACAAGTGAATGAACTCAAAACAGTATAAAAGATAAACATGCAATATAGGTTGATTTGCAAACAGTATAAAAGATAACCATGCAATAAAGGTCGATCTGCAAACAGTATAAAAGATAATCATGTAATAAAGGTTGATCAGCAAACAGTATAAAAGATAAACATGTAATAAAGGTTTATCTGCAAACAGTATAGAAGTTAATCATGTAAGCAAGTCAGTGAGCTAAAAACAGTATAAAAGATAACCATGAAATAAAGGTTGATCTGCAAACAGGATAAAAGATAACATGCAATAAAGGTCGAACTGCAAACAGAATAGATAAAGGTTGATCTGCAAAACAGTTAAAAGATAACCATGTAATAAAGGTCGATCTGTAAACAGTTTAAAAGATAAATGTGTAAGTAAGTCAGTGAGATAAAAACAGTATAAAAGATAACCATGTAATAAGACTTGATCTGCAAAGAGTATAAAAGATAAACGTGCAACAAAGGTTGATCTGCAAACGGTATAAAAGATAACATGCAATAAAGGTCGATCTGCAAACAGAATAGATAAAGGTTGATCTGCAAAAGAGTGTAAAAGATAAACGTGCAAGAAAGGTTGATCTGCAAACAGTATAAAAAATAAACATGTAATAAAGGTCGATCTGTAAACAGTATAAAAGATAACCATGTAATAAAGGGCGATCTGTAAACAGTATAAAAGATAAAACAGGTAATAAAGGTTGATCATCAAACAGTACAAAAATGACCATGTAATAAATTTCGATCTGCAAACAGTATAAAAGAGAAACATGTAATAAAGGCTGATCTGCAAACAGTCTAAAAGATAATAATGTAAGCAAGTCAGTGAGCTAAAAACAGTATAAAAGATAACCGTGTAATAAACGTTGATCTGCAAACAGTATAAAAGATAACCATGCAGTTAATGTCGATCTGCAAACAGTATAAAAGATAATCATGTTATAAAGGTTGTTCAGCAAACAGTATAAAAGATAAACGTGTAATAAAGGTTGATCTACAAACAGTACAAAAGTTAATCATGTAAGTAAGTCAGTGAACTAAAAACAGTATAAAAGATAACCATGTAATAAAGCTTGATCTGCAAACAGTATAAAAGATAAACGTGCAAGAAAGGTTGATCTGCAAACGGTATAAAAGATAACATGCAATAAAGGTCGATCTGCAAGCAGAATAGATAAAGGTTGATCTGCAAAACAGTGTAAAAGATAAACTTGCAAGAAAGGTTGATCTGCAAACAGTATAAAAGATAACCATGCAATAAAGCTTGATCTGCAAAATGTATAAAAGATAAACGTGTAATAAAGCTTGATCTGCAAAGATTATAAAAGATAAACGTGCAAGAAAGGTTGATCTGCAAACGGTATAAAAGATAACATGCAATAAAGGTCGATCAGCAAACAGAATAGATGAAGGTTGATCTGCAAAACAGTGTAAAAGATAACCATGTAATAAAGGTCGATCTGCAAACAGTATAAAAGATAAACATGTAATAAAGGTTGATCTGCAAACAGTTTATAAGATAATCATTTCTTGCATACCAGACGGGGATTTCTGGTATCTTTACCGGTGCTGGAAAAATCCATCTTACACACCGGGGTGTAAGAAGACTCTCGTGCTGTAAATGACGTATAACGAACTACATATATGTAGAAAATTTATGTAGTAAGCAAGTCAGTGAGCTAAAACAGTAAAAAAAAATTTAAAAAATAAAATAAAGGTTGATCTGCAAACAGTAAAACTGAGTGAAACTGATATATAATGGAGATTATGGAATACTGAATTGATATGTTAAAATTGTACTTTCTTTGTATTGCTAGTCCCCATAGCAAGTCATATGATGTAGATTTGTAATGAGCCCATGGAAGGCTGGTGTGCCATGCTAATTTCCAAATGCTAAAATGTCGCGCGCACAAGGTAAGATGTCGTGCGCACGAGATATCTTAGACTTATAAAAATGCATGTCCTAAACATACCGCCGTATGTTTGGCAGACGTATTGTGTTGGTCGTCGCTTGAAAATCTGTGTAGAACCGAGATATGAGATAGCATTTTGTGTTTTGAATCGAAAATCAATAAACAGACAAATGCTATGCCGCAAAAGATAAATGGGGCACTGCCTTGAAGAAAACAAAATTTTATTAGTGGAACGCACCCTTGTTATCCGGATAATACGAAATGCTGTGATAATTCCAAAATGCTACAAAATGGCAGATGAACGCTTCTGAAAATTTCAGGTTTTTCGGTAAGTTGCTGCGGCTTGATAAGAGATTTTAACCGCCAGATGTTGCTAAAAGAACAAATGGTGATTTGTTTCCATGGAACTCAAACTACTTTACTGTATTTTTGTGAATACAATACACAATATGTTAAATAGTTTACAAAATCCATGTAAGTTTAGTCTGAAAATTCATAAAAATATTTAGAGTTGTTTCTTACGCTTGTTATTCATTGTATATACGGCTCTACCATTTCACTATCTGACATAGTTTAGAGTAAGTGGTTTACGTTTGCCGTTTTTATGCCAAAACCATTTATATTGATACTTGTGTGAAAAATGGATAATAGCCGAACATGACCATGGATAATGCCCAACATGAGCTGTCTTTGAAAGTGGATAATAGCTGTCATTCTTTTTTTTTTTAATTTACATACCATTACACATTGACCAGTTTTGTGTGTGTGGACATGTTTCGGTGAATGAGTTTGTAACAACATGCTGATATGAACCTGTTAACGATTTTTATACTGGTAACAGGCAAAGCGTACATTTTGCACCTTCCTGGTATCAAGTAGACATGTGCAAAAATATTATTTTCCCTCGCTGTCCCATTTTACCCTACGGTTTCCATATTCATAAAATACATACATTTATTTAATTGTCAACTACCTTTTATAATCACTGCTATCACAAACCCTGTTCACGTTCCGAATACCTAGAGTTTGGAGTTTGGCTGGAGGTTCTCTTCAACCTACCGAGATCTACGAGACGTATAATACGGTCTTCAAAAATACCCAGGATTTTCAACACCACTAACATGACTAAAATACCACAGATTTTGAACAGCAGTCAAAAATACCATGGTTATTATAGCCCAAGAAACAAAGCAAAAAAAAAAACCTGATCTCAATTACAATTCATAATACCAACTTAATGTATTGAACTTACAGAAGAGGGAAGGGGATAGTGAACAAATATGTGGGACCAACTTTTTATATTTCAGTATAGAAATGTATGTAATAACAGTATTGTATTGCAGATGAAATGTTGGTGGGGTAAACATTCTAAGGGGGACAACTTTGTATGGAAAAGTTAACAAGTGTACTTAATCATTAAGTACAGTATCAAACTACTATCAGCTAAGGGAATGTACTTCTTCTATGAATTCACAGCAGTATTCAACATAGTCCAGCAAATCTGACCTGTTAAAGTGCCATTATTTTCACACTCTTAAAATGCTAACGGACCCCTAGCATACTTAATTTGAAAATATAGGTATACCCCCTCCCCCTCTGGAATCTGCATATTTAGATTCATGTGTTAAATTTACCTGTTCTGGCTTGTTTAATTTTTTACCAAAATCTACAGCAATTTGTTACCACATTTTATTAGTATACTTCTTCAATATACTGGCAACAATCGGTACCTTTAGAACAGCATATCGAGGGCTCAGAGTGAAACTAGTCTAAGTGTATATAGAAACAGAAGCAGACAGACTAGTTTCGCTCTGAGCCCTCGATATGCAAAATTTCAAACTACAATATATCCACATAGCATTTCGGGCTTTATCTTCGAAACTTCTATGTATTTACCGACTACTACATAAGCTTATATATTTGTCAATGTGGGTTAGTTAATCTAAAATAAAAACTTCTGAACATGTTCATATCATTGTTTTTATAATAACTGAAAAATAAAAAATAATATTCTTTACCGAAAGTCCATTAAATGAGGTTGACAACGCTCATAATAATTATTGACATGTATATTTAGATTGCTATAATTATTTGTGTGCGTTTGCGTGCATGTTTAAATTGATGTAACATAGATAGACAAAAAACGTCAACGTTAGGTAATGATGACGAATAACGTCTAGATTGATTGCTTTAATGTCTTCGTAATGTTAAAAAACATGTTATTTTTTTAAGTAATAATGTATTTTTAAAAGTAACATTTCATTATGAACATTTTGACGTTTTTGCGACGTAAATCACTTTTATTACTAACCGGCCTAAAGAATGACACTTACATTTGCTCATTAAACTGATTATTACATAAAGCCGACAATGAGTTCCTATAATTATGCTGACGTTTAATTTCAGTTCAACGTACTGTGGTTTTGTCCAACAGTCGTGCGACTTACGTCAATTCTTTCTGCGAGAAGTAGACTAGCCGTACCTCGTATTTCTTAAGTGGATTTTAACATGCCGATTTGCAATATCAATGGAAAGTCACTGCTGCGGATAGCATGTCTCTGTCGTTTTACAGACGGTATGAAGTCAACTCAGTGCAGAGGATGTGGTATACTTTAACTAGCCAGGAAAGTCTTTGATCTTACCTTAAATCTATGCGGTAAAGATCTCACTAAATTTGCGCTAATTAGTGTCAATTGGCACTCACTGAGTTTCTAAAATTTGCCAATAAGGTTAGAAATTGCCAGACTGGACTACAAGGCTATACCTGAATGAACCAAGGTCTTTTTTACAAACTGCGGCTTTGTGGGGCGGTATAACTCTCCCCCAGCTAGCGTAATGTTCCCTTATACGTTGGGTATGCTTGAATAACATTCAAGAAATATCTTTTAAAAATATGGTCGGCGAATTGTAATAAGACAAGAAGTTTATGAGGGTTTCATATCATTTGTGTTATTCTGTCATCTATTTAACATTTTGCAAATAGCGAAAATAAACACGACACTTAACAATTTAAATGGTTCTCTTAATTTTTCACAAAGGTTTCGTAGGGGTGCAATTTTGTTTTGTTTTTTCTACGACGAATAAGTACAGCAGTGGTCTGGAATACAATTCTCTACCAAGAAGGCTAATCACACCCTTATTCATGTGATACGCAGACCGTCTGTTGGTATTTGAACAGGTTTTTATTGTATTTATTAAACTTACTAATCATTTTTAGATATATCAATATTCTTGCTAAATATACTGAGCAAAATGTAGCTAGCGTCATTAAGGATAAACGCTTTGTCAACGTTGCACAATCAGCAGAGTGAGAAAAAAGACCCAGACACTCTCGTCTAGTTGCATAAATCTTTCATTTTGATAAATTATCTATAATGTACGGAATCCTGTTCGTGCCACTTAAATTCTCGCCTCACCAACACGCGACAACGCGGTAATTATCGCATTGTCGCCTTGACCGAAAACATATATACATGCGGGTTTTAACAATCCTCGCGAGGTTTTTAGGGCGATAATTATGGTCTTAATTTTCGCATGTCTTTCTTAATTCTCGCATCTGGAAATTTAAATTCCGCTTAAATAATGATATATAGTTGCGAAAATTTGCAAAACCTTGCATTGTCGCATTGTCGCCCGGTGCTAGAGGTTATTTCTTACCACAGCACCATGGATTTCTGTTACACCATTAAAAAGGGCAGGGAATATTTTTAGAAACTTGTTTCGGTGTATTGATACATAATACCCAGATCAATTGTCCAGAAATTTTATCCCAAGCGACAGTGCGACAATGTATCATTATTTAAGTGGAATTTCGATTTCCCGATGCGAGAATTAAGAAAGACATGCGAAAATTAAGACGATAATTATCGACTCAAAAAACCCGCGAGGATTGTTAAATCTTGCATGTATATATGTTTTGGGACAAGGCGACAATGCGAAAATTATTGCATTGTCGCGTGTTGGCGAGGCGAGAATTAAAGTGGCACGAACAGGATTCCGTAATAATGCGTTATTAAAAAATCTGATTTGCAAACTTAAGTCACGTGGCATGGATTAGTCCAGGTCACGAATTCGTTCTTAGACGGCGTTCGCCGAAAAACAAGAAATAAATGATAATGATAATTATGGCAATGATTCTTATGATAATAATAATAATAATAATCTACTTAATGCCAAGCTTGAGTCACAGCTTGACGAAGAAGGAGACATAAAGAAAATAGTAATAATAATAATCATTATCACTAAACCAATCTTTATCATCGTCCTATTTAATTTCGTATAGGTTATTGTAATTTTGTATGGTAATTCGTTACTTGAAAAAAGATGAACGACGGTACATAAAACGTATCGTGTCGTGCAGACACGCGTCGTGTCGTAACACTTAATTGTTCGAGGATTCCGTACAGACTCTCGTTTTCGAGATCAGACACAAAATATTCAGCATCGAGGACAACACTAACACCGATGTAACAAGGCATTCTGCTTTACCTTTCGCTTGTATTGGGTTTAACGTCGCACCGACACAATTATAGGTTATATATGGCGACTTTCCAACTTTGATTGTGCAGGAAGACCCAAGGTGCCCCTCCGTGCATTATTTCATCACTGGCGGATACCTGGGTAAAACCACAGACCTTCCGTTAGCCTGCTGGATGGCCTCCTCACATGAAGAATTCAGTGCCCCGAGTGCGGCACGAACCCACATCTGTGAGGGGCAAGTGATTGGAAGTCAGCGACCTTAACCACTCGGCCACGCATGCCCCTAACATGGCATTCTGATCCATTGAAAAATGAACTTCATATGTTTAAGTTAACGTTAAAAATAGAATAAACAAATCGATGAGAGGCAAGTCGAGGTGACCAATATGTTCCACAGCATTTATGATGATGTTAATGACGTGTAAGAACATGTGGATAACGAAGGCTGTGATGACGCCGACGCCGACGACAAGGATGATGATATTTTGCATGAGTTTATCAAAATCATGTTGATGTCGATTGAGTTAAGGAACTTAAAGCATAACGCTTTTCGATTAGCTAAAAATAGTCCGTAAATATAGTAGACTTATTAATCGTTTATGACTGTTCAGTGATCAGTAACTGATAGATGACGTCATCTAGGAGTGCCATGAAAGAATTCGATTAACCGAGCAGTAAACTGAGAAACTAGCGTGCTATAGCGAAACTGATTTTCAATAAAACGGAAAAACAAAAAAAAAGTATCAAGCAGGAAATAGCACCATAATAAAGCATATAATAAATGAGTTAATTGCCACATAGTAGTTTAAGTATAATCAAAACCACATCCCATTTAACGAACAAAAGACAACACACCGAATATTCCCGTGTTTAGATGTTTCATATTAGGTGTGAACATTTTCAAGTAATGTTATGAAATTTCTGGAAAGCTGACATTTTTTTAGAACAAAAGATGGAATGAATTTACTCTCAGTGGATGAGTTCATGTGATGACAATAATCATGACAGCTTGCTTTTTGCGGTTTGCATGATTTTCTATGTTTCGGATGGCAGGAAAAAACTATCCATTCAAGATGAATCACTCAGATTAACACAGGATATACCGTGTTCCATAGTTTTACCTATAGTACTAATTTCAATGTCAATTCGAAATCATTCGAGACGCCGCGGTTTGATCCTCGGACGAGAAAAATGTTCTGTGTTAGGATTTGACAGAACTAGGGTTATTTTTTCTTTTATGTTAGGAGCAGTTTAAAAGGCCTCTTCCGCCCTGAAAATGCTTTTAAAGTAATTATAGTTATCCCCTAAAACTGATTTAACATCAAAATTCTTATACCGAGTCATATTCATCCCCTCCGAAATAACGGGTTCAGGTTTTCCCCCGACAGCCACTTACTAAAAAAAACTGAATATGCACCTTATGTCTAATTAATTTTGATGGGAATTTGTCAGCTACATACGCAGCGTTACGGATTCACAAGCATCATTATATAAATGAAATATTTTTAAAACTTGTGTGGATAAAATCTGTAAAATTTTCGTTTGGTTTTTGTTGGGTTGAAAGTCACATCGACACAGTTATACGTCATATGGCGACTTTCCAGCTTTTCATGTGGGGGAAGACCCCAGGTGTCCCTCTGGGCATTATTTCATCACGGGTGGGCATCTGGATAGAACCGTCGACCTTCCATAAGCTTTCCTCAAAAGAAGAATTCTACACATCAAGTGAGGCTCGAACACATATCGGTGAGGGGCAAGTGATTTGAGGTCAGAAACCTTAACCACTCGGCCACGGAGGCACCTTCGGAAGCGTAGAAAGCAACCAAGAAAAAATACTGCAAACTTTGTACGATTAAAGTCGATTTCAGTTAAACAAATTCATTAGAGCATCTGGATGTGAAATTTAGTTAGGTAAAACAGGGTGGCCGACCCACGTGCCTTCTGGATACCGTACACACGCAGAAAATGTCTCGCTTCAGGTGACATTTTGCTTATATTTTCCTTATTACTTGACGGGTTTTCGTAGGATAAAGAGTCTCAAAGACAGCAAAATGAGTGTTTTCCTCCGCACAAAACGTCTGCAATCAGTTCCCATTACTTTTCTCAAACACTCTACCCAACTTGGAAAGTAACAATAAGTCAACGAAATCCAGTCGGGCGAAGTGTTTGAAAAAAGTACTGAAAACTGACGACAGGCGCTTTGTGCAGCGGAAAACACTCACTTTGCTGTCTTCGACGCACTTTATTTTAAGAAACTATGTCAAATAATAAGGAAAATATAGGGGAAATGTTAATTGAATCGAGACGTTTTCTCCGTGTGAACGGTATCCAAAAGTAACGTGTGTTGGCCACGCTGCAAAAGTTATCTGACATTATAGAAAACAAAAACTTGAAAAAATGAAAAACTGACCCTGGTAAAATCCCCAGCTATAAACGCCTGTTCTATACCACTGTAAATTGTTAACGGTATCAGCAGTTTCTGGTAGGGGTTGCGCCACATGTGCTTGAAGGTTTCTAGCAGGAGATGGAACGACAATTTCCGTTTGCCTGTCCTGTTGTCATGTTTGTCTAGATTTATCTTGTCCAGAAATAAGGCCACAATAAGGAACGCCACAAAGGCACTGGCAATATAAATCCCACAGACAGTGTATACCTGAAACAATATTTTTAATTACATGCTTTTGGTTTGCGTTCGAATACGAGTATATAAATGCTATCTTTGTAGGCTACCTGTTTCATCCGTTTGTAATTAAGTCGTCGCAACAATTACATCGGCCAGCATTTTGGATAATATTTCTCTCAGATATGCAAACATGTTTTCAGACTTTCAGAAAGGTTCATTTCATTTCACTCGTTTGCAGGGTTGTTGTACAAACATAGTGTTTCACTCAGCACATATTACTAGATTCGTTAACGAGTTTGTTCTACAAACAGTTACAAAGAACAAATACATATATATTTATTTTGTTTAGCTCAGTTTTCTAGAATCCTGCCTTAATTCGAATCTTTAAATATTTGAGGACCTCCTCCACCTACCTGTTTAAGTTCCGGTTTTTTGAGATTTGTATTATTACCAATGTCGTCTGCTGGGCAGTTGTTGGCGCCACACTTTTGGAGGGCTTCTTCTGTGACCTCAGTCGTCGCATTATCGCCACGCTCACTAAACACCATGGATGAAATTAGATTGCCCCATATTTGACCTTAATAACCATAAAATTGAATTGTTACAACTTTGATATGTTATAAAAATATTCATCAAAATGACTTAAAAATCGCATCAAAGTAACCATTATCATATGCGAATAAATCCAATATCTTTAGAAATGCGTTTAAAAAGGAATAGATTCAGAGCGCGAGTGTAGCTTAAATTCAGAGTAGAGTTAAACATAACAGTATTAATGTGACCTTTATTATTAGTAATTTATGAGGATAAAGACCGGTGAATGAAGGTAACACATATGCAACGTTACCCATGCTTAAGAAATTACCAAGTCACACAGCCTTATTCAACAATATATTAGACATAATCCTAGAAGTATTTCCGAATTTTTTCTTGTATATGAAACGCCAGCTTTTCCTTAAAAAGCACAGACATTTGAGTTGAGAAATTCTTAACTGCAGATCGTCTGACAGACATTGTACAATTTGATGTTTACACCGCTATCGCCCATGACTCTAGATCAGGATCTCCTTAATGGCATCGCATATGTTCTCCCTATTGAATTAATGTTTTTCTTACTAGATAACTAAGTAATACTCAAGTTTTGTATTATAGTGTTTCTTTTGTGATGTATCTTACAGAAAAGAAGCAGCCATCCTGCGGGTTTGGTTTTATGGCGTTTCAATTGTAGTAGCTTAATGCGTATTTACAGCATTTTTAACCTACTTGTTTGAAAGATCATGAAGAAAACTCCGAAGAATCGATTGATGATGTCATCCTCTGTTCTTCCGGTCATTTTGGAATACCATGTTCCCGTCTGCGTCAGATACGTGCATTTCGCAGACCACAGCGGTGCTGCGCCGATGCCAAGAATTATCGCACTTGGAATAATTGTCCACCAGGTTGCGTAGAAATTTGCCGCCATGTATAGAATGTAACATAACATGGAAAATGCAACTGTCCACTTGCATCCGATAATATCGATAATAAACGGTGGTAAAAACATACAAGAAATTACAAGCGCACCGTATATTACCGACAGTCCGACGGTGCCGATACCCTCTTCTCTGTTCAGACTACTTTGCAAATTAGACAAAGACTGGAACGCCGTAAATAAAAACAAGAATGCAATACTGACGACAACCAGATTTTTGAGAACTTGGAACTTAGTCATCTTGTAGGTTTCCGCCATCGCTAGTTTTGAATCAGCAGATGACTTATAACCATTTCCGGTAGCGCCATATCCTACTTCCGCTTCGCGAGCCTTTTCAGATTCTACATCGATATTTCTTCCTGGATTGTCCATTTTCCTTTACAAAGTTCAGCTCTGAAAGAGGGAATGGAATATAGTTATACGGAGACGGAACAGAAAGCCAGACCAGTTTGTTCATATTCATCAAAATTCAGAAATACTGGCTTTGACTTAAGACTTAACATTATTCCATTTTACATTGATTGAAACTTTGCAGATTTCAAAAAAAAAAAAAGATATTTATCATCATTAAATGTATTCGCAGCATATACCGGTATCTGTATTCTAGCATATGACTAGTGCTACACTCGCTTTTCAAAGGATGTTTTAATAACATCACATGCAGCGCAACGGCATAAAGTAATGTATGTATAGTTTTTCCGACCAGTCTCGATAAGATTTCTGTTTAAAAACAAGGAAAAAGACCGAAGTTTTCGAATCCCATGGAGGCGTTTTTTACCTTGTTTTCTGTACGAGCAATTGCAAATGCATAGACAAGCTCTGTGTGTGTGTGTGCGTGTGTACGTGTGCGCGCGTGTGTGTGTGTGTTTAACGTCTTTTTCAACAATATTTCAGTCATATAAACGACGGTGTCTACTTGTAGCAGTGAGCACATTGCCCAACTTTATAAAGCTGCCTCACTGGAATATCACGCCGTAGACACGTGGCATGATACAACACCCAGTCACATTATACTGACACCGGGCTGATCAGTCCTAGCACTATCCTCTTAATGCTGAGCGCCAAACGAGGAAGCTACTAGTACCATTTTTACGTCTTTGGTATGACGCGGCCGTAAAAATGGTACTAGTAGCTTCCTCGCTTGGCGCTCAGCATTAAGCGGATAGTGCTAGGCTGAGAACCAGCTGTTGCAATAAGCAAACACAAAGAGACTCTTTCTAAATGAAAGTTGTTTCTTTTTTAATTTTGCGTATCTGGTCGGTGGTATGCTTGACAGATCGTTCAGTCTGATGTATGCTGAACAGTAGCATAACAAGATTTAGCCGACCTAAAGGTTCTTTCTAGCGCATATACAATGATTCGTTTTTTTTTAGCATCATATTACAGATGTTTAATACAACAGTGATGAAAGTATAGTAGACGCAACTTGACCCCGATGGTTGACCTTTGTATTATAATACATAATGAGGCACAACTTATTATTGAAAAGGTGTGTACGCTTCATCTTTTTGCATTCATAAATTCAAATTTTACGTACATTTATAGTGATATAGATTTACTGCCGTGGTGTGAAAAACACGAGGTGCACGAGAAAATGGAAATATAAATTAATATAAATATAAATTATTGTACTGGAAAGTTTTAGCTGATCAAATTTATGTATATATACTTTGATTGTGCACTGTACACAAACTAATTCCATACTTTGAACAATACACGGCTTCCCTTAGCACCCCTTATTTTCTACAATGAAATGATCTATATGAATAATCAGCCTAAGGTCAACCATCGCGGTCAAGTTGCGACTACTATATGTTAGTTTACTTTATATACAATATCAAAATCTTCGAAACTAGCACTCCCCAGTATGTTTTCGTCACGTGATTAACACAAGCGAGCACCTGCATATTATATATACAAAAATAATTTACATATTCATTTACGATACGCGAGAAAATGGCCAGGTTTAAAAATGAAAAGAAGCATTTGCAGCATTTGCAAATTGCACAGATATTTAGGCTGATCACTACCAAATAGAATGTAAGCCTCCGCAGGTCTAGTCACAAGTAGTCCAAATATAAATAGTACTAATCTTTTTTCCTTTCCTAGTGCATTTTCTCGGCAGGAACGTGCTTACTTTTACCCTACCGCGTTTCAGTATGTATCACTTTGCATTCTAATGAAATCGGCATGTTCCTATCGCATGCTAGATAAAAATGGCGGCGTAAGAGTTTAATGTCACGAAAAGAGAAATTGAAAGAAGCGAAAAGTAGTAAATTCAGCGGGTTGTATTTAACGAACTGTAGTTTTCTTATATAAAAGTTAACACCCCCTTTTCTTTTTGTTTTTCTAAAGTAGCGATCTAGTTCTTTATGGGAATATAAGTCTCTGAAAATCTGATATGCTAGAAAATGTCGAAAAACCGTTATGAAGTGAGTGGATTTTATATGAAATAAAGAACAGCTGGATTTAGTGGTGTTCAGCCTATATATACCTGAAGCTATAAAACCATGATTATCTGGCAGGAGTCTATTTTTAGATCATTTATTTCATAACATGATTATATGGCAATCGTACAACATCCGGCATTTCCGTATTCTTCTCCGGTAAATACGCTATTGCGTATCATAAAGGCCGAGGTGATCAGATTGGATTATGTGGCAGGAGTCTATTTTTAGATCATGCATATTCATTATAATAATCTCTACTCTACAGAATCAAATATTCAAGGCACGGGTTAGTACTCTGTACGAATTATTGTTCCTTGTCAGCCTGCTGTTAATAACATCCATTCCACAATAGATTTACATAAAGACGTGCGAACACACATTGGCATAGAGGCTATTTGTAATGAGTAGGTATGCATGAGTCCAAGATGGCGGCGCCCTACTGGTATTCGGATGCCTTAGACAGTATCCTTGTATCCATCACCTGCTCAGTCAAGTGTGAAATGTTGACCATAATTATAGGTCACAAACAGGTAAATAGTTTTTACTATATATTCTATATAAAACTGACATTTTAAAGAGCTACCAAACATATCTAGACCCATTTCAGAGAACAAATCCTTACCTCATTTTGAAACAGTGAAAATGTGATTTTTTTTTTCTTTTTTGATTTTTTTTATCAATTTTTATAGCAAAATTTCAATGAAATGCTCATTTTTACCAAACTCTGACCAAACTAATCCATTTATATCAATATCTGGACAAATCTCAATTTTTGCCCACATTTTCTTATAGGTCACAAACAGGTAAATAGTTTTCCCTATATATTCTATATAAAACTTTTTAAAGAGCTAACAAACATATCTAGACCCATTTCAGAGAACAAATCCTTACCTCATTTTAAACAGTTATGATAAAACTGATATAAAATGAAGAGAAAAGTAGGGGCCATGTATCTTCTAAGAGAGATTTGCTTACTGTAAAATCACATCAAAATCACACTGCTGTGACCTGGAAGTACTACTCATACTAAAATTGAGCTTCACTTCACCAAATACAACCTGCTCTCCCATTTATCCTACCAAAATGTCAAAAATACATCCACAATGAAATTTAATCAGAAACCAGCTTTAATTTAGACCTCTGTTGCCATGCCAAGTGAAAAATTAATGTCCGCCATTACGCGACTAGACCAGATGGCTCCCACGCTGGTTCCTTTACCATAGTTAGGCCTATAAGTGTTCCTTCTCAAGAGAAGGAACAAATAACGGGCCGCTGACTAGCTTTTACACAAAGCTAACCTTGTAAAAGAGTTGCAACACGAAAAAATTACGTTGTCCCTACTTAAAGTCCACGACCAGCTCCCTGTTAGATGACATTGGTAAACATTGAAATCTGGCCAGATGATGGTGGAAATGGGCTAGTTTGATTAGAATTTGATAGAAAATGACAAATTTATTGCAAATTTGTTGAAAATGAGGATAAAACCCAAAAATATCACCTTTTCACTGTTTTGTGTGTACTTTTTTCAAAAACTGCATATTTATAGCCAACTGATTGCTAATGTCTGACCATCAGAGGTAAAAGTGAACATGATTAACAGTTTAAATGTGTAATTTGTATGCAGATCAGAGTAGAAAATGTCAAAACAGGGCAAAACAAGGCTGCATTTAGGGTAACTGCTTCAAAATTATGTCGCGACAGCTAATTTTGACAAAATCTGACGCTCTGTCTTGTGGTACTGAAAATGCCATAAAACCTTAGAAACTGTTGATATCAAGCTAAAACCTTGTATTTTTTCATGCTTTTAGGTTTCTTTTACATTTCAAATGAAACTGGCACAGTGTCAGAGAAAAAAGTTTTTCTTATAGGCATACAGACACTAAATAGAAAAATGGCGCGAAAAAAAATAATGGCGGATACAAATAGTCCTCAGTTTTTTCGCTGTGTAGAGCTATTTTCCTTATTTTCTTTGCAATTTTTTTGGTAAAATCACATGACAGATTTATGCTTGACATGAAGATAGCATTTTGATCATGAAATAACACCATGACAAAATTTTTCATGGAAACTTAGATCATACACCACCAGTATAGTTTGGGGTCTCATTTTTTAGCTGATTTTGCAGTTTGTGTGTTTAACTGAAATTATTTTTCTTGCATCAAACATGACCCCCACTTTTCTTTTGATTTTTATTTGGCACTTACAATATTCTTCAAGAAAATGTAGTTTACAGACATTTAAAATGGGTCCTGATGTGTGCTGCGACCACTGGAAATAGGTCAATTTTATATAGAATAAAGAACAACAACTATTTAGTGTGTTATAACCTGTTATCTCTAATTAATATTAACCTTTATGCACTGATCTTCAATGGATGTAACCTGGTCATGACTTCAAAACTTCACACATGGATGCACCATAATGTACAACAGCCGCATTTAGTGTTGTCAAACCAGTGTATTATTGTCCGTAAGTATTGACCTGGCACGGCACACGTTAATTTTCGCGTTTTCGTTATTTTACGCAATAATATGTATATATTTACTGAAATATCCTATAGTGTTTGTTTATTTGTTTATTAGAGTCTCTATCACATACAAACAATAACAATATACATTTACAAACATACATATAATAGTACATAACTGTTCTATATAGAACTATTAGAGACTATACATTATACATTAGGACAGACGGACCCTAATTGAAAGTAAACACTAAATGAACCGATAATACGCCTGCGTAGACTACCGCGCGCTATAATGAGTGTTCTTATTAAGTTCGGACCATGTTTTTAAATTCAATGTAAAATTACTTTTACCAATGATTTATTTCATGTAATATATTTTACTATTTAATTGTTTTAAGATGTCTTTTTTCGTCAACTGACACTAGCTGCTTGAATTGTCCGTTGAATGAACGAAGATTTCTCCAGTCCTGGATTTTCCTGAAAATACAGTTGAATATCGTTACCTCGATATCGGTTAGCTCGATACTCCGGTTAGCACGATGTGTTTGAGTCGGTCCCGATTTTTCCCTATTTATCTTAATGTAATTATTTATCATTACCTCGATATGATTAGCTCGATATTTCGTTTAGCTCGGTGAGATTTTTCAGTCTCGTCAACTTACCTGTACTGTTTTTACACCTGGTTTCGTCGATATCACAGTTTGTCAAAAAATATCCATGTTGCCCGCCCGCTTAGCTCAGTAGGTACGAGCGTTGGTCTACGGATCGCGGGGTCGCGAGTTCGATCCTCGGGCGAGGCGTATGTTCTCCGTGACTATTTGATAAACGACATTGTGTCTGAAATCATTAGTCCTCCACCTCTGATAATTCATGTGGAGAAGTTGGCAGTTACTTGTGGAGAACAGGTTTGTACTGGTACAGAATCCAGGAACACTGGTTAGGTTAACTGCCCGCCGTTACATGACTGAAATACTGTTGAAAAACGGCGTTAAACCCAAAACAAAAAAAAAAAAAAAAAAAAAAAAAAAAAAAAATATCCATGTTATTTGTAAGGTATGAAAATCAACCTATTGTTGTCCGGCGATATATTAATTATATTCAAGTTAGTTTGTGTGTTTGTTTTGTTTGTTATTTAATCTTTAATCCAATTTAAATGTCAGGAAGTTTTGCATTTAATTCCCAATAATTAGTCTTATAAAACACCATGCGAGCAGGAAAGCTGTTTTCCAATATAAAAACTAATTTGGATGAAATATTTTCTGTTTGACGGAGTAAAAATCTACCATTTAGGATTGAGTAACAATATGCGTATTTAACTGGCAAATTTTCGTTGTCGAAGCACAGTCAAAATGACTACTCAACTAGGAACTTTACCGCTGCATTCAGACTTGTTTAGGGAAGGAATCAAAATGCTAATGTTTAAATGTATATTTTCAAAAATTAAAAAGTTATATGTATGTATTTAATTAACATGTTTTATTTGTCAATAAAATGAAAATCATATTTACGTTTAATATTATTTCTTTCCCTTTTCAAGCCCTCTGGAAAAAAGCATTAGATATAATGAATTAATATAGACGTCCAACACAAGTACAAAGTAGTCCCTAATAGTCGATATCGTTACGTCGAACTTCGGATACGTCGATGCAATTTTTACAGTCCCTTGAATATCGAGGTAACGGTATTCGACTGTACTTGTAAAAGCTGGCTTGATATAGTTCAATTGTTGTATCTTTTTTAGTCGACATTTTCTTCAACGGTTTACTGACATGTATACAAAGAAGAATGTTAAATACCAGTGAATTTCTTTCAATATTAAAAACAATAGAAAATCACAAGAATAGTTGAAATTGTCTCGCCGATAAAATTAGAAAATATATATATTTTGGCTAAAGATAAGACTCGAACCCACAACCCACAACGGTTCGGACACCGATAATTGATAAATTTACGGGAAACATACTGAATATTCATGAGCACCGCGTCAATACTTGACAATATATTAGTAAATGTGTTATGCAGATATGCGTTAAACTTAAATGAGAACGAACAAATATGACAGTCTCCACATTTATTCATTAACATCAAATTCAGCACCTAGGTATATATAAATACTACATACATGGTATCCAACGAAGATAAAATGTACCGATATCACCTTGAATTTATTTTCTCCTTTATCTAGAATAGATTACAAGAACAACTTCCTCAAATGTATTCTTAAATCGGCGATACAACTTTTATCATATTAAACCATGAAATATAAAGAAATTTGAGATTTGTAAACAAAATAAATGTTATATAGCTATACCATGCAATATTTAATCACACAGGTTTTATATTACACCCTACACCTTAGACTTGTTGTTTGTTGTATTAAGTTAAAATTCAACTTCCATACAAGGTATGGTTATGAACACGGCCTATTTAACCACAATACAAAATACAAAAAGTTTGAGAATAAAATACATTAATTACATAGTGATGGATAGACAAGGAAATATCTTAACGACAAACAAGTGGTATACAATCGGTCGGTACATATTAACGCTTAATTTGATACGTCTAGTACACGTTACGGCTACATTCTGGCATCGGTATTTCGACCCTTACTCGTAGACCCAAGGCTTCCAAAAAATATACATAAACTATGTTAAATTCTCAATACATTTAAACTGTATCCAAAGCTCGTATCCTTATACACATTACAGATGGCAGTATCATTGATTGGTCACCCCTCCCCACTCCCTTAGACCCCTGATACAACCCTGAACAAAAATCGGACAGTCGTTCCTTAATATCCACACCCTGCAAGACCCCTGATACAACCCTGAACAAAAATCGGACAGTCGTTCCTTAATATCCACACCCTGCAAGACCCCTGATACAACCCTGAAAAAAATCTCATCTTTCAAAACAGTACTGATTTCGACCACAAAAATATGTAACTGCATGTAAATAAACCGAGAAAAGTTTCTTTATACTTAAAGATACTTTAAGAAATGTTAGAAACGACTTTAACCTGCAGGTCTTTTTTCACCCTGGTTCACCGACCTCTGTATTCGCCAAAAATAACAAACGATACATTATATATATAACAGTTAACCTTACCTTTTAAGGTACCGCCTTCCACTTACAGTTGCATATCCCCAGACAATGTGTTTTCTATCAAAATCAAATATGCAAGTTTTCTATCGCTGTATTCATTAATGACGTCATTTAAGATAGTTAATAACATAAAAACGTAAAAATATAATATGTTTAAACTCGTATGTCGATGCAGCAGTGTTGAACAAAACATTTAATCTATTCAACAGTGTGACAGGTAGATCACATTATAAAATTGCGCCCAAGGCGATAATTTACATCTTCATCACGTCATAAACGGTGAAGCTTTTACATTAGGACGGGCCGAC
Source organism: Mercenaria mercenaria (assembly GCF_021730395.1). NCBI lineage: Eukaryota > Metazoa > Mollusca > Bivalvia > Venerida > Veneridae > Mercenaria > Mercenaria mercenaria. The sequence continues at coordinate 25,085,051 of NC_069366.1, read as the reverse complement.
AAAAGACTACAAAACCAGGGGTCGTGAGCTTGAGCACCTGCTCTTTCAGCTATAAACTTTAAGAATCGGCCGATGATTAGTGTCTCGGTGCAGTGGCGCACTAAAAGGGAAGCTTCTGGAATGGGAGTGTCCTTACATTCAACTGATATCACTAACGGTCTTTTGAAGAAGTCGCCCATGTGTGTTACCATTTTGGACTGTTTATAAGCACGCACAGGTACACGCACGTACGCACGAACGCACGCACGCAGACACGCACATACATCCATAAAACCTTTTCAACGTACGTTTCTATTTTCATAACTTGAAAATCAATTACGTTTTCACGACACGATTTTGTGTACCTCAAGTGAACAAAATTGATAAAAAACAACTAAAAAAAAGATATTCCTGATAAACACTGAAATTCAAATTCCAATTCACTCAGACTGGTTCAGTACTTCCGTCTTCAGGACCATTGAAACTGAAGCAAACAAAAAATTTCAGATAATTGCTGGTTTGGAAAAGCCTATCAGATAACGTAATCATATGTAAATATTTTTGATAATTATTTGTTAATCTATATTTACAACTGAACATAAAAGGTTTTTTTTTGATTTTATAACATGAGAAAATAAAAAAAAAATGAAAAACAAAAATTCTTCAATGTTTGGTTTTATTGTTGAGTATAAACCGGTAAATAATTATCACAAACTGATTTATAGCAAGCCTCATTGGGTGATATGCACTTACTGAATTGCTTGGGGAACGATATTCACGTTCACAAATGATATAGCAAGTAAACAAAGATTAATTTATTTATTCGTTTTTGTTGGGTCTAACGTCGCACCAACACAATTGTAGGTCATATGCATGATATGGCGACCTACCAGCTTTGGTGGTGGATGAAGACCCCGGGTCTATCACGGGCAGGCACCTGGGTAGAGCTGGGAGGCCTCCTCACATGAATAATACAACACTCCGAGTGTGGATTCAACATCAGAGAGGGGCAAGTGACTCTAAGTCAGCGATCTTTACCACTCGGCCACGAAGGCCTCTATATAAAGATTAAATTGTAGAAATAATGCTAACAATAGTTTTTGATTATTTTCCTAACAAAGCATTGTTACCAAAGAAAGTATTACAAGTCGTTCAAAATACATTCCAGAATTTATATACATGTACTATCATGATGACGTTATCCCATAAACATAACAAAATTATTTTAAAATATAATGACAGTCAGTGTTTAATTACGATCCACCCATGCAGCCTTTCAGACACAGTGTAAGATAAACGCTACGTAGAGTATAGACCGGGAACATGTTCCTTTTCATGTTCCTTATCCATATAGACCGGGAACATGTCCCTTTTCATGTTCCTGAACCATATGAGCCAGATGCAGGACAGACAACTTCAGGTGTAACTTCTTCCGTGAAGTCGTCAAACAGAAAAATTCGCGTCCCCGGATATGGAATGCGTCTTCCTACTGGTAATACACAAACAGCAATTTTGGATAAGATTCTGCATACTGCGATTATAACTGTCTAGCTGGCATGCACGTGAAACTTTGGTTAACATACTAACATAATGACAAAAGTCTCTACGACTTGCACCCAACAAGCATGGATTTACAATATTTCGCTAACAAAAACCACTGCCGACCATACATTATGATATATCTTAGCGTATACTGTACTGTTTTATTTCCTTATTTGTATAATTAATGCATAAAATATTTTTGGATGTGACAGTGTATCTATAATGAAATAAAAACATTTCATAATAATGTACTATTTTGCTGCGCCCGTGTGAAAAAAACGGAATGTACGTGCAAGTTAGCATGAACAACTTTTGATATGTGGTATAACTACCAATTGAATAATTCGAGAAATTTCAGGGTTTTTTGTTGTTGTTTTTTTTCAGTAGAAACATGTCTTTTAGAAACTGGGATTTGCAAAAAGCACATATTAAAATGGCTACCAATAAGCAACATTGAATAGAGCTAAAATCTGAATCGCTTGTCCATTTATTCTGCTATTCTAAGAGGTATTGCTTAGGCACAGGTTCATTGTCATTTTTAAATTCAGGCCAAGTGCCGTTCATATAGATGTTGCTATACATTGACCGCCCAAGTTTTAACAATGAACTGTGGTATACAGCAAGGAGATCCTATTGGTCCTGTACTATTACGTACAAAATTCGCGACTAGTGATCAATCATGGCGAATCGTTATCGTCATAAGTCTGTTTTACTTGTCATTCTAACATAAAACTAGACGATAATTAAATGTCATTAGTGCAGAGAATCTTTGTGATCTTATTGGAGGTTATTTTTGTTCTCTGTTTGAAAACTGTAAATAAAATCGCTTAAATGAATACACTTCTATCATACAAATCTCAGCAGAGGATTTAACAGTAGTGATAAGGTTCTAGCATAATTTCAGTTCTTATTTTACACATTCACATATTTTAAACATTAATATGTTGAATTTTTAACAAATTATTGCTGATAGAGACTCTGTTTTAGAAGGAGCTTTAAAAGAAAATATCCTAAATTACGATTGAATTTTCGGATTTAAAATTGTACAAAGGTAAAGTATTTCATAATTGTTTTACCGTATTCCATGAACAGTTTTACAAGTCGTTTGTTTATTTAGTACATGTGTACAAGGCATTGTTACACAAATTGTTAAACTACGTACGAAGTAGAAGAAGAAGTTAAACTGTTGAATATATGTTTCATGTAATCTTAGGGTGTTTTATTATATTATAAGATTCACACACATGAATGAATATTACAGATGAAAAACATAATACGTATACTGAAAAAAAATTGCACACGTTTCATTTCAGATGCACATACCAGTCTTAATATTTCTACTGAGCGCTTTCATGTTTCAAATTGCAACCGCGACAGTACAAACATACGATGTTCCTAGACCTCTTGCAAAATGCTTCGGGTACTTCAAAAGGAAAACAAAATTAACTGAAACCCCAGCTGTTGGCATACAGTCATATTGTGAAAATATGTACATGTGGCAGCATATGAAAGACTTAAACGTTCAGCGTGGAGCAAACACCCAAACAGTGTAAGTATTATAAGTATAACACCCGGGAGTAAATATGAAGTTTCATCGTAATTTTGTTATGCAATTCGGGATCTTTCGGACATAAATCCAGAAGAACGCGAGCATGACTGCGTGAAAAAGCGATGATTGTCTAAGTCCGTATGCACAGCACTAAGAAGTACAAAACATAACAACTGATTTCGTAAAAACGGTTTATCGAATCGCATCGGATATTACTTGCAAATAACATGTTTAGTATCCAAAGCAAAAATTTAAAAAGTAATGATCAACGAATAATTCTCACTCACGCCCGCAAATATTTCCACAGGAAATATAGTAAAGACAACAAAAAATCACGAAGTTAAATAGCTGTGCAACTAGTATATGTTTTGTGCTAAATGTATTGTGCTAAATAGTTGTAAATAAATGTTACACATTTTCAGATCGTATGTGAACTCATTGAGCAGAAATACGAAACAGGAGATAGTTCAACATAGAATTAAACGAAAGAAGAGACAGGCCAACCCCTTGGCGCATACAGGACCAAAACCCAAACTTCGTATTCGTAAAGAAATCCGAATGATGTCTGACAAAGAAATAGAGTTATTCTTTGAAGCTGTAAATAGTGCTAAACAAAACACAGTGAGTATAGATTTATAGTTTATAATTCTGCCGCACCATGAGAAAACCAACATAGTGCATTTGCGACCATCATGGATCCAGACCAGCCTTCGCATCTGCGCAGTCTGGTCAAGATCCATGCTGTTCACTTTCGAAGCCTATTGCAATTAACGTTAATACTTGGATAGCGGCATATATATTTCAAGTAAAATAAGAAAATAGTTGGTTGGAAGGAGTGTCTACTCCGCACTCAAGATTCACTTAAGACTAGCCACTAGACTGATAATAAAGATATTTCTACCTTTTTTCAACTCTTTTTTGTGTGTCTAATTCCATTTCATAGATAAACAATCCTAGAGATTTTCTTAGAGCAAGAATATAAATGTATTTGATATTGACGTAGGATAATAGTGTAACCTCACTCATATGTCAAGAAAAGTTCATTGCATGGAAAGCATAATTGAGCCGTGCAAAGAGAAAACCAACATAGTGGCTTTGCGACCAGCATGGATCCGCGCAGTCTGGTCAGGATCCATGCTGTTCGCTTTCAAAGCCTATTGCTATTAGAGAAACTGTTAGCGAACAGCATGGATCCTGACCAGACTGCGCAGATGCGCAGGCTGGTCTGGATCCATGCTGGCCGCAAAGCCACTATGGTGGTTTTCTCATAGCGTGGCTCAATTTGTTATACTTTTATTTAAAAGTTGTTTGAAAATTCGTATAATAATCAATGTTGTATTTGTGTCAATGAGTGTATCCCGGAGTTCTCTATTTCAGACAATTTCTCCGAATAAATACGATGCCCTTGCTGAATTCCACACGGGTATGACCTCGGTGTCGGCACACGGTGGCTGCAACTTTCTTGGATGGCACAGAATGTATTTACTCATGTAAGTTTTTCTCAATGTGTATCTCTCCAGTTTCAACAGTGTCTCCTTGGTACATACAATATTTTCTTGAATTCTTGTTTTAAAGCCGTTTTTTTAATTTTCAGTTAATTTTTAGATTTTTTTTTATCTTGTATAACTCTTAGAACAAAATACATGTACATTAAAATGTCGGTGAAATAGATTTGATATACTTGTATGAGTAATTATTCTATTGATAACTAAATCATAATTAATAAAAATGTCGAAATTCTTGTTCTGTTTTTTTTTCCGACCGTCCTTAGGTCTGTATTTGTGAAATGTTAGTTGTCTCCCTTTGCAGTGACGATTAAATACACAGGTTAAAACACAGCTGTTTTATTGTATACGATAGGTTTGAAAATGCACTGAGAGACGAAGGGCCAAAATTTAAAGACGTAACAGTGCCGTATTGGGATTCTACACTAGATGAAAAAATGCCCGACTCAGTACAAACAGCGTTGTTCAGCGACCGCTTGCTTGGATCATGCGAAGGTGAAGCCAAAGGTGGGATTATGAGAAACGGTTGGGATTCATCTACGGGCGTTATCACACGTAATTGTGCTATAGACGGGCCTCTACTAAATAATAAGATGATTTATAATATAACTAGGCACACAAAAATGAGCGCCATCTGTGGAGAAGATTCTGAGATCGACCATGATTGCGAATACCATCATAACGGTGGGCACAGATGGATAGACGGACAGATGGCCATTTTGTCGTCTGCAGTGTATGATCCAGTGTTTTGGCTTCATCATTGTTTCATCGATTATATTTGGGAACTTTTCAGAGAAAATGCGGAGAAGGCAGGAACGGATATTGAGAGCGATTATCCGGTCAATCCAACAATTATGGGTGCGCATGAACTTCACTTACCAACAGCGAAAATGGGTTTTGCTGATCTTGACGTTATCGACGGTCTAAGTCGAATGTTTACCACTGAGTGGTACAAATACGACAAACGACCAACCTGCAACAAAGGAAAACAAGACTGTGGGTCAAAGTATTTGAAATGCGTGCCTGCCCTAGACGCAGTGGATCGTGGACAGGGGAAATATGAATGCATGGCAAGGACATTGAAAGAAGTAGAAGAGTACGAAGCAGAAATGAACAAGCCCAAACCCAAACCTTGCAAACCAAATAAACCCAATAAACCTAATAAACCAAATAAAACAACTACGCCACTTCCACCAGTAACAAATACCACAGTGGAAAAACAACCTTCAAGAGAAATTAAACCTGTTCAGAACACGTTCTGCATGAATGGCCAAAGTGACATTGGACAGTGGGTTTATATACCAGTAAAACTTATTTTGAGAAGACCGCCAGATTACACTAACTATGGATCATACCCTGTTAGGCGCGGTAAAATTCAGAAAGCGGAGGGAGATATTTACGCACCTAGGGCGTATAGCAACGTCTACAGACATCTTCGAAAACCGGAAGTTCCCGCTAAATATGACGACTGTATAGAACCTGATACTCCTACCAACACAATTTACGTGAAATCTATGGGTTTGAACTACGAGGGTATTTATAAAGAATATGCTATCTTAGACAAAAGATTAGCAATTACCGTAGCAACAGCATATCTTGCTGTCAGAAAACCTATGTCCCAACACGATGTTTCGGTTGCTATGTTAAACGCTCAAGATTCCTGCGGACGAGTCTGTAAACCAATATGTCTCGTACCAGGAACAGAAATATATCGACCATGCTCTGGTGCCGTTAAAATTACGGGTGGCAGACCTTTACAATTTGGAAATTCTTTTGGGGACGCCGTTTTGAATGTTTGGGACTTTGATAAAGACGCCAGCTGTCCTCAGCTTACGGCGAACAGTATTATTGTGAGTTTCTATTGTGACTACAGTACGGAATGGGTCTGGCCTTCAATTGATCCTGATCCTAAACCTACTCCTGGACCAGTCACACTTCAGCCGCCTGTAGAGCCGACAACCGTCACTGCTGGTAAGGTTGCACTTGCGTGTATTTTCAACAATACATATAAAATGACGCATGCATTTCATATAAAAACAAGAAATTACTTTTTAGCATTAACCTCTCCTCGCTGCGTGTATCGTATATCTATCCTTAATATTTTTTGTGTGTATTTTCAAAAATAGTTAAGATCATACGCATGCTTTTACTGGCTAGAAATTTGTACTGCTCAACCTTATTTTGATAATTTGTTTGATATTTGATTCATTGAAATGAAATGAAATATGTAATACACATCAATTACAGGCTGCTCTTTGGGATGGGATTGTGTTGTGAACAGACCATGTCAGGAAGTTAAGACCTGTGTCGAGGGAGAAGTGCTCGAATGTATCAAGTCATGTCACATGTATGCCAAATGTTTCGATACCCGTAAAACCGGTAGGCCTACTGCCGGAAGTCGGTTCCAGTTCCAGCTGTACCAATGCAGACGAGGAGAAAGATTCATAAACACCAAAACCAGACAAGGATGCGTCAGTGCAAGGCGCAATCCATGTAATTACAAGACTTCCGGTCTTAACAGGTGGCGCAACAATCGGCAAAATAATAGGCGTCGAGGAAATATGGCTAGAGGAAAGTAATTGATAATTTATTATCTCGTGGCGCGCAACACTTTGAATTTAAACAGCAGTTCTTGAATGCAGAGGGACACTAAGTTAAGGGTGAACAGTGTTATGAATATTGCTCAAACCTAAATTGATTGGACACAAAAATGACGTTCGTTCATCTCCGTTTGAGGTAGACGTATCAGTGCTACCTGACGACATTAACGCATCGATGGTTCCCCGCCAAGCTTCGTAACGTCATATAGACTGTCACAGTAATTGAATTACATTAGTTTACCGTAACAAACAATAAACGTCAGATATATATATAATATTATTAGGTTTGTGGGGAAAAGTGCGCCCCTTTTATTGTCTATGAAACGACCGAATCAAAATTCATTTCGATATGATGTTATTATAGTACATTACGTTTAAAAACCGCTAATTTGTCCCATTTCCTGTGACCGTTGAAATGTTTTACGTTACGTTGACGTAATTAACGTCGATCCATTACTGTCAGTTTTTTTTTCACGATTATATTGTTTGTACTGCGGCAATAATGTATTATTATCTTCACGATGTGCATCGTTTGTCATAAAAGATTTTTTATTAATTTTACAATTATGACAAATGTTAATTATATTCATAAGCATATGTCTGTAAGAATTGGTATAGCTGTTACAAGTAACCCATCAAACATTATGTTTTTATTTTCATTTAAGTCAGTAAACGTTCATCTCTCATCCGTCTAGAAAGTTTCTTTTTTAGTGTGATAGATAGATTAAAAATCCAACCCCGCCGAATTATAAGTGTGACAGATAGGTATAAAAGTTATAAGTGTGATAAATAGCTTTAAAAGTTACCTTTACTTGATTTTCAAGTTCGTTTCTTTTTTACACTATTTCTAACATTTATTTTGCATTTTTATGTTTGATTTTCGAATAAAGTGAAAACAAAAAGAAAAGTGCATTTGATTGCAAAGGAAGTACAAAATGTAATTTCATTTTGACACACTTGCCGAAAGTTTACGAAAGTGATTTTGATTTTTTTTTTGTGGTTTATTGTCTTACTACTACTACAGCTATTATTATTATTATTATTATTATTATTATTATTAAATCCAGAAGCCTGTATGGAATAATTTTCCGAATGAAAAATTGTAATTGTTGAAATTTTAACTAAATTCTAACGCAGTAAGTGGGAAAATGACATCGAAATCACAGTAAAATCCACATTCTTTTTGGTGCTATGTTTATTTATTTTTATTCCACTGGGCCAGTCAAACAGTGAAAACAAGATTTTGTTGCGGTCGCAATTATAAGGCCCTACTTGTAAAATTGTAATTAATCCGGGTTTTTTTCGATAGTTTAATGAGGTCGCAATTTATAAAGCCCTACTTGGAAAATTGAAATTAAGCCGGGTTTTTTTTCGATAATTTTATGTGGTCGCAATTTATAAAGCCATTACTTACAAAATTGAAATTAAATCAGTTTTTGCGATACTTTAATGTTATTCATTTGTCATTTCTTTGCAAAAAATGAATTTGTTTCCATTTAAATCTCATTTCAAAAGATTTAGCTTTTTGTATTTGAATGCCCTTTTTTTTCTCTTTTTCATTAAATTATGTTGTTTTAAAAATAATCATATTTGATTTATCTCTTATAGTTACACAATGAGTATTTGGATGGAAGCTTTAAAAAAGTGAGAGGTTTTTTTTGTATGAATGTCTTTGTATTAGGATCTGTTGTCTGTTTTTTAATGTTGTTGTCATGTATTTATTTATGTTACAAATATTTATTTTTATTTACCATGTGCTATACTTTACCGTGCAATAAAAATGCTAAATATTCATTTTTGTATTCTTGTTTATAAAATAACATTTTGATAAAAATATGAACAGACATGATTTTAAATGTTGACTCTTGTTCTACAATATAGAACGGCCCACAAAATAATAAAAAAACAAGGGGGTCATGAGGGCCCTATATCGCTCACCTGAGTTTAGTTGCTTGCTAAAACAATTTTTTTTGCTAAAGTTTCAAAAACAAAAATCTAGGCGAGTAGGTCATGGTAAAGATTATTCCAGATAACAACTGAAATATGTTAAGAAATTATAAAGGTGCTCTAAACCTCTTTGATGTAACTTCAGAAACAAGAAAGTGGGCCAGTAGGTCAGGATTAAGAATATTAAAGAGGATTATTGATATCTACGCTTGGTCCAAATTTCTATGATGTTCCTTCAGATAAAAAAGAAAGTAGGTCAGTAGATCAAGATTAAGGCTATTCAAGATAAGTATTGAAATCTGTATCAAACATTATACATGTGGTCCAAATTTCTTTGCTGTAACTTCAAAAACAAGAAAGTAGGTAGTAGGTCATGATTAATACTCTTCAAGATGAGTATTGAAATCTGTATCAAACATTAAACTTGTGGTCTAAATTTCATTGCCACTGCTTCAAAAACAAATAAGTCTGTGTAAAACAATGGACCACCTGGCATATATTGACCCATTTGAACAACCTTGGTAGAGAACCATTAGTGCATTCCACATACCAAATATCTAAGCTAAGGGCTTATGGTTTCAGAAAAGAATTTGTCAAAAGGGTTTTTCTATATAAGCCAATGTAAAAACTGTTGACCTCGGGACGCAGTCAATTTTGACCCCAGGGTCATGATTTGAACAAACTAGATAGCTGATGACTAGACAATACTAAATACCGAATATCTAAGGTCTGGGCATTAAAGATTTTTTCCTATATAAGACAGTGTAAAACCAGGGGCCCCCGGACGTGTCATATATTGACCCCAGAGTCATGATTTGAACAATCTTGGTAGAGAACCGATATCTAAGCTCTGGGCCTAATGGTTTAAGACAAGAATTTTTTGAAGGTTTTTCCCTACACAAGCCTATTTAAACCATGTACCGTGACGTGGCCAGTTTTAACCCCAGGGGGATAATTTGAACAATCTTGGTAAAGGACTACTACACGATGCTGCATACAAAATACCAAAGCCCTAGGCAATGTGGTTTTGGACTAGAATATTTTCAAACTTTTCCCTATATAAGTCTATATAAAACATATGACCCCAAGGCCGGGCCACATTTGACCCTAGTGATATAATTTGAACATTATTGGTAGAGATCCACTATATGATGCTACATTCCAAATATCAAAGCCCTTGGCCATGTGGTTTTGGACAAGAAGATTTTCAAAGTTTTTTCCTATATAATTCTAAATAAACCATTTGAACACCCACCCCCACCCCCATCTCCAGGACGGAGCCATATTTGACCCTAGGGGATAATTTGAACAATCTTGGTAGAGGACCACTAGATGATGCTACATACCAAATATCATAGCCCTAAGCTCTGTGGTTTTAGACAAGAAGATTTTCAAAGTTTTTCCCTATATAAGTATATATAAATAATGTGACCCATAGGGCGGGGCCATATTTGATCCTAGAGAAATAATTTGAACAGAGTTGGTAGAGGACCATTAGATGATGCTACACACCAAATATCAAAGCCCTAGAACCTATGGTTTTGGACAAGAAGATTTTAAAGGTTTTTCCTTTCGGTTGCCACGGCAACCAGAGTTCTGTATGGAATTCAATTCTTTGAGAGAGATCTTAGCACATAAAATTCGACATAATAAAGACATAAAAGGTATTGTTATAGATGGCGTTGAATATAAAATAAGTCAGTTTGCTGACGATACCTCTATACTCCTTGATGGCACAGATAAATAATTAAACTCTACTTTAAACATTTTGAATGAATTTGCAAAATATTCAGGATTAAAGGTAAATTTTGAAAAGACACATGTTGTTTGGATAGGATCTCTCAAGTATACTACAAGTCAATTAAAACAAAATGGAAATTGAATTGGAACACACAGGCTTTTAAACTTCTTGGACTTACATTCCATATAGACTTAGAAAAATGATGAATCTGTTCAAGAGGATGACAATAAGAGCAGATCATACAGAGAACGAAACTACTCAAGTAAAATCAGAAATAAATCTTTTCCCGTTACTTAGCACCTTTTCATCCTACCATATCTTCTTTGCAAGATGTTGCAGATTATACCTATTCTATGAATCTTTGGCAAGGTCACGCAAATAAAAGTTCAGTTTGTAAGCTATTCAGTGGTCTTAATGGTGATTTGTGTTATATGAAAAGTTAAAACACTTGTACGAGAATATTGACAGTACAATCAAAAATTATAGTCACAATATATGAAATCTTTGACAATTGTTAAGTTTGGAAAAGATTACGTGATATAGAACAAATAAAAACCCTTTTGAAGATGTCTGTGCCTTACTCTCATTTCTATGCTGTTCTTCCAACTAGCAATAGCTAAAATTTGAACCCCTTTTATAATCATTTGTACAAATCGATAAAAACTATTTATATAAATATCTTTATCAAAGGAATAGTTTGTGAAAGCATATAAATAAGATGCAGTTATTGATAAGTAATTGAAAGAAATAATTGGTACAATGTTATTTTCTTGCATTGCAGCAATTCGAATATTTTAAACAACTATTAAAACGAAATCAACAAAGCGGTTTAAGTATTGATGTGAATTTCTATATACCGCGTATTAAACGATCTTAACTCTAAAAAGGACGAATCATATTTACATATATGTTAAATCACAAATCTATTTATTTATGGATGATGTTTTGAAATCAAAATTCAGAATGGAAGTATTCATGCTGGGTTTTGAAATAGAATGATCCTACTTAAATGGCTGAAACAAGAATTGTTCATCGAATTTTAGGAACAAATTTTGTTGTATAATAAGATATCTAAAACAGAATTATGTTCTTTTGCAAATAGAAAAGGAAACTTTCCTTATTGTGTCTGGAGTGTTCCATATACATCTTTACTTGGAGATATAACGGATATATTAACGCTTTGGGATGTACTTTGCGAATATAAATCTTTTTAGGAATCGAAAAATAACAAGAAATTTAACATTTTGAGTTAATAAAAGTACACATTTTGTGAAGAAAAGAAATTCTCACTGCAAGTATAATAGCTTAAAGTTTGCCTTTGTATGTAAAAATCAACACAGCATGGCGGTATGAAAATTTAAGCGGTTGGAATATGGCGTTTTACATATTTTGTCGGCATTGACTGCGATTTCAAATGAAGTTGCAAAAAAGTTTTTACTGATTTCTAATAACTTTGTGAATGGCTCTGAATGAGAAATAAAGATACGGTACGAGTATAAGTTTACAGCACCACCCACCGGTTTTACAGAACAGTCAATTCCAGAAGTTTTATTAATTGTCTGGTACAATATTCATACATATTCAATACAAAGTATAGCGAATAAATTAACTGTTTTGGCATAAAGTAAAAGTGAAATTGAAAATTAAGATGCGCAAAAGAATCCGTAACAATTGGTTGGATGAAAACAAAAGCTGATAACTGGAAAGAAAAAGATAAAGTTTAAAGTTCCGGAACTAAAAATTGATAATTTAGAGATGAATAAGGTTATTCATTTTTGAAGAACATGTGAAAAAGATAAACAATTGAAATATTCACGTTATTTGATGAGGTAAGAAGAGTCAGTCTCATATAGGGAGATTTAGCTTCACTAAGGAGAATGGAAAGGAATTAATTAAGTAAATGAGATGAATGTGTATCATTTCAAGATGAAAAGTTGGATGAGATTGCAGAAAATCAGAATTCAAAAATTGGCAAGTCAAGTTGGAGCTGGATGAGATGAAAACATGTGTTACTTGAAAAATGAAAGGAAGTAATCTCTTTTTATGATTAAGAACAAGATAATGAATAATCCTCAAGAGGTAATGAACATTCTTCAAAGATAAACTTCAATTAAAGAAAGAAAGAGTAGAATGATGATTACAACTTCATAGAGTGCCCTCATGTCTTATGGACAAAGCCAGTCATAATAAGATTTGTGTCCTATGAAGATAGAGACCTTGTTTTTATATACATGTGTACGTACCATTATAATGAACTGTGTATCTGTACGTGAATATGACTTTTTGTCTTTTTTTTATATACTAGTAGTATATTTTTTGTACTATGTGTTGAGGCTTCAAACCATAAACATAATTGCAGAATTATCTCCCCTGAACATTGTCATTGCGGAATCTGTTTTTCCTATGTTTCTTTTTATATCTTACATTTAACTCATTTGTATGTGTGTATTTGTAAGGTTAGCATGGGATGGTTCCCCGACCCATGTCTAACCATGTGACGGGGAGAATAGACGGGGTTACCCATTGGGGCCTCAAAAAAAAAAATCTTTGAATATTTTTTAAAGAGTGCTATCCAAGGAACATCCCTCTAAAGTTTCATCAAAATTGGTCTGGTGGTTTAGGAGGAGATTTTGTTTAAAGAAAAGTGTGGACGGACAAAGGACGGGCGAATGCCGGACGTATAGCTCACCCCGAGCACTTTGTGCTCAGGTGAGGTAAAAAACCTGACAGAACTGTGGCAAAAACTACAAAACTACAGTTATTCTTTCTTGTTAGCAAATATTACATAACATATTTGTTGCATGGTTGGTAGGTCTCTATTCTGTCAAGGGGAATTCATATAAACGATGTAATGGTGAAATACTTCGATAAGATTTACAAACAAACAAAAACTCGAACACAATTAGAAATGACACACTTCGGAGTGGCATGTCGTTTGAATACGTTTTTAGACAGTGCAATGCATTTTTATTACATAAATTACATTAAATGCAAGTATGATTTGACATAAAAACATGCAGATTTTTCTTGTAAAGTTTGGATTGCCGTTTTCCAAGAAACTATACCACGTAATTGTATTTATTTATTGCGGATTATGAATAATTTATGTTGCATTTACTTATTATTCGGCCATAAATGCTGTAATGTCTACTACGTATAACTGACATAATGCATTTGTAACCAGGTTATTTTTTTTTATCATAAACGTGTATCTTCGCTGCATGACAAAGGATCAATCCAGAAATTACTGTACGTTAATGCCCTTGTCCATCATGTGGCCGAAAATCAAACGCTATATGGTAGCAGAAAACCTATGTTTTAGAAATACAATGTCTGTTGAGATCATGTAATCTGTAATGGTGTAATAAAGGCGCTGGTCTTTTCTTGCTAGGCTCATAAGAGATATTGTATCTTTTTCCTGAAAGTGCATTTAGAGAGGATTTAATGTTAGAGATATTTGAGCCGCGCCATGAGAAAACCAACATAGTGGCTTTGCGACCAGCATGGATCCAGACCAGCCTGCGCATCCGCGCAGTCTGGTCAGGATCCATGCTGTTCGCTTTTAAAGCCTACTGCAATTAGAGAAACCGTTAGCGAACAGCATGGATCCTGCCCAGACTGCGCGGATGCGCAGGCTGGTCTGGATCCATGCTGGTCGCAAACCCACTTTGTTGATTTTCTCATGGCACGACTCATTTATTTTAAAAGACTCTAACGACTGATGCCACTCTACTTAAGAAAGTAGACTGGTATCCTTTGTGTTATACCCTGCTATGTTATAGAAGATTCAATACAAAAAGTTCAACTTGTTAAAAGAACTGCATGAACCTTTTCTTGAAATAGATGCCTGTTGCATTGCACTATGTTGGTTTAAACAGTATTTATTTAGAAAACTGAACATATAACAATATACATGAATTTATACATGAATGGATTAGAAAACAAGTTTACAAAAACTTATATGAATTCTTCTCCATTAAGAAATATTTACACAAGTACAAAGATGCGTTAGCAACATGGTCGTGTAACATATGCAGATGAAGTACTAAAGAGAAACTTTTGATGGTAGGATTTGAAAAAGATGAAATACTACGACAATATATGCCTATTATTAGGTAACAAAAAGTGAGATTTTTCGGTAAGTAGGCATTAAAAATTTTGAAAAAGAAATCAACAAGAGTGCACGGATAAAAAAAAACACATGGACACATTAAATTCAGCACACGGTTACAAGCGACGGTCACTGGGCAGGTCGTCGATGACAACAAAGACTGATTAAAGTTACATATCAAAGCGCTTTGTTGATAAGATGAATTTTTGTACTTTGACGAAGAGAAGGGTGTTTTCGATGTTAGTCAGTTACAATAAAAATTGCGTTAAGAGATCATCAAAAGAGAGGGCAAAAGTTGGTCTCCTAACACAAATTGTCTCTCAATACAAGATATTAACCTGATCTATAAAAACACAAACGGGAACTGAAAAGCGGTCTTTAAATACGAGTGGTTTCTTAACAGATGTGGTCTTTTAAGAAAGTTTGATTGTAATTACAAAAATAAACACACAGTTATAATTCAGTTTGTATATTGTGCTTGTCTTTAACTTGCCTACACCATGGAATACACATATCTTGTATAATACTTATTTATTTATTTATTATTTATTTATTTATTTATTTATACTAGTAATACTGAACATTTTCGGCGTACTCGTTCTTCCGCGCGACGGTAATATACGACCCAAACAATACGTAACGTGACGTGACATTTTAATGCGACGGTATGACGACGAGTTTATTGAATCTTTTGCACTAAAATTAACCTTTATGCATTCAAAATTAAGCTCCACGTGTATCATAATTTTGCCGATGACGGGGATTTATACGAACAGATTTGTTTAGTACGTCCCTACTTTCAATAAAGATCGTGTAATGGTAATATCAGAACGTATATAAATTGTAGTAAAACTTCTTAAAAGTGCCTGAATGGCAAAAACTTTCTTATCTGACGAGTGTTCCGCCCAGAAAATTGCTGAACATGACAATATTTGCCTTCAAACAAAAATGTTCCATTGATGAGATATTTCAATAAAGAAATAAGTTATATAATTTATTTCGTTACATTTCTTTGTCTAAAGTTAATTTTTTATCACATAATCTTTTATTTTCACTAACAAAATGTTTGTATTATCATTGTAAAAACTTCTCTTAAGATTTCAAAGACTCGTTTGTTTTTTGTTGTTGTTTTTATTTAATCTGAAAACAAATGTTGTAGATGATACATCAAATGCAGTGCAAACAGATTTGCGTTGTACATTTAGACAGAAAGATTTAGTAGTTTTTAGTGAGATGAGTTTAAAATGGAGGTACATCGATATTGTCGTTTTCTGTCCAAAATGATGTTTTAATAGAAATTTCATTAAAAGTAGCCCGGCATTGGAATCACATTCTAGCTTTGCCAAAAATAAGTCCCCTATACCAAAAAAAAAAACAGTTTGAAAAAACCCTAGGTTCATCAGTAGTCCGCGTCGAAGTAAGCTGATAATCTCTCTTTAATGATGTGTCAATCAACAGTACTGACGAGATGCTATATGAGCCGTGCCATAAGAAAACCAACATAGTGGGTTTGCGACCAGCATGGATCCAGACCAGCCTGCGCATCCGCGCAGTCTGGTCAGGATCCATGTTGTTCGCTTTCAAAGCCTATTGGAATTAGAGATACTGTTAGCGAACAGCATGGGTCCTGACAAGACTGCGCGGATGCGCAGGCTGGTCTGGATCCATGCTGGTCGCAAACCCACTATTTTGGTTTTCTCATGGCACGCCTCATATTTCAAGGGCCGGATTTCTAACAGAGAATTCATGTCGTACAGTTCAGAACTTAATAGTCGCCCTATCATGTACGAGGAATAAGGAATCGGGACGTAATTCGCGAAGTCATTGTTATGGGAACCAAGCCTCGTTTACTGTAGATCATTCTTAGAATTCGGTACCTACTTATTGAGATCATATCTTCAGGGTCAGAAGCTTATGCACCCGGTCATATCGTTTATGTGAGGTGATATTTATGGGTCGGATTCTTATACAAGAAGTGGTATTTTAGAGGTCAGAACCTTGTATACACACTGTGGTATTTTGTAGGTCGGAACCTTATTTATAATAGACGAGGTGATATCTTTGGGGTCAGAATCTTGCATATACAAGGTGGTATTTTAGAGGTCGGAACCTTATACACGAGGTGACATTTTAGGGGTCAGAACCTTGTATACACAAGGCGGTATTTATTTTAGAGGTCGGAACCTTATACGCGAGGTGATATTTCAGGGGTCAGAACCTTGTATAGGTGATGTGGTATTTTAGAGGTCGGAATCTTCTTCGCGATGTGGTGTGTTAGAGGTCAGAACCTTGTATAGACAAGGCGGTATTTTAGGGTTGGAACCTAATACGTGAGATGGTATTTTTAGGGTTAGACAGCTAATTAGCGAGGTCGTAGTTAGAGACTGGAATCATAACCACGTGATGATATTCTTCGGGTTGAAACCTTATGAGCGAGATTAAAGTACTATGTCATATTTTGGGATTTGGAATCTTTTCTTATAACGTGCAGTCATATTTACGAGATGTTGGGAGAGGGAACACGACCATGATACTTGCGAGTCGGAATTTTCTACGTGTGATTATTTTAACTGGACTGTGGTCAGATAATGAAGCAAAGACAATCAATATTGCAATAGCCGCGTGTGTATTTAGAATAAACGCAACACTAATTAATTCAAACATACCATTTTGGGTGCAAACATACTTATTTTGTGCGTAAAACTTGTTATTTGTAGATAATTAATTATGTATAGCGTTACGTCATGATTAAAAATGTATACCTTCTTCAACATTGTTAAATAAAGTACATTAGTCGAAACGCTGAAAAATAGTAAATTATTGTAAACATGCTTATTTACATTTTAGTTTGCTCAAATATTAACATTAACATTTACGTCAGCAATATTGTAGTAATTAACTTAAAGTAAATTCTGTAAATACTAATTGTTTACGATTGTGTTAAGGTGTTACACACCACAAAGTAAAAGCAGCTTGCCCGGAAAATATACCAAAAATATACATGTATATACTTCTGATAGCACGTGTCCCGTAACCATATCATGCGGATATAAAGTAACAGTTTATTATATATATGACTATTATTATCTGTTTATTATATAATATGAAATTAGGTGCTACCTAAAAGGCAGAGCTCCCTTGAAAAATCACCAGTGCCCCTTAAAAATTAAAGGAGTGGTGTTGGAATTGTCTGGAATTATGGATTCATTTAGGAAGTTTATGTTCTATTAGATCTATTAAAATTATAAGTATTAATGATAATTCATGATTTCTGAATGCATGTTTTAGACTGCATCAAATTTAATTCTTGACATGTGAAATACTCGAAAGATATTCTGTATATAATTAAAAGAAAGTTCGATATAGATTAACATCTGCACCAAGATAAAGAAAAAAAGACGTATTTGAATAATTTCTGTTATTCTTATTAAAACGTACTGTATCAACAATTTTACATAAATTATTATCATACTGGAAACCAGTCACAAATGATAACTCCTTCAAATTGAAAAGCTTGAACTTTGAAAATTTCAAACCTAACAGAATATCATTAGGCCAGTAGCCAAAGGAATTCTTTCTCTTTGTGTGTGAATGTTTGGCAATAAGGACTTAATGTAAAAAGTTAATGTTCTAATTCCAAAGTTATAAGAAATTAGAATTTACGTAATCCTGGAAATGACTATTGTAATTCTTTTAATTAAATGTCATTATTGTCAAATTTTGGTTCTTTTTGAAAGGAAAAATGATTGTGTCCAACTTTCAGTAAAAAATACTGCTATAATAGACGCCTGGTATGGGAAAATTACAATCATTTACATGACTGTACAGGCACTACATTGGAACCTGACATCAAAACTAAACACTTGTTAAATTTCGCATGAATGACTTATACAATATTTTCAAAACTCATAATACAAAAAAAAAACTGAAATAAAAAAGGAATTGAAAAAAAAAATCTGGCCCAGGTGAGGTTCGAACTCGCGACCTCAAGTTTTCAACGCGAACTCACTAATCACTACACTACTGTGGAGTTATGACGTCATTTGGACATAAGTATATATAATAATGTTCGGTAATGGCAGCGTGACGAAAGTACTAATTTTTTATTATCAAACGCGCATTTACATTTTTATATAATATTCAAAGCAGTAAGCGAGACGCTTTTGTCAACCGTAAACAGTAAGCATCTATTGACGTCTTTTACTGATTAATTACTATGTGCATAGTGCACATGAAAAAATCCGAACAACACCGATTCCAAAAAGTACAACGAATTTTCAACTTGATAGTATACACAGTTAGATCTCTCTATTCGTTTTCTTGTTCATACGTCTAACCGTAATGCGACGCTGTCGGCGTCGCTTTGCGGCGCCGGTAGCTCTGCTATTATATATCTGATCAGTAAAACATACTATTTGTTTTCTAGAAATGAATACAAATTGTATCTGGCCTAAAATATGAACAACTTTTATAATATTTCAATTTACTTGTTCTCTGTAAGTTGTTCGTTTACTTCCCCTTGAGTAAAAGTTCTGCGCAGGCGAAGAACACTGGCCTAGATGGGCAATGCCATGCTCACGGCTAAACAAACCGAAAATATTAGAGCGACTAATTTTGGAAAATTGTAGCCGGATGGCGGCACATACCGCTAGTATAATTATGCCCCTCGAGGGCGGTATCCGATCGATAACTGAAGAACGCTCATGAGCAGAAACTAAAGGCTGATCGTGACGGCAGATGACTTCTATAGAATTCGGTAGCTCAAAGGTCAAGGTCACTGTGACCTTGTTTCTGATTGATAACTTACTCGCAGGAACTCGGTTGACATTTTTGTCATGACCGGCAAATGACTTCTTTCAATTTTGATGTTGTTTGCTTAAAGGTCAAGGTCTCTGGTTGGATCAGAACAGACGATTCAAAATAATTTAGAGGTCAGAAGGTCAGAGGTCAAAGTCATATTCACCTTCAGCTAATCCTGTTATTGCAATTAGGTATTTTATTCCATATAATTTCTTCATAATATATATAGTACCATTCAAATTATGCATGTCTGAATATTTACTACCTTTGTCCAGTCCATCAGGCTTTTGTGTCAAAAATTGCTTTGGGGTTATATGTCGGTTACATCGACAGCTCCTATTTGTTTCTTTTCAATTCCCTGGCTGTGTTGGTCAAATGTATTTTAAATAACTCCTAATTTTTCGCCGTGTCTTAAAGTCTGTATGAGAGAATATGGCCTAGATTTGATCTCATCCTTTATTTTCTTTACTGTATGTTTATAAAAGTCGTCTAGTTGCAGTTAAAACTAGAGATTTTTTGACAGTAAATTGTACCGACTATAGCACATTTTGTAGGGAAAATAAATCTACAATAAGAACTTCTTACATGTGATGAAATTGCCAATTTAAGTGTGTCTTTCTTTTATGGGAACGTGTTGTCTTTAAGCAGTTAGATTTTTTTTCATTTTCAGGTATTACCTTGCAATGCTTTTACATGTATGTGAAAGTTCGCCTTAAATTGATTGACGCGTATCGGATATTCTTAAGGATAGCTCAGATCGGACCTGGCGCATTCCAGCGGCTACTGTTAACGATGAAATATCATATTCTAGTCTTTTTGCTTTTAGTAATTAGTGTTGGAGTACATGGAGAGCAATCTCAAACGGAATTTTGTCAAACGAAATTTCATACAGAATTCCACATGTGTGGTACCTTACGGTGTGTCTATGGACGATGTCTGGTACAGAAGTCATATTGATTGTGCACGGGCTTGCAGCCAAAACTTTTCATGCGCATCCTTCTTTTATTTTCAGGAAACACAAATGTGTCGTTTAAATGAACACATTTTAACAAATCGTACAAGTTCCTGTTCCGAACCTCAGCAATATGCGGAGAAGGTGATGGTATGTACAATACGATCTAAATTCTTTTCGAAACTGTTTTTTGAATATTTTATACTTTTGGGTTCAAATCCACCACTCTGCAAAATTTGAAAAATAATGTCAGTCAGCAACAAGAGACATTGTCTTAATGTCTATGTATTGAAAACAAAAATCTTTTCTTATTTTCTTTTAAGTTTACATTATGAGAAATCTCATAGTTCATACATGTAACAGCCAATTATAATTCAGAATGTTTTTCCATGTGTCCACACTTCTGTGCTTAATTCCCTACAATCATTTCAGGCAAAATGATATTTTTCCAGCTTCTGTTTTCAATAAAATATTGATAGATCGGGATTTAGAGGGAACTTTTCTAACAGTAAACGTCAGTTTATTTAGAGGAAACTTTTCTAACAGTAAACGTCAGTTTATTTAGAGGACACTTTTCTAATAGTAAACGTCAGTTTCTTTGTATATTTTTTTTTATTATTTCCCTATATCCCACCCCTTCCTCTCAAACTGCACTCTTAATATGATGCATTTGGTATTGTTTTACTGGGATTTAAGTGACATCCTCAGAGTTAAGGTCGTTATTAGGAAGAAGACTCAAGGTAACTCGTCCCGGAGGGTTTCAGGTACAGGATAGCTTTCTTATATGAAATAATTCGGAGACGGGTTAATGAACATATTTTTTTTCTACTCTAACATATTCATCAAATTATTTTAAACAATGCGAATACAATAACCTAAAAAGATAAAAAGCTACGTTTGCAAGCATATCTCTTTCGAAACGCTCTATTATCAATTACACGTGTAATCGTAATGTTTCTAAAATATAAACATTGTTTTGCAGAACACAGCTTGCAGTTATGCCGACCCTTCCACTCTGACAACAAGCACATCAACAACCACAACAACCACAACAACCCCCAGTCTTACTCCCGCCACTGGAACAACTACATCCTCAACTACTTCAAAATTTACTACACCCGGTTTACCTTCAGAGTTTATGTACATGTTTTATCCATACTTTTTCATGAACGACCCCTGTTCCACTCACATCGACTGCGTATTCCTCGGGAGCGCCTATTGCGCAATGAGCGTCTGTCAGTGTACACCCGGGTACAGCTTTGACTGGACAACTTACACTTGTGTCTCGGGTGAGTTTGACCTCTAAATCTTAACATTCACTGCTTTAAAATCATTTGTCTCCGACTTGACATAGAGAAACAGTCGAACAAAAACACAACAACGGTCTTATTATTTTTTAAAGTACTTTTTCATCAAAGGTCTTTGTTCGTTTTTGGTTTAAAGCCGTTTTTCAACAGTATTGGCGGGCAGTTCACCCAACCAGTGTTCATCGGTTCTGTATCAGTACAAACCTGTTCTCCGCAAGTAACTGCCAACTTTTCTACATGAATCAGAGGTGAAGGACGATAATTTCAGACAAAATGTTTCTTATCAAATCGTCACAAAGAACATACGCCTCGTCCAGGGCACGAACTCACGACCCCGAGATCCGTAGATCTGCACTCTCCCTATTGAGTTAAGCGGGTTGGTTCATCAAAACTCTAATTTAGACTCAAAATCGGCATTTTGTTCTAATAGAATGTAGTTTATTTAGTGGACTGGTCTTGTTTATAACTTGACTTTTTAGTTTTACATTTTCATACATGTATCTATATCTTATCTAAAATGTCCCATTGCTAAAAATTCCTTCTGCTAGTACTTATTTGTCTTAGACATGCATGCTGTATCAGCTGCGCTATTTTCACGTTATCAAAATTTTATATTCTTGCGCTAGTGAAATGGACGGAGGGTCAGTTTCTTTTTACAGTATGTACTGCATTTATACTTAAAAGTTTCAAATTCTGACAGTATATGTTTTTTTTCAGGGTGCAGTCAGTATGGCCACAGTTATCAGATTGAACAAGGCACCGCCTTCACCAGTGGTTACGCTGCACAGTTTGACAACATGTACGAGGACGAATGTCTACAAAACTGTACCGACACCACCATTTTTACATGTTTGTCGGCGGTCTATGACTTCACTGGAATGAAGTGTTACCTGAGCTACAAAACGGCGTTGACAGAGCCAGTGGAACCACTGGCCGGTAACAACTTATACCACAGGGACTGCCTCTTTGTATAATTTACTTTTTGAACTTAAAAGTAGTTCAAAGTCAGATTTTAACATCTAGATTTTAATGCCTTTTAATTAAAAATGGTGACAAATGAATTTATTAACTTATGTAGTTTAGAATCGACTATTAGACATCTTACAGTATTTAGAAGATATTCCATTGTGTGCCTGAACTAAGAACAAGAGAGCACGTGGCACTTTGACAAGGTCATTCGTGACACTCCGCTTAAGTGTAACAGGTTGTTGTCAACAATCAAACTGCGTTGAATAGCAACTGTTCCTGTCTCCGTGGCAGAAAAGTTAAGTTTGTTTACTTGCCCCTCACCTCTTTGGGATCGATCCCTGCTAGTGTGGTAATGTAAGAAAGCATTTGTTCTACCTATATATACATGTATATGTGTGTGTATGTGTGTGTGTGTGTGTGTGTGTGTGTGTGTGTGTTTTCTGGGTGCCTGCAATAATGAGCAAATGCCAGATGGGTAAATTAATGAACAGATGCCGATGGGCATTTGGAATTCATCCTCAACCGTTAAAGCGTGATCTGAAATGTATCAAGAAAACTACATTCTTACCGAAATGTTGCGTAAATGTAACAAAACTTAGTCTGTCTGTTTCTGGGGCGATATAAATCTCCTACAAGGTAAATAAGTATTACAGATACAATACGCCTTTCAACTTTAACCTTTAGCCTGCTATATTTCTAAAATGGACTGGTCCATCATTCAGTTTGGACAGTACCACTTATTTTTCATAGAGGTGTTCACTGAAAATGTATTAACTTAATAGGAACGATGCAGACCAAGACAAGCCTGCACGGATGTGAAGTACACAAGCCTGCACGGATGTGAAGGCTGGTCTTGGTCTGCACTGGTCGCAAAGGCAAAATTACTTGCCGCCAGCAGGTTAAAGGGTAACAATAACCAGATCTTAAACGGCTGCTGATACAAAAAGCGCACATAAGATGAACTCACATGTCCAAAACAAGCTTTATATGTTGTGTCTATATTTCCTCTTCAATTCTGTTTGTATACTTATCTGTGCATGCATGCGTGTGTGTTTGTGTTATATTTTGTTTTGCTTTCTTTCAATAAAGTGTGCCGCTCGTGACTCGTGTTAAAATATTATTGATATACTAGTATAAGATACTTTGCTAAAAAGGGAACTAGCGGCATGGGCCAAGTTGTTCGAAACTTTAAGAGGCCCAAGCAAATTTGAATTCTAATTATTAGTATAGGTGGAAACACTAGTATGACGTCTGATTTTACAGCAAAGACTGTTTAATGCTCGTACATTTCTGAGAACTCTTGAATTACGAAAAATAGCCCCAAACGTTAATCGTCCATTAGCTAAATCGCTTGTTAGTTTCAAACAACTGAATCATGGTCACATATGTAGTTCCCTGGCTGCAAGGTTATTTTTATAAAAATACTGGAACCGTTTTATAAGGAGAGTTTCGGCCTCTAAAATAGCACAGTTTTATCTGATGGCTGGAGCCAGGGGCAATAAAAATGTCAATGTAGAAACAATCTTCTGGAGTTACTTCCCTCTTAATGAAGAAAACTGATATATGCATATAAGAACAAACACAGGGATGGGAGTCAGTCTACTAGCTTCATTCTCTTCTTGATCTGATTCAATCTCATCCGCTGCATGATTTGTCGTTCCGTCAAGAGTACTTTACCCTTGACGAGTGTTCCTGGGCAACTCTTCAGTTTCTTCACTATTTGTTGTTATCTGTCTAAGTTGACCGTCTGGTGGTTCCATTACTGATATATATCTGTTGGCTCTTCTGTCGTTTTATTATCAGCTTCTCCACTAGATGCAATAGTTGGTATGTTTTCCAAAATATCGCTATCTGTATTTTCACGTTCTTGGTCCGTCGGATCAGTATTGTGTGGCTGGTTTGTTTCCATTTCTTCATATGAAAAACATTATGTTGGTATAATTGTATTGCCCAAATTGGGAATACGCGGGGTTTTGCCTCACCGCAACGTTTTATGATGGAACTGACAAAGGCGATGCGGAATGTAACGCAACAGGGTTGAAATGAATTTCGCCGCTCGATTTGTCCTGAGGCTAATTAATCAAGTATTAGTAGTTGTGGCTTTATAAACTACTCCGGATTGTGTTCTGTTCTGGAAATGAATATGGCTAATATGTGTTAATATATAAAACTACGTATTGGCTCATAATCCGAGTTAGGAAAATAGAACCAGGGGTCGTGCGGGATGTTGCACATTTTATTACCTCTCGTGAACAAGCTCATTCAAACCGCGTGTGCTATTACTTTTCTTGATTGTGGTTTATGCTTCAAAAGGAAGGATCTTCTTACAGATTTTATCAGAAGGATTTCATTTATTGTGAACTTTTTTTCCACATGTTTTTTGGATGGCACGTTTTTCTTTCCCCTCATTATGTGAAAATGCTACTAGTATGTAACATTTAGGAGAACTAAATAATCCAAAAAATAGCATAACATTTTAAGAAAGCTCTGAAGGTATATAGATCTACTCAAGAACATTTAGTGCGGAAAACTTTTCAACGCCGAGTCTGAATAATAAAGGAATGGAGCATGGAGTCCTCAACGGAGGAAGGAATATCGTCTGTGGCTTCAAAAGCTGACATACTTTTGAACAGCTTACGCCTTAAATATTATACTAGAATATTGAAAGTAAACGCGAAAAATAAGCAAACTTAGACATCCAGTCCTTCCTCATGCAGCAGACGACACAAAATACTGTTGAGATCGGACCAAACAATCCGACCAAGCTGCTGATTATAATTGCAGCGATAGCGGCAGCCAACAGCTGATCCGTCGCCGCAGGAATCATAACCTTCACACCGAACCTCTCTATCAATACAGCGAGAGTTGTCGCACTTAAAGCTGTGGACGGAAAGTAAACTGTAAGGAAGAATCATAACTCTCACAACATACTTACCAATGTATACGGCATAGTTTTCTCGCTTGAATGGGACAGCGCACACTACTGTGTTCCGTTAGGGCCAGTGCCTGCTCTCTAAGAACGCGAAGCGCGGAGGTAAGATGATACGATGGCGAAGCGCGACTGTACGATGGCGAAGCGCGACAGTACGATGGCGATTGCACGCCTGTCTATTATGGTGAACTTATGGTGACAGAAATTGTATATCAGAATATAAAATGAGATAATCGAACAATATTTAATTTTAACACTAGTAAAAGCACTTATAGCAACTGAATACGCCCTGGAGACTGGCGAACCAGAATCTGAAATGATTACAGCTACAACAACGCCTTCGTGAAATTATTTTTCAGAACGAATGAATTGATTAAAGTTTTATTTCAATTTTGCCTCTTCTCTGGAGAGAATATCAACTTTACGTCAGCATTAGTGTTCATATCAAAACAACAAGAATTATGATTTTTCTTAGCATTTCACTCATTTTACCTACTCTGCTGTTTCCACTCATGGTCATGGCTACCTTGTTAATGTGTAATATAAGTGTCATTCACATAAAAGACAATTGGAGTCTGAAAGTTGTTTGACATGAAACACGGTCACCTATAGCCAATGTCGACTGTCTTGCATTAACACAGGCAGAGTAAGCAGTGAGTTGGTAATTAGCCGTCTTATTGAAAATGTTGTGAATTAGCTCCCTTTATCACGGATAAAATCTGTTTTAAGCCCATACTGGTACTGATGATAAACCCGGACAGATGATAAAGTCAACCACCTTGGAAATATTCGATTGCAATCGATTATTTATAAAGTTGAACACACCATCTAATAGTTTCCACTTACAACACCAACTGGTGTAAACAAAAACAAAATTGGTAAATATTCTGTATAAATAAATTACTCACATTTATTTGTATAAAAATTATTTGTCCAAAATTACTGGGGAAGAGGGTGTTTTTTTGCTCATGCTCACTGTCGAAACATGAAGGCCTGACATTTGGTAACTTTTCATTACTTGATCAGGAATGACTGCTGCAGCTTTTTGGGGAAAGTTTCAATATAATACTATGAGGAAAATTTTATAAATGTCAAAGCGTTCGAATTTATCATCAGTCAACATTCATACAGTCCCCATTTTACATACCCCTTTCAGGACCTCACTTTGTATGAGTTTGCTTACTAAATATAAATTTGAATTATGTAGTTTTCGGCAAATGTTAAGCTTTATTTTGATACCGACCATTGATTACAATTGGCAGAAATAAAAAAGTTACAGGTAAAAACCTCATTTTCTGTTCGGGTTTATCATCAGTACCAGTAACTGAGTAAATTCAGTCAAGTTTCTTCAACAGGAGGATAAACATACAATCAACATTAAATGGACAGGTTTGCATAATTACCTCCCTGTTCGCTGAAAGTTAAGAATATGGAAAGTAAACAGTTTGAGCATTTAAAGTCGCATTATGTATGGTGGCTGATTTCTGCCATCTCGTTCTGGCGTGTTGGCGCGTTTGCAGGGCGCCAGAACGCCAGGACGCCAGGACGACAATTATACGCGCCAAGACGACAAACAAGGCATTTGTCGTTCTGGCGGGGGCGCCAACACGCTAAACTGGGAAGTTGTCGTCCTGGCGTTCTGGCGTCTTAGCGCGTTTGCAGGGCGCCAAGACGCCAACACGCCAGGACGACAATTGTACGCGCCAAGACGACAAAATCCATATTTGTCGTCTTGGCGCGTTCATTTGTCGTGTTGGCGTGTTGGCGCGTTGGCGTTTGCAGGGCGCCAAGAAGCCAACACGCCAGGACGACAATAATATGCACCAAGACGACAAAATCCATATTTGTCGTTTTGGCGCGTTCATTTGTCGTCTTGGCGTGTTGGCGCGTTGGCGGGGGCGCCAAGACGCCAACACGCCAAGACGACAAATGAACGCGCCAAGACGACAAAATCAATATTTGTCGTTTTGGCGCGTTCATTTGTCGTCTTGGCGTGTTGGCGCGTTGGCGGGGGCGGGGGCGCCAAGACGCCAACACGCCAAGACGACAAATGAACGCGCCAAAACGACAAATATGGATTTTGTCGTCTTGGCGCGTATAATTGTCGTCCTGGCGTGTTGGCGTCTTGGCGCCCTGCAAACACCAACGCGCCAACACGCCAAGACGACAAATGAACGCGCCAAAACGACAAATATGGATTTTGTCGTCTTGGCGCGTATAATTGTCGTCCTGGCGTGTTGGCGTCTTGGCGCTCTGCAAACGCGCCAACACGCCAGAACGAGATGGCAGAAATCAGCCACCATAATTATGCGCATCTTACTGCACTATCGCATCTTACTGCACATAGTGTGTTTAGTGAATGTTTTATAAAAGCAATTTGCGGTTGCTGTGCATTTAAATGTGTTTTTAAATTAACGACAGTGCCGCATAAGTATTTGAAGTTAACGCTTTAGAAATAAAGACTAATAAAATAATCGTTCTTTTCTTCAATCTTTTACGCGGTGATCTCCCTTACCCATAGGTGGAGATATCTGTAGCGGAAGGGAAGCAACTCCTGCGTGCAGTTTGACTTTTCTTAAAATTACTGCCCCAGTCAAATATTAAAAGTCATATTTGGAAAGTTATTATTTTGTACTGGTAACAGGAATTTTGTATATTGGGTTAAAAGCTATAATTTCCTCCACCCTTTTTACACACACATCTATTTCTGCTGGATTTTAACTCGAAAATGCGCATTTTCCACATTAATCAGAAAACGACAAGAACTGCAGCAGACAAACCAAAAGAGGATCACGTTGTGCTTATTAAGGGTCATAAGATCATTTGTATTTCCTTTTGTGTGCAACGACACAATCAACTAGCTTATAAAACGAGCGAGGGAGCATGTCTTATAACTGAAATATTACCAATTGAACAAATGGCAAACAATGATTTTTCTCCCTCTCAAATCCAATTCGTTTTAGCCATCATCCATTGTTGTATCTTTTTAATTGAAATAATATAGAAAAAAAATTTTAGCGGGGTTGACAACGTACACCAATGACAACTCAAGACGATATCAACAGTCCTGTAACTTGCATGCAAAACTTTAACCAGAAGTTCTTAAATTCAAAAGGGGACACAATTTTGCAAAATATACGCCAGAGTTGTGGGACTTGAAGCAATGACCTAGTTTTATAACACCGAAGAAACATATGAAGTTTCAATTCAATACATGCATTAGTTTTGGGGATTGTGGGTTATAATCACACGTGTTTTGAAATGAAAGATACGCAAGAACGCAAAATTATTAAGAGATTATGAGTATAGAATCTAAGCCCGTTTAAAACTGAGAAAATTCAAATCTGTTCAATAGGAGGGTTGTTAACATACAATCGACATTAAATGCACATGTATGCATAATTACTGCTTAGCTCGCTGAAAGTTAAAATGCTTCTGCTTTACATGGAAAGTATACAATGTACAATTTTGCCTCCATGGTCGAGTGGTCAAGGTCGCTGACTTCAAATCACTTGCCCCTCACCGATGTGGGTTCGAGCTTCACTTGGAGCGTTGAATTCTTCATGCGAGGAAGCCATCCAGCTAGCTTACGGAAGGTCGGTGATTCTACCCAGGTGCCCGCTCGTGAATAAAATCAAAGTTGGAAAGTCGCCGTATGACCTATAATTGTGCCGGTGCGGCGTTAAAGGATCAATACTAAGGAAAGTGAACATTTTAATTTCTTTTAAAAAGCACAGAAACTATTTCATTTTATTGGAAAATGAAAGTTGGTATGTAGAAATTCGAAATAAATCGCAGTATATGTACAATTATCTTTCTATGAAGTATGAAGAAAGTTAAAAAGACCTGGGGGGTCATTCTGTCGATTCATTGAAATTTCAACATAATACACATACATTTGTTTGAGTTCCAAAGACCTTCTGTAAATTTTGACCTGCCAATCTTCATTATTTAGTATCTTGCAGAAGTCTATGCACTGGCTATGAAAAAAATTGCCAACTCACTTTCCCTTAGTAATGGACCTTTAAACCCAACAAAAGAAATAAATGATCATGTATCATGTATTTAACCAGGAAGCTGCATAAATATATTATAACTGTCAATAATTACTTTTAAAGGCTTTCCTGGAATCTAGTTTCAACTAATAATTTCCGTGTTTGACCAGGAATGCTTTAAAACATTAGACTTCGTGGACGTAAATATAGAAGAACCCTGGGTCCCACTTGGTGGCCGTTGTTTAGCAGGTCACGTGCTTGCACACACTGTGTACCGATCTGTTTTCTCGTGAGCAAGCATTAATAGTCGGCCCTGAACAGATATTGGCAAATTTTCTTAGCGACGTCAAGTCCCGTAGCTATAGAAAAACTCGGGGTCCCGCCAGATGGGCGTTGTAAAGAGGAGGGACATCCATCACGCCCAGGGCCATAACTCTGTAATTAGCGCTAAAATCACAAGAAGAATGGCAAGAGTGCATGGTCATATCTTGATAAAGACTCATGCAAGGTTTCATGAATTTACATTAAATGTGCCAGGCACGTCAATAGGTGAAAATGTACATTTTTGACTATTTCAGGGGTCAGAACTTTAAAAATGGGGGTGGAGCCGGACGAAAAATAGGAGATGCGCAAGTTCATATAATGATAAAGACTCATGTAAGTTTTCAGTAACCTTTATCGAATGCGTTTTGAGCTAGGCGTGTCACAAGATGAAAAAAGGTGCATTTTTGACTATTTCCGGGGCCATAACTCAGCAGACAAAAAATAAACGGTGCGCACGTTCATATCATGCTTAACTGACCCATGCATGGTTTCATTAATTTGTATATGAAATTCTTTTTAGCTAGGCGCGTCGCAAGGTGAAAATGTGCATTTTTTTGACTATTTCATAGGCCAGAACTCTAGAAATAGGTGGCGGAGGCAGGCGAAATATTGGAGGTGCGCAAAGTCATATCTCGAGAAAGACTTATGCAAGGTTACATCATTTTATATCAAAAACTTTTTGAGCTAGGCGCGTCACTTTTTTTCGGACGAAAGAACACACGGACGGACGCACGAACAAGATAAGAAGATCTATATGTCCCCTCAACTGAGTGGTGGAGGTGGGGGCACAAAAATACACATATTTACATTGCAATACCGTAAAGAAAAAAAGAAGAAAGAAAACAAGAAAAAGGAGGTTTACAAAAGGTAGTAAAATATTATATGTCCCGTTCACCTCGCCTCTCAATAGATCGAAGGTCAGCGTATACAATGAGTACATGTGACCTTATTTAATGAATTGAACTGTATAGTGTATTACTTAACTGTATAATTCGTTGTTATATACATGACATTGGTGCTCTCATTTACTTGTTGGTAATTTACGATCACATTTAAGTGTTTCTAATCGAAAACAAAAAACGTTCAATTACGATTTATTTAAAAATACTGATCTTTTCAAACCTCGACTTTTCGCATAAATAAAACTGCTTTAATCCGGTGAATGTAAACAAATACCGGGGATAAATAGCCTCGGATGTAAGCATTTATTTAAATGCAGTGAAACTTCAAGAGGTGGCTAGCTGATTATTGGATTTAGTGTAAAGCACGATTAATGTCATTTAAGGATACAAATTTTGAAATATTTATCAATGTTTATGGTTTAAACATGTTATAGCAAGTTATAATAATGATATTTTTACATTTTATTTATAGTTTACGGTTCAACGTAAGCGAGTGTGTTTTGTAGTTTTATTTGCAGTTTAGTTATATTTTACTTGATATCTGGATTGTTTTCGCTGGCTGAAAAAAAAACGTTGTTATCAGAAAACATGCAACAGTTGTTATTGTTGTTGGTGTTGATTTTGTTTGGGATTGCTGTTGCCAAAGATGAAACAGAGGACATTCCAACATGTAAGTCAAATTTTGTTGTTTTAATTGAGAACAATCTGATGTTAACATAACCCCATATATACTACATGTACGTATTTGACATTCGAGTAATTGTCTTCATTGCCGTTAGCTTAATTTTGCGGAGTAAGAAACTAGATATGCTCTGCTTTTTTATGCTTCCCGCCCCCTTATAATCCCCACATCTTTGAAGAGAATTGTTTTGCTCAGTGTCGGTCTTTGATTTGGTTTCCTGTCAAAACGTAGAGAATGCTTGGTCTCACAATGGTCACACTTCATTGGATGCTTAACTGTAGTCAGAAGATGACCCTTTTCTTTTGTAGGCCAGTAGGTCAAAAGTCAAAGTCAAAGAAACATTAAGACTAAAAACGCTTTCCGTCGTCACACTTCTACAATAGTTGCCTGTAATCAGTATAACCTCTATTGTTTTTTTGGGTCAGTAGGTTAAATATCAAGATCAAAGTGACATTGAGACTGAAAATTCTGAAAATGTTTTCCGCTCAGTAACTAAAGAACGCTTCGGCCTATAGTCATCAAACTTTATATGATTGCTGCCTGTGCTCTGTAGATGTCCCCTATTCTTTTTGAAGTAATTAGATCAAAGTCAAGGTCCCGGTATTCTTTAGACTGAAAGCGGTTTTCACTCAATAACTAAAAAATGCCTTAGCATGCATTTGTGAAACTTACTATGATTAGTGCCTCTGGTCGGTAGACGACCTCTATTGTTTTGGAGGTCAGAGGGTCAAAGGTCAAGGACACAGTCATATGACGATTCCCTGTAACCAGTTAATGAACCATGTGATCAGTAAGTCAAAGGCCATGATGATTCTCGGGTCGCGAGTCTGAATCGCCTTGCCAATGATCTATAGAGTTTGATTCTCCCCAAGTCGCGGCTGCTAGGAGTAGCACTTGCTTATGATTACTGTGATACCACTTTTCGGTTCCGTTTTGTGTTGTTTAAGATATAAAGATTGTTTGTTTGATTTGGGTTTAACGCCGTTTTTCAACAGTATTTCAGTCATATAACGGCGGACAGTTAACCTAACCAATGTTCCTGGATTCTGTACCAGTACAAACCTGTTCTCCGCAAGTAACTGCCAACTTCCCCACATGAATCAGAGGTGGAGGACTAATGATTTCAGACACAATGTCGTTTATCAAATAGTCACGGAGAACATACGCCCCGCCCTAGGATCGAACTCGCGACCCCGTGATCCGTAGACCAACGCTCTACCTACTGAGCTAAGCGGGCGGGTTTAAGATATAAAGAAGATACCTGTCTTCCCTTCCTTTAGATGGTGTCTTAATGTAAGTTGTATCGTAAATGTTATTATTCATTCTGCGATTTATTGTTAAAGGTTCACAAGGTCGAAAGATAAATATAAAGGGTTTATTGCAGTTCTTTCATCATTTTATCGGGTTGAATATCACAAACACGATCAACAGATCAACACAAATTTGTTTTGTGATGAAATCAACCAGTTAAACTTTTGACAAACAAACGTTAAATGCGTTTAAATACGACTGGTATCTTGTGAACAGTCTTGTTGTTAGCAAATATGCAAGGTCATGACCCGTGGTAATAGTTTAAAGTGGTCAACATAACTTCATGATGTGACACTACATATAAACTTATATTGTTGTTAATAGCTCGTTACTCTCATTTATTTCCCACGATCCTACGTTTGTCCTTTTTATGAAAATATTACAAACTAAATCATTTTATGTCATCAAAAGAAGTAAAATATGTTATAAAATATTTTATTTGTTGCATAAGAAATTTTTCAGATGTTCAATAAACGCTTTACATTTGATACCAAGTAAACATTGTAATACCTTAAAATACTGCATTTCATCGTACAAACGTTTACTCAAGTAACAACAACAATGCCCCAAAACTCAAATGTTTTTAACAATAAAATGTTATAATTTCGACTTAGAGGACATACTAAAGTTCAAAATAAACATACCTAACTACACATATCAAAGAGACAATAATGAAAACAGCACTATAGCAACAAAGTTCAAGATGAACTCTAAGTACTTTGAGTAAAGTATACGGAAATGTTTCATTTGATTATGACGAACTTATTCTTTTTTTCGTGATTAATCAAGTGTCGCAATACTTAACATAAAAAACCATATCCATCAAAGTATATATACTTTGATTTATTACGCAGAAGTTAATCGTTGAACATATTACCGGATTTAAGAAAACAGCAATAACCTCAGTTCAATTCTTTCGATCATTAAACTCTCAACCTACAGTTGACCGTTTATGTAATAAAACAATATGGAAGAACATTTCATGAATGTTTTTGTTTAGGTTTTCGTTTAAAAGGAACATAAATAAAAGTCTGTCAGTCATAAATTTTAAACTGTTTATAACCCAATAAACATTTTACCTGCCTTATTCTACTTATGAATTAAAGCTTTCTGTTATTATAAAATCTTAAATGGCTTGTTTTATCTTACAGATTACATGCATGAACTTTGCGGCAAAAGCATCAGTTTACGCAGACAGTCCATTTTCTCTGCCAAGATCGAACTACTTCCGGCCGCTATCATTAACCAAACTAGACCGGAAGTGAAGAACAGTGTACAAGGTTATCGCAACACGGCACATTGTATTCTTAGTTTCGAATCTTGGAGTTTTCAGAACAGACTTATGGTACATTTCGAAGAAATAACTTTGCAATCCGATCAAGAGTGTCTAGGACCTAGTTTAGAAATTTTCGATGGGCCATCCGAGGACTCTCCGAGGGTACCAGGTATGTTAGCAGCGGTACTTTTCTGGGGCTGTGAAAATTGTGCGTACTTTTTATCATGTTAAAATAGAAACATTACAATATTTTCCAATTTTCTTTATTTTAACAGTTATTTTAACTAAAGCAGTTTTATGGGAAACACATTATACGACGAACTTTGCAGTCTGAAATCAAAGACAATTTTTGGGCAAAAATACGGGGAAAGATACGGAATGCATTTTTCATTACATGTTTTACAAGTATCTCTTTTACACTGCAGGATTTCCAAGTCTGTGTATCCACGCTGGTAATTTTATGTCAAGGTCATTTGTAACTACAGATAAAGACATGACATTACGTTTCCATGGCAACCATACTTCAGATAGAAACGCAGTAATCAGAGCCATTATTGTGTCATTTAATGGAGGTAACACAGATTTCGAAACTTACTTTTATTTCGGATTTTACGCAACCATACTTTGTTTGTTGTTTTGTTGGATTTTGGTTGAACAGTATTATCGTTTACAGTCAGTTGCTATCTGTATCAGTACTTGCATTTTAGTACGTAAGTGCCATCAGTCAAAGATAGGGGAACGAATATTATTTCAGACGATATTTTCTTTGTCATAACATCATGGAGAACTGGTGACCTTTTGATTTATAACCTTAAGCTTTGCATATTTAGTTTACTTGACGGGCCTTTGCTAAGCAAAAACTGTAGACATGAACACCATATACCTTTACAGGTTGAGTAACAAACGTGTTTAAAGATAATGTTTATTTGCAGGCACGTGCAGATCTTATGAGCACGAGTGTTTCAACGGACGTTGCATAATGAAAGATCTTGTTTGCAACGGACACAATCCGTGTGGGGATAATTCCGACTGTCTAACAACAGTACCACCGCAAGAGGTCGCCAGAGCAAAGGATGATCACGTGATGTTGGCCGCCATTATTGCTTCTTCCGCCACGCTCGTAACGATTGCTGTACTAGTGATAGTTCTGTACAGATGCTACAAGATTCGACATAAACATAGGGTAAGAACTTTCTTTAAACTATTCAGTCGGCGGTCTGAGTCGGTCTTACCTGCACTATTCTTTTGATGTACAAACGTGCGTATTATACTTTATACACAATAGTGTGTCTTGCCCATTCTCTGTTTTGTTCCCTGACTATATCTGAAACATTCAAAGAATACTTGATACATGAATATTTATACATTCATGTTCACATTGACAGTTTAACAAGAATTGTCATGTTTGTAAAATGTAGACAAGCAGAAGAAAGGAGTCATAGGGGGCGTGGGCAGTGTTGCATTTTCCATTACTGCTCATGAACAGACTCAATCAAACAGAGTTCGCAATTTTCACTGTTTGCCTTGTTCTCGGTGCTTCCGAGTGATCTACTTTTCAGATCTTATAGTCTAACAGTGTCAGCTTCAAGTGTTGCAATCAACGCCTTTAAAAAACATGTAACGAAATGTGCATGCAATTTGCTCAACAATTTAACATTTACATGTACAGTTTCTTTTATTTTATTTGTCAGCCGTACGATTTCATCTATAGGATATTTTGTGAACCCTGTCTAAGCATGCATGTTCGTTTGAATGTATGAAAATCTCGTGTATCTTATTGGGGTGCTATTTTCATTTCAGAGACTGCACTACCAGAATCATTACGAAACTGTGAATAGCAATATGGCGAGAAGTGAAAATCTTGCTGACTTGCAACCAGCGTACGAAAGAAGTGTTAGTCAAATAGAAGCAGAAATACGCTTTGCTCCGCCCTCTTATTCACAACTTCCGGTTTTAGAGAACCAACCGGAAATTGAAGAAGCAGAAGACACGACCGATACAGAAGAGCCATTGCCGAATGAAATTGATTTGAATAAATGCCTAGAACCAGACGAGAATAATCCACCGTCTTACGCATGCGTAATGCTATGTCAAGAAGCTTTTCATGTGTCTGAACAAAGTATTAATAGATTAACAACCCAAATGACAGAAAGTGATGCATCAGAAGATGCAGACGATGAGAGTCATGATAAATTCAAGAACGATGAAAAGACCTGAATATGAACGCGTTCATTCTTTTTCATCTTTTGTTCAGATTCGGTTCGGCGTCTGTGTCGTGACGTGTGTGCAAAAAGCGCTGTGTCGAAAGATTGCAGTGTTGGATATGATTAACATATCAATATTTGTGAGCGTACAGACAGATGATATTCGATGTATTTGTTACCAACAGCTTTAGTTTGTGCATGCCATCTGTGCCTTATGTAGTTGACAGAGATCTATTCGGCCGAGCTATTAATGGCTGCCTGCCTTTTGCTTACTGACAAATTTTAGTCGACATCAGAGGATTATCAGAGGATTACCGCGTTCATATCACATCCATCCTTAAACTACCGTCAAACAATGGATTTTCAAAATATTTGGTATGGTTTGACATGTCTCGCATAAAGAACAGACTTAAACAGAGTATTCATTGACATTTATAAGGATTGACCTGATAATTACCTTAAACATTCTATTAAACATGACATGTCGCATCAATATCCAAGTCTGTTAGGCGCAGCAATTCATCTGTGAATGCACTTATACTTTGGATAAACTTTCCTTGAAATATGACTAAGGGTCGTGTGCAAAACCAATTCCTATCCCTCCAATGTGAAGGTCGCACTTCGATTTCAATCTTTTGGTGTACTAATTCGTGTCAAGTCCATAACGCTTCTTTTAATATTAAAATCAGATGAGATTAATGCTCACCATGACTGTTTATGTGTATTTAGTAAAAAGATGGAAGTACTTATAATAAAATTCGCCATGAATTCTATCAGACCCAGTCCAAGCCTGTATCTCCGATTTTAAGATAATGATAACTACATTTAACAAAAAAAATCATATATTTTTTGGGGAATATCTATGACTTGGTTACTTAGACCAATGCTACATGTATCTAGTCCTACACTTTATTTAGGTGCACACAATAACTTAGATATCTATTAATTTTAATTTATTTTTTGTAAATGATAACTTATTTCACAATATATCATTTCTTAATGTACGAGATATTCGTGCATATTACTCTGCACGTGTTCTTAAGCATTTATTGTTTGAATTATTTTTGATTCTCGTTTTTCATTGCAGTGTGCAGCTTTTTGTCTACATAAGTCTCTTATTGTAATGACTTTTATCTTGCGTATTTCAGATTTCTACAGAATATAACGTTAGATGTAATTATACAATGTACTGTGTATCATAGTGTTCATTTCTAAACATGTACTAGTATGTGTACTTCTTTACAGATTTAATTGACAATTGAATAAAATCTTGAAACTTTCAGCTCTATGAAACATATATATGGCAATTTCCAATGCCCTAAAGTAAATGACCTTTGCAGAAAAACTAACAGAAGGTAAAACATGTATAATTATGTTTCTGCTCTTTTTACCACAATAGACGTCAAAATCAGCTCGAAACAACTGGTCGTCCGTGAAAAAGGTACATTGACTAAGTTTGTTTCGAAACTAGTCCCCAATTTTAGTATTTGAGTGGTGGATTCTGGGCTCGGCTATTAACTAACCAATGACTAGACTGCTTTCTACAAACTCGTATTTGTGGCATGGCATTTTGACGAATATTCCAGTATATTCAATATTCGCAGAAATGATTATTATTATTAAGTGGCCGTCTATCAAAACACGAAATGGTTGATCACGTGTTATTCAGATCTCACAGAGATGGGAACTACGTAACTACGTCAACACAATAAAAATATTTTCGAATTCTGGTTATTATGGAGAATGGAAATATAATCACCCTTAAACTAATAGCCGTAATTCAAATAATATCTCAGAGATAAATGAGCCGCACCATGAGAAAACCAACATAATGCATTTGCGACTAGCATGGATCCAGACCATCCGCGCAGTTTGGTCAGGATCCATACTGTTCGCTAAGGGTTTCTCTATGCTAGTCGCAAATGCACTATGTTGGTTTTCTCATGGTGCAGCTCATTAATTAACTCATTCCCCCAATGTTATTACATTGAGTTCGAAGACCAAAATAGCTAGCTCAGAATCAACCCAACTAATGATTCAGTTGCTAGACCTGTCTGTAACTTGGTGTGATACCTCGGATCGGATGACGCTTATAAAAACATTTATTTAGTAGAAAATTGAGAGAGGATTTGTATTTAGTGAGATAAGGCTCATTGTCAGTTTGTGTTGTAATACCTCGTCAGAGTAGTGTTGTTTTCTTTTTAGACACATGGCGCCGCTTTTTTTCTCGTCATTTGATAGGTAAGAATTTTTGATAGAATATTTCCAGTACTAAATGGTGTACATTTTATATAGAATATATGGAATAGAACTTAGGACTGCAAAGACCGCACTATCCATAAAGTACTTTGTATACAGACATATTAAAAGAATCTTATCAGAAAGCAATGATCAGAACTGAAATGAGCCGCGCCATGAGAAAACCAACATAGTGCGTTTGCGACCAGCATATGGATCCAGACCAGCCTGCGCTTCCGCGCACCCTGGTCAGGATCCATGCTGTTCGCTTTCAAAGCCTATTGCAATTAGAGAAACCGTTAGCGAACAGCATGGATCCTGACCAGTGTTACCTCGACGGCCCGGAATTACAGGGATACCGGGGTGACATTAAGCGTACTACCTTTTCTATGCCGTTCGTCGACACTGACGCCTTTAAAAGTTTGAGTCTTATTAGGGCCACGGAAGCGTATAGAAATGGTTTGTAAAAATATCCACAAGAGTTATATGACCACAGCAAGTGTGACTGGATTCTTGGCAGCCACATTTAGTGCTGCATGTGGCTTCGATTGCCGGCTCCGGATAAATTACAGTAAGGGCTTAATTGTAAAACTTTTAACTTAAAGATTTCATAATTATTTTAAGGACAGCCTGACTTCATATGAACCAAGGAAGCCCTCCAAGTGGGTTACGAAATGGGAGGCGGTTTTACCAAGATGCTCGCCCGTGCCGGAAAGAATGCCCGGATGGGCACGTGTGGTCTTCATACTTCATCAAAAAGATGGAAAGTCACCATGTAACCTAGAATTATGTCGGTGTGACTTACAACTCGACCGAAACAAAAGAGCTAATCATTTGAACCAACACTAGTGGCTTTCTTTGTCGGCGCAAGAATTCGTGCCATCAAATACTAATGTGATATTTGTACAAATACAGTTTAATTTTTCGGAATTTTGTTCAGTCATGTTTCAGACGCATAAAATGTAAAAAAAAATATTATCAAATGCCTATTTTTATGATGCAATATTTTAATTACTGTGCAGACCAGTTTCATGTTTAGTTATAAAACACCAAATGACCTTATCGTGCAATTTCAGACACGCCCAATCTTGATAAACATCTTATAGATCTTGCCGTTATTACTGTCAGTATTTTGCCTTTTTGTGGAAATCATTACCATGGTAACCTGTAAAATAATGTACCTTTAATCAATAGTGATTTGATATGTGTCAGAATTGTACTTGTTATAAGGGGAGAAATAAAAAGTTTTAGAACATACCGTTAAGTGCGGAAGAACCCGGAAAAGGGTAAGTTATCTTATAGTTTTGTTTTCAAAGTATGGCCAGAAAAACTTGTATAATTTTGTTTGAGGCCTAAATTTTGAGAATTTGTTACTTCATTTTTGCATTGAAGAGGATATCCAAATTTTAGCTCCAATATTTAAAACATGGCAAGAAGTTAAGTACTCTTTAATGAACGCTTAGTCACGATCAAGAAAGTTGTAAAAGTTATTTCACCAATAATACACGTATTTGAAATATTACAATTTAATAAACTTTTTATTACATGGAACACACAACTTAAAGTGATCTGAAAACCGATTTGTCCACATATTTCAAGTCAAATCCACTTGTCGTCTGCGTTTGTTATCGACAAGCCGAAGGGAAAAATCCATTAAAGTTGAAACTGGGACTGAAACTGGGTTATGCAAAATGTAGCTATCGAAATATTAAAAACACATTTAGTCGTATTTTGCGTATTTCAATTTAAAAATAAGTAATAAAGTATTGTTTTAAATGTGAAAGGATTGTTTCAAACTTTTAAGATCTGTTTATATGGTGATTTTCGGGGTCGATCTAAGTACCAACGGTGTCATATTATACAAAATTTCAATTACATTGCCTGAAATTTATTTTAAAAGTGCACAGAAGTAAGAAATTGCCAAGTAAAACAAAGAGAGTAGATAACATGATTTAACGTTATTAAGTTACATGTTACACATTTAATAGGCTTTTTTTCAGTTTCCATTTCCCTTATCGTTCTTTTGTTTACAATTGTAAATTTAATTATCATTAACTGATGTGTTTTGGTGTTTAAGATTGTCCGTATATTTATTTATTCATGTTTTGTTCGGATTACAAAGAAAAAGGTAAGATTTCTATTCTGTTGTTAAGAACTTCAATTTTGCTTCGTTGTGATTAGCTTATTTGCTGAATTGAGCCGTGCCATGAGAAAACCAACATAGTGGGTTTGCGACCAGCATGGATCCAGACCGCATCCGCGCAGTCTGGTCAGGATCCATGTTGTTCGCTTTTAAAGCCTACTGCAATTAGAGAAACCGTTAGCGACCAGCATGGATCCTGACCAGACTGCGCGGATGCGCAGGCTGGTCTGGATCCATGCTGGTCGCAAAGCCACTATGATGGTTTTCCCATGGCACGGCTGAATTTATTTTGTTTCATCCATAATAGTCTGAACTTGTACAATACTATATTGCTTCCTTATTTTAAAGAAATGTCGAAATTATCCGTCAGCTGTATGTATAACATCATTGAGATGTTGATTCAGATGTAATATGCTAGAACATAATTCACGTTACTTGCGGACTTGACTTTTGTGCCTCATCTTTGCAAATGTTTTGTTGTTTTGTTTTGTATTTTATATGATGGCTGTAACATAATCTTGATACTTTTAGTCAAGTTATGATAAATTAAAGAAAGTCCCCTATTATTATTAATATTATTATTATTATTGTTGTTGTTGTTGTTGTTGTTCATGTGTGAAAAGAATTCCAATATCCCTTATGCTAACTTTAACTTTTGTGACTCAAGGTAACATCATTTCTTTTTTAAATTTTTGTTATTGTAACGTAACATTTTTTTCGGCTTATCATTATACGTGGATTTCGTTTCAGAAAATGGAAACGCCAACTGTAGAAACCCAGTTCATGTTTTTCACTTTGTACACGGTAGTTGGTATGTATATCGTTTTAAGCTTGGCATTTTCTTTATCCTTTAAGGTCTATTACAAAGTTGAATTCGTAAATATATACATGTATTAGATCATGTTTAAAAAGATAGTATATTTCCATGCCAATTTTGCAACGTTACAGTTGTCCTTATCACTACAAACCCTTAAAAGCATATGGCGCAACCAAGTAAAGTAATGGTTAAGTCTATGACATTTGCCACACCCCTCTCGCCAACTGAATTGCGCCCCTTGCGCGGGCTTAAACGGAACTCACTTAGACAGATACAGTTATCCCAATGGCACAAAATAGCTAAACAAAAAAAAAACAAAAAACAAAAAAAGAACACACACAAAACAAGAAATATCTTTAAAAATGATAGTCGGCGAATTGTAATAAGGAAAGAAGTTTATGAATTTTTCATCTAACATTCATCTTTCATCTAACATTTTTCAAATTGCAAAACTAAACACCGCACTTTAACAATTTAAATGGTTCTCATTTAATTTTTCGCAAAGGTTTCGTAGGGTTGCAATTTTGTTTCGTTTATCCTTAGACGAATAATTACAGCAGTAGTTTGATGAAGATTCATGAAGCGGTTGATGAGAAGAGGTCATTAAACGTGTTTATATTTTTAGCTAAATTGGTCCCTATCCCCATTTGTTACAAAATAGCAGGAGACCTTACGATATTGTTACACATCGAGTTTGATAAAATCCATTACATTTTAGTGGTTAATGCGAAGAAAGGCATATCTACTTTTAGCTATAGTGGTCCCTAACAGAGCCCAAGTTCCTATATAAATAAATTTGGAAGAGGACCTTATAATGATACTCCAGACCAAGTATGACAAAGATCCACCAAGCTGTTCATGAGACGCTGTATAAAGGCATTTCTAGTTTTAGCTCTAGCAGCCCCTAAAAGGGGTCAAATGTCCCAGCTGAACAAAGTTGGCTGCGGGCCAAATAAAGATGCTACAAATCAAGTTTGATTAGAATACATGAGAAAAAAATCAATTAAAGCATTTTTTTATTTATTATTTTTATTTATTTCTAAAATAGGCCAACTGATCCCGCTTTAACAAATGCATATTCGCTATTCATGAATCTTTGGACAATGACGTCAAACCTATAAAAAGGTGAAGGTCAAGCAAAACATACTATTGTAATTATTTCAATAATTCTGTTTCATAAGCAAAGTTTGACCGTAGTCATATATCACATAGATAAACTGTATGCAGCGTACCTTCATTTCAGTGTAACGAGAATCAGTCATTATATAGCATATATATAATGAAACAGATTTCAACTGAGTTCAATATTTGCATACCATACTAAAGAAAAATATTCATATATAATAAATCAGTTAAATAATTTATAACAAATATTCAAAGCAAACAAGTACTCATTTTAATATGCAATCTGAATAAGTCACAAAAGAAAGAAACCTTTTCATATACAGACGACAACTGTAACAAGGAAAATCTTTTAAAAAGCACTTCTCTACATAAAAGACTCTCATCACACCCTTATTCATGTGATACGCAGACCGTATTCAGCTCTTTCTTTAATTTGATATATGTTGGCATTTGAACAGGTTTTTATCATATTTTTTAAACTTACTTATCATTTTGAGATATATCAATATTCTTGCTAAATATACTGAACCAAAGTTAGCTTTAAAACTGTGAACAGCGTCGTTTAGGATAAACGCTTTGTCTACATTTCACTCAGCGTAGCACAATCAACAGGGCAAAAGAAATTGACACTCTCGTCCAATCAGGTAGAGTGTTGCATAAAT
Source organism: Mercenaria mercenaria (assembly GCF_021730395.1). NCBI lineage: Eukaryota > Metazoa > Mollusca > Bivalvia > Venerida > Veneridae > Mercenaria > Mercenaria mercenaria. Next base: position 25,041,438 of record NC_069366.1, on the reverse strand, counting down.
CTTCCATTTTGATAAATTATCTATAATGCGTTATCAAGTAGTTTGATTTGCAAACTGAAGTCACGTGGCATAGGTAACGAAAACGAATTTAGACGGCGTCGCCGAAAAACCCACAAAAATAGGGTAGACCGTGTTAAATGTACTTCGAAATTAATATAGTACAAGAGAATTAATCTCGCTGCCCACCGGCAAATATCCGAATTTACGATAACATCTTTCTTATTCTTAAACTGTAAAATGGAGGACCGTGTCGTTGAATATGAATTTGAAAATCAGATTGTAGGATTTTTAGATGCAGTCACAAGTAAGTTTGGACACAATTAATAGAAGGTTTTTCATAATTTTCTCTATATGGTTATAATTATGCGCTGAATGAATTCATGATGACATGTATTAAGAACTTTTCGAAAGAATAAAAAAAAAACAAGCATTTTGATCATGAAAATGTTGAGATGTTCCACTTTCGAAAGGCATGAGTTAATTATAGAAACGGGAGGGGAAATATTATAAAACCTATATCTTTCAGTGCAGTGATCTGAGCAAAAATGAACAAGATATAAGATCCCAGTTTTTTTCTATTACGTTAATAATTCTTACAAAAAAAAAAACAACAAACAAACAAAAAAACAATTTCCAGTTATTCCAGTCGTATTAGTAACAATACGATAAGTCATTTATGCCGACAGAAAACTAACGGCGTGCCTGTGATTTTTTCTCTTTATTAAATCTGCCTAAAATGGTGGTGGGTAGGAGACGTAAATTTGACTTAGTAATTAATTAGCCGACTGCAAGGTGCTCCTGTATACAGTTCAATATAAATTTGACAAACGTATCTCTCTATGTAAACAGTGTGTACCACAAGTTATTCTGTCATGAATAGAAGTATCTATGATCAAAGTCATTCCCGATTTCAATCTTTTTGTTCAGGATTTGAAAGAATTATACACATTTTCATTCGCTGATATCATATACCCTTGAAGAATTTCATCGAAATAAAAATCTCGTAGAAGTAACTGAAATGGAAATGAATATGTTTTTCCATTTGTCTTGATACATGGTGTTGGTTTGTTTTTCTTTCTTCCCTCTAGTTTGTTTGCTGTTCGTTAAGGTATTCAATTAAAATGAAATGTCAAAACTGTATATTTATATACGTAAGTTCCACAAACGTACGTGCACTGGTACATATGCGACATAAATTTCTGCCATGCACCAAAATATCTTTGATAACGTCCTGTCAGATCGATATAACCCATAATTTTAGAGAGAGGTACCTCCGAACATTCAGATATTTCAGCAATACGACACAAACCGAGAATATTCCGTTGATGTTTCCCAATCAATATAACAGATTTTTGCACAAAAATGAATAAATATGCATGTCTCTCATTCACACAGGTATATTTGGTCTCATTGGAAATGCGTTGACATTTTTCACATTCTGGAAGGAGAGACGAAGGTCTGTGTTTCATATGCAACTTGCTGTAGCTAACATTGTCACCCTGTCATCAACGTTTCTGTCGGCTCCGTCGGCATTGAGAGGAAGGTAAAAATACGTTATGTATTAATCTTTCATCTGTTACCTATTATCAGAAAATGTTGATACTATCTAAAGCTCTATTGCCATACTTTCATATTTCATCCAGCGCTCGTGTTAACGATTCATATGATATTAAAATATGTAACATACGTAACATACTTTACGTATTTAAAAGTGGTAACTGTTTTTATTGAGAATACCAGTTTTGACATAGAATTATTTAATTACTTCACAGATGGTTGTTTGGAGACCCATTATGTCAGTGGTTTGGTTTTCAAGTGTTTATTGTTGGGTTTGCCGAACTGGCTCTCACGTGCACTATCTGCATTGAAACGTACACGACAGTGTGTCGTCCTGATGACGGTAAGTCATAATATTTCTTTTCTTGTAACGTATAGGCTCTAGCAATTATTTTTCTGTAAAGATTGAAAAAGATATCGCTGAAGCCTTAAATCGTTTCCACTTTCTGAAGCAATATCGATTTACAAAACATTTGATATTCACTTGAAGACGCAGCCAGCAGAATGTTTAGTGTGATCCAAGTATGCATAAGGAGAGGACAACCGTAAGCTGATATAGCTTTCTGTCCAATTCCTTAATTAATTTTTCTGTAAATGTTTCATATATTACTGAAATAAAATATGTTTAAACTAAGTATGCATTGCTATACCAGCAGAGAGAATTAAATTTGTCTTACGTACGACTTAATATCTCCTACGTAGGAGATATTAAGTACTACGCAGGAGTTAGTATCACCTACGTAGGACATACTATCTCCTATGTAGGACTTAGTATCTCCTACGTAGAACATAGTATCTCCTACGTAGGACTTAGTATCTCCTACGTAGGAGATATTAAGTACTACGTAGGAGTTAGCATCTCCTACTTAGGACATACTATCTCCTACGTAGGACTTAGTATCTAGGAGATATTAAGTCCTACGTAGGAGATATTTACTCCTACGTAGGAGTTACTACGTCCTACTTAGGAGATAGTAAGTCCTACGTAAAACAACTGCTGGCACCAGGACGCTGCCATACATTGCCGTTTGGCTTTGAACAGGGGCATACTTATTTTGCTGCTTAAACTACCGCTCCTTGCACATGTTAAGCAACCTAATCTCATTACAATATAACTATAAATAAAACATTGCATATTTTTACAAAACAAATTATTCTTGAACATATTTTGATTTCAGAAAAAACACCTTCAAAGACAGTGCTGTCCATTGTGTCTGTTGTTGTATGGGGGTATGCTCTCATATTTTCATTAGCCCCACTCTTTGGCTGGAATTCGTAAGTATAGATTTATTTCGTTAATTTATATATACATCATGGATTTATCATAAAACTTTTCAAGAATGGGTTTAAGAAACTTATTGGAAAGTCTTAATAAAACTTGTTATGTACAAAACGATAAGGATAGTAATGAGTGACTTTTCATGATGAATTTATCAAATAAGTTGAACATAAAATGCTTTGCTAAGCATTTTATCAGCCATATATTTCATTTTTAGGAGAAGAACTCTATAAGACTTGTCTTTCGTTCTAATCCTTTACACTAGCTGTACTTGTAATGTTAGTATATAAATATAATAATGTATATTGTTGGGAATAAATATGATTAAACCAAATTTCATTTTCCTTTACAATAAAAGGATAAATCGAGACACACATTCCTTTTTATCTATTAGGTACAAACATGAGTCCCTGGGAATAAGTTGTGGTATTGATATAGAAAACAACACACCCAGTAACTATAGTTACTTGGTTATAACTCATATATTCTTCGTGGTAATGGCAGTACCAGGATTTGTGTGCCTTATGTTGACCTTGTTGAGGAAACCTGGAGGCTCCAAGGTGTATCAGCCTCTTCTCAGCGACTCGGAGCTTGTCAGAGTAAGCAAGATTTTACCCATTGTCATATATTTCGATCGTTAGCTTAGATATCATTCTTAACAAAACATATGGAGTGGTAAAATGCTTAACATATCGGTGTTGCATATTTTTGTGATGATAGGACGATGCTTTGGTCAAATCAATAGTCATTTTGACCATATTTATAGAAATGTACAACGCGACTTTGACTTTGCATAAGAAAACGATACTAAAAATGAACACAAACACGATATTCGTCAGCAATATCTTTTGCCTATGCAAACATGACATTTTTATACTGAACTCTCAGACGCAAATAGGCCAACATGTGTCATCCACCAGGATGATATTCTCAATAAAATTCATATTGCAGTCTGGTTTCTTTTCAGGTAACGTTCTTGCTGTTCACTTTCATTTGTCTGGGTTGTCTCCCATATTACCTCCGTGTTGTTTACTTCCTGCGAGGTTTCCCGCCATTTTTCGACAGTTTCCTCGGAGTTGAATTCTCTCATATTGCAATGAAAGTATGCTGTCTTCTGCAGCCGATCGCGTACATGATTGTTAGTGAAAATTTTAGAAAAGTGGCATTTTCTGCTATAACAGGCGTTGATCCAGTGAAAAAGAACGCATAAATGGACAAAATAGAACTGGACAAAACACGAATAACAATGGAAGCTATACGTACTGGACCACCATAGAGATTAAAAAATATACATTTTGTATGCCAAATCATGTTTTGTCAGAAAACTATTTGCCAGACAGTTGATATTTAATATTTTTGAACTCATCTGGACCTTTTAAAACTTCCCTTTAACAAGAAAAAAATCAAAACGTCTAATACAATGTAAATGACACTGAATATTCAGTACTAATTTAGAGTGTGACTAAGAATTTTGATTTGTAGAAAAAGGTAGCTTGTGTTTATGCTGAAGATGAAATACGTTTAGTTTTTTTTTTTTCAAATTTAAAATACTGCAGTGTAGAATTTGTAATTGTTAAGAAGCAAGTGTATATGTACATTGTATTTATATTCTGGCAATCACTTGCAATGCAAAAGTGAATGTATTTTGAATATTTCTTTATCAAGCTCATACAGGAGCAAAATAACAAAAGAATATTGCTTGGACTAATTGTGAAATGGCAATTTTGCATCTGCATTTCCTGTTTATATAATGAATATGCATTTTATGCTTTCCGAAGTGGGGAGCATATAGCCACCGCCTTGTCCTTCCGTCCGTCCGAGCTTACATTTTCATGCTTAGGCGGCTATAGGAACAATAGATAACTGTATTTTTTCTTTAATGTCGTTCATTCCGTAAGGTTTTATGTGGCTATTTTTCTTTTACGTGGCTAAGGAACAATAGAGTAGCCACATAAATACCCATACGCAGGAACATCCGTCTGTCCATCCGTCACACTTCTTGTCCGGAGTCTCCTTAACTCAAAAGTTATTTCGAAGTTACTAAGTTGTAACTTTATACAATGCATAATCTCATTGAGAAGAAGTGCAGTGGCAAGGAACCATAACTCTCGGGTGGTCCCGTTTTTTTATTATCTCCTTTTTTTGAAAACCTTGTCTGGGGCATACCTTGAATACTATGTAAGGTATTTATATTCAGAGGTCAGTGAAAGGGAGTGCAGTGACAAAGAACCATAACTCTATAGGTGTTCCCATCTGAATTATCTCCCTTTTTAAAACCTTATCTCTGGCATTACTTGAATATTATGTAAGGCATTGACTTCACACTTTACACCTTGATAGAGGTCAGTGAGAGGGAGTGCAGTGACAAGGAACCATAACTCTAGGTTTTCCAATTTTTGAATTATCTTCCTTTTTTGAAAACCTTGTCCGGGACTCGAATACTATGAAAGGTATTCATAGAGGCCAGTAAGAGAAATTGCATTGACAAGGAACCATAACTCTAGATGGTCCAATTGTTTTTACTTATCTCCCATTTTTGAAAGCCTTGTCTGGAGCATAAATCGAATACTATGTAAGGTATAGACTCGATACTCGTTACATTTCATAGATTATTATATAGATGTCAGTGAGAAGGAGTGCAGTGTTAAAGAACCAGAACTCTCACTGACCTCATTTCTCCTTGACTAAAAAGCCCCTTATGCTACAGTGTAATCGGGGAGCATCCATCGCCGTGTTTCATTTGTTTTTAATACTATACACATGCAAATATCTTAACTCATATGCATACCACTTTTATGAATAATTTCATCGACATTGTATTTTACTTGTATCACATGTTGTTGTTTTTTGTATATGCCGCGGATACACTGTACTCCTCAAGATTGATGTCAACCCTTACCCTGCTAAATTTCTATAATGAACTTGTCTATCTTTAACTGTTAAAAGGGATGCTTACAAAAAAGATACTAACTGAATGACGAGCAGTGAAGATCATGATCAGTCTGCACGGATGTGCAGGTGATCATGATCTACACTGGCCGCAAAGGCAGATTCAGTCGTGTCCAGCATGACAAGTGATATGTGTTTTATATTATAAGCATCTAGCCGTATTTGTTCAGACAATATTTCTGTTCACGCTCTCTTATTATATTGTAATCGTTAGAAAATTCAACCGTTTCGTAAATAAACACAAAAAGATATTTCACATCCTTATTCTTATTTTGTTTTTCCCATGTATTGACAAATCCTTGTTTGTTTGTTTTTTTTTTTTTTTTGTTTGTTTTTTTTTGTATGAAATTATGCAGATATGACTTCTACGAAATTTGTATTAACAGTTTAATTTTATCATTGTTTAATCATTAATGATATGCATGAAATATCAGTATAATCATGTTAAGTTGTTATCAGACAACACGAAGATTAGATTATATACTGTACCAATTTCATCACTATACCTTTATTTTAACTAGGAGTGATTTATTATACGTTTCGTCTTTAACCGACACGCGGAAACCAATCGAAACATTCCGAAATTCATGAGAAAAAAACAACAAATTGTGGGCCGAAATATGATAAAGGACGTAAAACAGCAGTTGTGTGATACATGTATATAAAAAGATGACAATAGATGATGTACAAGGTGTACGATGTCGTGCAGTATCTAAGTTTTCAATATAGTGTGGGATTAAAGTTCAATGATAGACGAGATGTCATTCATCAAACACGATAAAACGTACGAAGCCGTTTCGAGCACGAACGCCTCAGTAGTGTACGCCACTGTGTCAGGATTTGCCGAAAAGAAAGCCAAATACTGGTTTTCAGACTATGTCTTCGTGCTCGAGGTCTACTGGACAAACAAAAAGACAACGTATATCAAACGAAGTTACGACGATGTTCTGAATTTGTATCGTGATATAAAAGATAATTTTAACAACAAATATGAAAAAGGACTCATAAAATCACCGGTGTTCATTCCGAAATTAGAAGGTATTGCCATTTCTGTGATAAGATTTCCGTTATTAATAATAAATTAGTTATATTTTATGCTTAATTAAGGGTGCTTAAGTTACATTCTCTTTTTGATAAATGGCTCTTTTTGCTGGTATTTGTTTCATAATGTCCGATATGTAATGCATATTTGCAGATAAATGAATCCACAGTAGTACAATAGCCAAATAGCGTGAAACTGGCACTTAACAAAAGTGTACCGCTACGGGTTCGAACTTGCTACTTGTATAAATGTTGTCCAAAAACATAATTCTCTCGGGAAGACCAAGTACGCCTCAGTCGATTCGTGTTAAACCCAATCCTATGTCTCTTTACGATATGAACATTGATACAGACATCTCACAAAGCGAAGGAAGTAAAATCAGTCTTGTTAAAAAAAGCTTGATTTCGTATGTGTTACATACGGTGTTCCGTATGGGCCATCGAATTTTTTTTTCTGAACACCATACCTCAAAAGTCAAAATCTCGAAACTACGATGATGAACGTCGAAACCACGATGGTGGAAGTCGAAATCACGATGATGAAAGTCAAACTATGATTACGAAAGATGAAACATGAAACCACGATGGTGAAAACGCGAAGTGATATAGCGTTTTCATCATCGTGGTTACGTGGTTTCGACTTTCACTATCGAAGTTTCGACATTTTACCATCTTGATTTCGACTTTCACCGTCGTGTTTTCGACTTTCCGACCGTAGTTTCGTGATTTCGACGTATGGTGCTCAGAAACAAAAATATCGATGGTCCAAACGGAACACTGTAGTAACACAAATTTGAATGCATTAACACTAAACTTCCTTTTATTGTATTTTGAAACTGTTCAACACATTTATTTAAACACTTATACACAACAAAACTTTGTGAAAAATTATGACCTACTGTATTTTTTCTTAACTTTTGTAGATTCGGATCAATCTACTGTTGCTGTTTTATCGATTGTTTCTTTGTATTATACGAACAGGTAAGCGGTTTCTCCAGCAGAGCAGTGTAGGTCTTGCGGAACACCGGGAAATGGAGCTTCAGAGTTTCTTTAAGCAACTGTTAGAAGGCAATCCTTTAGTACGCAAATAAGTATATCTTCAATTTTAGTTGAAATAATTCCGTTAACCTACCATAAAAACCCCGGATAGAGATGAGCATTAAGCCATGGAATCCATTTACATATACAACAAATTGACATTTCAAACCATATTATCGAACCCACGACCTCCTGCACTCGAAGCGGACGCTCTACCACTAGGCTACCGAGGCGGTTGAATTAAACGCAGTTTAAAGCTTACCATGTGAGAATTTTATACTTCACGTAAAATAACTTTAAACTAAGAGCAATTCTCAACACAAATGAGCCATCGGCACCGATCCCAGAAATCTTTAAAGGTATCCAATGGTCATCATTCACTAAAATATTTTATATCCAGGCCCCGTGTTCACAAAACATTTTCAGTCTCAGCTGAGTTTGATAATGAAACTTATTTGTCATTTATATCTAAATAGCATGTTTAAAACTAAATTTTAAGTTAATAACTATGTTCAAGTAACTATTCAGTATTGATGGTCAGTCTCAGTTCGAAGTTTTAGTAAAACTGGTATCAAAATTTCAAACTCAAACTCAGCTGAGACCGAAAACTGTTTTGTGAACACGGGGCCAGGTATTTACTTCAAATGTAGAAAATCCTCATAAAGTGTATTCAGATTTACTAATTGAGCCGTGCCGTGAGAAAACCAACATAGTGGGTTTGCGACCAGCATGGATCCAGACCAGCCTGCGCATCCGCGCAATCTGGTCAGGATCCATGCTGTTCGCTAACAGTTTCTCTAATTCAAATAGGCTTTAAAAGCGAACAGCATGGATCCTGACCAGACTGCGCGGATCCGCAGGCTGGTCTGGATCCATGCTGGTCGCAAACCCACTATGTTGGTTGTCTCATGGCACGGCTCAAATATATAAATCAGTTGTGCTTGTAGAGCTACATTCAAAATTAATAGTAGATTGTTAAAAAAACTTCCAGTTACACATTTATATTGTGTTTAGTTATAAACGTATATAGTTTGTACTATTTTAAACCTAATGCATAGTACTGTTTATACGCATAAACCTATAATTTTATTTCTACATAAACTATATGTAATAAGTGTTCCGGTTTTTAAGGGTACACTGTATCCATTTTTATGTAAAAATAATAAGATGTGCAGGTAATGATCTTGTTTTTCTTACAGATCAGCAGCAACAAGATCGTTCTGAATTTCTTCTGTCGACGCCAAACTGATCCTTTACCTAGTGAAACAACAGAACATTCTGATAACGCTGAAGATGAAAACGAGGATGACGATGACGATATTTTGTTTGACAGATAGAATGATTGCGTACTTATTTTAGATGCTCTAAAATCTGAATTTTTGCTGAAATAAGTCTGGGATAATAACCTAAATGTACAGATGTGGCATAAACGCGTGCTCTAAGTTATGTGTATCACATATATATATGAGTATTTTAGATCAGTGTGTTCTGTTGACACGTCAGTTTGTATGCGTGTGTTTCAAAAAGTACAATATTGTTAGAAGACCTGTTAAAATTTGTAATATTTTTTAATTCACCAAAAGGGATGAGGTGTACTAATCTATGTGGACTGTGTGACAGGTTTTAAGTGTTTCATTTCTGTATATTCACTCACTCTCACTCAATCCTCTTCAGCGCCGTCTGGTGCTTGAGGCGACTGCAAGGGACCTCCATCTGGTTCTGTCTGCAGCAACTCGAGGCGCCGTCTCCATTGTCAGATCTCGATTTTTTACGTCTTTCTGGATGGTTCGCCTCCAAGTCTCTTTTGGTCGGCCTCTATTCCTTCTACCCTGAGGTGTCCACCGAAGGGCTACTCTGGGCAGCGAGTTGGGAGGCATGCGATAGACGTGTCCAAGCCATCGCCAACGTCTTGTTTGGATGGTCTCTAGAATTGTGTGCATCCCTGTTCTGTTGCGCAGTTCTTCATTTGAGATGGTGTTAGGCCAAAAGATCTTCAGAATACGCCGTAGGGACTTGTTTTGGAAGACTTCGAGTTTATGTTCAATGGCAAAAGAGGTCTTCCAGCACTCTGATCCATACAGGAGGACACTGAGGACGTTGCTGTTGAAAATCCTAATCTTGGTTTGGATGTTTAATCCTGTGGATCTCCAAACTGGCAACAGCATTGCAAATGCTTGGTTTGCTTTGCTGATCCTGGTGTTGACTTCTTTGTCGCAGTCCCCAGATGTGGTTACTTTGCTACCCAAGTAACTGAACTCTTCAACATCCTCTAAAGGTCTTCCGTTGATCATGACTGGATTGTTATTGTTTGAGTTTATCCTTAAGACCTGTGTCTTTTTGGCATTTATCTTCAGTCCTATTTTGCTTGCTGTAGTACTGAGGCACTCTGTCTTCTGCTGGATGTCTGGATGTCTATTAGCTAATAGTCCAAGGTCATCTGCATAGTCCAGGTCCTCCAGGACTGAGGTCAATGTCCATTGTAGACCCTGTCTTCTTCCCTGTGTAACGTTCCTCATGATCCAATCGATTGCCAGGGAGAAGAGTACAGGTGACAATATGCATCCCTGCTTCACTCCGGTGTTCACTTTGAAAGGCTCAGTGAGCTTGTTGTCATGTATCACTCTGCATTCAAAATTTTCGTAGAGGGACTGGATTATATTAACCAGTTTCTTTGGGATGCCATAGTGACGAAGGATCTTCCAGAGTGATTCACGGTGTAGACTGTCGAAAGCCTTCTCGAAGTCAACAAAGACAGCATAGAGTATGCTGTTCCATTCCTGTGACTGTTCTAGAATCTGTCGTAAAACAAAGATGTGATCAATGCAAGATCTTCCCTTTCTAAAACCGGCCTGTTCCTGGCGTAGTATATTATCTACCGCAACTGTGATGCGCTGCAATATGATGCGGCTGAAGACCTTGCTGGTAAGAGAGAGTAGTGTAATGCCTCGCCAATTGTTGCAGTCTCCAAGGTCACCTTTCTTGGGCAGCTTAACAATGACTCCCTTCTTCCAGTCACTTGGAATATCCTCTTTATCCCATATGTCTTGAAGGATATGCTGCAGTATTCGAGGTGTTTCCTGCTCCTCTGTTTTTAACATCTCAGCACATACACCATCCTCTCCTGGGGCTTTACCATTCTTCAGTCTCTGGATGGCACTTGTCACTTCATTCAGTGTGATGAGGCCCATGTCTATCTCCAGGTCTGTTTCTGCCTCACCAATGTCAGCAAGTATTGGTGGATCCGGTCGGTTTTATATCTTTTCAAAATGCTCTCTCCATCTCTCGAGTTTTGCCACTTCCTCCGTTATTGATGAGCCGTCTTCTGCTTTCACTGGGAGATCTTGATTGGGACCGTGATCACCTCTAAGCTTCTTAGTGATCTGATAGATGGTCTTCATATCTCCGCGTTCAGCAGCTATCTGTGCATCTTCAGCAAGTTGCTCTGTGTATCGGCGCTTATCTCTTCTCGCTGATGTCTTCACTTCCCTATCTTTTTCCCTGTATAAAGTGGCTGCCCTCTCTTTCAACCTTGGTGACTTGGCATCTAGGAGGTTTTTCTTCAGTTGTTTCCTCTGTTCTATGGACGACCATGTGTCCTCAGATATCCATTCAGCCTTGGCACATCTCCTGTAGCCTATGACTTCTGCTGCAGCATCATTCATGGTCTTGTTGAATTGGTCAATAGTGAGAGCTGTTTCATCTTGGAGGATGCTGAATCGGTTTCTGAGCGTGACGTTAAATTTTTCTCTGACGTTTCGGTTTCTGAGTTTGGTAACATCAAATCGCTTGCTTCTACTTATCCCGACCTTAGCTTTCCTCAGCTTGAGAGTAATCTTTGCTATGACAAGATTATGGTCACTACCAACATCGGCATGGCGCATTACTCGCACATCCTGTAGAGAGTGCTTCCACTTACTGTTGATCATGATGTGATCTATCTGGCTTTTGGTATTTCCATCTGGTGATGTCCAAGTCAACTTGTGGATGGTCTTGTGTGCAAAAAGGGTGCCCCCTATGACAAAGTCATTCTCCTCGCACAAACTGACGAGCCTTTCGCCATTGTTGGTAAGGTCGCCCATGGCATGCTGACCCATTACTCTCCTCCTGTTATAGTTGTTCTGTCCAACTCTTGCATTAAAATCGCCCATCAGTAGTGTGACATTATGCCTTGGGATGTCATCTAGTACTGCCTGTAGTGAGCTGTAGAAATTGTCCTTTGCTTCCTCCTCTGCGTTGTCAATTGGTGCATAAGCAACTACAATGGAGACCTTTGTGTATCTGGAGTTGAGTCTCACATATAGTAGGCGTTCACTGATAGGTTTCCACTCTAGAACAGTGTTGGCAAACTTTTGGTCAATGATAAGAGCTACCCCTTCATGATGGATGTTATCCTTTCGCCCTGACCATATAACGACTTCTCCTGAGTTCAGTCTCTGCTTCCCAGTTCCTGTCCACCTGACTTCACTCATGCCCAACAGTGATATGTTATATCGTTTCATCTCATTTACTGCTTGTGCTAGCCTTCCAGCTTGATAAAGTGTCCGCACATTCCAACATCCAACTCGTATGTGACGTTTTGGTGTCAGGAGATCCACTATCGGGTTGTGAACCGTCAAACGTCCAGATGTCTGGCCTGTTTCACTCCCTCTACCGGTTGAAGTTATATTCCTTGTAGCCGTTTCCGTAACAAATTGAGTTTTTACAGGGTAGAGTCGCTAGCCCTACGCCCAACCCTCCTCCTTTCTCATCCGGACTTGGGACCGGCCATGGTGGAGTTCATTTCTGTATAAATCATGATCAAAAAGCTCCTGAAATCATTATGGCGGCGATACATTTTCATTCCCCTTTTAAGTCTTTGAGCGATTTTTGTTTCGCTTGCGATCGATTTTTAAGCATGTTTAATATCATATCATCTTGGTGTCATATTTATTAAACCTACTCAGATAGCTCTGTCACGTGTCAAAGGCGCCCGTTACACTCACCTATGCAGTCTGCGTGACTGTTAATCGGTGAGCTGACTTTAAGAAGCTGGGCATAACTTAAATTATAAATGTAGTAACTGATGACATCTTTATCACTGTTGGAACCAATCATAATCAATAAATGTTATATTTTCCGATACATATTATCTTAACACGATTCACCATTACACGACCCCTCAGTACATAAATCACTAGTCCAAACTGTGTGCTATTGTACCGGCTATTTTCAATGCATGTTTACCGGCCTAAAAAGTAAAAAAAAAAAAAAAAACAGAAAAAAGAGACCCCCCCCCCCCCCCCACCAACAAAAATAAAATTGAAAATATTATATTTGATATGTAATAAACTGGCCCTTCGACTTCGGGCAATAGTTTTTTTACTACTTACCGGCAAAGCAAGGATACAAATGGGATGGGGATTAAACGGCTTTTATTGTTTTTACGTCACACTGACACAGTCAGATTATAAGGCGACGGGCCATAATCCAAGAGTGCCTGGCACGATTTAGCTGGTTATCATTTTGGCCGAGATATTATGCTCACAAACATTGTCAGCAAGTTTGGTGCAGATCGGATGAAATCTGTTCGACTTGGAGAGTGGACATGCTTTGGACACCGCCCACCACGGGTGTTCACATAATACACCCTGCTCTTTCAGAGACGAGCGTATAAAAATGAAAGCAAATCAGGACGCCGACGCATGGGTGAGTCCAATAGCTCTCCATATTCTTCAAATAGTTGAGCTAAAAAGCAAACAGTAGGGAACCTTGTTTTCCTAGGTAAGGCTATATTGTACAGTAAAACCTGTGTCTAGAGTTGTCTGTATCTGGTTATCAGCCACTGGCTCCTCAGCTTACATCCAAAGCTGACTAGAAGCATAATTGTGTCAGTTCGTATGGCTGGCTGCTTGATAAAGGTTCACCCTACACAGAAATTTTGAAAATCTCTTCCACTGTAGGCTGGCTTTAAAATAACTTGACAAACATGTTGCTTTTCTGACTGTCATAACTGTAAAAGTTTCCTCAGAAATCTTTAGCTATCTAAGCCTTACTTAGTCCGGATCCTGTTCTTTAAACTTCTGGCATATACAAGTACGATTCAAAAATAACGTAGACTTTTGGTGTCAGAAGACGTATACTGTGTAAAGCGCGATGTGAAATATAATATTGTAACTTGCAATCTTTCTCCTATTGGTCATACATTTTTTGTAAAATATCTGCTGATAGACGAAGCACGTGGAACGTTTTAATTACCATAGCTATGTATTACCGGCGCAGTCGCTTTTTCATCTGTCATCGTTTGAATTTTATCGCTAATATTCGCACTGATAGAAGACTTGTTTGCCAGAAAATATGTCAAAATGCAGCAAAACGCCAGGGCGACATGCACTAAAAGTATGGCATCATTCAGACGCAGGAGGCGAAAGTAAACAACATTTAAACTAAGAGAGTATCACTGTTTATAATGTTATGTCGTCATCGACTCGCATAGATAATCAGGCGAAAAGCAACTGAAATTCATAAACTAATCATGAATCAGACGCCACAACAATGTCCGGTCATCTGTGTCTTGATAATGATTCGCAAATGTCCCATTCTTGCTTAAAGACAGCGGAGGTGAAGGGAGAAAACAAAAAATCCGTGAGTCCGCGTTAACGTCAAAGTATGACGCCTTGGATAAAGATTAGTAGTAATAGTACCACGTTTAGCACCCTGTCTGAGATGCTTGGCATAAGTGTTCATACTTTTCAGTATTCTAAACTCATTATGATTAAGGTGTTGTCCATCAAAATTAATAAAAGAAATTTACAAATACTGAATAATGCAAACCTAATGAAAGCATCTCGATGAATGCACGACATTGTTAATATATGATCACCGTGCGCCGGGTTCGTGTATGTGATTATTTACAAAGTGGCATAACTCCTGACTGTATGAGCAGAATTACGTCAAATCTGCAGTGCAGTGGGCAGAGAAATTGCGAATCACCCTTGTATATTTTTTGTTTTGTTTTATTGAAGTATATAAAAGCTAGAGAAAATGTCTACGTTATTTTTGAACAGCCCTCGTACTGCATATTTTGGATAACCTTCAGGATTTGAAGCAAAGATACAGCATTGTTCAGAAATCACAATACTCACTTTAGGCAGGTACCATAATACATCACACTTTACTTTAAGATATGATTAAGAGCATGGGCAAATGTACACTAAATGCACTAAATGTATTTCTTTTTGTTTTATTCAGAACACATGTGTCAGCAGTTGAAATCATTAATTCATGCACAAATATTCAAAAATAACAGTCTGTTATCATTCACAAAACATGCATGAATTTACAAAGGTGTATAGCCTTATGCAAGAACTACACTTCTAACATTATCTAATACATCCTTTATAGAGTAGAAATGATTCTTTTGCACTGCATTTTTTTTTCAAACTACTTTTGTAAAAAATCTGGGTTAGTTACAGTCTGAATAAAACTATTGGAATCCATTCTCTTTCTCATACTCAGCAGTAGTGTATATTGTTCCTCCTTGAATGAATAATAAACTTTCTTAATATAACGCTCACTGTCTATGACTAATGTTCCTTCAGTTTACAAGCGAAAATACCAAATCAGGATACATATTTCTAGTTCTTTCAAGATCTGGCAGCATTCAAGGAAATTCACATAAGTTTTCTTGAAGCAGTTTTTGTCCTTTAGAGATCATTTCTTCCTGGCCTGTCTCACAGGTGTAAGTTTTGAACTAGACGACGGGGTACTGGCTTTATTTGCAAGACTTGAAGGTGTGCTTGATTTCATACCCAATGAAGAGGAAGGTGTACTTGATTTGTTGACCATATTCATTCTCTGTGGCGTGGAATATGTTCTCGCTGGTGAGGAAGGATCATTCTGAAAAGACAAAGAAATGTCTAAAACACCATTCCATCAATACAAAATGATGTCAGCAGGAAATTTCCAATCAGTGCAACTTCCTGCAACATACTTAAATATCATTTCAAAGAAAAAAAAGGTAAAGGTGTTGTAATATCCTCAGCTACAGTGATGGAATTTTTTTAAACAAATTATGGTGTCTTAGTTAGAAAGTTATCCAAATTTGTATTAATTAAGTTTAAAGAACATAGTCATAGCATATCATTCAGAAATTTTAAACCTTGTTGATTCAATCAAAAGTTTTATACAATTTAAGGCACTCGTCTTTCAATATAGTTCTGTGAAATAATTTTATTTCGTAGGCACTGATTTTGACCAAAACAACTATTTCAGTGTGTGGGAGTGGGGAGGCGGGGACTTAAAAGTTTTTGATTTCATCTTTTGAAAAGAATATGAATGAATGAATTGTGAATTAATTTCATGGGTTGAGGCAAACAGAAAAATTGACCCTCATGAATAATAACAATTTAAAGTATTTCTCAAAGTATGACTACTCTTTTTGAAGAGTGTAATTACATGTACTTTAAGAAATTTTACAAAAATATCATGGCCGACATTTTTTTTTCCGAATAAATTTCGCATTTATCACATTAAAAAAAACAAAAAAACAAAACCTTCAAACTACCCTTCTCAAAATCTAATACACTTTCAAGATATTTAAGCAAATATCAAACCAGAGCAAAGGCAAAACACAAGGCAGTGAACAATGGCACTATAAAAACATTCAAATCAAAATGAAACTAGCTATCATGCAATAGTAAACTCTTTCAAAACTAAAAATACAGAATGCAAAAGAATATACTGAAAAGCAGCGTGAAATTACCTTCACGTCAACACAGCTTTCCTGCAAAAATAACAAGGACTTACGTGAAAATTTTATGTAAAAAAGAGGTAATAATGACCCTGTATTGCCAAATAACTTTGAAAACTAAAAAACAATTCACACAACAGATTTTCACACTAATACAGAAAACAAGAGGGACATAGTGACCCCAAGTCGCTCACCTGATCATAGACTACTTGACCTTGAATATATGTATGGTAACAACTATGTTTTGTATAACCAGAGGGTCATGATGACCCTGAATCTCTCACCTGAGTAATATGAGCTACATGTTTAAAATGGCACACTGATGCTAAAATATTAGGAAGTAGGTCAGTAGGTCACATTCATGGTCATTGAAAGTTAGTTTTAAGATTGGTGTGCAAAACTGTACATGTCATCCAAATTTCAAGCCTGTATCTTAAAAAAACAAGAAAGTAGGTCAGAATATCAAGGTTACAGTCAAGTGACCCCTAATCGCTTGTGGTCAGGTAATTATAATTAAACAGTCTAGGAAATATGATCTGATAATTTTTTAAATATTTATTCCTATATAACTCATATGACGTGACTCCCAGGGCGGAGACTCTTTCCACCCCTGGGGCATAATTTGAACAATCTTGTTAGAAATCCACTAGGCAATGCTACATATCAAATGCCCAAGCCTTGAATTTTCAGACAAGAAGATTTTTTTTTTCTCCCAATATATAGGCATAGGAAATAGAGATCAATATAATTGCACCTTTACTAATCCTACCAGGTGTTCTGTATTACAAAAAGTGGATCTATTGTGACATTTTGATACAAGCAAAACTGTATTATCTGCACTATAATTTACCTACTGGTACTTCGTTTTATTATTGGCTTGTTAAAAGTTAATTTTTTACCATATGTAAGTTGACAGAATCATAGGAACCATGTCTTGAGGGGTAAATCAAACACAAATGAATAAATCCTTAATGATTTTGTTGTGCAAAAAAGTATGATATTGTGTATAAAACAGTTTTCATTTTCCACTCAATTGTGTAATTGCAAGGGAAGTAAACTAATAGATCTCTATTTATAAGTACTAGTCTAAGGCAAGAGTTGTCATTCTTTGTGGATCACAGCTTTAAATTAAAAATTAAAACTTCTGTCATTGATAATAACAAAACTATCATAAACTCCACATTTGTGAAATCATTTTTGGTTATTTCAAGGACTTGGAAATTACTTTCTAGACTTTATTTAATGTAATATTATCATTGAAAATTTTAGGGCCTATCTCTACAATATAAGTCTATGTTAAATTTGGGACCCCCAGGGCAGGGTCTCTTTTCCTAGGCCTTGCAGTTTAAGGCAAGAAGATTTTTAAAAAAATTTTCCTATAAGTCTATGTAAAACTTGAGACCCCCCGGGGCTGGGCCTCTTTTCATCCCAGGGTTATAATTTGAACACTTTTGGTAGAGGACCACAAGGCAATGCTACATACCAAATATCAAAGGCCTAGGTCTTGTGGTTTTAGACAAGACGATTTTTAAAGTTTTTTCCTATATAAGTCTATGTAAAACTTGTGACCCCAGGGGTGGGGCCTCTTTTCACCCAAGGGGCACAATTTGAACAATCTTCATAGAGGACCATTAGATGATGTCACATGCCAAATATCAAGGCTCTACCCCTTACAGTTTTGGACAAGAAGATTTTTAAAGTTTTTCCTTTCGGTTGCCATGGCAACCAGAGTTCTGCATGGAATTCAATTCTTTGAATAATTTTGAAAAGGGGCCACCCAAGGATCATTCCTGTGAAATTTGGTGTAATTCTGCCCAGTGGTTTTCAAGAAGATTATTTCAGAAATTGTTGACGGACAGACGTCGCATGACTGAGTGACAACGGACATTGAGCGGTCACAAAAGCTCACCATGAGCCTTTGGCTCAGGTGAGCTAAAAACAAGAGCTGTCCATAAGACAGCCAATGCTCGACTATTTGAATTATTGTCCCAGAAGCAGGAAAATGTTACCCTAAATGTTAAAATATCTATAGAGTTTCAATCCAGTATCTGCATTAGTTTTGGAGATAGTAACCTGCAAAACTTTAACCAGAAGTTTAATGTTCAAATTGTGTCGGTGCGACGTTAAACCCAACAAAATAAATAAAATAAATTTATGTTCAAAAGGGGGCATAATTTGACTCGATGCAAACAACTAGTTTGATAACCCTGAAGGCACATGTGAAGTTTCAATTTAATATCTGCATTTGTTCTGCAGATAGTAACTTGCACGCAAAACTTTAACCGGAATTTTCTAAGTCTTAAAGGGGGCATAATTAGTCCAATATACATGTCAGAGTTATGGGACTTAACCCAGTCAGGTTGGTAATTGATCTAGAAAAATCAAAAATAAGTTTCAAAAATATAATTATGCCTTTAAGTAATAGCTGTATGTACTTGCACGCAAAACTTCAACCAGGATTTTCTAAGTCCTAAAGGGGGCATAATTTGGCCAAAATGCAGGTCAGAGTTACGGGACTTGATGCTATCAACTAGTTTTATAACCCTGAAGACATATGTGACGTTTTAATTCAATATCTGCATTAGTTTTGGAGATAGTAACTTGCATGTAAAACTTTAACCAGGATTTTCAAAGTCCAAAAGGGGGCATAATTTGCTCAAAATACATGTCAGAGTTATGGAATTTGACCCAGTGAGGTTGGTAATTGACCTAGAAAAAGAAAAAATAAGTTTCAAAGCTATATGCCTTTAAATGATAGCTGTATGTACTTGCATGCAAAACTTTAACCAAGGTGTGACGCCGACGCCAGGGTGAGTAGAATAGCTAGACTATTCTTTGAATAGACAGGCTAAAAACCCACACAAAATGGGTCAAATGTCTGAATTTGAACATCTTGCTGAGAGCACCTTACAAGGATGTTAGGGACCTAGTTTAATGAAGATCTGCAGAACAGTTCAAGGGAAGTAGTAATTTAAAGATATTTCTATTTTCAGCTCTAGTGTCAAGGGGCAAAGTGCCCCCATTTAAAGAAATTTAATACAGGATTTTATACAAAATTAATACTAAAGACAAAGTTTAATGTATCCATAAACTTTTAAGCACTTCACAAGAATAAGTTGTATAAAGTTATTTCTAGTTTTAGCTCTAGTGGTCCTGAAAAGCAGCTAAGTTCCAACATTTGGAAAAAAAAAAGAGAGGACTTAATAATGATGCTACAGTTTGATGAAGATCTCTAAGAGGTCCATGAGAAGATGTCATTTAGATATATACCTATTTTTAGCAACAGTGGCCAATAAAAGTGCCCTCATTTGAACAAACTTAGGCAAGGACCTTACAACAATAGTACATACCAAGTCTGATGAAGATCCATTGGACAGTTCATTCATGAGAACAATGTTTCAAGGTATCTCCATTTCTAGCTCTAACAGCCCATAAAAAGGGTCATGTGGAACCATTTGAAAAAAAGTTTGGGAGTGGACCTTATAATGGTGCTACAAACCAAGTTTAGTGAAGACCCTTCAAGGGGTTCATGAGAAGAAGTTGTATAAAGGTTTTTCTTTTTTAACTCTAGTAGTCCATAAAAAGGGTCAAAAGGAACTGAATACATTTAAGAGAGGACCTTGCCAGGATACTGCAGGCCAAGTTTGAGGTAAATATGACCAATAATTTCAGAGATGAAGATGTTTATGTAAACTGTGGACAATGGCTGACAGACTATCCACCTATACTAATAGCTCACCTGAACCTGTGGTTCAGGTGAGCTCAGAAAGAACTGAAATATTTCAGTGCAAGTCCTGACTCCTGAGAGTGAATTATGTTAAAATTTTTGATATTTCAAATGATTCTGAAACATACTGTCAGAGAAAAAGACAATCAGATTGGTGACCTGCTAAACTAATTGTTACTGTAACTACAAGTGAAAAATGATATAAAAAAAAGATCCTTACTGATGATAACAATGCTGATGACAAAGGAGATGATCATGATGCTGATTATCTTACTCCACGACGTGGTGTCTGAAACGCCTAGTGTAAACACGGAGGTGATCATTAATAATTTATTAGATCTAAATAAACAAAACTTTATTATGCATGGCCATTGTAAGTAATTCTGTAGAAATGATAGGTATTGCAGTATGCAGAGTCAAATTACGAGAAAAAATAAAAGAGAATCAATTTAACTGGTTCTGGTTGCTTCAAATTATCATAGGAAACTTTGTCTCAAGCTCCTGATTAGTAGAAACGCTTTTACCCTGACCAAATCTTTCCCAACTGGTTTTTCTTTGAAGGATAATTTTTGTTTGTTTTGGGTTTAATGCCATTTTTCAACAGTATTTCAATTATGTAACGGCAGGCAGTAATCCTTATGAGTGTTCCTGGATTCTGTACCAGCACAAAGCTTTTCTTCACAAGTATTTGCCAACTTTCCAACATGAATCAGAAGTCAAGATAGATGATGTCATCACCGAAAACATGTGCCTCGTCCTGGGATCAAACTCACAACCCCACAATCCCTGCTCTCCCTTTTGAGCTAAGCGGGTGAGTTTGAAGGATAAAATGTTTTCTTATAAACAGACAGATAAATTTGCAGTTGCTCAAGACTGAGAACTAAACACAAGTCTCTACAAAGTTTTGTACATTTAATTACCTCTGTCATTCATGCAATTTTTTTTTTAAATATACGCCTACATCTGTTATTAGACTTTTCTTATTCATTCTTTTGACCGATATGCATTTAAACAGATAAAAGTTGCAGATCTTTTGCAACAGATAAAAGCTGCATATTACTTGAAGCAGAAAAGAGTTGCAGATTACTTTAAATGGCCAATAGCTTAACATGTTAGAATACGAGAACAAAACAATCAAATTATCAGTACATGTTACCAAATCAGTGAAATGAAACAATGAAGAGTGAAATATGAATCAGTTAACTAATACTTATTATTCTAGTGGTAAGTATAATAAACAGTGAAAGGTCCCCTCAGTAGTCCAGGGCAAACATATTTTACTTTTAGACCCTAAACATCTATGCCCTTTTTTATAGCATAGATGTATTTAAATTGCAGTTCAGTAATAGCCAGCAGACCATTAAAATGTGCCCTTTACCAGTTTATTCTGATAAATCAGTTCAATCTGTACTAATAACCGACAGAAAACTTACTATGTTGGTGGTTTTGTGTTCTGCTCATTTAGCATATCCCACAAGCTGTTGCAAAGGAAATGACTGTGCCAATGCATGGTATGTACTCGCCCAAAATACACATGCATAGAAGCTGCATTTTGTAATTAAAATAAATTATGTTTTTAATTTAATTAAATCATTCAAAGTGCCCACAGTTAAAGTAATAAGAAAGTGCAACAGTGAAAGCCGAGCAAGCCAGTCAGAAATTACCTCTGTCCCATCTCCATTCTCTAATTTCCTTGTGGCAGCACCGAGTTCCACATTCCTCACACGCTGGGCGAAATTTAGAGAACAAATTGTTTCCCCTTCATTCTTTCTAACTGGGGCAATCTGGGTAATCATCAGTGTTTTGCTGTCCCCTCCTGAAATTCAGCATTTTCAACTTTTCGAAGGGAAGTCTTAAAACAAGAGTCCATCTGAATGAATGTGGGTATGTCAGTATTTTTCTTTTTCATAGTGACATTTTTGTATGACACCCAATTAAAACAAAAGATAAATGCGCCGCGCCATGAGAAAACCAACAAACTGGCTTTGCGACCAGCATGGATCCAGACCAGCCTGCGCATCCGCGCAGTCTGGTCAGGATCCATGCTGTTCGCTAACGGTTTCTCTAATTGTAGTAGGCTTTAAAAGTGAACAACATGGATCCTGACCAGACTGTGTGGATGCGCAGGCTGGTCTGGATCCATGCTGGTCGCAAACCCACTATGTTGGTTTTCTCATGGCACGGCTCAAATCATTTTAATGTTCACCAATGTATTTAACACCATAAAGACAAGTTCCCAAATAAAGCTTTTTACAAAACTTCTCCTGTCAGGGACAAAAACAGAAACAGTATTTCCTTACCATGACAACTTGTTGTAAATATATGTTTTTTTACTTTCATATTAAAAGTGGCTTTTTAAACATTTTATCAGCTGATTAATTTATTATTATTTATCAAATGAAACCAAAATTGACTGGCACCAACTTTAACCTTTCTTAACACTGTTGTTTTTATCACTCAAAATCCTTTACTATACCTACAATGCATTCTAATAATTTTAATAATAGAGATAAATCAGTATAAATTACCCAGTGAATCTTGTAAAAGATAGGTCAACTTAGAGTTCCTGTAAGGGATGTAACTCTGCTTGGATCTTAAAGCAAAGATTACATCCCCTAGTGAAGATAGAGATTTGTTGATACACTGAGCTTCCTTCAGTCGAGTACCATCTGCCTTAGACTTGCTAACTCTCTCTGACCCAGCCAGATCAACAAGGTTTAACTTTCCTGAAATACATAAGGTACATTTTCATTAATTCAACAATGCTCGGCTTTTCTCAGTGCTTGACTCTGAATTAGAGCTTTGCCAGTAAAAACTTTATAAAACTTTAACCAAAAAAATTCTAAGTTAAAAACGGGCATAACTTTGTCAAAATTCAAATCAGAGTTAAGGGGAATGTTTCTCCAGGTGTAGACTTGGATAGTAAGTAATATTTTAAGTTTCAAATATTCTTTTTACAGAAATTTTGCACTATCATAAAATGTAGCTTGACTATTAAACATGGAAGTCGAAGGATCAAATATTTTCAAAACCGATACAAAACAGGGAATTTTGACAAGCATTTCCCTAGGAATTAGATCGCACTAAAAGGACGTGAAATTTCTATATGATGAAAAGACAAAAGCAAATCTACACATTATCCATATGCAACATCCTTCTCAGCTCTCTACAACATTATTAACAGGTACAAAAACGATAAATTCTTAAGAGCTGGATGGCATTTTTTCAAGTAAGTGAACAGAATATAGAAGTATTATATACCTGTAGTTTTAGCAGCAGTGGTTTTATTGAATCCTATCACAGTGACACTGAGAAGTGCGTGAGATCGTGAAGAATGCTCGTTCATGTTTGTGGCAGCAGTGGCACGATTCTGCTGACCTAATCTGAAACACTATACACAGAAACAATATATGAGCTGCGCCATGAGATAATCAACATAGTGGGTTTGTGACATCCATGCTGTTCGCTGACGGTTTCTGTAACTGCTATAGGCTTTGAAAGCAAACAGCATGGATCCTGACCAGACTGCGCGGATGCGCAGGCTGGTCTGGATCCATGCTGGTCGCAAAACCACTATGTTGGTTTTCTCATGGCGCGGCTCATATTAGCTTCTTTTGTTTGTTTTGGGTTTAGCGTCAATTTTCAATAGTATTTCAGTTATTATGTAACTGTGGACATTTAACTTAACCAGTGTTCCTGGATTTTGTCCTTGTATTCACAACTTCTCCGCAAATAACTCCCAACTCCTCAACATGAATAAGAGTTGAAGGCTGAATGCTTTCAGACACGTTTTTCATCAAATTGTCATGAACAAAGTGCACCTCGCCTGGGAATTGAACTCGCAACTCACAGATCTTAGTTCTCCATAATAGGCTAAGTTGGCAGGCTGGGACAAATATATTAACACATATGAAAGTAGTAACTGTTTGTTCATGGATGCTGCAGCAAATGCACAGTTAGAATCTTCATACAAACCAACAAGACTAAATCCTTTATCAAGCGCGTGTTGCACGTTTTTTCCATTTACATTTTTCTATGGGGTTTTAGTGATATTACTGGTATTCTTCCGTCTGTAATTGTAGGTTACAGTCCCAACCCTTTAGTTTTGGGCCTTAGCCGTCACCTTCTCAGGGTTCGAATTTAGCCAGATTTTCTACTTGCATTTTTTCGCAAGTGGTATTTTTTTTAACTTGCTGAATGAAAAAACAACTTGCAATTTCCGCGACTTGTCACTTTATTAGAACATTAACACAAACATCCACGTGACGAGTCCAGCCAATCGTATTTGCGCTATATAAATAGTAACTTATCATAGATTACCAAAAAACCCACCAGATGCGGTAAACTTCATCAAAATTGGCGCAGGTACTTGTCAGCAGTTGAAAAGACATGCGCACGGGACATGTATCGAGTGTAAACTTCCGTTTACGATGAAAGATGAAAAAGTGCTCCGAAATTCGTTCTGCAAATGACAATGCGCTGCAATGACCGCAAGTTGTTAAAGAAAGAACAGTGTAAGATGGAGACGACCGTTAGAAATGCACATTATTCGGCCAAAAAATTTCACTCGCAAAAAAATGCTGGTGTCTGAAATCTCACTTCGCAGTTTGAAATTTGCACTAGCATTTCGCGAGTATGCAAGCTTAAATTCGAACCCTGCTTCTTAGAATAAACTATTTCCTGCAAGCCAACCACTTTTTCAGTCTCCATCTAACAGTGCTGACATTCACCACTAGACCAAGACCCTTATACTGGATTACTCTAAAAACTTTTATTACCTCATTCACATCTGCCACAGATTGTACGGCCACATAACACAATCCTGGTATATGATATCCTCCATCAGGATTCATTTTCACCTCCATCTTATAGGCTGTATCCTCACCAAGAAGATCTCTACAATGAACACTAACAACTACAAAATAGCTAAATCCATAACATTTATTATCCTACTTTTGTAGCATAATTTCATTTATCTTAATCCACTTGTTTAAAACATACTTTATTGCAAATCTTTACATACTTCTCTACAATATTCAAAATAAACAATAGGCAAAAGAGTTGGGTAACAAATTAAAGCAACAATTAACAAATACCCTCCTTTATTAAAATTAAACTTACAAGAGATGCAACTACAATATGCTGAATATAAAATATAATATGCTTAATACGTAATCTTCATCTACTGGCTAGCATTGGGACAAAAATATTCAAAATTGTGCACAAGTAGAATACCTATACTAAAAAAAAAAATCCTTTAAAAGAAATTATGATACCCCTTTTCCAGTTTACTTTTGAATATTTTGAATATTTAAGACCCATGATTTATCTGTTTGTATCTTAAAAATTCTCTGCCTCTAGTCTACTTTTAAATTTTGTTACACGTCCACTGTGATTGGGACCTTCTGCAAAGTTAACACTGAACCCACCAGTATACTTCATTATTGAGATTAAGTAAAGAGAAAAATAATAAAATTTGCATTTTGAACAAAATTTAATATAAATGAATGTTGGCGATTGTCCAGTAATTACATCCAAGATAAGTTTCTCAACAAAAAAAATAATTCAAAATCTTACCTGATCATCTCGTTATATATTTCTATAACACTGACAGTAATGGTGAACTCCCAGTCCACTCTGGCTGCAGTCTCTTCAAACAGTTCAGCAAGGGCTCTCTGGTTGATTCCAGGATTACTTTCAGTCCCCTGCCATTAATTGTTTTCATTATCATCATTAACTTTCATTCTATATTAGTTAAAGTATAAATTACTTAACCTTTAACAAAAATATACAATTTTTGCTCAATAAAATATTTTCCAGAAGTTTAGAATTGTTTTTGTTTGCTTTCTGGTTTCACGCTGTTTTTCAACAGTATTTTAGTTATGTAACAGCCGGCAGTTAACCTAACCAGTGTTCCTGAATTCTGTACCAGTACAAACCAGTTCTCCGCAAGTAACTGCCAACTTCCCCCAATGAATCAGAGGTGGAGGACGAATGATGTCAGACACCATGTCTTTTATCACGGAGAACATACACCCCACCCCAGGATCAAACACAGGACCCCGCAGTCCATAGATCTGCCTACTCCCTATTGGTTTAAGTGCGTGGGGTGCGGTGGTGGGCATTTTCCAGAGAATTTTCCGTATTCCTCTGGTGGTTTTGAAGCCATTTGGTAGTATCAGCAGGTGTGAAAATTAGCAAGTTTCAGAAATAAAATCACAGTTATCTTTAATAAAGAAGTGAAAGACCACTTGTTAAGTTGTTCATAAAAATATCTCATGCATGAATTTTTTAATAACTATATTCTAAACAAAGCAAGTGACATCTAACATAATCTGCTAGCCAGCCAAGTGGTGGTTGACTGGTCCTAGGTCTGAACCACAATGTAATTAAAATGCCTCCTAGTTATAGAACCTTTTATGCAAAAATATTTTGTGCATACTGCAAGTTGAGGTTAGGCAGATAACTGGCATTTGGCATACTGACTATTAAACATCCTTTGAAGTTATAATTTAGTTCTGTACCTTATGGGGCCAATGTTGAAAAAAACTGTGAAATGTTGGCCTACTTAAAATTCATAATCTGGTCAGCCACACTGATTATCGAAACCTATAAAAATATCTTGATGTAGAGAGAAGAAACATATCCTACCTCCATTGTATAAGTTTTACCACTTCCTGTCTGACCATAGGCAAAGATACACACATTGTAACCATCTATACATGATGTAACCAACGCCTTCACTTCCTCAAATACCTAAAAGTTTAAAGACAAGAAAGAGTATATAATGTGCTGTACAAATAAGACATATAGATGAGACTATGAAAATAAAAATATGCACTTTTTTGCATATTTCTTTTTGGTAAGATTTGCTTATTACAGGTCCTTTGCTAATAACTGTCATATAAGGAAAAACTGTAATGGATGACAGCATGCGAAAAATTACTGCAAAAATGTGTATACCGATTTTTTAAGGTTTATTTTCTCACTGATTTTCTTTTTGTTCTGGATTACAATTTATGTTTTCTGTTATAATATATTAGACTGTCAATCTAGCAGTGTATCTACATTTCCCCGACAGTAAAAACTGGTCCTCCATCTAACAGAGACGAGCAACTACCCTATTTTAGACATGTGGAACATTTCTTCTTGTCTGGGTACAGAAAATGTGACCTATACAAAACACTCAGTTTTAAAGCTTAGTTTGGAAACCAGTCACTAGCTTCTGATTGGTCAAGCTCACTCTCGAAACAACCGGTGAAAATTTTGCATTCCGATACTGGTTCACAAAATCAGTTTCACAACCATGGACGCAGACTGGCTTATAAAGAATAGCAATTCTTCAATCTTACATACCTGATCCTGTGAGCTCTGCTCACCAAACACTTTATCCACATCGAAAGTCTGTGTTCTACCTTTACTGTTTATAAAGAGAACACCGTCATCATCATGGTCTAAACTGACAATATTTTCTGCTTGCTGCCCGTTACCATCCTCCTTGATAAGTGGTCGTACACGACAGAACACTCTGATGTTACCTGCAAAAAAACACAAGTTATTTTGTACAAGAAACTACTGAGCAAAACTGTATAATTTTTACAGTCATTGCCATACTCTTCCAGTTAAAAAATACCTGGCACACTTAACCAGCAGATCAAAGATTCTTTAACCCTTACCCTGCTATATTTCTATAATGAACTTGTCCATCTTTCAATTTGGACAGTACCATTAACTGTTAAAAGGGGTGCTTATCAAAAAGATACTGACTGAATGGCGAACAGTGCAGATCATGATCAGACTGCATGGATGTGCAGGCTGATCATGATCTACACTGGTCGCAAAGGCAGAATCAATCGTGTCCAGCATGATAAGAGTCAAGGCCATTTTTCCCTACACTGCTCTTGTGGTCACATCTGTCTCACTGGACAAACAACTGAATGTTTCCAAATAAAGTGAAAAATGTTATGCTTGTGGTTGGCATCATCTTAAGTACTGGATTACATAAAACACCCATATATTACTTTTCAAAGACCAAAACCAGTCATATTCTACTTAAAAACAAGACCACTGCAATGCGGAGCAATATACGCCCAAAGGTATGAACTTTGACCCCTAAGTGTGACCTTGAGTTTGAAGCGAGCCCTCCGAAACATGCACTCTGCACGTCGTCTTCATGTGGTGAACATTGTGACAATTTCTTTAATATCTTCAAGCAGTTCAAGGTAACAGGCGGACATGAAAAAAGTAAATATGACTTGGTACCCAAGTGCCTGTCCTTGAAGTAGCTATCCAAAAACATGTGCTCTGCACGTTGTGTGAACATTGTTAGTTTCAGAATCCTTCAATGGGTTCAGAGTTAATGGGACACAAATATTACGTAATAGTTGGGCGACACACGTCATAACATATTGTCTTTTGTTTGTAAAACTAAAGTTTAAGTGTTACCCTGCTGTTTTATTGGACCGTATTAACTGGTGAAAGCATACCTGTGGTTCTTAAAACTAAAAAATTTAAACCACTTTCCCACTTATTTTTTGCATTTGTGTGTAATAACACAATCATGTTGCATAGAAACTTTGTTTAAGTTTTTATTCGGTTTTACAGTGCACCAAACAAGTATAGTTATATGGCCACAAACAGACTAAAATTGTTTCACATCCTCATTTACCATGAAAGTTTGTGTTAAGAGACTACTTTTGCCCCATATTTGTCTGTAATGCATTAGATGTATTTGAATCATATTTTCAAGGCATATTAATCGACTAGACCTTTGATCTAACAGTTCATTGTGGTAATTCTTCTCAGTCATCTCTTCTGGTATTCTGGACAAGTCAATTGTAGTCACTCACACCTGTTATAGCGGCAAGCATCTGAAATCAAACATTTCATGCTAGTATTAATACCTTGTTTTTCTAGATACTAGGCAAAGGTCTTTGTAAAGATTACTTAATTAACGATGACTTAGAAATCTTTTATTTTTGAGAGGAATTCGTGTTTCGTATAAAATGGTTAGTGGGATGGAATTCAAAATTTTGGAGATGAAATAAATGTTTTGGATTATTTCATGATTATCAACCATAAATGCCAATGAACTTATTTCAAAAATGAATGATTACACATACTTTTACTTAACATCTTGCAAACCCTAACAGTATTGATTTGATTTTTGCATTATGAATAATCATTTGATGGGTTATTGTATTGACATAACATAGTATAAACCATTACATAGACTGCTTTCAGAAAGCGCATGTCCACAACGCCATCATTGAATAGTTATCGAGTCACATGCACAGTATGATCACTGGCTGTGTACGGTGATTTTCGTTAATCCAGGGTCATAATTCTGAGTGCCTGGCTGATTTGGCTAGTTATTCACTTTGTGAGGACTTATTGGCAACATTTTGTTCCTTGGTGAAGATCAGATGAGAATGTTCGACTAAGAGTGTGACAAGGTGACCACGTGATTCGTATTCAGGGCATATTGATGCTGGGTGATTTTGAACTTAGCCGAGGGTTTTGGTAAACATTTTGTTAAAATTTGGTCGAAATCGATGAAATTGTTCAATCTAGAGGCGAGATTTGTGCAGACGACGACACACAGACAGAGTAAATCATATATTGGACGCCCCAGATTTAAAGAGGGCGTAATGTTAGTAACACCTTTTAGAATCATACATTTTTAAATACTAACCAAGGGCATAAATTCTGTAAAAAAATATTTCACAAATGCATGTGTTGCCCAAATTCACAATATTAATAAAAGGGTGTAAGTGAAAGTTTTCAAAACCAGGATAGAGAGCTATTGCACTTAATTGTTGTACAGAAAAGTCCACTTAGCCCTTAAAATTGAAGGGCGTTTTCAGTCATAGACAGTTTTTTTATTTGCGAAAACTATGATTTACACTTACGCCCTTTAATTGAGCGTCGAATATTTATCATTTTTATCTCCATCCAAATGGGGAAGACATAATTACTTCATCATCATGTAAGATATAAACTATTTTTCAAGCTGTGACAGTGAGAGGAGATCGAAAATTTCTGGTTGGAAAACACACAAAACAATTAAAAACTAGTAAATCCAAGCATACATTTAAATAGTATGGTGATCAGAGACACTGGTGCCTAAATCCTGTCACTGATTACATTGACTAAGTCAAGGGCCATAAATCTGGTCAGACTTGTAAACGCAAGTGAAAACACCAGGTGCACAACTTCACATGCTGAAAACAACTGTGGGTTAATGGTCCGAGGTAACATGAGATTAAAGCAAACGCAATTTGGGATGGATAAGAAGAATGATGACCAAGGACAACTCTAAGTGCTCAGCCCATTTTTTTGAAGGGAAGTAATAAAACGTGTGGTGAAAATAAGAATTTAACAAAATCAATTTTTTGGTTATGATTACAATAAGCGCTTGAAGCTTGCAAAACAAATTGATGTTAAATGTTATACTTTAAATCTGGACAAACCTTTCTTAACGCTGTTGACTGTTTTACGAATTATCTTTGGGAACTGTGTTATTTTTGCAGCAGTAAAAGACTTACAAACTAGAAAGACTGGTGAAGGTACGCAGTGCAACCAGCGACTGTATTTGTTCCAGTACAACATTTCTCGGCAGTGGTCGTCTCTCTTTGTAGTTCTTCAATCTCTGAAAACATGTTGCATCTAAATAAAAACGACTGATTTGTAAATATAGGTTTTTTGATAAAGTGGTTACAACATATACCAAGGGACAGACAGATGTTGAAGTAAAACTTCAACACTTTGGATATTCTCGCAGTTAAAAAGTTACTTGTAATGTGAAAAAAATTCTTTTGATTTGCCAGTTTCAGATTAAGCCAACATTTATTAATAATTGATGTTTAGGTCAGCATTTAGTCATTCCAAGGAAGATAGTTAATACTAACTAAGAGACGCTTAGCAGAATTAATTTTGAAGACATAAAGGTAACCACACAAAATTTGCAGGCAGTCCAAATTCTACACTAGTACTTTAAGAGCTTACTCTGTCTTGTATCACTTTGAGTAACTTGTCATAAATTTAGTGAAGTCACTCAAACTTCTACTATTTGGCTAATGCAATTCTGCATTATTGTTACTTTAAGGCTTGCACATATTAAACTGTTCAAAAATTAAACTTTGTATGGATTAAAATGCTCAAATATGTCACCTCTAAAGGCGTCATCTTTTTCTTACCTTTGAAATTTCTCCCTTATGCTCTGACTGTAGCTTCTCTTCCAGCTCCCTCAGACACATGTCTCTCTCCCTCTGCAATTCTTCCCTCTGCTGTGTCAATGCAGCTGACTTGGCTATATTTAAATCTTCTTCCAACTGTTTCATTTCTACTTTATTCTTTTTTACAAGACTGTCCTTTTCAGACTCAAATTTCACTGATAATTTACTCAGTTCTACTTGTACTTGGCACTTTGTTTCCTCCAAATCAGAGAGCAGCTTTGCCTTTTCTTCCTCCAATTTAGAGAGCTCAGTTTCATGTTGTGCTAACAATGACTTTTGAGAGTTTTCTAAGTGTAATGTTTCTTTTTTGTGTTTTTCATTTATAGATTCTACAAGACTATGAAGTTCTCTTTTGTGCTCATACAGTAGACGATTTTCAGCCTGAAAAAAAAACAACAAATGTTCTTATTTCCTTAAGGAATTTATAACTAAAAGTTATTAAATGAAAGCCATTAGTAGGAAAGCCAGAATACTGGAGGAATTTTCAAGGAAAAAGAAATTAAAACTTGAAACTGAGGAAAATAGTTGACCATGGTCTAAGCCACTTCAGTGTTTGTTACGTCATTTACACACTGCTGCATTATTTTTCATTTAGCAAATACTTCTAAAATACAAATTTATACAGTTTTTCAAGTTTTAATACCGGTATGTAAATTATGAAATTTTAAACTTCTTTCTTTCTAGTTTCAGGATGTAGAGAAATTCAGTTTCGGAATTAAAGAAACATCTAAAAACAAATATATTCTGCCATTTTGTTTTATTTTGCCATGGAAACAAAATGGCTGCCATTTTGATCACACATACATTCTATATTTTAAAGCCAAGTTTGAACGGTCTTCCATTGCCTTAAATAAGGAAGTAGACCTAGCAAGCAGAAGTGAGCAATAGAACACTGTAACAAGAGCTGTCAGGAGAACAGAATACTCAACTTTTTGAAAATGTTTGCTAATTCAGAAGTAAAAATGACAGAAAAGAGTGGATACAACTGAAAAATTGTAGATTTTTATTACATTAGAACTGAAAATGTTACCAGTTTAATCTCATTTTGTTTCTCAGTTGCTAACTGTTCTTTTAACTGTTTAACACTGGTCTGGTGTTCTTTGTTTAGACTGTCTAACTCTTTCCATAATGACGCCTCTGCTTCATCTTTGTCAGACTCGGTCATTTTCAACTGTAATGGATGAAAACTTTAGTCACACTGGGGGTCATTTCTAAAAAAATTTGTCGAACTGGGTCATTTTCAACTGTAAATTATTTGAAATTTTGTCAGACAGTTATTTTTAACTGTAAATGCATGAAAGTTTTGTCAGACTGGGTTCTTTTTTTTTAACTGTAAATGAAAGACAACTTTGTCAGACTGCGTTATTTCAACTGTAAATGGATGAAAACTTTGTCAGACTGTGTCATTTTTTACTGTCAATTATGCCATTTTTAATTCTTATTTTGTATCTTCCATCAGCGCTGCTTCCATATAATAGCACACAGACATGCAGTCATTGAAATCAATACAACCTTTCATTGAAAATGTTTATATGTTGTTTACATTGTTTACAGTTTCAGTCTATTAATATATCCAAATTAAAGGTTAAACAAAAGTATTCCGAAAAATATCAATCATAAATATCAGGTAAAAGACACTGAGCGAAATTTCAATACATTCAGATACAATTTCTCTATTCCTCACTGAAACAAATGACATGCACAGAATAATGACAGCTAGATTAATAATTCATTTATAGTATACCGAAAGAATATTTCTGTGAAAAGGTCTTACCATCCTCTCGAGATATTTAACCCGTGTTTGTGCCTCATGGAATTCCTGTTTCCTGGCCTCTAGGTCCTGCTTCAGCTGCTGGATCTCTGCCTTACATGCATCATACTGCTTTCTCAGGGATTCAGATTCGACCTGCTTTACTTTGGTTACCTTCACAACCTATGGGTCAATGATGAGGTCAAACCAATTAAACAGTAGGTCAAAGTCATATTTTACACAACAAAGTTTTTATACAATAGAAAACATCTCATTTTATACTTAACAAAACCTTAATAAAATCCACTGTAAAATAAGAAACATACACAGTGATTTCATTGTTTACGAATTTAAGCCACTCTTCACACATTTTAGTAGAATTTTTTTTTCTCTAAAAAATACATAAAATGTGGGTACTGAGAAAATGACCAGTAGACTAAGTATAAACTTACTGACAAAAAAAAAAAAATATTTTTTATATCTTGATAAATAACCAAAAATATTATGCAGAAGGGAGTTAACTGTAGTAAAGCTTTTAAAATAATGGCAAAAATCAACATTCTAGCTCTGCATTTTTACCAATATTTAACCCTTATATATATTTAATTTACCATTTTTCAATGTGATAATATGCATTCCATGCCAAACTAGGTGGAAATGAAAATGATGAAAATTCATCCAATCTAAAGGCAAGCAGCTTTTAAAAAGGTCTACATTTTGTCATTATGTACAAAAAATGTAAGAATGTATTAAGTTTTAAACATAAATTGACTTACAGATTGTCAAGAATTAACAGACACAATAAACCTCTATATGTACAGTAATTTCTTCTTTTGTATAAATCAAAGGTCCTAAAATAAATTCAAATCTGTAAATGGATAAAGTAAACAACCATCTTCAAACTGTTCTGACGAGTCAAACTATGAAAAAAATTGGTTTAGTTTACACTAATTTGTTTTAGCTTGACTGTGATGAAAGCTTCAATCTTATTGTAACCACTCTTGAGTCCGCTTCCTGGAAAAACCAGTACTGGTCATGGTCGTGACCCCAGTGGGGCTCGAAATTGGTTTTAAGTCATATTCAAAATAAATATTGCTACTGTTGTTATTTTATGGCTATGAGAGTTAAAGCATTTCTGGTTCCCGTCTTAAGGCAGTTTTATCCCATTTTAAGAGAAGAATATAATCAGTAATTGACAAGCAAGACAGACATATTTATATATAACACCCTATTTTCCTCCTCTGAAAATATCTTACATCAATAATGAATGAGAAATGTGATAGACAGGTCATGTAAGCAAGTATATTTCACTGAAACTACACTGATTTATGAGACACTCTTGAGGCTAACATTAGTTTTTCAACTCAACCTTGCTAAACAGAGAGCTTCTGACAACAAAGTTCCAGGTCGTGTGTTTCATCCTTACGCAGAGAAATTATGTCTTTATTATTGGTCTATCTAAACATTGTCTCAAGACATTTGAGCCGCGCCATGAGAAAACCAACATAGTGGCTTTGCGACCAGCATGGATCCAGACAAGCCTGCGCATCTCGCAGTCTGGTCAGGATCCATGCTGTTCGCTAACAGTTTCTCCAATTCCAATAGGCTTTAAAAGCGAACAGCATGGATCCTGACCAGACTGTGCGAATGCGCAGGCTGGCCTGGATTCATGCTGGTCGCAAAGCCACTATGTTGGTTTTCTGATGGCACGGCTCATTTAACTACCTCTGCAGCAAGTGGGGAAGTTGTCAATTTAGTTCGGATCAGAAATCAACAATTCAATAAGCAAACTGACTGTTCAGCATTGATTTTTTTATCAAAGAAACAGGCACTGTTTCAGCAAACCTCTTGGAGTGAAGTTTCAATCAATCACTTTCAGCAAGAGATTATTGATGTGAAATTAAGAACTTAAAGGATATCAAATTTTAAAGATTAAATAAATGGAAATCACATTTGTTAGCCGAGATTTAATTTCATGGATTTATGCAACTTTGAAACCCACAAAAAAGTACTCCCCTGTTTAACATTGATGATTTCTGATAAAAAAAACGAAAAAGGCATGCTGATATTGTTAAGAATGGTTTGTTCTCCTTAAACAATTAAAATCTATCAGAAATTATATTCTCCATTTGAATACAGAGTAATGATGAAACAGCCAAATGCGTGATACAATGGGTCTACAAAAGACTTAGGACTTTAGCAAGCACATGTCAGACAGCTACCGGTAACAACAGAAACAAACCTCTGGAGATTTTGCATGCAGTGTAAATATCTCTGCCTGTAGTTCTCTAACTCGTGCCTCTAGCTGCGTGTTTTCTTCACCGAGTGTACTGACTTCATGTTTTAACTGATTCATCTCGTCAGCACTTCCGAACCGGGCAGTGACATCAGCTTCCAACTGCAAGTTTCTTTCTTTCAATCTCTTGATTTCATCATCTAATTGCTGAAAACATAATATTCAAGTCATGGTCAGTGATTCAATGTACTGTTTTATATATTTGGGAACAACAAAGAAATTCCACACAGATGTTATTTTTCAGTACCTTCAGGGTTTCCATTTAAGGAAGTTAGAGATAGAACCTAAAATTTTCAATGATAGAAACACATTAAATAAAGTCTAGAAATTGATTTCCAAGTCCTTGAAATAACCAAAAATGATTTCACAAATGTGAAATTTATGATAGTTTTGTTAATATCAATTACAGAAGTTTAAATATTTAATTTAAAGTTGTGATCCGCAAAGAATGACAACTCTTGCCTTGGGCTAGTACTTATAAGCAGAGATATCTATTAGTTTACTTCCCTTGCAATTACACAAATGAGTGGGAAATGAAAACGGTTTAAGACACAATATGATACTTTTTTGCACAACAAAAACATTTAGGATTTATTCATATGTATTTCATTTACCCCTCAAAACCTGGTTCCTATGATTCTGTCAACTTACTTATGGTGAAAAAATAACTTTTAACAAGCCGATAATAAAATGAAATACTTGTAAGTATTTTATAGTGCAGATAATACAGTTTTGCTTGTATCAAAATGTCACAATAGAATCACTTTTGTAATACAGAACACCTGGTAGGATTAGTAAGGTGCAATTATATTTATCTCTATTTCCTATGCCTAAAGGAAGATGTTAGCTTTGGTTATGCAGCTGCCAAACTGTTGGACAAAAAATGCATGAATTTCTTGTAATTTCATATTCTGGTATTTGTAATCTCATATATTTACAATAAATTTGAATATATGATTAACACAGTTGAATATATAATTGAATGAATTCTTTTTCATTACCTCCCTTTATGCCTCTTGACAGTATAAGTTTATGTGTAACACTGAAAGTAGTGCTTTTCTAACAATAAAATAATGCATATTCTATATTTGGACAGCTGCTTCATCTGTTTACAACATAAAATTAATAGCATTAGGCCACTTTAACTTGTTGGTTGCACTAATTTGGCATTTGTTACTTAACAAATAATCAAGGCCTTCGTAATCTGTCGCCTGAATTATCACTGTTCAAAGTTCAGATGCGCAGGAATTGAATCACGAGGGTGTTAGCCCTCCTGGTTTAATACCCAAACATCTGAATGATGGACTATGTTAAATTAGACAACAAACCACAAGACAGCCTAGATTGTTTTCACTCTTACATGGTCACAGAAAGCTTTTGATAAAAATTATACTGGGCTTCATTTATCTAAGAAATAAGGTTTTACTTCCAGCTATATTACCTGTTGCCTATGGTTACCGAGTTTCGACACAGTAACTGCTTTAGTATGAGCATTTTTGGCTTCAGTTAACTCTTGGAGAAGCCGGTCATTTTCTGCCTGCAGAACCTCGACTTGCTTCTCTGTGTCCGTACTACATGGTAATATCAACTGAAATCAAAAAAGCCAGTTAAAGTATTCAAACTCTATCTAAATGATGACCATCCTTTAAATGACATAATAATTTGTAATCAACAAACAAGTCAAGATAACTTATTAGAATATAAACGATTAAACAATACCAAATACATCTAGATATCTGGTAGGAACTCAATCAGGAAGCAACCAATTTGTTATTAAAACAATGGTCTGAAAACGCTGGGTGATCTCATTATCAAATTTTCTCAAATACTAATGGAAATATATGGGAAAGTCAATGATTTCAATGTTAACTTCCAGAATACTACATGAAATCACTGGACTTCATGAGAAAGGAATTTCATGGTGTTGACAAAAATGCATATTTCAAGAAGTACGAATTCATGGATTCCAACATTTGAACATAAATAAATGGGAATTTTACATGTTTGATAGGCTTAAATTTCATGGATCCCCTGAATAGCAAAATCCTTAAAAAAAAGTCCCCCATGAAAATTCATTATTTCACAGTACTAATGGCAAAGGAGGCGAGACTAAATGTTTTCAAGCTCAACTTCTAGATATTAATAGAAAGGTGAGGGAAAGTCAATGTTTTAATCTTCTGGAATATAAATAGAAATGCAGGGGAAAGTCAATATGTAGGGGGAAGTCAATGTTTTAATCTTCTAGAATATAAATAGAAATGCAAGGGAAAGTCAAACTGAATGTTTTTAAAATAAAATTTTCTAGAATATAAATAGAAATGTAGTGGAAAGTCAAAATCTTAATCTCCCAGAATATAAATAGAAATGTGAGGGAAAGTCAATGTTTTAATCTTCTAGAATATAAATAGAAATGTAGTGGAAAGTCAATGTTTTAATCTTCTAGAATATAAACAGAAATCTGAGGGAAAGTCAATTTTTCAATCTTAACTTCTAGAATAATCACATGAATGTGTAATTCTTTGAAAACTAGATTCGTCAAACTACAAGTTGTTTTACCTGGTTATTCCTAAAACTATGGTTTCTTTGACTAGGTATTTTATCACTAATATTGCTATTGCCGGCATTCCCTCCCTTCTCTAATTGCACGATCATGTCTTTCAAGGCAGTTATCTCCCTTGAACTTTCCTCTCGTAATGTTGTCAGTTCAATTTGAACCTCGTTCAGCTCGGCCGAAACCGACGACCGTTCTGACTGAAGACGTTTAATATCATCGATCAGTTTGGCAGTGCTTTCTACAGGTGAATGAGTTATGGTTGTGGTTTGTGCCGTCTGCTTTGCCTGTCTTGTTCTTTTCCTCGGTGTTGTAACTTAAATCAGTACATTTAAATTTAACAAATCAATCCGATTTTCTCCTGCTTTCCTCCGCTGCAAAGATGTTCTTAACAAAAAAAATAGAAACTTTCAAATAAGAATTATTTTAACTGCATCAGGAGTTTTTTTCATCAGAATGTCACTAATGAATCATCAATATCTGTAGGAGACTAGAGCTCTGCAGACTTCAAAGTTGCATAAATTCTTGAAATTAAATCCCAGCTAACAAATAAAATTTCCATTTATCAAATATCCTGTAGTTAAGGTCTCAATGACCCCATGCAAAGTAGTTTTAGGCAAATGAAATCAAAATAGTTTCCCACCACCATGTGGTCTGTTTCCATTTTAGTATTGAGAAATGTCAACTCTAACAGCAACTAACTAAGTTCCTTTGGCATTCAGATTTCAGCTTCAAATTGGCAATTCATAAAATAACATTCTCTATTCTCAAATATTTTAAACCCACTCACCAACATTATCTTCTAACTCTTTAATTCTTTCTTCCTGTTCTGTTATAATGGCCTGTAAGTTGTCTACTAGTTGTTCCTTCTCCTGTATCTGAACTTCGTGTGTTTTCCGGAGTATTTTTAACTGTTGTCGCTTGTTATTTTCCTCCCTCTCGAGACGCGATTTGTAATGTCGGATCTTGTCTTTACAATTCTGGGAAATATAGAATTTTCTAAAAGCATATATATATAAGTAATGATCTTAATATCATTTACCATTAAACATTAGCAGATTGTATGATATACTGTACATTGGGTAATGGTTACCATAAATTTTTATTTTTCTATTATTCAAACAGTATGAAAACTATCGTAAACAGCAACAAGCTCTTAGAATACAACGAGCCAAAACAAATTTTTCTCTTAAAATAAATTGGGGTTGCAACTAAATAACCAGGAAGTTAACAAAATAAAAATCTGACATAAAACATTTAAATATCTACAACAATGCCTCTACAAGAAATAGACACAATTTCATGAAAATCTTTCTTTTCAATCACACAACTTGCGTGTGAAACATATTGGCGCTGCAGATTTCACATAAATTTCAACACAAATCTCTCTTTAGGAAGCTTTCCACATTAAGAGTTAAGTCTCATCTTAAAATGCCTGAAACAATATGTGACTGGTGATCAATTTCTGCAGATATTCTGTCTAGAAACAAAGAAATGTATGTGTCTGACACTTGACAATCCATCAACCATTTTTCAATTTCTCAGAGGATTTGAAATTCCCATGCAGACATTTTGATTAAGTATTATGGGGCACTGGATTTTTTTTTTCACTGCACATTATTAAGATAAAAATTATAATAAAATTAATCATGTTTATAATAAAAACATAAAACACTTCAATTATAAATTATATAAGTAACAGGACTCTATTGAAACATCTTAACCTTTACCTCGCTAAATTTCTAAAATAGACTGGTCCATCATTCAATTTTGGCAGCGTCACTTACTATTTAAAGGGGTGTAAACTGAAAATTCATTAACAAAATAGTGAAAAGTGCAGACCATGATCAGCCTGCATGGATGTGCAGGCTGATCTTGGTCTGCACCACTGGCACCAGAACAGAAAGAAAATGCCTCTGTACATGTTATACCTTACCCCTAGGTATACTATAAGAACCATGGTCACGAAGGGAAAAATATACTAACACGTTTCAATCGCGCATTTCATACCTAAAACACGCAGTTCCGTAAATGTGTACTATGGATATCAAACAAGTGGTAATTTATCTTCCATTGTGTACCGGTCACATTACTTCAATATATCTTATCTTTTTTTCTAATAGTAGTTTATAGTTATTTCAACGCTACACAAAAAAAACTTGCTTGAACTTCCCTGGTGAAGTTCCGTTCTAGATTACAAAACCATCCTGATTGGATAATGTGAAAATGTATGTCAATCGTCATTTTACTACACATGTTCGCTAAAATGTGAAAATGCAGCATAAATGTGCAAAATGAATAAAATAAACAGAACAGATGCAGACCAATGTACGATTTCAAATTAAAGATCATATACAAGATGAATTTCATTCATCATTTCGAGTTTTATTGTAAAAATGTGATTTTTTAAAATTCTGTTTTTGTTTGTTTACATTTCGCCAAACATGTGCACACTGCCGTGACCTCTAGACCGGATGTTCATTAGGGAAGGTCAAGCAAGTTTTTTCTGTAACGTTGACGAAAGCATAAAATATGTTGATAATCTCAGCAATATGGAATACTGACACAATGTGACTGGTGCACGATGGAAGATAAATTATCGCTTGTTCAATATACTAGGTATCCATTCACCGAACTGTGCGTTTAAGGTGAGAAATTTACGATTGAAACGGGTTAGTATATTTTCCCATTCATGACCATGGTTCTTATAGAATACCTAGGGGTAAGGTATAACATGTACAGAGGCATTTTCTTTCTGTTCTGGTGCTAGTGGTCTGCACTGGTCGCAAAGACAAAATCACTTGCACTTGATTAAATTCAAGTGTGAGATATTCAAAGAATATTGTTTATTTATAAATGCAGATTTACCAACTTTTCTACCATTTATATGACTTGTAAAATAATGGAGGCCTAACTAAACTAAAGGAACCAGCGTGGGAGCCATCTGGTCTAGTCGCGTAATGGCTGCCAGGTATTTGAACACTAATTTTTCACTTGGCATGGCAACAGAGATCTAAATTGAGGCTAGTTTTTGTTTAAATTTCATTGTGGATGTATTGTTGGCATTTTGATAGGAAAAATGGGAGAGCAGGCTGTATTTGGTGAAGTCAAGCTCCATTTTAGTATGAGTAGTACTTCCAGGTCACAGCAGTGTGATTTTGATGTCAGTTTACAGTAAGTAAATGTGACCAGAGAAATCTTTCTCAGAAGATACATGACCCCTACTTTTCTCTTCATTTTATATCAGTTTTATCATAACTCTTTAAAATGAGGTAAGGATTTGTTCTCTGAAATGGGTCTAGCTATGTTTGGTAGCTCTTTGAAAAAGGTCAGTTTTATATAGAATATATAGGGGAAACTATTTAGGCTATTGTGACCTATAAGAAAATGTGGGCAAAAATGAGATTTGTCCAGATATTGATATAAATGAACTAGTTTGGTCAGATTTTGGTAAAAAATGAACATTTCATTGAAATTTTGCTGCAAAAATTGGTAAAAACCCAAAAAATCACATTTTCACTGTCTTGGGGGTATTTTTTTTTAAAAATGCAAATTTGCTCTCTAAATTATGCCCATCTATACCTTTCAGAGGGGACATTTGGTATATTTCAAAGTGTTAATGTGTAATTTGCTTGCAAATTATGGTGAAAATTTATGAAATAGGGCAAAAACCAGCTCTGGCTACAAGAACTGGTTAAAAATTATGTCGCAACATCAGTTTTGAAGGAAAATTGGCGCAGGGACACGCGTTACTGAAAAT
The DNA here is from genome assembly GCF_021730395.1 of Mercenaria mercenaria. Lineage (NCBI taxonomy): Eukaryota > Metazoa > Mollusca > Bivalvia > Venerida > Veneridae > Mercenaria > Mercenaria mercenaria. The sequence continues at coordinate 24,999,525 of NC_069366.1, read as the reverse complement.
GCCATAAAACCTGGAAAACTGATTTAATCAAGCTGAAACTTGGTATTTTTCATGCAGATGTGTTACTGGTACTATACAAATGAAATTGAGACTATTACAGAAAAACAGTTTTTCTTATAGGCCTAACTAAACTAAAGGAACCAGCGTGGGAGCCATCTGGTCTAGTCGCGTAATGGCTGCCAGGTATTTGAACACTAATTTTTCACTTGGCATGGCAACAGAGATCTAAATTGAGGTTAGTTTTTGTTTAAATTTCATTGTGGATGTATTGTTGACATTTTGATAGGAAAAATGGGAGAGCAGGCTGTATTTGGTGAAGTCAAGCTCCATTTTAGTATGAGTAGTACTTCCAGGTCACAGCAGTGTGATTTTGATGTCAGTTTACAGTAAGTAAATGTGACCAGAGAAATCTTTCTTAGAAGATACATGACCCCTACTTTTCTCTTCATTTTATATCAGTTTTATCATAACTCTTTAAAATGAGGTAAGGATTTGTTCTCTGAAATGGGTCTAGCTATGTTTGGTAGCTCTTTGAAAAAGGTCAGTTTTATATAGAATATATAGGGGAAACTATTTAGGCTATTGTGACCTGGAAAGTGATTTTTTTTCTATTTATTTTGTTTTTCTATCCATAAAGTTTTCTAACATGGATGATCAGTAAAAACTATCATATACAAGAGGATCAAAATGGCAGTCAGAGGTTTTCTCTAGAATTTAAAGCTACTCGCCCACAGTTTGAGTGAAATTTTTCAACATGTTCATTTCCACCAAGTTTAGCATACTAGAATGACGTATATGTGACACTGAAAAATGATAAAGTGGGTGAAATTATAATTTGGATATTGGTAAGAATGCAAGAATGTAAATTTTCTGCATTATTTCAAAAGCGTTACAACAGTTGTAACCTTCTGCTTCAGAGTACTCACTTTTTATGGATTTTTGAAAGAAATTATTTTTCGCCTAAAATGTGTGGGTTAGTCCCTTTAACGGCAGCATCACTGACCTCAGAAATGACTGTCTAAAAAGGCACCATGACCATTTGGGTACGAAACAAATTTGACAATAAATGTCTGATATATACATCAATACTGCCTGTCTCGTTAGGATAGCATACGGTCAGTCAGGCAGTAACATTGCCACCAGTTGTGCATTAACAAACTTTTTATCACCATTCCAAAATGATACTGCTGTCTGCTTTTGTGCATTACATCAAAGCAATTCTAGGAGAAACTCATGGTTCAGCAACAACAGTCTCAGAATGATCATAAATATTCATCAACAAAAAACAAACAAAAAATTCATTCGCACTATACTGCTTACTGTAAATTGTGTATGATTCACATTGTATTTTGTTTGTTTTCGGTTTAATGCCATTTTTTAACAGTATTTCAGTTATGTCATGGTGGACAGTTAACCTAACCAGTGTTCCTGGATTATATACCAGTAAAAACCTGTTCTCTGCAAGTAACTGCCAACTTCTCCACATGAATCAGAGGTGGAGGATGAATGATTTCAGACACAATGTCTTTCGCCAAATTGTCACCGAGAACATACGCCTTGCCAGTGGATCGAACTCATGATCCCGTGATCCATAGATCTGTGCTCTCCCTATTGAGCTAAAGGGGCGGCCTCTGCAAACAGTGACAAGCACGTTCAAAACTTACCAACATTAAGCACCACTATCTCCAAAAGCAAAACCAACAAGGAAGCGCAAATTCTTATGGATGAAAAAACATCTGTTGTTGAATGAACCTGACAAAATAAAACTGACACAAAAATTATACAGTCTACAGTATGTTTTGGTCCGAGAACAATTTCCACAGAATGACCAATGTTGGAGCAATGCCAGCTGATCAGACATACAGTAATAATAAGTGATATCATTCAATACCTTGATTTGTAATAAAGTTTCATCTCGCTGTGCATTCTTCTCTGCTAGCACTTTCTGTAAGGCCCTGTATTCAACAATGGATGTCTGGCCTGAAACAAGAAATCACCAAAATTAAACATGACATCTTTCTATACAACATGAGAGTTATCAAAGCTTTTGTCTCCAGTCAGAAAAAGGCAAACTTGTGTGTACTGTGTGTTTTGAATGACCTGGAAAATTCAAGTGTGTCTTGACTCACCAAGAAAAGCCAAGTGTCTGTGTTTTTATTTACCTTGACAGACAAGTGTATTTTGACTGACTATGAAAAGGCAACTTGTGTGTTTTGACTGTCCATGAAAAGGCAAGTGTTTTGGTAGCAGTGGTAAAAGCAAGACTGATTGGCAAGGAAAAGACAAGTGAGTTTTTGTTGAACAGTAAAATTGTGATGAGAAAAAGGCAAATGTGTTTTGATTGACAATATCACCTAAATAATTACTTTCCAATCCATGCTTGCTTTTTCAACCTTGCTTTTTCAATCGGCGATACATGACCATTTTGTGTCGATTTGCTGTAAAACCCAACTCACTCACTTGCTTTTTCAATAATGATGAATAAACATACATTTATTTAGACATTCTGTGCTGACCAAAAATGTTTTGTGCTATGCAGAATGTTCAGACTTTTTTTACAGTAGTTGTTTTTATAGGAGTTTCATTAAGGGTCTGGGGACAAGGATTTCCCCCCATTACAGTGGTCTGAAGTACCAGCTACTTTTCCTGTAGCGAGTAACATTCTAAATGGGAAGACTCCCAGACCCCTTTCTACATTTGCAACTTTCACCATCTACTTCTATAATTAATGAAACCTCTCATATTCATCTTTAAACAAACAAATTACATTTCAGCAAAAAAAATAAAACAGAATACAGAATATGGATGGTCACAGAGAAAATGTCTACAGGGCTTTCCATAGCTTTTATGATGACCTCTTCATTTTACTCTTGTCAGTTTCAATTTTTGGGGATCTTTTTTTCTTTCTGGCAAATCTGTACATATAATGACAGCATATACAGTACTTCATGTACTTTGATATCTTGCTTCAAATGTAACTACTTTTGTACATGTATCTTCTAAAACAAATCACACACTGTGACACAATGTAATTAAATTTTGCATCATGTCCAAATAGCCGAGTCAGTTTCAATTCTAATTCTGACTGGTTAACTCCTTCTTGTGACCAGAAAACAATTTCGCTGACTCAGGAAAATAAATTGCTGATTCTTGGTAACTGGTATACAATGTCATGATCTGCAGTGAGTGCAGCTAGTCAAGATACCTCAATCTTAAGTTACTACCGAGTTAGCTAGTGTACTGACCATTCCTAAATAGTTAACTTATAATACATCAGGGTGATTAAATTTTCTTAGTTACATGTACTTCTTATATAAAGACAAATTCTGCAACAATGAAAAAGTCTATAATGCAAACCTTTAAAGAATTATTTGTTTCGCTCAGACAGAAAAAAATTCATATGATAGACAGTTTATGTTGAAATCAATTTTTCTTTTGCTAAAACTTTTATAGACAACTTTGCAGTATTATGTAGAGAGTTAAACTCACCATTTTAAGACTAAGAGAACATTAAAATAACAGTATAACACATTTTAGTCAAGAGGCAATATTTAAATAGCTCTCCATACATTCCAGTTCTAAATTAATTTTCTCCTGGAAACCATTTTCTGGGATAATTTTTCTATCATTGTTACTAATTTAAGAAATTTATTTATAAAAGCAATTAAAATATTGCTACGAAGGGTAAGAAATACCCAGAATCAGACTGAAATATCACAGATTTCAAATGTCTTATATTTGTTAAGTAGAGAGACATGTAGACGGCTTAATTCCAATATGCTATATTTAGTCTATTTTTAACAGTACTGAAATTTTGGTATCATTTTCTTCATGTTAGAGACCTCCATCTGCCCATAGTGTTTATATCTTCATAGGACTCATTATTACGACAAAACTGTGATTTGAAAAAGCTATATTTTTGTTTAACCATCAACATTTTCAATCTTAAGACTCATTATTTTGTTTTGTTTTTGTGGGTTTAATTAACATCGCACCGACACAGTTATAGGTCATAATATGGTGATTTTCCACCTTTGACAGTGTAAGAAGACCCCAGGTGCCTCTCCATGCGTTATTTCATCACAGGATTACTTGGCACCTGGATAGAACCACCAACCTTCCATAAGCCAGCTGGATGGCTTCCTCACATGAAGAATGAGGCTCGAATCCGCACGGGTGAGGGGCAAGTTAAAACTCGTTTTCTAAGCATGCTAAAAATGGACTTATAAACAAAGACATTGTGGAATTAGGTCAATGATACATTTGATTGTCAATGCTTTTTAAAGGCTATAACAATGCTGTCTTATTTTTCCAAACCATACAAAATTTATAGCATAAAAAAACTGACTTTTCAGAAAACAGAGTGATGATGTAAAAAGGCTAGTTAAAATCCTACCAGTTACAAACACTGAGGGAAAACTCTTGGGTTCCAAAGTCCATTAATTAGAGATAATGAATTAATGCATTAATTTAGACATTTTGGCAGGCTGTTACATTTCAGAGATGCCTTAAAAACCAGTGTGAAAGAAAGGAAAGCAGAATGAATTTTTTACAAGATCACTGGTATAAAATGAAGCCAATGTATCTGGAAAATTTTCTCCCAATTTCCCAGGACAGTAATCATACTGCAGTATGTAATGCAATAAATGTGCATTACTTTCAATTTTGATCCAAATTAGGAACATGATACTGGTTAACATATTGCATAATTATGAAACTGCCTCACAAGGCTTAAGGTTTCCCCAGCCAAAACTAGGAAATATAGCATTTTATGCTGTAAAATTACCAAGCATAATATAAGCATGGTGGTACAAGCTTAGGCTGGTACACGGATGTTTTTGGATTTTCAGTCAAATATTTCAGGCTATAGGGTAACTTTTCCACTTTAATTGTACAGGAAGGCCCCCAAGTATCCCTCAGGGTATTATTTCAAAAATGGCAAGCCAATATCACTCTAGATAGCTTCTTCAAATCTGTGCTTCTAGCCTTGAACCCACTGCAGTGGAAGGCACGTACTGTAAAATCATTTAATTTCGTGGGCATGAAATTTCGTGGTTTTGGTCAAAACGGTAATTTCGTGGGGATATGAATTCAAGGATTTCAACTTTTGAACACAAAGTGAATGGGAATTTTACATGTTCATTGGGATTAAAATTTGTGGATTGACTCGACCACGAAATCTACGAAAATTAATCCCCCACGAATATTAATGATTTCATAGTAATTCTATCCAATTTACTTAGCCTCTTGGCCACAGAGGACTTTAAATTCATTCAAAATAATTTTTTTCATTTTCAAATGCATATATACTGAATTTAAAGCATCATTTATTACTTTTATATTTTAATATACAACTGAAATAAATTCCATTTTCTAACAAATATTAAAATTTGAATATAATTTAGTTCGGGACTTTTTTCGATAAATTTTACAGAAAAAAATATCATTAATAGTAACACACATAGAGCATCGCCTCTTTGAAAATATTCTATGAATAAAATCCTTAGATATATAACAAAAATTAAGATACTAGCAATAATTTCAATAATCTTCATTATCACAATCACAAAATGAGCAACACGGAATGTGTACAGACCTGTGTCAGTGGCCCTATTCCAACCTAGAACAACATGTCTTCCTCGCATCTCCTCAGTTCTATATCCACAGTTGTCACACGGAGGAAGTTTCACTCGAGCACAATACATAACTCACTCTATCTCACTGACTGCACATTTCACTACAGTTATTGATACTTTCAGACTATATTGATCCCCCTACATGATTGTGTTCAGTTCCACTTTCTGTATGAAAGCCAAGAGGTATTGTGCAATAGCAGACAAAACAGTGTCTCCTGCTCGGATGGTTTTGTAAATAACGACAAAAAATGTCAACCAAATCCATTTGAGGCTATTAGACACCTTAAATATAATCTAATTAATCTTTGGTTTTAGACTATAAGTGTTATTTAATAGTCAGTATTGTGTTCAAACAATTCATTGTATTTTTACCTCTACTCAACCATCAGCCAATCTGATGATGTGGCCTTTATAGTTTTTGTTTTAAGTTTTCTGTTTTTTGTTGTATTTGGATGCTGGGAACACATTCCAACTGTCCCTCTAGGCATTTTTAAGGTTTATGGAACATGTTCCTAATGTCCTACAAGGCATTATTTCAGGTGCAATGAACACATTCCTTATGTCCTACAAGGCATTATTTCAGGTGCAGGGAACACATTGCAAATGTGCCTATATATGCATTAATTCAGGTGCAGGGAACATGGAAAACACATTGCAAATGTCCCTCTAGGCATTATTTTAGGTAATGGAAAACACATTGCAAATGTCCCCCCTTGGCTTTATTTAAAATCATTTTAGGTAATGGAAAACACATTGCAAATGTCCCCCCTTGGCTTTATTTAAAATTATTTTAGGTAATGGAAAACACATTGCAAATGTCCCCCCTTGGCTTTATTTAAAATTATTTTAGGTAATGGAAAACACATTGCAAATGTCGCCCCTTGGCTTTATTTAAAATTATTTTAGGTAATGGAAAACACATTGCAAATGTTCCCCCTTGGCTTTATTTAAAATTATTTTAGGTAATGGAAAACACATTGCAAATGTCCCCCCTTGGCTTTATTTAAAATTATTTTAGGTAATGGAAAACACATTGCAAATGTTCCTCTAGGCATTATTTCAGGTGCCGGGAACACATTGCAAAATTTAATGTTCCTCTAGGCATTATTTCAGGTGCCGGGAACACATTGCAAATGTTCCTCTAGGCATTATTTCAGGTGCCGGGAACACATTGCAATTGTCCCTCTAGGCATTATTTCAGGTGCCGGGAACACATTGCAAATGTCCCTCTAGGCATTATTTCAGGGTTGAACTCCTGTAAGTTTCATAGCTTCCTCAATGAAAAGAATTTAACTCTTGGTGAAGCTCAAAATAACAGCAGTGAAGATATTTCAGAATGTAATGTGCACACCTGAGTAATGCAACTATAACTCAGAAATGCAAATTTTTGCTATCTTTTAAACTTGTCACAGCATTTGCTACACTGAATACATCTCCAAGGTATACAATAACCTTAATTTACTTGAATACAGATCTACAAAATCAACTTCCTGTCTTCTTCAGCAAAATCTAAATATTTTGGCAAAAAAGGACATTTTAATCCTACCACTAATAGAAACACCCATTATTTATGGAAATCAGTAATGAAAATAACAGGACATTGCTTTTCAACATTTTCAAATGAAGAAGTGGAGGACAGTAGTGTATGGGTACTGGTATTTAATGGGTAACATTACCCAGAGATTACATGCAAATTGAGTCTCCTACATATATTGTCAGTTACAATGAGAAGTATGCTTAACTGTAATGAGTAAAATAATTGTTGAATTTAAAATTATTTTTAAAAGATCCTTCTTATAATGTTGAATTTTTGAACCAAAGACTAGTTTATAGTCTTATTCAAAATGATCAGTTTAACAACGTCATGCAATCATTGATAAGGTGCTTTTTAATATTAACAAAACAAATAAAATACATGACATTTCTTTATATGTATCAATATATAAGTGAATAACATAGCAGTCACCACTCTGTCTTTTAATGTATTTGATCAGCAATGAATCTGTCAATCAAAACCAACTTGGAAGGCTTTAAACTTCTTTTAGGACTTGTTTCAACAATACTTCTTTTCACTTAAATTTAATGGCCCAAAGTAAACACAGACATATCATTATAATAAAACGTCAATTAAATGATTTCACTTTAGGTAAAAAAAATAAATTAAGCAAGCATGGAAATTTCAAAGTCTTTAATATAAGATGTTATCCAGGGCTTGAATGCAGCAAAAAAATAATATTCTTAGCACTCTTTATAGGACCTTGGAAAATGTATCAAGTTTATAAATGTGATGAAATGAACATTTTTTTCTATTACAAGACATAAATGAGTTCTTGAAATAAAATAAATACATGAATGAAATATAACTTGAGATCAGTTACTCTATACAACAATCAAAATGACTATTTGTAATGAAATCACAAAATTAGATAATGTTATAGTAATACTGTATATGCATCAAACTAAAAACAGTATCTTTAAAGTTTATTTTGCATTTAATCTTTAGCATGCTGTCTGCCTTTGCGACCAGTGCAGAGAGTTCGCTATTCAGTCAGTAAATTTTCAGTAAACACCCCTACAAATGATAAACGGTACTGCCCAAATTGACTGATGGACCAGTCCATTATAGAGATTTAGCAGGCTAAAGGTTAACAAATTTCCTCAATTGCTCAATTGGAACCATGAGAAAATTACTTATACGATGAAAATAAGCATGTACAAGTAAAGGGTAATTGCCTTTTGGGCTTGTACAAATGAATGTTTTTCTTTTTTAAGAATTAACAGCTGGCATGACAAAATGTCAGCTAATGTTCTAGAGTAACACTTGCCAATAAATAAAAAAAAATCAGATTTGATCAACTGGAAAAACTGAATCTGAAATAACCATTCAGTAAAAATTAACTAGCACTGCAAACAGTAAACTGCCTAACCCTCTCGGATATTTTCCCATTTTGCTGGAATCAATAGATCAAACAAAATGTTATTGTTCACCTCTTGTGAAAACCATTATATAGGGGTCCTGTTTGTGTTTTGACAGCTAAATAATTATCCTATTCAGCAAATGTCTGACAAATTATATAACTCTAGACAATAGAAGCAACTGTAATTGTGTTTGTCTAGAACTTCATGTTATTTAGTCTTAAATCTAGCTCATAAGCAAACAAACAAATGCCTAGATATTTCGGCCAAAATGTAGGAAAAGGTGTGTCATGGTAAGGTGCTAGACAAGAAAACTAGGGGTCAAATATCTGATCTCTGCTACTACCACTAAAATTACTTAACACTCTTTCAAATGAGATTTTAAACAAAGGTCCTGAGCTGGCACATTAAGTCAGGATCTTCTGGAGAAAATTATCCTCTTTAACCCTAATATCCTGCTATATTTCTATAATGAACTTGTCCATGTTTTAATTTGGACAGTACCATTAACTGTTAACTGCTTACCTAAAAGATACTGACTGAATAGCAAACGGTGCAGACCATGATCAGACACAACAGATGTGCAGGCTGATCATGATCTACACTGGTTGCAAAAGCAGTCAATCATATCCAGCATGATAAGAGTTGACAAGAGCATTCTCCTCCAACAAACATTGACAAACATTCTTCTGATGGTGACACTTATAAGTACAGGTATTAACTGGTAAACATATATACACAATGTGAAATAGGACTAATTTTTGTGGATTTAGTTTTTGTTGGGTTTAACATGTTTAAGGTAGTTCTGCAGGTTTGATAAATCGGAAGTGATGGCGAAACGTCATTTATCCGAAAAACGTAGAATAAAGCCTGGATTCGGCGTACGGAAATGAAAATCATTTTTTATTAATTAATGGCAACCTATGGGTAAATTTATTATGATAGTTATAGAACTATATTTCTAAAGTCAAAATATGATATTAAATTATTCAAAATTAGCGTGATATGTCCTGTTCACTTAAATCATGGTCCAATATCTCAAAAATAAGCATACGGCCTATACATTTTATTTCACCACATTTTAGGCCATATGTTTATTTATAACTATGAGAAGTTTCATCAAAATCTACATGGTAGAAAGATTTCTGTTCACGAGGTTGTTATGAAAGTTGATTTTCTCATAGACTCCCATTATGAAAAATTGCATGAGGTCCAAAATTTTAAAACCAGTCTATCAAGCACACGACCCTATCTTTTTTATTTACTGAATTTTCTAAATATATTCTGAAGTTTTGAAAAATCAGAGATAAACGAAATTCTACATTGTTGGAAAAGTTTCGCTCCAAACGTGCAGAACTACCTTAACGTCGCATCAACACAATTATAGGTCATATATAGCGACTTTCAAACTTTGATGGTGGAGGAAGACCCCAGGTGCTCCTCCAGGATTTATTTCATCACAGCTGGGCACCTGTTCAAGATCCAAAATGTTGAAATAAGATCTAAAACAACTGATTATGTACTTTCATTTGTGATTTAAATACTTACATTTCTGTTATTAGTACTTTCATTTGTGATTTAAATACTTACAAGTCTGATTAATCCTTACTGTGCTGGACACGATTGATTCTGCCTTTGCGACCAGTTTAGATCATGATCACCCTGCACATCCGTGCAGTCTGATCAAGATCTGCAGTTTGCCATTCAGTCAGTATCTTTATGGTAAGCATCCCTTTTAACAGTTCATGGTACTGTCCAAATTTAAAGATGGACAAGTTCATTATAGAAATTTAGCAGGGTAAGGGTTAAATACTTACATTTCTGATTTTCTTCATCCTCTGAGGAAGAATTTTCCTTGTCACTGCTTGGGTCATCTGTTTGATGAAACAATAAATAAAGTTATAAACATAATTTAAAACTATAAAATCTCATAAGAATATCTATAACTAAATCGAAGCTAAAACTGTCTGCTATGATGTATTAACTAAACACTTTTCAGTAATGTTTGGTAGATGTTTCTGAAGGAAATTCATGATAAAATAGAACTTTAGTAATATCTAAAGACTAGCTTGAAAGTAAAAACTTGCTCTTAAAAAAACTTGATTTCTGAAGTAGGAATTTACAAGATACAGATAATGTATTCTTCAATGAAACAAAATTTACGCATATATACTTCCCCACCACTAACATCGCTTACCTTCTAAGCCAAGTTCTTGTTTCCAGATTTCTTCTCTTGAAGGGGAGGGAACTGGCCTGTTACCAACAATTCTTGGCTTGAAAGACATTGGTGTCCTGAATACCAGGTTATCCTTGGTTTTAGGGGTATTTGGTGTAAGGACCGCTCTCTGGAGGGGCGTACATGGGGTGTTACTTGACTTGAGTGGTGAACTAAGTTCTTGTTTAACATTGTCTGCTTTATTTGGAGTGCTGGTTGAACGAAGAACTCTGCCTTTAGGGGTTGCAGGTGTGTTGGGTGTATTTGGTGTCTAGAATAAAGAAATGAAAAATAGAGGTATTGTTTCATGACAAGTGAAAATAGGTAAGAAATGACTTTGCCTGTCAAAATTTCAAATATCTGCTTATAAGTAAAATCTGATCATTTTTATCATTCTTTCTTATTTTTGAATTCCTAGTCAAGATTCCAACTGGTCAATTTATTTTCTACATCAGCAATCATTTTAAATTATTTCCTAATTAATTTTAAATCATGAACAGTGCAACAATATTTACCACCTAAAATATGCTATAAAATAAGTGCTAATCATAAAAAGAAAAGCAAGTAAGGCTGGCAATTATCGATTCACATAATGAAATTAATGACAAAAACATGATATACAATCAAGTAGCAACATTTAGAGAAAACAATATATAAGCCGCGCCATGAGAAAACCAACATAGTGGGTTTGCGACCAGCATGGATCCAGACCAGCCTGCGCATCCGCGCAGTCTGGTCAGGATCTATGCTGTTCGCTAACAGTTTCTCCAATTTCAATAGGCTTTAAAAGCGACCAGCACGGATCCTGACCAGACTGCACGGATGCGCAGGCTGGTCTGGATCCATGCTGGTCTCAAACCCACTATGTTGGTTTTCTCATGACACGGCTCATATACTGTCTGTAACATTTAAACAGATGATAATGATACCAACAAAGCATTACACATACCCTAGATCGCAGTTCATATCTGCAAGAGTTTGGTGTCAACACTAAAGAGTTATCTCCCATTTCTGTCCCAATTATATTTCTGGAAAATAAGAAGTTTGTAATATATCTGTGTGACAGTAAATAAAATGACTGTACAATAATTTAATATGCACAGAAAATGAGAGACATGGGAAATCAATGAAATTTTTTTTTTCTAACATTTTAGCTATTGTGCAACTTAGTAGAAGGATGATGAAAAGCATGTAAAAGTATAATTTTATGCAGGATTAATACTGTGATAAACAAGAGCTTGTAGAACACAAAATGCCCCCCTTGATGCATTCATTAACTGCACAAGGAACAGAAATTATCTGGTCACTGTACACAAAAGTTCTATTGTTCTGGGTCAATGTGACCTTGACCTTTGACCTATTGACCTCAAAATCAATGGGGGTCATCTGCTGGTCATGATTAACCTCCCTATCAACTTTCACAATCCTAGGCCCAAGCATCTCAAGTTTTTGCGTCTGGAAACTGTTTAACTGTTCCAGGTCACTGTGACCTTGACCTTTAAACTACTGACCTCAAAATCTATAGGGGTCATCTGCTGGTCATGATAAACCTCCCTATCACATTTCGTGATCCTAGGCCCAAGCATTCTTGAGTTATCATCCGGAAATTATTTACTGTTCCGGGTCACTGTGACCTTGACCTTTACCTACTGACCTCAAAATCAATAGGGGTCATCTGCTGCTCATAACTAATGTTCCTATCAACTTTTATGATCCTAGGCCCAAGCATTCTTGAGTTACCATCCGGAAACTGTTTAACTGTTTTGGGTCACTGTGACCTTGACCTCTGATCTACTGATCTCAAAATCAATAGGGGTCATCTGCTGGTCATGACTAACCTCCCTATCAACTTTCATGATCCTAGGCCCAAGCGTTCTTGAGTTATCATCCGGAAACCGTTTATCTGTTCTGGGTCACTGTGACCTTGACCTTTGATCTACTGATCTCAAAATCAATAGGGGTCATCTACTGGTTATGACCAACCTCCCTATCAACTTTCATGATCCTAGGCCCAAGCGTTCTTGAATTATCATCCGGAAACGGACTGGTCTACATACCGACCGACCAACCGACAGACATCTGCAAAACAATATACCCCTCCTTCTTCGAAGGGGGGCATAACAAAAGATATCATTGTATGTGAAAGTGGCATAGACCTAACAGTGACCTTGATCCTAGTCACAACTTCAAGATACAATTAGAAATAAAGTCAGCCCATATATTCCAAATATTAATTAAATTAAATGAAGTTGAGCTGAAAATTTGAAACAAGAGGGCCAAGATGGCCCTAGGTCGCTCACCTGAGAAACACACCATAACACACCATAACAGTGTAAACATGTTTGACCTAATGATTTCATGGAAAAAAATATTTTGACCAGTTATTAAAATTGGAGCAAAAAATCTTGAGTATAAATAAGTATTTTCTTTGATTTGACCTAGTGACCTAGTTTTTGACCCCAGACTACCCATATTCGATCTTGATTTCATCAAGCCAACCATTCTGACCAAATTTTATGAAATCCAGTGTAAAATGCAGTCCCTGCTGCATACACACGGTTTTTCCTTGATTTGACTTAGTGACCTAGTTTGTAAACCCAGATGACCCATATTCGAACTTGACCTAGATTTCATCAAGGCTATCATTCTGACAAAATTTCATGAAGATCAGTTGAAAAATACAGCCTCTATCGCATACACAAGATTTTTCTTTGATTTAACCTAGTGACCTACTTTTTGACCCAGATGATCCATAATTGAACTTGACCTAGATTACATCACGGCAATCATTCTGACCAAATTTCATGAAGATTAATTGAAAAATACAGCCTCTATCACATACAGAAGGGTTTTCTTTGATTTGACCTAGTGATCTACTTTTTGAGTCCAATGACCTATAATCAAACTCAACGTAGATTTTATCAAGGCAATCATTCTGAGGAAATTTCATGAATATCAATTGAAAAATACAGCCTCTATCGCATACATAAGATTTTTCTTTAATTTGACCTAGTGACCTAGTTTTTGATCTCTGATGATCCATATTCAAACTCGACCTTGATTTCATCAAGGCAATCATTCTGACCAAATTGCTTGAAGATCAATTGAAAAATACAGCCTCTATCGCACACACAAGGTTTTTCTTTGATTTGACCTAGTGACCTAGTTTTTGACCCAAGATGACCCATTTTCGAACTCGGCCTTGATTTCATCAAGGCAATCATTCTGACCAATATTCATGAAGATCAATTGAAAAATACAGCCTCTATCGCACACACAAGGTTTTTCTTTGATTTGACCTAGTGACCTAGTTTTTGACCAGAGATCACCCATTTTCGAACTTGGCCTAGATTTCATCAAGGTTATCATTCTGACCAATACTCATGAAGATTAATTGAAAAATACAGCCTCTATTGCATACACAAGGTTTTTCTTCGATTTGACCTAGTGACCTAGTTTTTGACCCGAGATGACCCATTTTCGAACTCGACCTAGATTTCATCAAGGTTATCATTCTGACCAATATTCATGAAGATTAATTGAAAAATACAGCCTCTATCGCATACACAAGGTTTTTCTTTGATTTGACCTAGTGACCTAGTTTTTGAACCGAGATGACCCATTTTTGAAATCGGCCTAGATTTCATCAAGGTTATCATTCTGACCAATATTCATGAAGATTAATTGAAAAATACAGCCTCTATCACATACACAAGGTTTTTCTTTGATTTGACCTAGTGACCTAGTTTTTGAGCCCAGATGGCCCATTTTCAAACTCGGCCTAGATTTCATCAAGGTACTAATCATTCTGACCAAATTTCATGAAGATCAGTTGAAAAATACAGCCTCTATCGCATACACAAGCTAAATGTTGACAGACAGACAGACGACAGACGCCGGACATCGAGTGATCAGAAAATCTCACCTAAGCATTGCTCAGGTGAGCTAAAAAAGCAAAATTTTACCTTTTGTTTAAATCAACTCCCAACAAGAATGCAGTTACTGCCCCTAGGGTTTCAGTTTACACCAAACAAATTTTTCACCATTTCTTCTTTATAACAATGCCTAGAAAATAAATAAGACGAAGTTAAAACAAAATAAAGGGACTAAAGAAAACCTTAATTGCTTTCATAAAGAACTCTCAATATTGATCTTTCTTTTCAGAAGACACACAATTCATGAATAAATTGAGTGTTAAGCACTGTGCCAGGATATCACTTTCATGTAAAATCATTACTCTTTTAATAGGCAAGAAATTTATCCTGATGGATATTGATGTAAAATAAAAAAAAAATATAATCAATGAGACTGCAGGACAATGGACAATTTTTCTATAAATAAACTTGTCACAAAGTATGATTAAAATTGTATGGGATAAAAGACAAGGATCTGTATAATAAACTAGAAAATTCAGTAAACTGGTATCCACCACCACAAGGAATATTTAGAATTCCGTAAAAGCATTCCCTGTCTTATGTAGAAGTACTTTTTTTAAATGGATGTTAATATTGCCCCAATTTTTTTTACCTTAAATAAAGTACAGCTGAAGCAGCTTACATAGTATCAAGTAAAAGTACATCTAACAGAAGCTACTGAGTAAAAACATTTTATATTTTTAGTCACAATGACCTTGCATAATGCAGCCAAAAATGCAACAGTAACTGTTTCCTCCTTTTAACACAACTCACTCCTTACTAAATATTCAGCAGAAGACATTTTGCTACATTTCGTTAAATCTAAAAATTAAACCAGCTACCATTCATGTATTGAACAATACAGAACACCAGACCTGGGGTCAATTACTTTAAAATGTAATTAATTAAATTACAATTACATTGAGAAATGTCCAATTAAATTACAATTACCATTACATGAAATTTAGCAATGTAATTAATTAAATTACAATTACATTGGAAATTGTAATTAATTACATTCAATTACAATACCAAATGTGGTGCTTCTTACATGAACACTGCAGCAAAGTTCTTTACTTTGTACTACACAAACATGATAATCCACATGTAAACTGATTTCAGTTATTTCCAAATTGAATTTAAGCTCAAAGTAAAATCTGTGTTTGCTGGAGAACATTACTCTGTCTTTAATATTATTGCAAAAGGAGCTACAAGTCAGCCCTGATTAATAGTTAATACATCGTCTAGCAGAATTCGGTTAGAGAAGATGCATGTAAAGTCAGGTAGGGGCAATCCGGGTAAGTACGGACGAATTTTACAACGGGAGATCAAGATCTAGCTACACGCAAGTAAATGAAAAGAATGATTACAAACTCTTTTCCGGTTCATTCGGAAATATATTCACGCGCGTTTTACCGTTTACTCCTTCCATTTGGTTGGTCCAAGATATAGAATATGACGTCTTAAAGTAAAGTGGCAAAAACGGCAAAGTACGGACACGGCAGGGAAAGTTCGGACACGAAAAACTACGGACACCATTAAATAGTACGGAAAGTACGGACACTTCGAGCTTTTTAAAAAAGCGTTGAACAATTTTATTTTCACTTTAACAATAAATACATTGAAGATCTATTTCATTCGTTACAGATATTATTTCATGTAATTCATAAGGAAATTTAATTGTAATTTCAATTTACGAACATGATAATTAAACAAATAAACAATTATATCTTAATAATGATCTGAAACATATTTTTACAACACAGCTTTAAAACTTTTCTAGTTAATTTATGAAGATTTGCAATCAGTATGAGATTTTTTTATAAAGTATTTTGTCTTTACTTCTCTCTATATATATGAAACTAACTCTATATAACTTTGAACATTAACCCATTTGCATTTAAAATCTTAGAAGCATCTTGTATGTGACCATCATTGCAGAAGAAGCCAATGTTACATCTTTGGGAAGGACCAACTCCTTTTTTGTACGTCGGTTCAAATTTAGGCTTCAACATCAAGGGTGATTGTACAAAGTTTTTTCGAAAAAGTTCAGCTACAGCAACTGCATCTGATCGACGTAAGTATGCTACAGTGTCCTTGGAATCAGGGTACTGCAATACTGCTATAGCGTTTTCATCATAACGATTATCTGGTTCCGGTTTTGCAATATAGCCTTCGCCAACAGTCAATGCCCGGTTTCCATGGTGATGCATTCCTACAGCTTGAACGGCATAAATTATGACTTTCCTCATCACCTAGGATAAATCGTAAACAGTTATAGAAACGTTATCAAAGAATTTACACCGAAACACTGCTACAACTATGCACTATAATAGCCCAATTTACTTTCAAGACAATGAAATTCAGTTTAGTTACTAGCTAGCTGTGCTACGTTTTTCATCTTCTACTTCATTTAACTACATATGTATGCAGACTATGTTTCCTTTTCCTTTTTAACCCTCTTAGTAGGTGGCCTACTTTTTCTTTCCTCTCTTTTTTTCTTTTTTCTTTTCAGTTTTTTCGTTTTCTATACGTAATTTTTCATTTATAACATCTGCACTGGTCAGCAAGCGATGGTGAGTAATAGATTTTCTATTTTTATTCTTTTTACTGGAATGCTAACTGGTTTTGGGACGTAGGTTTCCTTTATTTCTTCGAATAAGCTTTTTTCTTTCTTTTCAGGTAACTACTGGCTTCACCACAGAAACTGCTGTGTACGAAGAACTCATTCTCGTTTATATCTGTGAGCGGATCAGCCACTATATTACCGTCTGATATCAGCTGGAATAGTTGAGCCGGGTCGCTTATATCAAGAACTTTATCTGCACACGCTTCATCGTTCTCTGCCGGATAGACCTTGTACTGTTGTCGTTTGTTATACATTCAAATGATACTGATGGAGTTTCAATAAATGCCACAGAAAGAAAAGGGTCAGATGTTGTCTTTGTAGAGTCATCAGGCAATGGAATAGCGGAGGCAGTGAACATCTCTTCTGATGCTTCTTCAGTCAGGCCGTGGGAAGTTTCCGTATCCAATAACTGGTTCTTTAGTTGTAATTCCGAGTTGGAAACTTCAGATTTCTCTGTTTTCCGACCTTTCAGCTGATCTAGCTTGTCAGACACCGAAAGGCTGGTTTGCTCAATGTCAGTCAGTGGTTTGTCAGTTGGTTCACTTGGACCGAACATTTGATTGGGGATAGCATTTCTGTTTAAAGGAAATATGCCACATGATCTGAAACCACTCTGGATATTTGAACTGGTTACTGCTTTATCCCATGATGTAGAAAACAATGCTGGAAAAGTCCACTTATTTATCTGGTTCAATGGACTTTCCTGTAGGAAACTTGAACACACGTCATTATACGCTCTATTAAGCGGACCAAAAACAGCCTATCTAACGGCTGAAGGGCATGGGTTGTATGCGGTGGAAGAGCCAAATATGAATATTCTCTTCCATAGCTCTCATAAGGATCCCAAGAGTTTCATGAGATGAATGGCCGTCCAAAATGAGAAGTTGGGGCCTCTCGGAACCACAAAACTCTAAAAATACTTCATTAAACCAACGTTCTCCTAGGTTATCGTCCATCCATCCGTTCTTTTGCCAGCCCAACGTGTACCAATTGGGGCAGCGGAAGTATTGAATCCATAAAGGGATCTTGAAGTTTTTCCCTTCACAACAAACATGGGTGGCATTCTTCTCCCAGAAGCGTTTACGCATGCCATAACTGTGATGTTTGTTGATTTTGAACTCGTTCTGCTCAAACAGTTTTTCTCTCCCTTCTCAGCAACAACGCGCACAGGATCATGTTCGAAATTCTTTCCCATCTCATCACAGTTCCATATTACCCTTGGATTCCCTTCAAGATTGAGACCTTCAACAATTGTACCTAAGTCATTAAAATAACTGTTAATTACTTCTCTATTCATCATACGTGCGCGTGTACTTGTCAGCTTTTCTGGTTTTCTGATGACTACATCGGATGCCTGCGCTTCACTCCTTCCCACCAGTCTTTTCCTGCTGTAAAGTTGGTGTATCCCGATCCAATCTTCATTCTTCTGCAAAGAACGTTTGTTCTAGCAAGAACCTGCTTCCTGGTTAATCCAATTCCTCTCCTTGCCGCCATTTTTACCGCATCAACAATTTTTCTTTCTACATCTCTCGGAATATGCGGAGGGCGGCCGTTAGGAACATGTAACTCATGTTTACCGCTTATGCGGTCACCTATGGTGCTTTTGGAACGCCATACATGGTAGATGCTTTCCGTATAGACATGCTGTTATCTTGAACAGCTTTCACTGCTTTTTCAAGGTCCCACTCTCTGTAGTTTTTGTGTCTTCCCTCTTTTGTATATACATACTTCTTCGGCATTCTGAAAGACGAGGATTACAATGAACATGCTGGATGTGAAAATACTACTACTACTACCACTACCACTACCACTATTACTGCTATCAAAAGCAGTCGTTGATGAATACTTACAGTGCTACTATTAGAATAACAACTGGTTGCAATAATACAAGTACTACTACCACTACAGCAACTGCTGGCCTGTTCACCAATACTGCTTCTCTATTTCTACTACTAATGCACATCCTAGTTGATTGATAGTACAATAAACACATGTGCAGTGAAACTATGTTGTAATTATTGTAATTGTAATGTATTTAAAGATTTATGTAATAATTAAGCTATCTTTATACATTGTAATTCGTTACAAACACTCGACGTATACATGTATCTGCAATGACTGATGAAAAGAAATCATAGTGTCCGTAGTTTTTTTACATTAAAAATAGTAGAGAAAGTTCGGACACTTTTTGTTTACTTATAAATCTTCACTAATTTAGTATTTTTCGACCTGATTTTACAACACAAACAAAGTTTAATAGTTATTTGCGCATTTTAGCGTGTATTTCAAATGACAAAGAAAATATACAAACCTTTAATTGATGTTTTCTCTATACAATTTAAATTTTGCCGCTTTCAAAGTTATGACGTGACGGAAGAGGAAGTGAAGGTCGAGTTTTCACGCATGCGTTAAATGGAGATAACTCTTCGACAGAGTTAAGGTTATTTTGAAATCAAAGTACCAAAAGGAGCGTTGAGGCGTAGGCATCGTCCCTTTGATAATCGATGTCAGAGTAAGCACTTAAAAGCAACCTGAATAGGTTTGTCCGTTCTTACCCGTCAGTCCGTACTTACCCGGATTGCCCCTATTTCTCTGAGGTCTGAATTTCTCTGAAGTTTATAGGATCATGGTTCTGCAATATGTTTCAAATTGAACTAGTCTAGTTCAGTATTTAATCATTTACATTTTAAACATATATTTTAAGTTTTTATCCTTGACACTACAAGTTATCCAAAGGACCACATTGAAAATAAGTTGTAAAACATTCATGAGTCATCCTAGAATAACTATGTCACTAAAACTGTAGAATACTCATAATGTCTACAATAATATTTAAATTTTTTATCTTGTTAGAACTGTGAAATGCTATGTTGTTTATATCATTTAATACAACAAATTTTATCACAGATAAAAAATGACTAAACTAAATGCTAAGCATTTCAATTTTTGCTCCAATAAAAATCTAAATAATAATTATGCAAATAACAATTTCAAATCCTAATTTGATCATTTTCTCCAAAAACATAGTGACAAACATCATCAAAGATTACCAGTTGTTCTAATGAAACAAATATCAGAACAAAGGAGCTATGTCCAAGGGGTTAACACCTACCATAATATTCTATTGTTATTTTTCACAGCTATGAAATGCATATTAGCAGGTTAAAGTGAAGTGTCACTGGTAATAAACACAAAATAATAATCCAGTTTGTTGAACAAATTATATATACTATTTGTTCAACAAACTGGCTTAGCATGTGCCATGTAATTGGAAAGTAATTGAAATGTAATTGTCAATTACACCCTAGAACTGTTCTGTAATCAATTAAATTACAATTACATGTACTTGATAAATGACACAATTACAAATTACATTCAATTACTTGGGAAATGTAATTTAATTGCAATTAATTACAATTACATTTTTAATTACCCCAGGTCTGCAGAACGCAAAACAACTCACTGACATATATATTGCAATACATGCATCAGAAAATCACGGGTACTAAACAGTGCCTGCGGTACTGACTGTGCCGACGAGGATTGAAGGCACTTCGCTTCCTGTACCGCAGGTACTTCGTCAATGTTTACAAAAGGAGCGAGATCGGTGGGTGAGTTTTTGTAATTTTTGTCATTTTGTTACTGCATGAAGCATTTTTTCAAAAATCGGGGAATGTAGCGGGGTGTAGATGTATCTTATCTACATACCCATACTAAAATTTATGGCAAATGATCAATTTCATGGAAACGTAAGGACAGATAAGTTGGGAATGAAACGTGATTTTTTCACATCAGTGACTGTTTAGACTCGATTTCTTTTCGCTGACCCAAACGATGTCGTCTCTGCCGTCGTAAATTATATTTATAAATGACATGTGATCTGCTGAAACATAAAATGTGTCCAGAAAATTCCGAATTTGAACGTTATGCCAATTTTGGAAAAGTGCCGCAGCAATTTCGGCGATGCCGCAGCCCCTTCGAGGTGCCGCAGGCACTTTCAAAAAGTATCGAGACATAAATTTGGCCGAAACTAGACAAACAGACAAATGTAAGGACAGAGAAACACAAGGGCAGAAACTAAATGCCCCCATGATACTGTAATAAATTTACTTTATAGTTGTAAAATAAAAGGGACCAAACCTTTGGTACGCTTTAAATATCCATCCATTATGGTGGTATAGGATATATACCAATAAAAATTTCATATAAAATTCAGCTACTTCAGAACAATTTTGTTACAGTTT
The DNA here is from genome assembly GCF_021730395.1 of Mercenaria mercenaria. NCBI lineage: Eukaryota > Metazoa > Mollusca > Bivalvia > Venerida > Veneridae > Mercenaria > Mercenaria mercenaria. The sequence continues at coordinate 24,977,971 of NC_069366.1, read as the reverse complement.
CTAGATTTTCACTCCATCGTAGACCTATTTTCCACAAGATATCCGTGCAATTTCCTTCAAGAAAACGAAAAGAAAAAAAGGGGTGTTCAGAGTAGTATGCAGTGAAATGCAAGTCAACTGAAGTCAGGTACCCTCATATTGCCGCATTTCAGAAAGCGGCCCTCAGAATAAAGACCCTGCTTTCGTTTTTACAAAAAACAACTCGAAAACATGCGAATATTAGCATGAAAAGTGTCGTATTTTATGTAAAATTCATTCCACGAGTGAAATAATGCCCATTTGGCTCCCGATTTATGCAAAAATTAGGATCTATTTATTAGGGACTTCTTTCACATTTTTGACCAAATTACTGCATTATAACCTCTGCCACGAGATAGGTAGGTAGCTGTCGCGATACTTCAAGAAATTATCATGATAAAGCGAAGTTTTCTAATAAGAGTCTAAATAGTCAAAAGTTTCCTGTAAATATTATTGCGATGATTCACATTATAATCTCGATACCATTTCTGTAAGAGCCGATTGTGGACAGCTGATATTTACTAGCTAGACAGTTATGTCGGTATAAAATCAGAAACTATATTGATGTTTGAAATTTTCTGTAGTTATTTTAATAGCCTAATGTTTCCTGGAAATATTAAGTATTTCTACCAAAAAAAAATATTGTAAAAATTTCAGAAAAATGGAGAACTTAATAAGTATAGCTCATAAACGATCAAACGGGAGAATTTTAATAGTTTTTACATGTACGTAAAAACCTTTTTTTTCCTGCAAACAAAACTTTGGAAAAAAAAAAACATATCGAGCAGCATATGACGGACAGACAAGGCAATATCAAAAAAAGCATAATGTTTGGGAAATACAGTTTGCTTCAACTGACTGGAATGGCCGGAACAATCGCGTACTAGAGTTCAAGATTACCTGCGAAGATAAACCGCTTGCTAATCTTTTTTATATTTGTGAATATAAAATATAATCATACGAATGCGAGTTTTGGAGATTTGGTTAGTTATGGCCAAATTTAATGAAACTTTCTGAAGTGCCTGCGGTACCTCGAAGGGGCTGCGGCATCGTCGAAATGCCTGCGGCACTTTTCCAAAATTGGCATAAAAAGTTCAAATTCGGAATTTTCTGGACACATTTTATGTTTCGCAGATCACATGTCATTTATAAATATAATTTACGACGGCAGAGACGACATCGTTTGGGTCAGCGAAAAGAAATGAGTCTAAACAGTCACTGATGTGAAAAAATCACGTTTCATTCCCAACTTATCTGTCCTTACGTTTCTAGGAAATTGATCATTTGCCACAAATTTTAGCATGGATATGTAGATAAGATACATCTACACCCCGCTACATTCCCCGATTATTGAAAAAAATGCTTCATGCAGTAACAAAATGACAAAAATGACAACAAAAACTCACCGATCTCGCGCATTTTGTAAACATTGACGAAGTACCTGCGGTACAGGAAGCGAAGTGCCTTCAATCCTCGTCGGCACAGTCAGTACCGCAGGCACTGTTTAGTACCCGTGAAAATCCTGGAGCTATAAAGTTTTCTAAAACACAAAGTCTAAAACACATATCAGACAATACCCACCTTGGAGGTACATGTAACAATCGAACATCTATATATTTTCTCTGAAAACCACTCCTCAAAGTAAATCCTATGAAATTTAATAACAGATTGATCCTCAAAATTGTTTAACTGCAAACATTGACATTGCAAATCACAAATCAATAGCTCAAGTTTTCTTTTATTGCATTTACAACAGTTAAAAATTGATTCTACCCCACCGATAAACAAATAACAAAGTCTGAAAGTCAATATAAAGTCGACTTCACTTAGCAGTACTTAAAACGGTAATTTTTCTATCACTGTACATGTATGTACATTAAAAAAATCCTGTATGTTAAAATTCCAATGCCATTATAATTTATGAAACTATTTTTTTGTCTTTCAAGCTTATCAAATCTAAAATATAATTATACAATTTCAACTTTTTCAAAATAAATCATAGGCAAAATATTTACATAAAAACAGAATTAAATGTGGCATAATATGATTTTAAACAGTTCAATAACCATCTGGAATAATTTGTAACACAATATTTACTAGAAAGTGATATATCGCATTTAAACTCCCACTACTTGACCGACCATCGCACCTTGAAATTGCAAATATTAGCTTACTATTCAAATATTACTGAAATTGATCTGTTTTAGCACAGATCCTGTAAAATCAATCTGATTTGACTATTTGACAAATGGCTTTACTATATTTGATAAAAGATATTATATTTGATCTAAACTACTTACAGAAAAATTTACAAGTGTCAAATTTTATCTCCCTAGTTCAAAGTGTCATCTAACACATGTCTAAAGGATTTACATTATGTTTTCAACATTTCCGCTCTAAAATATTTCATCTACCATATCATAAACAGAAAAGCTTTAATAAATACATTTTTGTTTGTAAAGAATAAGCATAGATAGATCTTACAATTACACAAATCTGCATTGTAACTACAGAGCACCTTCAGATCGATTCTAATCAGTATTGATCAAGATTATCTAAGAAAAAAAAAATGTTAGATTAGCATTAGGCATACTTTAGTTTTTATTTCAAATGATACTTTTTAAAGCTACAATGTACTCTTTAATTTTATTTAAAAAAATTGTTAAAAAACCATTTCTTGCCATTCACATGTCACTGTCACAACTTAATTTTTAAAGACAGTTCTTTAATATTATACTCATTTTGAACAATAGTTACAATATCTGAAAGGCAACCATTTAAAATATTTTAATATTTATACAAATGTAATACCTTTAACAGTCAAACCACAAATGGAAAGAGCAATACAGTAGTCTATATTCATAGGTGGTCTTAATGTATTACTTAAACAGGTGGTCTCTGCCAAAAGATGGCTATTACTATTAAATTATTAACACCTTTGTACAGTTTATCCTCTGGATTTCAAAGGTGCACAGTTCAGATATGCAGGAATTGAACTACAGGCATATTAAATATCCAAGCATCTAAACGCTGAACCATGGTTAACCAGATGATAAATCACAAGAAGACATTGTTTATTTTCATTCTAACATACTTATTAAAACATGATTATAAAAGATTATGCTGTAATTTAGCCATACAAATAGTAATGAAGGGTGATATTTTAACTATTTAACATCATGATCATACTGTTCTCTCAACGTTCTGCATGTCAACTACAGCAGATTATAACATGTTTGAGTTCCTTCTTTAACATGACAAAAAAAAAAATCGAGCCATGTTAGAATGTTTCTTTCATCATTTAACAAGAATTCAAATGAAAATAAATTATCTAACTTCTAACATTACCAGTAACTAATAGGACTTATACTTAAGTTGACACATGCTTTGTGGAAGGAAAAAGTGATTGTTGACAACTTATCAATTTATTACTACCCCCCTCTGAGGAAAATCTGCATTTAGATACATGATAAAAATCTTTCTTTTGAGCAGTTAGTTTCAAAACCAGAAATTAATTTCTCAAATTCGGAATGATTTAAAAGCGAATGACATTGGTTTTGTTACTATCTTTCATCAAAATTAAAAAGGGAACAATATTAATAACAAAGTCAACATTTATACAGAGTATTTAAGTATATGTTACAAAGCAAATAGAAACATGTTTTTTAATGACCTCAAATCTGCCTACAAAAATTTGATTAGTCTGATACACCCAGTAACTGATGACTGAGTCACTGACAGATCAAGCAAAAGTAGGGTTTATAATTACAGCTTTTAAAATCTTTTTTTTCAAATTATACAAAGTCATGTATATAAAAGAAGTCACCATAACGCCATATCAATGAAGAGTAAAATTTTTAAATAATGGAATTAATTAATATCATACCTTATTGCCTCATTTTTCAAATACATGTAAATGTATATACTTACAAGTTATTACAAAGGACTGTGGGATTCACATTTAATATTTTAAAGTTCTACAGTCACACTCCATGAAGAATAATTTCAGCCGCATTCCAAAACACACACATACTCATTTTTGACACATACACATTTTTATTCCACTTAGGCAGTCAACATAATTCAAACCAGCAAAAACAATCTGCAAATATGCTGACGAACCTAAGTAAGTGTATGTATGTTTCAATCTTTAATCCCTTCATTCTTCAAATACCTAAACAATAGGATTAATAGCACCTAATTAGAGGTATATTTACCTTTCTCTTACACTTTAACCCTTAAAACACCTAATCTATATTAGACAAGCATTAGAGTGTCAAGCCTTCAAAACATTAAATCCTCCCATAATCCATTTTTCAATATACCATTAAACGATTTTCTGCTTTTAACTGATGTGGGGGCTATTGTCGGTTATATTATGAAGGCAATAAAATTGACATTTTTCACTTTAGAAATCCAATATCAACTGATTTGCGCATGGAACTTTCTACAGCTGTTGAATATTTATTAGGTAAATTTGTTCAGTTCGAAAACTGTTATGCAAAAAATTATTGATAATTATCACAATGTAATAAGCTTTACACAGATACTATGCACAGGGATATAAATTAGCAAGGGCCTCATAGCCCATGGCCCCTAGATTTTGGGCTGGGGCCCTAAATTGTTGGAGAAAATGCCCATATACCTAATGTTAAAAAATCAATTTTGACAGTCTGGACCCCTAAACAAGAGCACCGCCTTGCGGGTGCTGACGCTCATCTGATTTTTTTTGTGTAATAGAAATATTGTCCTACCCATGATTTTCTAAGTCTAAAAAGGGCCATCATTCTTGCAAAAAGCAGGATAGAGTTATGTTTCTTGATGTACAGTGTCCACTTATGATGGTGAAAAACTGTTGCAAGTTTTAAAGCAATAGCTTTGATAGTTTATGAGAAAAGTTGACTTAAACATAATACTCAACCAAGAAAATGATTTTCTAAGTCCAAAAGGGGCAATAATTATTGCAAAAAGCAGGATGGAGTTATGTTGCTTGCTGTACAGGGTCAGCTTATGATGGTGAACAAGTGTTGCAAGTTTCAAAGCAATAGCTTTGATAGTTTAAGAGAAAAGTTGACCTAAACATAAAACTTAACCAAGAAATCTGATACTTTCTAAGTCCAAAAGGGGCCATAAATCTTGCAAAAAGCAGGACGGAGTTATGTTTCTTGCTATACAGGGTCAACTTATGATGGTGAACAAGTGTTGCAAGTTTTAAAGCAATAGCTTTGATAGTTTAGGATAAAAGCTGACCTAAACATAAAACTTAACCAAGAAAACGGATTTTCTAAGTCCAAAAGGGGCAATAAATCTTGCAAAAAGCAAGATGGAGTTATGTTTCTTGATGTACAGGGTCTGCTTATGATGGTGAACAAGTATTCCAAGTTTCAAAGCAATAGCTTTGATAGTTTAGGAGAAAAGTTGACCTAAACATAAAACTTAACCAAGAAATCTGATATTTTCTAAGTACAAAAGGGGCCATAAATCTTGCAAAAAACAAGATGGAGTTATGTTTCTTGCTATACAGGGTCAGCTTATGATGGTGAACAAGTATTCCAAGTTTCAAAGCAATAGCTTTGATAGTTTAGGAGAAAAGCTGACCTAAACATAAAACTTAACCAGGCAACGCCGACGCAGACGCCGACGCCGACAACCGCTCAAGTGATGACAATAACTCATCATTTTTTTTCAAAAAATCAGATGAGCTAATAAAAACCATGTATGCAGTGAAAATTCATTCTGATATTCCAAGACAACTGAAGGTAACTCAGGGTTTTTTTTACCAGGAGGAGAAGGGGCCCAGGCCTGTGATTTGGCGGAAAAAAGGGATACAAGAGGGCCAAGATGGCCCTAGGTTGCTCACCTTAGTAACACACCATAACAGTGTAAACATGTCTGACCTAATGATTTCATGGAGACAAATATTCTGACAATTTTTCATTAAGATTGGAGCAAAAAATGTGGCCATTTAAGTGTAAACAAGCATTTTCTTTGATTTGACCTAGTTTTTGACCCAACATGACCCAGATTAAAACTCGTCCAAGATTTCATGAAAACAAACATTATGATAAAGTTTCAAGAAGATTGGAGCAAAAACTCTAGAGTGTAAACAAGCTTTTCCTTTAATTTGATCTAGTGTCCTAGTTTTTGACCCCACGTGACCCAATTTATGAACCATCCAAGACTTCATGATAACAAACATTCTGACCAAGTTTCATGCACATCAAATGGAAAATGCAGCCCTTAGTGCCAACACAAAGTTTGCCTTTGATTAAACCAGGTGATTTAGTTTTTGACCCGAGATGACCCAGATTCGAACTTGACCTAGATTTTATCATGAAATCATTCAGATCAAATTTCACGAATATGAAGTAAAAATTGCAGCCCCTATTGCACATACACAATTTTTCTTTGATTTGATCGGGTGACCTAGTTTTTGACCCAAGATGACTCATATTTAACCTTGACAGATGTTTCATCAAGACAAACATTCTGACCAATTCTCACGAGTTTCAAACTTCAATTGTGGTCTCTATTGTTTACAAGATTTTCCTTTGATCCATTCAAATTAAAATAAAGGGTCCCTTAAAGGTTATTTGCCAAAAATTCACTCCAGAGTTGTCTACCCCGATTGTCTGGGTCCACTTGATCACATAAATGAAATTTGGAACCAATCGTGCGTAGTTACCAAAATATGTTCATTTTAATTAAAGACAAAGGGAGGTAATTTGAAATAAATCAGTCTAGAGTTATCTACTTTCATAATCTGTGACCACCTGAAGACATATACTTGAAGTTACAAATCAATCACATACGCATGATTAGGGCTGGTGAAGAAAGAAAAATGCAAAACAATGTGAAATATATAGCAATTTTTGTAAATCAAGGGCACATAACTCTGGTCCTAATAAACCGATTTAGCGCTTGGAACTCGTCCATGATCTTTTAATCATACACATTCTGTGTAAATATTATTTGGATTGGTGAAGAAATGAAGTTGCTTTGTGTGCAAACAAGGGAAAATATAGCAATTTCTGTAAAATCAAAGGCGAGAAACTCTAGGTTTCACTCACAACCGAACTCATCATTCTGATATCTTATGCTCATACACATTCTGAATAAATATGAATTGGATTGCTGAAGAAAATTCAAGGAATGAAGGTGTTATAGTGTAAACAAGGTAAAATACAGGGATTTTTGCAAAATCAAGGGCCCATAACTCTGATCCTACTTGTCTGATTTTGTTCAAAATTGAACTCATCCAAGATCTTAATTAAGGCAATACATTACTTTGTAAAACTGTTTTGCATTGGCAAAGAAATGAAGGTGCTAGAGTGTAAAATATAGTAATTTTTGTAAATTGACAAGGGCAAATAACTCAGGTCCTAACAGCCCGATTTTGCTCATAATCGAACTCATACAAGAGGTCATACACATTCTAGGTAAATATGATTAGGTGGGTGGTGGTCTAGTGTTAACACGCTTGACTGTCAATCCAGAGGTCAGGGGTTTGAATCCCTGTCCAGACACTGGAAATTTCTGAGATGCTCTCAAGTGTCTCCCACCTACGGTAACTTAGAGGCCTGTCCTGGTTCTTTCCTGGAAAGACGGCTTCGCGTGTATCGGTGCTATACACCGGGCACTTTAAAGAACCAGACTGTCTATTCACAAAGAGGTAGGCTAAGTTAGCCGGACAAGTCTGTATCTAAAAAGGATTTTTCTCTATCTGTTCTGGGGGCTTTATCTCATTCTGTCCCTCTGTCAGATCACTCTGTGTCTGTACTAGTAGAGGATGAATTTCGCACTCTGTGTGGGTGCATTTGCTGTAAGTAAAGCGCCTTTGAACGTGTTTAGGGTGTAATAAAAATCTGGTATAATAATAATATTAGGATTGCTGAAGAAATGAATATGATGAGTGTAAACAAGGTGAAATATAGCAAATTTTGTCAATCAAGGGCACATAACTCTGGTCCTACCAGTCAGATTTTGCTCATATTGAGTCAGATTTTGCTCATATTGAGTCATAATCGAACTCATCCAAGATCTTGAGGTTGTACACATTATACATAAATATGAATGGGATTGGTGAAGAAATGAAGACCTATCTATGCTACTAGAGTGTAAACAAAGTGAAATATGCATACAGTCCGGTGTTTGTGCAAATGTTTTTATCAGTTATTGTTTTTATACTGTTAAATGGTGTTTATACAGAACATTTCTGAATCAGAAAGTCCATAGCAAGTGACATGTAAAAGTGGTTTACTGAAAAAAACAAGCAGCTGCGTTCAATAAACGCTTGATGCCCCCGGTGGCATCCTTGTTGATACAAAGCAACCCAAGTCCAAAACGAGGTCAAGTTCAAAGTCAAACTGAGGTCAGGTGATGTCTGAAGATGGGGAATGGTCACAGGTTACATCTGCATTAGTATAAAGTCATTCTAGTTAGGGGTATTGATGCTAGACGAAACGGTCCCATTTGATTAACCTCGTATGGACGGACGAACAGACGGCTGGACAGGACATCAGTTGATGCTGGGGGCATAAAAATCCAGACCCATGAAGTTTTAAGCCTGTGACCAGAAACAACATTTTTTTAACCTAGTAGGGAGCGAATGCGCCCTGACAAATACAGAGTATTTTTAATCAGCGCCTTTGCCCTCTTGGCCACCATGGCAGTTGACTTTTGTAGCGAGCATTTTTATTATAACCACTGATGATATCTGTGTCCCAGCTCTACTGGTAAATTTGACTGCGCTGCCAAACTCGGATCTATTCTCGCATTCCTTGGACAAGCAATTTGTAATATTTACATTCGCCCTATTCTTTTCCATTGAAAATTATGATGTTCATTTTGTATGAACAGCAAAAGGAAAGGTGCGAATGTTACGTCATCGCTGCTTAGTGATAACCGACCGCTGTTTTGACGATGTATAGTCGGGGAGAACGTTCCTTAGATGACGTCGCAGTTGTTCCGTCTGGTGAACAGAATGGCCAGGAAGCTGACTTTAATATTAAATGCCACAAATTGCGTGAAATAAATTTTATAATATAATCTTATCAATGGAAAGGTAATACAAGAGCACCGCCTTGCGGGTGCTGACACTCATCTGATTTTTTTTTGTGTAATAGAAATATTGTCCTACCCATGATTTTCTAAGTCTAAAAAGGGCCATCATTCTTGCAAAAAGCAGGATAGAGTTATGTTTCTTGATGTACAGTGTCCACTTATGATGGTGAAAAACTGTTGCAAGTTTTAAAGCAATAGCTTTGATAGTTTATGAGAAAAGTTGACTTAAACATAATACTCAACCAAGAAAATGATTTTCTAAGTCCAAAAGGGGCAATAATTATTGCAAAAAGCAAGATGGAGTTATGTTGCTTGCTGTACAGGGTCAGCTTATGATGGTGAACAAGTGTTGCAAGTTTCAAAGCAATAGCTTTGATAGTTTAAGAGAAAAAGTTGACCTAAACATAAAACTTAACCAAGAAATCTGATATTTTCTAAGTCCAAAAGGGGCCATAAATCTTGCAAAAAGCAGGACGGAGTTATGTTTCTTGCTGTACAGGGTCAACTTATGATGGTGAACAAGTGTTGCAAGTTTTAAAGCAATAGCTTTGATAGTTTAGGATAAAAGCTGACCTAAACATAAAACTTAACCAAGAAAACTGATTTTCTAAGTCCAAAAGGGGGAATAAATCCTGCAAAAAGCAAGATGGAGTTATGTTTCTTGATGTACAGGGTCAGCTTATGATGGTGAACAAGTATTCCAAGTTTCAAAGCAATAGCTTTGATAGTTTAGGAGAAAAGTTGACCTAAACATAAAACTTAACCAAGAAATCTGATATTTTCTAAGTACAAAAGGGGCCATAAATCTTGCAAAAAGCAAGATGGAGTTATGTTTCTTGCTATACAGGGTCAGCTTATGATGGTGAACAAGTATTCCAAGTTTCAAAGCAATAGCTTTGATAGTTTAGGAGAAAAGCTGACCTAAACATAAAACTTAACCAGGCAACGCCGACGCAGACGCAGACGCCGACAACCGCTCAAGTGATGACAATAACTCATCATTTTTTTTCAAAAAATCAGATGAGCTAATAATGTAAATATAAGAAATGAAACTATTATTTTCGGTGTTCATGCATCGTTCATTTCGCATGAACACCGGAAAAAATCATTTCATTTCTTAATTGAAACTCCCGGAAGTAAGTTATCTTTAGTTTTTATCTGCATTGACAGTGAATGGTAATTTTCAAAACATGCTGAAATTGTCACAGGTGCCCGGCCCATGACCTGGACCCTCTCGCCCCAAACCCATACACTATAACCCTCCATGTTTTTAAAAATAAAAAAATGATCATCCAAATCCAGTAAAACACTATCAAAATATTCACATTACAATCACAGGTGGCAGTATCATAGATTGGTCACCCCCTCCCCACTGCTACAACCCTGAAAAAAATCTGACATTCTCAGGCATTCCTTAAAATCCCCACCCTACAAAACCCCTGATACAACCCAAAAAAAAAAAAATCTCAACTATCAAAACAATAATTATTATTGTTTTGATAGTTGAGATTTTTTTTTTTTTGGGTTGTATCAGGGGTTTTGTAGGGTGGGGATTTTAAGGAATGCCTGAGAATGTCAGATTTTTTTCAGGGTTGTAGCAGTGGGGAGGGGGTGACCAATCTATGATACTGCCACCTGTGATTACAATCAAATAAACAGTTTCAAACAAAAATATAAAAGTACAGTATACGCGTATTTGCATTTTAAGTCTAAAAATATTGGCCGATATCTGGGATTTGACCTCCAATTGTTTGTGGATAAAGTTTTTATAGAATAACAATTCATCCTGAACCACAGTTTCGAAAATATCGAGTACGATACAACGATCCACCGAAAGAAATACCCGAAATATTGTAACCTTGAAAAAATCTAATACTTTCTCAAGTAGTTTTTCAATCAAATATTTTCATACAAAAATAAGGATGGAGCTTTTGTTTCTGTTAACTCACATTTGATCATCCTTCTCACGTTTTCAGTTTTTTTCGGGTTGCTATTTCAACTTCGAAATATTGCGGACATGTGCACACGTTAATATGACGTCACAAAAACGGTGTACCTAATGTCCGAAATGATAAAATTAAACGAAATGGAAGAGGTGCAAAAAATAATTTACATAATACATAATTGACCAACGTTGCACAGAGTTTTTTTTATAAAAGTTCCCAAATTAAAGGTTGTTAGAAAATAAATGTTGTCATGGCAATAAAACCAACTCATATTAAAAATATGTAGGGATATACCTGAAGGATATCTGTAGGATGATTGTGGGCTCTGTAGTAAAGACTATATGTCCTTTTTAAGCCTCTCTTCTTGCAGACTTTATTTATGACAGTATTACTGCAAGTTCTAAAAACTAATTTGGTAGTTGTGTTGGTAAAACATAAAGAGTACTTAATACAAACAGTCGTCCCATGACAACATCTATGCTGCCGTGGTCTCAAAACTGGTACAAGCATGTCTTCCTGCCAGTGACGGTCAAGCCTGATCTTGAAACTATGGACATCCTTTGCATCAACTACTTCTTACGTATGTTTATTACTATTAACGCTATAACCTTTGTATAAAGTCTGATGATGACCGTCTATATCTCAAAAGATCAATGGATTGAGCCCCGGCAGCTTTTTTTGCAGATTTTTACCGAACGTTCCAATGTTGAATCTGGCGATTTTACAGAAGGTTGGATGTATCTATCAATACAGAGGACTGTTATTACAACCATCATATATTTTGATCGGCTATAATTGAAAAATTTGCCAACCTTCATCAAAGGAAACTCGAGCTCAAAAGTCTTATTTACTGAGAGTGCGATGTCATACAATCCGCATCAGTATTATTATAATAATTGTTTAACGGGTTACGTGAGTGGGTTTTTTTTCCGGACAAAGCGTCTATACAGTTCTCAGCACTTTTCTCAAACACTACGCCCAACTCATTTTCGTGGAAAATTGTGTGAATTTTCTCAACAAGAGGGTCATGATGACCCTGGATCGCTCACCTATGTATTATGAGCTACATGTATCAAATGTCAAACTGATGCTAAAATATTAAGAAAGTAGGTCACATTCATGGTCATTTAAAGTCAGTTTTAAGATCGGTGTGCAAAACTGTACATGTCATCCAAATTTCAAAGCTGTATCTTGAAAAACAAGAAATGGATCAGTAGGTCACATTCAAGGTCACTGAAAATCAGTTTTCAGATCCGTGTGTGCAGAACTGTAAATGTCATCCAAATTTCAAGGCCGTATCTTAAAAAGCAAGAAAGTAGGTCAGTAGGTCACATTCTTGGTCACTGAAAGTCAGTTTTAAGATCGGTGTGCAAAACTGTACATGTCATCCAGATTTCAAGGCTGTGTCAACAGAACAAAGCTGTATCTTAAAAAACAAGAAAGTAGGTCAGTAGATCTGGGTCAAATGACCCCTAATCACTTGGGATCATCAGGTAATTATAATTAAACAGTCTAGGAAATATGATCTGATAATTTTTAAGTAGATTCTATTTTTTCCTAAATACCTTATGCACTATACATATAACAAGTGATCCCCGGGGCGGGGCCTCATTTCACCCCAGGGGCATAATTCGAACAATCTAGAGATCAACTAAGCAATGATGCATACCACATATCAAAGGCATAGACCTTGAACATTCAGACAAGAAGATTTTGATTTAGTTTTTCCTATATAAATCTATGTAAAACTGGGACCCCCTGGGTGGGGCCTCTTTTCAACTAAAGGACCACTAGGCAATGCAACATACCAAATATCAAAAGCCTGGGCTTTTCAGTTTCAGATAAGAAGATTTTTAAAGTTTTTCCTATACAAGTCTATATAACCATGTGACCCGGATCTGGGCGGGGCCATATTTGACCCTAGGGGGATATTTTGAACAATATTGGTAGAGGACCACTAGATGATGCTACATACAAAATATCCAAGCCCTAAGCCCTGTGATTTAAGACAAGAAGATTTTTAAGTCTTTTCCCTATATAAGCCCATATTTGACCTAGGGAAATAATTTGAAAAATCTTGGTAGAGGACCACTAGATGATGCTACATACCAGATATCAAAGTCCTAGGCCCTGTGGTTTTGGACAAGAAGATTTTCAAAGTTTTTCCCTATAAATCTAGGTAAACCATGTGACCCCCCCCCCCCCCCCCCCCCCCCCCCCACACACACACACTCTGGGGCCATATTTGACCCTAGGGGGATGATTTTAACAAACTTGCTAGAGGACGATTAGATGATTAGATGATGCCACATACCAAATATCAAGATATTAGACAAGAAGAATTTTAAAGTTTTTCCTTTCGGTTGCCGTAGCAACCAGACTTCTGTATGGAATTCATTTCTTTGACTACTTGTTAATGAGTATCATGCAAGGAACATTCCTGTGAAGTTTCATCAAAATTGGACTGGTGGTTTAGGCTGGAAGTTGTTGACGGACGACGACGGACGCCGGACAATCATGGACCACAAAAGCTCACCCTGGACCACAAAAGCTCACCCTTGAGCACTTCGTGCTCAGGTGAGCTAAAAATAAAGCGACACATAAATGCTGAGCAGTTCATTAGAGAGGGGGTAGCGGGGTGTGTGACTTAAATCTACCGCATACACAGGTCATATTTTAACGATAAAAACAAGCCCATCCAAACAGATTTTGATGACAAATCGGAATGAAACCCATATGAGCCGCGCCATGAGAAAACCAACATAGTGGCTTTGCGACCAGCATGGATCCAGACCAGCCTGCGCATCCGCGCAGTCTGGTCAGGATCCATGCTGTTCGCTTTCATAGTCTATTACAATTAGAGAAACCGTTAGTGAACAACATGGATCCTGACCAGACTGCGCGGATGCGCAGGCTGGTCTGGATCCATGCTGGTCGCAAAGCCATTATGTTGGTTTTCTCATGGCGCGGCTCATATATTTTGAAAAGAAAAATTGTTCCTGTTACACTTTGACCTCTTCAGAATGATGTGTGATAGAAGTATAATAATTTTCTTCTTTTAGTTTTCAAAGTAAACAAACGAAAGAATAACCTTGTAAGAGAAATGATGTATATGAAAGACGACAGTAGAAATTTGCTGATGTTATTTTCAAACATTTTCTGACAAAGTTGAATCTCACATAAACTCCCTTAGTTGTCATGTATAGCATTATGACCCCTACTATGTTATACATGATTTTTGAAATTCTCATAAACTGGTGAGATTGTTCAAAGTTTGCACACAAAACACAAAATGATCAGTTGTCTTCCTTACCTAATATAATATTTTACGTGGATTAAAATGCATGGTAATAAGTATACAAGGCTCAAAATTTCCCGTTACACCCAATCGCCACATGTGCCATCACATGACATGCTTCTTGATCCTGACATGAAGAAAGTTTAAGTTAGCTGTTTTCCTTCAGACATCTTTCAGTGGGTTCCCAATGTCTTGTGCGCGTTGAAATTTTGTTGTGACAGATCTATACAAATGTAAAACACAAATGAGCCGCACCATAAGAAAACCAACATAATGCATTTTCGACCAGCATAGATCCAGACCAGCCTGCGCATCCGCACAGTCTGGTCAGGATCCATGCTGTTCGCTTTCAAAGCCTATTGCAATTTGAGAATCCATTAGCGAACAGCATGGATACTGACCAGACTGCGCGGATGCGCAGGCTGATCTGGAACCATGCTGGTCGCAAACGCACTATGTTGGGTTTCTCATGGTGCGGCTCAAATATTTCTATATTTTCAAGAAATCCCAAGGACAGGGTGTACGTTCCGAACAGATTTGCACATAAATCACAAATACTTTTGCTGAATATATAATGTCCAAATGGCCCAAAATGCACCATTCTAATTGAAGGATTCAATTTATTAGAGTCCTCCCTTACCTAATATGGTCCTTATTCGTCATGCATCTGGACCCGGGCCTGCTACAGGACCACATTATTTAGATTGAGGAGCTGTATATTAATCATCGGATAAATTCGATTTTGATAACCTAGAAAATATCAGTTGTTCGTTTGGCAAATGTATAAGACATGATAAACGCAAAGTGTATATACTGAATACATCGTTGTGCCTGCCACATTAGCGCAATGCGAAATAATACTACCTTTAAAAATCGTTCATCGGTATGTGGAGCATGCCCCAAGACCCCCAAGCGAACTGCTGAGCAGGCTGCAACCGTTCAAAGTCCTCAGCTACGCCCCTAGCGTCTAGATAAATAAAAAATAATAGACAACAACTTTATTTTCTGAAGGTTACATACTAAGTGTACAGATACAAATATCGTACAACTTAACGTCTGTTTCTCGAGCCGAGATTACATTTGTTGCAAAATGCAGACTTCAACGTAAATGATACGTAGTATCTAATAAAAGGAAAAATGCGTTGTTTTTTTTTTCTGAGGGAATATGCAACATATCTCACCTTGAGGCGAGATAATTTCCACATTTTCTCTCGCGTTACGGTTTTCCTACTTTACAGTATGGTGGCTGATTTCTGCCATTTCGCGTTTTCGCCCCGCGACCCCGCCGAGCGGAAACACGAGAATTAACAAGTTAAAATGGCGGGGGCGCGGGGCAAAAACTCGCTATTTAGCGTGGGCGCGGAGCGAAAACTCGCTGTTTAGCGGGGTCGCGGGGCGAGATTTAGTAACTGGTATGTCGGGGGCGCGAGACGAAAACACGATAATTAGCGCTGCTTAAACGTCGAGTTTTCGCACCGCGCCCCGACATCCAGTTACTAAATCTCGCCCCGCGCCCTCGCAGATTATCGTGTTTTCGCTTCGCGCCCCCGCTAAATAGCGAGTTTTCGCCTGGCGCCCGCGCCATTTTATCTTGTTAATTTTCGTGTTTTCGCTCGGCGGGGTCGCGGAGCGAAAACTCGCTATTTGGTAGGGGCGCGAAGCGAAAACACGATAATTAGCGGTGTCGAGGGGCGAGGTTTAGGAACTGGAATGTCGGGGTGCGGTGCGAAAACTCGGCGTTTAAGCAGCGCTAATTATCGTGTTTTCGCCACGCGCCCCCGACATACCAGTTACTAACTCTCGCCCCGCGACCCCGCTAATTATCGTGTTTTCGCTCCGCGCCCCCGCTAAATAGCGAGTTTTCGCCCCGCGCCCCCGCCATTTTAACTTGTAAATTCTCGTGTTTTCGCTTGGCGGGGTCGCAGGGCGAAAACGCGAAATGGCAGAAATCAGCCACCATATTACAGTGAGATATATTCCACATTCACTCAAAACAAACAAATATTTTCTATGTACATGTATTTTATCGACGTTTCAACTCTATTGGCCGGATGTATAAGCTAGTGTTAAGATCCGCCGGTCAAACGGGTTGCATGAAACGCCTTCTTAGGTAACCGTTACAATTCTTGGCCAAGATATGGCTTGGTTGCGCGACGAAAGTTTCACGGCAATGATTTCTCAGTGGACACTTCTTGTACAAACCTGGTTGTTAGTAGGTCTATCGCCGTATCATATGCCTTTTATCAAGATAAACAAGTAAAAAGGTGAAGTATGGAAGCTAATGCGATATATAAAAATAGCGAAGTTTTCTGGGGGGTGGGGGGGGGGGGGGGATCTCAATAGTCTAAACTTTCCTGGAAATAGTATTGCTATAATTTACACATTTTGCGCAAGTGCTCGTAATTGGCATTTTGTTAAACATATTTTATTCCCAACAATATACATACTTATATTTGGCATTTATTAGCTAGATAGCTGTCTCGATACGTTCAGAAATTATCTTGACATTTCAAACTTTTCTGAAAACTTTATCTCAATAGCCTAAATTTCCTGGAAATCAAAAGCATATCTTGAAAGTACTAATTTATTGTGATATTATTTTCAGAACAATGCACAACTTTGCTGGAATGTTAAGTATATTTTTGTGATAACTACCAAGTATCTCGTGGCACTTTCAAGCACTGCCGCGAAATTCTGCGCTAAAATATTTTTAGAAGGTAAATAAAATTTCTAGGAGATACTTTTTGTTGAAATGTAATCAGAAAAATATACACCTTTCTTGGACAATACAATATTAGCGTGACAGCCACTAACTATCTCGTGGGAGAAATATGCCACTTAAATATTGTATGTTTCATCTCATCTGCGTAAAATAAATTGAAAACTATAATTCATCCTCTGGGTTTCTAGCAAACGCAACATTCTTGTCCAGGAAGCAACTGCGTTGGACAAAAACATTCATTTGAAATACGCGTTAAGCCGCCGTCAGAGTTACGCGCCATGTCGCAATATTTACCTCCCTTTTATATCGACGTCGTTGCTAGGCAATAACGGACGATCGTTCAAAAGTAGACGCACGCCGCTGCGGATCTTTTGCCTTCAAAAATGGCGTGAAAGGCAAAGATGTAAAAGTTAGACCATGACAGGAGTGTATGATGGGGTCTGTGAGTGATGGTACCGAAAAGAAAAACTTGCACAGCAAAACAGCAGAAGAACTTAAGGCAAAGAAAGAGGAAACGGCGCTAAGGTCAAGGTCGTCTATAAAGATAAAAGGCAGCACAGCGCTTAAACTTTTAGAATCGCAGGGTTATATAGTTGGGAGGACTCTCGGCAGTGGATCATACGCTTCTGTAAAAAGTGCATACGATATAAAAAGAAAACATAAAGTAGCTATAAAAATCATAAACAAGAAAAAGTCCTTTGACGAGTACCTCAAGAAATTTTTGCCGCGCGAGACGCAAGCCATGCAAACGCTTGGTCAACATTATGCATTGATTAGATTCTATCAACTCATAGAAACAACAAGTAGATTTTTCTTCATAATGGAACTAGCTGACAATGGGGACCTTCTAACTGAGATAAAAGCGAAAGAATATATTAAAGAAGACCAAGCTGGTCAGTGGTTTATTCATTTGCACGACGGTATAAAATTCATGCATAGTAAGGGGCTTGTGCATCGTGACATCAAATGCGAAAATTTGGTACTGAACGCTAAGAACATACTGAAAATAACAGATTTTGGCTTCGCAAAGAAAATAGGTAAAGCAAAGAGCGGCGGACCCCTGTTAAGCGAAACATTTTGTGGAAGTTATGCGTATGCCCCTCCTGAAATACTGAAAGGGATATCATACAATCCGGAAATAGCCGATGTCTGGAGTATGGGAGTCGTTTTATTTACCATGGTATGTTATTTCTTCTTTTTTTTTGAAATAACTATAACACTAAACAAAGATAGTTTATGTTCAACTTATCAAATCAAATTTTGGTCATTAAATTCGTTTCTGAGCCATTATTGTAACTGAAACACATACTGATTTTATTGAATATTCTTTACATTTAAGCAGAGCAGGTTTCTCAGTTGAACCGCTATTTCGCATAATAGATGTAAGTTTGCAAACATTTCTACTATGTAGGCCCTATAAAAACTACTTACTTTTCAAAAATTCTAAATTACACCAGTCCAACGGAAATCGGGTTTACATATAAAGATTTTTTTTTTTGTTTAGTTGAATTACCAGTTTCTGGAACCAAAATAATACATCTTAAACAATTACATGTAAATGGAAAAAGTCACAAGGCTGGTATTGTTCAAAGCGAGACCTCGGGTAGCATTATGTACTTGCTAATATATATCCTGAAACGGAAATTAATTTTGAAATATTCGCATTACGTTTGCTTTGCATTCTGGTAATAAAGCAATTTGCAACAAAAACATAATCAGTTTCCACGGTAGAGCTAACGCACGTTTCAGTCGATTCCAACGTACGTTTCAGTCGATTCCAAAAAGAAAAAAAAACTGTTTTACACCGTATTTTATATGAATTCTAAATGATCTGGCATTTTTGGTAACTTTGTAATACCGTATTATGTTTCAATACAAGTAAAAGCTGGTGTTTTATTTTGTGAAGTTAGGGGTAAGCCTGGATAACCAGAATTCATTTATTTACTTGTATTTCGTATAATAACATCGACTTTCAGTTCATACGAAATGCATGAAATGTTGGCCGAACTTGGTTATTTTCTCTATTTATATGCATGAAATAATACATCAAAGTATGTGTTCGTACTTTTTTAGGTGTATGGACGACTTCCATTTGACGACAGCGACACCAAGAAATTGCTGAAGCAGGTACAAAGTCGAGTTATATTTCCGGCAACACCGGAAGTCTCCGAAATATGCCGACTATTGATTTTGAAAATATTTGCCAAGGCTTCCGATCGTATTCCCTTGAAAAACTTCAAAGCGGACGCATGGTTCAAACTGCAGAAAGAATCGAAGAAATTCGAGGGAGCAGACGACAGTAAAGCAGACGGAAAACAGTCAATAGATATGGATTCGAGTAAAGTGACTGTTCGAGATAAATGTAATAATGAAAATATGGCAAAAGAAGACACAATTAATAATAAAGTACATGACGAGCCAGCAATTGAAAGAACAATATTAGACCAATGTGAACGAATGTCTGGCTGTGTGGACAGAACTGAAGGAAAAGAAGTCTGCATCAAGCAAGACGACAAGGTGACTTGTCTATCGCTTTCTGATCTAAAAGAGCACAGCGGAAATCTGTAAAGACAGTTTGTTGTTTTCAATGATTTTTGTTGATAAAGTCAATACAATTATATGTTGATAGTTCAGTGTATACATATTACCTGTGTATAGTTGAGGTTGGTAGTTCATTCATTCATGGATGAATTTTCGACAGGCAGGTCGGTGTGTTCTGTCAATCAACTCTCATCCTGCTTTGCTTTTCAAAATCATACCCACACTATAGATGCGTTGTGATTCGGAACTGTGTGATTTCCTTTCCGTGCTAAACATGGATATTTCCAAACCAAAGTTCCGAAAGGAGTGATAGCCAGTGCTTACTGAGTGACATTTCAGGGTAAGGGTTAGGGTTAAGTTGGATTTATACAAGGCAGTCTGAAATACAGCTAAATCCCCCGCCACTGTTACGGATAGTGAAAGGGTAAACTTTGACCTTGAGCTGTGACCTTGACCTTGAGCTGACATGGCTGACTCATGCATTCTGCACATCGTCTTGATGAGATGACCAAAAAGCTTTGACCTTCAGTTGTGACCTTGACCATGAGTTGACATGACTGACTCACGAGTTCTTGATGAGGTGATCATTTGACCCAAGTTTGATGAAAATCCTTCAAGGGGTTTAGGAAATAAAGAGTGGACACTAAATGGAAGGCTCAAACCTTTGACCCTAAATCGTGACCTTGACCTTGAGCCTGCATGGCTGACTCATGAGTTCTGCACATCGTCTTGATGAGGTGATCATTTGACCTAGGTTTCATATGAATCCTTCAAGGAAATTAGGAGATACAAAGCGGACACAAAATAAAAGGCTCAAACCTTTGACCCTAAGTTGTGACCTTGACCTTGAGCCAGTATGGCTGACTCATAAGTTCTGCACATTGTCTTGATGAGGTAATTATTTGACCCAAGTTTTATAAAATTCCTTCAAGGGGATTAGGAGATATAGAGCGGACACGAAACGGAAAGCTAAAAGATTTGACCTTGAGTTGTGACCTTGACCTTGAGCCAGCATGGCTGACTCATGAGTTCTGCACATCGTCTTGATGAGGTGATCATTTGACCCAAGTTTCATGAAAATCCTTCAAGGGGTTTAAGAGATACAGAGTGGACACAAAATGGAAGGCTCAAACATTTGACCCTAAGTTGGGACCTTGACCTTGAGCCGGCATGGCTGACTCATGAGTTCTGCACATCGTCTTGATGAGGTGATCATTTGACCCAAGTTTCATGAAAATCCTTCAAGGGGTTTAGGAGATATGGAGCGGACACGAAAGTGTTACGGACGGACGGACGGACGGACGGACGGAAGGACGAACGTTCCTACATATGGGTATTTACGTGGCTATTCTTTTGTTCTCTCTATTGTTCTTTTAGCCACGTAAAAGAAAAATAGCCACATAGAAGCCTTACGGATTGAATGACATCAAAGAAAAAGTACAGTTACCTATTGTTCCTATAGCCACTTAAGTATGCAAATGTGGGCTCGGAAAGACGGACGGACGGAGACCATTTCTGTAACCTCCACCACTCGTGGCGGGGGAATTAAAAAAATAAATATGGCACTATTTTTAAACGTCCAGAACATTTGTGTGATGCGGTCACATAGAAATAAAAGGAACGAGGCTGAAACTTTGTAGTTGATTTAGAGCTATAGCCAGTTGCTATAGCCTGGCTAAACATTGTTAAATAAAACAAACGTTTCATATGTAGATGTAAAGGTAGTAAGCTGTTTAGTTTAATTAAGTACTTAAATGTTAAAAAAGTTAATGTATTATGAAAACGAAAAATTATCTAATCATTTACTTGACTTTTGAAATAGTGTGCATACACGTTGCACACATGTGAAAATAGTATGGATTTATAGTTTTTTAAACATAATTATTCCCAAATAGTAAACATATACATTGATACAAAGTCATATAGTGAATATTATAACTTAGGAAAGGATAAGAATGGAAGACAAGTCTTATAGAATTTTTCTCCTTCGCGGACAATTAACTTGTAGACATACTAAATTTGAGCCGTGCCATGAGAAAACCAACATAGTGGGTGTGCGACCAGCATGGATCCAGACCAGCCTGCGCATCCGCGCAGTCTGGTCAGGATCCATGCTGTTCGATAACAGTTTCTCTAATTGCAATAGGCTTTAAAAGCGAACAGCATGGAGCCTGACCAGACTGCGCGGATGCGCAGGCTGGTCTGGAGCCATGCTGGTCGCAAACCCACTATGTTGATTTTCTCATGGCACGGCTCCTATAATTAACGTTACACGTTGCACACATGTGAAAACGGTATGGATTTATAGAGGAGGATGACGATGGGGGTATATCTAAACTTGATGGAAATTGTCATATACAATGTGGGTGATCTTTGAAGTTTAATAATCATATCCATTAAGTTATGTGAAAATTATAGGTAAAAAGGGAGAATATTTCAATAAATATTATTGTCAGGTTATTATATCTCAAGGGCGCAGCATCTTCGCTGCTGAACTACAAACAATGATTTTATTCAAAGATGGATCACTATATGGGGTATATTTAAGTAACGGAAACGTAGCAATGATCTGGTGTGGTAAGATACAGCAAGCATTACGGATACGACATCATGTGCTTTAGTTTGTGTTCAGACCCAGTGTTTTCTTCACAGGAGATAACTCCTGGGGCTATTCAAATTTTGTATAATTATGTCCCTTCTCTTCTTAAAACATTGAATAATCAGAGCCAAGAATAATCGGGCAGAAATATAAAAGGGTAAACATGAGAGAGGTTAAAAATATCTAATTGTTAGCCAGACTACATTTGCTTTGAAACATTATGTCGCTAAGTGTTTCCGCCCTTCGATCTAAGGTCACTCTTACGATCTATGCGTCAGTCGATAGCTTCCCGCCTCAGTACTCACGTCTGTTAGCATGGGATGCATCCAAACTTGACTGAGTTTGCCATGAGAGGTAATATAAAGTTTTATAGGCCACTGTGGCCATATAAAAGGTTTTATCAAGAGATTATGACCCGACTATTTTGAGACGCACCGCATGTTTGGTGTTAAGCCATTTTACGGTTGAACGCTACGCTTTCAACTTTTGATTGTTGACGGGTGTAGTTAGGGTAGAGTATAAGGGCACTGATACTTTCTTGCTGTTGAGCTAGCTTATAGCTTTTATAGCGACGTGCTAGAGTGTCCGCCTTAGGTGTGAGAGGTTCTGGGTTCGATTCCCGGTCAGGGTTGAAGTATTTTCAGTCTGTTACATTTGGCGCCCAACGTGGGGCTATATAGTAGAGTAGAGTACAAGAGAGCACTTATACTTCCTTGCTTTTGAGATTGCCTGTATCGCGACGTCGTCGAGAGAGGTTCCGGGTTCGATTCCCGGTCAGGGCTGAAATATTTTCAGTCTATTACATTTGGTGCCCAACGTAAATAACACAGGAGTAGGCATGAATGGTCCAAACTCTTGGAATTCGAGGACGGATTCTTAAATGGAGGGTATGTATGTACATAAGTAGAGTAGAGTATAAGGAAGCACTTACACTTCCTTGCTATTGAGCTAGCTTTTATACTGACATTGTAGAGTGTCCGCTTTAAGTGTGAGAGGTTCCGGGTTCGATTCCCGGTCAGGGCTGAAGTATTTTCAGTCTGTTACACAGGCACCACGATAGGAAGTTGTAAAAGATCACTGGTACTGACCTGCTTGGATATCTGACTGCTGTCGTTTTAATGTTGTTTCTTCTATTGCTCTGCTTTCCGCAAAGCCATTGAATACATACATAATTATATGGTTCGTTACGTTATCTTTTTATATACATGTGTATCAGTATATATATTTTGCATATTAAACCTTTAGTCATCATTACGATTCAACTGATGCACTAGAGATGCCCTGTAAACTAGAATTATGAATAAAGTTTGGCGATCCATTAACCGGAATAAACTCCCAAGTGGTGTTTTGCCACTGACCCTTCACGGCGGAGCTCGCCTGTGTTTCTTTAGTTGTCTTCCTGGTCCATGTTGCACCGTTGTCAGTATGTTTAACTTAGTCTTACTATTTTGTGTATATATTAAAAATTTGCTTTTAAGATCCGGTTTGTGTATGTGGGAGTGTGGGGAGGGTGGGGCTTGGCGGGAGTGAGCAGAGCTTCGTTTTTAGAAAGTGGCGTTTCCCATTGAATCTTTGTCCTGGTACCATAACATGAACAGTCAAACCTGTGTGAAGCAGCCAGCCGCAGGGAGAGACACAGTACGTCTAATTAAGGCAGAGGCAGGTGGATGCTTAACACAAGCCTTGCACTTCGCAGGTACATGAGGTCAGAAAGAGAACTGTGTTATTAATAACTGCGTGTTCGATGCTTCCTATCTATTCAAATACGATCCGTCAGGACAACAGTCCGATATGAAATTCAGTTTTTTCATAGATCACATAGAAAACTTAGTAAAAAACATTTTCGATCATCAACTTAGATTTCCATTTTCGACAGACTCGAAGTTCAATGTTAGCTCAAATCTAACAGTGAAAGTTTTAGTATTCGAGTTTCGAACTTGATCCAGATTCGATGTGAACTCCAAATTCTTCTTTTTGAAAATTTGAATTTCGATCCTCAAGCTGTTTAACACTGACTAATGACTGTGAAAAATTAGATTATGGAGCGTCCACTAATTTCTAGATCCGTACATTTTAGCGAAGAAATCATTTTTTATCGCTAGGGAACTTAAATTCCGTAAAAATTGACGGAAATGCGTATACGAGAATGTTCGAGTTACGAAAATACTTCTATTCTCATTTACAACACGCTAAAAAGACCATTTTCTTCTTCACCTAAAGAACTGGAGCTAACATGAAACAATAACTAAATAAATATAGGTTACTAAGCTGTGTGCAATGGTCTTAATGGACAAATAATTAACATTTTTTTCATCAGAAATAATTTCCAAATATTATTCGTATCTACATATCTACTTGTAGATGGAAAGACATGGAGTATGCAAAAGATCAGTATCTTTTAAATCCATTTTAAAAATCAAAAATTCATGTTATGAATATTATCACATCGTTTCTTCTTTGCGCTATATAAAATATTTTCACTCGTGCGAAAACTCAATGGGTCTAAATTTCAAATATGCTTAACCATTATCGTGTTGGACACGACTGAGTCAGCCTTTGCGACCAGTGTATATCATGATCAGTCTGTAAATCCATGCAGTCTGATCAAGATCTGCACTGTTCGCCATTCAGTCAGTAGCTTTTTGGTAAACACCCCTTTTAACAGCTAATGGTACTGTCCAAATTGAAAGATGGACAAGTTCAATACAGAAATTTAGCAGGGTAAGGGTTAAAGGCATAACTTGGTTGTCAGGTTTCCTTGATTTGTTAGAACAGAATGATGCATCTGCAGATAAAGGCTTCAGAAATCGCGATGTATTGACTAAAGGTTCAACACAAAACTTCACAAAATAAAGTGTTAATTGAAACCATCGCATTCCTATAGAAAACACCAATCGTTCTTGTGACGAAATAAATCTGTGGGCTGATAACAATTTGTTAAATTACATGGTTTCATTGTTCAATCATTGTGAAATAATGTTCATTTTTTAATCAAACATTTTTATTTGAATTAGATATGTGAAGAATTTTTTTATGATATTCCAAACATAAATAGGAAAGCACGTTAGAGGAGTACGCCTACTGTCTGGTCCAGATTAATGTCAAATTTCGGCCTCCGTACGCTTAATTTAAACAGCCCAATGTATTTAAGAAATAATTTATAGCAAAACAGTGCTTTATCACTATTTATACACGATGGGTGGTTATACGTCGGGCGTAATAATTTCACGAGGGCGCAGCCCGAGTGAAATTATTTAGGACGACGTATAACCACCCGAGTGTATAAATAGTGATAAAGCACTCTTTTGCTATAAATTATTTCGATTCTAATATGTTCTTTATTGTAAAATTTATATCAAATATGACGGAACTGTATCTTCGCGCAAGCATGGCGCCAATAGTAGGTATTTGTTAAAACACGCCAGGACCGGAAAAGGTAATACGTCTTGCGGCAGAATTCAGTTCGAGCGAAAATTATTGCGAATTATTCGGCAAAGCGAATAACTAATTCAGTATGTGTATAAATTAATCAAAACATTTGTGTAATGTGACATTTCGTTTAAAACATGTTATTAAGTAAAATGTTTCATGAAATTTGATAGCGCTATTTCTTGATGCGTACATAGCGCTAAATATCATCATTTGTGATGATTAAAGCATTGTTAGTCATATTAGAATTTATGTGAGAATGGTAATTATGCAGTCATGATTTAGTTTCTAAATACTCCGCGAATTATGCATAAAAGCTCTATAAAGTGTTTGCCACGCATCAGAAAAAGTATGAAATTAAGCATACGTTATATCATGCTCATGAGATATCAACTATACACACAAGTTTGCAACCACAGACTGCACGTACACTGACATATCGAACCATGTTACGACATTTCTATATAAAATCTGAAAAATATTTGGAAAAAATACTTTTCAGAATGAAAGTAATTGTAGAAAATATTTCAAATATTGATTACCTCAAAATGTTATATTTAAATCAGTGTCGATGTTATTTTTTTAAATTTCATAGTTAGTATTTAACAAAATCAAAGCTGGGAGGGGGGGGGGGGGGGGGGGGGTTCGCTTTTAGCAGAATTGAGCAAGGGGTTGGGGAGAGGTTGGGTTTGTTCTACATTTGTCCGAAACACGGAGCGTATGGAAAAGAGGACGTAACTCGTCAGTGACATTTAGCTTTACGTGCAGAAAACAACAATAATATTTAGGCCATACGGAATTGTTTTTCAGTTCTTTGGAACGACCTCATCAAACATTTCATCTTTGAGGAAAGACTGAAATTCACCCGCCTATATGTCTATTTTGCCGATGATCAACAATTATTGTGCAACTGATCAGTACCAGCACACTGATCAAAAATGGATTGTAAACAAGGCTTTTAACCTAAAATGTCCAAATAAGTTGAATATATAGTTTTATAATGGGAATGGGGCTACTTCCAATTCTCTTCAAAGTTAAAAATACCAGGTTCTGAAGCTGTTCACTTAGACATGAAAAATCATGATACTCTAATGTATACTCCATTCACATATGATACTCTAATACATATCAGGCCCCAAAGTACAATTGATTTCCTATAGGGTTACATACAAATATATCAAAGCAAGGCTTTGACACAATGTTCTAAAGACAAATGCAAATACCTTCTCTTTAGAAATCTATTTGAGAGAAACACAAAAATCACTTTGAAGTGACCTGTTGACCTGCTACTTTTCTCCTCACATCTGTCAGAATGAATAGTGTATTGCATTTTTACAAAGTGAAGCGGTCCAGCCTACTTTTTGTACAAATCCGCAGACAGTCATTTGCAAAAGAAACCATGATTTTCCAGCAATTTTTTACCCCTTTCTCTTCATTTACATCAGATCTATACAATTTGGCTACTTTCAGAAGCTCAGAATATCTATTTACAATCAAATCCATCATGAAATGAGGGGCCTCTTTTCTCTCGGATACACTTCCTTGTTACCAATTTACTCCATTCAAATTCTTTCAGGGCCAGAAAAGTGTGTTCAGTAGAATTTCAATATTTTTAAGAAATTGTCAACTCATATAATATTAGATAAACTTGTCAGGAAGTATACACCATACAGTCTGGGAAAAAAATGGCTACACTTTTTACAGCCAAGTGATTAGAGTAGTTGATTTTGAATAAGTTGACCATCACCTGTTGATTTGGAAGAAAACTTTTCAAATTTTAGAAAAATTATATCCCTGCTTAGACGTTTTTTAACCTTTACACTGCTAAATTTCTACACTGGACTGGTCCATCATTCAATTTGAGTAGTACCACTTATTATTCGAAGGGATATTCACTGAAAATTTACTGACTGAATAACGCAGTGTAGACCATGATCTTGGTCTGCACTGGTCGCTACTCTTGCATCTGACAAAATGCAACATATTTTTTGTAATAGGATAGGTACAATATTTTAACAGTTACGAAGTACTCTTTGGAGTTTGTAAGTGAGACTGGTGATTTTAAGTCATTGATATTGTTGGCTTTGATAAAACTTGAAAATTTAATAAATGCAAAAAACTGAAGTAAACAAAACTGGTAGAAACTCACAAATGATCTTTATTTATGCAGAACATAGGCAAGATACCTTTTATGTATGTACCATTTTCTTTATAAATCAGTAAACTGCATTGAACATTTAAAAGTATGAAATGATATTCGTCTTCCAACTTATCACATATTACTGGTCTGTTTAAGGAGCACAGCTTCGGCTTTTTATTTTCATTTCAATAATATCCGTGAGAATACTAGCAGCATGTTGAACGATTTTTCCATGAAAAATGCCAGACGAAGGGTAATCGGCGTGAAGTTGGCAGTACAGCAGTAGCAGCAGTAGGAGCAGTTAACTGCTGTAACTGCTGGCAGTAGGAGCAGTTAACTGCTGCTACTGCCAGCAGTTACAGCAGTTAACTGCTCCTACTGCCAGCAGTTACAGCAGTTTATTGCCTGTCGCAGTTAACTACCACTAGTTACAGCAATTGATCGTGTTTACTAACACCAGTTAACTGCTACTACTGCCAGCAATTATAACAGTTAATAAAGCTGTATTACCAGATGATGAGAATGACATAAGGTATTTATTTTGTCAGTGTCCTACATATAATACTGCCAGCAGTTAAATTGTGTTATTAAAATCAGTTTTACAAGTTTCCTTCAGATGTGTAATAGGCCGTAAAACCTACCCTTCCCGCTTATACATTTGTCCGTATCGTTTAAAGATCATTGAAGCGTTCTTAATCTATTTCTATCAAGAATTTTCTGCCCTTGAAACCGACTTTCAAGGGCAGAAAATTCAGGATCAAGACTGGGTACCTATGATTTTAATACATATTTTCGTTCTAAACTTGATTCTCAGTAAGTATACAAAGTTTAAA
Organism: Mercenaria mercenaria; assembly: GCF_021730395.1. Taxonomy (NCBI): domain Eukaryota; kingdom Metazoa; phylum Mollusca; class Bivalvia; order Venerida; family Veneridae; genus Mercenaria; species Mercenaria mercenaria. Next base: position 24,949,382 of record NC_069366.1, on the reverse strand, counting down.
GAAATACTGCCTGTAGGAAAAGTTTTTGCCCTATAGGAAATTGTCCCATTTACCCTTAAATTCTCCTATAAACTATGTAATACCTGCAGTTAAGTGGTTTACAAGTCTCTCCCGTCTCATTTATGTTTCTGCCAGCAGAATGGTCTATGAGATACGGTGTTCCGTTAGGACAATCGTGACTTTTTATATAATTCTAAACCGCGATGCACGATGATACGATGACGAAAACGCGATGGCGCGATGGCACGATGATGAAACAACGATGGTACGATGGTGAAAACGCGATGACATGATGATGAAATCGCGATGGTGCTATGGTACGATGGTGAAATGTCGATGTAATATCGCGTTTTCATCATCGTACCATCGCGTTTTCACCATCGCACCATCGTGCCATCGCGTTGTCATCATCGTAAGTAGTATATAACGAGGCGTTTCGGAGAGTTGGGGCATTGGGGCATTGGGGCATTGGGATTGGGGCATTGGGGCATCGGGGCAGCGGGGCATTTAATCCGATAACTTTGTGTTAGCTTTTATAAATTCTTAGACAGGAAAACCAAAAAGAAATCGCAGACGGCCAGTCGGAGGTATGTTCTTTTCAGTCATTTATTGCATAAGGTGACGTATCAGTTTATTATAATAGAACAAAGGGCCGCAGCACCTTAGGTTGTAGTTTAGACAATTTTGCCTGAATTAAACATATTCTATATTATTGCTATATAGATCTTGAAATTTCGGACCACACTCCACAACGTTTACGCATTGAAGGTGATTAAGCCGGATTAATTGCTGCCCCGCTGCCCCAATTACGAGGGGATTAAGCCGGATTAGGGATTATGTCGGATTAAAATGCCCCGCTGCCCCGATGCCCCAATGCCCCAATGCACCAATGCCCCAATGCCCCAATGCCCCAACTCTCCGAAACGCCTCGTTATATACTACTATCGTACCATCGTGTCATTGTGGTTTCACCGTCGTACCATCGCGTTTTCACCATCGTACCATCGCCTTCCATCTGGAAATGCTTTTTTCACCATCGTTCCATCGCGTTATCATCATCGTACCATCGTGGTTTCACCATCGTACCATCGTGGTTTCACCATCGTACCATCGCGTTTTCACCATCGTACCATCGCCTTCCGGCAGGAAATGCTTAGTCCCGTGCACTTGTACTTTTTGTCAACAATAGATGAATGTATCTCAATGTATTTTTTGAGAAGAAATTTACCATTTAGATTGTGCTGTTTTGCAATATGTTTTGCAAAATGTTCAGTGCTCAGTTCATTAAAATTGTGTAAAACCTTCAAGGCTACGTCCTTTGTATTTTATGTATGCATGAAAGTAAATAAAAAGCTGGGTGTAATAGTCACATGATATTATTCAAACACAGCTTATTCTTGTTAGGATGTAGAAGGTATATAGTGCAATGTGAAAATGAGATTGTATCAAGCCTGTATATTACTGACGTATAAACTGTACCACTGCGCATGACCACCGGAATGCAATGGTACGTACGATGGTGAAAATACGATGGTACGATGGTGAAAACGCGATGGTACGATGATACGATGGTGAAAACGCGATGATACGATGGTGAAAACGCGATGGTACGATGATGAAAACGCGATATTACATCGACAATTCACCATCGTATCATCGCATCATCGCGATTTCATCATCGTGTTATCGCGTTTTCGCCATCTAACCATCGTTGTTTCATCATCGTGTCATCGCACCATCGCGTTTTCGTCATCGTAACATCGTACATCGCGGTTTAGGATTCAGTAAAATGTCACGATTGTCCAAACGGTACACCGTAATGAGAGCATGTCACTCCCAGCAGTGAAATGACCAATGAAAGCATTTTTTGAGTTTTCTATGTGTTACTGGCAGCAGTCAAATGGTTTATGAGACCAGTATACCAGTTTATTTTACATGTAACTTCCAGCGATTAAATGTTTACAAGGTAGCAGTAAAATGCTTATGACAGCAAAAAAAAAGGCTCCTGTTACAGCCAACGAGAGCAATTTACCAGTTTCGACTATATTTCTGGTGTATTTACTGCTGAAAGAAAACCACTCAAGTGGATTTCAGCCCCGAGTTCCTAAAAAACAAGAGCCATCCTTGGAAACACCGCCCCACCTCTCCCCGGGTTCCTCCCAAACAAGAGTTTTCCCCGAATAGCGGCCAAAAAAAGTGAACATTTCCAAAAACGGCCTCGGACCAACTTTGAGACCCGCTCACGAGTAAACAAGAGTTTTCCCGGGGTAGCCGCTATGCTGGCCCCCCATACACCGTCACCCTCTACAACGGCCACCCGGTCCCGTCCCAAAGTCAAGGTCCCGTAGGGTCCTCCTATTAACTGCTGTAAGCATTTTACGCCACCCCCGCCTCACACCTCACCCCGGGTTCCTCCCAAACAAGAGTTTTCCCCGAATGGCGGCCACCCGTGCCGGGTGGGGGACGACCCCCTCTACAACGGCCACCCGGTCCGATCCAAAAGTCAAGGTCTGGGGCGGAGCTGGGGACCCCCAAACTTCTGTCTTATTTAACAGTCATGATGTTAATCTATACAATGTACATGGATGAATACATTGATGGATAATTGTCCTTTTTTGGTTTGCCTGATCTTTCTCGCCGTTCTATTTTTAGTTGGGAGCTGGGAAATTCGATTTTAGCCCATAACAACTTCCCTCAAACTGTTGTTTGTATTTTTACTTCAGTTATCATTAAAAATAACTATTTGAATATATATGCCTATAAAATGCATGTACTGATTTTATTCAGAAAACGTGCCCGGGCCAAATCCGAAACCATCCCTTGCCATTTAGAAAATCGCGGGATTTTCTACTTTCAGTTTCTTAACAAACAATCTGGGGAGGTAATTACATCATAGTAAAGGCCAAACTCAGAGTTAAATACTGATTTGATATTTGAGAGTTCAATTTATAGGCTCGTCTCTCGATTATGTAAATCTGCCGTGTTTTATTACAAATGTATATTCACTTCCTGTCTAAATAAAGAGTAGAGTATTGTCACGTAAGCGGTTGGGACTCTGTTCTCTGTCAATTCATTTTTATTAACCTTTTATGTGCGATAAAATTAATTCATTCTTTCACTTATATGTTTTCTATTTTTCTTTTCATCTTAACGCAAAATACCATGCATAATTTTCATTATTGGTAAGTTTCGCCAGCTAATTCGTCTGAGTCCACAGTATAATTTTTTCTAGCCAAGAATTTCATAAAATTATAAATAATTTGATTTGCACATGCATGCATCACATCCATAGTGCATTATATAAAATATTTTGTACTTACTTGTAAAAAAAATATTATAATACGCATTAGACTTCCATATAATTTCGTTTGATCTGTTGTGGCTTTACATAACACTGTGTTAAAGATGAAAATTTATATTGATTAAAATACTGATTGATATTTAAGCAATGCTTATACCTACAATACTATCACAGCTATTTAGGCGGTTCATCTTTTTGTTGCTAAAATTAATTATTATACAAAATAAATCTTTACTGCTATATTGCATTTGCAAACACTATCCAAACTATAGACCGTTCCTTTATAAAAAGGATAAAGCATCGCTAACTTTAAAACCGAACATTAACTCATGGCAATAGCAGCACTTCACTTGTGGTAGTACAAGCAATTTAACTGTTGTAACTGCTGGCAGTAGGAGCAGTTAACTGCTCCTACTGCTGCTACTTCTGTACTGCCAACTTCACGCCGATCGAAGGGTACTGCAGTAAGTATTTTAAGTTGTGAAATTTGTTTGAATAAATGCAAATAATACGAAAATATAGCTTACGTTAGAAATAATATGTTTTAAAGCTAAATTAACAAGAAAGATAATTTCATTCAATATTTTTTACAAGAAATTACGACAAAAAGCAATATATAAGCCAGTTTATACATCTCTGTTTCCATGGTTACTTTAAACTTTAAGAAAAATAGGGTACCATGTAAAGTGCTTTGCAATTTGCTAATAATATTACCCAACTATTCCATGTTGGTCATAAACAGAATGGCACTGAAGCCGTCGAAAATCCAGTTTTCATACATAGTTGTTTAAAAATGAGAGAAAATGCGTTACCGGTGAAACACCAGCCCCGCGACACGCATACTAGTAAAATTATTAATTATTCAGACTTCTACGAATATCAATGAAACTTAAATACACTGAAAAGTGTTAAATATCCGTATTTTCATTCTTCTTTCAATATTAAATACCTGTGGAGGGTCATGTTCTTCAAACATGGATAAAAATTGAACTTGAGGGGACAGAGATAAACCAAATTGAGATTGTAGCAGTTAAAACATCATATTACACGAAATACAAAACATTGCTGTTCAACTAATTTGAATTTACCATGGTAACAAGGTAACCTACCTCCTTAAAAACATTGCCAACTCAGTGAGACCAATCGAAATGTTGCGGGTTCGATCTCAGTGACAGTTTTACTAGAGAGAGTAAATCTGAAATATTTCGTTCTCGACTCAAATTTTGTGGGGAAGTTGTACGATTGTTTAAATTAGTTCAGTTAATTGACTCTTGATACATAACTTGAATAGGACTAAAATGGTGTTATCGCTGTGTCAAACAATAAAGATATAAATAAATATTATTATACTAATAGTGAGATAGGAATCGTCAATATATTTACATACCTTGGAATAGTATTTTCTACAGGAGGGGTATTTAATGCAGCTTAAACCACTTTAGCGGGCCAGGCACAAAAAGCAATTATCTAGTCGACGGACAAGGCCAGTGAGCATCGTATAATTTATCAAACAAAATGCACCAAACATTCAAATCATCTCAGTATGCATACTTTTCATCTCCGGCCAGTTGAATGTTTGTTACTAATAATAGGAATGACCTGTTATCTGAAAATGTGCTGACCGATGCTGACCGATCAAAAGTTATTAATACATTTTTCGGAAACCAAGTTTATTTTTAGAAAGTTTCGTCCAATCAAATTTATATAAAATAGCTGTTCAGACACATTGTTCTGTTACCATTTTTGTTGATTTGTTAAGGTAGGTTAACTTTTTCTACATATCTTGGAATAGTATTTTCTACTGGAGGGGCATTTAATGCAGCTAAAACCACTTTAGCGGGCCAGGCACAGAAAGTTACGTCCATTCAAATTTATATAAATAGCTGTTCAGACACACCGTTCTGTTACCATTTTTGCTGATTTGTTCAGGTAAGTTAACTTTTTCTTGCTTTCCCGTACTTTACGAAAATGATTGATGTATTGGGCAGATCTGGGGTAATTAAACGTAATTGTAATTAATTGCAATTAAATTACATTTTCTGAGTAATTGATTGGTTTTGGTAATTGGGTAACTTTTAAATTATATAATTGTAATTTAATCAATTTCATTGTAGGTTTTGTGTTCAATTACTTTCCAATTACATTGCACACACTTTAATACCTAGAAGACATTTGTCTAATGCGAGGTATTCGTGTGGTTATTTTTATCCCCCGCCGAAGGCGGAGTGGTATAGGTTTGGCGTCGTTCGTCCGTCCGGAGCCATATCTAGGAAGTGGTTTGGTATATTTAAATAAATTGTCATATACTGTCAAGTTTCAGTCAGATTGCCAAGGTAACACCAGAGTTATAGGCCTTGATAGTTTCTAGTGTTAACTATATAGGGTACTATAAAAATGGCAATTTCTGCTTCTTAACTTGTGACATATTTGACCTAGAACTATTGGAGTTGAATTAAATTTAGATCACCATAATGTGGAAGTGCATACTCTATTCCGTCAAAGCCTTGTTGAGTCGTATATGTCACAGAGCGAAGTTGTAACACGAGTGAAAAATTCAACAGAATATATCACACGCGTGATGCATTCGATCGAAAATAGCACGCGCATGAAACGTAAATGATACATTATATGTGACGTATACTTCGGATATAGGTTTTCATAGGCACACCAAAACGAATATCTCACATGCAGAAATGGACAAAGGAAAACGAAAATTTCAACGAATACATCACATTTTCATCAGTTTGGAAAATACATTACAGAAGCAGACGATTTTGATGTATACTCATGCATTTTCAATTATTTTTATTATCACTATGACTGTGAAGAAAGACAGTTGACAATATTAAAAACAATCAAATTTTACTGACACATATAGACACTGCCAATGCTAGATTCACACGGCCGCCCAAATCGACCCGATCGTTCCCAAATCATTGTTCGGTAACTGGACTATCCCACAGGGGAGTGTGGACGGAGTGGTCTGTCTTATTTCGTTTGTATAAATGTTTGATCAATTACCGATCGAGGGGTTCGAAAAAGTATCGACTGCGTTCGTGCGGCCGTCTGGTGGCTGTTGAGTTAACATTGACAAAAATTGGGAAATGATCTGTAACTGATCGAGCTCGATCGGCAAGAGGTCGGGATTATCGTTACAGGTCTACTTTCATCGGCATTGCCCGGATTTTCTGTCCGATAATTTTGATATGTCAAAAAAATCGAGTAGCGGTCGGTTGACAACGGTTCGTGAAGAAATCGTGAAAAGATCAAATAGCAATCGACTCTTGATCGTTTAGAAATTGCCTTGATCGGAGAAAGATCGAAAAACGATACTCGATTGCTGTTCGAAATCGATAAGCTCTATCTCTAACATAAAATTCTTACGCCAAAATTTCTGCCTAGCATCCTATAGGAGCATACCCATTTCGATAGAACGGTACACATACATACTGAAGCGCGGTAAGTAAAAGAAAAGACGATGCTATAGAGAAAGGGTAGATTTTATATATCTAAAGTAAATATCTTAAGATAAAGGATATCTTTAATAGTGTACATGCGACGCGATTTACCATCATTAGTGATTAAATTTAAATGCTTAACTTGTTGCTTAACGTATTGCTGCAAAATGGACATACCTGAAATTCCAAATCAACCTAAGACATTTAAATTTCCGAAACGCACCTTTGGTCAGAAAAATCCAGTGAATAGAAGTTTTCAGCCTTCGTGGTTCGCCAATAGATCGTGGTTGCATTAAGATGAAACTAATGACATCGCTTATTGTCATGTGTATATGGTTGCTCACACAGACGGCAAGTTGTCGAGTTCGAATCTTGATAAAGCCTTCATTATTAACGCCACCGCCTGATGAGACTCGCAGATGGGTCGAAATAGTTGTTTTCTTTTGTATTGGCTGACACTCAGAAGTGAAATACATCAACATTCGATGGGCAAATGTCGGATAGCTATCCTTGAAAACTGTTATAAAATTGACTGAAAATCTTGGTGGAAAATGCTTTCAAGATGCAAGTAAAACGCACTTACGGGCATCCCAAATCTTAAAATTTTCTCGGGGGAGACCCCCCAAACCCCCCTTACGAGAGGGGGAAAGTCCCCCTCTCCTGCTTTCCCCCCTCTCTTGCCTTCGGCACTCGCGGCACGCCTTCGACGTCCCATGGCCGGATCACTTTTTCGAAGCCGGCGACGGCCCTGTTAATTTATTGGGAAAACCAGTTTATTTTAAAAAAAAAACAAATACAAGCAGTTACTTGCTTTTGTGAAATCCGTTCATAATCTTGAGAGGAAACAAATCTGCTAAAAGTAATTCTATACGTATTCTAAAAATACAAAATAAAGTTAAATACACATTTGAAGAAGATTTTATACATTTGAAGTAAATATCTAAAGATAAAGGATGTATTTAAGGTAGTAGAGGTGTAATAGCAATGTTTACAAAATGGCACTTGCTTGGTATATTCTTAAAGATGACCGTGTTTCGCACTGTTTTGCAAATTTTAAACAACTTTTACCATGCCGTTTTTTCTAAATTTTGTATAACTTACGGTATCTCCTCTAGCTCAAGTAGAGAAAAATTTCAAAGTGATGGCCGCTAAAACGTTTGCAGAGAACTCGTTTTACCATTAATTTTAATAAAAGAATCATCTAACTATTGGTAAACAATTATTAAACACAAAATAGAATTGTGGATATCATTTTATATAGTGTTCCTCAAGTAAATGGATTTAATGATACAGATTTCTAATTTCAACATTGAAAAAATAAGGTCGAATCCTATGTTTCTGTTTTGAATTTTGCTTACTTCATTCAAAAATAACCTTGGGACAGATGTAAAACCTACCTAAATTTCTTCCACGATATATAATCTAAAGAGTGAAAGCAAAATATAGAACTTTTACCACAAGTAACTCAATATTTTTACAGATGTGTAACTCTTCCCCTTCTGTTTAAGTAGTAAATTCACTTTGAACAGCAAGAAATCGCTTAGCAATTTTTTCCCCATTTTTGTACAATGAATCTATCATAAGTCTTGAAAGAAGTAAAAACTTACTAGAAAAAAATCGAAAATAAGGAAAAAAAATTTTGGTCCCAGTAGGGCTTGAACGTCCCCCTGAGAATTGCAGTAAATGTGGGTTTATGGTAGGAATTGAATACTCTTCAAAAAGGAGGTACTCTATTACACCTCTACTACCTTAATAGTGTGCATGCGAGGCGGTTTACCTTCATTAGTTATTTATATATTGGAAAAAAACAGTTTATTTTTAGAAAACAAATACAAGCAGAGAGAAGAAAGATCTACTCAATTAAATACAAAATGTAAAGGTAGACATAAAGTTAAATACACATTTGAAGAGTATTTTATACATTTGAAGTAAATCTCCAAAGATAAAATATGGCCATTGGATATCTTTAATAGTGTACATCCGACCTGGTTTACCATCATTAGTTATTTATATATTGGAAAAAACAGTTTATTTTTAGAAAACAAATACAAGCAGAGAGAAGAAAGATCTACTCAATTAAATTCAAAATGTAAAGGTAGACATAAAGTTAAATACACATTTGAAGAGTATTTTATACATTTGAAGTAAATCTCCAAAGATAAAATATGGCCATTGGATGTCTTAAATAGTGTACATCCGACCTGGTTTACCATCATTAGTTATTTATATATTGGAAAAAAAAACAGTTTATTTTTAGAAAACAAATACAAGCAGAGAGAAGAAAGATCTACTCAATTAAATACAAAATGTAAAGGTAGACATAAAGTTAAATACACATTTGAAGAGTATTTTATACATTTGAAGTAAATCTCCAAAGATAAAATATGGCCATTGGATATCTTTAATAGTGTACATGCGACGCGGTTTACCATCATTAGTTATTTATATATTGGAAAAAAAAACAGTTTATTTTTAGAAAACAAATACAAGCATAGAGAAGAAAGATCTACTCAATTAAATACAAAATGTAAAGGTAGACATAAAGTTAAATACACATTTGAAGAGTATTTTATACATTTGAAGTAAATCTCCAAAGATAAAATATGGCCATTGGATATCTTTAATAGTGTACATGCGACGCGGTTTACCATCATTAGTTATTTATATATTGGAAAAAAACAGTTTATTTTTAGAAAACAAATGCAAGCAAAGAGAAGAAAGATCTACTCAGTTAAATATAAAATGTAAAGGTAGACATAAAGTTAAATACACATTTGAAGAGAATTTTATACATTTGAAGTAAATCTCTAAAGATAAAATATGGCCATTGGATATCTTTAATAGTGTACATCCGACGCGGTTTACCATCATTAGTTATTTATATATTGGAAAAAAACAGTTTATTTTTAGAAAACAAATACAAGCAGAGAGAAGAAAGATCTACTCAATTAAATTCAAAATGTAAAGGTAGACATAAAGTTAAATACACATTTGAAGAGTATTTTATACATTTGAAGTAAATCTCTAAAGATAAAATATGGCCATTGGATATCTTTAATAGTGTACATGAGACCTGGTTTACCATCATTAGTTATTTATATATTGGAAAAAAACAGTTTATTTTTAGAAAACAAATACAAGCAGAGAGAAGAAAGATCTACTCAATTAAATACAAAATGTAAAGGTAGATTTTATACATTTGAAATAATCTCTAAAGATAAAATATGGCCATTGGATATCTTTAATAATGTACATGCGACGCGGTTTACCATCATTAGTTATTTGTATATTGGAAAAAAAACAGTTTATTTTTAGAAAAACAAATACAAGCAGAGAGAAGAAAGATCTACTTACATGTATTTATATACAAAAGGTAAAGGTAAATATGGCCATTGGATAGCTTTAATAGAGTACGTGCGACGCGGTTTACCATCATTAGTTATTTATATATTGAAAAAAACAGTTTATTTTTAGAAAACAAATATAAGCAGAGAGAAGAAAGAGCTACTCAATTAAATACAAAAGGTAAAGATAAAATATGGCCATTGGATATCTTTAATAGTGTACATACGACGCGGTTTACCAGCATTAGTTATTTATATATTGGAAAAAACAGTTTAATTTTAGAAAGCAAATACAAGCAGTTACTTGTTGTTGTGAAATCCGTTCATAATCTTGAGAAGAGAAAGTTCTACTAAAAGTTGTTGTATACTTATTAGGTTTATGTGACAAGAAATAATAAAATATTGCAACATATGTGTGCAGCAGAACACCTTTAATTATGTAAAATATCATCGATTTACGAATTTCATATACAGATTTCTAAAATTAAAATTTATTTCACTTACATTGTCCAGCATAAGAATTCCAGTTGTTCAGGATCTGCCGTTGGCACTAATTCTTTCTAGATAGGTATTAGATCACTAATAGTAATGTTTACAAAATGGCCTTTGCTTGGTATATTCTGAAAGGTAACCGTGTTTTGCACTATTTTGCAATTTTAAACAACTTTTACCGTGCCGTTTTTCATAAATTTTGTATAACTTATGGTATCTCCTCTAGCTCAAATAGATACAAATTTCAAAGTGATAGTCACTATCCAAAACGTTTGCAGAGAACTCATTTTACCATTAATTTTAATAAAAGAAACATCAAACTATTGGGAAACAATTATAAAACACAAAATAAAAATGGCAAAATCAGTTTTTCTATGGTGCCTCATGTAAACGGATTTAATGAGACAGAATTCATATTTCAACATTGAAAAAATAAGGTCGAATGCTGTGTCTTTGTTTTGAATTTTGTTTACTACATTTAAAAATAACCTTAGGGCAGATGTAAAACCTACCTAAATTTCTTCCACAATATATAATATAAGAGTGAAAGCAAAATAGAGACATTTTACCGCGTGTATCTCAATATTGTTAAAGATGTGTAACTCTACCCCTTCTGTTTAAGTAGTAAATTCACTTTGAACCCCAAGAAATCGCTTATAAGATTAATCTGTCCCATTTTTGTACAAGAAATCAATAATAAGTCTTGAAAGAAGTAAAAACTTACTAGAAAAAAAGGAAGATAAGGGAAAAAAAATTGGTCCCAGTAGGGCTTGAACCTATGCCCTGATAAGAATTGCAGTAAAAGTAGGTTTATTGTAGGAATTGAATACTCTTCAAAAAGGAGGTTCTCTATTAGTGATCTAATAACTGAATTATTTTACTATGCACATTATTGATTTTGCAATTTATAATATTATATTTAAGTGATTGTTTATTTTACTGTAAAATAATGTTATTGTTTATATAAAATAATTGCAAAAATTGTATTAAGTGCATTCAGTACGGAAGGGCATTAGTGCCAGGTGTATGTTATTTATTAACTCGAAATTTCGAGTTACTACGTCGAAATTTCGAGTTACTAACTACAGTAGGTTACGTTAATGTATAGGTCCTGGCCAAGATTAGGTATCCATCGGATAGCCCTACAGGGTCATATGATTAAGATGACCGGACAGCGTTTGCTCGTAGAAAATATCACTATTTAAACCATGTTTATTTATTTATCTACTTTGTTGGGTTTAACGTCGCACTGACACAACTATAGGTCATACAGCGACTTCCAAGCATTATGTTGGAGGAAGACCCCAGGTGCCTAAACCATGTTTAAGCGTGGAAGGTTTTCGACCTAGTTTGAGCCCATAGGGCAATGAATATAGACATACCCTGACTGAACGTGTAGTTATGAGTCTGACCAAGATCAGGTACTTGGACGGATCTAGATTTTGAGGAGAGGTCATAGAAGGTGACCGGGAAGTATTCAAACTTAAAATATTTCAGTATTTTGACAAATCCGGAAGGCTTTCGACCAAGTTCGAGCCCCTACCACCTGAACATGTAAATGAAGGTATATATTCTGGATACAGCTTGAAATCTGGAGTAACTATAGGGGCTGTGGTAGGTCATACATTGATGTATGGTAGTATATGTTCAAGTCCCTACATGTTGGGTACAATATATGGATGTGTAGACTCCGAAGAGTCAAAAGTCTTTGACAGACGGACAGACGTTCAAATTTTGCGGATAAAAGGGCAAGATAGTAATTCGAAATTTCGTGTTATTAACTCGAAATTTTGAGTTACGTAAGTTGAAATTTCGTGTTAATAAAAAACGCACCTGACACTAATGCCCTTCCGTAATTTAATACACTTATTACATCAATTATTTAAAAAAAAAAGGAATATTTATTTAAATGCAAAAAGTTGGCTATGTGCACTTAGTTTACTTTTTGCATTAAAAACAGCAAGAAATAAAAGCAGAAAAAAAAAACTACCGTTATACTAAGTGCACTTAATACAGTTTTTGCATTTATAAATTTGGTACACTTTAAGACGTGAAATTTACAGCAAAGCTTAATTAGAATAATGAAATGGAATATTTATTAGTCAAAAATTGCCAAAAAGTCAATTTTGATAAAAATGTCAGGTGACTTTTTGCGCCAAGCAGACGATCTTGGCATTGAGAAAACATTATGCAAAGTATGACAGAGGTTCTTTCGGTATGGACTGAAGAAAGACGTAATGGACTGGTGTCAAACATGTGATCTGTGTTCACCCAGAAGGGGTCGACTCGAAATTCAAAGGCTGTTATGAGGCAGTATATCGTTGGTGCTCCCTCAGACAGGATAGGGATGGATATTATTGGACCTCTACAAAAAAACCGATTTAGGAAATAAGTACACACTAACTATATTTGACTATTTTACCAAGTGGATAATGACAGTCCCTTTAGAAAAACAAGAAGCTGTTACAATTGCTTCGAAATGTGTAGAAAAATTTGTTTCTGTGTTTGGGATTCCTCGGCAAATACATTCAGACCAGGGTTCAAACTTTGAATCTCAGGTATTCAAAGAAAGGTGCCATATACTGGGATCAGATAAGATGAGAACCACATCCTACAGGCCGCAGTCCGAAGGTCTTTGTGAGTGGGCCAATAGAACATTACAAACAATGTTGTCAAAATTAGTAGCGTCTACGCAAAGGGACTGGGTAGATACTTTCTAGATACTTACTGATTTTAACATTGGTTTATAACGCCTCAGTGCAAGAAAGTACTGGATTTTCCCCAGGTAGGATGATGTTTGGAAGAGATATAATCTTACCAATTTGATTTAGCCATAGGAAATCCTGAACCATCCAAGAAGACGTCGGACAGTACATTCGCCTTATACATAAAAAGTAAAATTGAAAGGGTTCATGAACTGGCCCGCAAACATTTGTCAATTGCAAGCAACTCTCAAAAACGTTTTTAATGATCATAAATTAAATCAGCGTGCGTATGACAGAGGTGATATGGTTTGGTCATTCACTCCACAGGCAAAGACGGGTTTAAATGCTAAACTTCCGCGGAGACGGACAGGTCCATATGTTGTTGTGAAGAAGTTGAACGATATTGTGTACCATATACAACTAAACCGACGGTCAAAGCCTTAAATCGTTCATCATGATCGCCTTCCCTTGTATAAGGGCGTAAAAGTCTCTTGGCACCATACAGATAGTAAATAGAGCATTTAGGATCGAGAAATCATATCTTCCAATGCATTTTCGAAGATGTCTAGCATCAAATTACGAGTATTTACAATTGTGTATTAAAAGCTTAACAGCACTTTTATGTGAATGGTGATTTTAGCAGGTTTGTTATAACTCAATTTCCTTTATTTTTTCAGTTTTTGTGTGCAGTCTGTCAGAACGTGACGTTCCCAGGATTTATCCTCGCCAGTCGACACGTGCAAGAGCAATCCAGCCATTTTTCATATCAGTGTTTAAAATGTCGCAAATTGTAAACATGGCGATCTTATAAACACAAACCCTGCCTAAATATGACATTCTCAGATTTTGAGTTAATGGAAGCAGAAGGCGACTCCTCTTCCAGTGGCTCCTCCAACAATGTTTCTTCTGCAAGCACAGTATTCTCACGCAAGAAGAAGAAAAGAACATGGATTAAAGGACAGGAGATCGAAACTAGTGATAGTGATTCTGACTATGAAGTACCTGCAAAAAGAAAGAAAAATCCAGATAAACACAAATCAAAAGCAGAAAAAAGGGAGGTAAAAAGAAAACAAAAGACAGCTGATAAGGAAAGTGTAGATGAGAGTAAAGGTAGTGACAAACGAAAGAGGACTAAAAAGGATGAAGAAAACGACAAATCAAAAGCAGAAAATAGAGAAACTGATAGGGAAAGTGTAAAAATAAGTAAAGGTAGTGAAAAACAAAAGAGGACTGAAAAGGAAGAACAGCATAATAAATCAAAAAAAGCGAGTAGTGAAGAAAAAGGGAAACAAAAGACAGCTAATACGGAAAGTGTAGATGAAATTAAAGGTAGTGACAAACGAAAGAGGACTGAAAAGGAAGGAGAGCACAACAAATTTAAAACAGACAGTAGTAAAGTAAAAGGAAAACAAAAGACAACTGATAAGGAAAGTGTAGATGAAATTAAAGGTAGTGACAAACGAAAGAGGACTGAAAAGGAAGAAGAGCACAACAAATTAAAAACAGACAGTAGTAACGTAAAAGAAAAACAAAAGACAGCTGATAAGGAAAGTGTAGATGAGAGTAAAGGTAGTGACAAACGAAAGAAGACTGAAAAAGATGAAGAGCACAACAAATCAAAAGCAGCGAGAAGCGAAGTAAAAGGAAAACAAAAGACAGCTGATAAGGAAAGTGTAGATGAGAGTAAAGGTAGTGACAAACGAACGAAGACTGAAAAGGATGAAGAAAACAACAAAACAAAAGCAGACAATAGTGAATTAAAAGGAAAACAAAGGACAAATGAAATGAAAAGTGGAGGTATAAGAGAAGAAAGTGTAAAACTAAAGAGAAGTAGAGAAATAGGGGAAATGAACCATTCAAATGCAAAAGGTAGTGTAGAGAACGAAAAACAAAATATTAACGGGAAGGAATGTGAAGACAGAAGAGTAGTGACTATAAAACAAAAAGGAAAACAACATGAGGGAGAAACAAACAAACCAAAGAAAAGTGATAGTGTAGTGAGTGAGAAGACGAAGGAAAGTGCAAGTAATCAGGACATGAGCAATAACGATATGAATAAAAGACAAGTAGAAAATAAAATTACAAAGGCAAAATATACCGGAGGGTGTGAACAAAAAAGTACTAGAAATGACAGTGAATACAAAAGAGAAGAGACTGTAATACGACAAGTGAAAGCATCTGAAGGAGAAATGTACAAACCAAAACAAAGTGACAGTGTAGTGAGTGAGAAGCTGAATCAAAGTGGAAGTGGAAAAGAAGTGAATGATATCATTGAGGATAAAAGTCTTGAAGAAAATAAAATATCACAGACAAAAGATAGTGTAGGGAAGGTGGAACAGAAGACAAGTGAAAATTTGAAACAAATAAATGAGAAACAGAACATAAATGAAAATAACATAAGAGTTCAGGGAGTTGCACAAACGACTAATGTAGTAAAAGCTGATGTGAAAAGTGTAACAAGTTCAGACGACCAGTTAACGGCTAGTCCTATGGAGGAGTTAGTGTCAGACATCCCACTGCTCCAACGGGTTCAAAACGAGCGAGTCATTCTTGATATAGGCGGTAAGAAGTTTGAAACGTCTAGGATTACACTCCACAGTGAACCTAATTCTTTGTTGGCTGAAGTTGTTTCAGGAGGTGGAATGACTCCTCGGAACGGAAATGTATACTTCTTGGATCGGGACCCAGCCCATTTTAGTTTTGTGTTAAATTTTCATCGGAACGGAATGTGTCATCCTATGACTTTACCTCACGACCTAAGATATCTTTACGAGATGTATTAAGAAGCCGTATATTACCGTCTTCCAGCTCTAGCGAACACGATTGTTGACAAAATCGAACAATTAAGTAAAGTGAGCGCTAATTTGCAAAGGATAGGAACTCGTTGTTGAATATGTGTGCGTGGTGTTAAGGTCTTCTGGATGTCTTCAGTTTGTGACTAAGTTATTAGGATCATATGTGGTGTAGGTTTTTGTGTGTTTACGAAATGTGACTTTATTAGTAATTACCAGGTGTGATTGAAATGGTAAAGTGGACAGATAATGGTGATTGTTTGCACGGAGTTTTATAAAAGATGTATATAGAGTACTACTGGATAAGTTGAACATTGGTGTCACAAGAGTTTCTACTTGTTTGAGTAGAAAGCAGAAGAAGTAAAACTATAAACTTTTACGATAGAGGAAGATGACTTTTGGGATAGTTAAACGTTTTTTTTATTCCGTGACTGTAATTTTGTATTTGTTTTATGTATAGTAATATGATAATGATTACTCGTTCCATTGGCTTTGGTTGAAACAGTTCTGTGTATTTTAGATGTAGTTTTAGCATTACATTGCTAACAGTTAAATTTGTACAATGTTTGAAAACTACTGATGTTTAAGGTTTAGTAATATCAAAATGAACATTACTGATGCTAAGGATATTGTTTAACATTTTCTGTAAGTAAGTATTCATCTTTGTGATTGTTATCAGTATATAAAACATTTTATAGTGTTTAGGTATAGAATGTATTTATGCATGTGTTTCTCTGTAAATATGTTGCCGAAATATGACATTATTTTGATGAATTATTTCTACCTCATCCTCCCTGAAATGTGTTGTATAAATAGCGGGATTCGATGCACGATTTTATGAATAATCAATATATTAAGGGGGTATTCAGATTTTATGTATGTTGCTTGATATTAACTCAATTGAACTTATCACATTTTGTATTTTTATTATAATGTACGGCTTCGTTTGATTGCGTTCTTTTTTCAGAAATGTAGAAGGAATATTCGTACCCTGAATTTGTCATTTTGAAGCTTATTATTAAGTTGATTATAGAATCACATGTTATAAACTCATTAGGGATTGATAGACTTACATGAATAATTATTAAATCCACTGATGTTGCAGTTTATAATCAGGTAACGCTGAAAACTGTGAAATAATTATCATTTGTTGCTTATTTCCTGGTTATGGTGGCCATGTTACCTCACGTTTGCCTCGCAGAGTATGACGTCATTAATGGTGTCTATTGTTTATGTTGCGCTGTGCTCATTTGGAGTTGGTCACGCACCCTGAACGGTCGCACAAAAGACTAAAAAGACTAAAATCCTGAAGATGCCAACGGAAGAAGACGTAGTGAAATTATTCCAAAGTCTAAAATTATATTTGTTCTAAACTTTAGTGAAATAAATATTAGTCCTTCTTTGTCCAAGTGCATATAAAAATTTAGTGAAACTAATATTAGCCCATCTCCAGTGAAACCGAAGGTTGAATAATTTCATGAAGTGCCGTAAATTATAAGTGTTAATTTATAAAGTGTTGATCTGTTATCTATACTAAGTGTATCAGAGTACTGTTAATCCTAAAGCGATGTTATAAAGTGTAGTGATTTTGTCCAAGTTTAGTAATCTACTGGGTTTTACTAAACTGTTTCAGAATTAAATAGTGACTTAGCTACCTATGTCGGCGCGGTATACTGTTTAGACTAATAGATTTTAAGTGTTAAATTCGACTAAGTGATTTTAGTGTTAAATTTGACTCAATGATTTTTGTGTTAATTGACAAAGTGATTTTTAGTGTTAAAATCGGCTAAGTGCTTCGTAGTGTTTAAAGTGACAAATTGGCGTATTTAGCGTCGCAAGAACGTGCGTATTTCTACAAGTTTATGACAGTAATATATATATACTAACGATTATTTTTCATAATTATCTATGATATAGTATGTAATCTGTAATATAGCGGTGCGTTGCGGAACTGTGAATGATGCCTGTTTGATATTTGTCTTACCAATATTAAAAACTATAGAAACTTTTATGCTGAATGTTTGACAATGTATTTTATCTCGTTTACTAGACAGATCTATACGTTAATAAAATGTAACTGTTTAATAGCCTCTGTAATAAATTTCCTAAGCCTAACCTACCACTAGCCGGGCCCAGGCGAACTCGTGTAGCACTCCTTGTGTAGCTAACAAGCCAACGCCATACGAGGGGTACGCTACATGAAGATACAATGATGTGCTACTGAACTAATTTTCATACAACAAAACGATAACTGCAATGGCATTTGATCGAATATTTACAAAGCATACGCTTTGAATGTCAAAACATCAAATAACCTTATTAGGACAGGCATAAACACAGAAAATGACGTCGGACGACCTTCAGCTATTCCTGGGTGATAAGAAAATGAAAGTACACAGGCTAAAATCGCATTTGTAGTGTTCATGCAAGGTTATTACACGTGGGAAAAAAAGATCCCATAGGGGTCCGTTAGGGAACAAGTGTATACGGAAATGTTTCGAACCTCGTCAAATCGTTCTTAATGACTTTTGATTTATCATCCCCAGCTTTTGATATATTTGAACTGTCATATCATAGTAGGTTGTCCCCCTTGAAAGTAACCCGCTAATCAATATTGGGTTCCTGATTGACGAAACTTTGAGCAATAGATTATATAGGGAAAATTTTTTTCAATGGCTAATTTCAAATATTTCTTTAAATTTTCGAATATTTTAGCAGATATGACATTATACATCGATTTCTCCTCTTCAATTTGATGTAAAAATCTTTATTATTGAAAACAAAAAAGTTTGAAATAGCATGCTTTTCATTAGTAGAAACTACTAGGTCTCCTGCAGAGGAGTGAAACAATTAACCTTATTACTAGTTAATATCATGAAATTCGAGACTTAGTTACCTGCTTTAGAAGTAAAATATCTTAAAAACGTTTCTTCAAACTGAAGTGAAAGGCGCACTTGAGACTCAAACACGAACACCATCTATCAACTGCAAAATTGATTGTACCGTAGGTATTTTCAAATCAGTGGAATCAATATAAACATATCTGGCGACAGTTGTTTGAAGAAACAATATATTACCTGTCTGATTAAATACTTAGTGATCAGTTCATTTAAGTGTCAATTTTCTCTTAAATTCTCAAGTATGATGTGCTATACTCGTACCTTACATTTGAGCCCCGTCATGAGAAAACCAAACATAGTGGCTTTGCGACCAGCATGGGTCGAAACGAGCCTGCGCATCCACGTAGTCTGGTCAGGATCCATGATGTTCGCTTTCAAAACCTATTGCAATTAGAGAAACCGTTAGCGAAAAGCGTGGATCCTGACCGGACTGCGTGGATGCGCAGGCTGATCTGGATCCATGCTGGTCGCAAAGCCACTATGTTGGTTTTCTCATGGTGCGGCTCATATCTAAATGTAGAATTTTAAATGTGACACAATACGCGTATATTTGACAACTACTTCAGATATAATTATTTACACGGGTAATTACACGGAACATATCTTTAAAAATGATGGTCGGCGAATTGTAATAATTAAGGAAAGAAGTTTATGAATTTTTCATCTAACATTCATCTTTCATCTAACATTTTTCAAATTGCAAAACTAAACACCGCACTTTAACAATTTAAATGGTTCTCTTTTAATTTTTCGCAAAGGTTTCGTAGGGTTGCAATTTTGTTTCGTTTATCCTTAGACGAATAATTACAGCAGTAGTTTGATGAAGATTCATGAAGCGGTTCATGAGAAGAGGTCATTAAACGTGTTTATATTTTTAGCTAAATTGGTCCCTATCCCCATTTGTAACAAAATAGCAGGAGACCTTACGATATTGTTACACATCGAGTTTGATAAAAATCCATTACATTTTAGTGGTTAATGCGAAGAAAGGCATATCTGCTTTTAGCTATAGTGGTCCCTGATAGGGCCCAAGTTCCTATATAAATAAATTTGGAAGAGGACCTTATAATGATGCTCCAGACCAAGTATGACAAAGATCCACCAAGCTGTTCATGAGATGCTGTATAAAGGCATTTCTAGTTTTAGCTCTAGCAGCCCCTAAAAGGGGTTAAATGTCCCAGCTGAACAAAGTTGGCTGCGGGCCTAATAAAGATGCTACAAATCAAGTTTGATTAGAATACATGAGAAAAAATCAATTAAAGGATTTTTTAATTTATTATTTTTATTTATTTCTAAAATAGGCCAACTGATCCCGCTTTAACAAATGCATATTCGCTATTCATGAATCTTTGGACAATGACGTCACACCTATAAAAAAGTGAATGTCAAACAAAACATACAATTGTAATTATTTCAATATTTCTGTTTCATAAGCAAAGTTTGACCGTAGTCATATCACATAAATAAACTGTATGCAGCGTACCTTCATTTCAGAGTAATGAGATTCAGTGATTATATAGCATATATATAATAAAACAGATTTCAACTGAGTTCAATATTTGCATACAATACTAAAGAAAAATATTCATTTATAATAAATCAGTTAAATAATTTATAACAAATATATCAAAGCAAACAAGTACTCATTTTAATATGCAATCTGAATAAGTCACAAAAGCTAGAAACCTTTTCATATACAGACGACAATTGTAACAAGAGAAATCTTTTAAAAAGCACTTCTCTACATAAAAGACTCTTATCACACCCTTATTCATGTGATACGCAGACCGTATTCAGCTCTTTCTTTAATTTGATATATGTTGGTATTTGAACAGGTTTTTATCATATTTATTAAACTTACTTATCATTTTGAGATATATCAATATTCTTGCTAAATATACTGAGCCAAAGTTAGCTTTAAAACTGTGAACAGCGTCGTTTAGGATAAACGCTTTGTCTACATTTCACTCAGCGTAGCACAATCAACAGAGTGAAAGAAATTGACACTCTCGACCAATCAGGCAGAGTGTTGCATAAATCTTCCATTTTGATAAATTATCTATAATGCGTTATCAAGTAGTTTGATTTGCAAACTGAAGTCACGTGGCATAGGTAACGAAAACGAATTTAGATGGCGTCGCCGAAAAAGGTTATGAAAAGTCTCAAATAATACACATTATAAGACATTTTTTAAAATCTATTTTTTTTCGTTCTTTTTTATCATAGAACCAAGTTTATTTAATGTTTTACATTTATTTACTTAAAAGATTGTAGTAAGATAGGATTTAATTAGGCAGACGACTAATGTTCGACAGTTCAGCCCTATATCTTTCAGCCAGAACTGCACTTCTGTTTTCTTTCTTTTTCATAAATTTGGAAGCACCATAAGTGTACCCAGTTTCCATTTGTAGAGTTGACAGGTTTCTTTTTGTATCATCCGGTATCAACATATTTACCTTTGACGACTCTAATTCAGCTTTGCAATTTTTAAAACTCTTTTTCACTTTATCACAAAATGCATCAAATATCCTTTCTTGTCTTGAAACCTCTTCACACAATATGTCCACATAAGTTCCATCTAAAAGTTTTTTTGTCAAGTCTCTGAAATAAACCAGTTCAGTATCGTCTTCGTGGTTCATCTTTACATTTGAAAACTATGTCGTCAGATCTTATTAATCGTTCCGAAACTACAAAGTATATATGTTCAATAGCAGGTAAACGTGGTTAATACAGATTTTTGATTTTTTATAGTACCGTATTTATTATAATGGACAATATCGTACAATTCTGAAATGGTAGATAATGGAATACTTAGACACATGTTAAAGGATTTAATAGTAACATTGCGTTTTCCGTAACATATGATGTATATTTTGATTTGTTCAAAATATTTTCACACAAAATAGACGTAGACACATTGTATGAGATTGACTAGAGTCCCTTAGTAATGGCACAATCTCCTAGATATGCTCCATGCCGCAACCAAAGGCAGAAAGTGTGAGACATAAACCTAATGTAACTACTTAATCCTTAACATGCTAATCACGATTGATTGTGCCTTTGCGACCAGTGTAGATCATGATCAGCCTGCACATCTGTGCTGTCTGATTATGACCTGCCCTGTTCGCCATTCAGTAAATATCTTTTTGTTAAACACCCCGTTTAACAGCTAATGGTACTGTCCAAATTGAAAGATGGACAAACTCATAGAGAATTGAAAAGTTAGTGTTAATTAGGGTTAATGAAATGGATTAGAAACAATTCGACATTTGACTGTTAATAAGATATTGTCTCCCTATTTCATTATTTTGGGGAACTCTCTTGACATTCATAAAAACGTGTGCGATCAACATGGTTGTTTTTTTAAAGTAAGAAATAACGCACGGTCTTACACTAAACCGACTTTTGCTGGGTCTGAGTCATTTGTCTGACCGTATCTTTTTTTCTATATTTCTCCAATTTTATCTGTCTGTTTTAAAAATTTAATCAAAGAAGTATAACACAAGTACTTACATTTTAGCTATCTTTTGTACTTAACCACACTACTTGATACAAAATGTATATTTTTATCGTGTGTATTAGATTTTGAACAATAAAAGTATAACAAAGTCATCTTTTAAACAAGAGTGGCAGACTGTCACAAATTAGGCCTGTCATCGAATTTGGTCTAATTCGAGGGCCATAATCCAAGAGTACCCGGGGCGATTTGGCTGGTTATCAAACTTGGCTGAGATATTTTGCCAGTTAACATTCACAGCAAGTTTGGTAACAATCGGATGAAAACTGTTCGACGTAGAGAGCGGACAAGGCTAAATTCGCAGATTTTCAGTAATTCAAGGGCCAAAATCCAAGAGTGCCTAGGTCGATTTCGCTGATTATCGAACTTGACTGAGATATTATGACGAAAAACATTATCTGCAAGTTTGTGCAAGATCAGATGAAAATTGTTTGACTTAGAGAGCGGACATGGCTAAATTTGCAATATTTCATGTAATTCAAGGGCCATAATACAAGAGTGACAATGGCGATTTTGCTGGTTATCATCAAACTTGGCCGAGATATTATGCCCACAAACATTGTTACCAAGTTTGGTGAAGATGGGATATAAACGTTTTGACGAAGAAAGAAAATGTCTTTGTTTTATTGGGAAAGAGAGCGGACAAGTCTAAATTTGCAGATTTTTTAGTAATTGAAGGGCCATAACTCAAGAGTGCCCTAGGGGATTTTGCTGGTTATCGAACTTGGCCGAGATATTATACCCACAAAAATCGTCACCAAGTTTGGTGAAGATCGGATGAAAACTGTTTGACTTAGAGGGCGGACAAGGCAAAATTTGCAGATTTTTAGTAATTGAAGGGCCATAACTCAAGAGTGCCCTAGGGGATTTTGCTGGTTATCAAACTTGGCCGAGATATTATACCCACAAACATCGTCACCAAGTTTGGTGAAGATCAGATTAAAACTGTTTGACTCAGAGAGCGGACATGCTTTTGGACGCCGACCATCCACCCGCCGCCCGCCGCCAAGGGTGTTCACATAATACGTCCCGCTCTTTCAGAGACGGGCGTATAAAAAGAAGAAAATGTCTTTGTTTTATTGGGAAAGAGAGCGGACAAGGCTAAATTTGCAATATTTTATGTAATTGAAGGGAAGGGCCATAATCCAAGAGTGTCTGTGGCGATTTTGCTGGTTATCAAACTAGGCCGAGATATTATGCCCACAAACATTGTCACCAAGTTTGGTGAAGATCGGATGAAAACGTTTTGACTAAGAGGGCGGACAAGTCTAAATTTGCAGATTTTCGAGAAATTCAAGGGCCATAACTCAAGAGTGCCTGCGGGGATTCTGCTGGTTATCAAACTTGGCCGAGATATTATACCCACAAACATTGTCACTAAGTTTGGTGAATATCGGATGAAAACTGTTTGACTTAGAGGGCGGACAAGGCAAAATTTGCAGATTTTGTGCAATTAAAAGGGCATAACTCAAGAGTGCCCTGGGGGATTTTGCTGGTTATCAAACTTGGCCGAGATATTATGCCCACAAACATTGTCACTAAGTTTGGTGAAGATCGGATTAAAACTGTTTGACTTAGAGAGCGGACATGCTTTTGGACGCCGACCGCCCGCCCGCCACCCGCCGCCAAGGGTGTTCACATAATACGTTCCGCTCTTTCAGAGACGGGCGTATAAAAAGAAGAAAATGTCTTTGGTTTATTGGGGAAAATGTTGGCCTTCAATTTCTGAAAAAAAAAAACCCATCTTCAAAACAAAGCGAAACAATTTGTTTTGGCTCCAAGGGTATCTCTAGACCCCATCCATATCATACCATATTTTAGGACCCGCATTCATGTTTTCACAATTGCACAGTAAGTACGGTATAACTGGGAGTGATTTGTTTTCCTTCCTTAATGTTAGCAATCAGTACAAATATCATTTATATATTTCCTCAAATCAAAAGAAACATTGATTGAAGTTATTCAAGTCTAGCGAACGTTTGCCAAATCAAACAAAAATACTTGACTGTCAGCTTTTTGTGCGATAAGATTAAATACTTCGAACCACTTGTCCTCCATATTTTCGGCCTCCACACACTGATTTATTTGGGTACTGCTAGCCGAAGGTGGAATGAGGTTTTCTGTGCGTGCGTCCGTGCATCTGTCCGAAATCGAAAATGCTTATAATTCGAAATGTCTGTCGGCTAGAATCAACAAACCTTTCATATTTATTAATTACCATATGACATTTGCTCGTATGCAGTATTGTC
This sequence comes from Mercenaria mercenaria, assembly GCF_021730395.1. NCBI lineage: Eukaryota > Metazoa > Mollusca > Bivalvia > Venerida > Veneridae > Mercenaria > Mercenaria mercenaria. The sequence goes on along the minus strand of NC_069366.1, from coordinate 24,924,624 downwards.
CTCTTTGACCAAGTAAAAGCAGTAGCCTAACGATGTTTTTGTTTGTTTTGGGTTTAACGCCGTTTTTCAATAGTATTTCAGTCATATAACGGCGGGCAGTTAACCTAACCTGCGTTCCTGGATTCTGTACCAGTACAAACCTGTTCTCCGCAAGTAACTGCCAACTTCCCCACATGAATCAGAGGTGGAGGACGAATGATTTCAGACACAATGTCTTTTATCAAATCATCACGGAGAACATGCCCGTGGATCGAACTCACAATCACACGATCCGTAGACCAACGCTCTTCCTATTGGGCTAATCGGGCCTGATTATCTATTACTTTAAGCATATCGAAAAGATTAATCACACTATACTGAAATGAATCAATGCACCAACAAAATCTTGGTATAGCCATATTGTACAAAAAACAAAGACAAATATCAAACAGGGAATGCCACGCACCAAAAACGCAGCCTCCTCAAAACGAAACCCACAGCACGCAGACGCGTGCACCACACACACACACACACATACACACACACACACACACACACACACACACACACACAGAGCCAACACATTAGGACAAAACGAACAAACAAAGGAACACACACACACACACACACACACACACACACACAAAGCCAACACATCAGGACAAAACGAACAAACAAAGGAACACAGTGGGGCACCGCCTTGGAACGGTCAGTGGCAAAAACACCACTGGGGAGCTTAAACCGGTTTATGGTGCGCACCCAACCTCACTCTTACCCCCGCCATGTTCCAAAGATACGGGACAGTGTAAATAAAAGTAATCCCCTCCAGGTAAATCTCTTACACACGTAATGGGAACAAAAAGGCATGGCATGTAAAACACAAAAATGCTCGTGTATAAATATATAAAAAGCAAACCTTAAAGGTCCATTACTAAGGGAAAGTGAGTTGGCAATTTTTTTCATAGCCAGTGCATAGACTTCTGCAAGACACTAAATAATGAAGATTGGCAGGTCAAAATTTACAGAAGATCTTTGGAACTCAAAGAAATGTATGTGTATTATGTTGAAATTTCAATGAATCGACAAAATGACCCCCCAGGTCTTTTTAACTTTCTTCATACTTCATAGAAAAATAATTGTACATATACTGCGATTTATTTCGAATTTCTACATACCAACTTTCATTTTCCAATAAAATGAAATAGTTTCTGTGCTTTTTAAAAGAAATTAAAATGTTCACTTTCCTTAGTATTGGACCTTTAAGAACCAAAAACGTATGTACTCAATGCCTTTTCAGAAGACAGAGCAACAAGAGAAACTTGTGTACATTTCGAAGTTACATCTTTCAAAATATAGTCCCTTTATTCGAGAACAACCCACGTGTCGACGGATATAAATTCACTGAATTGGCTTGTTGTTACTAGATTGTGCAGGTATATCGTTAAAGTAGAGACTTAGTTACATGTTTTAGAAGTAAAATATCTTAAAAACTTTTCTTCAAACTAAAGTGAAAGGCGCACTTGAGAGTCCAACATGAACACCATCTATCAACTGCAAAATTGATTGTACCGTAGAAGGGGCTGGACGTGTTTTGTGAGTTGCTGTTTTTAGGCGAGAAAAATGTAAGTTGCAGTTCAAAATAGCGTCATTAGTTTACTTAAGAAATGATAAGGTCCCAAACGTGGTTTATCGTAGAATAACCCGAGGTTCGATATATTCTTATGCGTAAGAATATATCGTGAAGACCGTAGGCCTGAGTGATATATTGTTTCGCAGAAGAACGAAAAACTCGGGTTATTCTACGATAAATCACACTTGGGTAAGTTGGGAACTTATTATTTCGATTCTAACACGACATACAAGTATCAACAGTGTTAGAAAAACTGGTAACTACTTTTTACGACCGTGCTACGCACCTGGATCGGATGACGTCATTGCACGCGAGTGGTTTATTGCAGAATAACCCGAGACAGATTTTGCTCTACATGTATGTAGGTTATTCGCTGGTCGTGTTAGAGTGTCTGATTTAACAGAGGTCACATTTTGCAGTGGTAAGAGTGTTTATTATTTACGAATTTTCAAACGGTAACGCCCAGTTTGTGGCCATATAATTTACCTTCGCTCGGCTTTTGGTCTGACATGTTTTTATTTTTTTCAATATTAAAGGAACAGTATCAGTTTATAGTGACGAAAAAATCGTAACCGCGAATGAAATTGTGATTCCTGTACAAAACGAACACTTTACGGATGTTTATTGATTTTGACGTACTGTAATTGGAAACTTTTTGTATGCTACTTCTAATACCTACCCCTTTTCTCGCCTAAAAACAGCAACTCACAAAACACGTCCACCCCCTCCCCTCCCCTGCGTAGGCATTGTTAGATCATAGGAATCAATAGAATCACACTAATCCTATCTGACATTTTCTTCTTGAAGGTTATTTACATATGTTAGGTACCTAATGGTATTTCTCTTTTGTCGTATTATTTTGCCTCTGATCCTGTGACGTACTTTTGCGCATACACAGGACGCCGAAAAAAATACCATAGAAGTTCATCGAAGATGATTACTGGAAAACTGCTGTTTACGGAGAAGGTGAAGAAAACAACAACAATGTCCGTTAAGTAAATACACCAACGTTATCGTCTACATATACTAGTAACACTAGGCTTATAATTTTTTTTGTGTTTTTGTTAAGTTTAAAGTCGTATCGACACAATTATAGACCATATGGCAACTTTCCAGCTTTGATGGTGGTCGAAGGCACAGGTGACTCTCCTTGCATTGTTTCATCATGAGCCGGCACCTGAGTAGAACCACCGGCCTTCTGTAAGCCAGCTAGATGGCTTCCTCACATGAAGAATTCAACATCCCGAGTGAGGCTCGAATCCATATCGGCGAGGAGAAAGTGATTGGAAGTCAGTGACCTTAGCCGCTCGGCCACGGTGGCCCCTAACGTTCTATGCACCTAAGTGAGAGTTGTTCAAAGGAACAATGAATCGTCTTGTGATCAGTCATTTCATTTATAATAAATATCAATTTTCTAAGTCAATCCTGGAGGTTTTTGTGCTCTGTATAATTATTATGATGTGCCATATGCATAACATTACATCTAAATGTAGAATTTATTACAATAGAGTTTTTGATGTTACACGATACACATATATTTGACAACTACTTCAGAGAAGTTCTTTCTTATAATTTATCAATGGTTTGGTAGGTTGAAGTATGTACAAAGGAAATTACACGAAAGTTGAATAAGAAACTTGAGAAAAGTCTCAAATAATACAAAATATCACACATTATAGTTTTTTTTTGGTCATAATTTATAATATCAGGTACCAAGTCTATTTTACAAGTTACAATTACTTACTTAAAAGATAATAGAAGACAAAGCAATTTTAACCTAGTTTAACCTATTGATTGACAGCAAAACCAAAATATCAAGTTTTCTCTATAGATTAAACTAACTATATTTGGCATTTGTCACTAAATACTTCAACAGTGATCAGTTCCCCACCTCCCTCCAAACCCCATTAAACATTAAGCGGCTACAAGGAAGTAACCTAGAGCATAGGGCAGGTTTGTTAGTCGTCGGGCGATAAATACGTACATTATCGAATATCAAAGTTTTGATCTCTTTTTATTACAAACTACTTTATAAAGACAGAATAACATTTCACCATAGCTCTCTAAAGAAAACAAAAGAATGAAGATTGATGAAAAATATAAATACGTAAATATATGGTTTAACAAGAGTGCCAGAATGTCACAATATACGCCCGTCACGGCAAATTTCTTTATACTAGCACCTGTATTTTCAAATGGAATTTTAATTCAGTGGTTGTTTAGTAATCATTTGAATTCTTTTCTTTTTCTAAGTCCACAAAAAAACTTACCAGGTAGAGATACCTTAAAATACACCTAAAATTTGAAAGTAACATCTATGTTGTGACTCAGAAAAGTGGTCTTGGTTTTACCCTACGGTCGATTATAAAAATGTTACAATATACGTTATTTATAGTAACAACTAAGGGAAGTTAATCTTTAAAAAAAATAAAAAAATAAAATAAGAAAAAGTAAAAATCCTTACCTGGTAGAGATATGTCAAAGTACACCTTAAAATTGGGTGTAACATGCATGTTGTACTACAGAAAAGTGATCTCGATTTTCCCCTACGACTAGTAATGAAAACGTTACAAAATAAACTATTTATAGTAACAACAAAGGGAAGTAATTCTAAAGAGGGACCTGCGCATGACATTCCTTCTCATGATGGTGTACAATTATGACATTTGACCTCTAAGTGTGACCTTGACCTTAGACCTAGTGACCTGGTTCTTGCGCATGACACTCCGTCTTATGATGGTGAACAATTGTGCCAAGTTTCATCAAAATCCCTCCCTGCACGAAGAAGATATGCTCCGGACAAAGTATGTTGACGTGCCAGGAGCGTTCCCATAAAACGTATCGTTTTTCAAACGGGCGTATAAAAATTGCACAAAAGGTTTGCGCTGCCTGATTCCAAATAATTTTGAGTAATATTAGACAAACAAAAAGCACCAGCTTAGTTTATTTTCAGTTGACGTTCAATGTAAGCTTGTATCAATGGTAATTGGTCCTGATAGTGTTCGTTAACTTGTGTTATCAAAATGAATATCAGTAACAATAACAAAAATTTGTCAAAGTAGCACGGGGGCCAAAAACGTCTACCATGCATCCCCCACTGGATTTTTTTTTCATAGGTACCAAATTGTTCGACAGGGCCAACACTTTCAAAATAAAAAAAAATTCCATGAAAAAACTCTTTTGAACTGTATATGATTTCACTGTTTCCATGGCAACGTTCATTTTTTAAATGACAACCGTATAGATGATAATCAGTCATATCTTGGTCAGGTTTGTTGATAAAACAAAAAAAAAAATGGTATCAAAATAGAAAAGTCTAGGGGATGCATGGTAGACGTTTCTGGCCCCCACCTAAAGAGAAGAGTAAGGTGTTAAATGAAGGGGAGGTTTCCCACACCCTATAACGTGATAGCGCGACACCACCAGATAACTTGACACCAGATCGGACAACGCGATACTCTAAGGTGGTCTTTTTAATTCAGAAAGCATTCCTTTAGATGCCTCTTTCTATCCTCGAAACATGGTAGGTATCTGGTTTTCATTGCTTCACACTGTGTATAGAAAAAATTGAAAATACTTACTTCTAAACGACAACAATCTCCTTAGAATGCCGGTTGTCCGATCTGTGTCACGTTATCTGGTGGTGTCGCGCTATCACGTTATAGAGTGTGTTTCCGGTACGTAGAAAGCAACATAACATGCTGCAAGAGTGCTGCTACTGGATTTGGCAGAGAGAAATTTGAATTATGAATTTGAGCAACTGTCCAAAACTAATGAAATCTTGAAATTTATTTCGTTAATGTAAAATATTTTGTTTGTTGATTGTTACATGTTTAAAATTGGTCCAGACGTGATTATGACTGTTTCCTGATACTAAATACGTTAATGTTTAGATTAAAAGTTAGTGTGTCTGTCAAACTTTGTTTACCACCATTTAGCATAAAAAGAACTTTGATACAATAAAAAAAAATCCGTGAGCCATGACAATATTGACCGAGGCGATGAATTTTGCCGCAAATATCTCTGTTTATGTTTTGTTTGTAAAGGGGTATAAGTACATTTCGATTACAGCAAGTGTTTACACGTTTTCAAACCAAATTTTCTCTACTTGCAAAATGACCTTTCTACTTTTTTGACTATGTTTTGTTTTAGCTTAAACTCACGTTTTTCTTATACAAGACACATTAAAATATGGAACCCTGAGTTAAGATTACAAAACGCGATCTTCAATGTTTACAAACAAGATGTTACGAAAACGAATTATAGCTTTAATCAACAAGCCGAGATAAATATTTACCTGCAAACAGGTTACAAGAAAATGTTTTTTCAAGAGCTACAATTTTAAGCTCCTGACACTAACTAGCATGAAAGAAATACCTTATCTGGACTCTATTTTCTCAACTAGCCAAGCCATTCCTTTTTAGAAGGAATTTTCATTTGAATTCATGTTAAACTGGAAAAACTAGGAAGCTCTTATACAAGTTGTACAATATAGAAATATTAAATCTTTGGTTATCATTATAATGGACCCCGTCTGCATTTCTTACGCTACTTACGCTACTTTAAGTTAGGACTGGGACGATTACTCGGTTAATCGGAACCGATTTGATTACTAGGTGAAATCGGCTTCAATTTTGCAAAACCTCTAATCGCTTTCAAATAATAAACATCACGAATCGTGCTTTATACATTTCTTTGACCAGTACATAATTATAAACCCGCAGTATATTTCCTTTATAACACAGCAACTGTAACATAATCAATAGTCTCGGATATAACTAAAATAAAATATACCAAAATATTACTTATCAATTATCACACTGCTTCCAAGTCCGTAAGCTTCTAATGAAGCCAGCTGCTGGAAGTATCTTTATACGATCGTCAGGAAAGAAAACAACATTTCAAATATGGCGGCCGATTAACCGGTTCGATTCGATTTCATACAAATGATTAACCGGTTTCAAAATTTTGAAATTGTCCCAGCCCTGCTTTAAGTATGTACTTATATAATATTACATGACATTATTAAACATTTATTCAATGGGTAGAAATTCCTTACTTTTCAAATAGGCTGCAAAGCGTTTCCCAAAATAGGTAAAATACTGATTTTAATCATGATAAATACGTATGAAAACTAGAACGCCTTCTTTACAAAAAAAGTCAATAATTCGTACTGTCGGCGACATATCATATATATTGAATAGAAAAAGTTTAGTCAGTGCTTTTATGTAAGTTAAACTTTAACAGATGTTTTAACAGACTTGACTACATTTGTCGTAGCTTATTCTACAGTCTAGCTGAATAAAAGAATTTGTTTCTTTTATTAAACACTATTGTCTAGTCAAATATTTGAAACTGTGTTAATGTTTTAAAAGAGAAATTACACCTTAGAACTAAAAACTAGTAAAAATATACACAACATGTCATAACTTTATATCTGATTAAGCGTCGGTAAATTACTCCCCCTTTATAAGAACAATTCAATAAAGAGGTATGATATGACTCGGAATGAAAGTTGGTACACTTAATCTAATATTCGATTTTGTTTGTTTATGACATTTACAGGCAGAGTATTAACATCATTTCAATGTCCAGACACACAGTCGACTTTAATTGTACCAAATGATATTTCCCATTTGACTGACTAAACTTTTAGTTTTCAGTTTATTAATATATCTTTCAAGGGATTGTATAAATATGCATCTACGTAGCGAAAACCGAAGTACTTGCTTTCGTAAAATTATCCGTAGCAATTTTACAAGGAAGTTATGGATAAAGTGTCAAAATGAAAATAATTTTGAAATTTTCTGGATAAGAAAAGATATGTTGCAGATTTCTAAATGAACCTTTTTTATAACATGAAACTAGTGAGTGAACATCATGATAACACTTTCATAATCTAGAGAAAAGAAAGCAAAGCCGTTATTCTGGTTAAAACAGATTGCAACTGTTGTAAAAACGAAACATATATTCATTTAATTGTAAACAATGTATACTTGAGCGATATGATTTGAGAGAAGCAGTTGTTCTTTTATGGAATACAAATATAAGAAAATAGAATCAGTTGAAAGTATCACCAATAATAGTGATAATGACAAGTGGATGGAAACCTAGCCAAGACCTGGCAGCATCTTCATCAAATATAAGTGACAAAGAGATAGAAACGAATACTAGGCAGACAGACATTGAAGATGGTATAATCCCTGTGTTAGGTAGCGACGAATATGTAGTTTGTAAAACAACACATTGAAGCCTGTTGAAGTTGGTGAATATGAAACTACCGTTGGTTTTGAGGTAAGTGGTGAGAAGCAAGCTGTTGGTTTTGAGGTAAGTGGGAGGAAGCATATACAAGTTGCCCCACGAGTTACATCGCCAATAAGCTCTTTATAGGATAGGAAAATCGTACACAAAAGATTACCAAGAGTCAGCCGATCAGAGGAAAGAATATATTCATTTAAACAATTACCAGAACATCTGGCTGATGTAGATGACCACATAAATATTTTACAGACAAAGGAAGAAGAAGAAAAAAGAACGTATGCCATTTTACTTGAAAGTGCCAAAAAAAACCGTCCCGAAAATGAAAATAAACAGGAATGGCGACATAGAGCTGAGAACGTGCACGGACGTGAAACTATTTGACAACTATATTATTGTACTTTCTGACGAAAAAATATATAAATTTGACAAAAGAACAAACAGTATAATTGACACGTTGACATTACCATCTGCAGGACCGATGTGCTTCATAAGAAATTCTGATTGTCTCGGGATCATCCAAATAAACAAAGGTGTTAGTGTTGTTTCAGCAAGGGGTCCATTAAAGCTGATCTACAGAATAGAAGCAATAAAGCCCTATTCATATATATGCCACTTACGTACATATCCTGGTAGCAAAACCGCCGGGCTACCTAATCCAAATTTTGAATTTGGAACGGTCTATTCAGAAACATCAAGTGCCATGGGAACACATCATGCTAACAAAATGCACATCATCAAAGCCGAATTTGAAAGAAGCAAAAGAGACAAAGATAAAGACATTCCTACATAAAACCCAATAGAAGACATGATACGCTTATCAGAGTTCGGCATTTCAGGAGTAAGTTCCGTCAGTGCATTTACGTTTACGGAAAGTAACAAAATAGTGATTTGTGGATTTGGCAGAGTAATATGTCTTGTAATATTACTAAACAAGTTGGAACCGGAATGGGAAATACCTGTAAGAAATGCGGCGACGGACGTCAGTTGTTCACATTCGTTTGCATACATTTGCATTCAAGATGAGAAAAGAATCATGCTTGTGAATGAGAAAGGAAAAATTGAAAAAGAAAATATACTTGAAGGCGATTTTGAAGGTAAACCAAACAAACTGGGTGTGTATGATGACACGATTCTTGTTAAAGCTTTCGATATGACCGAATGGAAAAGTATTGTATTTAAGAGATAAGTTAGTTATCTTTGTCCATCCACGGGTGATTTCAACTCGCGCACATGTTCGCTTCTGGACAGACCTTATCAAACAGACATGTACTTGATCAAACATTAACACTGTCATTATTTTTTAGAATTTTGTGTGCTCAATGGTAGATATGTTAAGAAGAAGTTTGATGAAAAGTAAACAAGAGATAATATCCAAGTAGTATTACAGATTAATAGGTTTTTATCAATTTTTTCCATTACTTACATCGAGCGCACGACATCTTATCTAGAGCGAATGACATCTTATCTCGAGCGCACGACATCTTATCTCGAGCGATTGAAATCTTGTCTCGTGCGCACAACGTCTTTTCTCGAGCGCATGACATCTTATCTTTATATTCGGGCCCTTTGTGTGTATTTAGGTCATCAATAAAAACATACGGACAAGTAGATAATTAGGGTCTCGCCTAAATCAGTTATTATTTTAACTTCCCACAAGTTTATCACATCATTTGAAAAAGCAGTGTGCATAATTGGTCATCCTATCTTCAAAATTAAACAAACATAATTAATGATGCTTACTGCATGTTAGAATAGCAACAGATTGCAGTTCATCTGATAGTATCAATTCACACATTGTCAGAAAAATTATAAAATTGAATGCATGCATTAAGAGGAAACGGGGATATTCTTTGATATATGGGTGAAGCCTACATACTAAATCTTTATTTTGTCAGAGACTTAAATTTATTCCTTTGCGTTATCACTCAATTTTGCTGCCTTTTTTTAAAAATGAGTTTGTGTTTTTAAATTACTAACCGGTGAAACGGTTATAAGTATAAACGAAACAAAAGCAAAAACGGTGGCAGTCGTATAGTTTTACTGATGATCTGAAGACACACGATGGCCTTAATATATATAGATAAGATGTCGAGCGCTCGAGATAAGACGTCGTGCGTTCGAGATAAGATGTCGTGCGCACGGGATAAGATGTCGAGCGCTCGAGATAAGATGTCGAGCGCTCGCGATAAGATGTCGATCGCTCGAGATCAGATGTCAAGCGTTCGAGATAAGATGTCCTGCGCTCGAGATAAGATGTCGAGTGCACGAGATAAGATGACGAGCGCTCGAGATAAGATGTCGTGCGCACAAGATAAGATGTCGTGCGCTCAAGATAAGATGTCGGGCCCTCGAGATAATATGTCGAGCGCACGAGATAAGATGACGTGCGCTCGGGATATAATGTCGTGCGCTCGAGATAAGATGTCGTGCGCTCAAGATGAGATGTCGTGCGTTCGAGATAAAATTTTGTGCGCTCGAGATAAGATGTCGTGCGCACGAAATAAAATGTCGAGCGCTCGAGATAAGATGTCGTGCGCTTGAGTTGAGATGTCGTGCGCTCGAGATAAAATTTCGTGCGCTCGAGATAAGATGTCGTGCGCTCGAGATAAGATGTCGTGCGCACGGGATAATTTAATCTTTAAAAAAACAAATGCATGTCCTAAAGATACCACCGTAGAAATGTGTCAAAAATGCAGTATTAATTTAAAATTGCGCAGGAATATTCGAACGTCATAATTTTGTAAAGAAGTAATGTATGTCTTATGTAAACAACGCGCGGGCGACTATATCTATACTGCAATCCAATAGTTTTCAATGCATTAAATCCCATCAAACGCCGAATAAAGATACTTTGCGCGTTTTGATATGGCCATTCATTTGATATCATTTAATGTTCGTTATTCATTAGTAAAATCTAAAATACAAACTTACAATTATGATATGGGATATCGAAAACGAGAAATGTCTTAGGATAGCAACGCTCAGCTTTTGAAAAGCCTTGTAAAATGAAATGTTTAAATGATGAAAACATAGACATAAAGAAGTCAAAGAAGGGGCTTAATCGTAGTAGTTTACCTTTTTAAATGCGACAACAGATAATAGCAACAAAACAAGTGGGCAAAGATGGCCCTAGATCGCTCATCTGGGAAACACACCATAACAGTATAAACATGTTTGACTTAGTGATTTAATGGAAACAAATATTCTGGCCAATTTTCATTAGGACTGGACCAAAAATGTGGTCTCTTCAGTTTAAACAAGTATATGACCTAGTGACCTACTTTTTGACCCCAGATGACCCATATTCAAACTTGACCTAGTTTCATCAAGGCAATCATTCTGACCAAATTTCATAAATATCAATTGAAACATACAGCCTCTATCTTTGGTTTTTAAAGACCCACCACGACCTAGTGACCTACTTTTTTCGCCCACAAAAACTTCATGAAAATGATTCTTACAATGCAGGTAACACCCTTGTTATCCAGATAATACGAAATGCTGCGATAATTCCAAAATGCTACAAACTGAAGGAAATGTCAAACTTGGTATGGACATTGTTTTTGTCAATATTTTCTAATTACTCATTCTGATTGTTGAAAGTATTATAGCTGATTCAACATGGTTTAGAAGCTGCACCATTTGCACTAAACAATTTGCATATGGGACATACTGTTCAGTATGGAGAGCCCCAAACAATGTGTATTTTTGCTTTTAAGAATGTTTTTGGCGATTTAAAGCGTTGTCAACCTCATTTAATGGACTTTCAGTAATGAATATTACTTTGTATTATTGAGTTATTATAAACAATGATATGAACATGTTCAAAACTTTTTCTTTTAGATCAAATAACCCACATTGACAAATATATAAGCATATATAGTAGTCGATGGATACTGACCCAAGTGTTCATAGAAATTTCGAAGATAAAGCCCGAAATGCTATGAGGATAATAGCCAATATTGTAGTTTGAAATTTTGCATATGCTGTTCTAAAGGTACCGATTGTTGTATATTGAAGAAGTATACTCACAAAATGTGGTAACTAATGGCTGTAGTATGCCCAAGGTAATGTTTTATACACATGGTCAGTACCAGATATTCCTGAAACATTTTATCAAAAGGGTAAATGTCTATATCTTTGTAAAATTCTGTTTTAAAACTCAATTCCGCTGACAGAAAGTTCTAAACCTTAAACGCCTGTATCTTTTCTGCTAGAGTTTGGTAAAAAAAATTAAACAAGCCAGAACAGGTTAATTTAAAGCAGCATGCCTCCAGACCGTTCGACAGCCAAAAAATATGTTTATAGATATCTTGAAATAAATAGTATATTTCTTAAGAAGACTTTAAAACTTAATTACTGACAAACTTTATGTTACGGAAACACTTGAGAATTTGCTGCTTTTACTACATTTTACGATGAAAATTGAAAAGCGTTTGTCACGCTTTTACTCCAGGTAAACTGTCTCGATTATAAATATCTATATTTTGGCGTCATTATTACTACCTTAGATATATTGCTATTGGTAACGACGACTCTGCGAGTTCGATCTCGGTGACAATTTGACTAGAGAGAGTAAATCTGAAATAATTCGTTCTCGACTCAAATTTTGTGGGGAAGTTGTTTGATTGTTTGCATGACTCTTGATACATAACCTAAATATGGCTAAAATGGTATTATTGCTGTGTCAAACAACAAAGATATAAACAACCAGAATCTGTCAGAACAAGTGCTCCAAATTTAAATACGTAACAAAAGTAAAACAATATATTTTTTCTGCATATTTATACTAACATCCAAGATAACAATCTGTGTAAAAGTTTATATAATTTCAAAGTTAATTCATCAAAGTCCTTCTTTTTCTGTCTGTGTATAGCAGTGATTGTTACAAAGTACAATCCATGATATAAAAACCATCTAATAACATCGTGAAAATAATAGTTTGGAAAGTGTGTCCAGCAGCTTCACTGGTTATATGAAGTAGCTTGAAGTATATGCAACCCATTAATTTAAGTTATACTAGCGTACATATATCTAAATCACGCAGACGTTCATATTTTAACTGCCTATAATTTCTCCTTTTTTAATTATGTATACATGAATGTTACATTCATGATATAAACAAAATGCACCAAACACTCAAACCATTTCAGTATGCTTTAAATATAAACAAATTCAAGTACAGTACATCATTTTCTGTGAGATTAGAAGGACTCTATGCGCTATACTTGAATGTTTGTTACTAATAATAGGGATGACCGCACTGACGTTGTGATCCCTGTTATCTGAAAATGTGCTGACCGCTGACCGATCAAAAATTATAAATACATTTTTGGAAAATTTAGTTTATTTTTAGAAAGTTACGTCCATTCAAATTTAAAAATAAAATAAAATAAAAAGCTGTTCAGACTTAGAAGAATAACACTAGTTACTCTGTTACCATTTTTGTTGATTCGATCAGGTAAGTTAACTTTTTCTTGCTTTCCCGTACTTTTCGAAAATGATTGATGTATTGGGCAGACCTGGGGTAATTAAAATGTAATTGTAATTAATTACAATTAAATTACATTTCCTGAGTAATTGATTGTAATTGGTAATTGGGGAATTTCTTAATTACATGTAATTGTAATTTAATTATTTTCATTGCAGTTTTTGGGTTCAATTACTTTCCAATTAAACAGTATTTTTTTTGCCCAGATTCCCTAATAGAAACTACTAGGGATCCCGCGTACTTGTGAAACAATTAACCTTATCACCATAGGTGTTCCATAGCAGTAAAATTCCTGGCCCCTGAAGAGTTATGGGGCTAATATAATGGTGATATTGTGCTGTGTCATATCTGGATCAATTTGACCTGCACATGTATTTTTACAGCGTGTTTAAATGTTGAAAATCTATTTTTTAAAAAGTAGTTTATATTTCAACTTTGTGGCAAAAGAATTCTACATCAAAAAGTGTTATATATCTTACAAATGCACATTGTATTTTCTAATTAAGCATTCTATCATCTGAAACGATTAAAAGAGTACATATTTATTTCCATGTTATATTTCCTAATTAACTGCCTTATCAAGATTAAATGCATGGAGAGATATGCATTTTTCCTTGATTTAGCATTTTTAAAAATATATTAAAAACAAAAGCTCATGTTCTAATGTTCATAATATGACCAAATTTCAGCTTTTAAAGGCAGGTCATTTTAGCCAAAATTTGGAGCTCAGTCCATTTAAGATTATAACAGTGTTTCAGGTTCATTTATTAATTTATCAAGATATTCAAGAAGGACATAATTATTTCTAGTAATTTTTTATTCTTCTGTTAAAATTAAGAATGAAGCATATTTACGACTATTTACTCTATTCAAATAATTGTAAAGACTGCTCCCGTAGATTACATGATTTTGAAGGAAAAACACGTATCTTCAATGTAGATGTTGCTTTTTCGAAAATTTTGATATGGAGATGTAGCAATATATATTTATATTTTTATTTAGTTTATTTACATCTCATCAACACAATACAAATAGATATTACATAAAATATATATAAAATCAACACAATACAAATAGATATTACATAAAATATATATAAAATACATGTGTTGCCACTCATAAATTTGAGTTATAAGAGATGGTTCACTTCTAATTCTAACATACTGTATGAAGGGTTACCCTGTATTGCGCGTGTAAAAAACACAAACCCCACAGGCGTCCGTAACGGAACAAGTGTATACCCTCGTCAAATCATTCTTAAGTAAGACCCTTTCTGATGTTGTCTTAAAGTGACAATATAGTGTCAAGTGTCAGATATTGTTTAATTTTGGAGCTGCTGACCATGACATTTCAGCCATATTTTTAAAATGACAATGATTTATTCCAAAGAAAACTTCTTACATCAGTACGTTCAACCTAAAGGTAGACATAAAAGTTAAATACACATTTGATGAGGATTTTATACATTTGAAGTATATATCTAAAGATAAAATATGGCCATTGGATATCTTTAATAGTGTACATGCGATGTGGTTTACCAAGTATAGCATGAATCATTAGTTATTAATATATTGGAAAAACCAGTTTATTTTTAGAAAGCAAATACAAGCAGTTACTTGTTGTTGTGAAATCCGTTCATAATATTGAGAGGAAAAAGATCTGCTAAAAGTAATTGTATACGTATTAAATACAAAACGTAAAGGTAAACATAAAGGTAAATACACATATGAAGAGTATTTTATATATTTGAAGTAATTCTCTAAAGATAAAATATGGCCATTGGATATCTTTAATAGTGTACATGCGATGCGGTTTACCATCATTAGTTATTTATATATTGGAAAAAAAACAGTTTATTTTTAGAAAACAAATACAAGCAGAGAGAAGAAAGATCTACTCAATTAAAAACAAAATGTAAAGGTAGACATAAAGTTAAATACACATTTGAAGAGTATTTTATATATTTGAAGTAATTCTCCAAAGATAAAATATGGCCATTGGATATCTTTAATAGTGTACATGCGATGCGGTTTACCATCATTAGTTATTTATATATTGGAAAAAAACAGTTTATTTTTAGAAAACAAATACAAGCAGAGAGAAGAAAGATCTACTCAATTAAATACAAAATGTAAAGGTAGACATAAAGTTAAATACATATTTGAAGAGTATTTTATACATTTGAAGTAAATATCTAAGATAAAATATGGCCATTGGATATCTTTAATAGTGTACATGCGATGCGGTTTACCATCATTAGTTATTTATATATTGGAAAAACCAGTTTATTTTTAGTAAACTAACACAAGCAGTTACTTGTTGTTGTGAAATCCTTTCATAAGATCTACTAAAATCTGAACACTAACTTCCAAGTCATTAAAATATACCGGTATGGCAAATTACTATTTTTATCATTATTATTGTTATTATTACTACTACTATTAATTATAATGTTTTAGTTTAAATAAGGTAACATCTGTTCTAAAACATATTACAAAGCTTAAGTTTCAATATGGCATTCTGTAAATAATAATAATAATAATAATAATAATAATAATAATAGATAAAACCAAAAAAAATAATGAACATAGATCTAGTAAGAAATTAGAATGTTAATATAACACAATGTACTGTCCAACTGATTGTGCGACTTCGTTAGTATTTATGTATATGAATTTGTTCTTTGATCTTGATGATTTACTATGTACAAGCCAAAATAAAACGTATGTTCTGTTCTGATCTGTTCCGTTCATAAAGATTGATAAAGGAATGCTTACCTATAATATTAAAAAAGGAGAGACGATCGATTTACGTAATGTTTATACAAACACGTATTCAAACACCACTTGTATTAGTTTTTGACAAACTGGAAAAATATCAGTTCACAAAAACAGTCACTCAGATAAAAAGGTCTTAAAGAAATACTAAAGACAAAGAAAATAGGTATTAGCTTATTCAGATCCTGTAAAATATTTTTATTTGTTTTATAAGGAAGAAAGCGAATGATCGCTAGTATAGATAATTTTTCATGTAATGTCAGCGACGTTTAAGTACATTGTATTACTGATTAAGTGCTACTGATCTAATTTTCATACATTTCATTATTGGAAAGTTAATCATACAACCTTATCAGGACAGGCACAATCACAGAAAATGACGTCAGACGACTTTCAGCTATTCCTTGATGATACACAGGTTAAAATTCATGCGCAAGGATTACCCTGTATTGCGCGTGTAAAAAAATTCACATCCCACAGGTGTCCGTAACGGAACAAGTTCGAACCTCGTCAAATCGTTCTTAAGTAATGCCCTTTCTGGTGTTATCTTAAAGTGAAAATATAAGTGTCAGATGTCAGATATGGAGCATGTATTCTGTTCTGAAGATGTATTTTGGAGCTGCTGACCTTGACATTTCAGCCATATTTTTATCGGCGGGGGGGGGGGGGGGGGGGGTCACCAATTTAGAACGAATGCTGCACCGGCTGAGAAGGGATAGGTACGAGAGATGTTTTTTTTCCGCTCATGTTAGTAAGGTCAGGATGGGGGCAGTCTCCCACTGGAAATTTTTGGAATACAGGTATGAAATGATGGCATCTGGTACATTTTAAGACTACATTTTGAGGTACGGGAGGGGGAACCCCCTCATTTTAGGTGTGTGTATGTGGTGGTGGGGGTGGGGGGAAAGGAGGTCGGCCAAGGGGCTCTGCCCCTGAAAAAGTTTGAAATATAAGTATGAAATGATGGCCTCTGGTGCATTTTGGGTATACATTTTGAGAAAATTATTCTTTTGCCAAAATAGTTTGGTCATGTGGGACTTTTCAATACATTCGGTACAATAACAGTCCTTCCAAAATGACACTTTATGCTTGTCACAGTTATTTCCCTTAGACCGCGTCGTATCTGGCTAGCCGAATACCAGCGTGTCATAAAATCTGAGATATTCCCAGGGGTTATAATATGATCAACGTTGGACAGTGTATTGTGATGGGTAAAACAGAAGGAGAGCTTAGTTTATGAAGATTTTTAATCTAACCAAGGAAATCAGTGTGCTTTTAAAATATGTCACATTTAAAATGCATTTCATTCACAATCTCTAGTTGGACAAACTTTGGCCAAAATGTGATCGTGGTATATATTGTGATGATTAAAACAGAGAAAATGCATAGTTTAATAACATTTGTAATTTTATTTTTTAAATTCACTAAACAAAGCATACAGACAAACCTTAGTCATTTTAATAGTCAGCTTAAATTTGCCAATTATACTTATAGAGCAATTAAAGGTGTTAACAACAATTATCAAGAACCCGTAATATTCAAGTCACCTGAAAATAGACTTTGAACATTATGTACATCTGAATCAGTGGAAAATGAAAAACACTTTTTACTAGACTGTAGCTTATACGAAGATATAAGAAAAGGGGTATTTGAACATGCGCTCAGGGACACTGTATATATAAACTTAGGAGAATCCGAAAAACTGTCATTTATTGTGAATAACCATGTTAGACTATTAGCCAAATATCTAGTACAAGCATTTGTAAAACGTAGAAACACAATTTATACAAACTCATAACTTTTTTTGATATCCTGTAAATATAATGTATACATGATTATGATTAATAATGTGTTGCATCTAAACATGGTATAATGACATGATATATCAACATGGGTGACTAATAGGCCCAAGAGGCCGGGTGCCTTAATACTGTATTATTTATATTACAATGCACAAGTCACGTTAATAAACAATTTACTTACTTACTTATTCAATAATCCATTCAATAGATCTGCTTTACATGATTCTTAAAGACGCACCACAAAATAACTGTATTCTATTGTATTTCCATGAAAAAAAAAAGAGATATACAAGTATTTTGTTACACATTGACAGACATATATTAGGCCAAGACAATGTGTTTAATGTCAACATTTTATTGAATTACTGTAGCAATATGTACAGAAATCAGATCAGTGTATTTAGTTAAATTTCAATCACATTTTGTTTCTACAGTGTAAGATAGTTGTTCATCTATATTTTTGAAACTATGCTGAAAAGAGATTGACTGAATAAGTTTGCAGATGAGGTTGTCAAAACATATTTGTTCAGGAAGGGCCTAAATTGTTCACCTGAAAACTTGTCACTTATAATAAAAGAAATATTTGACTTTATCAAAAACCTTAACCCAAAAAGAAAATGAATAAATAAATAATCCAGAGTTAAAAAGGGGCATAACTTTGTCAAAATTCAAATCAGAGTTACTTATTGGGATTGTTCTCCTAGTATAGACTTTGATAGTAAATAACTATTTTAAGTTACAAGTCAAAAGTTTTGATAGAAACAGAGATATTAGACCTTCTCAAAAACATTAACCTAAAAATTCTAAGTTTAAAAGGGGCATAACTCTGACAAAATTAAAAGTATAGTTATGGGGACTGTTTCTCCTGGTGTAGACTAGATAGTAAATAACTATATCAAGTTTCAAGTCAAAAGCATTGATAGTAACAAATTGACTTCATCAGAAACTTTAACCAATCTTATGTCATTATAAAGTTCACAGTGTTATAACAATAAATAATTTCTGATTAAGCAATTAGAAGCTTTATTTGAAAACGTTCTTTCAAATTGATTGAAATGTGTTACATACTTCTTCGATTTATAAATCAAATTTCTTAAAAAGAACGAATAATAATGAAATACATGTGCAATGAAACTCAATTTCTTTAACAACAATTGTGCTGTTATTGTGTGAGAATACAACAATTTTAGTGATTTTATATGCCATATTTAAAACTATTTTAGGACAAGTTCCCATATAAGTAAACATAAATATATGTAAAATTAAAACTGTATTTCAAATAACATATTCCAATACATTCTTCAAGCTATAATCACTACGGTTTCAATTCACCAAAATGGCCGCAGATTTTCTAAGTCCGAAAAACTGAGGAAATGATTTCAGCAATTTGACAGAAAGTTGGAAGCAATTTCCTTACAAAATATCTTTTTCAAAATAGCATTGTCTAAAAGATCGGAAAATGTAGATACAGAATAAAGATTATAAAATTTTGGCATTTTATTATTAAATGTAGAAATAAACCCTTAAACTTGGACAAAGTCGCAATTCTATGTTTTATCCTTGTAAAACCTGTCTTAAGCAGCCAGCCAAGGGAGTGGGAAAAAGTGGCTGCTTACAGCAGGTGGTTGCTTAATGCAGGTAATTTTTAGAATGAATGACCATTTTGGGAAATGAAACACTGGCTGCTTAAGACAGGTTGGCTGCTTGATAGAGGTGACCGCTTAAGCGGTTTTATTGTATTCTATATGAGCGACAGTGAGGAAATTGAAAGTTAAAAGGAAGCAATTTCCTCTTTAAATATTTTCATATTTTTAACATGAAATGAAAGATAAAGAAATGTAAACTGGGAATATAGGTTATAAAATTATGACAAATAAATAAGTATTGATGTTTTAAACGTTTAAAAACAATATCCATATATGATTCAATGCTTGTTTTGCAAGCCATCCCGCTTATTTATCATGGTATGACAGGTGTTAGCAAGGAAGATAATTTTATCGATAAACCGGAGCAATGTATGCATCCGGTATGGCATCTTTGATGAGTTTAGGTCACTTCTCAGCCAACTAGGGGTAGGCACGGGAGCGCCCGGGGTCCGGCCATGGATCCGGGTCTACGTTACAGGTGCGGAAAGGATATGTAAGATGGTACAATACTTTTTATATTTTATATATCATTACACCAGTATGGTAACTGTAGGCCTGTCTTTCAGAAACGTTCTATTTTATTATTTGTTTGTAGTTGTTTATTTGAAACAATTCTAGCATCTCTTTGCTGAAGAGTTTTAAGATTTTATTTTTTATAAGAACCTCATCCACATAGATCTACATACACATAATAAAAATCATCAAATATACATAAACATAAAATGCACATGGCCATTCTACCATTAGATATACCATATATTATTATCACAAATAATACTAAAATGTCACATTCATAAATACATTTATATCACAGGTAAACTATGTTAAGTTTTTGTAAGTTATACATGTAAATTATAATAATCTTTTGTAAGTTAATCATATCAATTTATAAAGCCTCGAGATTTCTTCATCAAATATCACACCCATAAACAAACTGCCATCACATCATATCCCATTAAGTGCTGCCTATTCATCTAAACAAACAGCTTTATGATACAGATGTAAAACGCTCAGATAGCCTGTGGGATAGGGGAGTTACACGAACTTTACATTATTTTCAGCACTTCTTACAAATTAAATATAAAACTGAGTAGTAAATGCTAATTGCGGCGTTACGAGTTCTTTATATTAAGGCAATTCTATCACCTAGCTTAAAACGAAAAAGTCTCCTCCATACACACGTGTTACCTGCAAACTAGATCTGTTGTTTATACCCAAACATTTCAAAAAGGTTTGTACATATGGAAAGGCATTATTTACACATGTAAAATTGTCTTGAAGTGTATAAAAATATTTACGTAAGAAATAACATATCAATCATTGTTTGGAGTTCAGCTGCGATGGAATTATATCTGTAATATAATAATACGCATATGAACGACAAACAACGATTTTGTTAAAGAGCAAATCACTGTTTGAGATGTATTATTTCGATTCTAACACGTTATTAAGGATTATTATGTACATCCTTGACGACATCCATCAAATATTTGCCTGTTTTCTGTTGGTTTCTTTTCCAGCGCCCCGCTATGCCTTTTAACGCTATGACGTAATAAATGTGACGTCAGAAAAATGAATTGCTGTATAATAATATACAATTTTCAGCTTTCTTTATTTGATAGGAAAACAAATTGGGTCATGTTAGAATTAGATCTAATAGGAAAACGTTATGTTACAATGAGCCTTTACTGCCGGTACAGCATTAATCCAAAACAGATTATAGAATTTTTTGTTCATATATAATTTTCTATTACAAAAATCCTCTTCAGTAGAGCAACCTATTTGAAAACTTTTAAACACATTTTACAAAGTGTATTTATAGTAAAGAAAATAATGTATCAGTTCTCTTAACTATATAACTCATATATCAAATAAATTATATTTCAGAGCGGTATTTTTCAGCCTTCATGTGACAATGGCAAGTCAAAACCTCGAAGAAGCTTTCTTCAAGGAGAATGACACTCCACACGGACTGGTCAAGAGAATTTTGTACAAGAAGTACCTTCAAGCTTACTTTCCTAAAACACAATATGAAAAAGTAAGCTACAATTACAAAACGATTATAATAGATGGATTTTCTGGGGCAGGTCGCTACGGAAATGAGTGGCCTAACGAAATCGAAAAATACGGATCGCCGCTTATTGCCGTGATGGTTGCTCTAGGCTTCTGCCGCAAAAAACGAATCCAGGTAAATCGTAAAAGGAATGCTGGTGACGCAGCGGAAAATGTTAGTATTGATACGAATGTTGTCTGGGGATCGGATCCGTCAACCAAAAATCCCGAAAATGAGCTTCTGGAAGAACTCAAAGTAAAAAACATCAGGACAGGTATTGCTGATCCAAATTGTGACATTCATATGTATTTTGTGGAAAAGAATCGCAACAACATCATAAAACTTAAATGTAATATGGAACTGATTATTATTAGATTTTTGAAAAGGTATTACCCAAGTCATAAGTACGGGTATGCAGAAGAAGGAAGCAGGACGATGTTCGTCATTGATACCGAACCGTTTTCCATATGCATTGAGATAAAACGAAGTGAATTCTCCTCATTCGATCCTCCGTCAGACCTTTCCCACCGAAACACCAGAAGTCTTACGTTCTTGGACCCGTTCGGGTACACTCACACACCGATGGAGCGTGTACAACTGTTCGCATCTGCAAAAGGAAATGAGGTTCTCATAAACTTCAGGAGTAGCTATGTAAATCGATTTGTCTCTAGAAATCCAGGTGGTGTCATCAAACTGTTTGGGATGGACGACTTGGAAAAGGTAGCCAGGCTGTATGGCATAGAAAGACCAGACCTTGAAAAAAACGATGATTTGGTTGAATTTGTGAAATCTGTGATTCGCTCTTGCGAGCCGGAAGACAGATCGAGATTCAAAAACAATATATGCAAGATCGCAAGAAACTATGAACGGTTTTTAAGGAGCAAAATAGAATGTAAATTTTTGCAATCGTTTGAAGTTGTTGATGAAGGAAACACCACTTTGTATCATCTCATACACACAACAAACCATCCTAAAGGTTTAGAGGCAATGAAAGAGTCGATGAATCGATGTTCTCAAACAGAAGGAGAAATGCAAATGTCTGACTACCAGGTCCTTAGGAAAGGACACGTGCTGAATTTCGGCAATAAAGATAAGCACGAACAAGTTGCGACAGTTATTTATGAACAATTTGCTGGGCGGAAAGACGTCCATATAGATAAAATTAGTGCCTTTGTCCGGGATAATACACCCTATGTGTACCGAAAGAAGCCGCTGAGAATTCTACAGAAAGACGGGCGAATTACACGCGTTAGAGGACGAAATGGTGAACTGCAGACAAAGAATTACAACTTCTCGGACACAGTGGAATGACTGTGTTCATTTTGAGTACATGTTACAGAAGAATGACCTTTTCCCCAATGTTCATGTTTAAGAAAGGCAACCGTTACGTTTGTAGGCCAACTTCACAAAAGTTGCCGACAGAGCAGTTTACTTTGATCAGTAATAGTATTAAACTGTAATGTGCGCCAGTCTAATTATGATTACTTGTGTTATTTTATGCTATAAATTTATGTATAGTAGATCGTTAGTGATTTAATCTGAAACATTTATATTTAAGTATTTATTCATTGATATATTTATGATTTCTTCTGTGATTATCGTTGATATAGTTTCAATGAGTGATGTTGTGTTCTTACAAACTGATAAAGGAGTCAGTTTTTAATTGGTTTTCGTTTATTTTGTTAAATTGTGTTCCTAAATACTTTAGTTATTACAACTATCATTCTCATGTAGGCCCCAATATTCTCATGTATTGTATCAATTATCGATTGGTGTAGTCTTATTATTGATTCGCGCACAGTAGAAATTCGAAATCTCGAATTAGCTTATCTCACAGTTCCGAGTAAGAGACACTGATTTTCAACCTGAAATATAGCTTTTAAGTGAGAGCTGTGATCAAAAGTATTATAAGTTATTCATTATACTTTATTATTGTATTACATGTTGTTTTTTTTTTTGTTAATTCAGAGCTGTGATCAAAAGTATTATAAGTTATTCATTATACTTTATTATTGTATTACATGTTCATTTTTGTTAATTCAGAGCTGTGATCAAAAGTATTATAAGTTATTCATTATACTTTATTATTGTATTACATGTTCGTTTGTGATCAAAAGTATTATAAATTATTTATTATACTTTATTATTGTATTACATGTTCTTTTTTGTTAATTCAGAGCTGTGATCAAAAGTATTATAAGTTATTCATTATACTTTATTATTGTATTACATGTTCATTTTTGTTAATTCAGAGCTGTGATCAAAAGTATTATAAGTTATTCATTATACTTTATTATTGTATTACATGTTCTTTTTTGTTAATTCAGTCATATAACGTAATTGATAAATACTATTGTTTCATGTAATTGTATCTGTGTGTCAGGTGCTTTATTGTTACGCTAGTATACAGTTGCTTCTTACGAATTATGTTTTGATAATACGAATATTTAAGTATACATGTAATAAAAAATAGAGCATACAGGGTTTATTAATATCTTAGCCCATCCGAACTTTGTTCAAGCTGAATAAAAAGAATAATATTATGATCCAGGGTCCGGCGTCCCTCCGGCGTTCGAAATCTGTCGTCAAACGTTCTGCGTCAACATTTTTATTAAAACATAATTTATCTACTGATCAGAATTACACCAAGCTTGGTTAGTAGCATTCCGGCATGAACCTCTCTCAATATTATTCAAAAGGTCATACGAGCCACTTGATGCCTGTTCACAAAACTTGTAGTGCCTGTAGTGTTTCCAGATGGTTCTTCTTGGCCCGTTTAGGGCCTGCTAGAGCTTAACAGAAAATAGTGAAAAACTTGTTCTCATGAACCTCTTGATAGATCTTCACCAACTTGGACTGTAGCATCCTTATATTGTGTTCTCTCAAAAGTTTTAAGTGTTTTCGCTTGATCCCTTTTAGGTGCCACCAATGCTAAAATAGAAAAAAAAACAACGTTTAAACTATTTTTTTTAAAAGAACTACTTGATCGATCTTCACCAACGGTGTTCCATAACATCCTTTAATCTACTCTCTCTGTTTTGCTTACACCTTCCCTCATAAGAGATTAAATCGGAAAGGACCATTAAACAACGCCTTCTCTTAAAAGACTTGATGAAACTTCATTAAACCTGGTTCGTGGCATTACTGGAAGTACCTTTCTAAATATATTGAAATTTATATAAATGTTTCCGCTTTACTGCATGTAGTTGTTACTAGAG
The DNA here is from genome assembly GCF_021730395.1 of Mercenaria mercenaria. Classification (NCBI taxonomy): domain Eukaryota; kingdom Metazoa; phylum Mollusca; class Bivalvia; order Venerida; family Veneridae; genus Mercenaria; species Mercenaria mercenaria. The sequence goes on along the minus strand of NC_069366.1, from coordinate 24,899,767 downwards.
CTGAAAAGTACTTTAAACAACTCCTGATAAATTTAATGTCTCTAATTTGTTTAGGATTTGCACCTTAGTTTGGGCCTCATATAAATGATTAGTAGTTCTTAAGACTTTCAGAAAAAAAATATATGTAATAATATTCACGTTATATTCTGTATGTAATAAACAGAGTAAAATTGTGTCATAACGAAAGCAAAATATTTTCGCCCCCTTAATGCAAAAAGGTACCTTAACCTTCTTTAAGTATCAGCACTTGGTACCTTTTTGCTTTAAGGGGGCAATTTCATACAAGAAGGGACAAGATTGTGACAAGAAATGTCACAAAAATTATTTCGTTTTAGGATATGCCAATATAAGGTTATACAGCATTCATTAGTTTTTCACTAGATGTAATTGACATGTTGCTCAGACCATCGTCAACGCATAAAAGTTGCCTGAAATATAGTGTAGTAGTTTAACATCGTGATAGCCCAACATTTGTCTAATTTCTGCGTTAGAACTAACTGTCAAGTGTTCTGGCCTTCGTAATGACCACACAGTTTGGGGTTTCCACAGCATAAAATAGAAAAAAAAAAACTTTAAATAAGGTTTAATAGTCTGTTTTATGGATGGTCTCCAAAAAAATGAGGTCCTCCTCCATTTTGGCGTCTTGTTAATTTCATAAATGCCATTAAATCGTTAGAGATGAGAAAGAATAACTATTATCAGACTATAAGGATCTTACATGCCTGCCTGTGTAAGACGGCGTTTTCCCTACCCGAGGGACAGTGTGGAATGGAAAACCGAGCATTAGCGAGGTTTTTTATCCATGCTGTCCCGAGGGTAGGGAAAACAGCTGTCTTACACAGGCAGGCATGTTAGATCATTTTTCTTGCCTATCATGTTCAAAATAGATCTGAAGACAAATAAGTTTGGGTATTTCCTGACATTATTTATAAAGTTTATGACGTCACAATGGTACCAGTACTATGTGACGTCACCGTGGTGCACGCTATATTAGACAAGGTTTTTCCCTAGGGAAAGACAGGAATATCTATCCTCGGCACGTGCTCGGATAAATGTATACTTTCCCCGATAGGTAGGCAAGAATATTTAGTTCTGTAGCTGTTTTTCGGGACTATGTATATAATTCAAATAGTGCGTCAAACGTAACGTCACACTTTGACGTTACGATGTTATGTTAACTTACGTCATGACGTCATGATATGTTTGTATACATTGTATGTCTGCTTGGAAAACATTTTTTAATACGAAGCCCGTTCAAAACTTGAGTTGTCTTCTTTCTTTAACCTTTCACCAAAATTCACGACAGAAAAGACCTATAAAGCAATTGTCAGACCGATCATTTTCGCCAGTAACCAAACAGCGAGGTAAGCAAATACAAACAAAAGTTTGTTAGAAAACCCAAAATTCATTGATTGGTCGTCCCTCAGATTCCTCCGGACAATTTTTCATGAAGACAAGAATTTGACGTAGTTTTTAAATTGTTCTGCCATTTAAATATAAAATTAATGTTTAACGAGAATGATCAATAATTGTTAAGCATTTTGATTATAAGAAACTGGAGTATCTAGTTTGATTATAAGAATTTTACACGCCTTCGTATGATAGACTGGTTTTTGCATATCATAGGGACGGCGGGGAATGTGAAAATGAGCTGTCCCGAGCGTTGAGAAAACAGTTGTCATTTACAACATTCTTGGTTAAGTTTATTTTTATAACATCTGGGAATGCTTGCTATCAGTTCAAGAAAGTCTTGTTATGTAGGGATAACTCATGTTTTTTTCGTGTTATAACATCTGCAGAATCCTGAGGGATTGGTTGATGCCCGAGCCCGTCTGATAAATAAATACAATGTCACTCAACGTCGTTAAATTTCCACGAAATGCGCGGGAATGTCTGAGTTGTTTTTTACGCTGACGTCATTTTGATTTAAATTATCCGTTTTGGGACCGAAGGACGTTTACGCTTTGCTACAGAACGCGCATATATAAAAAGTTGTTATAACAGCACGTGAGCGCGAGAATCTCTCTGTTAACACACGTTTTCTCTCCTGTTAAAAACACTCCTGAAAAGTGACAAGAACATCAGTTTTATGCTAGAATGTAGGGATAACGCTTGTTTTTTCGTGTTATAACATCTGCAGAATCCCGAGGGATTGGTTGGAACCCTAGCCCGTTAGGTCGAAGGTGCCAACGATTCCCAAGGGATTCCGAAGATGTTATAACACAAAAAGAACATGTGCTAACGCTATTCTAGCATAAAACGCTTAAAAACCAGGTGAATAAATATATTGTCCCTCAACGTCATTAAATTTCCATGAAATGCGCGGTAAAGTCTACGTTGTTTTTTCACGTTGACGTCATTTTCTTTTGAACTATCTGTTTTCGGGCCGTATTATGTTTACGCTTTGCCACAGAACGCGCATACATAAAAAGGTGTTATAACAGCACGTGAGCGCGAGAATATTAACACACGTTTTCTCTCGTGTTAAAACACACCCGAAATGTATTTAATGGAAAAAAATCCGATATTAGAAACTAGTCAAGCCGACTGGATATAGGTGGGGTTATATTTGAGTTGCATTTATATTCCGATTTCTTCTCATGTGCATGCCTCCATATATGAGCCATGCCATGGGAAAACCAACATTGCATCCGCAAGTCTGGTCAGGATCCGTGCTGTTCGCTAACAGTTTCTCTAATTGCAATAGGCTTTGAAAGTGAACAGCATGGAACCTGACCAGACTGCGCGGATTCGCAGGCTGGTCTGGATCCATGCTGGTCGCAAAGCCACTATGTTGGTTTTCTCATGGCACGGCTCATATATGCACTAGATTTAATTGCTGTTTAATATTGCTGAGTTTATGCCTACATTTAGTGTGAGTATCTACAAATGTAGCCTACCATTCTTTTTTTAAATTTGCATTTCCTTGTAAAGCACCTTGTGTCTTTTTCCACCAGCAAAAGCTCAAAAAGTCGCAACAATACCCAAGTTATGTGGTTGTGACTCTACCGTTGACACATTTTAATACAATTCTGCATTGCTGATAAAAGTTTAGCATATTTCAGTATTTTGATATTTAGTAGAGATAAGTTATCTTGATATAAATAATAGAAATTTTTGTTTCAACTTAAACTTAGTTCATTCGAGATTGCCAGCATCCACTAGCTAAGAATTTCAAGCAGGTCAATGGCGATTGGGTACGGAATCCGGTTAGTTCCACATTGAATGTCGACTGTCGCCCTTTGAGGGTGACGCACGATAATCAAGGCGACGGACGACACGACGCACGGCATTGCAACGCGACGGACGACAATGTACACCGACACACGACTTTTTTAATATTTGAATGTCTCATTGTCGCGTTAGGTTTTGGCAAAAGGTATTGCAGTACAAATTGAGTGTCGTTGTTCATTGTCGAGTGTTGTGTCGTATGTCGCGTTGAATGTCGTGTATCGCCTTGAGTTGTCTTGTGTCGCCCTAAGAACGCAACACACGACATTCAACACGACACACGACAATGTACAACGACACTCGACATTGTATTGCGCAAATGTCGTGGAATGTCGACTTAAATTGCTTGACCATGACACACGACATTCAACGCGACACACTACAACGAGCAACGACACAAGAGAGTCTAACGCGCAAATATCGCAGAATTGTCGCATGCCGAAGTAATTTAGGTCAAATGTTGTTGATATATTTTTATTTTCAAAATTTGGTCATTTTTAATCAAATATTACGACAAAAGTTCTTAAGATATCTTAATAAACATTACATGTATTTGTAGAACTATTCAAGAACTATTTCATAAAGGTGTAGCGCAATGCTCAAACCCGACCCTTAGGGCTGTCCGGGCTTGAACATGGACGCCATGTAAAAAAGCAAAAGATGCACGAAAATACACCTTATTTTTCTGAAAACATAGTTACATCAACTAATGCTCTAAAGTAACAAACTTTGGTGTATATCAATTATTGCTGTGGAACTAAGTAATTTTAGGTAAGTTTTGACTGTCTGTACGATCTGTAGACTTGCAATAGGGACCGTATAACGCTAATTTTGGTCGCATCTTTTCGAAAAATTCATCAATTTTATTTTATAATAAAAAGCGTTAGGAATAAGATGTCATACTGTTTTGGATTGTACTTTCGAATCGTGTTGTTTCGCGTTCCAGCATTAAATTATCGCAATTTCGCCACTGTCATAACTTTCTGTAGCTCCCTCGAGTTTACATTTATGGTTATACTCTGTGATAATACTTAAATTTTAAGGACCCTGTCCCAGCCTTACGGATTAGTTTCTATTACAAATCATACAAAACGAAATTAACCCCGATTTAAACTATGTTATTAGATCTACATTAGTACGGTATTACTTGTTTTTCGTAATTATTCATTAATACAATACAATATGTTTATATGCTTCCAAATCAATAAGAACATTCAATGGTTATAATTAAAATGAATGAAGTTGTTCAAATCTATACACAAAGAAGAAAGAAAACGCACTGACCTTGTGATCATTGATCATTCGGTGACGTCAAAAGGAAGAGTTGTAAGAGTGGTAAATAATGTATAAACATTTTGTTAGAGTTTGAGACTGTGGTTTTAAGCCTTCATCCTGTGTTGAAAATATACGGCATGTAAACAGTGGCTAGACCTCTTTTTAGGGGTGAGTTTAAAAAAAAAGAGCCAATGATACTTCCGAGGTGGCGCTTATTGCCACAGAAAGAGTTAAGTTGATTTTACACTCACTGTAATTATTTTGAATCCTTTAATTAATCGACAATGTCACCACCGTGGAGATGGCACGTAGTCCTTGAAGTGGAGCCAATGCCTACTCAGTATCATTAGGTTCAACTCCCGTTTAATAGTCGTTCATATTGTACGTCTATCCTACATCAGACAATTTTGAATGTCACTTTCAACTGGACTGCTATCTTAATAAAGAGCAAGATATTTTTGTAATTACTAGTTAATATCATTAAATTCGAGACTTAGTTACCTGCTTTAGAAGTAAAATATCTTAAAAAACGTTTCTTCAAACTGAAGTGAAAGGCGCACTTGAGACACGAACACCGTCTTATCAACTGCAAAATTGATTGCACCGTAGGTATTTTCAGATCAGTGGAATCAATATAAATCTATCTGACTACAGTTGTAAGGAACAATGTAATATCCATCTGATTAAATACTTGGTGACCATTCAATTCATTTAAATGTCAATTGTCTCAGTAAATTCTCAAGTATGATGTGCTATACTCGTATGTTACACATAACATTATATCTAAATGTAGAATTTATTACAATAGACTTTAAATGTGACACAATGCGCATATGTTTGACAACTATTTCACGTAGAATTATTTACAAGGGTAATTACACGGAACATAAATAAAAAGGTTGAGAAAAGTCTCAAATGATACACATTATAAAACCTTTTTTTTTATTGATTTCTTTGGTTTTATTTTTCGTTCTTTTTTATTATAATTTATAATTTCAGGTACCAAGTTTATTTTACGTGTTACAATTATTTACTTAAAAGATCGATTTTAACCCGTTTTGTTATTGTGTTCGTTATTGATTGACCGCAAAACCAAATTATCAAGTTTTCTCTATAGATTAAACTAAATATTTTTGTCATTTGTCACTGTACTTCAACGGTATTCAGTATTTTTCCCAGTTAGTTGTTTAAACATTAAGCGGCTACAAGGAAGTTACGTAGAATATGGGACAGGTTTATCAAATGTCGGGCGATAAATATATAATCTTGTATCATATTTTCGGTCTGGTAAAAGATATTTGTTCAATATAACACTGCTTAGTGAGAATTACAGCTAAACATAGGACAGTTTAAAAACAAACAGAATAAAGAAATAATAAGAATATCAAAATGGATGGTTATTCTAAAATCATAACTCACAAAAGAAGGTTTTTACTGGATGGACAAAATGTAGAAATGATCCACAAAAAGATAAATAAAACGGAAAAATATATTGAAGACTTTTACAAAAAAATGAAAAGAAAAATAGAACACTGTAGAGCTGAAATACGAGAATGCGATTCAGAAAATTTACCTATCTTAGAGATAGACAAAGAACTTGAGGAATTTCTAAAACAAGATCACTACCCAGTGAAGTTAGTCTACGCTGAAAGTGAAGATGTAGAATATGAAAGTGATTTTGAACATGAAGATGCCGATTCTAGACAAACAAGTAGTGAAAGTGACATCGAAGAACACATTCAAAAAGATTCTCCTGATCAGGTCGACGGAAAGAGAGAACCTGATGGTGATTTAGCTGGTGCCGAATCACATCATGGAACGAGAATCAAAGCGGAGTCTGTTATTCTTTCAAGTGATGAGGTTCCTGAATCTTCAATTAAATCTTTGAAGAATGCTAAACAAAACGAAAGCAAAACTGCATCAACCACAAAACGATCAAAGTATCGCGCGACCACACTTCAAGATTTGACTGAACGTCCTCAGTATACGCATAACGAAAAGGAGGAGCATGTATTTTCCTTTCCTGATCTAATACACCATTTATCAGAAGGTGAGCCGATTCCATCCCCTTCTAGACCAGCGCCGCTTATGCAAGTTATGGAAAGTGGAGATCTGGAACTTCCGACATGCGCAGACGTAAAACTGTTTGAAACATATATTGTTACCACGACAGATGAAAATATCATAAAAATAGATAAGAAAAGTAATAAACAAGTAGGTAAACTTCATCTCAAGTCAGCGGGTCAGATGTGTTCCATTCGACAATCCAGTTGCATTGGAGTGATTCAGACAAATTCTTTCATAACAGTCGTTTCCACTGAAGCAGAATTGAAATCGGTGTATAAAATAAAAATAACAAAATCTTACACGAACATATGCCATATAGATACACATGTAAAGACGCCCAGAAATATGCCAGATCCTTCTTATACTTTTGGTTTGGTATATACGGACACATCGAGCGCAGGGGGGGAAGTATTTTGCTGAGAAGGTTGATCTTGTTAAAGCGACAGCTACGACGGTTCATCAAAAGATACCACAGTATGATGTACAAGTAGATGCTTTCGATTTGAGACCATTTGAAATTTCGGGAATAAGTGGGATAGGCGCACTATGGAGTGAAAGAACACTGAAAGTTATCCTAGGTTGTGCGACAAAAGTCATATGTTTAGAGAAATCCAAATCGCAAATCACGAAAAAATGGGAGATAGCCATAGGTAAGGCAGCAACAGATGTTGTCTGTGTTAAGTCAATGGCATATGTCTGTGTACAAGATGAAGGCAGGATCATGGTTGTAGATATAAATGGAAAAGTGGAAAACGAAAATGTTCTTCAAGGTCTTCTGCAGTGTCGGCCACACAAAGTCAGTGTCTACGGAGATACTTTGCTTGTGAAATCGTTCGAAGAATCGAGGTGGAAAAATCTTGTATTTGCAAAGCAAAAAGCATCATAGGATAATGTAGGAATAACGCATGTTTTTTCGTGTTATAACGTCTGCAGAATCCCGAGGGATTGGTTGGTGCCCGAGCCCGTAGGGTTCTGCAGATATTATAATACGAAATGAACATGCGCTAACGCTATTCTAGCATAAAACGTGGAAAAAATACTTATACGTGTAAATGAATACATCCTACCTCAACGTCATTAAATTTCCATGAAATGCGCGGGAATGTCTGAGTTGTTTTTTACGTTGACGTCATATTGTTTTGAATTATCCGTTTTGGGGCCGAATGACGTTTACGCTTTGCCACGGAACTCACATATATAAAAAGGTGTTATAACAGCACGCGAGCGCGAGAATCTCTCTGTTAACACACGTTTTCTCTCCTGTTAAAACACCCCCGAAATGTGACAAGAACAGCAGTTTTATGCTAGAATACTTTTTAGGTTATGTTTATCAATCTGTTGTGGTTTCTCAGATCATTTCAAAAGTATGTGAAAGGTTATGTTTATCAATCTACTGTGGTTTCTCAGATCATTTCAAAAATATGTGAAACGTGTCCCGTTAAGGATGACGTATAGGTACGATCAACGGACCTAATGAGCATATCAAAAGTGACGAGAACAACACACTGTAAACTGAGCAAATCCGTATTGGAGGTTTATCTTGCGGATTAGATATAGAACACAATCGCGTTGTTTGTTCATGTGTTTTTAAATAAGTTTATATTCTAAAGATCATCTTAGTTAACGTATCTTATACCCATGATTTTATGACTTATCGCAATGATATACTGACATCAATGAGGATGGCATTCAAAGATGTCACAGTTGTGCCTAACAATTATTTATCAGTTGTTTCAAGACTTTTAGGGTAAACATATGACTACACGACTTTGTTCTATTTACGCACATAGCCAGACTGTAATTCTGACTGCATATGTTTACAGCTGCAAAATGCATCCCTCATAGTATGCTTCTGAAGCACAAGATCATTGTGTTCTGCAAGTTTATCCTATGTATAGGACACAGGTATAATCGCACACTAGATACCTATGTTTATGTGATTTAAAGAACACAATTACTCATTGACTCCAGATACGTGTTTATGTGATTTACAGGACACAATTACTCATTGACTCCAGATACCTATGTTTATGTGATTTACAGGACACAATTACTCATTGACTCCAGATACGTATGTTTATGTGATTGAAAAAATGACACAGTTATTTCCTGACTCCGGATACCTATGTTTATGTGATTTACAGGACACAATTACTCATTCACTCCAGATACGTATGTTTATGTGATTGAAAAAATAAGACAGTTATTTCCTGACTCCAGATATGTATGTTTATGTGATTTACAGGACACAATTACTCATTAACCCCAGATACGTATGTTTATGTGATTAACAGGACACAATTACTCATTGACTCCAGATACGTATGTTTATGTGATTTACAGGACACAGTTACTTTTGGACTGTAGATACATATGTGCATATTATTTTAAAGGACAAAATTATTTTCTGACTCTATATATGTATGCTTATGTGTTTTCAGTACATAGTTATTTTCCGATTTTAGATACATATATGTATAAGATTATAAGATTTAAAGGGCATACTTGTTTTCGGCTCAATATACCTATGTTTATGTGATTTACTTTCAGACACTCAATACCTATGTTTATCTGATTTAAAGGACACATTTATTTTCTGACTCTAGATACTTATTTTCTGACTCTAGATACCTTTGTTTTTTTTCCTTTTTTTCTTGTTCTGTTCAACGTCACACCGACACAAGTGTAAGTCACATGGCAACTTTCCACGTTTTGATGGCGGAGTAAGTCCCAGGAGCCGCCCCGCGGGTTATTTTATCACAGTCAGGCACCTAGGCAGAACTACCAATCTTCTATAAGTCAGCTGGATGGCTTCCTCACATAAAAAACACCCAAAGCGAGGCTCGAACCCATATCGGTGATGGGCAAGTCATTCGAAGTCAGCGATCTTAACTGCGGCTTAACCATTCAGCCGCAGAGGCCCCAAGATACCTATGTCTATGTGATTTATAGGACACACTTATTTTCTGCCTCTTGATACCTATGTTTATGTGATTTGAAGGACAAAGTCATAAATTTGTGACTGGTATTTACGAGGGGTGTTCCAAAGTAATGTCATTTGTGTTTTATTTCGCGGAAATTGTGTCATGTGTACACAAAACCACCTCGTGTCGATAGAATGATCACTGAATCGTAACATAGGTAAATATCTCACTCACACGTTCGCTGAACTTGGTACAGTGTACATTGCTTTATAGCGTATTCATTACACTTTACACAAAATGACTGGGAAAAGAGCTGAAAATGTGCTTGAAATTAGGGCCTACAAAAAAGGTAGGTCGCTACTCGGCATGAAGCTTGTAGATATTCACCATGAGGTGTGCAACATTTATGGGGAGGGTCAAATGTCTCTCAGGACTAGGTGGGAAGCTAAATTTAGGACCGGACAGCAGCAACTCAAAGATGCCGCTCGCACAGATCGTCCTGCAACAACTACGTCGAAAGGTGACATCGAAAAAATCCTCAATTTGCTAAAAAAGGATGCCCGATTCACCGTAAGGCAATTGGCCCGACTGACAAACTTGTCGTTAGCACGAGTTCATGGAATTTTGAAGAAACACCTAAAACTTAGAAAAATAAATGCAAGATGGATACCCCATTTGTTAACAGATGAACAAAAGAGGACCCGAGTAACAATGGCAAAAAAACTTCTGATCATGTACCCAAAATACAGCAAAAATGTTTTTGCTAATATAATTACTGGTAATGAAACCTGGGTTTATTATTTTGAACCAAAGCGGAAGTATTCCAACCGAATTTGGGTCACCAAAAATGCGAGACACCCAAGTATTGCCAAACGAAAACGAATGGTGAAGAAGGTTTTGTATGTATTTTTTTTCACTCATAAGGGTCCAAACATTCAAATTCCGGTACCAGAAGGCAGTACGGTCACAGGAAAATTCTATAAAAAAAGTTGTTCTTAGAAAATTGAAGAACTACTACAAAAGTCGCCGCCCCAAAACAGGACTTAAGTACCTCCGACTTTTGCATGATAATGCACCCGCTCATAAGGCACGCATTGTGACCGAGTTTTTGGAGTCAGAGAAGGTTACCGTCCTTCCACACCCTCCGTTTTCGCCAGACCTGGCCCCCTGCGACTATTTTCTGTTTCCCAAACTTAAATATCATCTGTCTGGAAAGAGATACAAATCGAGAAATGCCCTTGGATCTGCTGTTTATCAGTATCTGATGGGTGTTCCCATAGAAGAGTATGAACAATGCTTCCAAAAGAGGATTGACCGGCTCAAAAGGTGTATTCAAGCTGACGGAGAGTATTTTGAAGGGCAGAGCAAGTTAAAATGATCAGAACATTTGCAGTATAGGAGAACCGATGCAAGTGACATTACTTAACGATTCTTAACTTCTTAGACATTTTATAGCATATCAGATATTCAGATATTTATTTTTCCAGAAGGAACTATATCGCTACTATAGAAAAACAAAAAGAAAATGGGTGTTAACTTTTATATAATAAAACTACAGTTCGTTAAAAACAATCCGCTGAATTTATTCCTTTTCGCTTCTTTCAATGTCTCTTTTCGAAACACAAAATTCTTACGCCGCCATTTTTATCTAGCATGCGATTTCGATAGAAGGCATACAGACACTAAATAGAAAAATGGCGCGAAAAATGGCGGATGCAAATAGTCCTCAGTTTTTTTGCTCTTTAGAGCTATTTTCCTTACTTTCTTTGCATTTTTTTTTTTGCTAAAATCACATGACAGATCTATGCTTGACATGTAGGTATCATTTTCATAATGAAATAACAACATGACAAAATTGTTCATTGACACTTTGATCATATACCACCATTGTAATTTGGGGTCTCATTTTTTAGCTGATTTTGCAGTTTGTGTGTCTGACTGAAATTATTTTTCTTGCATCAAACATGACCCCCACTTTTCTTTTGATTTTTATTTAGCACTGATAATATTTTTCAAGAAAATGTAAGTTGCAGACATTTAAAATGGGTCCTGATGTGTGCTGCGGCCATTGGAAATAGGTCAGTTTTATATAGAATAAAGAACAACAAACTTTTAGTGTGTTATAACCTGTAAGATGACATTGGTGAAAATTGAAATCTGGCCAGATGATGGTGGAAATGGGCTACTTTGATTAGAATTTGATAGAAAATGACAAATTTATTGCAGTTTTGTTGAAAATGAGGATAAAATCACAAAATATCACATTTTCACTGTTTTGAGTGTATTTTTTTTTCAAAAACTGTATATTTACAGCCTGCTGATTGCTAATTTATGGCCGTCAGAGGTAAATGTGAACATATTTAACAGTTCAGATGTGTAATCTGTATGCAGATCAGAGTAGAAAATGTCAAATCAGGGCAAAACAATGCTGCATTTGGGGTAAATGCTTCAAAATGATGTCGCGACAGGCATGTTGACAAAGTCTGACGCTTTGTCTTTGTCTTCAATGACGCCAGAATCAGTGTTGTTCTGTTGTAGGAAGAGATTCTAAACTGTTTGTGAAGGATAACACTTTAATATCACGTATTTTGAGAAACGTGTTAGAAAACAACAGACGATGTGTTTAGAGTGGCATTTGAAAGAGGTCACTAGGAATATCAATAATTAAAAGCTGCGTACATATTACAAATGAGCCGTGCCATGAAAAATCCAACATAGTGACTTTGCGACCAGCATGGATCCAAACCAGTCTGCGCATCCGCGCAGTCTGGTCAGGATCCATACTGTTCGCTAAAAGTTTCTCTAACTGCAACAGGCTTTGAAAGCGAACAGCATGGATCCTGACCAGACTGTGCGGATGCGCAGGCTGGTCTGGATCCATGCTGGTCGCAAAGCCACTATGTTGGTTTTCTCATGGCGCGGCTCAAATGGAGTAAGCAATCATTGAGAGGCTACTTTATAAATATTTCAAGGAAATAAAGCGCTTAGGCAATTTTCCCACATATTTATTAATTCTTTGATGTAACCAATTACAAAGTAATCTGCTATTGTACGATATAGATTAAGGTAGTCCTTCCATGAATCTAGTTACCGCGCCCGTCCGTCCTTTGGGGTCACTTGATCAAAAGTCAATGTCACAGGGGTCTGAACATGGAAAATCATTTCCGGTCAGTAACTTGAAAACTACTTGACGAAGAATGTTGAAACTTCATAGGATGACTGGTCATGCAGGGAGATGACTCCTATTGATTTTGGGATCACCCAATTAGAGGTCAAGGTCACAGGGTCTGAACATGTATAAGTATATCCGGTCAGTAACTTGAGAACCACTTGTCCCAGAATGTTGACACATTAAAAATATCTTAAGACACTGTATTTCAGAGATTTCGCGGCATTGATTTGAAAACAGCAGTTGATAGTTCTTGAATTTTTGTTAAAGGGCGTACCAGATGCTTTAATAAGCATATGTATTGGCAATAGGCGTAAAATGACCTCAAGGGGAGGGATGTGGTCATGACTGTTTGTTACAATAAGTCTGTTGTTATTATTATTATTATTGTCATTATTAACATTGTTGTAATTATTATTATTATTATTATTATTATTATTATTATTATTATTATTATGTACAACGCCATTGAATATAATTATCATTGTATAAAAATAGGCGTTTAATCAAATTATTCAGTTTCAGAATGTTGAAACTTCATAGGATGATTGGACATGCTGAGTAGATGATCCCTATGGATTTTGGGGTCACTCTAATGAAGGTCAAGGTCGCAGTGATAGAAAATGGAAATCCATTTCCTGTGAATAACTTGAGAACCATTTGATCTAGAACCTTCAAACTTTATGAGGTGATAGGAATTACAGAGAATGTGACCCCTATTGTTTTGGGGTCAATCCATCAATGGTCAAGGTCACAGGGGGCTGAACATAGAAAACTCTTTCCAATCAAAAACTTGAGAACACTTGACCCAGAATGTTGAAACTTTATAGGATGATTTGACAATGCAGAGTAGATGACCCCCTTATGATTTTGTGGCCACTTGATTAAAGGTAAAGGTCACATTGGCCTGAACATGGAAACCCGTATCCAATTCATAAATTGAGGACCACTAGGCCCAAAATGTTGAAACTCAGGATGATTGGACATGCCAAGTAGATGATCCCTATTGCCAACCATCAGTGTCTCTTTGATTTTCGCTCCTATCCCTTGTTGACTTCTTGCATATACGACTATGCATTGAGGGAGACATGCGCTTTTTTTACAAAAGCATCTTCTAGTTTAGAAGTAAAATTGTTGACTGAAATACTGTAAGTTGTCCAACAGCAATAAGATACATTTTAATTTTATGAAATTTAAGTATCAAAATGGTAGTCTCTTCTGGTTAATGTTTATTTAATGTGTCTTAAATATTTGATTCCGATTGCAGAGATATATATGGTAATTTCGTCAGATTTTGCGTACGTATCTAAAATTTCATCTTGGTGAGAAGAGTGTTTTGTCACAGTCGTGTAACATGTAGCATGCCTATAGACAGGAAAGTGATTATGTTTATTTGAAGTTTAATCATCAGTTGGTGGTCGCTTAAAACATATATTGTCATACTGTATTATGCATGACAGATTAGTGTTAGTTTTAGCTTTTCTATTTTACACCACATGTACAATAAACGTCTAATTACTTTTGTTAACACTTACCCTGCTAAATTTCTAAAATGGACTGTTCAGTCATTAAGAATGGGCAAATCGATTTATTATTCGAGGGGGGCTTTTACTGTTAATTTATTGACCAAATAAACTGACTGAATAACGAACAGTGCAAATCATAATCAGCCTGATCTTGGTTCGCACTGGTTATATACATGCACCACTGTCCACCAAAGACATATAAAAATAAAAATGTGCTATTTTAGAGGCTTTCAATTTACTTATTAAATGTTTGCGGTATTTATAAAAATTAACCATGCAGCCACGGAGCCAGGCTAGATACGCCTATATTACGAAAAAAAAATAGTGTCTGACATATTATTTATTGAATAATCATGGTTCGGGGGGGGGGGGTTCTAATTTTAAGGTATATGATGGGATTATAGTTTCTGTTAGCATATTGATATGTTATTTTTAAGTATTTTAAATTTAATAGTTCAGATCAGATTCTAACGTGCATTCTTCTTTTCTTTGCAATATTATAAATTAGTTTCAAACAAACTTTATATAAAACAAGGGAATATTTCTTACTATAAATATATTGTCGTTGACGTACTAATGCTATGCTATTTTCCTGATCGTCTATCTTTATTGTATAATTGCTAAGACTGAAAGTGCAAAATGACAAATCAAACGTTGTAGCACAACGAATAAATAACTGTGCCGAAGATTAAATAATACCGAACAATACGAAAACAGTTTGTTTATAAGTAATTGCACTAGTTTAAACAATGTCTATTGAAGTAAGTTTAAGTTTTCAAGTTAATACATCAAGTATATGTCATGGCAGTTTTGTCTTCCTCATGTTTTCCAGTACATCTTCGCTGACAATGCATGTAGAAAATATAAATATACGTCTTGATCAAAAATAAAAAAATGAGAAGGTACACACGTTTACTAAGGATTAACGTGTTTTTCTATAGCAATTAGGGAAATTGCGATTTCATGATTGTACATGTACATGTACACACGTGCAAAACGAAATAGATTTACGTGCAATTCTTACGACTCTGACAATTTTAGCACACACTGATTGCTGTTTGTATAGATAGGTTGGGGCCATGCACCCCCGCTCCACCCCTCGGACAATTTTTCATAGGCTCCAAACTGTTTGGCAGGACCAACTGTGAGAAAATAGAAAATGCTCTCATGAAATAAAAACTCGTTTGAACTACGTATGATTTCACTATTTCCATGGCAACCATTCTTTTCTTTTATTTATTGTTTTGGAAATGACAACCATACTGATGGTTATCCATCATATCTTTGTCAGTTTTGGCAATACAACATGAAAATGGTACCACAATAGAGTTGACACACTTGACTATTATCAACATTTTAAAGTGAATAAACTATTTGCATATTCATTAATATTGAGAATGTTAATTGAGAATGTTACAAAATGGTATAATATTGTTGAAAATTACATTTACTATGTTTTGAAGCAATTTTAAAAGAACAGAACAGAACAGAACATTTTATTTAGGATTAAAACTTTACAGTTTCTCATCCATAACCATAATCACTAATACAAATACAAGTTCAAAATATATAGTTATATATAATAGAGGATGATATATAAACAAACTGCATCCATATTTATATACAAATATTCTCAATTTCTACATTTGTATGTTTCTTAAAACATTTTCACGAACTACCAACGCTTTTTCAACATATGTACACAAATTGTATAAAATCTTTCTCTTATTGCATGTGAACATTTCAACAAATTTAAACATACATTTAAGTTATCGAACACTTTAAATCCGTCAGTATTTTTAGCAACAGTATTTTGTTACTCTGAATTAACCCTTACCCTGCTAAATTTCTATAATGAACATGTCTATCTTTCAATTTGGACTGTACCATTAACTGTTAAAAGGGATGCTTACAAAAAAGACACTGACTGAATGGCAGATCTTGATAAGACTACACGGATGTGCAAAGGCGGAATCAATCGCATCCAGCAGGATAAAGATATAAATACTTTACTTTACTCTATGTACGTTTAGCTTATTTCATGTCCAGAAATGAGACCTAGTTTTGAAGATTATGTCCCTTGATTATTAAGCCAAAATGTTTAAATTGGACTGTTTCCCTTTATGCCATCTTAACGCGAGTATCGATTTTTGTTAAGGTTATAACACACTAAATAGTTGTTGTTCTTGATTCTATATAAAATGAACCTATTTCCAATGGCCGCAGCACACATCAGTGTATAAAATGGACCAATGCCACAACCAACCTCCCAGGAAACAACACAGAACTAAAACTGAATAAAATGATATGATTAATCGTTATCCATAAATTGATGATTATGTGAAATATATTGTTTGAAAATATAAAGTAAACACAGACTTAAAAGGGGGAATCAGTATGTAACATACTTTACACAAGGTACGTCATCATTTTAATAAATTTGTTTCATTGTATTAATTATGTAGAAAATACTCTAGAAACATAAGTAATATCATTTGATTCTGTACTCTAAGAATACAGTATGCTCCTATACTTTTCAGACAATAATTAAGAGTCTTTCAGTGAAGCAATTTGAAATACATTACCACTACCGTTAGTTCTATTTAAAACAAGCAATAGAAGCTCAAAAATACTGGTTAATTTGAACTGTAAGGAGTAAATTGTCCATAAGGATTAATTAGCATATTACATTTGCTCACAAATGGTAGTATCCCCGCTTCGCATGCTCAAAGTTGAGTTTTCCCCTTAATTTGGTAAAAATAGAGATTTTGACTGTAGCTAAGTCCCCTATTGATTGATCTTTATGAAACTTTGCACAAATATAAATCACTATAGGATAGCACAGTGGTGCAAGCTTAATTTCGTCAGGAGTTCTACATTACTCCAGAGTTATTTCCCTTTAATTATCCATAAATTCCCATATAACAAAGGCTAATCATCACGTTATTTCCAGTTTTGTATCTGACCCTTTCATCCCAAACTTGGTTCGTTTTCACTGTCCTGTCGTTGTAGTCTTAGTAAACCAAAAACCTACAGCTTCAAAAGGCGTATCTGGTTAAATGATAGGGGTGATATGCTGCATACGTAAATAAACTAAATTCGGTTGACTGGGAGTCTATCTTATCTAATCCTAATCCTGATCTAGTTGCTCAATCTTTCACCGACACAATACTTTCTAAAGCGTCCGAGGTGATTCCTAACAAAACTGTTACTATAAGGCCCACAGATGTTCCTTGGATGAACAATAACATACGAAAACTCATACGTAAACGCAACAAGATTCACAAAAAAGCTAAACAACAGAACACGGAAACAATCTGGGCAAAATTTAGGAAAATCTTAAATGACGTCACTAAAGCCATCAGACACTACAAAAAAGATTATCAAAATAAACTTATCGAAAGAATTAACTCAGACAACATATGTGCAAAAGACTGGTTCAAACTATGCAAGCAACTTACCACAAAACAAACACCAAACAGTCTACCTCCACTTAACCACAACAGTCAAGAAGCAACATCAGATCAAGATAAGGTAGAACTTCTTAATAACTACTTCTGCTCACAATCCAAGCTTGATGATAAAGATGCCTCTCTTCCACCAGTTCCCGACACAGTGGAACTAGTCCTTTCTAGCATCAACATAACTCCTGAAGATGTCGCCGATGCAATTTCGTCTATGGATCCCTCCAAGGCTTCTGGTCCAGACCTGGTCAGTCCTAGACATATTTGCGAAGGTGCACCTGCTTTGGCGCAGCCTCTGGCAACCTTCTTTAATACACTCCTTCGTTCCTCGAACTTTCCGTCACAGTGGAAACTTGCTAACGTTACTCCAATCTTTAAGAAGTCCGACCCCACTTTACCATCAAAATACCGACCGATCTCACTCCTCAGCTGTATCAGGAAACTGATGGAACGCTGCGTACATATATTTACAACCACTTAATCATGCACAATCTCTTAACACCAAACCAGTCCGGCTTTGTGAAAGGTGACTCACAATCAACCAACTATCTTATCTTTACAATGACATATGTCGTGCTCTTGATGAAGTTAAAGAAGTTCGTGCTGTGTTTTGTGACATATCTAATGCGTTTTGACAGGGTTTGGCACCGCGGTCTTCTTTACAAATTGTCCCGTCTTGGTGTGAGAGGTTCATTACTGCAATGGTTTTCTTCTTATCTTTCCTCTAGGCGCCACCGGGTCCAATATAGAAATTTCTCTTCATCGTGTTCTCATGTCTCAGCTGGCGTTCCTCAAGACTCTATACTAGGTCCTTTGCTCTTTCTTCTATATATTAACGACATTGTTCAGGAAATAGGCTGTAAAATTAAGATTTTCGCCGATGACACGAGTCTATATATTGTTGTCGACACTCCGGAATCTGCTGCAACAAAACTAAACAAAGACCTCGACACTATCTTCTCCTGGTCAAAATCCTGGCTTGTGTCCTTTAATCCTGACAAAACGGAATCCATGATCTTTTCAAGAAAGACGGCAAAACCAAATCATCCAGACTTGCTTTTTAATAACACCTTGATCCCCGAAGTTCAAGCACACAAACATCTAGGAATTACTCTGTCTCATGATGCACGTTGGAACGCCCACATTTCAGCGATGCTCGACAAAGCGTGGTCAAGAATTGGCATTCTTCGGTCACTGAAATACTTTCTGAACCGATCATGTCTAGAGCGTATGTATATCTCTTTTATCCGTCCTCTTCTAGGGTACGCTGACGTTGTCTGGGTCAACTGCTCGAACGATCTAAGCAAGGAGGTTGAATCCGTTCAAAATGAAGCAGCCAGGATCGTTGCCGGGGCAACTAAATTATGTAATCTTCAAAAACTTATCCATGACCTCGGTTGGGAAACTCTTGAATCTAGACGGAAAAAACATAGACTCATCCTCCTTTTCAAAATGAAAAATAATCTTTGTCCTGATTATCTCTGTAACCTCCTGCCACCAAGCCAACAGCCCCAATACAACCTAAGGCATACCGCCCTCGCACAACTCTAAACTCTAGTTCATTTCTTCCAAGAACTATCCAGGAATGGAACTCATTATCTGAAGACGTCCGCACAAGCACGACAATAGAAGCATTTAAGGCATCTCTCATCCGTACCTCACGGCGAACCCCCAAATACTACAACTCTGGTACCCGTCTTGGTCAAATCCTACACGCTCGCCTGCGACTAGGATGCAGTTCTTTAAATCATGACTTGTACAGAAGGTCGATTGTAGAGTCACCGTTGTGCACCTGTGGACCGGTCGAAACTGTTAGCCATTATTTACTTACTTGCAGTAACTATATACAATTACGCCAACAGTTTCTTTCAGATATCCCATGCCCGCGGACCCTTAATAACCTCTTTTTCGGGAACGAGCACCTATCACTTAACGAAAACACCCTTCTCTTTGTCAAAGTACAAAAATTCAACTTATCAACAAAGCGCTTTGATATGTAATTTTAATCAATCTTTGTTGTCATCGACGACCTGTCCAGTGACCATCGCTTGTAACCGTGTGCTGAATTTACTGTGTCCATGTTTGTCTTTTATCCGTGCACTCTTGTTGATTTCTTTTTCAAAATTTCTAATGCCTACTTACCGTAAAAACACACTTTTTGCTAGCTAATTATAGGCATATATTGTCGTAATATTTCATCTTTTCCAAATCCCACCATCAAAAGTTTCTCTTTCGTACTTCATCTGCATATGTTACACGACCATGTTGCTAACGCATCCTTGTACTTGTGTAAATATTTCTTAATGGAGAAAAATTCATATACGTTTTTAGCTCATCTGATTTTTTGCAAAAAAATGATGAGTTATTGTCATCACTTGAGCGGTTGTCGGCGTCGGCGTCGGCGTCTGCGTCGGCGTTGCCTGGTTAAGTTTTATGTTTAGGTCAGCTTTTCTCCTAAACTATCAAAGCTATTGCTTTGAAACTTGGAATGCTTGTTCACCATCATAAGCTGACCCTGTATAGCAAGAAACATAACTCCATCTTGCTTTTTGCAAGATTTATGGCCCCTTTTGTACTTAGAAAATATCAGATTTCTTGGTTAAGTTTTATGTTTAGGTCAACTTTTTTCCTAAACTATCAAAGCTATTGCTTTGAAACTTGCAACACTTGTTCACCATCATAAGCTGACCCTGTACAACAAGAAACATAACTCCATCCTGCTTTTTGCAAGTATTATGGCCCCTTTTGCACTTAGAAAATATCAGATTTCTTGGTTAAGTTTTATGTTTAGGTCAACTTTTTCTCTTAAACTATCAAAGCTATTGCTTTGAAACTTGCAACACTTGTTCACCATCATAAGCTGACCCTGTACAGCAAGCAACATAACTCCATCCTGCTTTTTGCAATAATTATTGCCCCTTTTGGACTTAGAAAATCATTTTCTTGGTTGAGTATTATGTTTAAGTCAACTTTTCTCATAAACTATCAAAGCTATTGCTTTAAAACTTGCAACAGTTTTTCACCATCATAAGTGGACACTGTACATCAAGAAATGTAACTCTATCCTGCTTTTTGCAAGAATGATGGCCCTTTTTAGACTTAGAAAATCATGGGTAGGACAATATTTCTATTATACAAAAAAAATCAAATTAGCGTCAGCACCCGCAAGGCGGTGCTCTTGTTGTAAACTTGTTTTCTAATCCATTCATGTACAAATTCATGTATATTGTTATATGTGCAGTTTTTTTTAAATAAATACTGTTTAAACCAACAAAGTAATCCATGGGTGGATCTTCAAGAAATTTAACACAAATGTAGACCACTATAGCTAGGGTGGCGATGCATGCGTATCTTTCACCAGATTGTCTTCATTAATTGTAGATATAAGCCAAGTACTAGGTTTTATTACAATAGTACAAATATATGTTTGATTATGTCATCTAACAATGAAATGACTTTAAACAGTAGACAGTGAGTAAGTTTCTCATTGCAATATATTGATTTACATAAAACAGAAATTTTATACAATGGATATATGTGAAACATGCAGAAAGTAATAGTGAAAAATACCATTTTTAATCCTCTTGAAATTAGTTAAATAAGATATATATGTTTTTCAGGGATTTTTAATTTTGAAAGCTAAGGTCAGATAAGTTCTATTTTAAGTCAGCAAGACATATATAACAATACGACATAATCTTTGACCGACTACGAAAAACAAATTTAAACAACTAGCAACAAATATATAAGAGCAGCAGCAGCTGTAAATAAAATATTTTCATTTTTTACAAACAAATTACTATATGATAGTCTGCATAATTCATAAATACTAAATCAATCCAATTCAATTCAATATATATTTGTTGCATTAAACATGTTACACATATTTAGAGCAACACAATACATGAAATACAATAAAAGACTTGAATTTCTTAAACAATATACTTTTTTTGCAAAAGAGCATAGATGTTTGTGGATATTGGAAAAATGTTCTTACTTCCGTGTCAGATTGGCATAATATATAAGTTTACTCATTCAAAACCAGAAGTTTGAATAATTAAAATATGATTATTCAAGATTACTGATTATCCTTAATTATCTACACCAATTGTACAAACAAAATGCTAAGAGACAAGACAAATAAAAGGGATGGTTCTATAAAAGAAAACTATCCTATGAGTACGGAAACGTATATTGACCCCCCTTATATTCAAAATATATAAAACGAATGGGAAGGTTTAATCAAGTTATATGTATTGGTGAATGATGCTTTTCGGTTATATCATATTTACTGTATCACCATATTTGTATTTATGCTTTGTTATTCCTCTTGGGACTCTGACCTTCAGGAAGAAATGAAATAAACTTGTCAAAACTTGTCAAACTTGTCAAACTTATGCAGCTCCACTCCTGAGTATAGTTAAACCTGGAACAACTGATACGTATTAGACCTTCCTGGTTAAAGGTATCACTGTATTATTCAGGTTAGACCGGCCTAAGCAACGGAAATAGCCGATTCCTATTGTACAGAAACCGCCGGAAAGGACTTACGGACGGAAGGCTAATATAATTACGAATGATATCGTGTCGATATCATCTTACATTCTGTCACTTATATATTAAGAAGATAAAGTCATTTATTTATACTTGTATTCAAAGCTTTATAATCACGTTCTCCTGTAGACCAATAGGCAATATTTCTAATTTAACTGGCACTTATTAAGATCACATATTTCATCTACTTAAAAATTGTAGGACCGCTTTTATTTATATTTTCCCTTTTTTTTCCTCGCCAGTTTGTGAAAGTGGGGATTATCGTCGAAAATATAAGACCTACAATGCATGTAATCTTAAAATGAGCATTTTCTGTGATTTGAAAGCCAGTGCATTCAAACTGAATGTCTCCAAAGCTTCAGATTTTTACGGTCCCGGACTTTCAGATTCACTAATCTTCATAATCGTCACACATCTCGCATCAAATTGGAATAATACAGAATTTTAAGACACTGTTTTCAAAGAAAGTATAGCGGTAAGACGAAAGTCGAAAGTGTACTAAGTATTATTATCACAATTTTGTATCTGTATGAGTCCGAGTATACATAATGACGCACTGAATGTTGCTGGGATACATTTTTCTGTGTTTTATCATTCTTTTACTTTATGTAGGTGTTTGTTTTCAAATCACTGTCAATTGCATGTACTTAATATGCCATGTCCCATCCGTTACCGTGATCGAAAAAGCTGTTGAAAACGTGCGTTGAACTCCGAAAGAGTTTTATATCTATGTGTTGAGATTTGTCTCTACTTGAGCTTGAGGAGATACCATAAGTTACTCAAAATTTAAAAAAAAAAACGGCATGGTAAAAGTTGTTTAAAATAGTGCAAAACACGCTTACCTTTCAGAATATACCAAGCAAAGGCCATTTTGTAAACATTACTATTAGTGACTTTACCAGATCATTTCTTAAAAAAACAGATGAGCTAAAAACTAAAATTATCATATACTTTTAGATTATATTTCCCCTACCCACATTTTCACGCGCAGTCATTGTACATCAATATTTTACACCCCCCCCCCCCCCCCCACCCCACAAAAAAACTGCTTGTATTTAAGGGGAAATAAATTTCATTTCAAGTGTATTTTCCGATTCCATTTCTATTTTTATTCCGGTTACACGTGTAAACCTGAATGCATGTTACACACAAACTGAAAGCGAAACGAAAAAAGGATACGTCTTATTAAACATTTTACTGCTCAAACGTTTTCCTCTCCATAAAATTTTTTAATTGTTTGCAAAATGTTCCTGAAATGTTTTTAATAAAATAAAATTATAAAATTTCTTAACTACCGTGTTCATTTTCACGCTGCGGTGCTATGAAAATTAGGAATTTTAAGCACAGACAGTTAAAACATTAGTCTTTTTCCCGCGTTTTTCAAACTAGTCTGTAGCACTTATTTGCAGCCTTTATTTAACGGCTTCAGCATTATTAAATAATTTGTCGTATTTGGTGTGAGCCCGTTTCAACTGTTTCATAAATCGTTAAATACAATTTTCCCCGGAATCCGAAGATATTAGTTTGAGCCCGACTAGTTACAGCGCTCGATGAAGTGAGAAAGTTGACAATTTCTTACAGAGAGCCTGTGCCTACTTGTCAACAGGTTGTGTAAGCAGACCACCTTGACAAGTTTCAAGTTTTATTTCATTAAACCAGAAGGTCATAGACCCATTTGGTACATATACATCATATACACATGGCAACAGTGAACAATTTATCATAACACAATAAACAAATAATTCATATAATATGAAAACATATGAAGAATATGAAGACAAATCCAACATCTCCAACAATTCATGTATACCTATGTTTCAATCTCACATATCAGCGAAATTCAGCAAAGATTTAAATCTTTCCGTATTAACGTATGATTGCTATCTAAAGGTATCTATGCTAGATTGAGATATATAACGGTGGAAATGATCTTGATTAAAAACAAAGAGAAAACGAAATATCAAGATCATTTTCAATTTAATGCACTACACAATTGATATAATTGTTAGGTGTTGAGAAACGGCGTAAACACAACACAGTTAATGGTTATCTAATGCATAAGTACAATAATTTATTAATTTCCGTACACTTTTAACTTCATGTCGTTTTGACTGTGCATATTTCGAGCAACTTAAAAGTCAGAATTAGCCGGGAATAATTATTTCTTGTTTTGTGGTTTTATGCCCGTTTTCGTCAATATTTTTATTTACATAATGAGCACTAAACTCTTTTTCTACAATAACTTACAACTGTCCCATTGAATATTATTAGTCACGGAAAGAGTGACCAAACCTATGATCGCTCGATTGACGGGCAAACGCTCCAACCCTTGTGTCATTCGGTCGGACAAGGGGGTGGGGGTAATTTTTGACTGGGTGAATCAGAAAAGAGACTATTTTCTCAGGGTTAGTTGTATTTGAAGTTTCAATTATTTTAAAATCTGAACTGCACACGTTCAAAATGTTCATTTAGAAAGGATGCAAGTTAACATTGTGTGAATGGTTGTATATACTGATGGTGAAATAGCTTGTAGCTCGGCCCGATCGTATTTTTTTTTATTCCGTATTAAAAGATATGCTTGTATTGTTTAATATATGAAAGAAAGAACAAGCAAATATGATTAAGATTTAAAACATGAAGTTAGCAGTTAATTGTTGAAACGCGAAAGTTCATTGCTGTCACTACCCTCCTGTTTATTCATGTTAAATATTTACCGTTTTTATAGTGCTGTTTTAAAACAGATTGAGAGGTCATGTTTATGGGGACCCGGGTTCTAAATTTTGTTTAAAAGTTTGGAAACGGCACCGATCTTTCATATCTTATACTTCAGTTCATTAATTTCTATAACATATTGGTCTCTCCATACATATCACCCGGTTTTGTGTCAAGCTAAAAAAATTGAAATGACATCGATTTGCGGCTATATCCAGCTATGTTATTCACGTTATTCAAATTTGAATTGTTGTACATGTACAGTTGTAGAATTTATTCATACATAATTTGCTCAATTATATATACAGAAAGTATACAGATAGACATTTTTATACATTTATCGATTAGATAATGAAAAAAGCTCCTGAGCCTCCTCTTTCTGAAATGACACAGATTATCAGGGTAAAAAAATAAGCATAATTTTATTTATTCTGGTTATAATATAATCTGTTTTCAGTAAAACTAAGTTTTTGACGGATATCTTCTAGGTAGAATTAATAAAAGAAATTAGTGGATGGAATGTCTTAGAGGTGAAATAACTACCGGAAGGACGTAAAGAGATCGGGGTCTTGATACCACTTGTCTACTAAATACACTACTATTTCTGTTTAAAGTATGCACAGTAATACCCATTTGACTAAATATCACCAAGTGGTCCCTTTTTTTAGTTAAACCATTGACAGTATTACATTTGTCGGTGGTCTAAATTTAATTCAAGTTTCATAGTTCTTGGTCAAATATGTCATCAGCTATGAAGCAGAAATTGCAATTTTATAGTACCTTTATATTGTTTATTTGCCATGCGAACTAAATAAAGCTTACCTCTTACATTGCCCCTTAAATGAGGCCCGATGTGACAACCCCATTTAGTAGTTTAAATAATAACAGCGTGGTAACTTAAGGTAATATGCGCCACCTAACGAAAGTCAACGGATCGTTATCAAATTTTGCCAAATCAAAATTGACGATATTTCCGATTGACTGGTGTTTTTTCCATGTTTCTGTATTCTCCGTTTTGCTGCTGTAAATCATCAAACATGACCACTAACGTCATTTTTTCAACAGAGCGCAAAATGACGTACTTGACTGGTTTTTCGAGTATCGTTTTTATATACAACTAAAAAACGGCAAAAATTCTTTATTTTCAAGTTTATATTAAAATAATCTCTCCATTGATATATAATTTGTCATGTTTATTTCAACGTCATATCAGAGGCAAGCGATTTATGAACGCAAAACACACAAAACTGACGTTGAGTTTCATCCGAAATTTCGCGTAAAAACGCCTATATCTAAAAAACTGTGAGATAGGTTTTTGAATAAATTTCAACAGAAGTACAAAATTTCAATTGCTATCGATTCCTTAAAAGAAAAATGGGGGTCACCGATTTAGATTTCGCTCTATTTACTGTTGCGTTTCCCCTACCCCCAGTAAAAATAACGACGTTTTTAAACTTATTTCGTAAATTTCCATTAATTCAAATTCAGTTTCTGTTTCTGTTGGTGGATATAATGAAATAATATCGGTTTCTGCTGGTGGATATAATGGAATGATATCACAATAATGATAAAATGAAGACGGTTTTTTTTATTATATTCTTCAAACAGATTAATGTATTCTACAAAATGTTCTATACATGACAAACATACATGTTTTATTACAGACAGTTTTGCCTAAGTGTCTGTGCAAAGTGTATTAACAGTTCTCTCTGAAATGAAAGGATTTTACGTTGTTCTTTGAAGTACTTATCACCAGTTTTAACTATTTAGTTTAATCGCCGTGTTACTTTTTGAAATGCATGTATATAAAATTCAGTGGAATACCAGCACTACAATAATAAAATGAAAAGCTCGAACTCTATATAGTATTTTGAAGAGTGTGCAGTTAATGATTCCATCTTTACATAGAAACAGTTTACAGAAATTTAGATTACGCATACAGTACTCTAATGAAGAGAGAAAGGGATTTGTCCCATAAGTTTATTTAGGGTGTTAAGAATCACATGTACCTCCAAGACGTTCACACTGCAAAGTTTCGCTCGTGGTACTTTTGATTAATGTTGAGTACTTTAACAAAATACTTGTTTTGTTTATATATCCCGTTTTTGCATACTCATGGGTCCCTGATCAGCCGCCGCCGTTCAACGGGGTTGGTGACACTCGTGGGTTGAAAATTCAATTTTTCTGGTTCATTTTTTTCCGAGCATATAATAATTGGCCAGCGAGCGAAAAGGACCAGGCGTTCTTATAGTTGCTCAACCATTTACATAGGCTACATTTGTTATTAGGTTTATGTTGCGCCAATGGTACCTGGTTCGTAATTGGTACATGGAAGTAACTGGTTATTGTATGGTACCAAAGGGGTACCTGGTAAGTATATGGTACATGAAAGTACCTGGTTACTGTATGATACCAAAGGGGTACATGGAATTACCTGGTTCGTGTATGGTACCAAAGGGGTACCGGGTTCGTATATGGTACATGGAAGTACCTGGTTCGTGTATGGTACCAAAGGGATACCTGGTTTGTATATGGCAGATGAAAGTCCCATATGGTACATGGAAGTACCTGGTTCTTATATGGTACCAAAGGTGGTGCCTGGTTCTACCCGGGTAACCGTACCGAGGGGTACGGGGGATGGCATGGCATAGTGTTTGTACAATATTTTTAGCACAACGAGGTTCGAATTATCTAAGGCATGCCCGGGTCGCGCCCTTTGTGAGGATTTTCAACTTCAATCGCCATTTAACGTTTGAAGTCTAAGCCACTATGACCGTCTTTCAATTCACACTTACCCTAAACGAAAACTAAACTTGTGTTTATAATCGGAAGTGTTTTTATTTTCTTTTAAACATGAAAGCTTAGGTTATATGATGGTACGTCAACCCAGGAATTTGATCCTAGAATAATTTAATTTTATACTACAGTCATGTTTTACAAAGTCTCCATTTTATTTCCTGGCCACATTTGCTTAGTTAAACCATCTACCGTGCGCATGCTTTCAATACCTTTAAAATGAAACATTTAAAATTGTGGTATTTGTATGGTTTGAACCTACGTCTCCTGGTATCAGACGCAAACTTTCATCGGTGTAGTCAATCTAGAAGACGATCTTAACATTTGAGCAAAGCCATGAGAAAACCAACAAAGTACGTTTGCGACCAGCATGGACCCAGACCAGCCTGCGCATCCACGCAGTCTGGTCATGGTTCATGCTGTTCGCTAACAGTGTCTCTAATTGCAATAGGCTTTGAAAGCGAACAGCATGGATCCTGACCAGACTGCGCGGATGCGCATGCTGGTCGCAAAGCCACTATGATGGTTTTCTCATGGCGCGGCTCATTTACGATTTGACGTTTAAATGACAGATATTGAACAGTCACTGTAGTAGCATGAATGACAAAGCAACTAAAATATAAAAAAGAATGTGTAAGAACAAAGAATCAGTCTTTATATTTCCAAACTGCACTTTTAGCCCCGATAATTTATTTTAATAGAACCAATGTAAAAACTGTACTCATTTATCGAAATAACTGCAATTTTTTTACGACCACAACGTCTTCTGAGTTTTCTTATAAACCATTTCATCTTGTCTACGTCACACGAACTGGCCAACTGAACTTCCAGCGAAGCGATGAAGTTCGAATTACGTATTCATAAAATTTTTGTCTTATGAATATAATCAAGAACTAAGAGAAACAAACTCAAATCAAATTAATTATAATTTAATTAGGATTAATTAGATCACGTCCATATATATCAATATGATATTATTTATAATATTATCAATATATAATCAAAAGAGTTTCAAGACATACTGTTAGACAATTCAAACAGCATAATAATTTTCAATATTCAAGAAAAACGCCAACCCACCGGCCAGGCAACTTCATGAATTTACAAAATTCATGAAAAATTAAAACACAAAACTAATACAAATAATAACTGACACTAAATATAAATGTTCAGTCATTGTCTCTCAGAAATTAATGTGTCATTTTTTATTCACACTTCATCACTGTCTCTTTCTAAGAAAACGTTGAATACCATTTTCTTTAGAAACTTATCTCCAAAGTATTACATACTACCTTGTAGAGAATCGACTTCCTCTGATAAATTATCAAGAGTGAAGTTTTCTAGATCCGTAAAATAATTTGACAATATTACATACTGAAACATTGTGTATCTAGGAAAACGTCACATACCATTTTCTCTAGAAATAACATCTCCAAAGTATTACATACTACCTTGTAAAGAACAGAACTTCTTTTGATAAATTATCGAAAAGCGAAGTTTACTAGATCCACTTAGAACTACACACATAATTACACAACATGTTTATAAACTGAAGTCAGTGAAAATTGTTAACCCAGAAATTATTACAAACTAATTTCTCAGGAAAAATAATTTCAGATTGTTAGATACTAATCTGCAATTGCTATAACTTCTTCAGAGGATCATGTGCCCTGAATGAAGTACTAAACCATTTTAATTGAACCAGTGATTTATAATATCTTAACTTTTTGTACTTGAACAAATATTTGTACACATTACAAATTTTTAAAAGAAAATTATATTATGTTGACGTGTTAACTATATTTTGTAAATTATAATAAGACTATGAAATTTCAATTAAAGAACCTTTCTCAAGACCTAACACTGATTTCTAAGAAAATTCTAAGAAATTACATATGTGCTACTGTATTTATGAAGAATTGTCTAAGTCTCCTTGTGCCCTCTAAGTTGAGGTGTAAACCCCCATCTTTAACAGCAAAAAGTTCTCTACGAGGAGAATTGGCCTTAAGAAATGGGCGAAAGGTTTTTAAAATTCTGACCTTTCTATCCTTACACATTGCCTCTAAAGACAAATTTATTTCTTTGACTTTAGAACCAGTATCTGGAAAATCAACTGGTCTTGGTAAAATAGATGAAAAATATAACACTACAGAACTTTCTGCATATGTTTTAGCACATGTGATTAAATTGGAATACAGGGAAGATATTTCACCAACTGAATAGCTGTTAACATCATTTGTGCCAACATGAAAAATAATGTTATCATAATTGAGATTAATTGATCCTTTTGCTATCTTGGAAGTCAAATATGAAATGGTGGCTCCTGGGAAAGAACGAATATCTGTGTCCCAAATATCTTTAACGTGTTCGGCCATGGAATCCGAAATGATGAGGCACTTGTTGATAGTTGGATTTCTAAGTTGATTTATTCTAGAAACTGAAGAGAAAAAGGGGGAAAAATTTCTTTTATTTTCTGTCTGATCATATACTAAGAGAGCACAAGTATGATCATTAAAATTGCAACTTATCACTTAACGAAAGTAAAATATTGAGTTTGTCTTCTATTGAAAGTGAAATATATTTTTTATATACATCTGACTGCCAATCGCCTAAAATTTGAATTTCATCTGCAGCAACATTAGCTCTAAAGGCAAAGGTTGCAAAACCTCTACGAAAAGAATGTGAAGAAAATCTTGATGAGTCATAACCTAATTCTGACAGAAGCCACCGAAATCTATTTTGGAACTTATGATATGTGACCGGTTTGCCATTTTTTAAGCAAAATAACGGCTGATTATCTTGAGTGGTAGGAATAAATTTTAACATATTGTAGTATGCTGCCACAGGACATAATTTTGAAGATTGTAACTTAAGAAGAGGTGTTTTTAATGTACGTTGTCCGAACTGAATAGTTTTTGACCACCTCATTGTCACACATAAATTATCCCCTATAGGAGAAATATCACTTCTCAACAAACAACGATGTGATTCAATATCAGATTTAGATGATCGAACTAGATTTGACTTCCTGGCTACCAAGAAGAAGGCAAATAAAAACAAACACCAAATAACAGAATCATCTGCTTCTGTGCAATCAAGCATGTCATGTAATTTACTCAGAATCAAAGGAGTTATAGGCTCTGCTTGTTTAATACAATGTTGTTTTAATCTAGTTAATCCCTTTAAGGATAAGTTAATAAGAAATTGATTAACATGCTCTAGAGAGTAACCCAACATTAAATGCATGGTCCTAACGCCACTTAAATAATTCCTAATGCTATCAACTGATTTGAACGATCTACTCAAAAATTGAGCATACAATTGTAATGTGCATGTTTCAGCAGGTAAATACTGTAACTGAAAATATAAACAGAATAAAATGAAAGATTCCCATTGAATCTTTCAATTCTTCCTCGAACTTGCTGCATAAGCTGACAAATTTGATACTTTGAGATCTTGTTTAAGATCTTTAAACTGTTGTTCTGAAATAGAATTATAACTATTCTACCAGAGATTTGCAAACTGAAATAATTCATCTGATACCAAACATTCATAAGTTTCTAAATGGCTGGTTAAGAACTTGAAATCTTCTTGATACTTTGTACTTAAATGCCATCTTGAAAGAGAATCTGCTAATCTATTTTCTTCAGTTGTTAAATGTTTAGTTCTAATTTCACATTCGTGAAGAGCCGACAAGTAACAAACTTCTCTTAAAGCTTCCTGAAATTTTTCTGACCTTGACCTTCCGGTGTTTAAAACCTGACACACTGACTGATTATCGCAATACACGATAATACGCTTGCTTCTAAATTCCTGACCCCATAATTTTAAGGCAATGACAATAGCTATTAATTCTAACATACCAATATCTAATTTTTTTTGCTTAATTTTTTCAGGGAACTCTGAGTGAAAGAACGAGCCATTAAAGTAACCTCCACAACCTGTTAAACAACTGTCAGTGGAAAAAATTGCATCTGGTTTTGACCAGTCATCATATAACATAATGGAAATACCATTATAACGTAACAGAAATCTGTCCCACCAAAGTAAGTCCTTTTTAACAATATAAGGAATACTGGTCTGATTATTTGGGTGTAAACCATGTATGGACAGTAGTATAGTAATTGTTTGTGCGAAGACCTATTTAACCCCCCCTGACCCCTTGCCCCTATTCTAAAAAATCCAATGCCGGACAATTTAAAACCTACAGGTTTAAACCCAGCACTTAACCCAACCCTAAACTTATAATACTATATCGCGAAGCTGAAACCTTCGGGGTCTTTGACCCAGTCGGACCTACAGTCTTCGGTTGCACTCGGTACACTTGTACCCTCAAAATCTAACGACACCGGTGTCGTTTTCTTTAACAAGTTTATCAATCAATATCGTTTGTAAAGCGGCACCGGTGTCGCTTTATTGGTATTTACTTTCATTCATAAAGTTAACCGATATGTTTACATTTGTAGTACAATTCGTTTAAACTTCCTTGTGATCGATTTACGTTTTACAGCTGATTTAATATAAATGTCAAAGGTAAATCAAGTGCATTTTTTAAAAATGGTTATGTGGGAAACCACAAATTCAACCAATCAAAAGCCTGCCATTTTTCTGCCAAGTTGGCAGACACTGCCACATTCCTGCCACTTGGCAGACTTTTGGCAAAACTTTGGCAAATTATATTTATTAATAAAATGTAAGGTATTTGATCTTATTTTCAATTAGTAAGTATATTATTAGGGTACACATAGTAATTAAAACTTGAATTAAACTTTTAATCCAAAAGTCTGTTTCCATCATAAGATACAGGTTCATCCGATATGTAGAATCTAATGTAACTACCCATCAAAAGCATAAATGTTACTTCTGTAGATGCTGAATCGTTATAAGGATGAATATCAAACATTGTCCCTTGTTTTAGATAAATTTTAATTTTTTTCTTATACATAGATATTAACTGATCAGTGTCAAAGTCCTCAGCTGCCTCAGCTGTTATATTTACATTATCAAATATATCAAAAAATAAAGCATCATCCTGAGGCCTATAATTCCGCCACCTAAATATAAAATGTGATATTGGGCTTTTAGTCGGTTTATCCGGTTCACCTATAGGACTCGCACCCTTTAATAAAATCTTAATATCTATTATATAAGTTCCGGTTTTTCTGACTATAAACACACCACTCAAAAGCATATCTAGTACATCTATTTTATATTTTTGGTCTATGTGTATAAAATCTTTATAATCTACGATAATTCCATATCTAACTTCAAATATATTTAAATAGTTCAAACCGGCCATATTTTTATATGTTGAATGTATCCAGGCACCACGACGGTCAAAATACTTTTTCATTTGTATGTAATCAAAAGTATGATTATAATAGTATTCAAAGAGAAACACTTCACGTCCCACTTCCTCCAGCCTTTTTTCTATTTTCCTGTCTTTCTTTTTAAGTTTAAGAATTATTTCAGCTAAATCATCAAGTCGTTTTGTTGTAGCAACTTCAGAAGCAGATAAATTGTCAACAACGCCTTTTGTTCTAGCTAATTGTGTTTCTTGTTTTAAGAAAACATTTTTTACTTTTGTAATTTCTTCAGCATTAGTGGTAATTTCTTCGACATTAGCGGTTATTGCTTTAGTATTAGCAGTAATTACTTGGGTATTAGCAGTGATTGATTCTCCTTGTTTAGCTGATATTTCAACTACAGAGTCCAAATCATTTATTATTATTTTAATTTTATCATTAAATTTATCATTAAATTCATTAATATCTTTTTGTAATAAACCTTTAAGTTTACTTAACTCTTCGTACTTTATATTGTGACGTGCATCAACATTATTAATCAGGTTTACAAGTTGTTTCTTGAAATTTTCTAGCTGATTATTAATTATGTTAATTGCTTCAGTATTAGCAGTAATTAACTCTCCTTGTTTAACTGATTTTTCAACTACAAAGTCCAGTTCATTTTTATGTTCTTCAACTTTAACATTAAGCTGCGTCATATCGTCTTGTAATTTTTTTGTAATATTACTTAAGTCTGCATACTTTAAATTGTGACGTGTATCAACAGTACTAATCCAAACTCGAATTTGTTTTTTAAAGTCATCTATTTTAGAATTGAGCTCTTTTTTAAAATCCTCTAATGCTGTGTCATGATCATCACCTCTTTGTGAAGCTGCCTTTTCCAGTTCAGATTTATATTCTGCAAGTTTATTTGAAATTAATTCTAATAAATGTTTATGCTTATTTTCAGTTTCAGTATTTAGTTTATTTATTTCTGTTCTGATTTCTAACTGATACATATTTTGTAACTTTTTCTCAGCTTCAATAATCTTGTCTTTTAGTTCTTCATGTTTAATCATACTATCTTTTAATTCTTGAATTTGGGTGAATAAAATGTTTAAATTAACTCGAAATACTTCTTTTATGTTATCATCTGACAAATCAGATTTCTCTTCAAGTTCTTTAATAGAATCGACCATAGCTTTCATTTCTTCTTCAATTTTACCTTGTAATTCAACTATTAATAATGAATTCTTTTTAAAATCTTTTGTTAATTCTTCAATATTCTTTACTTCTGCTTCTAGTGTTTGTTTTATACTTTTAACATCTTCAAGTTTATAGTCATCTATTACACTTTGAATTTTTCTATACAAAAACCGTCTTGGAACTACATCAGCGGATTTATCTGGATTTCCTAGGTTGATTATTTTATTACCTCCCATATCTAATGCTTTGTTCATTGTGTTATCAAGTTCCTTATTTCTGTGAAGATATGATTCCATGTCCTTTCTAAGCTTTTTGTATTGTTTTTTAGTGGTATAATCACTTAAATCAATATCAAATTTAACTTTACTTATACTGTCAGGTTCACTTATTTGTTTTACATCATTAAAAACTCCCATTATATATTACCAGTAAAGTTTTTTTCTTAAAAACTTCCTTGGTTTGTCAATATATAAGAAATCATATTTTTGATTTGTTGCATTTAGCAAAAGAGTTAGGGTTAATATTTTGTTCATTACAAATCATATCATTTTCTCGTTTACCTGGACTTTCAAATAAAATATAATGTGAACAGTTAATTCGAATATCTTTTGGTGTTTTATAGTAAGACTGACTTAAATAAATAACACAACAGTTTTTGTGACGTCCTTGAATAAAGTATTTTGTTATTTCATTTTGAACTTTTTTATCTTCACATACAAAATCATCAAATATTACTACGTTTTGTTTTTCTGATTCAAGATTCTCACAAGGTTCAATTTGGTTGGGATCAGCTGAATATTCAAGTATTTCATTTGGATCTACTTTAATTTTTTTTTGCAATTTGGCTTAAGTTGTTAATTAAATCTTGATATTTAGATTGTTCTAGGTTTTTTAGCATACAAGTATAATTTATCATAATATATAAGAGGTTTTCGAAGTATATGCATTAATGTATTTGTTTTTCCAGATCCAGAAGATCCACATATTAACATTCTAAAACATGAATCTGGCATAAAAGAATAAAATTGTGTAAAGTTATTGGATTTATCACTTTTTTTATCATAATTTGGAATTTCCATTTATATAATATTACATTATTTTACATTATTTTACAATTTCTTACATTATCTTACATTATTATATAAATGCAATCAAAACTTAATGAAATAAGAATAAGAAAAAAATTCGTCGGACAAAAGATGAGAGCTCTTAGAGAAGAAATAATGAGAGAAAAAATTAAAAAAGCTACAAATCGGGATATGTACACTGAAATTTATAAACCAATTACTGAAAAATAGAAGTCAAAAAGAACAATTATCAAGTCAGTTAAAAGCATTACCTGGAATAAAACAACAATTAGCGTTATTAGGTGATGAAATGAAAGACATACAAACATATCAGGGTTTACCACAGCTATTTCAAGAACCAATACGATTATTACCACCGAAAGATCATATGGGTTTGGATGATGAAGATGATGATGAGTTTGAAGACACTAAAGAATTTCCTGAAGAATTAGCAGAAGAAATAGGTGAAACAACTGATGAATCAGAAGAAGAATTTGAGGCAAATTTAGATATAAATATTGATAAAGATGTATTATCAGATTGGAATTTACCTGTATTATCAGAGTTAGTAATAAACAAAGATAAAGATGATTGGATAAAAACAAGAAAAGAGGTTACCGAAAAAATAAAGAAGTGTACTCGTAATATAAATAAATATAGTAAAATAAATCCAGATGAAAAAATTGAATTTTCAGATGCAGAACCTATGGCTGCAGGTGAGTATGTTTCGGAGTTAAAAACAGACAAAGAAAATCTTAAAAGATATGGTGAACGCTTATCAAAAATGATTAATGACTCAGAGGTATTTGGAAAAGGAATAAAACATCATAACCCATATAAAGTTTCACCAAATGGACAATATGGTAATTTAATTATTAACTTAAATAAACTTTATGGTCAAAACAAATTGATTGCTAAGGATAGAATAACTGGAAAAGAAGTCATTAACACTAAAGTAGATGATGATTTAATTGATCTAATTAATAAAAGATATAACAATAATAAAAAACATTCAATTCATTCAAGAAAAATATTCAAAGAATTAACAGAAAAATCAGGATTACCTATCAATAAAAGATCTATGAAATTTAAAAAAGTAATTAGGGGACAAGGTTATGACGTTTGTCCATGTAATCCAAAAGAATTGGTTAATGACCTGGAGTTAATTTGTGGTTCAATTGATGCTGGAAATAATAATGAAGGACTAAAAAATGAAGGTATTAGAATAATTGATGAACTATTAAAAATGAATTCACTCTTACCAGAACAACATGAAAAGTTATATAAAAATTATTTTTCTTGAATTTAAACTTTAATAATTATATAAATGGAGCAAAAAATAGTATTAAGTTCTGAAACAGTTAAAGATAATAAAAATAAACCGAGTGATTTTACAATCAGATTTAGTCGTTCTTTAATTTTAGATAAAAATTGTTGTTGGTTTGGATAGTATTAACACTATGACCTATTCTTGGCATAATATTAGTGATGAATATGACAATAAAAGAATTCGTTATCATAATGGTAAGGATTGGAAAGATATTATATTTACAAATGGTTCTTAAAGTTACACAGATATTAATAATTATATTAGGGAAACATTAATAAGTAATGGTGATTATGAATTTGATAAATCAGAAATTGCTCCAATAAGTTTGGAATTTGATTTAAGTAGTTTTAAGATTTTGATTTCAATTAAAGATAAGTTTAAGTTGGATTTGGAAACATCAAATTTTCATACATTGCTTGGATTTGAGAAAAAAAAATTGGAAAATACTGAATGGGGAACTACAACACCAAATATAACTAACTCTGTGGATACAATTTACATTCATTGTGATCTTATTGATAATTCACTTGTTGATGGTAATTTCGGTGATATTATCTATGCTTTAGGTACTGCAGATTTAACAAGAGCTTATCCGTTTTACAAAAGAACCACAAAGAGTTGGATATTCTGAAATTAATAAATATATTATAAATTCAATAAGAATATATATTACAGATGTATTCGGTAGAATAATTAATTTTAATGAGGTTGAAACAAGTTTTACACTAATCTTAAAAGAAATTAATTAAAACTTTTATTAAATTTTAGTTTTATATAATGTACAAAAAAGTTTATGACAAAAATAAAGGAATATTTATTTATGTTGATGCTCACACGGGAAAAGAAATCATACATGGAACAGGTATCTTTGACACTTTAACGAAATTGTTTTCAAGCGGAGTTGCATCTTCAATTAGCACAGCTGGAAAAAAAGCTCTGGAAACAGCAGGAAAAGCAGCTCTTGAAAGTGGAACAAAAAAGGTTAGCACAGAAGTTGGAAATTTAGCTGCAGCAAAGCTTATTGGAAGCTTCACTGGAGATACTAATAAAATTGTTGAAAAATTTAAAAAGAAACCTGCTCCAGCAGTTGGTAATTTAATTGCCAAGGAATTACAAGAAAAGAATAATAGTAAAAATAGTAAGGAGGAGGATATTCATATGAGAATAAATAGCATATTGTCAGGATCTGGAACTTCAGCTTAACAAAAACGTATTAACAGATTAATTTATAAAAACTAAAGTTTTACCTTTAATAAAAAACTAAAGTTTTAACTTTAATAAAAACTAAAGTTTTAACTTTAATAAAAACTAAAATAAAAAATAAAATAATATATAATATATATATGTTTAGAAGAAAACAATATTGTGAAAGATATGAAATAACTCCTATTCAATTAGATACAGCTTTAATATCTGTCCTGGGAAATAATGTTAAACAACAAAAAAACGGATATCACTTTACAATTAATGATAGAAGTTCATATTTTGATTGGTTTAATGCTTATTTTGAAGTAAGTTTTAAAGTAAATAAGCTTACTAATGGTAATAATTATGGTGATGATCAAGTTGCTTTAATTAATAATGCAGCTTCATTAATTGATCAGTTAATGGTTAAACAAAATGGAAAAGTTGTTTATGATTGTAATAATTTATATAAGGTAGTAAATGTAAACAGTTTGGTTGAATTGTCTGAGGATTATGCAAAATCAACTGGAACAAATGAGTTTATTTATTTAGATACTACTGCTGTTGCTGAAAGTAGGGATGACCAAGCTGGATATAATAGTGGTTTTGCTTCTAGGAAGTTATCAATCCAGGGTGGTAAAGAGGTAAATGCTAAAATTCCATTAAATAATTATTCATTTTTTCAGGGTTTAGAAACTAATATTTTACCTCCAAGTCAAATTCAAATAACACTGCAGCTGACAGATGATGATGAATTAATTTTTAGAGCTAATGCT
Source organism: Mercenaria mercenaria (assembly GCF_021730395.1). Lineage (NCBI taxonomy): Eukaryota > Metazoa > Mollusca > Bivalvia > Venerida > Veneridae > Mercenaria > Mercenaria mercenaria. The sequence continues at coordinate 24,861,200 of NC_069366.1, read as the reverse complement.
GCTGATGCTGGTAGAGTAATTGTAACAAAATTAATTCTATGGGTTCCACGTTTAATTTTTAATGAATTTGGGTTTGATCTAATTACTACTGAAAGATTTAAAAAAGCAAGATGGTCATACCTTCGGGAAATGGTGACGCAATCAACTGATACACAACAAACTAATATAACCTTTAGAATAACGGCTGGTGTAACAAAACCACAACATGTATTTGTTTATTTACAACGACCTGACAAAAGTAATTCACAAGAACATAATCCACATTTATTAGATACATTTAAAGTTAATGCAGCAAATGAAAATTGCACTTTGAGCTCTTGTCGTCTTGAAGTTGGTAATGGTGTTTTTTATCCAGAAACAGAATATACAAGTATATCAAGAATATATGATGATGTAATTAATTATTATTATAAACAAAATAATAAGACTACTGGAAGTCTTTTCAATAGATCAAATTTTTATAATTATTTTGGATTTGTTCATTTTAACTTGGAATATAAAAAGGAAGTAACTACAGAAGATCCTAAGCATATTACATTAACAGCTAAATTAAATATTCCACCGGCAGCTAATATTCGTGTTTACGCAATTGTATTGTATGAAGAAACAGTTGAAATAAATACTATTGGAAATGAACTTGTTATTGTTTAAATAAAATAAATATAAATTATATATAATGACATCAAATTATATTGAATATAAAGTTAACCTAACAGATGGACAAAAGAAAAATTTAGCACAAGCTTATAATAATAAAATTCCACATACTTTTAGATTAAAACATGAACAATTACGTGGAAACTTCCCTTTACTTTTAACAAAAACACAAATTAATCAAATTAAAAAAGCTGTTGCAAATAATAAGGGATTAGAAATTACAATTTCAAAAAAACGAATGTCCAGTCAAGGTCAAAATGGTGGATTTTTAGGAGCTTTGGCTGGTTTGTTAGGAAAAACAATTCTTCCAATGGCAGCAAAAATAGCTCCAAAAATATTAGCCCCTCTAGGCATTGGCGCTTTGTCTGGGCTAGCCAGTACTGGTGTTAGTAAAATACTTGGAAATGGTATTATTTCAGTAGCTAATGATAAGAGAAATATGATATCACCATATCTTACACCTAATCAAAGAAAGCAATTAGTAGGATCTGGAGTGATTAAATTAACACAAAAACAAAAACAAGACGGTGGGTTTTTAGGTATGTTGGCTGCTAGTCTAGGGATACCTTTGATTACATCTTTGTTAAGTGGAAAAGGACTACAGATTGATTCTCAACGGAGACCTTACAGACGAATTCCTATAGTAAAAAAAAAAAATAAAATTTATAAACAAACCAATATCTAACTTTGAAATTGAACAATGGGTAAACCAATTAAAAATTAAAAACTTTAGGGGTGTGTTTAGTAGAAATAATTTACTAAAATTAAAAGAAAAGGTTGAATGTGGAATTATAAATTTGGACGACTCTATTGGTCCTGGAACACATTGGGTTTGTTATTTTAATACTTTGTACTTTGATAAAACCAGAGGTTTTCTGAGAAATTCTTTGTATTTCGATCCATTTGGACTTCCTCCGCCAAAAGAAGTAATTAAGTATATACCAAATGTAAAATACAACAATGTTCAATATCAAGACAAAACAAGTATGCTTTGCGGATATTATTGTTTATTTTTCATTAAAATGTTACAAGATAAAGTACCGTTGTATGATTTATTGTATAAAATACTAAAAATTCATAATCAAAGAGTAAATGAACAAACTATTATAAATTATTTTAACCAATAAGGACATTTATTTAACTGGAATAATTAATATAATGGGAATATTCAATAATATAAATGAAAAAGTAAATAAAATAGAAAAACAAATAGAAAGGCAATTAATAAGAAAACCTCCATTGTTTTTAACATGTTATACCCAAGATACTGATGGTGGATTATTTCAATGGAAAACTGTAAATGCTAGTCCTGGTTTAGTTCAAAATGGTAATAATGTAACAATTAAACAAAATTGCATCTTAATTATTCTTGTTGATGCAATTAAATTAGATAAAGGAGAAGCTAAATTACAATTAAAAAATAAAGAAAATGTAATTCTTCAAAGTTATAATGTAAAAAATAACAGAAAAAAATGAATCTATTTCTATTAATTATGCAAATGAATTTAAAATAAATGATGTTATTTATATTAATTCTTTAAACGTTATGAATATTCAGTTAACAATTTATGGTTCTATAATTTAAGTTTTAATTTAAAGTTAATTTAAGAGTTAATTTAAGAATAAGCTAATGTATCAATACCATTATCAAGCATATATCTTTTATCGTCATAACATGATAAAGATGTTTTATTTATAACATAACTGGAAAGATTGTGTTTATCAGAACGAATAACTTTAAAGGTGTGATTACTTTGGGTTGAATTAAACAAAGTATCTTTATAATTTTTATGAACTATTGTTTTCTTAACAACAAGTTTTTTAATTCCTTTACATTTTTTAACATTTACTTCATTTTCTAATAAATAAGAATACATTTTACTTCTTAATCCGACAAATTCAACAATGGGAATGCCAGCAGCTTCATCTTTAAATTTTCCAATTACTTTTTTATTATTATCAAAATAAAATTTTGAATTACTATCGTAATCACTATTATCAAATAAATCTTTGTCCTTATAAAAATCCTCATATGCATCTTTGGTTTTTATTTCATAACATAATGAATCAGTGTCAGTGAATAGTAATTTACAATTACCCTCGTACTTTTCCTTAATGTAATTATAATGAAAATCATACATTAAATATTTTGATAAATCTAGAATGCACATTCCAACATAACAAGGTCTGTTTAATAACAAACTTTCTTTTATTCTATGAATGCCAAAAAGGTTAGAGTTAAACATCGTTGAACTAACAAATGAAGGTTTGGCTATGTATTTTAATAAAATATTTTCATCATGTGTTAATTTAATATTAACCCTCTTGCGTAAATTCTCCATCGTCTTACCGAATACAGAATTGTTCATTAACTTAAAAAAGTCCTTTTCAAATGAATTTTTTGCTTTAGATCTTTTTTGAGTATTAAAATCAATATATTTTTTTAACCAAGGAGATGAATCAAAAGTTAATATTTTATGTATTTTTGTTACTTTTAACCCTAATTGTGTATATAGTTCAAGATTTTTAAAATGAACTACATAATTTTGTTTTTTCATTAAAGTTGGAACTAATTTTTTTACATTATTTTTTCCTATTTCAAATTCTGTTTTAATATTTTTACTATAATCAGAAAGCCATTGATCTGGTATTTTAATTTTTTTCTGGGGCTAAAGGATAATCGTTGTGGGTTTTATGTAATTCTTTTGGATATTCAAGATCACATTCAACTATAAAGTTACTTTTACCTTTTGCAATTAATTTCTTAAATTGTTTTTCGGATATAAATTTAAAGTTTCCAGAGGGTAAAGGTTGACACATAGCCCAACCGTAAAGGTTATTGGCGTCGAGGTACATAATGTATTTGCTGTCAAGTTTAGGATTATAATCCTTCATATATTTATTGTTTGCTTTACTGTATCTGTTTGAAATATAACTTATTCCTCCTCTCAGTCCCTTTTCAATAAAAAGATACATATCAATATCAGTTATTAAATCTAACTTAATTCCAGTCATTTTTAACATTGCATCCCAAGCTAACCCAGGACTACTAAAATAATGACAAGGATCTAATTTGTAGTACTCTAAACATAGTTTTCTAAAATTTTCAAATACATCAGCTAAAAGTAATACGTCAGTTTTTAAATATAGATCATGATATTCTCCCATTGTTTTAATTTTAAATTTATGCCAAATATTTTTAGCATGTTCGTATTCATTATCAGAAATATTAGTTTCATTTAAAATTGAATAAAAATCCTCTTTAGAAGGTAATTTTGTTTCTTTGAATTTTTTAAATGAATCCATGTAATCATATGGATAAACACCTTTTGTCTTTAATAATTCAACATTTTCACAATTAAATTCAGTTGATGTGTATTTAAATTCTGGAATATTTTTTACTAAGTTATCCAATGATTGAGACATAAATTGGAATGAATCAATAAAGACCAAGTCAGAAATCATAAATGCCATATATCTTTCCATATTGTTAGGAATAACATTAATTTCTTTTTTAAATTTCCCTATTTGTTGCATAATAAAATGACCGTCATAACCTCTTAAATTATGAAAAATAACAGGAATTTTATGTGTTAGTTTAAAATTAATATTACATTCTGAGTGAGCACTTCCTCTGAATTTTCCTGTTATATGACAATGATCACGTACTGGCACTTTATCTTCTATATATTCTTTTTCACAGATATGACAAAACTTTTGTTTTTTAAATTCACTTTCATCTTTTTTAGACATTCTTAGTTCTTTGTTAAAGTGCTCTTTAAATATTTCTTTACAATATTCCTCTTCCTCAAGCATTTTTTCAATAAACTTGTAAACTGCATTAGGACCTCTATAAATCTGGGTTGGTTTAGTATATTTATCGTCATAACAACAAACAACTTTATAGCCGTAACCACAATCTATATGATTTTGATATGGTTCAGTAAATGAAGATTCAGTTGATGGTAAAGCAGTTAAAACTTTTTTAGTTATTGATTCAAAATCAGCATTAATTACAAAAGGTACTGCTAAACCTTTATGATAATTTTTAAATTGTACTTTACTTCCCTCTTTTGGCATTTTTACACCTTGCATACCATTAATAGCTAAACAATTTGGAATATGTTCATTTAATATTCTTTCTTGAATAAAGTGTTGCAGAAAAGATCTACAAAAATGTTTCTTGTTTGTATTTTTTGTTTTGTTATTCATTAATCTATTAAAGTCTTTTATCCAAACATAATGTTGGACTACAGTTCTTGAGGGCTTACAGTCATCATCATTTATTTTATCATTTATTTTATCATTAGTAATTAGCAACATGTCACAGTGTTCTTCGTATTGATATTTTGATATGTACAATGGATAAATACTATTTTCTTCATAACCAAATATATTAAACTATATTTCATTTAAAACTTCAATTTTAGGTATTTGATTTAATGTAACAGGAAATTTAATTCCAGTATAATCAAGATCGTTTATATGTTTTTTATAATTTGAAACTCTTTCAGAATGTTTTGTTACAGGAAATTTGTAAGCTAAATGACACCATCTAAAACATTCGTTATCATCATTCTTTATATTTATTAATCCTTTCATTGAATTTTGTAATGGTTTTGGTAATTCTAAATAACTTGAAGCAGCCAATGGACTATATTTATATCTATTTATATAATGAGCATCAACTGACTCTATTCTCCAGCCGCTTCCTTCAGAAATCCAATTACCAATTCTATTTATTATTTCATCAAAAGCTTGATGTAAAGTTTTTTTTATTTCGTTTGTGTTAATAATTTCTAAAGCCTTTGATTGAAAATAAGCTGATTTATATATTGTATCAGTTTTATCTATTTTTGCAAAAGTTATTTTTAAAACAATGTTTATTTTTATACCTTTTAAAGTTTTAAGTTCAGATTTAAGTATTTCAAAAGAGTCGTTTATAGTTAAATATAATTGATTCTTTGGATCTTGTCTATATGTAATTTTAATTTCAAATTTCTTATAATATTGTTTTGTGGATCTTTCGATTTCCATCTATATATTATATTTAGAAAATAAAATTCGTTAAGCAAAAAAGGATTAAAAAAAATAATTAAAAAAATAATTAAAAAATTTATAAAATAAATAAAGTTTTAAATTATCTTTAAGAAGAAATAAAATATTTAAATTTATATCTTTTTCCATTAGTTTTTGATATTCCACATTTTACTCGGTTTTCTCCTTTGCAGCACATTGTTATTAACCCAGAATTAATACCAAGGTCTTTAGACGCTGCATAATTGCTTTTATATGTTTTTTCTTCATTAGTATCACAGTCGGTTACAATAACTTTTTTAGGATTGTTTCGAATATTATTTGGTCTGGGACAATCACATAATCTTTCAGCATTTTCTTCTTCAGTTAATAGACAACCACAGTTCCATTCAAATAAATTATTTTTTAAAAGATAAGGATCTATAACATTTTGTAATTTATCAATGACATGATTTTTATATTCATCGCTAACTATTTGATCAAGTTTTGATTTAATAACATTTCTTCTTTTAAGAACTTTCTTATAAGAATTTTTGTCTGGATTCATTATTTCTCCTAAAGTGCTAGATAATTTTGGCATAATCATTCTATCTACCTTTCTATTAACCATCTATATATAATATACTTATAGAAAAAAATCTCTAAAAACACATCTAAAGAAATTATATTGATTTGAGAAATTTGTTTATATTATCTATATCTTTTGAATAAGATTTTAAAGTCATTTTTTCTAAATTGTTATCAACTGTTAAAATTTTAATACCTTCTTGAAACATTCTGTTTAACCATTCTTCGTGTAATTTGTGTAGTTTTTCTAAATAATCTAAACCAACTCTATTTTCTTCCGTTCTGTTTCTTTTTTGAAGTCTTTTAAAACATATTTCTGGATCGGTTTTAACATAAACAAATCCATCAATTGGGTTTTTTCCATATGGTTTTATAATATGATCAGTTAAGAAAAGATTGTATACTGCCCACTCGGGGTCATTTATAACACCGTTGTCGTGATGTTGTTTTGTAAAAACGTTACTGTTAGTTAAATAACAACGTTCAAGGACAGAAACACCATCAAACTGTTTAGCAGAAGATAACATTTTTATATGACTGTTTAAAGTTGTTAGCTGAAAAGGAAATAAATATTTGGAAGGTTCTTGAGCAGCAAGTTCAAAAAGGTTATATGAATTATAACTTGGGTCCATAACATTTTGCCATTCGTGAATTGGTTCTGGAATTATATTAAAATTAGGATTATATTCTTTAATAATATCTAAAAACGTACTTTTTCCTGATGCAATATTACCTTCAACTGATATAATTTTTCTCATTTATATAAAATACTTATAGAAAAAATCTTTAATTAAAGTTAATACAGCTCTTCTTCTTTTTTACTTTTATATCCGTTAAGTTTAAATTCCTTCATGTACGTTTCAAAAGGCATTGAATATTTGTTTTCTTTCTGCATTTCTAATAGTATTGTAAAAATATCCTGAATAACTTGTTTATCTTCTTCTTTATTTACTTTTCCAGGATCATTAGGGTCATGAACAGCTAAAGCTGCAATCCGTGCTTTTGTTATTAGTTGTTTTATTTTGTGATGATGTGCTTTTAAAATAAATTTCTTGTCGTCAAGTTTTAGTCTGTTAGTAAATATGGTAATTACTGATGGAACAGCGCCAGCAACTGCTACAAATATAGGAATAGCTGGAACAAGTGCTAATGCAGCTGAACAACCAAAAACACCTGCTGTAATATATAATCCGGTACTTACTCTCCCACAAAATTTATAACTTTTTCTGTAAGCAGCAGCTAGTTTAGTTAAGTGAATAATTAATTGATCTATTGTTTCTATTCCATTATTATTAGAAATAAGATTTTTATTACTCATTTATATAATTAAACTTTTTATTTTCTAAATTAAATTTGTTCAAGATCGCTAAACGGAACCCAACTATTAAATTTTTCATTGTAACCTTTCCATTTTACTAAAGCTTGTTTTTTCTTATAGTCTCGTCTAATAACTTTTTCTATTCTAAAAACTTCTTGTGTAGTAGGTAAAAGTTCTTGTTCATAAAATGAACCTTGAATTATTTCATCATTTAAATCTTTAATAGTGTATGTTCTGGGATTTGTATTATTAATTTTATAAATTATAAATATTTCTTCTGTCCAATTTGGTGTATATCCTTTTTCAAAATGTCTTTTAAGTTTACTTAAGCGAACTCGATCACCAATTTTAAATTTTGCTTTACTATTTGGTATCTTTAAATCACCATATAAATTAAAGTAAACAGTACCTTTATTTAAGTTTTTACTAGCTTCGGTTGGTGTCATTTTTATACTAGAATGTTTTGTTTTGTTATATTTATCAACCATATCCTGCAAATTATTTAAATAAGTATAAGTATTATTTGCTGTAAAATATTTCCACATTTTTCTTTTTAAAGTTCTATTGAATCTTTCAATTACTACAGCTTTACCTTCATTAAATGTATGATACATATTAATCTTATTTTTATTCAAAAATGATTCAAACTTTTTATTATAAAATTCTTTTCCTTCATCCACCCATAAATTTACTGGTAATCGTCCTTCTAAAATTATTTTTTTCAAATGCTTCAGTAACAGATTCTCCAGTTTTATTCTTTAATGGAATAACCCAAGCATATTTACTAAATATATCAATAACGGTTAACAAGTACTTTACTCCTTTATTATATTTTGAACAAGCTTGCATGTCAACTAAATCAGCTGACCAAGTATCATCAATATCATTAACTATCACTCTTCGTTTCCTAAATTTTCTTTTAATTGGTTTGTGTAATTCTTCTGCTAATTCATCGCTCCATGTGATTCCGGGGGTAGTAAAAGTTTGCTCTACCCCCTTTTCCCGTTTTTTGACTTTTGTTTTTGTCCGAGACCAAGTGTGTATTTCGTTTTGATGGCTGGTTTTACAACTAAATGTTTTGCAATCTTTTCTCCAAATGTTTTTGATTTAGTTTTATTTAAATTGGAAAGCATTTGTTTATCACATGTACCCTTTTTTACACCACTGTCATAGCAAAAATCATGGTCCATACATACTGCATCCAGTTCATTGACAGGGGGTCCATTATCTAGGGGATTTCCTGGCCCACAATAATTATATCCTGGAAGTGTTAAACCTTTCTTAGGTAATAAAGGTAACATTGCTTTGTGAATATCTAAATTACCCCCTGTACTTTTAACAAACTTTGATTTCATTTTTCCACAAGATGAACAAGTAGCCCTTATCATTTTTTCCCGTTTTTTGTTGTAACATAATGAGGATTTATATTATCAGTAAATCTTCTTTCTTTCAAACAATATATTTTATTCTGTAAATTCATCTATATCATATGTATTTAAATTTAACTTTAAAACTTTTTAGTTGGTTTTTACTGAGTTTAAAACCTGTGGATTTTAAAGTGTCCGGCATTGGTCAGTCCGGACCAAAGACTAAATGTTTTTTTGGTTAAACCAAAGGTTTTCATTCGGTTTAACTAAAGATTTAAAAGATTTTCAGCTTGTATCTTTGATAAAACCTGTGGGTTTTAAAGTGTCCGGCATTGGATTTTTTAGAATAGGGGCAAGGGGTCAGGGGGGGTTAAATAGGTCTTCGCACAAACAATTACTATACTACTATGGACCGTAACCAATTCAACATTCTATTTATGAAAATACGCCCTGGCCTAACGCAAGCTGCAACAAAATTTAACTTTCCAATCAGAGATTGTAACTCCCTAAGAGAAGCAGTTGACTTGTTTAACCAAAGAGTGATTAACTTCTTAATTTCATTTAGTCTATCAGTTGTAACCTCCATTGTCATGGAGTTGGAGTTGAACGAAACTCCTAGGAAATTCATAATTTCTGATGGAATACAAGCTTTTTGTTTTGATTCTTCTAAGCCTGCTTTCTCTAATACTTCTCTTAGACAATAAAATGCAAACCAGGCCTTTTCTCTACTTTCCACACCTGCTAAATCATCCAAATAGTTCAAAATAGCTATACCAATTTGGAACATCATGAATGAAATTGCATTTTTAACTCTTTGACAGATAGCCGCAGCGTTTCTAACACCCATAGATAAAACTGTTTCACAGAAAATATGCTTTTTCCAACGAAACGAAACTAAATTGTAGTCGCCTGGACAAATATTAATTTGTCTGTAGGCTTTTCGTAAATCCAACTTGAACATTAAACAATGCCTTCCTTTTGCTTTTATTAATTGAATAAAATCATCGATCTTTGGGAAGATTAATTCTATTTCTTCACCTAAATATCTATCTTTACAAATAAAATCATTGACAGCATTACCCTTTGGAAAACTGAGATCTAAAATAATTCTTCTTTCTTCTGATTCCTTTTTTGGTACTGAATTCAGGGGAGAAATTTTTAAGTTATCTGTAAAAGGATTGCTCTTAAAAGGCCCAATAATAGAATGACTTGCCTTTTCTTTTTCTAAATATTTTGTTATTTCTGCTGGATAATTTTCAGCCCCTTTATGATTTTTGTGTTTCCATAATTCTAATTGTTTAAAAGAATTACATCACCTTGGAAATCTAAAGGGAAACCGTATTTTAATAGATCTATAACCAGAGTATCCTTATAACCTATTAACATTCTGTTCCAAAATTCATCATTTATTTTGTTATTAACCACAATGCGACAAGCTTGAAAATTATGTTTACCGGACTCTTTGACTTTTGTGTGTAAATGAACCATATCTATGGATACATTATCAACTTTGTTTTTTGTTACTTTACAAATCTGACATTTTCTGGAGTGATAACAAAGTGAATTTTTATTATTACATGTTTCCTTTTGTTCAATAGTTTTATCAATTTCCACTAAACAAAATTGTGGAAGAAATGTATTAACCAATTTTTCATTCGTCGTACTAGCTTCCGAAAGTTGCGCAAAACCTGTTCTAAGTCACTTTTGTGTGTGTGGGCAAGCACTTGAACATTCCGGATGCTCTATTTTTTTTATTATCCTTTAGCCAGCAAGAAGCACAAATATGTTGTGCCCACCTTTGTTTCCCCTTAACGACCATCAAGTGGGACATGGATTTATGCTGACATTTGTTTTTCTGGTAAAGAGGGCAGAACCATGTCTTATCATCTGATTGTTTTTCTTCCTTACTTTTAAAACCTATCTTTTTGTTGTAGGGGGTTGAAGATTTCTTTACCGAAGCTCTTGACATAATATTGGTTTCCACATAATGGAAATCATCTCCCCAATATTTGTGACCTAATTCTATTTCTCTTAGAATTGCTGCATACAAAGATTTAATAGTTTGAAAATCGTATGAGCTGCTTAAATACATTAAACGTTTCAAAAGTTCTAATCTTGCTTCTTTTTCCATCTTTTTGGTTGTAGACTGAGAAACGATTTCCAATTCCCCAGCCACAAATAAATTGAATTCTAGAGAATCGAAACTGACTTTTGCAGAGACATGCTCATAATGTAAGTATGCCTGTGGGTATTTTTGTCTGAATTTTACATGGTCTGAAGATTTTGCAGATATTCCAGATTTTTTCTTATATTTTCTACTTTTCTTTTTATGAGAAACTGAACTGTCTGAATCTGAACTACTTTCTGAATCTGATCCACTATCCGTATCAAATGTTTTTGAATTTTTCTTTTTACTCTTTTCATCCTCTGCTGACTTAGATGTTTTTAAATTATTTCCAGACTCAGTAGAATCAGAACTGGACTCTAAATCGGAATCTGTTTCCGATTCTGAAGCCAGCCCACAGGATTTTAATTCTTTTTGTGCTTTAGCGCGTAGCTTCTTTTTCTTTCTTAAATTTTGCAATGTTATTTTACTGTCATTAACTTTTTTAACAGGCTCACCTCGTAATTCTGCTACAGACTTTTGTTTCCGAGCAATCTTTTTCTTCAGTTTACTTATCTGTGCTTCCCTTTGAAGCTCCTCCTCTTCTTTCACCAGTGATTTGTACTCACTTTCTAGCGAAGCTAGCGTTTCCTCACTTGTACTTGTTCTGGACGCTGAAACGTGAGAAACCATCTCAGAAACATCTTCTCCACCCGTTTCTTGCGAAGTTTGGTACTCGGCAGGATCTTCCAGTTCCCCGATTCCGACGAATCCTTCTGAGTTGACCTTATTGTAGTCGTGTTTAACTACTGACCTACCCGACCTCTTGCTTTCTTTTCCAGACATTTTTCCAATTTACAGTCAAATTTTTTAACAAAGTTTTAATTTACAAAGAATTTTAATGTTTTACGTCAAATTTACTTTTCGAAACTCCTTATGGTTTTCCTACATTTTTAAAGTTACGTAAATTATTCTAATCCAAATTTAAACGAAATAATTTTCTGTTTTGAAAACCAGAGAAAAACTAATTTCGACGTGACCAGACTAATAGAAAAAACAGAATGAAGCGCCAATTCAAAAATACCTATATATTTACTTATCTATAACCTATCAAAACAAAGAAAACAAAATTCAAAATGACCAATCAATTCAAGAATTAAAGAATCCGCTGACCAACCAAAATTATTGACACAACAATAGGACTGCTTGATTTTGACTGAAGAAAAATTTTGATGTTCCATATAATTAACCGATTTTAATGTAAACAATAAAATACGCTAAATTTTTACCTGTTTCCTCTCCAGATAACGGTTTGTGCACACAAGTCACGTGCAGTATTATTTTCTAGAACGGTTCCTTTTGTCCCTATCATGCGTTCGACAGAATTCCAAAGGAAGATAAAAATACACTGACAGTACTGGCGTGAATCATACCTGCGTGAACATAAATTTAAAACGAAGTCTTAGATGAACAGCAAAATATCTGGTAATAGAATCTCTTTAAGACTGACTACAAACGTTTTGCTTAGAACTTTAACATTTGATGTGCTTCACTTTTCTGCTAAGGCTTTAGCGTTTCGACAAATATTTTTAATTTTATCAAATTTAAACAAAGTTTGCTTAAGAAATATTGCTGCAACTACAAATAAAAATTTCATTAAATCATATCTTCGTTTTATCATTACTGGAATTTAATAGCATTTATAATATCCACCAACAGAAATGGAATTAAAATTACTGAAAATTTACGAAATAAGTATAAAAACGTCGTTATTTTTTACTGGGGGTAGGGGAAGCGCCATGGTAAATAGAGCGAAATCTAAAACGGTGACCACCATTTTTCTTTTACGGAATCGATAGCGATTGAAATTTTGCACGCTTGCTCAAATTTATTCAAAAAACTATCTGGCAGTTTCTGAAATATAGGCGTCTTTACGCAAAATTTTTGGTGAAGCTCGACGTCAGTTTTGCGTGTTTTGCGTTCATAAATTGTTTGCCTCTGATGTGACGTTGAAATAAACATGACAAATTATGTATCATTGGAGAGATAATTTTGATATAAACTTGAAAATAAAGAATTTTTGCCGTATTTTAGTTGTATATAAAAACGATACTCGAAAAACCAGTCAAGTACGTCATTTTGCGCTCTGCTGAAAAAATGACGTTAGTGGTCATGTTTGAAGATTTACAGCAGCAAAATGTATAATAACAAAAACATGGAAAAATACCAGTCAATCGGAAATATCGTCAATTTTGATTTGGCAAAATTTGATAATGGTCCGTTGACTTTCGTTAGGTGGCGCATATTACCTTAATGACACGTTGATTGTCGAGCTACACTGAATGTAATTTAATCACCTAAAATATCTTGTTATTTTAGGTATTTGCTAATGTGAAGTGCAATTCCTCATTCAACATACGTTTCGTCATTATTAATACTTTCCTAGTAAAGTAAAATAGACATTTGCATTGATGAAGACGACACTATAACATCCGTAATTATGTTAGCCTTCCGTCCGTAAGTTTTCGGTGGTTTCCGTACAATCGGAATCGGTTATTTCCGTTGTTTGGGTCGGACCGGGCCGAGTTTTAACCTTATTTAGTTCATGGCCTACAAGTATTTAGAATAAGCAGAGAATAAGTTTAGTGATTGAAAACAGGCAAGTTGACAATACTTAGGGTATCACAACATGAATAAGAATTTAGTTCCTTATCACCTTTATCCCTTCCGTTCTATTTCGTGTTTTATCGAACCTCTTTCCGTTTCAAATATTTCTTTCCGGTTGGACCACATCCGGGTACTTTGTCAAAACGGAAAACACGCCAAGGAACAAAAACACCACACAATTTCCAAATATATACCCCCTCATTATTGAGGTAACAATCATTATTTAATGAAATAACTTAAGATTTAATTAATCTGTCTGAGCAGCACAATGACATGCTGAAGGACATTCCGATTGCGTCAGAATACGTTTTCCCGCGTAGCAAGGTTTTAGCCCCCTGTTGGAAACTGAGTCAAGCCGCCCCGCGTTCAGTTCCGTGAGCTGAAATTTGAGAATTGCTTCCCCTGTACGTTAATAGTTCCAGTTTTATGTTTGAAATTTACACAAATCAAATGTTCTACAAGGGATTTACGCTTGTTCTCTTTGGGGTCAAAAGGACCCTAAGACGGACCCAGGGCACTGGTGGGGGTTGAACATTTGAGAGTATATTCTACCTCAGATGTTTGTAAGTTAATCATGTATGTATTGCTGTTAAAAATTTCAGTATAAGAAGCACATTACTACATGACATTATATTAAGCAGGAAAACCGGGGCGTTTTCAGTGTTATAGTCCAGAAGACTTGCATATTTGGAGAGACAGAAATGTCTAGGCAAACATTCCCATTGGTGTTAAATTTATGCTTAAAAACTTGTTAAAAAATCTGCAGGTATAATGCACTCTGACAGAAAATACAAGATTTATGTTCAAACATTTATGATTTAGTAGATTGTGCCTGGTACAGGGTACGGTTTTTAGCTAGGTTTTTTATTTGTGTTGGAGCCTGGAGGCGAGAAATTAGAGATAGGCTGGATTGTTTACTCATTTTAGTCCGACTAAATGCACATGCATCAATTCAGTACACATGCCCAGGGTTCGAATTTAAGCTGGCATACACACACAAATTTTGGGAATGCAGAATCTCAAGTAGAAATTACGATTTTAATTCATTAAACTTCCAAGATTGGATCTGCTGTAAATACGCATTTAATGATGAATTTTTCAAACAGTATGCACCAATTGATGACGTTTTTACACAGTGCTTAGACTGTTTGCATATTTCAGGCCTTTTTTTCATCAATTTGGGAATGCCACCGACACCAGTGGGATTGGGAAAATGCTCTCGGAAACTGTCTTAATTGGGACAATTTGCAAATTACCAAAATCTACATAAATGTGTTTTTGTGTGAAATATTAATGAATTGCATTAGTTGTTCAGCAGTATTATAATTTACTTAAATATACATACAAATCAGCAAAACTATCTTAAAACAACAATAACCCTAAAAGGTATAATCATTTGGGAATTTTAAATTCAACTTTGGGGAAAAAACATGCTTTTTTGCATTGGGATTAAATTACCTCCTTTTACAGGAGGTAGATTTATAGCGGAATTATAACGGAAAAAAGCCCTGGATTACGCAACACAGTAACTTCCAATATGCATGCGCACAATATTTAAAAAAACATGTTTTATACTACTCTAGCAACCACCACGCCACCACAAATCAGGGGAGATAATTTCTTACTATTCCGGAAATCTGACCTCACTATAGGGCCGGGGCTTTTACTGCTTTGAACTCGCATTTTTAAGTGCCTCTGCGTCCACTGGACCCGCAAAATCAGTCACGAAACTCCTTTGCACTGAAGCCTCCTTTGCGCAGATACTCATGTAAAATGCGCAGTTTTTTACCACCGGGACCATCCCCAAATCGTGGGTGCTCATTATACACAGGTATAGACAATTTCCAACTTCAAAACAAGTTTTGTTATCGATGTTCGCCATTTTGGTAAAGGGAAACTACTCTCCGCGCTAACTGTCATCGCTAAAATCTGAAATTGCCGTTATGTTCCGTAAAAGATCGAATGGTTTATTTTTTTATTAAACAAAATTAATTTCATATAAATTTAAAGTATTTTGATGAAAAATATTAATAAATCACAAAAAATTATGATACTAATTAAGGATCGAGTATTATCTTTAACCGAGATAAAACTGTGAACAACATAATTGACACAAGGTGACACCTTAATTGCCGGTAATTACTGGCTATTTGATCATAACAAAAAGACTATCACACCTTTTGTAATCGGTCTGAATTGAGAAGCTCATGCCATTTTGAAAGATACCATTCCAAAATATTGAATCAACTGCTATCTAAATTAAAAAGATACAATTAAGTTCATTCGTTTTTAGGGTAAATTTTTATAGTAATAATGTCCATTTTCAAGATAAATAATTTGTGGACCCCCAAAAATTATTAGGGACCCTTAAATTAGCAGCCATGGGAGTCCATGGACTCCCAAATAAAAAACCCGAGGGAAAACCCTGTAGGGCCAATAGAAACGCGCTTATTCTGGAAAACTACGGCATTTCCCAAACTGAAGAGGTGCCCGATTCTTTAGTCTGAAGATAGAACATTACGTATATGACGTGTTTTGCATAAAATGTACGGGAAATCCTTGAAAAAAGACAGAAGAAAAAAATTATTCCCAGATTTTTAGATCAAAAACGCCATATACGCTGATCAAACTGGTATTTTTCTGTAGGAAATTGATCGTTTTATGTAAAGAATGTGCTAAATATTGAAATATTGTTATAATTGAACGTACATATATGATATACGTATTTTATCATTTTTCAGACCAAGTAATTTTTGTTATGGGATGTAATCTGCCATGCCGAGGTGATAACTTGGCAGGTGCCCGTTATATTTTGGCCTCATTTTCTTGGTAATTATCCCCGCAGATGTACATTTATGTTACCAGTTTAATGCATTCCATCTATCTGAAGGTGCAAATGATTTCTGTTAGTGATATTCAATGGCAGAACCACCAGAAATCTTGTTCATGTTTCACGGGCGTTTCATACCCAAATTTACTCGAGTCTAACTGTATACGCTAGTTTGGTAGGTTCATTGATATGATGAATTACAGTTTTCATAGTGTATAATGTATTTCTTATATTAGGAAATTGATAGTTTTAAGTACAGGTGTATATTAAATAACCTAAAATTGAAACAGACAATGTTATTTAAATCAACAAACATAAACAGTATGAATTATAATATCATCATATTTTTAAGAAAACAGTTACTGAATTATAGCAGTAGTCGGAATGGAAAAAGGTTGATCTATAAAATTATTAATGCCCTTGGCATCTACTGATGCGGGAGGCATATAGTGATTGTCCTGTCCGTCTGTACGAGGTTAACAAAATGGGACTGTTTCATCTAGCATCAATACCCCTTGCTAGAATGACTTGATACTAATGCAGATGTAACCTGTGACCATTCCTCATCTTCAGACATCACCTGACCTCAGTTTGACCTTTATCTTGACCTCGTTTTTTGACAGGTTGCTTTGTATGGGCCATCTCTTGGTTAACCAAATTGGACCATTTCGTCAAGCATCAATACCACTTACAAGTATGAATTGATACTAATACAGATGTAACCTGTGACCATTCCTCATCTTCAAACATCACCTGACCTCAGTTTGACCTTGACCTTGTTTTGGAAAATCTACCGACAAGGATGCCACCAGGGGCATCAAGCATTTATTGAACGCAGCTTATTAGTCCCCTACTGGTTGAAAACCAGTTTCGGGGACTATAGGAATGCGCTTTTCCGTCATTCTGTCATTCCGTCCGTCCGCAATTTCGTGTCCGGTCCATAACTCTTTTATCCATGAAGGGATTTTAATATTACTTGGCACAAATGTTCCCCATGATGAGACGACGTGTCATGCGCAAAACCCAGACCCCTAGCTTAAAGGTCAAGGTCACAATTGGAGGTCAAAGGTCAACAGGGCTTTTTTCCTGTCCGGTCCATAACTCTCCCATCCATGAAGGGATTTTAATATCACATGGCACAATTGTACCTCATAATAAGATGATGTGTCATGCACAACTTTCAGACCCCTAGCTCAAAGGTCAAGGTCACACTTAGCAGTCAAATGTTAACATGGCATGAACAGGGTCTGTTTCGTGTCCGGTCCATAACTCTTTCATCCATGAAGGGATTTTATTATTACTTGGCAAAAATGTTCCCCATGATGAGGCGATGTGTCATGCGCAAAACCCGCACCCCTAGCTCAAAGGTCAAGGTCACAATTTGAGGTCAAAGGTCAACAGGGCTTTTTTCCTGTCCGGTCCATAACTCTCCCATCTATGAAGGGATTTTAATATCAGTTGGCATAATTGAACCTCATAATAAGATGATGTGTCGTGCACAACTTTCAAACCCCTAGCTCAAAGGTCAAGGTCACACTTAGCAGTCAAATGTTAACATGGCATGAACAGGGTCTGTTTCCTGTCCGGTCTATAACTCTGTCATCCATGAAGGGATTTTGATATTACTTGGCACAAATGTTCCCCATTATGAGGCAACATGTCATGTGCAAAACCCGGACCCCTAGCTCAAAGGTCAAGGTAACAATTTGAGGCCAAAGGTCAATAGGGTTTTTTTCCTGTCCGCTCCAGAACTTTGTCATCCATCAAAGGATTACAATATTACTTGGCATAAATGTTCCCCATGATGAGACGACGTGTCATGTGCAACACCCAGAACCCTAGCTTAAAGGTCAAGGTCACACTTTGAGATCAAAGGTCAATAAGATTTTTTTCCTGTCCGGTCTATAACTTTGTCATGCAAAACAGGATTTAAATATCAGTTGGCACAAACATTTCCCTGGATGAGACAACATGTTGTGCGCAAAGCCCCGGCTCTAGGTCTAAGGTCAAGGTCATACTTAGAGGTCAAAGGTCAAATTCAAGAATGACTTTGTCTGGAGCATTTCTTCTTTATGCATTGAGGGATTGTAATGTAACTTGGCACAAATGTTCACCACCATGAGACGAATTGTCGCACACCAGAACCAGGTCCCTAGGTCTAAGGTCAAGGTCATACTTAGAGGTTAAAGGTCAAATTCAAGAATGAGTTTGTCCAGAGCATTTCTTCTTCATGCATGGAGGGATTTTGATGTAACTTGGTAGAAATGTTCACCACTATGAGGCACACTTTTTTTAGAATTATGTCCCTTTGTTGTTACTATAAATAGATTATATTGTAACTTTTTTATTACTGGCCGTAGGGAAAAATTGAGACCACTTTTCTGTGGTACAACATGCACGGTACATCCAAATTTTAGGTGTATTTTGATCTATCTGTACCTGGTAAAGAGTTTCTTGTGGACTTAAATTTTATAGATTTTTTTTTTTTTTTTTAGGGTTTATTTCACTTTGTTGTTACTATAATTAACTTTTATGATAATTTTTTGTATAATCAACCAAAAAAAAATCCAAATGAAAACAACTGTACGTTTTTATATACGCTAATTTTAATCCAAGTGCTTTGTTATATTATATTGTATATATAGTACAATATTGTTTATACATCATTGACAGATATCAGTTCATTATGTTATACTGCAGTAGAGAAAATTAGGTGCCTTCCAGTAGGGGACTTTGTATTGCATGGCAATACTTCATTCACTTGTTGTTTTTTAAAAGTGTTTGTGTTAACTTTGTGACCACTTCTTAGTAAAATAATGCTTTTTTGTAACAAAAAACATTCCTGACCTTTTTAATCGATAAGTATTGTACACATCAGAAAACAAAGACTACGATTTTTTTTCTATGTCAGTTCAAAGAAATTCTGTTCCTTTAAACTTTCACATACCAGAAATTGAGAATGATTTTAACTTTCTTTCCAAACTTTCATGAAGTGTTATAAATTTTGGCTGTTAAATTTATTGTTACATATAAATGTGAAATACCAAAATGGCATGCAATAGAATTGACTATACAAAATGCTTTGAATTCAAGCTGGAAAGGGTAATGATGGCAAACACTGGATACAAATATTGTTTTGTCCCTTCGCCAGTTTTGTGATACTAGACTTGAGAAAATTCCTAACTTCACAGATAAAACAGGATAATCAAATAGGCCTAAAATAGTGTGCTTATGTACCCTACCCTTGCAGTAAGTGGGTGGGGTAATGTTATACATTCCAAAATAAGTTTTTGGCAATTTACTGGGCAACTATCACCAATATTAGGGGGAGCAGTGGTCTAGTGGATAAGGTGTCGGCCGCTCAATCCCAGGGTTGTGGGTTCGAGCCTCGCTGGGGTCACGACCATGACTTCTCATATGACACCAGTACTGGTTTTCCAGGAAGCGGACTCGAGAGTGGTTCCAATAAGCTTAAAGCTTTCATCACAATCGAGCTATTTTAAAACAAATTAGTATAAACTAAACTAACTATCACCAATATTGTGATCAAATAACAGGTACACTTATACATAACTGATATAGTATCATATGAGCAGTGAAACAAGCTTAGTTACGTTTTGATGCCCCCGGCATCTACTGATGCGGGAGGCATATAGTGATTGTCCTGTATGTCTGTTTGTTCGTTCGTCCGTACAATGTTAACCAAATGGGACTGTTTTGTCTAGCATCAATACACCTTACTAGAATGACTTGATACTAATGCATATGTAACCTGTGACCATTCCTCATCTTCAGATATCACCTGACCTCAGTTTGACCTTGACCTCATTTTGGACTTGGGTTGCTTTATATGAGCCATTTCTTGGTTAACCAAATGGGACCATTTCGTCTAGCATCAATACCTCTTACTAGAATGACTTGATACTAATGCAGATGTAACCTGTGACCATTCCTCATCTTCAGACATCACTTTACGTCAGTTTGACCTTGACCTCATTTTGGACTTAGGTTGCTTTATATGGGCCATCTCTTGGTTAACCAAATGGGACCATTTCGTCTAGCATCAATACCCCTTACTAGAATGACTTGATACTAATGCAGATGTAACCTTGACCATTCCTCATCTTTAGACATCACCTGACCTCAGTTTGACCTTGAACTTGACCTCATTTTGGACTTAGGTTGCTTTGTATCGACAAGGATGCCACTGGGGGCATCAAGCGTTTATTGAACGCAGCTTCTTGTTCTTGCCTCTTTTGGGTATTTTTGTTTTGAGCTGGCTGGTTAAGAGTCCCAATTGTGAGGGAACAACCAACTGGAAGTTCAAAATCTAGGTACAGAATAGGTCAGTGGTGTTTGTTGTACCAGTCTCAGGTTTTTTTTTTCCTTATATGAGCGGTACCGATAAAGTGTACCATTCCCAATGTCCAAAAGTGTCCATTTTTCCCAATCGTCAGTAAAAAAATTCCCAATGACAATCCACAAATTAAAACTGAAAGTAAATCGGCCGCGACATGCTGAAAACTTGCAAGTGAACCTACTAACTAGCAAGTACTCGCAAAAATTTGCAAGTGAAAAAAAATTGCTGAATTCTAACACTGGTGCCTGATATGCTGCATAGCCTGATCAAAACATCCCGGAACATTGTGACCTACTGATTACGCAGTTAGAATAGCCAAGGGAATATAAATACTGGGTCATTTTCTATATCCATGTTTTTAAGACATCAACCAGAATGATAGTGAAAGTGTCTGAAAACATTAATTTGGTCAAGTAGGTCACCTGTATTTTAATTAGACTGTTATTTCTATTTCCAGGTTGTAGGGATAAGACAATCGTACTTGTGCTATAAACTTAACCTGGAAAGCTTCATTGATGTGAAAAGCGGAAGCTGCAGGTAAGAAAAGACCAGGATTTTTTTTTTTTTTTTGCTTTCGTAGGATGTAGAAATTCTCTGTATGGTAGAATTTTGATCAGATAATGCATTCTAATATCATGTATTTCATTATAAGTTCAGCATGCCCACTCATTTTTGAAGTTAAGGGTACATGTACCCCCTGCTTTTGCAAAATAGGGGTACACTTCAAAATTTGGGGGTACACTACATGGCAGATCTGAAATTTTTCTATTTTACTACTGAAACTTGTATATACATGTATTTTTTCATGCAGAACTCTCGTGGGTGGGGTATAACAGATGAGATAACAGTGATTTTTTTTGCGTATTTTTACTGCCGAATATCGGCACTTTCCCCTCGCCAAAATAGGCAATTTTTTCCCAAAAAATCGTCAATTTTTCCCCTAAAAAAGAGATGTTTTCCCCCCTCAAACTATAAGATTTTATTTCCAAAATGTAACAGTTTATATTCGGGCGTGAGATCAGCGATATCTAACATGAAATTGGCAGAAATGGCATCAAAAACGTCCTTTTTAAGACCAAAATCGCATCAAGGTTACCGTCGCGAAAACACGTGACAAACAAAATTTTGCCGATTTTCAAGAGAAATATGCACTTTAGTCGGTTTAAATATGTTCTATTATGTCATTTAATCATTTATGGTGATGAAAAATGACAATATCTCTCCTAGTTTTTGAAAAATTGGAGATCAAAATCGCCGCGATTGTACCGATTTTCGGATAGTCAAAATTTCGGACGTTGTCAAATTTCAAGGGCATGAGGTGAAAATTGATAAATACAATTATTACAAGTTGTATTGATGTCTTAATTTATTTTATCACCCAAAAATTTCACGATTTTAAATCCAAAAGTGGTTTTGAAAAAATATAAACTCTTCAAACAACATTCAGTAAGGAAATGTACAGATTTATATCACTTAGTATGGAAATTAAACATATTTCTATTTTTCCCAATTTGGGGAATTATCGCGCTTATTTTCCCAATTCAGCGGGCACAGGCACCTTTATTTTTTCCAAAAAAAATCACTGAATAATTTTAGAAAATATAAAATGTTTTTCCAACGTTAAGATAGGAAATTCTGAATCAAAGGACCCCTCCCTATATTATACTAAATATAAATACGTTTTCAGCAAGGTTCATGTATTCCTAATTTCGTGAAGGGAACACGATTTGTCCGAAATAACATGGTTAGCGCTAAAGGTAGAACAGTACGAAATAACATACAGTTAACTGAAGACTGGTAAAATTGCCGATCAATAATAAATGCCCGAACCATTACAGATATGCAATGTGTATCAAAATTGCAGTTAAATATTGAAAAAAATACTGTTAATTACAAGGTGAGCTTTTGTAATCACCCGTCGTCAGTCAGTCCGTCCGTGCGTGCGTGGGTCCATGCGTCAACAATTTCGTGTCTGCACGATAGTGGTTTCATTTATGATTTTATTTTAACCAAACTTGCACACAACTTGTATCACCATAAGATCTCGGTTCCTTTCTTGAACTGGCCAAATCCCATTATGGGTTCCAGAGTTATGGCCCCTAAAAGGGCCAAAATTAGCTATTTTGGCCTTGTCTGCACAACAGCAGCTTTATTTATAATTTGATTTTTACCAAACTGGCACACAACTTGTATCACCATAAGATCTTGGTTCCTTTCTTGAACTGGCCAGATTCCATTATGTGTTCCAGAGTTATGGCCTCTGAAAGGGCCAGAATTAGCTATTTTGACCTTGTCTGCACAATAGCAGCTTCATTTATGTTTTTATTTCAACCAGACTTGCACACAACTTGTATCACCATAAGATCTTGGTTCTTTTTTTCAACTGGCGAGATTCCATTATGGGCTCCAGAGTTATGGCCCCTGAAAGGGCCAGAATCAGCTATTTTGACATTGTCTGCACAATAGCAGCTTCATTTATGATTTGAATTTAATCAAACTTGCACAAAACATGTGTCACCATAAGATCTCGGTTCCTTTTTTAAACCGGCCAGATCCCTTAATGGGTTCCAGAGTTATGGCCCCTGAAAGGGTCAAAATTAGCTATTTTGACCTTGTCTGCACAATAGCAGCTGCATTTATGATTTGATTGTAACCAAACTTGCACACAACTTGTATTACCACGAGATCTTGGTTCCTTTCTTGAACTGGCCAGATTCCATCATGGGTTCCAGAGTTATGGCCCCTTAAAGGTCCAATATTGGCTATTTTGGCTTTTGCAGCCATATAGAGACTTCATTTATGGTTTTATTTAATACAAGCTTCCAAAATATCTTCAACAACAATAAATCTTGGATTCCATGACAAATCAGATCCAGTCGTAGGTTCCAGAGTTATTTTATATCTGATTGTAATCAAAATGGATTTATATCAGTAAGTACTTATAGGACTTATTTGAAATTTCATTATTGTCATTAGTTGGACTGAGCCAATCAGGGTAGATAACTATGGACTGATTTTATGTCAAATTACCTCCCTTTCTTTCAAATTAAACTAATGAAGATACTGATCTGAAATTTCATTTATGTCAACAGATTTATTTGGCAGATCCTTCTTTTGTTCATTTGCAATAAAAAAAAATTTAATTACTTCCCTTTTATGTTACTATAAATAGCTTATTTTTAGTAACTTTTTTATTATTAGCCGTAGGGAAAACCCGAGACCACTTTTCTGTGGTACGACCTGGATGGTACCTCTAATTTTTAGGTGTATTTTGACATACCTGTACCTTGTAAGAATTTTTTTTTCTTTTTGGTTAAATTTCTTCCCTTTGTTGTTCCTGTCCTTTCGACTTAGATATTTTTTCTGAGGACCTTCTTGTCCTCAAGTGCAATGATAACAGGTGAGCGATATAGGGCCATCATGGCCCTCTTGTTTGCATTTCGCATCCATACTTTTTTGCACATGACCCGTGTGACGTCTGACTAAAACACTTACCAAACCCCTCTATGCGGCTGACAATTACGCTGAGAATTCGGTGATAGAAACGAAATTATCACGTCCCTGGACTGGATCTGCATTTTAGACCATACCAAACAATTGGCAAGTACGCGATGAAATAAATAGCGATTTGGCAGCTGAACATAGGAGTTCCGAATCTCTACGTGCATGTACCCCCAACAAGTGATTTTTATGCGTGCATTTGATATTTTGTGCGTGATTCACGTACTGCAGTGCGTGAATGGGCATGCTGAAGCTTATACATGCTGGTTCAGGGGTACATTCTCCTGACCATGTTTTACCACCGCAGCGTAATACTATAAAAAAGTATAAAGAACAATCTATTGTATTGTATTTAGTCAAAGGTATTTTCCTTTTTTGGACTTGAATAACAATGTTTACTTGAGAACTAGTGAGTAGGGCTGGGACGATTTCAAAATTTTGAAACCGATTAATCATT
Source organism: Mercenaria mercenaria (assembly GCF_021730395.1). Taxonomy (NCBI): domain Eukaryota; kingdom Metazoa; phylum Mollusca; class Bivalvia; order Venerida; family Veneridae; genus Mercenaria; species Mercenaria mercenaria. Next base: position 24,836,335 of record NC_069366.1, on the reverse strand, counting down.
TGTTTGAAATCAAATCGAACCGGTTAATCGGCCGCCGTATTGAAAATGCTGTTTTCTTTCCTGACTACCATATCAAGGTACTTCCAGCAGCTGACTTCATTAGAAACTTAACAACTTTATCGTTTGCAAGCAGTGTGACAATTAATAAGTCATATTTTGGTGTATTTTATTTTAAAGATATCACGACATACAAACTGGACTATAGTCTATATAATTAATATTGATTATGTTCAGCAGGGGCGGCAAATTCAATTGTCCATATTGCCCAGGTTGTCCCAAAGCTTGTACGGACAAGTGAAATTTGACCAGAATTTACTATATAACTACCATACGGACAAGTAAAAAATATCAAATGAAAAAAACTGACAAGCAAGTCAAAATCAGATTTTGCCGCCCCTGTTTAGTTGACATGGTTTATCGGAAATATACTGTGGATCTATGTGCTGGTCAAAGAAATATATAAAGATTAAGTACGACTCGTGATGTTTATTGTTTGAGAGCGATTACCGGTTTTGCAAAATTGAAACCAGTTTCACCTAGTAATCAAATCGGATCCGATTAACGGTGTAATCGTCCCAGTCCTACTAGTGAGTATTGTATTGTATTGGGTGAACTGACTGCCGTTAGTTGTCATAGTGATTAAAAATGGCATTGGAGCTGTGTAACATATTTTATAGATATTTAAGTTATTGTACCCCCCGACAACAAAGTTGTAAGGGGGGGTATACTGGTTTCAGGTTGTCTGTCTGTCCGTCTGTCTGTCCGTAGACGCAATCTTGTGCATCATCTCTCCTTATCCACTTGACAGAATTTAATGAAACTTCACACAAGTGATCAGTACCAACAGTAGTTGTGCATGGGGCATGTTAGGTTCTTTTAGAAAAAAAATTTGCAGAGTTATGGAACTTTGTTTTTTTGTTACTATACTATATACATAGACACAGTCTTGTGCGCACCATCTCTCCTCATCCCCTTGACACAATTTAATGAAACTTCACACAAGTGATCAGTACCAACAGTAGTTGTGCATGGGGCATGTTAGGTTCTTTTAGAAAAAAAATTTGCAGAGTTATGGGACTTTGTTTTTTTTTGTTACTATACTATATACATAGACACAATCTTGTGCGCACCATCTCTCCTCATCCCCGTGACAAAATTTAATGAAACTTCACACAAGTGATCAGTAACAACAGTAGTTGTGCATGGGGCATGTTAGATTATTTCAGAAAAAAAATTTGCAGAGTTATGGGACTTTGTTTTTTTTTGTTACTATACTATATACATAGACACAATCTTGTGCGCACCATCTCTCCTCATCCCCTTGACACAATTTAATGAAACTTCACACAAGTGATCACTAACAACAGTAGTTGTGCATGGGGCATGTTAGGTTCTTTCAGCGACAAAAATTGCAGAGTTATGGGACTTTGTTTCTTGTTAACATACTATGTACATACAGTCTGCATATGCAATCTTGTGCATGCCTAATCTACCAAACCCTTGCACACAATTTAATGAAACTTCACACAAGTGATCAGTACCAACCCTAGTTGTGCATGGTGCATGTTACATTCTTTTAGATAAATATTCTGCATAGTTATGGGACTTTGCTTTTTGTTACTATTCTGTATACATACAGTCTATATACATACAGTCCACATAATTATGCAGTCTTGTGTGCGTCAAATTGCAATGTACTGTGTCAGTGCATGCGGGGGGTACATTCATCACCTTTAGTGATAGCTCTAGTTTAAATATCTTTCAAGAAAGTCCTCTTTACAGTTTATAAATCATATACTTTTTTGTCTCTCGCCTTTTTCAAAGAAAAAAAGGGGGATATAGATATGGACTGCATCCTTCTATCCTTCCTTTTGTCGGTCAGACTTCGTGTCTGGTCCATAACTCTGCCATCCATGAAGGGATTAACTTGGCATAAATGTTTCCCATATCAAGACGACTTGTCATGCGCAAGGCTTAGATTCCTACCTCCAAGGTCAAGGTCACACTTAGAGGTCAAAGGCAGGCCTTTTTTTATGCTGATTTTAGGGCCGAAATTCGGCCCCATTCCCCAATCTAAAAAGTATACTTTTTTCCCCACCTTGGCCAAAAATTCCCCATGCCAAAAAAAAATGAAATTAGTTTTGATTTTCAGTCCTGATTTTAACAACTTTTCAGCAAATATATTCCTCCAAACAATGATTTCGCGACGTAAATATCCCCTCCAAAAGGGACCTGGTACCCTTCCCCAAATTTACAAAAAAAGGGCTGAAAGGTTAACAGGGTCTGTTTTGTGTCCGGTCCATAATTCTGCCATCCATGAAGGGATTTTGAAATAACTTGACATAAATGTTAACCATAATGAGATGACATGCCATGCGCAAGACCCAGGCTACTTGCTCCAAGGTCAAGGTCAAAGGTTAACAGGGTCTGTTTCGTGTCCAGTCCATAACTCTTCCATCCATGAAGGGATTTTGAAATAAATTGGCATGAATGTTCACCATAATGAGTTGTCGTGTCAGGCGGAAGACCCAGACCTCTAGCTCTAAGGTCAAGGTCACACTTAAGAGGTCAAAGGTCAGATACAAGAATGACTTTTTCTGGAGCATTTCTTCTTCATGCATGGAGGGATTTTGATGTAACTTGGCACAATTGTTCATTATCATGAGACAGCGTGTTATGCGCAAGAACCATGTCCCTAATATAGAGTTACTTCCCTTTTTAGCTCGATTATTCAAAGAATAGGTAGAGCAACATTTTATATTAGACTCGCCCATGCGTCAGCATCCGCGTCCTGATTTGGTTAAGGTTTTGTATGGAAGTTGGTATCTCAGTAACCTCTTGTGGGAATTGATTGAAACTTCACACACTTAGTCACTGTGATAAACTGACTTACACTGCACAGGTTCCATAACTCTATTTTGCTTTTTTACAAAGTTATGCCCCATTTTAGACCTAGAAATATTTGGTTAAGGTATTGTATGTAAGCTGGTATCTCAGTATCTACTAATGGGAATGGATTGAAACTTGGTTTGAATGTTCCTTGGATGGTCCTCTACCAAAGTTGTTCAAATGGTTCCGCTTGGTTGCACACAAGGGCCGTCAGAGCTATAAAAAAAAATCTTCAAACGACATCTCCTCCTTAACCGATCATCTGATTTTGAAATAATTTCACACAGTTAATGGTCCTTATGTCACCCTTTACCAAGATTGTTCAAATTATATTGATTTTGTCAAAAAACATGGCTGCAAGAGCTAAAATAGAAAAATCTTCAAACAACATCTCCTAAACCAATGGTCGGATTTTGAAATGATAGCACACAAATGGTCCTTATGTCAGCCTCTACCAAGTTTATTCAAATTATATTGATTCGTCAAAAAATATGGCTGCCAGAGGGCGTGGTAACTTTTCCCTATATGTATATAGTGGAAATTTTAAAAATCTTTTTGTTTGCAACGACTGGCCTGATATTAGAATAATTTTACACAAATGGTCCTTGTTTGACCCTCTATCAAGATTGTTCAAATTATTTTGATTTGTCAAAACACATGGCTTCCAGAGGGTTTGGTCACTTTTCCCTAGATACATGTATGTATATAATGGAAACTAAAAAAAATCTTCTTGTGTGAAACTGTTTGTCTGATTTTAAAATAATTTTACACAAATGGTTCTTCTGTGACCCTCTACCCAGATTGTTCAAATTATTTTGATTAGTTAAAAAATAAAATGGCCACCAGAGGGCGTGGTCACTTTTGCCTACATATATGTAGTGGAAATAGTGAAAATTTTAAAAATCTTTTTTATGTGAAACTGCTGGCCCGATTTTAAAATAATTTTGCACAAATGGTTCTTGTGTGACCCTCTACCTTGATTGTTCAAATTTTTCCAATTCGTCAAAAAACATGGCTGCCAGGGGGTATGGTCACTTTTCTTCTCTGAATCAATAATAGCTAGAGCCTTGATATTTGGCGTGTGATATCAGATTTGTAATGTCTACCATAATTGTTCAAATTATTGCCCTTGGTTCAAAAGTGTGTGTGACATGTATATAATATAGGCTAACATAGAAGAAACCTAATTTTGTACTTGACTACAAACACACTTGAAGCGTTGTACACAGGTGATCGCATTAGGGTCAATGACCCTCTTGTTGTTCATGCCAAGATGCTGTATTGGCATGCAGTATATTTTGTGAGAAAATGTCCTTAAGCGGGGGACATTGGTAACTCTGTTACAAATTCTTGTTGGTCTTGGGTTTTATACCCACATTACACAAGTAGTGGTATCATTTACTCAGTTAAGTTCTTCTTTATTTCAGGGAAGCGAACGTGTGATTGACAGATCAAGAATTAAATGATTTGAATCCAGGAATATCCTTCACAATAAACTTTTGAAAATAAGATTTAAAACAATTGAAATGATAAATCCAAGAATGAGTTGACAAGTGTGATATAATAGCCATCATGGAGGGAGGGGAACAGACGACCATTAGCCCAGAGTTTCTGGAAAATATCCAGTCAGCAGTAAATTCACAGGGTGTTCTAGGTCAAGTCCAGGTGATAGAAACAGAAAATGGACCGGTCACTGTACTGTTTATGGAGGAAGGAGCTGATGCTTCAAACCTTGGTGGTGAGAATATAACACTGTCTGTGGATGATGCTGGTCAGAATATTGGTGGGACTGTGGACGATCCAAATGCAGGAGTTCAGTATCAGTATGTAGAAACAGAGGAAGATTACTCACAGCTGCTTCAAGGAGCTGTTGGAGATACTGTTGTAAGTGTGGCTGATACTGTTAAAGAAGACCTTGCTGCTGTTCAACCTGTGATTGATCTTCCTGCAGCAGATCAAGCAACCACTGAAACATATGAGCAACCAGTGGGTGACACCACAACCGATACATACTATATTACCGATACTGGTGAGATATTGAAAATAGACAGTTCCCTGCTGGGAGAGAATGCTGGAGATGCTACTTTACAGCTTCAGACAGCAGATGGCTCTTTACAAATTCTGAATCAGGTTGGGAATGTGCAGACTAGTCAGGTTGAGACCCAGATGACTTATCCTCAGTCAACGGTAGATAATATTAACATAACTTATGATCAGGGTACTCCATTTGAATACACAGCCACAAAAGTGGACAACCCATTGGTTATTGACACTGCAAGGGTTGAAGAACCGAAAGTACTAAGTTACAAAACAACCAATCGGCAAAGAACAAATATCATGAGACAGCCAGTTTCCAAGTCTCCAGCAAGCATGCAGTCAAAGCAAACAATTACAAGTCAATCTATTAAAAGTCAGACCAGTTTACTGTCTTCTCAATATAAGACTATCAAACAAAGGGACTCAAGTGGTATCACAACTGAAGTGGTATATCCTCCGTCATATCAGAAACAAACTATTGTGTTTCCGAAGGTGCAGAAACAAACTCCATACGCTAATGTCATTAAAACAGGGCAGCAGAGCTACCAGACGAAGCTGAAAACTGCTCCACAACAGATGATAACAACAGTGATGAATCCTCAGTCTTTACTGAAATCAAATGTAAACCAAGGTCTCTCATCAGGTGCTGTTGTAAATAAGCTTAGTGCACCTCAGATTCCAGCAGTAAAAGTAACTACTCCAAGTGTATACACCCAGAAACAAGTGCCAGCAGTGAATAAGTTACCGGCTCAAGTTGTCAGCACCCAAGTACCTGCAGCAACAAAACAGACAGATCTGTTGTCGGTGGCAATGAAACAAGCTGAGGTTCCTGAGCAAGTTTTGTCCTCAGTACCAGCTTTGCATAAAATAGATGCCAAGCCTGTGGCTTTGAAAGACCATACAATGACCACTCACAATATAGAAAGCCCAGGTTCTGAACCAGTTTCTGATAATGTCAGCAAAAAAGTTTCTTCGGTATTAATATCTTCAGAACCTGTTAAAGACATTGGACAAACTTTTATACCCTCAACCACTGAGGTGCAGGTCATGGAAGAACAGACAACCTTGGAGCTGCCAGGGACAGTGTCTCCAACAACAATACAAGAAAAAGAGGATACACCTGAAAATTTTGTCGATTCTCAAATTGATGATGCAGGTGAAAGCAAGATGGAAACTGATGAGCAGCCAGCTGAGGCAGATCAGCCAGTCCTGGATGAGAAGGATGAAGATGATCAGAAAACTAGCAAGACAGAAAAATCGGTGCCTGATACTTCTGATAAACAGGTAGCTATAAGTAAATTTTCCGAAACAGGTGTTAATGATGAACAGAATGGTGAAAATGGGGATGTAAAAATTGTTAAGGTTGTACAATGGGATGAAAATATAGGTTTGGTTGAAGAAAAGGTTAGCTCTTCCTCTGAGCGTATTCTGTTAGGTAGTGAAAATGATGCAAACAAGTTTGGCACTAATGATAACAACAATAAAGAAACTAAAATAGTTAAAAAGAGCAATCAGTCACTTGATAAAAGAAAAGAAGATAGTGAGAAATCAATATTTAAAGAAAGAAATACCAAAGAAAACAGTGTTAAGAAAAAGGTTACAGAGAAAATAGCATTTACTAGGAAAGTGCATAACATACCCATTAAAAGAGTTCTAAAATGTGAAAAATGTCAATTTACAACTGGAAAGAAATCAAAATTGCAACAGCATTTGTTTGAACAACATAACATAGGCTGTCAGATAGACAAATCCAAACCACAACAGCGTTTATTTGGTAAACAAGAAGAACGTCTATCAGACAAATCTGAGTCACAGCCACATTCTTTTAAAAAGCAAGACAGTTGTACACCAGACAAATCAGAATCACAACAGCACTCATTTAAAAAGCAAGAATCAAAGAAAGCAGAATTACAGCTAAAGCTAAGTAAAACACGTACTGTAAAATGCAAAATCTGTAGGGAAGAAGTGCCTTCTACTACTTACAGTAAACATGTAATTGAAATGCATCGGCCAAAAAAGTTTGAATGCGAGAAGTGTAAAGAGGTATTTTGGAGTGATGAAAGCCTTCGTAAACATATAAAAGCATCTGTTTGTGAGTCATTTGACATTAACAGGAAAGAAGCTAGAGCAGCAAAAACATTACAGGTATCGAGTGTATCAAAAGATAAAGTTTTAAAGAACAGTGAACAAACAAGTGTGGAAAAGATTGATGATGATGATGATGAAGATGATGATGACTGTGTAGAAATTATTGAAGTTACGGCAGAATCAGATGACAATTTAGTAGAGATATCAGATTGTGAAACAGCCGAGTCAGACAATGAACATGAAAAACATACAAATGTAAAAATTGCCGAGACGGAAAATCATGACACAACTGAAATTACTGAATGGCCTAGACTTGTTTTAGAAAGGGTAGATTGTGATGAAGTTGTAAGTAGTAAATTACCAAAAAGCTATGAAAAACGTCCCCAAAAATACATGTTCGGTGCAGTTAAATGAAGGTGACATTAAGTCCAGTATCAAAAGTCATTCACGTAACAAATACTTGAGAAGCAGTGATGAAAGATCCTGCATCTTCTGTAAAAAAATATTTTTTGGAAACAATAAACTAAATAAACATCTAAGAAGTGTTCATACTGGTCCATTCAAATGTTATCGATGCAAGACTTTGTTTAGAAAAAAAATGGAATATAAAGAACACCTGAAATCCCACAAAGAAAGAAATTATAAATGCATTCGGTGCGCTCAGTCCTTTCCGAACTGGAGGCAGAAGAACTTCCATATGAGAACCAAGCATATGGAGAAACGGTATTTGTGTGAACTATGCGGTCGTAAAATGGTAATGAAAAATCAGTACTTGGTTCATATGAAACTTCATCGAGGCATTTATCCATTCAGTTGTTCACAGTGTAATTTTGGATTTTTGAAAAAATACATTTTAGAGAAACATAAGAAAAAATGTGGTACAGAAGCAGAAACTAAGTATTTGATTAAGATCCAAAATTACAGGGACAAATCACTGCTCTTTGAAAGGAAGAAGGTCATTGGACATCATAATTGTAGGCTATGTAATAAATCATTTCTGTCAATGAGAGGCCAGACAACCCACAAAAGAATGGTTCATGGTGTAGTTCCAAAAAAGAAAGCACCCAATATAGGCATAGGGTATAGAGAATTAACTGTTTCAAGATTGTCGGAAAGTGAAAAAATGTCTCTTTCTTTTAAAAAAAATAGTTCCTGCTCAGTAAATATTCCAGTTGATGAAAGAGAGGATATAGTAAGCGAAGCTGATGAGAACAGCAGTCTTGTAGATCAAGGTAATGACGAAGAAAGTGTAAATATTAACGAACTGAAAAACGTGTATCAATGTAACTTTTGTAAGCAGTGTTTTCATGATTTTATTGCTGTAATTGTACATGTAGATGTGCATAAAAGCGTTTGTTCAGTCTGTAATCTAAGGCTTCCAAACTATACCGCACTCTGGCGACACCAAATATTCGGACATTCAGACCGTGATGGACAAGGTATGAAGTGTACAAAATGTAATGAAAAATTTAGCAATAAAAATGACTTGCTCGATCATATGAAAGAACATATTGGACCATGGGTTTGTGAAAAGAAAGGGTGTGGAGTTAGATTTTCTGATAAGAAAGATTTGCGCAAGCACAGGCGGACCCATACAACAGGAAACATTGAATGTGTGTGTAAAAGAAGATACAAGACAACAGCTCAGTTGAAGAAACACACTAAAAAGAAAAGAAATAAATGTCTTCCTCTGGAATGGCCGGATGGAGGTATAATTTGTATGAATGAAAATGTTCAAACAGTGCAGACAGTTACAGATATATCTTCAAACTCTGTGGACTCCTTCATAAAGAAAGGCAAAGATATGGTTGTGAAGGGTAAAGGTACCATAAGAGGACCATATGTTTGTAAAAAATGTAAAGCACAATTTGTCTCTCATAGTCGCACAAAAAGACATATTCTTTTAAGACATTGTAAGAACACTAAAGAGAGAACGTACCACTGCAATCTTTGCGATTTTAGAACCCTCAATTCAGGTGTAATGAAAACACATCAGAAAAATCACATGAGTTATTTCAAATGTGATTTCTGCCTCTCTTCATTTGAGGATGAGGGAAATTTGGGAAGACATGTTCAGTATCATTTGAAGGATAAATACCAGTGCTTGCACTGCTCAAAAATATTTGCAAATAGACTTGTCTGTAGAAATCATATACTTACTTATCATGATAAAGGAAAAAAGAAAATAGTTCCGCATGCAGTTGAAGAAAATCTGAAAGAAAGTGGTGTTAGAAATAAACAGTTGGGAAATTATGGTGTTAACAGTTCTTTTGCCGTGGACAAGGGTACTATTATAGTAGTTAATGCACCTATTGAAAATGAACAAGAGCATGTCGAAAACACTTTTGATGGTGTAGACTTCGATAAGAGAAACCTGACAAAAATAGTACAGAAATATATAAACTCCTTCGAAAACAGTGATATAAATGAGGCATATGCATCACGTAGGGAGTCTGATGGAGGTACTGATAATGATGACAATGATAATGAAAACATTGAAGGAATAAATGAAAATGAGAATCATTCTACTGTTGACATTGATCAAACAGTTGAAACAAAACTAGACAAAGCTATTGAAAAAAGACATAAACAAGCGACTGGAGAAGAACTGAAGTCAGGTACTACCAGTGCATCACAAAACACGGAAAGTAAAAATAAAAAAGAAAATGAAGTTGAAAAAGATAGTTTGAGATCTGTTTATCCACAACATACTAGCAGATCCCTTACTGATGGAGAAAATGTTGATCAGGATAATCAGATACTGCTAAATGATCCTTCATTACAACCTTTGGACAGAACTGAGTCAGATCCCCTGGATGAAACAAACCCCCCAAGGACGTCATATGATAACTTGGTGGATCAGATAGGAACAGTGTAAGTCATGAAATTCCTTGATATATTAAACTTTAAACAGTTAAAAAATCTAGCATCTACTATGTACTTGCATTAACATACATGTAGTTAAGATTTTAAAGCTCAAAAATACACAGTTTCATTCTAAAGTTACTACAGTCCAACATTTTTAAATACATTCAAAACTGGTTTGTAAAACATAAGGTTCCAAGTATCAATATTAATTCAGTTTTTAAATCATCTAAAAGTTTTTCCATAAACTCTATAAATGAAAAATGACATCAAGATAACGAGATGAGCATACTTTGATGAAATACTTCAGAAAGCATCTCATACTTGTTTGAAAAAACACTACTGTACATTTATTTAAGTGGAGAATTTGATGTGTAACTTTGTATCTTTCACCTGGTACCAATTTTGTAATCTTATTTTCTTATTCATCCAAAAATACCTTCACAATATCAGAAACTATTTTTATAACACATTTGCTCTGAACTGAAAAGTGGTTGAAGTATCAACTTTGGTCATAAGCTACTAGATACTTGGTAAATACAAATTCATTCAGTAAAATATATAAACAACTTGATGCACACATATGCAATAGGTTAAAATTTGCCATCCATTTGCTTGCAGTCTAACTGAAGACGTTTGGAATACGGCTCAATTTGAAGAAGAACCAAGTTACAGTTTGATGTCAGAAGAAGTGGAACCAGTCTATAAATTTGACAAATACAAAGGTGTCATTCCAGAAGGTCTGGAATTATACATACCACTTGTGGACCCATACAAATGTGGAGGATGCGACATTTTATGTAATGGCGAAATAAATTTCAGGAAACACACACAGACACTACATACGGAAGGATTACGCTGCAAGATATGCAACAAAAGATCGACTACACAGAAAATTCTAGCAGCTCACATGATTGATAAACATCTAGTTGGAATGCCTCTAACCTGCCCTGAATGTAAAACAGTGTTTAAGAAAACAAATACATACTGGAGACATGCGGAAATGCATGTAAAATGCTTTCCGTGTACAGTGTGTGAGCAAGAGTTTAAAAGGAAAATGGACCTGGCTGAGCATGTGAAGTCGCACGTTGAATCTAAAGAGTTCTGTGTTAAATGTGGACAAGTTTTTGATAGTCATGTCCTTCTCAGGGTACATAGCTGGAAAGAACATAGAACTAAAATGAATAAAAGAAGGCCTCCAATTCCTTTCAGCGCTAGGAAAAAGAGAAAAGATAAAGGAAAGAAGTTACAAATGACTGTTGATCTATCAAAAAAGGTGTGTAAATCTAAGAAAATTTGAAGGATTGCATTTGCCATCATCTTGTTTGCATCATTTTCACAAAGTACCGTTAAAAATGGAATACCTGTGATAAAAGACCACACGGAAGATATAATTAGCGGAACAAAAAAAAACGATAAGATAGCACGTGTGAAGCTAGCATTTAAGTGCTGCAGAAAAAGGTTTATGAATGTTGTATTTTGGGGAAATTTTATTAGAAAGAAGGTATGGTAGAGAAAAAATTTTGTCTGTTTTTATTTGCGCACGTTTTGAAGAAAGATGTGTTAAGAGACGGGGCATGTTTTCTTAAGTGGTCTCTTAATACAGGTTTCCAGCCTGCTCATCTATCTCGGTAAGAAGTGCACATTTTATTTCTGATAAATCATGAGATTCCAAGTATAGTACTCCTTTGATGCATATATGTTCTTTTGGGACATGTGAGCTGGCCTGCGGATGGTTGATGGTTCTACCAAGTTGCCTGCTGGGTAGTTCAACCCGGTTGCCCACTATTGATGAAATAATGCACAGAGGAGCACCTTGGGTCTTCCTCCACCATAAAAAGCTGGAAAGTGGCAATATGATCTATAATTGTGTTGATGTGAAATTAAAACCAACAAAAAAAAGTATCTAAAGACATTTTAACATCTGTATCATTTATCATCCATTTATATGTAGTAAGAAAGCTGTCAGTGAGGAAAACAAACATGCTCTTGTTAGAAATCAAGAGATATGATTATGTACCATTGTTTCTTCATATATATCTAAAATACTTCTGAAAATGCTCGAACAAAATGTTAATTAATTCAGTTTGAGAATTTTTCTTGAATCAGTTGTGTCATAGTAATAAATTTCAAAATTAATATTAGCATTTCATGCATGAGAAGCTAAAAGTAAGAAATATGTAAGTGTAAGAATTACTTTCTCAACTAAAAATTTCAATAAACATTTGCACATTCATTACCATAATATGATTTTTCTTAGAATGATGTCACTGCATCCAGGAAGGATGGTGAAGAGGTTGGGAAAATTCCCAAAGAAACTGACATTGGAGAGCAGCTAACAGGGAGTTCACAGACAAGTGGCGAGATGAAAAGTATTGAGTAAGTAAATAATGAATGTCAAGGTCTTATTATCTTCCTGCAAATTGCCGTTTTACTTACCGTAAAAACTTGAATATATGACGCAGTTTTTTTACGATTTTTTTCATTTTCTTAAAGGGATGCGTAATATATACCAAGGTAGAGCTTCAAACATTTTTTTCCAACTTGAAAATATCGGCGAATATCGGACAATTTTGTCAACTGTCATGTGTTTACATTTTGGGCCGTGCTTTTTTAACCTCCTCTTGAAGAGCGTTTTATTGGGCGGGTCTAAAAATATGTACGGAACAGAAGCTCTGATGATATACGGTAAAGTTGATTTTATTTGTGAGTTTAAATTTTTTGTATTTGTAAATGTAGTTAATAAGTATCGTACATATCCAGAGCACCAGATAATGTGTCAGTTAATAATTAGGCAAAAAACAAAATTTCGCGGTTCCGGGTTGTTGGTGTTTGGTCATTAAAATCATTATCTTTCAAGGATGCTCAAATAAATTGCAATTAAAACAGATCGTTTGTTATTTATTTCCAGCAAATTATTACTGATCAATATAGCAGCTCGTACATTGTCAAACAAACACGCTAATTAGCCGCGATTTTCTCGTCCGATGTGCCCATAATTATGATGTTTGTTTGCACGTCTGTTAAAGTGCTAAGGTGTTGACAGCTTGAGAAAGTTCTCAAATACTTTAGAAAGAATTTGTCTGTCAGTTATTGTCACTGTTGTCTGTAACCGATTATGCAGCAATTGTGATTTTCACGGGAAATCGTTTTTACGCATACTGCTAATGGCCGATTTCGACTTTGTAAACAACGTTTTCGACTGATTTTTCGGTGCGTGATATATTCCAATGTAAGCATTTTTCCCAAGATTTGGATACAAGATGGGGGTGCGTCATATACATGCTAGCGTAATATATTCGAGTTTTTACGGTAAGCCTCTGCTAAAAACTGTCGGATCACTTATTTTTTACAGCAAAATATTGTTTTAAGAATGCTGTATAAACACACAGGTATTCAGTGTCTGAAAAAAATAAGTTTACTACATAATTATTCTGCAGGCAATCATTAGTTATACCCCCATAAATGAAGTTTGTGGGGGTGCGGGCATATAGGGGTGAGCTTGTCGGTAGGTTTGTTGGTTTTCATGGTTTCCGGACAATAACTCATGAAAGGCTTGACAGATTTAAATAATTTTTGGTACACAGGTGTAACATAATAAAATACAGGTCGAGTTTGACTGAAGTTAGTAGGTCAAAGGTCAAGGTCACAATAACCTGGAACAGTTAAATGGTTTTGTGGATGATAACATGAGAACTCTTGGGCCTATAATCATGAAAGTTGATAGGGAGGTTGGTCATGACCAGCAGATGATCCCTATTGATTTTGAGGTCAGTAGGTTAAGGTCACAGTGACCCAGAAGAGTTAAACCGTTTCTTGATGTTAACTTGAGAACTCTTGGGCCTAGGATCATGAAATTTAATAGGAAGGTTGATCATGACCAGCAGATGATCCCTATTGATTTTGAGGTCACAGGTCAAGGTCACAGTGACCCAGAACAGTTAAACTGTTTCCGGACAATAACTTCAGAATGCTTGGGCCTAGGATCATGAAACTTGATAGGAAGGTTTATCATGACCAACAGGTGACCCCTATTGATTTTGAGGTCAGTAGGTCGATGGTCAAGGTCACATTGACCCAGAACAGTAGAACTGTCAAATCATTTTTGATACACATGGGTAACATCAAATATAGGACAAGTTTGACTTGGACATTGGCTTACTTCTGTGACTTCTGTCTCTAAGTCTGTCAGCATTTTCGTGACTGGTCTATAATTCTGCCACCCATCAACTGATTTTTATAAGCTTGACTGTATGAAGAAGATAGAGAGCAATCCTACTTGGCCTGGCTTCTGAGTCGCAGTTTGGTTAAATTTTTGGTGCACTTCAAATGACTTGATTCAAACTTAAAATAGTTGTTCCTTATCATAAGAGATATGTGTCAAAAGGCCATAACTCTCGCACCAATATTTCTTGCATCATGCTTATTTTTACCTAGAATTTCAAAGTCTGACCGTTTAGCTCAATAGGGAGACAGTATATCTACAGGTCGGGCTGTCATGTGTTCGTTCCCTGGGCAAGGCTTATGTTCTCGGTGACGATTTGATTAAAGACATTATGTTTGGAATTAGTCATCCTTCACCTGTCATTCTCGGGGAGATCATTTGCAGTTACTTGTGGAGAAAAGTAAATACTGGTAAAGAATCCAGGAAAGGGGCCTCTGCGACAGGATAAGTTAGATTGCTGACTTCAAATCACTTGCTGCTCACCAATGTGTGTGAGCCTCACTCTGGGCATTGAATTATTCGTGTGAGGAAGCCATCCAACTTGCTTAATGGGGAAGGACAGTGATTCCACCCAGGTCCCCACTGTGATGAAACAATGCAGGGGTACCTACCAGTCTTCCTCCACCATTAAAGCTGGAAACTTGCTGACAGTGTAATGGTGCACAAAAGAACAACAGTCCAGGAGCACTGTTTAGGTAAACTGCCTACAGTTACAAAACTGACATGCTGTTGAAAAACTGCTCTAAGCCCAAATGTAAAAAGTAAGAACGAACTTAGAATTTCAGGTTTTAATTTTGATGCACTTCCACTCTGTTACTCAGTTGGTATGATTCCAACTTAAAAGGGTTGTTTTACATCATTAATCACATATTGTAGAAGGGCTGTAAGTATGGCACAAATATTTCATGAAATACACCCCCATTTTACGTAAAATTTCAGAGTAGAAGTTTTGATGCACTTTCACTCTATCTCTTTTAGCTCATCTGATTTTTGGGGGGGGGGGGGGAATGATGAGTTATTGTCATCCCTTGATCGACGTCTGCGTTGCCTGGTTAGGTTTTATGTTTAGGTCAGCTTTTCTCCTAAACTATCAAAGCTATTGCTTTAAAACTTGCAACACTTGTTCACCATCAATAGCTGACTCTGTACAGCAAGATACATAACTCCATCTTTTTGCAAGAATTATGGCCCCTTTTGGACTTGTTTTATGTTTAGGTCAGGGGCCTCCATGGCCGAGTGGTTAAGGTTGCTGACTTCAAATCACTTCTCCCTCATCGATGTGGGTTTGAGCCTCACTCGGGGGCGTTGAATTCTTCATGTGAGGAAGCCATCCAGCTGGCTGACGGAAGGTCGGTGGTTTTACCCAGGTGCCTGCTCGTGATGAAATAATGCACGGAGGGGCACCTGGGGTTTTCCTTCACCATTAAAGCTGGAAAGTCGCCATATGACATATCATGTGTCGGTGCAACGTTAAATATCAGATTTCTTTATTAAGTTTTATGTTAAGATCAGGGGCCTCCATGGCCGGGTGGTTAAGGTCGCTGACTTCAAATCACTTCTCCCTCATCGATGTGGGTTCGAGCCTCACTTGGGGGCGTTGAATTCTTCATGTGAGGAAGCCATCCAGCTGGCTTACGGAAGGTTGGTGGTTCTACCCAGGTGCCTGCTCATGATGAAATAATGCATGGAGGGGCACCTGGGGTTTTCCTTCACCATTAAAGCTGGAAAGTCGCCATATGACATATCATGTGTCGGTGCGACGTTAAATCAAAAAAAAAAATTATGTTTAGATCAACTTTTCTCCTAAACTATCAAAGCTATTGCTTTAAAACTTGCAACACTTGTTCACCATCAAAAGTTGGCTCTGTACAGCAAGAAACATAACTCCATCCTGCTTTTTGCAAGAATTATGGCCCCTTTTGGACTTTTATTTTTATGTCAACTTTTCTGCTTAACAGTCAAAGCTTTTGCTTTAAAACTTGGAGCAAGTGTTCGCCATTAAAAGCTGACTGCACATCAAGTACCATAACTCTGCATTGCTTTTTTGCAAGAATTATGGCCCCTTTTAGACTTACAAAATCATGGGTATGACAATATTTCTATTATACAGAGACAAAAAAATCAGATGAGCATCTGCATCCGCAAGGCGGTGCTCTTGTTACTGATGTATTTGCTTCAAGCTTGAAAGTAGTTGCATCTCATCATCCCCACATCATACAACTCTAGGGCTGTATATCTGACACCAATATTTCAGGAATTACGCCCATTTTAGCTTGCCATGACAAGTTACCAAGAACTAAATGCGATCTCCCTATGTCTTTTTCATATCTTTATCATAATTATGTAGACACCTTAGAAACAATTCTTGGCAAGCTCACCCTGCATCTGTTGCCATGTGTTGTTAGTCATCAAATTTACATTCAGTTTGTTAGAGGTGGAATTTTAAGCCCAATCTTAATGAAACTGGTAAGAATGTGTATGTTAAATTCCAGGTTAACACTCTGAAGCCACAAATTCAACTTGTCTTGATGAAATTTTGTCAGATAGAAATCTAGGTCAGGTTTGAAACGTTTCAGCACTGTAGACGCTACTTTTCTACCTGATCTTAGAAAACTTAAAATATTGATTTAATTAAAGCTAAGTGAGATTTGGGACTGGGGCATCAAGTTTCAAGAACTAGGTCACTAAGGTTAAATTTTTGAAAAGCCTCGGAATAATTGTCTGTTAAATCTAGGTCTATTTGAAAACTGGGTCTTTTGTAACTACAAGTTAAGTCAACAAGTCAAATCATAGGGAAACCTTGTGAAGACTGCCAAAGCCCTATTTTCTACCTGAACTACATGAAACGTCAGAATGTTTTTATCTCACCTGAACAGTGCTTTGATCACGCTGTGTCTATCGCACATCCGTCCGTCCTCAACAGTGTTTAATAGACATCTCCTCCAAAACCACAGAATAGAATTTGATGAAACTTGGCATTGATATTCCTTGGATGGTCCTCTACCAAAGTTATTCAAATGGTTCAGCTTGATTGCACATAGGGGCCGCTAGAGCTAAAAATAGAAAAACTTCAAACGACATCTCCTCCTAAACTGATGGTCTGATTTTAAAATAATTTCACACAAATGGTCTTGAAATATAGTATGTCACCCTCAACCAAAATTGTTTAAATTATACTTAATCATCAAAAAAACATGGCCTCCAGGTGGCATGGTCACTTTTCTCTATATGTATAGAGTGAAAATTTAAAAAATCTTCTTGTGTGAAACTGCTGGCCCGATTTTAAAATGATTTTACACAAATGGTCTTTGTGTGACCCTCTACCAAGATTGATCAAACTTTACCGATTTGTAAAAAAAAAAAAACATGGCTGCCGAGGGCGTGGTTACTTTTCCCTATATGTATATAGTGGAAACATAAAAAATCTTCTTGTATGAAACTGCTGGCCTGATTTTAAAATAATTTTACACAAATGATCCTTGTGTGACCCTCTACCAAGATTATTCAAATTATTTTGATTTGTCCAAAAAACATGGCCGCCAGAGGCTGTCGTCACTTTTCCCTATATGTATATATAACTGGAACTATAAAAATCTTCTTATGTGAAACTGCTGGCCTGATTTTAAAATAATTTTACACAAATGGTTCTTGTTTGACTCTCTATCAAGATTGTTCAAATTATACCGATTCGTCAGAGGGACTGTGGTCACTTTTCCCTTTTTGTATATATAACTGGAACTATAAAAATCTTCTTATGTGAAACTGCTGGCCTGATTTTAGAATAATTTTACGCAAATGGTCCTTGTGTGACCCGCTACCAAGATTGTTAAAAAAATAAGGATTTAAAAAAAAACATGGCCGCCAGGGGGCGTGGTCACTTTTCCCTATATGTATATAGTGGAAATTAAAAAAAAAAAACCTTGTGTGAAACTGCTCACCCGGTTTTAATATAATTTTATGCAAATTTATGATCCTTGTGTGACCCTCTTCCAAGATTGTTTAAATTATTTTGATTTGTCAAAAAACATGGCCACCAGAGGGTGTGGTCATTTTACCCTATATGTATATAGTGTTTTACACAAATGGACCTCAACCTGCCCGCTTAGCTCAGTAGGTAGAGCGTTGGTCTACGGATCGCGGGGTCGCGAGTTCGATCCCCGGGCAAGGCGTTGTTCTCCATGACGATTTAATAAAAGACATTGTGTCTGAAATCATTCTTCTTCCACCTCTGATAATTCATGTGGGGAAGTTGGCAGTTACTTGCGGAGAACAGGTTTGTACTGGTACAGAATCCAGGAACACTGGTTAGGTTGACTGCCCGCCGTTACATGACTGAAATACAGTTGAAAAACGGTGTTAAGCCCAAAACAAACAAACAAATAAATGGAGCTTGTATGACCTCTACAAATATTGTTCAGATTTTTCTGATTATAAAAAAATGTGGCCCCCAGAGAGTGGTCACTTTCCATCAACAATTTCTTTAAACAATATCTTTCAAAACCACATAATGGATTTTGATGAAACTTTACACAGAATTTAATGATCTCTGGGTAGCCCTCTTTCAAAGTTGTTTAGATGGTTCCGATTCATTGAACATGCCTGTCATTTTTGTTAAAAATAGGTTTTCAGCTGTCAGACTTTTCTCTAGGGCTTTGATATTTGGCATGTGATATAAGGGTTTGACTCTCTACCATACTTGTCCAAATTATTGCCCTAAGGTCCAAAAAATGGCCATGACCGTGTGTCTGACATGTACTTTCTATAGGCTTTTATATAAGAAACTTAAAAAATCAATAATAGCCAGAGCCTTAAGTTTATATTTGGCGTGTGATATCGGATTTGTAATTTCTACCATAATTGTTAAAATTATTGCCCTAGGTTTAAAAATGTATGTGACATGTATATAATATAGGCTAACATAAAAGAAACCTAACTCTGTACTTACACACTTGAAGTCTTGTACACAGGTGAGCGCTTTAGTGTCAGTGACCCTCTTGTTATGTCTCCCCACATTGGGGGAGACATATTGTTTTTGCCCCTTCTGTCAGTCCTTTACACTTCACTTCCGATCAGTAACTGGAGAACCATTTGACCTAGAACCTTTGAACTTCCTAGGGTGGCAGGGCTTATGGAGTAGACGACCACTATTGTTTTTTGGCTCACTCCATCAGAGGTCAAGGTCACAGGGGCCTGAACATGGAAAACCATTTCCGATCAATAACTTGAGAACCACTTGACCCAGAATGTTGAAACATTATAGGATGATTGGTCATGCAGAGTTGATGACCCCTATTGATTTTGGGGTCACTCTATTATAGGTCAAGGTCACAGGGGCCTGAACATGGAAAACCATTTCCGATCAATAACTTGAGAACCACTTGACCCAGAATGTGGAACTTTATAGGATAATTGGGACATATAAAGTAGATGACCCCTATTGATTTTGGAGTCACTATTAAAGGTCAAGTTCGCGGGGAAATGAACATGGAAAACCATTTCCAGTCAGTAACTTGAGAACCACTCGACCTAGAATGTTGAAACTTCATAGGATGATTGGACATGCAGAGTAGATGACACCTATTGACTTTGGGGTCGTTCTATTAAAGGTCAAAGTCACAGCAAACAGAACGTGGAAATCCATTTCAATTTGATAAAAGATATTGTGTTTGAAATCATTTGTCCTCCACCTCTTATTTATGTGGGGAAGTTGGCAGTTACTTGCGAAGAAAAGGTTAATACTGGTACAGAATCCAGGAACACTGGTTAGGTTAACTGCCCGCCATTGCATAACTGAAATACTGTTAAAAAACTGCGTTAAACCCAAAACAAACAAACAAATTTAATTTTGCTGACATGAAATGTCATGGTTTTTGAAAAATGTCCTCCTCATGAGGATTTAAATTTATAGTGTTTCACTTTTGTAGGTAAACTGAATAATTGGGTGAGCTTTTAGGATTGTTGGATGTCCATCCATCTGTAAAAAAAAACATTTCCTAGTCCTCTTTATCAGTTTCAACAAAGCTTCACTGGAATGTTCCCTGAGTGGTCTCTATCTGATTCTTTCAAATCTAGGTTGTTACTGCTGAATTCTGGTTACCATGGCAATTTAAAGGAAAAGCTTTAAAACTATTCAGAAACTGCTGGCCAGATTTTGAAATAATTTCAAAATAATTTTCCATTTGTGGCCCTTTGCCAGATTCCTTTAAATCTTTCTGTTAAGTTAAAAGCATGATGTAATGGAGCTATTTCACGCTACTGTGAAATCATTAATATAAGTGGTGGATTAATTTTTATTGGTTGAGTCAATCCACGAAATTTAATCCCAACGAAAAAGTAAAACTTCCATTCATGTTATATTCAAAAGTTGAAATCCATATCACCACGAAATTGCTGTTTTGACCAAACCACGAAATTTCATGCCCACGAAATTAAATGATTTTACAGTATATGGAAAACTTTGAAATTCACATCTGAAACTACTGGCTGGATTTAAGAATAATTCCTTAGAAGTGAGCAGTGGGTGACTAATAAAATACTTCAAATCATTTTGTTTCATTGCAGAACATGGTTGCCTGGTGGAGGGGCTAGTTTTCACTGTATGGCTAAATAGAACCCTTTAAAAATCTTCCACCCAAAAAGTGCTGGCTTGATTTGAAAATAATTTCACTGCAATATTTTTTTAGCTCACCTGTCACAAAGTGACAAGGTGAGCTTTTGTGATCGCGCGGTGTCCGTCGTCCGTCCGTAAACTTTTGCTTGTGACCACTCTAGAGGTCACATTTTTGATTGAATCTTTATGAAAGTTGGTCAGAATGTTCATCTTGATGATATCTAGGTCAAGTTCGAAACTGGGTCACGTGCCTTCAAAAACTAGGTCAGTAGGTCTAAAAATAGAAAAACCTTGTGACCTCTCTAGAGGCCATATATTTCGCAAGATCTTCATGAAAATTGGTCAGAATGTTCACCTTGATGATATCTAGATCAAGTTCGAAACTGGGTCACGTGCCATCAAAAACTAGGTCAGTAGGTCTAAAAATAGAAAAACCTTGTGACCTCTGTAGAGGCCATATATTTCACAAGATCTTCATGAAAATTGGTCAGAACGTTCACCTTGATGATATCTAGGTCAATTTCGAAACTGGGTCACGTGCCATCAAAAACTAGGTCAGTAGGTCAAATAATTGAAAAACCTTGTGACCTCTCTAAAGGCCATATTTTTCATGGGATCTATATGAAAGTTGGTCTGAATGTTCATCTTGATGATATCTAGGTCAAGTTCGAAACTGGGTCACGTGCGGTCAAAAACTAGGTCAGAAGGTCTAAAAATAGAAAAACCTTGTGACCTCTCGAGGCCACATATTTCACAAGATCTTCATGAAAATTGGTCAGAATGTTCACCTTGATGATATCTAGGTCAAGTTCGAAACTGGGTCACGTGCCGTCAAAAACTAGGTCAGTAGGTCAAATAATAGACAAACCTTGTGACCTCTCTAAAGGCCATATTTTTCATGGGATCTGTATGAAAGTTGGTCTGAATGTTCATCTTGATGATATCTAGGTCAAGTTCGAAACTGGGTCACGTGCGGTCAAAAACTAGGTCAGTAGGTCTAAAAATAGAAAAACCTTGTGACCTCTCTAGAGGCCATATATTTCATGAGATCTTCATGAAAATTGGTCAGAATGTTCACCTTGATGATATCTAGGTCAAGTTCGAAACTGGGTCACATGCCTTAAAAAACTAGGTCAGTAGGTCAAATAATAAAAAAAACTTGTGACCTCTCTAGAGGCCATACTTTTCATGGGATCTGTATTAAAGTTGGTCTGAATGTTCATCTTGATGATATCTAGGTCAAGTTTGAAACTGGGTCAACTGCGGTCAAAAACTAGGTCAGTAGGTCTAAAATTATTAAAATCTTTTAACCTCTCTAGAGGCCATATTTTTCAATGGATCTTCATGAAAATTGATCTGAATGTTCACCTTGATGATATCTAGGTCAAGTTCGAAACCGGGTCACATGCGGTCAAAAACTAGGCCAGTAGGTATAAAAATAGAAAAACCTTGTGACCTCTCTAGAGGCCATATTTTTCATGAGATCTTCATGAAAATTAGTGAGAATGTTCACCTTGATGATATCTAGGTAAAGTTCAAAACAGGGTCACGTACCTTCGAAAACTAGGTCAATAGGTCAAATAATAGAAAAACCTTGTGACCTCTGTAGAGACCATATTTTTCAATGGATCTTTATGAAAATTGGTCAGAATTTTTATCTTGATAATATCTAGGTCAAGTTCAAAACTGGGTCACATGAGCTCAAAAACTAGGTCACTATGTCAAATAATGACGTCATACTCAAAACTGGGTCATGTGGGAAGAGGTGAGCAATTCAGGACCATCATGGTCCTCTTGTTTAAGTAACACTGTACCAAATTCTTTCGAATCATTCTTTCCTTAAAAAACATGTCCACCAGGGGACATGGCTAGTTTTCCCTAAATAGCTATATTGGAAAATCTGAAAATAATCTCCCCTCAAACCGCTTGTTTTATTTCAAAATCGTAACTCAGGTGAGTGATCTAGGAGATCATATACCTCTTGTTCATCCACTGTTTGACCCGAGTATTGTATCCTGTGTATTTAATAAATTGTTACTTACAGTATGTCTTTACTATGAACATTTTTGTACTTTTCAGTGTGCCTGATTCTGATGTAACCATCCAGTTGTTTGCCGATGGTACACTTGTGACCAGGGATAAGGCAGGCACCAATTACAGTCAAGTAAAATTGGAAGACTTGGGTTTGGATTTATCAATGTTAGAAGGAAATACTGATATAGAGCTTTTGATTGTACAAGGCGATGGGAAAGAAGTGCGTGCTACAATTAATACCAGTAAAGATGTTAACCCTACTACAGAATCTGTTACCCCAGGTAGTAAAAGTGCCCCTGTCAATACTGTAGCATCAGCTGCACTGGAAACCAAGTCAACATCAAGTGCTGGGACATCTACAGACCGTGCCCCAACAGCTCCAGTAAATGAAGCAAGGCCTTACAAATGCTCCATGTGCCCTCGTACATTCAAATTTTATAGAACGTTCAGATGCCATGAAATTGTTCATACAAAGGCTGTCACTTTTACTTGCCACTTATGCCAGCGTCTGTTTGCGAGAGAAGTTAATCTACAATCTCACTTAGAACTTCATAAGAAGAAAGGTTCCATGAAACCCACAGAGGAAAGGAGTGAGCACAAAACCGAGGAGAAGAATTATCAGTGTAAGCATTGCGAAAAAACGTTCAGGTACCAACAAGGACTGAAACGTCATATAACTGAACAACATGAGGAAAATGCAAAGGTCCCTTGTCCGATCTGTGGGAAATTGTTCAAAAGTGAACAAAACGTTCAGCGGCATTCAAAGATACATGTGGGGCCATTCACATGTCCACATTGTATCAAAGTTTTCACGGAGAGATCAGAATATAATGATCATATAAAATCTGAGCATGCAGATTTAATGTACCCTTGTAAAGAATGTGATGCTATATTGCCAAGTAAAAAGGCCTTTGTGTCACATGTTAAAACACAGCATAGTAATTCAGATGAGCTGATGGAAGGCATTAAGGATAAGAAGTGCACAGTCTGTGACAAGAAGTTTGACAAAAAGACTGATTTAGAAAATCACATGGTGATACATTCAGCTGAAAGGACTCAGGAGTGTCCAGCATGTCATAAGAAATACAAGCTTCTTCACACATTGGAGAGGCATATAAAAGATGTACACAACAATGATGTGGTTTTTACATGTTCAGAATGTGACGAGGAGTTTGAAGTGAAAACCAAGTTGGATTTACATGTGAAGTTATTTCATACAGGAAATTATCAGTGCCTGACCTGTTATGAAGAGTTTCCTGAACGGTCTTTGCTAGAGGAACATCAGTTTCAAAACCATGACTTTGCGCTTGTTTGCTCAAAATGTAAAGGTAAATTTGAAACTTCTCTTAAACTGAAAAACCATTTAAAAGAACATACATCACAGAATAGCCTTTGTGATATGTGTGGAGCTGGTTTTGAACATAAAGCGCAACTAAGAACGCATCTTGTAAACAAACATTTTGCTAGAGATAGGGCAAGTATGTTGAAACAGTATCCAGGAATGAGTAATATTAATCTGGAAATAGTTTGCGATCTTTGTGGTGAGTTTTGGCTTAATAAACCACTTTACAAGCAGCACTTAAGGGATGTTCACTTTGGTGGAGATACTGTTGAGATGTTAAAGCTGTTCCCACTCTATGAGAAAGTGGCTGACCCACCTGAACCAGTTACATGTGATCATTGCGGAAAAATGTGCAGTAGCGTTACACAGTTGAATTTCCACTTGAGGACTCATATGAAGTCAAAACGAAAGTCTGTTACACCAAAAGAGGAATTTATTTCAACAGACGATGAGCAGGATGAACCAGTTGATTTTACAAATATAGAACCACGTGATTTTGACAAGAATTATAAATGTCAGCAGTGTGGTGCTCAGTTTTCAAGGAAAGCTGCATTAGAGAAACACGCTTCTGTACATAAGAAGGATGAACTTAAAGAAGCCTTGAAAGATCTTGAGAAAGAAGAAATAGCAAGAGCTGAACTAGAAGAAAAAGAAGGTTGGAAACCAACACCGAAGACTAAGAAGGTAAGAAAAGAATCATTAGGGACTAAACCAAAAGAAACAAAGCCTGTAAACAAGACTCAAGCGACTACTAAAATAAAACTTCCCTTTCCCAAAATGGTTGAAAAAAAGAAGAATGAGTCATCAGAGATAGGATTAAGTCCTAAAAGAAGAAGTTCACAACTGCATATTTGTAAGGTTTGTGAAGAAATCTTTAAGACCACTGAAGAATTGACAGTACATATGCATGATGATCATGGTGACCTAGAATTCAAGGTGGAGGCAAGCAGCCCTTCTGTTGAGAGGAAATACACTGATAAAGATGTTGGAAAAGAGAAAATAGTAGAATTTGATTTAAAGACATTTCAATGTATGTCATGTGATAAGATTTATTCTTCTAGGAAGTATTTAAGAAAGCATTTGAGAAATGTTCACAAATACAAGGAGAGATTTTTTTCAAATTCAAGTGAAAGTTTCAAATGCACTGAATGTGACCTGGTTTTTAATGTTAAGAGTAACATGGCCCGGCACATGTTTGCAAAGCATGGTATTCAGCTACCTACGAGTGAAAACGAATCTCCAACTAAAACACCATCCAATAAGAAAAAGACTGAAGATGATGAATTTGAAAGCAATGATGAGGATCACACAGCAGAAAGCTCTGCAGATATTACAGCCTTCCTGGGTAAAAATTTTAATCTTGGCAAAGCTCATTCTTGCAACATAGAATCAGTAAAGAAAAAGCAGCATAGATGTAACTTGTGTGGGGAAGGATTTAGTAGAGATGCTACCTTGAAAAAACATCTAGCATTCCACAATACTGGTGTTAATGTCGATATTAAACCAGATTTTGATCTTGTGTCTGACCTGCAGCCAGCCATTTACTCCTGCAAGACTTGTGGTAATATGTATTCCACAGCTTTAGGATTAATTCATCATAACAGAAACAAACACGCTGAAGTAGATGAAGAAGTAGTCTTGGCTGAGATTGCTGAAGTAGATGCGAAATTGAAATTGGAATCTCCAAAGAAGAAACTTGAAAAGGATTTAAACAAGTCATCCAAAAGAAAATTGGAGTCTGATGGAGAAGATATTCGTGAAACTGTAAAGAAAAGGGTGAAACTTGACAAATATGGGAAAGAGTCTTTTGATTGTAAGTTCTGTGGTGCTGTATATGCTACTTACAAAGGACTGATGAAACATGAACATGACATACATGACGCTGACAAAGTCATGAGTCCACAGTCAGCTTTGAAATATAGTCACTCTGGTAGACTGATTACTAAAAGTAAGAAATTAAGTGAACAGATTCAGTGTGACAAATGCACGAAAGTTTTTCTTGAAGAGAAAGGTCTGAAACAACATATATTGAGAGTTCATAAGATAGAGGCTATCAGTAAAAAAACTGGAAAGATAAGTTCGGTTAAAACATCGCCTGATAAGGTGAATTTGGTTAAAACATCGGGGGAGTTTAAATGTGATCTTTGCCCAAAACAGTTCGATCTGAGAATAAATTTAAGAAGACATATGAAAATGAAACATAACATAGAACTTCCTCCTGATACAATGAACTCTTCTCCAAAAAATTCTTTAGGAACTGTGAATTTGGTTTACCATTGTGATGTATGTGAACAGAAGTTTTCAACTTTATCAAACCTTCGTCACCATATGATTTCTGTCCATGATGAAAACGATGTTGAAGTAAAAACAGAAGCTGTAATATGTGAGATTTGTAATCTTGAGTTTGCTACTCCGAAGTCCCTGGAAGTTCACATGAGGAAACATACAGGCGAAAAACCATACAGATGTTGCTTGTGTAACAAACAGTTTATTTCAAAGTATCAACTTGAATGTCACATGAAAAAGCTGCATACTAAACTATGGGCAAAGAAAGTTAAATGTAAGATATGTTTGATGTTATTTGAGACAGAAAAAGCCATGTTAAAGCATAAGGTGACTCACAGAAAGCCACAAGGTTCAGAAGAACAGAAGAGCAGAAGTGAACCAAGCCAACATAAATGTAGCTACTGTGAAAAGTCATTCAAGTGGAAGAGAAATCTTGTATCCCATGTGGAAACATATCACAAGGATTCTGATCCTCAAACATGTGGAGTGTGCAATAAGGTTTTTCCAGACAAGGAAAGTATAAAGGCACACATGCTAGAACACCAGGTTAAGAAAGAGTCTCACACATGCAAAGTGTGTGATAAATCATTTCAAAAAGAGTCCAGTCTCAGAATGCACGAGGCACAGCTGCACAAGCCTAAATCTACTACCGGTGTTGGTATGTCATGCGATATTTGCAAGGAAAGTTTCCCAACAAAAATTAAGTTACTTGAGCACATGCTGTCCCACACATCTGTAATGCCTCATAAATGTGACATATGCTCGGCATCATTTAAGCAGGAATTTAGATTAAAAGCCCATAAACTGACACATAAGATAAAGGATAAACAATCTGGGGTCAAAAATGCCACTGACAAAAGTAAAGGACATGCTGTGAAAGGCAAAGAAATTGATAAAAATAAGAAGGAGGTGAAACCTATAAAATACAAATGCAAGAAATGCAGCAAACAATTCGATAAAATATGGCTTTTGAGATCACATGTAGCAAAGTCCCACAAGCCAAAGATTGTAGTGAAAACATCCCTGCTAAAGGGCAGAATAACAAGGTCAAGATCATTATCTGAGACAAAAACTGATCCTGCAAAACAAGTTTCTACAAAAGAAAAGAAACTACCAAAAGAAAAGAAACCTGTGAAAAAGGAGTTGAAAAAAGTGGCGTCAAATTTCTGTAAAAAATGCAACTTGAATTTCATCAAGACAGAAACTTTTGAGTTACACATGAAAACTATGCACAAGAATGTGAAAAAGGGTGAAAGTCCAAAAGTAGCAAAAGTGGACCAGCCTAAGAAAACTGAAAAGAAAACTGGACCAAAAAGTATTGGAAATGCAGTTAAACCTAAGAAATCAGACAAGTCTGCAAAGAAAAATATGGAATCTGCAGTGAAAGGGAAAAAGGAAATGGTAGGGCATGATTGTCCAATTTGTAAGAAGATCTTCTCGAAACAATTTACGTTGAAAAGTCATATTAAGAATGTGCATAAAGTGATGATGGAGGATTCACCATCCAAGATTGGAATGAAAAGAAAGAAGTGCCTGTATTGCACAGAGTGTGCAAGAGTTTTCTGGAGTCAGATGCAGTATGACACACACAACAAACGGTTTCATCCAGATAAAAGTGCATTGGAACTAGACAAACATGTGATGCAAGCTATGGGAAGTGGTGAAATCAAAACTGAACCATTGGATGCCATGTCTTCTCCTAAGCATACAGAATTTGAAACAATTCAGCATAAGTGTGAGTTTTGTCCAATGGTACACTGGACAAAGAAACTTTTTGATGAACACATGCTTAAAGAACATCCTGAACATGCTGAGGAGTATGGAATAACAGGTGATGAAGACACATCAAGACCTACAATTGAATTTGTGAATGATAGTGAAGATATGATGGGCAATTTGTTGTCAGTTGGCCTTTATGATGTTTCAGCATGTGACAAATTATCTAGTTTTCCTGTGGTTTCCATTCAAAGAATAAATGGGAAACATGATAATACAATGTCACCAAACAATGAACAGTTTACAGAAATGGAGGCAGATGCTGAGATAGAAAAACAAGGTTCAGATGAAGACCTGGAAGATAAATCAAGACAAGAATCAGAAAATACAGATGCTAGCATAACATACAGTATGAAAGAAACTGCAGATGTTGATTGTGTTATCAGCAGTATTAAAGGTGGCAACATTGATGCTGAAGCATCAAAAGAATCTAGTGTGCAAAGAACCTCTGACAATGACGATGACAAAGACATTGATTCAGATTCAGACACAGAAGCTACATACAACAACGTTTCAGATAGAGATGAGTATACTAGAGAATATGAGAAGTTCTTGCAAAATTCAGTTATTGACTGCAGTGAAACTACTGATGGTACAGAATCTGAAGATGATAGCAGGGATGAACCTGTAAATGAAGATGTTGAAAAGGTATCTGAAAAAAAAGAAACTGAAGAAATTGCATACATTGAAAATGTTTCTGATAAAGATGAAGCTTCCAAGGCTGATTCAGATGTTGAAAAAAATGCTGAAGAAGGCATTAAGGAAAAGTATATACATTCAGATGATGCAACAGTTAAAATGACTGATAATATGCCATTGGTAGATGCTGAGGACAAATCCGAAGACCAAAGGTCTGAAAATTATCCAGAACATAGTGCTGGACAAAATGTGGAAAATGTTGAAGCCATGATGAATGACCAAACAGTTGTCACAAATAGTATAATTGAAGAAACTGCTGTAGGACATGAAACAGACAAAACACAAGATTTTACTGTTAAAGAAGTTCAACATCCTGAAGCTGGAAAGGAAAAGGGTCAAATCGAAGAAACTGAAATTGAAAATGAAAACACGGAAGAGTCGGACAATGAGAAGGAACAAGAAGGGATTGACTGGGAGGCAATAGATAATGAAATAGAAGCTGTGGCTGCAGATGGGAATAATGATGATTTAACAAGTGGTGCAGAACTAAGTGGAGAGGGAAAAGCAAGAGAATTTGACATTGAAGACGTAGATAAAGATGAAGAAACTGCAATTTTGGCAAAAGATATCTTATCTAGTCATAGAGACAAGGAAACAGTAGGAATATTGGAGAGTGAATCGAGTAATAAAGAGATCAGTACCGAAGCAAAGCATGGCATTGAAGATTTTAGCACAGAAGAAGATAACATAACTGAAAAGAATGTAGAAGAGAATGATTATAAAGCAATGCAGGAGATGACTTGTAATGAACCAGGTAATGAATTTACTGAACAAATGGGTAGTAATTTGCTAAATGACATAGAAAATACTGATACTAGCTTAAATACAAATGATCAAAATTGTGAAATACTTCAGACCTCGGTGTCAGAAAATAGAGCAGTAAATGAAGTGAGTGGGGATTTAAGAAACGAAGAAGATGCTGATGGTAATCAGGATAAATTTGTACTAAATGAAGTACAGAGGAAAGAAACATCGTTAGAAAGCGAAACTGGTGGTTTTGAAAGCCAAAACGATTACGAAGAGATGGATACATCATGATACTTCTTAACACAGACTTGGAGACTTCCATTTAGTACTGGTAGTACTTCTAGAAACTAGCAAATGCAAACAAATAAGAGGGCAACATACATTTATTGGTCAGTCTATAGGTGGGAGAATTAGAATTGTATATAGTTTCAGTGATGAGCCGTGAAACATTTATTTTAATCACAGTAAATCCATAGGCAGAAACAGAACAAAATTAGTCATAAAACCTCAAAGTGATTAAATGTTGAAGTAAGAAAGCAAAGAACTGTGAAATTGTAACTGAATGGTTTGCCGAGAAAACCTTTAAAAATAAAACAACATTGTTGCAAGCAGACCTTGGAGTGCAGAGACAGAAATACTGTTTGCTTGGGAAATATTCCTCACTTGGAAGTTATTTTCATGTTGTTGTTTTTTTCTTGTAATTTTTACCTGTGTGTTCATTTCTTTAATGTTAATATGAACAAACCACTTAAACATATTGATTGTATATAGAGACTGGTGCAGCTTACATGTATTTTAGTGTAAACTTTAAATAGTAGAAAAAAAAACTTAAGCTTACAACATCATATTTGTAACTCATGCATAATGTATAAATTTGTTCATGTATTATTTATAGACCAACTGCTCAGGGCTCTGTATTAAAATTGATTTGCACATTTATATCAATTTTACATTAAGAGCAAGGCCCAGAGCACCTTGATGACAGTTTTTGAAATGACATAAGATAACGGAATATTTATTTTTTCATTCAAAGTTTTTAATGCAAAGAAGTTAAAGGAGTCTGCAGCCAGATTCATGTCATTTTTTAACCCTTTACTCCATACAGAAACAATAGTATTGATTATTGATACCCAATACACTCAGTAGCATTATCTGTACACTATCTCCATACAGGTTATTGCAGAAAAATGCAAAATTTATACCTGTGTTACTCAGATGAAAATTAGTCTATGAATACTTGTTTTAACCATTTAGTGTCCAACATAATTTATTTATAGAATTAAATTTCCTTTCTGATGGTATATTTTTCATAATTTTGTGATAAATATTTTTCACAATAAAAAGCTGCAAACCTAAAACCTTAGAATATTATTATACTTTAGCTGTTTTATGCATGTGATACAGCAGAAAAGAAATATTTTTACTGTTACAAATGCACAATTTTATTAATTGGAGGTAAATGAAAGACTAGAAAGGTCTATATCAAGTGATTTTCAAAATAAGCAAACCCATTTAATTAATCATTAAAATCTACAACCCTACCAAACTTACAGAACTTCATAGATCATAAAATTAATTAATGTACATGATGTTTTGATAAGAAGCACTGATCAAAGACACTTTCTATAAAAATTTGTTGATCCACATCATAAAATAATGATGCAAACAACACCTTAATTGCCTTGTTTTGACAGCTGTGCACAATAAACAGGCTTCCAAGGGTCCAGGTCAATTAGCATAAATTCCATTATGTGGACAAGTGACTATGATTTTAATGGTTGTTATGGTAAACCACACCTTTTATTACACCAATATTTTGTCTCACTTTTACATAATTTGCCATAGTTGAATGATAGAATGCAAATAATAACTTGTTTTTGGTGTCACCTATGTACATTTTCCATCCATCAATAGCTGTCCTAATATATATAAGTCAGTGTGATTTTCAGAAAATGCCACCTGAATTAAAGTGATAATTATCAATAAATTAACAATTATAACCACAAGTTTTTCTGAAACTGATCTTTTATTAACAGTTTAAACTTCACAAATATGCTTTTGTGGGCTTCATTGCCAATATATTTATTTGGTATTTTGCATTTAAAACTATCAGTGTAGTAGAATGCGATTAAAAGGATATCTATGGTAGTAATGCATTAGATGCGTTTTAAAAGAAGTATCTTATGGAGTAATGCATAGATGCGTTAAAAGGAGTATCTATGGAGTAAAGGGTTAAATCTGATTGTAAATGAAACTATAATAAGATGTTTCTGTACATTCTAGGCAGTTTGTTAAGAGAAAATCAATTGTGTAGTATGGAAATATTAATCTAAAAAGCTGTCTATAGCATGAATTATTGAAAGTTATTTAATGTAGAATAGAAGGAAATTCATGTTTTTATGCCCCCGAAGGGAGGCATATAGTTTTTGAACCGTCAGTCTGTCCGCAATTTTTGTGTCCGGTCCATATCTTTGTCATCGATGGATGGATTTTCAAATAACTTGGCATGAATATGTACCACAGTAAGACGAAGTGTCGCGCGCAAGACCCAGGTCCGTAGCTCAAAGGTCAAGGTCACACTTAGACATTAAAGGATAGTGCATTGATGGGCATGTCCGGTCCATATCTTTGTCATCCATGGATGGATTTTCAAATAACTTGGCATGAATGTGTACCACAGTAAGACGACGTGTCGCGCGCAAGACCCAGGTCCGTAGCTCAAAGGTCAAGGTCACACTTAGACGTTAAAGGTCATTTTTCATGATAGTGCATTGATGGGCGTGTCCGGTCCATATCTTTGTCATTCATGCATGGATTTTAAAATAACTACGCATGAATTTGTGACACAGTAAGACGACGTGTCGCGCGCAAGACCCAGCTCCGTAGGTCAAAGGTCCTAAACTCTAACATCGCGCATAACTATTCATTCAAAGTGCCATCGGGGGCATGTGTCATCCTATGGAGACAGCTCTTGTTTCAGATTGGTTTTGTTGGTCTAACAACTTACATGTTACTTGTTTCTTTATGAAGGTTAACGGACGGAAGAAAATGTTTAATATTTGTGAATGTGAAACTGACTTGAGGGATTAATTCCAGTCAGGACATCTGGAAATGCAATGTAAGATTTTCATATGAAGGCAAATCTGATACAGTATGGAACAAAATTTAATCAAAACCTAGCCCAGTGAAATTTTCCTGTTAGTTTGTAATTGAATATTTCAAATACTATGCCTAAGATATAATTGCATGTTTATAATATAAGATTACAGTACAAAAATATAAGATATGGTTAATGTTGGGCTGTCAGAGCATTTGCAGAATCCAGAGATGCTAGTTTGTGCTTTAGCCTATTGAGGCAAGGTCTCCAACACATCCTAAGGAATATCACAGATGCTATACATAAAGATAATATTGTAAGATTGAAATATCTTTCAAGAGTGAACACAATATGCAATATTTTCAAGAATGGCGTAATTGAAAATGTAAGATACGATGTTCATGAGTGGAAGATAATAGGGTTATTGTAACTGTAGCTCTGAACTGGGATGCTGTATTTTGTGCGAGTGGATTTTGCCAGGTTGGATCACAGGAGGTACGCATGTGCTGAGAGTGATCCAACCTGGCAAAATCGAAGAGAGCCAAATACAAAACTCCAGATCTAGCTACTGTTGTGGCCCTTTTATTATAGGTCTCCTTTTTTGTGATTTTATTATCGAACAAAATCTTCAATGTTTATCGATGTTAAAAAGAACAGAATGTTGTTTTTTGTGCGCTATTTATAGAATTGTGTCAGGTCATGCATATAAAATGAAAATTGTTGGGCAACATACAATACAAAAGGAACAATACAGAATTTTTTCTGCCTGTTCATATTTACTCGAGAAGTACAAACCGTATAGCAGAAATTATATAGGTATATGATAAATTTTGATTTTGTAAAACAAACATTTTTTTTTATTTCATGTTGTGACTAAATTTTCTCATTTTATAGTTTCTGATCGTGCCAATGAAAAAAAATATTTTGATATTTTTTCATTGTGAAAATACCAGATATATTTCACTCTAATACTTCATAATTCACTGAAAAATGTAATGAATTATATGGTTACCTTTTTACAATAACAATTACCTTACATGCTGGACAATTGATTCTGCCTTTGCGACGAGTGTAGATCATGATCAGCCTGCATAGCTTTGTCAGTCTCTTTTTGTAAGCACCCCATGACCTGTACAGTAAGACTATCAAAGATGGACAATTCATTAGAAATTGAGCAGGTAAGATTGATAGTTTGATTAGCGTATAATTGCATATATAGGCTGTATATCTTGTTTGCTATGAATGGAACACATGAATATGAAATTTACTAACAAAATGTGACTCTTTGTTAACAATTAGTCAAAATTACAGACATGAATTTTACTAAATGGTGTAAATTTTAATGATGCTTATGCTACTGTTCCTAAATTGTAATGTTGGATTGATTGATCAGTGTGGCTTACATAGTTAAAACATTCCATGTACATCTGCAGAGGATAATTGATAAACAAAAGTGTAGGACAGAGAAAATCTATTTTCTTAGCATTGTTATACTAATGCAATTAAACATGAATTAACGTTGGAGTGCACCATTGGTTTAGATTAAATTTGGTTATTCCTACTTGGAGAATTCACATTTTTATTGTCCATAAAAAAAGGAAGCCGACATTCTTTAATTGAGATTTAACTGAAGTGTGCTTAATATCAATATTTTTGTGTTCTTGAAATGCGTTAATATAGTTGTTCAGAATTATTTACAAGCACATGACGAAAATGTGACTGCACTTGTATGGTTTTCATACCATACAGGAAGGACAAAGGTTACAGTGGATGTAGCACAGTGCTTTAATCCTGTCATAGTCATTATTTATTTGCTTCTGTTAAATCAACTTAAAATGGGAATACTGATGTCTATTTGAAATTGTCTTCATTATGTATGTTAAACTTCAAGATTTGTTACAAATTGACAAAACATATTGCTTACTGTCATTACAAGACATGATAGCTGAATATATTTGTATTCAACTGCATTAAATGTTTTGACTTGATGTTTTAAATCACAATTCAGTTAAATGACTTTCAATAGATCATTATTAATTTTTCATTTTACACAATGTTTTTCTGTCGTTAAATTGTTGCAAAATGTAATAAACCAATATAGCATTTTTGTTGTTCCTGTGATATAATAACAATTAAATCTTTGGACTGATATTCTCTCAGTACTAGAAATACATTGCTGTATGCTGATGGTTGCGAGATTTAGTGTTACCTGTTCCTTATATCGTGTGTGCACAAAATTACAATCCACCTTTAACTTTACTCATCTGGAACACGAATTGACTCAGTAGCTTTGGATCGCCTGTCGTCGTCAACAATTGACGTACACTCTGAGGTCACAATTTGGCCCAAACTCTTAACTTGGTCAAAGTACCCCATAAATCCTTGAACAGTTCGATATGGTCATCTGGTCCAAAACTAGGCACCAGGTCATTCATAAGAAAGCTTGTACAGCTAAAGGTCACTAGTTTGGGCCAATCTTAATGAACTTGTCAAATTGTTACTCAATAGAACTTGGACGAGTTCGATATTGGTCATCTGTGCAAAAACAGGCACAGGTCAATAATAGGAAAGTGTATAACACCAAAGTACACATTTGGGTCCAATCTTAATGAAACTGTCAATGTACCTTAATAAGTCTTGAGGAGTTTGATATGTCACCGGTCAAAATAGGTCACCAGTCAATTTAAAGGAAATGCTTGTACCTGTAGAGCAATTGTAGATGTTGTTTGAAATGTCAAATGTGTTAACATATGTACACACATTTCGATCTGTCATTCTGCAAGAACTATCACTGATAAGAAAAGCTTGTAGACACAGAGGGAAAATTATCTTATTTTCCTTAAGCTTGGTATCTAATGCAATTGAAAATGGAATTTATGACGGTTGGAGTAGACACCATTGGTTTAGACTTAAGAATTTGGGTTATTTCCTGACTTGGAAGAAATTCACTATTTTCTTTATTGTCACAATAAAAAAAATGGAAGCCGACATTCATTTTAATTGAGATGTAACTGAAGTGTCACATTTATGCAATATTTTTGTGTTCTTGAAAATGCGTTAATATAGTTGGTTCAGAATTATTTACAAGCACATGTACGAGAACAAAGTGTACTGCCACTTGTATGGGTTTTCATACACACATGGAAGGACAAAAAGGTTTGACAGGTGGATTGTTAAGCACAGTGCTTTAAATCCTGTCATAGTCCATGTATTTATTTTGCATTCTTGTTTTAAATTCTAACTTAAAATGGGGGAAAATTAACTGATGTCTTCATTTGAAATTGTCTTCATTTATGTATGTGTTAACACCTTCAGAGTTTGTAATACTAAATTGTACAAAACATATTGCAATACTGTCAGTTACAAGAACATGATAAGCTAATATATTTGTATTCAAACTGCATTTAAATGTTGTTGACTTGATGTTTTAAATCACAATTACAGTTTTAAAATTGACTTTCAATAGATCATGTTTTAAGTTTTTCATTTTACACAACTGTTTTTCTGTGTTAAAATTGTTGCAAATAAGTTGTAAATAAACCAATCATAG
The DNA here is from genome assembly GCF_021730395.1 of Mercenaria mercenaria. Lineage (NCBI taxonomy): Eukaryota > Metazoa > Mollusca > Bivalvia > Venerida > Veneridae > Mercenaria > Mercenaria mercenaria. Next base: position 24,800,090 of record NC_069366.1, on the reverse strand, counting down.
CATTCTTTTGTTGTTCCTGATGATATAAAAACGAATTAAAATCTTTGGACAGATATTTCTCTCCAGACTAGAAGATACATTGCTTGTATGCTTGATGGTTGGGCGAGCATATAGTGTTCCCTGTGTCCTTGATATCTTGTGTGCACAAAATTACATCCAGCCTTTAACTTTTTAGCTCACCTGAACACGAAGTGCTCAAAGGTGAGCTTTTGTGATCGCCCTGTGTCCGTCGTCAACAATTTGACTGTTAACACTCTAGAGGTCACAATTTTGGCCCAAACTTAATGAAACTTGGTCAGAATGTTACCCTCAATAAAATCTTGAACCAGTTCGATATTGGGTCATCTGGGGTCAAAAACTAGGTCACCAGGTCAAATCAAAGGAAAAGCTTGTTAACACTCTAAAGGTCACAATTTGGGCCCAATCTTAATGAAACTTGGTCAGAATGTTACCCTCAATAGAATCTTGGACGAGTTCGATATTGGGTCATCTGGGTTCAAAAACCAGGTCAACAGGTCAAATCAAAGGAAAAGCTTGTTAACACTCTAAAGGTCACAATTTGGGCCCAATCTTAATGAAACTTGGTCAGAATGTTACCCTTAATAAAGTCTTGGAGGAGTTTGATATTGGGTCATCCGGGGTCAAAAACTAGGTCACCAGTCAGATTAAAGGAAAAGATTGTTAACACTGTAGAGGCCAGATTTATGACTGTATCTTCATGAAACTTGGTCAGAATGTTAATCTCGATGGTCGCCAGGTCCAGTTTGAATCTGGGTCATGTCTGGTCAAAAACTAGGTCACTAGGTCAAATCAAGGAAAAGCTTGTTAACACTAGAGGTCACATTTATGACTGTATCTTCATGAAACTTACTCGGAATGTTAATCTTGGTGATCTTTAGGTCAAGTTTAAATCTGGGTCATGTTGGGTCAAAAACTAGGTCACCAGGTCAAATCAAAGGAAAAGCTATTTAACACTAGAAGCCACATTTATGAGCATGTCTTAATGAAACTTGGTCAGAATGTTAATCTTGATGATCTTTAGGTCAGTAGGTCAGGTGAGCAATACAGGGCCTTCATGGCCTTCTTGTTCATACACCCGTTTGGAAAAATGGGCAGTGGTGTGGTGGGCAGAAAAAAATAGTCCGCTCAATAACTAGAGTATTTTGTATCAGAACTGAACCAAACTTGTACAAAGTGTGTATCTCTATAAAATCTAGGTCAAGTTAAATAACCAGCCAGTTCGGACCAGTATCTTTGAAATTACGCACCTTGAGTAGGTCAAAATTGACCGTGTCAGCTCAGTAACTAGCGTATTTTTAGCTCACCTGAGCACAAAGTGCTCAAAGGTGAGCTTTTGTGATCGCCCTGTGTCCGTAGTCAACAATTTGACTGTTAACACTCTAGAGGTCATAATTTTGCCCTAATCCTAATGAAACTTGGTCAGAATGTTACCCTCAATAAAATCTTGGACGAGTTCGATATTGGGTCAAAAACTAGGTCACCAGGTCAAATCAAAGGAAAAGCTTGTTAACACTCTAGAGGTCACAATTTTGGCCCAATCTTAATGAAACTTGGTCAGAATGTTACCCACAATAAAATCTTGGACGAGTTCGATATTGGGTCATCTGGAGTCAAAAACTAGGTCACTAGGTCAAATCAAAGGAAAAGCTTGTTAACATTCTAGAGGTCACTATTTTGGTCCGATCTTAATGAAACCTGGTCAAAATGTTGCCCTCTTTAAAATCTTGGATGAGTTCGATATTGGGTCATCTGGGGTCAAAAACTAGGTCATCAGGTCAAATCAAAGGAAAAGCTTGTTAACACTGTAGAGGCCACATTTAAGACTGTATCTTCATGAAACTTGGTCAGAATGTTAATTTAGATGATCTCAAGTTCCAGTTTGAATCTAGGTCATGTAGGATCAATAACTAGATCACCAGGTCATATCAAAGGAAAAGCTAGTCAACACTGTAGATGCCACATTTATGACCATATCTTTATGAAACTTCATCAGAATGTTAATATTGATGATCTATAGGTCAAGTTCAAGTCTGGGTCAGGTGGGGTCAAAAACTAGGTCACTAGGTCAAATCAAAGGAAGATTTTATAAACACTAGAGGTCATAATTTTGGCCCAATCGTAATGAAATTTGGTCAGAATGTTACCCTCAATAAAACCTTGGACGAGTTCGATATTGGGTCATCTGGGGTCAAAGACTAGGTCAACAGGTCAAATCAAAGGAAAAGCTTTTTAACACTCTAGAGGTCACAAGTTTGGCCCAATCTTCATGAAACTTGGTCAGAATGTTACACTCAATAAAATCTTGGACGAGTTCGATATTGGGTCATCTGGGGTCAAAAACTAGGTCACCAGGTCAAATCAAAGGAAAAGCTTGTTTACACTATAGAGGTCACAATTTTGGCCCAATCTTAATGAAACCTGGTCAAAATGTTACCCTCTATAAAATTCTGGACGAGTTCGATGTTGGGTCATCTGGGGTCAAAAACTAGGTCACCAGGTCAAATCATATAAAAAGCTAGTTAACACTGTAGAGGCCACATTTATGACCATATCTTAATGAAACTTGGTCAGAATGTTAATCTTGATGATCTTTAGGTCAATAGGTCAGGTGAGCGATACAGGGCCTTTATTTCCTTGATGTCAACCATACTTGAGCAGAAGATGTATTGCTACAAAATCTTGATCGTTTGATAGCTAACCAGTTCAGAATATTTATCTCCAGGTCAAGGTAAAATTTAGGGTCAAAGGTCATATAAGATCTTAGGCCATAGCTGACACACATTTTTGTTTGGCAAAGATAATTACCTCAAGGAAACAGTATTGCCACAGGACTCTTTGTGAAGTTGCATTTTAGCTCACCTGATTTAAAGGCTCCAGTTCAGCTTTTGTGACCACTTGATGTCCGTTGTGCGTCTGTCAACAATTTCTTGTCTGCACAATAATGCTTTCATTTATGATTGGATTTGAACCAAACTTGCACACAACATATCACCATAAGATCTTGGTTCCTTTATTGAACCAGCCATATTCCACCATGGGTTCCAGAGTTACAGCCCCTGAAAGAGCAAGAATTGGCCCTTTTGGTCTTTTCTGCACGATAGTGGTTTCATTTATGATTTGATTTTAACCAAACTTGCATACAACTTGTATCACCATAAGATCTGGGTTCTTTTCTTGAACCAGCCATATTCCTTTATGGGTTCTAGAGTTACGGCCCCAGAAATTGGCTATTTTGGTCCTGTCTGCAGAATTGCAATCAGTTTCATTTATGATTGGATTTTAACCAAACTTGCACACAAGTTGTATCACCGTAAGGTCCCGGATCCTTTCTTGAACCAGCCATATCCCACCATGGGTTCCAGTGTTAATGGCCCCTGAAAGAGTCAAAAATTCACTATCCATATTCAAAGACAACATAGCTTTCTATAGAATGGAAATTTCTGAACATCATGCAAAATGCATATACATGTATCTACTTTCTTGTTATTGATTACATGTAGCCAATATTACTCAGTTGAGCCAATTGATGTTATTGATGACATGTAGCCAATATTACTCATCATGACCCCCTTGTTTTTATCTCGACTATGGATTTATGGAGAGCTGTCCTACTCGACCCGGCATAGGCATCCTTCCGTGTCCACACCTTTGTTAGTTTTGATGCACTTTCTCTTTATCTCTGTAATTACTTGATGGCTTTGTTTCAAACTTAAGTTATACCTCATCATCAACCACATCATATGGCACAAGGGCCATAACTCTCACACAAATATTTCATGAATAATCCCCCCCCACCACCACCATTTTACTTAGAATTTCAGGTTAAAAGTTTTGTTGCACTTTCACTCTATCTCGGACTTGAAACGGATGTTCCACATCATCACCCACATCATATGACACAAGGTACATAACTCTAGCAGCAATATTTCATTAATTTTTCCCCCTTTTACTTAGAAATTAGGTTAATTTCGATGCATTTTGACTATATCTCCGTTATTTCAGAGATGTTTTGATTCAAACTTACAATTGTTGTTCCACATCATCACTCACATCACATGACACAAGGGCCAAAACTCTTGGACGAATATTTCATGAATTATCCCACTTTTTAATTAGAATTTCAGGTTTAAGTTTTGGTGCACTTTCACTCTATCTCAGTTATTACTAAATGGATTTGATTCAAACTTAAAATAGTTGTTTCACCTTATCATCCATGGAATATACTGACTCTGCATTGGTCAACCCACATCATATGACACAAGGTCCATAACTCTGGCACCAATTTTTCATGAAATATGCCCACCTTTTACTTAGAATTTAAGGTTAATTTTGATGCATTTTCTCTGTATCTCTGTTATTACAGAGAGAATTTGATTCAAACTTGAAATAGTTGTTCAACATCATCACACACATGACACAAGGACCATAACTCTTGTAATAATATTTCATGAATTATAACCCCTTTTTGCTTAGAATTATACTTATTTAAAGTTTTGATACACTATCTTTATTTCTCTTTTTACTTAATACTTTTGACACAGAATCAAGCTATTGTCAATATCTTCATCCATATTATACAAATGGGGACACTTTGCCCCTTTTAGGGGCTGCTGGAGCTAAAATTAGAAATACCTTCAAACGACTTTTCATGAACCGCTTGAAGGATTTTCATCAACTTTGCTCTGTAGCATCATTATAAGGTCCTCTCCCAAGTTTGTTCAAATCCTTTTAGGTGACACTAGAGCCAAAATTAGAAATACGTTTGAACGACTTCTATTCATGAACCGCTTAAAGGATTTTCATCAAACTTGGTTTGTAACATTATTATGAGGTCCTCTCCCAAGTTTGTTCAAATGCGGGCACTTGGCCCCTATTAGGGGCCACTAGCTAAAACTAAAAATTGAAATGCCTTTAAAAGACTTCTACTCATTAATAGTACAGTAAAATGGTGTAAAAATACTTCAGAAAATGGGAAAAGCATGAAACTTGGTACATAACTACTTTAGGGCAAAATACTAAAAATGAGCATGAGACCCACTCCGAAAAATCCAATATGGCCGAAAAATCCAAGATGGCCGCCATACATGTATATATTTTCAAAAATACATAATATTATATATAAAATTTCTATTGACACTTACAGTCATCAGTATTATAAGCTAAAACCACCTGCCTGAATAAATCCAAGCATATTATATTAACAAAAATACCGCTCTTCCAACAACAATGAAAAAAGTTGTCTCCCTTGGATAAAATGTGCTATTAAGCAGAAGAAAAGTCATAATGCATTTATATGAAAATTAAGTATATAATGGTAATTGGCATATCAAGAATGTTTAAAATGGCAACAGTCCTGTGCAGAACTTTACAACAATTGTAAATTAATTAATTATAAATACATTCGAACTTCGGTAACTGGAACCCATCAGGACCGACTAAATTTATTCGTATTATCTGTAGTATGAGTGATGGAAAAATATATTATAAAGGAATTTGTTTGGGACCTGACGATAGATTAATTGAAGAATGGTGTTCGAATTATCAGAGTTTGAGCAAACGAAGTTTTAGTCTGTAATGTGTATTAGTGAATAAATGACATGTGTTTCACTTTGTCATTAGTTTTCGTGACTCAAAATTTGTAAGTGTTGCTGTATTCATTTCAATTTATTTACACTAAGAGAACTAATGACACTTAATAAAACTATATAATTCATTAATTATGTTAGTGTGATAGACCATGTGAACATCCCTGGCCTGTCAGATCATCATGATTTCTTTGGGAAAAAGTCATTGCCGGTTGATCAGCGTAATCAAATTTACATTTGCATGTCCCTGATAATATTCTGTTTTTGTCAAATTGTAGCACATTGTGCCATAACAATGGTTTTATAGTTTAATGTCATAAGCATATAATGTACAGTCACTAATGCCCTGATCACTCTCAGGCAAAGACCATGAAGATCATACTGCTTCCTGAAAATTTTGACGCGGTGGGGACGGGGATCAAACTTGAAAAATGTGCAGTTCTAAAGTTCATACTGCGCGTTTTTAACATCCTTGCCAGGTTCTCACGGCGTCTAACACGTTCACACTAATTTTCTTACCACACGCTTCTTCACGTCCAGTGTGTTAGTACGATCAGTCAGATTGCACCTCTCGCTTACCATGCTTTAACCATACGCTTATCACCTTTTCACTGCATTCGTCAGCTTCTTATAAAAAATACGCCATGCGCCTCGTTTTTTCCATTCCTTCTGCAAGTTATATCGACATAATTGTGTCCGCATCTACACTCAACAACCATAAATTACAATAAACGACGACCCCCCACCCCAACCCAACGCCCCAATGAAGAAAAAAGAGCAGTCTTATAGAGAGACTGCGGTGGAATAAGCAAAAGCAGTGTGAAGGATATACGGAGGTCCAAAAGTCCACTACAAGCTGCCAGTGCTGCTGAGTCCATGATTATGTGGCAATTCCTGATGATGTTCGATACCCATTGCTGATTGAAAACGAAGTGATTGGGAACTGGATCCAGTATTCATACTTAATTTTCAGAATCTGAACCAATTATGGCGAGAACCTGCTGCAAACGTGATATAGATGTGTTAAGAACCGAAAGAACGTATTAATAACCTTATGCGGTATACTACAATGTGGCATGCACGTAGCATGGTCATAGCACACAAGCGTAGATAAGTTGTAGTAAGAACTCCATTGACGTAGCAAGAACGCAATGATAACCAAATGACAGCGCAGTGAGCACGCCATGCAGCCTTTCCCGTCCGCACCACGCTTGTACTATGTCCTACTAGGTTTTAGTTAATCATTACTACGTCCTTCCTGCTACCTGATTAGACCGCGTTCTCACTACATTTGCTTTGAACATGTCCAAAATTCGACCGCGTTCTCTACACTCATATAGACCATAATTATTAATTATCATGTTCTTATCGGAGTCTGCTGTATTTCTTCTACATTGTACAAGTTCTTACTGCGTCCTGCTAGTTTTTACGACGTAGTGGGAACGTGGCTGAGTGTAACGGGGTAGATTAAGAGCAGAATCTATCATTTCTACAAGAAAAATGTGCTCTAATATCTATTTCTGGACATTTTACTGAAATTAAAATTAAATTAAATGTGAGTACTTGAGGATTTTTCTAATGAGCACAGGTACATTCGAAACACAATTTTAATACCAATTTAAATTACTAGTTTTAAGATGACAAATATTATCTATTTACCATTTGTACTTCCAGTTAAATAGTCCAATGTAAGAATAACACTGTCTTGTCAAACAAAACTAACCAGTACAGCTCGCGCTTACCGGTGAATCAAGCTTTTAAATGCATTTTCTACATCTTCCTACAAGCAAACTGTTCGTATTATATTTCTGGGGTATAAATGGAGGCTTTCGATACTCTTCTTTACAGCAAAACATGTCAAGTAGCTTGATCAACCATCTGTTCACATATAGATTAGGGCTATAATGTGCATTCCTGCATCGTCTGCTACACCTCTTGAACATACTAAAAAAGGTTGCCCATTAGGTCGGGCACATATGGGTGTTGAGTGTTCTATCACTTTCCTAAAATTCCTAGTCAAGATAAATAAGGCTGTCCAGAGAGATTTTTGATATATTGGAACCTTTCCAATAGTTTTTGTCTCAACTACCCGAGTCTCGTACCAATAGCTCCTCAAGTGCATTTGCAACCTCGATAAAGTCTGTCGAGGAAGACGTAATTTCTCAAACGTGCTGAAATGCTCTGCACTGCCTTATGCAAGTTAACTAAAGTTGTCGACAATCTCGTGCTTGTGTGTACTGACAAGAGTATCTGACATGTACCTTATTTCAGATTCCAGCTCACTGTTCAGAGTAATATATTTCACAGAATAGTTACTAAGTGTTGTCCATGAAAGCAACTTTTATATTTTCAGCCTTACTATTTTTTGTTACACAGTCAGCAATTTATTACGCAGACATTGTGACTGCGGGTGCATAATAAGGAACATTGTTTCATTTGATCCTACTAGCCCGTCGCTATAATCTATTCTTGCATTTCGAAGTCCCAAACTGAAAGGGGTAGTTGTCGTACTTGGTGTCAAAGAAACTACAATTTTATATAGCAACTAAGTTAATTGACCTTCACATTCTCCATATTACTTACCATCTATAAACAAGGTTTCATAAAGAAGTCTTTAGAATTTGCAATTTTGAAGTTATTGAAGAATCCGCCATTTGCAAATGATGGACCGACATACAGACGGACAAAATGATGTACAAGAGGAGAAAATAAGATAACAAGCATGTTCTCAATTTGTCCCTCTGTCTAAGTAAAATTTCTCAAGAAACACTCTCTCCTTGTTTTGAAGTAATGCAGGATGACACTTTGTGTCATATTCGTGCACTATTTGTTGCCATAGCAACAACATTTGTTGCCATAGGAACAAATTTAAATGACATTGGCATTCTCTGCATTGCCATCTATCCATGTAGCAAGTATCATGAAAAATTCTGCTGTAGTTTCAAAGTTATTGCAGTATCCCACTCTGCATTGCTGACGTATTGACATGCATACAGGGGCAACCCATAAGCCCCATCTGGATAAATACTGGTAAGGGAAGAACAACAATGTTTCAATATGCTGCTGTGGAGGGAATTCAAGTGAAATAATATAAATTACATATATAAAAACAAAATATTCTTTAAAATATGAAAACTACACAATGATAATATTAAACTAAGTTTTAAAGGTTAGATTTTTGCCGTTACCATGGAAACAGAAAGAAACTAACATCATTTGAAATGTTATTTTTGCATTTGATGCAAATTTAGGATTTATTTTATTATATACATTTATATTTAGTGCATTTTGGGGGTGAATGTAAATATAATGACCTTTCATTAGAATCTTCTAAGGTAAATATTGAGTTTTGGCGGTCATTTTGGAAAATGGCCGCCATATCGGCCATCTTGACAGATATCAAATGGGTCCCATGAAAAAAATGCTTTTAATGCTTTAATAAATAGCTGTGCCAATTTTGGTGCTTTTCCCATTTTCTGAAGTATTTTGGCATTTTCTGTTACGAATTGATCGCACTATAACCGCTTGGTGAAACTTCGTCAAACTTGGTCTGTAGCATAATTCTAAGGTCCTCTGCCAAATTTATACAAATAGGGCCAGTCGGCTGTTAGGGACCACTAGAACCAAAAATAGAAATGCCTTCAAAAGACTTCTTCTCATGAACCGCTTGATGGATCTTCATCAGACATGATTTGCAGTATTATTATATGGCCCTTTACCAAATGTTCTCAATTGTGGACACTTGGCCCCATTTAGGGGCTGCTGGAGCTAAAACTAGAAATACCTGTACAACGTCTCCTAATGATTGGCTAGATGTATTTTCATCAGACTTGGTATGTAGGATCATTGTAAGGTCCTCTCTCAAATTTGTTCAAGTTGGGGCAGTGGTTCCTTTTAGGGGTTGCTAGGGCTAAAAGTGAAAAATACATTAAAACAAAATACTCATGAACTGTAGCATCAATATAAGGTCCTCTCATAAATTGGTTCATATTGGGGTGTTTGACCCCTTTAAGGGTCAGATGGTTAAGGTCCTCTTCAGTTGAGCGACTTAGGTCCATTTGGACCTCTTATTACTTGTTACTTAGAATTTCAGGTCCAAGTTGCGATGCACTTTTTATCTATCTCAGCAGTTATTCCACAATATTAGTCACATGATACGACAAAAGGTACATTACTATTTCAGAAATTTTACATGAATTATGTCCCTTTCATTCTTATTTAATGTTTTGATACATTTCATCTCTCTCTCTCTCTCTCTCTCTCTCTCTCTCTCTCTCTCTCTCTCTCTCTCTCTCTCTCTCTCTCTGTTATTACTGAATACTTTTGACACAGACTTAAGCTATTGTCCAATTTATTCATCCACATAAAAGTCCTAAAACACTCAAGTGACAGCTCCAGCCTCCTCTGATGTGCCCACATCGGAATAGTCGAGCGCGCTGTTTCCTGTGACAGCTCTTGTATGATTTCATAATTGGGAAGCATGTAGTCTTCCCATTTGTCCATCCATGCCACAATTGTCTTAAATTTTTCACGGCAACCACAAGTTGGAATTAAGCAAAATATTATAGAAAGTTTCACTCCCAAGAGGAGATGTGCATGAAGTCTTCATGTTCCGGTCAGATGATTTTTTCACTGTGCTTAATTGATTCCCCCTTGAGTATTCAACATTAGGATATTATAGCACCATTTCTTCTCTGAAGTACGCCTCAGCAACCACATGCTGGTGTTCATTGAAACCTAATAGGAAATTTCACTCCCAAGGGGAGATGCTCATATTACCTTCATGTTCTGGCTGGGTGATTTTTCTCCGAGTTATTGCCCTTTGATTATTTGATACAAGTAAACTTAAGTGCCATCTTTGCCTGGAGTATTTTCTCAGCAACCATTAGCTGGAATTCAACGAAAATTTTTAGGAAGCTTTATTCTCAAGTAGAGATACGCATTTTTTTCTCCATATTCCTGTCTATTTTTTTCACCGAGTTACTGTCCTTTGATTAGTCAACATCAATATACTATAGCACCTTTTCTTGTCCGGAGTATACTTCAGTAACTGCTCGCTGAAATTCAGGGAAACGTCGTAGGAAGCTTCACTCGTGTATTATCTTCATGTTCTGGTTGGATGAATTTTCTCTGAGTCATTGCCCTTTGATTATCTAACATTAGTAGACTATAGTGCCATCCTTGTTCGGAGTATTCTTCAGCAACCCTGTGCTGATGTACAATGAAACTTCACAGGAAGCTTCACTCCAAAGAGGAGATCCGCATAAATTGTGCTCGCTTTTTCTCAACAACTACTTGCTGGATTTCTAAGACACATCTTTAGGAGCTTCACTACTGAGACGAGTTATGTGTCTAGTCCATCAATTCTGCTTTATGCTTTTAATCGGCAATAATCATATTTTGGGAAGCATCCATCGGTTTTACCAATATTTCCTTGTTCTTGTCTGCTATAACCTCTTAGCTCACCTGAGCAGGAAGTGTTTGGGCTGAGCTATTGTGATCGCTAGATCGCTCAATGTCCGCCGTCCGTCTGTCCACACTTTTCTTCAGAAGACCTCTGAAACTACTGGTCCGAATTTTACCAAACTTTGGCAGAATCAACCTGGCAATGTTGGGACCTTAAAGGACCATCAGAGTTAAAAACAGAAAAAAAACTTTAATTGAATTCTTCTCATGAACCACTTGGTCTGTACCGGCATTTTAAGGTCCCCTCCCGATTTTGTTAAATTGGGGGCGCTTGACCCTTTTGAGGAGTTGCAAAACCTAAAACTACAAAATATGTTTTAAAAAACTCTTCTCTTGAACAGCTAGGTCAAGGTGGATCTTCATAAAACTTGGTTTGAGCATCATTGCGAGGTCAACTCCCAAATTCGTTCGAATGGGAGCACATGGCCCCTTTCAGGGGACGCAAGAACTAAAAATAGAAATGTCGTTAAATGGTTTGATGGATCTCCACCAAGCTTGTTCTGTAGCATCATTGTAAGGTCCTTTCAATTTTGTTCAAATGAGGGCACTCGGCTCCCTTTTAGGAACCACTAGAGCTAAATTTAAACAACTTCTTTACATAAGCTGCCAATGCAGATAACCATTATAAAGAGACTTTCCTAAACGCCCTCAGCCTGCTCCAATGGTTCGTGTGTTTTTTCCACCCACTCTTTTTCAAGACCTAAAAAGCATGTAGTGTTTTAACTGTTTGTCGTCTGTATCAACTTCTACAGCTTCTGGAGCATAATATGGTCATTCCAAAGTTGCTATAAGAAGGGGCAATTACTGATGAGATTCTGAAAAAAGCTGCACATGGACCACCACATTGTGCAGTATAATGAAGTTGTAACATTTGCCTTCTTCGTACTATAGGTATCTATGGATTGTAAAACAAAGGGCAATAGCTGGTGGGTAACTTTGTAATATGATAATTTATGTAAATTTTGAAAAATATAAGTCAATAACTCAATTACTGCTGCAAGCAGTTACTGATGAGATCCTGCCGAACGATGTGCACGCATCACTGCCCTATAATGATCTACAATAGTGAAAAGTTCCGTGAAAATCCATCAATGGATAACTTTGTTTTATGGGAATTTATGGAGATTAAAACAATTAAAGGGCAATAACTCTTCAGTTACAAGAGATCCTTAAAAACAGTTACGAATATCCATCCAGTATGTTACCTAGATATATAAACAAGAGGGCCAAGATGGCCCTAGGTCGCTCACCTAAGAAACACTCCATAACAGTGTAAAACATGTTTGACCTAGTGATTTCATGGAAACAAATATTCTGACCAATTTTCATTAAGATTGGACCAAAAAAATGGTCTCTTGCGATAAAACAAGCATTTTCTTAGATATGACCTAGTTTTTGACCCTAGATGACCCATGTTCAAACTCGACCTAGATTTTATCAAGGCAATCATTCTGACCAAAATTCATGAAGATCAACTGAAAAATACAGCCTCTATCACATACAGAAGTTTTTTCTTTGATTTGACCAAGTGACCTAGTTTTTGACCTCAGATGACCCATATTCAAATTCGACCTAGATTTCATTAAGGCAATCAACCTGACCAAATTTCATAAAAATCAATTGAAAAAAAAACAGTCTCTATCGCATACACAAGATTTTTCTTTAATTTGACCTAGTGACCTAGTTTTTGACCTCAGATAACCCATATTCAAAATCGACCTAGATTTCATCAAGGCAATCACTCTGACCAAATTTCATGAAGATCAATTGAAAAATACATCCTCTATTGCATACACAATGTTTTTCTTCGATTTGACTTAGTGACCTAGTTTTTGATCCCAGATGACCCATTTTTGAACTCGGCCTAGATTTTATCAAGGTCATCATTCTGGCTAAATTTCATGAAGATCAGTTGAAAAATACAGCCTCTATTGCATACACAAGGTTTTTCTTTGATTTGACCTAGTGACCTAGTTTTTGACCCCAGATGACCCATTTTCGAACTTGGTCTAAATTTTATCAAGGTAATCATTCTGACCAATATTCATGAAGATCAATTGAAAAATACCGCCTCTATCGCATACACAAGGTTTTTCTTTGATTTGACCTAGTGACCTAGTTTTTGACCCGAGATGACCCATTTTTGAACTCGGCCTAGATTTCATCAAGGAAATCATTCTGACCAAAATTCATGAAGATCAATTGAAAAATACAGCCTCTATCGCATACACAAGGTTTTTCTTTGATTTGACCTAGTGACCTAGTTTTTGACCCGAGATGACCCATTTTCGAACTCGGCCTAGATTTCATCAAGGCAATCATTCTGACCAAAATTCATGAAGATCAATGAAAAAATACAGCCTCTATCGCATACACAAGGTTTTTCTTTGATTTGACCTAGTGACCTAGTTTTTGATCCGAGATGACCCATTTTTGAACTCGGCCTAGATTTGATCAAGGCTTTCATTCTGATCAATATTCATGAAGAAGAATTGAAAAATACAGCCTCTATCGCATACACAAAGTTTTTCTTTGATTTGACCTAGTGACCTAGTTTTTGACCCGAGATGACCCATTTTCAAACTCGGCTTAGATGTCATCAAGGTTATCATTCTGACCAATATTCAAGAAGATTAATTGAAAAATACCGCCTCTATCGCATACACAAGGTTTTTCTTTGATTTGACCTAGTGACCTAGTTTTTGACCCGAGATGACCCATTTTCGAACTCGGCCTAGATTTCATCAAGGTTATCATTCTGACCAATATTCATGAAGGTTAAATGAAAAATACAGCCTCTATCGCATACACAAGGTTTTTCTTTGATTTGACCTAGTGACCTAGTTTTTGACCCGAGATGACCCATTTTCGAACTCGGCCTAGATTTCATCAAGGTTATCATTCTGACCAATATTCATGAAGATTAATTGAAAAATACAGCCTCTATCGCATACACAAGCTAAATGTTGACGGACGACAGACGACAGACGATGGACGACAGACGCCGGACATCGAGCGATCAGAAAAACTCACCTGAGCATTGCTCAGGTGAGCTAAAAAGCATGTTTATCATCAAAATCAACTCTGCTTTTACTGGGTCAAGGGAGATAATGTTAAATGTGAGCAAAGCTCATGTGCTAATTAATGATTATATGATGTTTGATGATTGTAGCTAAAATACTTTTTCAGTTATAAGCATTTTGAAGGTCGCTGGGCGAGGAATAATAAAACATATGTGTCGGGTGCAAGATTTACATTTCTAATTCGAAGGATCACACGTAAAAAAAAGGTCTAAGATGTTTTGTTATTTCTTTTTGTGTAGTCTGGCACCTTTAATATACATAGAAAAGCCTTTTTAAATAACTTTGTACACACGTTCACCATAACAAGGGGATTTAATTTAATCATTGTAAAAGGACTTCCACCGTATTTATCAGTATGTGTATGTTTTTTCAAATTTGAATAACGTGAATATTATGACTGGATATAGCTGCCAAATCGCTGTCATTTTCAACATTGGCTTGAAACAAAACCGGGTGATATGAATGAACTAAAGTGTAAAATATAAAAGATCGGTGTCGTTTCCAAACTTTTACGCAAGAATTTGGAACCCGGGATCTCCGAAACATGACCGCTCAGAGTCTGTCTTAGAACAGCACTATAAAAACCAAAATACGGTAGAAATTTAATATGAATAAACGGTGGGGGGAGGGGGGCGAGGTAGTGATAACAATGAACTTCCGCGTTTTTCGCGTTTTAAGAATTAACTGCTAACTTCATTTTTTTTAATCATACTTGATTGCTCTTTGTTTCATACATACAATAACACAAGCATATCTTTTTAACACAGAACAAAAAAACAACAACAACAAAATCAATTGGGGCAGGCTACAACTTTAGTTTTTTCAACATCGGCATACACCGTATTTCCACAATGTTAGCTTTAACATTTTAAACCATGGTTAACAAATACATTCAGATTTTAAAATAATTCCAGTTTTGAAACTTCAAAAACAACTGACCCTTAGAAAAAAGTTTCTTGTCTAATTCACCCGATCAAAATTTACTCCCATCCCTCGTGTGTCCGGTACAGTCAATTTACCCCTGACTACTATTTTTCAATGGGACAGTTGTAAGTTACAGTGGAAAAAAAGAGTATAGCAAAAATATATAATGTTGACGAAAACGGGCGTATAACCCAAAAACCAGCAATGATTATTCCCGGCTAATTCTGACTTTTAAGTTGGTTGAAATTCGCACAGTCAAAGCGACATGAAGTTAACGCCAGATGTTAAAAGTGTAAGGACATGAAATAAATAAATTATTGCACTTATGCATTTCACAACCGTCCAATGTCACGGAGGTGTGCTTACACAACCTTTATAGTTTCTATTCAGTAGGCACTCTCCGTAAGAAACTGACAACTTACCCGCTTCATGAATCGCTGTAGCTAGTCGGGCTCGAACTAACATCTCCGGATTCCGGGGAAAATTGTATTTAACTATTTACGAAACTGTTGAAACGGGCTTAAACCAAATACGAATAATTGTTGAATAATGCAACAAGCCGTTAAATAAAGGCTGCAAATAAATCATATAAAGGGACAATTTGAATGCGAGAAAAAGACCGTGCTTGGCACTTTGTTGCAAATTTTTAAAAACTTTTACCGTGCCGTTTTTTATAAATTTTGTATAATTTATGGTATTTCCTCAAGGTCAAGTAGAGACAAATTTCAAAGTGGCGGCCTTTATCCAAAACGTTTGCAGGGAATTCATTATACCATTACTTTTTATGAAAGAATCATCAAACTATTGGTAAACAATTATGAAACTAAAAAATTTAAGTGTCAGTATCATTTTTTCTAGGGTGCCTCAAATAAACGAATTTAATGAGACAGAATTCTATCTCCAACACCGTAGCGTGAAAATGAACCCGGTAGTCAAGGAATTTTGTAATCTTATTTTATTAAAAAACATAGCAGGACCATTTTCAGAAAATTAAAAAATAAAATCTATGGAGGGGAGAACGAGCTAAGAAGTATCATTTTTTCATTACGCTTTCTTGTGTGTAACATACATTCAGGTATACAAGTGTGATAATAAAAATCGGAAAATGGCTAAAATGAATTAGAATACACTTAAATGGAAATTTATGTTGTTGTAAACTTTTTGTGATTTTACTTATTTTTCTCTAAAGTACAAACAGTTCTTTGTGAAATTTTGATGCACAAAATCTGCGCATGAAAAGCGGTGTAGGGGAAAATTTAACACAATACAGCGAAAACAAATTCAGAGACTCCCGTATTTTTTCGCTCATTTTGCAGTAAAATAAATTGATATGATAATTATAGTGTTTTTTAAAAATCTGTGGAACAGTTTTTACACACTACTTAATCATTTCGCTCGAAAACAATCATTTCGTACAAAGATTTTGGCATGATTTTTGCATAAAGTAAGCATTCCTTCGGAGAATAGTCGGAGTACATATTTGAAAATTACATCACCGTACAGGTTTTAAATGACCTGATATATCAAATGAATGCCGCGGAACTAAATTAATCGCCGTAAAAACGACAACGTCACAACTATTTAGAGCAAGGCTAAAACGTGATTTTTCGACGCGATTTGCGTAAAAAGTGTGAATTTGACCAATTTAATAATTGTACATCAGCTTTTGCTATTTTTATAATCATGCTATCAAGGATGCAACTTGTTTTTGAAATTCCCGCTCATTACGCCTTCTTTAACTTATAACACCCCGTTTCGTTAACGGTCAGACTACGTTGAATAGCAACTGTTAATAATGGTTAAATTCGCTAACTTTCTCTTCGCCTCTTTGGATTCGATCCCTACTAGTATCGTAAAGTGTGGTAGGACTTCAGCTGATTTGCTGAAGGTCAGTTGTTCTACCTATTTTTATATTCACAAGGTGCCCGCTCGTGCCTTAAAAAATGAACAGATGCCAGAAGGCTAAAATAATGAACAGATGCCGGATGGGTACATGGAATTTGCCATGTGATCTGAAACGTAAAAAGCAAGCTAGTCTTATTGAAATGTTGCGTAAACGTAACAAACTAAGTCTGTCTGTATCTAAAGCGATACAACCATCCTACAAATTGAACAAGTTTTACAGATACAGTAAGCCCTGCAATATTTACCATAACCAGTAGCACTTATGAGGAGGCTGTAACAGTTGTTATTCTCCTTACAGATACGACAGAAAAAAAATGTAACTTTGAACGGCCGCTGATACGAAGAGCATCACAAGTCCAAAATAAGATGTTTATTCTTTATATATTTCCTCTTATAGATTCTGTTTGTATATTTACTCGTAACCTTCGTGATTGCATGCACGTGCGTGTTGTGAATGCTGTGTGTTTGGGTTATATTTTTGTTTTATTTCAATAAAATTTGCCGCTTGTGATTCGTGTAAAAATATTATTGTAATGGAACAAGATACGTTGCAAAAATGGGAACTATCGACACGGTCACATAATTATTAAGAAGTTACATTTTAAAAATATTTTTTTTCACTGGGATTATTTTACATCAAAGATCGGTCCATTTTACATATCTAAAACTAGATAAATGTAAAAATAAAGTCTGGAATATAAAAAAAATGCTTAAGCTTTTTGCTTATACAAGACATTACCATTTGTCACTGAAGTGCAGTTAACGGAGTGTTTCTCCACAATCAACAAGTTTGTATGTAATTCTGTATGAGAAGTGCAGAAATTTATGTGACAACCCTCATTTACTAGGAATGTTTAATGTGATGTTTACTCTATCTGCCACTAGTTACATGGCAAAGCAGTCAAAATGCATACCGTGTATTCAATTTACTGAGTGTTTGCTGCACCAGGTAGGTGACATAACAAGTCTCTTATGTCTATATTTACATTGCGCTAACTTTCACATTCTAGGTCTAAAAAGTGACCAATAGAGTGTAACTCTGTCACCATGGTCACGGTGTGCTGTTGCGTTCAGTCGCTATGTTCATCGTAGATTCTGTTTCGGCATCTTCAAATGTATCTGTCTTATCGTTGTTTTTCATTTCTAATTTCGAACATTTAGAATTATAGTTATCACCTTCAACTTTGGTGTCTTTATCATGCCCTTCCCATAACGAATTTCCTGAGCCAATTATATCATTTTTATCTTTATTGTCTTCTTCATCTGATGCAAGCTCATCCGCTACGTGACTTGTTTCGTGAAGAGTATTGTCCTCATGTTCACTGTTCCCGGGCGACTCTTCAGTTTCTTCACTATTTGTTGTTATCTCTCTAACTTGACCGCCTGGTGGTTCCATTACTGATATATTATCTGTTGGCTCTTCTACCGTTTTATTATCTGTTTCTCCACTAGATGCAATATTTGTTATGTTTTCCAGTATATCGTTATCTGTATTTTCATGTTCTCGCTCCGTCGAATCATTATTTTCCGGCATGTTTGTTTGCATTTCTTCATATGGAGGGGGATTTCTAAAAACATTCTGTTGATAAGACGGCATTGTCCAATTAGGGGGATATGCGGGGTCTTGTCCCGCTGCAACGTTTAATGGCGGAAGTGACGAAGGCGATGCGGAATGATACGGCTCAGGGTGGAAAGGATTTTCACCGTTCATTCTTATTTGATCACTTTGTCCCGAGTCGTAAGCTGGAGGACTAATTATTCCAGTACTAGTAGTAGTTGCTGTATAAACTACTCTGGGTTGTGTCCGATTCTGAAAATGAATGCGGTAAATATGTTAATATATCAAACAATTGTACTGCTTTATAATCTGTGTAAGAAAACATAACTATGGGGCCTGGGGGTGTTGCCCATTTCATTACATCTCGTAAACAAACTCTCTCAAACCGAGTCTGCTATTGCTTTGTTTGCTTGTGGGTTATGCGTCCAAGGCGTCCTCTTTCAGATTTTATAAAACGGATTTTATTTTTTCCACAAAACATTAGATGATACGGTTTTCTGTTGCCCTCATTATATTGAAATACTGTTCTACGTTTAAAAGCATTACGTAGTAAGAAATAACACAACTTCTTAAGAAAAACCTGACCATATATGGATCTACTAAAGAGCATTGTTTACTTTAGAAAACATTGTATCACTGAAACATGGTCTGTGGCTTCGAAAGCTGGCTGATTTTGAACGACTTATGGCTTATATATCTAACTAAAATATTGAAAAGTAAGCAAACCTGAACGGTTTCCTGAGACTTCCGATTCTTCCTCATGCAGCAGACGACACAAATGACTGTTGAGATCTAAACAAACAACCCAACCAAGCTGCTGATAATAATTGCAGCGATAGCGGCAGACGACAGATCGAATCTACAACCTGAACCGTCGCCGCAGGAATCATAACCCTCACATCGAACCTCTCTATCAATACAGCGAGAGTTGTCGCACTTAAAGCTGTGGACAGGACATGGCTCTGAAAAAGGTAAAGGATAAGAATCATAACTCACACAACGCATTTCCCTATCTATACAGAGAAAGCTGTCGGACGGGAGAATCATAACCTATCTATACAGCGAGAGCTGTCGGACGGGACACGGCTCTGAGAAAGAATCATAATCTATCTATAAAGCAAGAGCTGTCGGACGGGACAAGGTTCTGAGAAAGAATCATAACCTATCTATACAGCATGAGCTGTCGGACGGGACACGGCTCTGAGAAAGAATCATAACCTATCTTTAAAGCAAGAGCTGTCGGACGGGACACGGCTCTGAGAAAGAATCATAACCTATCTATAAAGCAAGAGCTGTCGGACGGGACACGGCTCTGAGAAAGAATCATAACCTATCTATAAAGCAAGAGCTGTCGGACGGGACAAGGCTCTGAGAAAGAATCATAACCTATCTATAAAGCAAGAGCTGTCGGACGGGACACGGCTCTGAGAAAGAACCATAACCTATCTATACAGCGAGAGCTGTCGGTCATACACAAAAATACGGAAGAACGATAATTCTCACATCTATACGACGAGTAAGTATCAATAGGAAAGAATGATAACTCTCACGGCGCATTTCCATATCCGTGCAGCGAAAGTTGTCGAACTTGAAGCTGTCCCGAAAAGTTTAGCAATAAGGAAGAATCAGTTTAATAACCTGTAGAGCACGGTATTGTTTCAATTCAAACTGGTAGAACATTTTAATATGGGTTTTGAAATGATTAAAAGTTACTTCATTAGTATAACAAGTCAATAACTCATGAAGTTAAAGAATTTGATGATTAGCATTTATCACGTTGGCAATATTAAGCATTAGCTACTTGACACCTAGCATTTGGAAATTAGCATTTATCACGTTGGCAATATTAAGCATTAGCTACTTGACACCTAGCATTTGGAAATTAGCATTTATCACGTTGTGCAATATTAAGCATTAGCTACTTGGCACCTAGCATTTTGGAAATTAGCATTAACTGTATGTCATAAAGAGTTTGTAAGTAGCAGAAGCATTAAGTAATGGCATTTAGCATTTGGCAATTAATATGGCGCACCGGCCTTCCATAGAATTATAACTTTCCCTATATGTTCAGAGTTGTCGCGCTGCCATATTTCAGCTTCTACCCTCATGTTGCCACATGAAATAGAAATAATACCTACTTCAGTGAGAAGCCTGCAAGAAGCCGAAGTGCTTTTTTAATCGAAATTGTTTACCAGAAAATAACAATGGATGATCGAGCAGTTTCAAATTTTAACACTATAATATATGCACTAATAGCAACTGAATATTTCCTGGAGTCTGACCGGAATAATTTTTTTTTTTTTTGCTCCTATCTCATCAGTACCAGCGTTACGTCAGTGATAATATTCATAATTAAAAACAAACATGTTTGGTAATATTAGAACTCATTTTTCTTAGGGGGTTTACATTTTAAGTAATGGTTGCCTTGTTAGTGTGTAAGTGCCACTCACATAAAAGTCAAAGGTAGATAGTAGTCTGACAAGAAACACAAGCCGAATGAACAGTAATTTAGTAATTGTCCGTCTTATTGAAAATGTACGAAAATATGAAGTTATTGGCCGACATTTATGTACATTATCCACGAATATCATAATTTAGCAGCTACTGATGTGAAGAAATAAATGCGATAACACAAAAGCATACTTATTACCACCAAACTTTAAAAATAATTACTAACTGAATATGGAATTACTAAAACAGACAGCTTAACTGTTCACCTGCATGTAACCGTTTAAAAAACATTAAGAAACTATCATCCTGTCAATTTTGTACAAGTATTTCTAAACAGAGCACCCGCCATCGTTACTTTTTAAAGAAACTTATTGAAGTATATTTGAATTTTGGTCAACATTAAAATTAACAAAAGCGTCCCTTTCCGGACAATTTGTCTCATGTTGGCGCGGTGGCCTGGGGAAAACTATGTATGCGATTTTAATGATATTGCATGCCTGTGTAAAACAGGGGTTTTCAAAACCCGATGGACAGCGTGACATGGAAATCCGCGCACTAAAGAGGTTCTTTTATTCACGCTGTCCCGAGGGTTATGAAAACACCTGCCTTACGCTGGTAACCATATTACATCATTTTTCTTACCTATCGATAATATTATTGATATCGCTCAATCATTATAACGTCAAAATAAGACGTCACGTTATGGTGTAAATATGCGCACTTGTAGCCTTTTTTCCCCGAAGGAAAAATATGCACAGGTTATAGATCATTTATTGACATTCTAATGAAATTAAGATTTACAGAAATGAATCGCAACAAAAAGAAAGCAATAACTTCATTTATTAGAAGTATAGGTTATAAATCATTTATTATCTTTCTATTGAAATTAAATTTTGCAATAACGGACCGCAGCAAAGTAGAAACAATAATTATTTTGATGATAAAGAAAATGATGTTTGAAATTTTGACGTCTGAATTATCAAATTAAAAAAATACGAATTCTGTGACACCCTTTTCATGTAAATTGAGAAATTACGGTATCACTGCCTCTGCTCATTTTAACCCTTTGCCTGCTGACGGCAAGTGGTTTTGGCTTTGCGACCAGTGCAGACTCAGCCGGCTGATCATGGTCTGCACTGTTCACTATTCAGTCAGTAGATTTTCCGTGAACATCCCTTTAAATAATAATTGATACTGCCCAAATTGAATGATGGACCAGTCTATTTTAGAAATTTAGCAGTGTGAAGGTGAAACGAGGCTACAACACCATAATCCATATCTTATATTTTCAGTGAAGTTTTCAATTTTAATCAGCCCAGTATTGCAAAACGACGAATTCAGGGTTATGTCACGTTTTAAAAAGTAGCACCACAGCACGCACACTGTGCTCCACTAGTAATGTAGGCATTGGGAAAGCTGTGCATTGATTATCCCGGCGTGCGTATCGTTGCGTTAAAAGGGTCATCTGACATTGACGTAACGGAGGTTTGTTGAGAATGAACGTTAAACATGTCTGCCGTTTCTATTTAAAAACGTTTAATGAGTTTATAAAAGTATTGTATCAAGAAACACTCATGTGATTCTGAAAAACACACAACTACCCCTTTAACAACCAAAATTTTAGACATACCATCTGCATACGCTGTGATGATGATTGAGAAAACGCCCTCCACGTATTGACTTCTCCTGGCCACATACCCTATCCGTAAATTTCTCTCTTGCCCCAGCGTAAATACACCCTCAGGCTTCTGATCACCGCATATATCATCTTCAAGACCTGTTGATATACAGAAACAGCAAGTTGAGTTTATAGCGAATTACATGATTTCGATCGTCAAGCGCGACCTTGACATTGAATTTAGTGACATACTGCCATTTCTTTTTTTTTTTTTAAAAAAAAAAAGAAACTACAGAAACGGACACGATCATCGGTCGAAATGACATTATCACAAAACTGGCTTAATGTTGCAACCATTTCTCCCTCCTGTTTTAAGTCAAAATGTCACTAATCTATAATTAACGAAAGAAAGAAATTTCAGTTACGTATTAAACGTTCGTACGCATGCGCTGACTGACGGAGACAATACAAATTAGTATTAGAATAATAACGAAACTCCAAACTGATAAATGTACAAAACCACTAACCTTTCACTCTTGTTGCATTTGTTGTACTTTGAAAAAACTGTAAATAGCCTAATCTACAGTCCAGATCAAGGTCTTCAAAGTAGAACATAAGATTTGGCCACGTGTACCATGGTTCTACGTTGGTCTGACACGTGGCTGACCCGGCTGATTGTAGAGTATCGAGGTAATTATCATCCAACTGGAGCCGTATTTGATACACACTGTCCAGAATCATGTTGATCGTGGTACCACACTCATCTTCCATATTGTCTATATATAAGAAAAAAGACAAACAAGAACTGTCACTATTAGTCCCCCGAAGCGTGCCCAAGAATGCTACAGTTGTCTGCAATTTAAATAATGACACTGACCTTGACCCGAGAGACCCGGATCATGCACAGAGCATATGCTCAGGCTAAAATAGTTATTTGCACAAAATGACTTCTAAATCCATATACATGCATAAACAACAATAACAAAAATAAGACTGCATGCAGAAAACCGATGTGTCAAATTGTGACCTTGATCTTGACCCAAGACATCCGGGTCGTTGACAGGACACACCATTGGGATTAGATGAACATTTGTGCAAACTTGTTTCAAAATCACACATAAATTTGTGACCTTGACCTGGGAGACCGGGTCATAAGCGCGACACAGCTTCTCAGTATGGTTAACATTTGGGTCAAATCATTTTCACCCCCCCCCCCCCCCCCCCCAATGAATGTTGAAGTTACAGCCCGGACAAGAATTTACACGGACGCACGCACACACGGACGGACAATGCGATTTTAATATGCCCGCATTCGGGGGCATAAAAATGTGCTTCATTACCACCTAGTATATACTGACCCTCTTTATCAGTGTGCTTTAATTTTATACGATTTTAAGAAAGATGAATATTTTTCTTAATTACAATTATGAACGTTCTAATGCTATACACACGTATATTAAAGGAAAATAATATTCTTATTTAATACTGCTACTCTGCGTGTTGTCATGATTTCAAAATAAAGTCCTATCAGCCTATTATAGAGCAGGTATTCAAATGCATTAACCAATTTGCCACTCATCTGCATAGTTAATTGCTCAAATAAAAAAAAAATAAAAAAAAAACATTAAAGTCTAGATATCCGCAATAAATCATGACCTTTGATATTCTGCAGCTATCAAAAAAGTTTTATTTTACATTTGTGTTCTTTAATTAAATATTCTCCCTATAAACCTGCATGTTCGTCCATGTGTCCGTTTCCGTAAGTAGTCTTTAAACCCCATCAATGAATCTTAAACTTATTTCCACCTAAAACTTCATATGTCTGGTCTTCTGGATCGTACATTATTTATTGACATACGGCACCAAAACTGGTATTGATTTACAACCAAGACGTCCGTTGCTATGCAAATAAACATCCCAAGACTTTAGGTATAGATTGATCTAATCACTGTCGCGGCGCAATACTTGTATTATATGTTCTAATAATAGAATAAACTAAGGAAAGTATGGCAGCGTCCTGGCCCCGTGTTCACAAAACATTTTCAGTCTCAGCTGAGTTTGATAATGAAACTTTCTTTGTCATTTATATCTAAATAGAATGTTTAAAACTAAATTTTAAGTTGATATCTATTTTCAAATACCTATTCAGTACTGATGGTCAGTTTCAGTTGGAATTTAACCTAGAAGTTTTAGTAAAATTGATATTAAAATTTCAAACTCAAACTCAGCTGAGACCGGAAAATGCTTTGTGAACATGGGGCCTGGTGCTAGCAGAGAGATTTAAATTTGTCTTACGTACGACTTAGTACATGTATCTCCTATGTAAGACTCCTATGTAGTAGATACTAAGTCTTACGTAGGAGGTACTAAGTTCTACGTAGGAGATACTAAGTCCTACGTTACAGATAGTATGTCCTAAATAGGAAATACTAACTCCACATTCCTGGCAGTGTCCTGGTGCCAGCATTGTCTTGCGTACAACTTAGTATCTGACTTAATATCTCGTACGTAGGAGATACTAACTCCTACGTAGGAGCAACAGAGTGTGAAACAGTGGACGCTCAATCAAAAATAAATATTCTTTAAATTTTGGTCATCCTCTTACTCTTTTTTGCTTTTTTTATGGTAATAACGTTAATGAGTCGGTATTCTATTTGTAGCATGCAAATCGAAATGTGATGTATTTTGGTTAGCACCACGTGACTATTATATTTCTGTATTATTGTATGTTTTAGTGTGTGACGTTGTACATTGTACGAGTCGTAATTTAAATGTTTGTTCTGTTCTGTACTTGAACTGCAGGTAGGTTGATACAATTATGGCAAGCCGTTTGCACAATAATTTCTAAAACCTTTGTTCTCAACAGAAAACTTTAGAACCTCTGATTTCAACTCAGATCTCTCTAAAAACCTAGGTCCACAAAATTATCCTGTTATCAAATTTCAAAAACAGGTTTGCGTTAAGAACTTTAAAGGTCTCAGCACCATAATTAATATCAGTCTGCAAGAACCTAGTCTGTCAACGTCACATCACATGTTTTCTTTGAAACCCTTGTTTTTCATTTTTATGTAATCATATAACAAGTTTTTTATGTATAACCATAAGCTGTTAACAACTATATAACACAAATTAACATGTAGCTCTAGAGGTGTAATAGTTTAATATCAAATCATGTAATTTTGACAGTTTCTTTCCCGCGACGTCAAACATGTGATAAATATATGTAAAAAAATCCTTATACAAAATTAATGTTATATTTAGTTAATTATTTCAAATTTATTTATTTATTTATGTCTCATCACATGTACAGCATATATTAATTCACGTCACAATAATACAAGCAACAATTACATAGAGCTATATATGAGACAACATACATATGTACATATTAACAATATTCCAATTCTCTATATAAAACACTGACTTAAAACATCACTCTTTATAAAAAGGGAAGAATAGTTACACTAGACTAAAATAAACTAAAACCTAGTCACATTGTGTACAAGACTTTATAAATATTTTTTTTAGGGTTTCTTTAGAAACGAGCAAGGTACTGACGGCATTTACAGATAAGAAATTATTTCTATTTACAAAATAAAATACTTTTTCAAAAGTCTTAAGCATTTTGCCGCTTTTGAACATCTACCTAACTTTTATACGAAAGGCTGTTTCCGCAGAATACTTTTAAAAAATGAACTTCCCCGATAAAAAGAGGAATATATATCGGTATTTTTAGAAAACAAGCGAAAATCCACAATAAAACTTACATCTTTGTATATCTGCAGAACAAAACAAATTGTTCACTGTCAATAAAACTAATCCTACAAGAATCATTTTCGTCTGCAACCGTTACATCTACATGTATAACTTCCTTAACATTTCATCCTCTTTCTGTCCCGCATCATAATTGTATATGAGTATGTATTTAGAACATGTTTTCTCTCAATTTTCCGTGTCCGTTTGTGATCAACACAGTTTTATGACAGTAGCCTTACAACAAAAACGTATGTTTCAAAGGTTTTCCGTGTTAAATTGTCCGTCAGTGGGAAATCATCCCACCTTACAACTACAAAAAAACTTCAAACCAAGAGTTATTTCATATGTATAAAAATATGTTTCATTTGCAAATTAACATTACTTTTTTAAATAATGCATGTATGTTACTGTTTAAATTTTTCACCGCGTTCACTGTTACTTGACCTTATTATAAACTAAGATGCATGTATTCGTCATTCATAAATTGCAATGTGTCATGCTTAAACACTTTAGACAGTTGCAGATTGAAATATATTCTAAATCTGAATTACAAATGCAATAATTACATCACATTTGATATTTTAATACATTTCACGTTTCAACTTTTATGCAACAGCGCGAAGACACCGCCCAATTCCAATTGTACAAAATAATCCTAAATTTTAGTGCAGATTCCTATCTTGTTTAGAAGGAGTAGATCTAATTCATTTATTATGTATGACAAGCCGTAATTAAGTCAATCACATTGATCTTAACTGGTAGAAAACAGTCTACCGACCCTCAAAGTCGATATAGCAATCTCTACCTACCATGATAGTAAGATCGCGAATGATTTAACGATGGTTGTGGCAGTTCTGGGTAAAAAAAAATCCAAAATAATATCATATGTTCAAACTTTGTATATGAATACAGTGTCATGATGAAAACAAACGAAGGTCACCGTGCTTGTTCAGGAGTTATCTGCCCTTGAATATGCAAATTTGAAGAAATATCCATTTTAAGGGCAGATAACTCCTAAACAAGCACGGTGACCTACGATTGTATTTTTGCATTTTTCTGTTTCTAACATGAAACTGTGTTCATATACAAAGTTTGAACAAATTCTATTACTGGGAAATTTTTGCCCCATCCGTCATACAAGAAACTGCAGCAAGTGTCTTTAAACCAGATTGGTAAGTTTATATAAAGGATACAACTTTATAAGACGAAAGTGATTCAATATAATTGAGTCGCGCCATGAGAAAACCAACATAGTGCATTTGCGACCAGCATGGATCCAGACCAGCCTGCGCATCCGTGCAATCTGGTCAGGATCCATGCAGTTCGCTAACGGTTTCTCTAATTGCAGTAGGCTTTGAAAGCGAACAGCATGGATCTTGACCAGACTGCGCGGATGCGCAGGCTGGTCTAGATCCATGCTGGTCGCAAATGCACTATGTTGGTTTTCTCATGGTGAGGCTCAATTATAAAATATTACACTATCCGAAGCACACCATCTGGACAGTGTAGTATTTTACATATCGGATATTTTGAGGCTTATATCTTACTTTTATCGCATAGTGAGGCAATTTTCCTTTGATCTTTGCAGCATGTTATACACAGTAACACACATTATTACTACAAAACTGTGCTGATATCTTACAAAACTGTTGCGATATATATCAACACGGAAATCTCTATGGAGTTTCATAAGAAAAAAAGTGTTCCGATATATATCAGCACAGTAAAACTGTTCCGATATATATCGGAACACTTTTTCTCTATTGAGGTCCTATCAAGGGAGTATAATTTTTTTCCTATCAAAGAAAAGATGATTTTAGCTCCAATTTACAGTTCACAGAGAAAGAATTGTCACAAACACCTACATTTATAAAGTAAAAGAATAAATAAACTAGAATATTTCAAAAACTTGATAGTTATTGCCAAATTCAGAAATACATGAAATATATGAAATTCTGAGATTTCTCAAATGTTTCTTTTTCTTTGATTTTTTTACCAACAAAACAACAAGTTTTACAATATGTCTGGCCAATGAAATGTAAAGATTTAAAACCAATGCAGAAATTTGTTGGGTACTTTTATCTGGGGAACACATTTTCTAAAACAGAAGTTTTAGTGTTTCAGTCAGCGAGGCGCAGAAAGGGAATTAAAATAGTAAACATAATAATAAACAAATTTAAATGAAAATAATATATAAATTTTAATGATAAACTATGCGATAAAACAGTTATAATATGTAGTGCTCGTGTGTTACCAGGATATATCAGAGCTAGGGGTACATCTCGTTATTTTTCTCTTCACATATCTGTCTCGGCCTACCGGCCTCGACGATATGTGCAGAGAAAAATACCCTCGATGTACCCCTAGCTCTGATATATCCTGGTAACACACTCTCACACATACTATAACTATTACAAAACGTTTATGATTGTTAAATACTTTGAAGGTCCTCATCGCCATTTTTTACTCACGCTTTTCTCCTAATACACGACTGCGCTTTTCTCGTGTTTCCCGCATTCGTAAAATTGATCTGTCGTTAGCCCGTGATTCTCGTGATGCTACTAGTTCTGTGACCCGTGTACGGAATATCAAAGAACTATAAAATAGTATTTTATAGTTCTTTGGGAATATTAAAGCCGGGCATTATGCGCATCTTACTGCACGTAGTGTGTTTTTGGTGAATGTTTTATGAAAGCAATTTTCGGTTGTTGCATGTGCATTTGAATGTGTTAAATTAACGATAATGCCGCATAAGTATTTGAAGTTGATGCTTTAGAAATTAAGAAATCAGAAAATTTTGTAGTCAAAGTGGCATTTTATTAGCCATTGGCTATAATGGCTTATGGCAGAGCGGGCCCTGATGTTTGGTATATTGGGTTAAAAGCTAAAATTCCCCCCACCCTTTTTACACACACGTCTATTTCAGCTGGATATTTACTTGAAAAATGCGCATAATTCCACTTTAAAATACATTATTCCGAAACAATGAGAAAAAATGAGGTTCATATAAGGACATATGTTCAAAAACTGGGGTAGCTCATTTGCAGACTTTTTTTTCAAGTAGGCAGTCAGTAGAAATGTAAACAAACCCCTCAGATCCAAGAAATGAACACAGTTTGGTGCGTAGAATATGCTTTACATGATCATGTTTTGAAAGGAACACGGAAAAGTCTAATTTTTACGGAATGTGCGGCGTTTCATAAACGCATTATAAGATAGGTTGCTGCTTAAGGCATTTTAATCGCTTAACTGAATATGTTCCTGCTAGGGCTTTCGGGACCAATATAATTTGTAGTGCTCTAAAAGAAAACTCGAAAAGCGTGGAGAAAGTTTACGTGTTTTCTTTTTTTTCACAATATGGGCGTCAACAAAATTTTCGACAGGAAATGAAAGTTTAACAACCGCTTGTATTGGGTAAAATAGGTAAAGAGGAACTAAGAGTCATTTGAGTCGTGCCATGAGAAAACCAACATAATGGGTTTGCGACCAGCATGGATCCAGACAAGCCTGCGCATCCGCGCAGTCTGGTCAGGATCCATGCTGTTCGCTTTCTAAGCCTATTGCAATTAGAGAAACCGTTAGTGGACAACATGGATCCTGACCAGACTGCGCGGATGCGCAGGCTGGTCTGGATCCATGCTGGTCGCAAATGCACTATGTTGGTTTCCCAATGGCACGGCTCATTTAAATTTTTCGATTTGAAAGGTGTAGTTAGAAATTTGACTGATATTCCATAAAAAAAAACTACCTATTTGTTTCATCCTTTCAACAAGATTTTGTCTTGGAGGCACACTGAATGTTAAATTCAAATCAAACATGCAATCTGTACATTGAAACAAATTAGACGGTACTGCTAATACTTAAAAGTCCTAACAGTGCTCAAAACAAAGGTACAATATGAACATTCAGAAACGTACATGAATGCCATGAAAGTAACGATATACATGTGAAACTGACTGAAGTCTTAGCTTTAGTGTTTCCACCATATAAGGATAAACTGCGGAAGAGTAAAATGCGGGCTGTGACATATCAAACAATAGACTATGTATGACGATGTGCCTATAGCTATTACAAGTACAGCTTTTAAAAAGCTATAAAAGTGGCTCGCTTAACTCTTGTTATGAGAGGGCAGGGATGAAGCCCAAAGTGATATGCCATCGAAAAGGGTCTATGAACGTTTATAGCATCAATATTAGAGAAGCGTCGACATATTCCCGATGCAAATTTTGTCATTACTCATTATTACCCTTAAAGAAGCAATCTGAATCATTCTGCCTAAAAATGAATATAAACATTTAGCTCTTTTTTGTTCATTTAAGATGGCCACGGCCTAGTAGGGCACAATTACTTTTTGTCGAATTGTCACTTTTCATAAACGAACCGACATTTTGTTTTAGGTTGCTGGCTTGTTCTTAGTAATTGAAGGAAAAAGCTTAGAGCCAGGAATTGGAGAAGTTCGGCGTTTTAGGTAGTTTTCATAGTAAAATCCTATCGTAAAACTGTCTCGTAGAGGCGAGCCAGCGCTATCATTATATCATCAAAACACAGAAATATTTGGTAAACAAACACTGTCTTTATCAACAATCTACAGGGTGATTCAGAATATCTGATACCATTTCGATTTATTATAGTTTTGTTGCATGTTCTCATACAAACATGCATTTCGCAGCAAAAATAAAATCAGCAGAGTTCAAAGTTTTAATGAGCTAAAAAAGTTCGGGAAAACGTTTAAACTAGGACTGGGACGATTACTCGGTTAATCGGATCAGATTCGATTACTAGGTGAAACCGGTTTCAATTTTGCAAAACCGCTAATCGCTTTTAAACAATAAACATCACGAATCGTACTTTATCTTTATATATTTCTTTGACCAGCACATAGATCCGCAGTATATTTCCGCTAAAACACATCAATCAACATAATCAATAGTCTCGGATTCGCCTGTCGTGATATATTTAAAATCAAATACACCAAAATATGACTTACTGCTTGCAAACGATAAAGTCCGTAAGCTCCTAACGAAGTCAGCTGCAGGAAGTACCTTGTTACGGTCATCAGGAAGGCAAAGAGCATTTTCAATATGGCGGCCGATTAACCGATTCGATTTGATTTCATACAAATGATTAACCAGATTCAAAACTTTGAAATCGTCCCGGCCCTAGTTTAAACGACGTCATAACGTCTACAATGACGTCATAGCATTTACAACGTTTTCAAAGTATCTTCTATCGCACTGCCGTTACGACCAATTGTTGAAAACTTCATTCCATCTAGTTATGCGAAATTTCAGTAGGCCTACTGGTGCATTATTGTAATGCATCAAAACAAAGATATGTAACGGTGCTATGATATACAAAAAGAGACATTCACACAGAGAAAGAAAACAATGTCAAAACACGCAGTGTTTTTCTAATTGCCACAGCATATTTAAAGTAGCATTTTGTTCATCTTTGAGAAAAACACGACTAACAGAAAACAAAGTTAAATCACAATTTTTCTCTTGAATCAATGTTTAGCCCAAGAAGATATGCCTTAAACAAGGAGCTGCGTTTTAAAAAAGCAAAATATACTAGTAGGTCAATTTATATGGCTGTAGAACCAAAATTGAATGCTGTTTGTTAAGGTTTTAAGTTTGTAGGTGAAGGTCATATGAGGGTCAAGGTCATTTAAATATAGGTCAGTTTGTAGGTCTTGCCACAAGGTTTGTTGAATTGGGTCATTTATGTGAGCTTTAGGCGAAAAAGAAAAATGTTGGACGGACGGACAGTTCAGTCGCTATATGCATGGGGGCATAAAAACATGTGAAAGCACTTTTGTATTCTTAAAGTAGGATAAAATAAAGAAGCAAGCACAAAAAGTATAAAGTTTAATAGTATTAATATTATTTCCTAAATGAGACTTTTCGGAAATTATTTTTGTGTCAAAAAATCAAAACAAATAAGGGGG
The DNA here is from genome assembly GCF_021730395.1 of Mercenaria mercenaria. Classification (NCBI taxonomy): domain Eukaryota; kingdom Metazoa; phylum Mollusca; class Bivalvia; order Venerida; family Veneridae; genus Mercenaria; species Mercenaria mercenaria. The sequence goes on along the minus strand of NC_069366.1, from coordinate 24,767,776 downwards.
TTATGCCTTTAGAGCATCAGTAAGTTGATTTCTAACAATACTGACCATGTTTAAAGCATAAAAAGTGCATTTTGCAACATTTTATTAAAAGTTGAAAAAAAAATTCTCCAAGGCCATAAAAACATTTAGGGTAGGTTAGGTCGGGATACCGGAAAGAAACATATTTTTACGGCTTAGTCGTACAAATTGACTGATATGCAGATTACGTAATTTTCATGGCATTTCATTGCAGCAAAAAATGTGCCTAATTCCACATAAAACTCTTCCGCCAAAAACACACACACACACACAAAAAAAAAAAAAACCACAACATTTTAATGCTAATTAAGCGTTTGCGGTTATCGTGTAAACAGGGCATGACCAAATCTTATCATACCATTGCATTCATCTGGCCGGTCTCATGGGTCTAGAAACAAATGAAAACAGCTTTGAGCACTAATATTCCGTCTTTTAAAGGTTAAAGAATGTGGAAAAGTTTAACTAGGTTTGATATTCCCGATATGCGTGCGTCCGAGCGTGTATGTGCGTGTGCGTGTGTGTGCGTCTGTGTGGAGCTTATTTATTGTCGCAATCGGCAACCCACATGGGTGACGCTAGTAAATGATAGCGGGGAAATAGTGCCAGATAAAGAAACTCCAATTCTAGGAACCTCCTTTGAAGGTGTGAAGCATCCGCACACAGACGGAGGGGCAGTGACTCGAACTTACAACTCCTGGTTTCGTAGTCAGATAGTGTTACCACTAAACCACTTCACCCGCGCTTTATATAGGGCAAATTGTGACGATTTGTGCAGAGGTTTTCCAATGAGTCAAACTCTGTTCTTTGATGATATACTCTCGTTGCCATATTTATCCAGCACTCTTGTAAAATTCAGAACGGGATAAGCGGACACAGTTTACAATGATATGATGATTAAAATTATAAGTAAGACATTCTACGACATGCTATGCAGCAGAAGCATTTAGAACTATGATTATAGTGTCAAAGCGTTTATATCCATTATATTCAGAGTCTTTAAGAGGCTTGCTTAGAATTTTCGTATGCATGTAAAGCACTTGCGTCATCAATATCTGCATACACGTGATCTTCTTTGTGATACCGAGGCGGCTCTGTGTGGTCAGGTTGCCCGAAGAGTTCCGAATAAGGCGGCGGTGAAAGAGGTAATTCTCCGCCGTGAGGTGATACTGTTGCAATTGCTTGGTAGTTTACCTGGTGCCCCACTGGCACTGGTGCCGTTGGTGGAACACCTACGGGTGCGATAGGATATACTTGGCTGGCTGGATGCGAACTTCCGTGATTGACACCATAGACTGGTTGACTATATCCTATACGTTGTCCGGAAGCAGTATATGATACCGTCATAGGAACAGGGCTCTGTTGATACTAAAAATAGCACAAGAGTAAAGATATTAATGTTCTAACAAAACAAGGTCTAGTAAAGTCTCTAGCAAACTGTATATAAAAAGAAAATTAAAAAGTGTCAGTTTGGAGAACCACACATAACTGTTACCAACATCCAACATACTCATAAGTTACAACGATAACTACAGGCGTATGGTATCCTTTTTTGTTGCGGAAAAGTATTTGTTCAGACTTGAAAATGCACTTCAGAGAGCCACCAAACTCCCGAGCCAGATGGATGACTTCCTCCCATTATAGAATCTGATCCATATGATAGTTGTCTCGAACCAAAAGCGGAAGGACCACTGACCGCAAGACACTATATCAAACCAGCCGCAATAGCTTTGCTAAACGTGCCTAACATCATGCATGTTTCATGTACTTCTTAGGTTAAATGACTACATCTAAGACCATTTGCTTAACTATGAGATTCCAAATTATGGGTCCCTATATTGTGAAAGCAAAAGGAGCCGGTTCATTTTATTTTTTCTGGAAATATAAAAACTAACATTGAAATTTACACAAGAAAATCTTATCAATCGGACTGACCCTTTGAAAAAAGAAGAAATTTACCCAATTAGAGTTTAAATACCTGATCCGCTCTAGGAGATTTTCCGGTCTTTCTGTTACAACAAACACAGAGGACAACACATATAATAAATACTATCACGGCCAAACTGCCAACAATGGCACCGATTATGATACCAGTGACGTCATCCTCCTTAGCTTCATCACTGTCATCAGCAGCGTCATCATCATCATCATCATCACAACCAGATCCGTCACCGCAGGAATCGTACCCATTGCAGGCAATATCTTTACTGATGCAGCGTGAATTGTCACATTTGTGTGAATAACTTGGACATATATCTGGAAATATACAATTTATTTTCAAATTACCGATAATGTTTGTTACTAGTTGGTAGTTACTAGTATGTATGGTTCAAGACTGCCAAAAACGAAAAAGCAGACGAAAACAATAGTAACACTAAGCACTGTATTGAATGCTTCTGCAGATCTCTTTGATAGTTTAATAGCTGAATACAATTTGTACCTGCCTTCTTCAGCCTTTGTTGCACAATAGGGAGTCGTGATTTATGTATCTGGCAGGTCCAAAAAGAGTGCGCAAAATCGACGCGGATTCAGGGGGAAAAATACACAGATATATGTATGTATTATATAGCCAATATAAATTCTGTCAATTTCACAAGTAAATGTGACCAGGCAGAATAAAAATCCATATTGTACCTTTTGTATTGTATGTTGCTGGACTAGTTTCATTTAGATGCATGACCTGACACAGTTAGAATGAATAGCGCACACAAAAGCTTCACTCATTCATTACCAACTTTTAGTAACATATCGAAACCGATAAAGCGAGACAGATCTACCTATCATAAAAATCAATAAAACCAATAATCCAATATCATCGCTACCGGACGGATTCGTTGATTTCCGTACGAATTGTTGTTGTTGTAGTAACACAGGGGAAAAATCGATAATTAACATCTTTTGGTCATTATCTGGTGCATTTACAAGCGGGCGGTTTGCTAAACGATATATTTGAATTGAATGAGGTTTTGATAATTATTAAAGTGAAAATCGGAACAAGTCGAAAATTTATATAATACTTTATTAATTGTCAAATAAAAGTAACATTTAAGAATATATGTTATTTAAGATATATAGAAATCGTTACATTTTATACATCGAACACATAGATTTACTTTCTTTTTAATACATGAAACATCATGCTAACGTATATCTATGTACAGAAAAGAAATATTTACGCACAAGAAACTGTCTGTAAATAAAATAAATACTCAAGAATATGAATATGTTATCTAAAATATTTAGAAAGCGTATATACATCCTCTATACGCGCTTTCTTTCACATATTATGAACATTAGAATAAGAGCTTTTGATTCTAAAATATTTTCAAAATTCTAAACCACTAACGTTTTTCGATTTTCACCGTAAAAGGTAGTAAAAGCAGCAAATTCTCATGTATTTCCCATAACATAAAGTTTGTCAGTAATTAAGTTTGAAGCCTTCATAAGAAATATAGCATTTTTTTTTCAAGATATCTAAAAAGTATTTTTGTTATCGAACGATCTGGAGGCCGGTCGCTTTAAAGAAAAAAAGTATAGAAATAAGACTTATACTTATAAAAGGAAATGCTTAACCCTTTCCATGCTGGACACGATTGGTTCTTCCTGTGCAATCAGTGTAGATATGATCAGCCTGCACATCCTTGCAGACTGATCATGAACGTCACTGTCTGCCATTCAGCCAGTAACGTTTTGGTATGCACCCTTTTCATAATTAAAAGTACTGTCCAAATTGAAAGAAAGACAAGTTCATTATTGTAATTTAGCATGGTAAGGATTAAGTTTCTTATATCGTGCCTTAATAGAAATATCATATTTACGTGACTTGAATAAGTACTGCAAATACTACTACCATAGTATACTTTAACTATAAATATATTGTTACAGGAAAAAAAACAACATTAAATAACAATAGCTTCATCAATATCTCAATTTTAGAAAAGTAGACTTAACTAAATAATAACTTAGATAGATTATTCGTGAAATTTGGGCCAGGATCTTTACTCAGTAAATATTTACGGAACAACTCTGTTAACGATGTGAATTTTAAATTTGTACTGATTCTTCCTACTGTCAAACGATTCATGAAATAAGGGTAAAAATCGTAAAAACAAATTTCGTGAAAGAAAGGGAAAAGACTATATAAAGACAGAAGAAAGTGAAAGACATATATTACAACGCAAAAACCATAAAAATACCCATCACTTATAGTAAGTTGGGTAACATATCTTTTATGACCCGCCTTGAAACAACACTGACCAGATATTGTTTACCCATAGGCAATATTGTAATACACAATGAAAGTAAAAGGGTAATTTCAAGATATTTGTTACAATTAAATCAAATAATAGATATCGCATTTTTTAAAACGTTTGATTAAAGAATGTACCAAAAACATGCATTATTTTAAGAATACAGAATAATATATAGAAAAAAAAAACGATGACTGCGTCGGAGAACTGACCCGGACCTGAAAATTAATAAATTAATCATCGTTATATTTCTTAAGAATGCTTTGAAACTTAATTACTGACAGACTATATTTTACGGAAACACATGAGAAATAGTTGCTTTAAGTATATTTTGCGAAGAAAATTAAAAGCATTTGTATATTTAATGCAAATTGAACACTAAATTCTCCAATGCGTTATTTTAAACGACAGCGGATCTAGGTTTCGGCGTATCTGAGTTCAACAATTATTATTAATATTATTTTTCTTTTTTTTGTCAATGTGAAGTTGACAACAATTTATAGGCTCTGAGCTATAACAATTTGTACCGACAAAGTCAGACTAGCAGACGACAATATTTTCCGTAACAGTTTCCGAGTACTTACGGATAACGGCGGAAAAAGCCGGACTTTTTTAAGAAATGTTCACCGTACTCACTATAATGCAAAAAGGACCAAACAAATCATTATAAAATTTAAAACAAATTACACATAACGAAAATTGAATAATTTTTCTACATTTTTAGGGGTATCGAATTTTTGATTTTTTGCGGAAAATATCTCATTTTATCTGTTATATTTGAAAAAGTCAGTTTTTTTTACCCGTTTCCTACAGAGTCTATATGAACTGAGGTGGGTCTATTTAAAGTCAAAAAGGACCAACCAAATATTAAAATATTTTTTTGAAAAAATATTCATAATATTCGGAATAAATTAAACTTTAATTTGTGGGGTATCGAATTTTTGATTTCCATATAGAACTTTTTCTATTTAAGTTTAAGTATGTTTTTCTTTCTTTGTTTATATAGGCAAATTTATCGATTTTCCAATAGATCGATGTTACTAAAAGTTGGTAATGTCTATTTAAAATCGACAAACATTTAAAATTTCGATTGATAACAAAACAACAAACAAAAAGGTGGAGGTAAATAATAAAAGGGTCATTACAACAGTAGCTAGATCTCGTATTTTGTATTCGGCTCTCGTGAGTTTTGCAAGGACGGATCACACTCGGTGCATGCGCGCCTTGTGAGATCCGATCTGGCAAAATACACCCGAGCCGAATACATCATCCCAGATCGAGCTACTATTATAATAACCCTATTATACCATGCTGTTAACTGCTTGGAATTTTTATGATTCCATTAAATTTTCAGGAAAAATATGGGTAGGTTTAGCTGGCCGGTCCCTCATTGCCCCTTCACACACACCCCTCACCCCCACCCCCAAACACACAACTTTAAGATCGCACCTACCTCAACGCTGCATGACATTTAATTACGATTTTAGTTCTACATACACAATTAGTTAATATATTTAGTAGAGATGAATACATTTGAAAAAGATTTTCATCATCTGAATTAAATATCTACAGATGAAATTATTTAAGTCAAAGATTGGCATTGGATATCTCTAACATTTGAAATGTCAATGCTACATGTATATACTTTTCCTTTAAATAAAAGTTGAGACGAAACTGACTGTAGAGTGAGCATTATTTGGAGAGTTATAACATACATTACTTAATATTATATATTCTTATTCCGGAAGTTTAAAATTGTGTTGTCTTGAAGCAGGGACCTTTTCATGGAATATCATATAATGGTAAAATGGTAAAGTCTGGATGAACCGGTCACTGAGGCACTTCAGTCCATATTAAGCACCATTTAGTGCTGATGAATTAATCACAGAGACCCATCCATTGATAAAGTCAAAGATACATTCTAGATGTACTAATCACAGAGACCCTGTTAATGATAAAACAAAGCGGTATAGTGTCAGTAAACCAATTAGAAGAACAGAACTATCCCGTTGTATTAATACAATGATACATTCCTGATGAACCCGATATAGAAAAGATACATGCACCGTTCGAATGAACAAGTCACAAACACCTTCCAACAATGCGACAAAAAATATAGTCCGAATAAATAATCACAAGGTCTCTGCTATACGTATAATAATTCAGTTCGGATGATCTAACAGCAGACCTTCCAGATACAGTCTTGGTCAGCCAATGATAGATACCTTTCCATACATATAACAAAATCCTCATCAAAGCATAAAAAAAATCAGTAGAAAACTTTCTCAATGATTAATAAAACAAAAGTTTACAATGGTGGTTTTAGAAAGCGTCATTCAATAAATATTACAATGGAATAGCTCTTGGCAAACATTTCATGATAACAAAATGCAAACGAATCTTCAATGACAAAACAATTACGTTGGACGTACAATGCAGGCGCTTGACAAGAAAACTTTCACCGATATAACAAAAATACAGACAGACAGGATGAACCAGTTACAAGGTCCTTCCTACTGAAAATTAAATAAATAACTTATCACAGAGACACGTCAGTCGACATAACAAAACTGTCCAAATGAATCTGTCACAGAGAAGCTTCCATAGATGAAAGTAATGAGGCAATTACATACAATTTAACGCTGATAACAAATGGAAAGAGTCCGGATGAATCAACTACAGAGCCCCTTACATTGATATAACAAAAGATCCAATCAGCTGAACTAATCACAGAGACCCTTGCATTGATATAACAAAAGATGTAATCAGATGAACCAATTACAGAGACCCTTCCTTTGATAAGGAAAGAGATACAATTACAAGGGGGAGCACTTCCACTGATCAGACAAAATGAAACATTGCGGACGAACTATCCATCGACTCGATACTTTTGCTAATAACGAAATGATACAACCCGGGAGACAGAGACCCCATCCACTGACATAACAAAGGGTACAGATGATGAAATGAACAGGCCAATCGATACAAGCTGGATGAATCCATCTCAAAACCCCTTCAATTATTATTACAAATGATGTAGTCCGTGTTAAACAATAACTGAATAACAATCAACAGATAAATAAGAAAAGTTAAAGCCACAAAGCCACTTTCATTTATATAACACAACAAAACAGGATATAAACACGCCCAATTAGCTCAATATGGAGAGCGCCGATTTACAAATCACGGGGTCGCGAGTTCGATCTTTGGGCGGGCGCATGTTCTCCGTGACGATTTGATAAAATACATTGTGTCTAACATCATTCGTTCTCCACCTCTGTTTCATGTGGGAAGTTGGCAGTTACTTGCAGAGAACAGATTTGTACTGATACAGAATCCAGGAACACCGGTTAGATTAAGTGCTCGCGGTTACATAATTGAAGTGCTGTTGAAAAACGGCGTTAAACCAAAAACAAACAAACGAAACAGGATAGAAAAGGAATATTTTTAACAAATTACCGCGGTACCTACCGTCACGATACGCTGTGACTATGATAGAAAATATATCACGGATGTATTGGGTCTTTCCGGGAACGTATTTTATTAGAAGATATCGAGAGCTAACACTGAAAATACCCGAAGGTTTTCTGTCCCCACAAATATTGTTCGCCAGACCTGAAATACAAATATACATCATTGGACATAAGGCGTAAAAAATTGTTTGTTTCCGGTATCCCGACCTACCCTAAATTTTTGGCCCGACCCTAAATGTTTTATGGCCTTGGAGAATTTTTTTTTTCAACTTTTTGACAAAAAGTTGCAAAACTGCACTTTTTATGCTTTAAACATGGTCAGTGTTAGAAATCAACTTACTGATGCTATAAAGGCATAACACTTCTATTTGTATTCATTTTTTGACACAAAAATAATTTCCGAAAAGTCTCCCTTAATAAAAAAAAATCCAAAAAAAAAAAATTTCGACCTACCTACCCTAATTTTTTTGAGCATGTTACCGGAAACAAAGAAATTTTTTTAGGCCTAAGATAAAGCGTTACGTCAAAAACGTATTGATTCGTGTTCTTGTATAAGGTAATATCAGTTTTAAAAAATGTTGACTACAAAAAGGTACAATATATCATTCAGCAGTATAGGCTTCAACTGATGTTATCTTTGTCTTATAGTCGCACTTTTTGCGTCAACTTACTGTGTACACATTTACGGGCACGTGATGTCCGTGCGGTTTGAAGACCTGTAAAAAACAAACTGGTTGAGATTATTAAAAAAAAAACTTACCCGGCACCCGATAATTCTCATTTTCTCCATCGAAAAATTCAAGATGGCCTTCGTCACAATCAAGGTCAAATTCATCAAAATAGAACATTAGTTTTGTATATGTTGCTTGCCATGCCGCCACTGTAATCTCACATGAAGGCATCTCTGATTTGAAGAACCAGGACGTTTTAGGACTATAAATATAGTTGTCGGTGAGTTCCAGCTCAAGCTGATGCGCAGATTTGAGATTCATACTAACTTTTTCTCCGCAGTGGTCATGCATTTCATCTGCGTAAAAAGAAATAAACGTTTGTCTCACTTGATCAAACTCGAAATGGTTATACTTTCTGAAATCATGTTATTAATATCTAACTAAACTTTATTATGAGAAGTGGTCGTTTATAAAATGTTTGGAGAAATGTCTATTTCATTTATCTTATCCTAACAGGGATTGATTCACTTAAACCGTAACAGAGTTTCATTTAGCCTTTAGCCTGCTGGCGGCAAGCTATTTTGCCTTTGCGACCAGTGCAGACCAAGATCAGCCTGCACTACCGTGCAGTCTGATCATGGTCTGCAGTGTTCGCTATTCAGTCAGTATCGTTTTGATAAACACCCCTTTTAACAGTTAATGGTACTGTCCAGTTTGAAACATGTACAAATTCATTATAGAAATTTAGCAGGCTAAGAGTTAACTGAACCGTAGAAGGTTTTTCATTCACTATAACCATGATATGGTTACATCTACCTAAATTGTAATATGGCTTCATTCACCTTAAAATTCGCCTTGATCGTAACAGGACTTCATTCAGCTTATCTGTGTCAAGGCTTAATTCCTCTTAATCGTAACAGGGCTACATTCACCTTATCTGTGTCAGGGCTTAATGCACCTTACTCGTAAAAGGACGTAATTCACCTTAATTGTAACAGAACATCATTCACTTTATCTGTTAAAGGGCTTAATTCACCTTTTTTAGAAATCGTAACAGGACTCCATTCACCTTATCTGTGTCAGGGCTTAATTCACCTTAATCGTAACAGGACTTTATTCACCTCAATGGTAACAAGGGTTCATTTACCTTATTCTTCAACTTAACCATAACATGCCGTCGTTCACCTTATGCTTAACAGGGATTCATTCAACTTATCCGTAACCGGGTTTGATTCACAAGTGTTCTAAATTTTTACAAATAAACAGATGTTCATTTTCAGGATAAGATTCCTATAAAAAACATGCATCTAATAAGCTACTATTGTTATTCCTAATCTTTAAGCCAAAGTTTCCAATTAGACGGCAAGTGTCACGTTTACGTCAATACAAGCAAATTCGATGAATTGGTATCCCCCGCCGAAAGGGCTTGAGGTGAGGAATGGCAAAAAAAATATCTGGCAAAAATTTAAGGGTGTTACTAAGAAGCAAATAATTTCATTAGTCAAAATCATTTTAACAGAAAATGAATGCTTTTTTTAGTGTGTGTGTGTGGGGGGGGGGGGGGGGGCAGCTGGGGCCAACGGGTGAGGGTACAAAATTTTACATGTTGATTATAGATATTTATGGAGTATATAAAATGAAAAAAAATGGGTGGGGAATGGGGATGCATTATCGGGGTTGTGGGCAAGACTGAGTGGAGAGTGCGGTGGGGGAACGGTACAACTTTGCATGCTAATAAATTTTCATGGAAGGTTTGAAAAAAATAATTAAAAGGAATGATTTTTTACTTTATTGCGGGGGTGGGGGGAAGGGGGTGCGACCAAGGCAATGTGACCAGGCGTGGGTACAAAACTTCACATGTTTATAATAAATGTTCATGGAAAAGAATGAAAGAAGTTTAATGAAATTCTACCAATTGGTTGGTTTGTTAAGTACAAATCTGTAGATTTTTAAACAATTAAAGGGCAATAATTCTATGGAAAATTGACTAATTGAAAAAAAAGACAGACATCATCGAAATATGATGGTTCATATTTATTTCAAGTTTCATGAAATTCTACAAGCCTGTTACTGAGAAATGGCTGCAGAAGTGGAGTTTTCATTAAATCAAGGGCAATAACCCTAAGGGAAATTGACCGATCCAAAAAAACTTAACGGGCATCATTACAGTATGTTGATGTATGTTTATTTGAAGTTTTATGAAATTCTACGTGATAGTTACTGAGAAATGGCTGCGGACGGACATTTTTGGACATTTTTCATTAAATAAAGGGCAATAACTCTAAGGGAAATTGACCAATCCAAAACAAAATTGACGGGCATCATCGCAGTATGTTGGTTCATCTTTATTTCAAATTTCATGAAATTCTACTAGCTAGTTACTGAGAAATGGCTGCGGACGGACATTTTTGGGCATTTTTCAGTAAATAAAGGGCAATAACTCTAAGGGAAATTGACCAATCCAAAAAAACTTGACGGGCATCATCGCAGTATGTTGGTTCATGTTAATTTAAAGTTTCATGAAATTCTACCTGCTAGTTACTGAGAAATGGCTGCGGGCGGACGGACACAACGCCATTTCAATACCCACCTCCCGATTTCATCGGCGGGGGATAATTAATGAATATTCGTGTCCATGTTCTGCTTTAGTAAATAAGGTGACTGTGTTTGTACATTTTCTTTATCTACAAAACAATGATCCTGATAAAGAAATATAAAATAGGGTGCATGAACTGGTGACAGGTTTCGCTGTCTCCGATACACTGCAACGTGTTGTTTTATTAATATTTCTCACAGTCATCTTTGTATTAATCAAGTAATTTTCTGGTAATGGTGACACAAGTTTCTTTCTAGTAATGTCGTAATTTCGAATAAAGAATCTTGTGACGACGAAAGGGGAAAAAAATAGATGGATAGCTAACAAGATAATACATATTTGATTTTGTCGTAGCGTCTAATCGGAACTTTGCCTTGCTCCGCACTCCAAATAAAATAACTGAAACTGTATGTGTTCTTTGGCTCTATAACGGTTGTAAGACAGATCTTCTTTAACCCTTACCGTGCTATATTTCTATAATGAACCTGTCCATCTTTCAGTTTGGACAGTACCATTAACAGTTAAAAGGGGTGCTTACCAAAAGATACTGAATAATGGCGAACAATGCAGACCATGATCAGACTGCACCGACGTGCATTCACAGGTCGCAGTGGTAGAATCACTTGCCGGAAGCAGACTAACGGTTTGCAGCTTCAGATCCATTTTGTTTTAGAACAAGTTTGGCACTGTGCTTGGCCCGTTTACTTGCGAATAAATAAATACTATCAAGTAAACAATCATGTAAGTTTCTATAAAAAAGTGCATGATAATAACATAATACTTACATTCTTGAATCGCGTACATCATCGGGAGATAGATTATCCCTAGAAGAAATATTTTTGTAACTGAAATCTCCATTTTCCCCCACCCGGCATATGGTAATATTAACATGTCTTTCGTACGTATTCGTTATTTAAAAGGATATAGATTTATGGTCCCGTGTAAACAAACAAATCACGAGTATTTAAGAGCAGGTCTTATCTTTATAACCAGTAAAAGTGCTATGAGTAATAAATACGTGCTTGTAACAAATACTTTTTTATATTTTTATATTTTAGTTGGGGTTTTTAAATCATACCGACTATTTATATCATGTCATGTGACTTTTTTGTCAAACTTCAATTGGGTTGGTGAGATAAGAGATATTGATGAAATATGGTATGTCATATTACATATTTTAACGGCCGGCGATTTTGTTTGATGCTCTGACATACTTTTTGTACTTTCAATTACAACTACGGAGAGTCTTTTTATCTTAAACAGCAGAAATTCGGTCAAAAATGTGCTTCAATGGTGTAAAAAAAAGTCCCTAATAAGTAGATCCTATTTTTTCTATTTTTAGCGCATTTGCGCGTCAATGGGGACCAAATGGACATTATTTCGCTCGTGGAATGTATTTTACATAAAATGGGCACTTGCGATTTTCTTTTAAGGTGTAAGCACACCCAATTAGCTCAACAGGGAGAGTGCCGATTTATAAATCGTGGGGTCGCGAGTTCGATCTTCGGGCGGGGTGTATGTTCCCCGTGACGATTTAATAAAAGACATTCTGCCTGAAATCTTTCGTCCTCCACCTCTGATAATTCATATTGGGGAGTTGGCAGTTACTTGCGGAGAACAGGTTTGTACTGCAGGAACACTGGTTAGGTTACATGCAGCCGTTACATGACTGAAATACTGTTGGAAAACGGCGTTAAACCCAAAGCAAAGAAACAAAAAAAAATCTAATGCTCAACATACCTGAGACTGAAACATATGTGTAGCACACTTACTGGTATACCATTAATCAGTTACGCAAAAGGGAAACAACTTTCATTTAGTAAAACTTTGGGTTAAAATATTGCAGTAATATTGACTGGTTCACAGCTTTCCGGTGCAAAATCCATGGTAGTCGGAAGCTTCAGCACTTTCTGTTGTTTTTAAACCAAACTCATATCGTAGCACCGGTCCGACGGGTCGGCCGGAAAATAGTCTGATGAAATGCGATAGCCACATTAACCTTAGCAACAAAATTTAATACACCGAGGGAAAATGAAATTAGAAAGAATATTAGAATCTCTTAGTAAGCTAAAATATAGCAATTTCTAGTCGCGCATCTGCTTCGGTTGCTATACAAATTAATTTACAAGATTATGTATAACTATAGAAGCGGATGTTGAATCTGTTATAAGTCTGAGGACTGAAGAACTATCAAAATGTCAGTTGAGAGCAGGGATGTAGTATTTTCAAGTGCGAGCCACACCTATATATAGGTTATTCTAAGCCTTCAACTACTAGTACATTGTGTCTGACGAGCATGACATGGAATTTATTCAATCTAATACTGCTAAACGCAAATGTTATACAATGTGGTAATGTACGATGGACTGTGTTAAAATCTATTGCGATTATATACACTAGAAACAGCCATACTAAATGGATGTTGAATTTCGGAAACTAGAAACATTCAAGATGAGAAACACTACAATAAAAAGTATTTTATTATAGTAATATAACTTCATAAAATACTGTCAAACAAACTTTATTTTAATCAAATATAAAAAATACCAAATATTTACTCAGTACAGGCATCATAAAGCTATTGTAATATATATTTGAGCCGCACCATGAGAAACCAACATAGTGCATTTGCGACCAACATGGATCCAGACCAGCCTGCCCTTCCGCGCAGTCTGGTCAGGATCCATGCTGTTTACTTTTAAAGCCTATTGCAATGACAGAACTGTTAGCGAACAGCATGGATCCTGACCAGACTGTGCGGATGCGCAGGCTGATCTTGATCCATGCTGGTCGCAAATGCACTATCTTGGTTTTCTCATGGTGGGGCTCATTTGATGATGTGATGAGGTGATTTCTTATCAAAATTTTACTAACATGCGTACTTTCGGGGTGTCATATAATGTTACTTATACCACTTTTAATGACTCCCATATTTAGTCAGTTTGTCTCGTAACTCAAATTTCAAATGTTTCTCTAAGATTTGAGATAGTATTATTTACCTAGTGGCTGTGAGCTCTAGATAGTTGAACAATTTTATATAAAAAAATAACATAGAAGCTACTCGATACAATGAGCAATATTTTTTAGAAACGAACTTATCAATGCAAAATAAGTAGAAAAAAGGCTACATGCCTACTTTTACCCATATATGAATAATATTACATTTTTCCTTTTGGTTGGATTACGAGTCTCACCGATGCCGTGTAGGTCATATGCTGACCTTTGCAGATTTTATTGGTGGACGAAGATCGCAGATGCCCCTCCGGACATTGTTTCTGGTAAGGGCATACACCTGGGTAGAACCACTGACCTTCCGTAAACTAAATGAATGGCTTTCTAACATGACGTCGAAAGTGAATTTTGAATTCGCGTATAAGCTGGAGCAAGTGATTCGAAGCCGGTGTAACATTAAATATTGACCCCGTTGAAAATTGACTCCATTGATCAAAATTTAATGTTGAAATGTTGGCGGGGATCAATTCTTAACGTTGAAAAAGGACCTTTTGATCAAAATCTAATGTTGAAATGTTGGCGTGGTCAATTCTCAACGTTGGAAAAGGACCTTTTGATCAAAATTTAATGTAGAAATGTTGACGATGTCAATTCTCAACGTTGAAAAAGGATCCATGGAGTCTATTTTCAACGGTGTCAGTATTTAATAATACACTGGCGATCTTAACCGCTCAGCCTCAGAGGCCCTTAATGCTCATATCTATCACGCACTTAGCAATAAACGACCTCCTACATTCGCACATTCACATTTTGTAATACAGTTCTATAAGAAATATGAGAGACTATATATTCTAAAATATTAGAGAAATAAGAATATAATGTAATCAACCTTTAGGCGGCATAGTAACGTATTTCAAAATGTATATTTCAGAAATTAAAGCATTAAGTTATCTGGCATGATGACATGAAAAGTTATCTATGATCTGCAAATGACATCAATAATCAACAGCAAAGAGATCAAATGTAATGCCAGTTGTCGAACAACATAAAATACTGGCATCCATTGCATGTATAAAGTTTATAACAGACAGTACAGCCACATTTAAATTTCTATCTGCAGTTATTTAATTGCAATATTGAAGTACTTTATCATAATAAATTAACGATTCCTAATTAACCAAAGACACCATCGGACTTATATTTTCTGTAGCACATTTGGTATATCTCTCATAGCCGGCAGAAAATAATACACCGAATCAAATGTTCCTATTCTTAATTATGTGACCTTGACCCAAACAGCTAAAATACAAATGAACTGGTCTCCGTGCAAGTTACCTTAATGTCATGTTTGGTTGCAATTTATCATGCGTACCTTAAGGGGATGTGCAAAAGGAACTGGTGACAGTAAGCTAACCCCGACTTTGTCTCTATGCAAGCTATAAATGTACCAAGTTTGGTCAGTAAATCTCATTTCTAACTTAAGTTATTCCTTATTTATACAACGGTGTTCTAGACTTTGGCACATTTTGTCTATTCCAGCTACTTTTATATTAAGTTTGATCGCGATAAACTTCGAAACCAATTTTTGTATTCCTGTTCTTGATTTGTAAGTGGTCTAGATTTTAACAAAGAAACACAAAAATGCAAATTTCATTGAACTTTGATCTTCATACCGCCTTGGTATATATCAAATATGAGATACATACTGGCTAGCGACCACCAAATCCGGACGGCCACCAAACCGGACAGTCCCGTAAATGCTTTATTTCGGTCTTTAACCTTGTTCATATGTTTACGATCAAATGGAGGCTTGATTTTCAACAACACAGCGAAGTTACAACGGTTAAATTTAAGTATTTTTCAATAAATGCTATATTTCATTTCGTTTACACTCACGAAACATATTTACATGTCGGGGGAAGTCAGAAGTGGCGTATTGCGCATGCGCAGTATTTCCGTTAAATCTAAAGGCCCCGTGCAAATTTGACGTAAGCAGAAGAAACGTTTAGTAAACCAAAGAGCTATAAAAACAAATAGATTGGCATCTTGAAAGGCATATAGAGCAAATCTCGCCAACCTCCCGTGACAAAAAAACGAGATCTCGTTTACCGGAAGTGGCGCTTTCTCCACGCGCCATTTTGTATGCGAAAGCAATTATTCATCGGTAAAATAATTATCACCGTATGACCACGCTTCTTTCGATGGCAAAAAACGTATACTTCGTGTCTAAGACCATTTCAAATTAAATTAATTTTGTTTTAGAAGCTAACATGTATTTTAAATGTAGTTTTAAAGGTACAAATTGTAACTCCATGCTCGCCGATGTTTGTTTTTAGTAAGATAACGCCGAATCACGCTCTGACACGAGCTCACGCGAGATTACAGCCAGTTGCCATTCTGTGTATTTAATACTTCTTTGAGTAAACACTTAAACCGGAGAAATACAGCTTTGATAATTTAGTGTATGATTTTTGAGTACATTTTCATGTAAAAATATCCACTTCGAAAAGTGAAATTTTGGAGAGATACAATCATATCATCGATTCAAGATAGGTAATTCGTACAATGCTATGCGACTACTTTCCCTTTGTTGAAAATAAAGTTTAATTCAGTGACAACTCGCTGTCCATATATGGTCCGGAAACATGGTAGTGTTAGACCTTAAAACAACATGATAGGGCCTTGAAAAGTACTTGACCTAATTTTAGAAGTAAACAAATTAGCTCTTTAGTTCGGAGGAGAACCTAGCTTTGTTCACGTGAAATTTCAACCATTACAGGGGTCAAATTTAACAGTAGTTGTACTAGCTGAAAGTAGCTAGTGCCCTTTTTGATCACTAGCTAAAATGAAACGCTACCGGATAAAGTTAATAATATTTAATTACTCTATTAATATTTTACTGGCAAAAACTTACTGATTGATCTCTGTTAGTAGCCAGTCACAAACAAAAATATTTTCTATTAGCTTAAAATAGCTTGTGCCATTTTTGTCGAACAATAACATATAAACATTAATGATAACATTCCTTTCATGAAAAAAAATGTGTACCTTCAAAACAATTAAACTTTATTAAAACTTTGAAGACATTTGCTTGTTATATTATTAACTAGCTGAAATTAGCTAGTACATTTCAAAACCACTAGATATTTCAAAATTCCACTAGCATTTAGCTTGTATGCTTGTCTAAATTTGAACCCTGCATTAGATATATTTATTTCCCAAGTTATCGTGAAAATAGTGCAAAAGTGTCAGGTTGTAGGACGCTAGCCAGTAGGCTCAAGCTGTTAGAAAACACAGTCAGTAAATTGTCCAGTAGAAAGGGAACAAAAAATGCTGAAATAATAATTTGGAACATAGGATTTCAAAATATAGTGTGCAATCTTTCCGGGAACTCAGTTACTTTTTGTATCAATACGAGTTAAACATAACCTAAATTGAAACATTGATTTATAGTATACAAGAATGGAAATTTCTTTGAAGTCACAAAATGTTAATAAAGACAATCGTCAAACCACCTGAAAATGAATGTGATAGGTATAGAAAGGCAGTAAGCACGCTTTACAAAAGAACCACTTACACGTTGAGAAGTAACTTTTCGAAACAAATGGGTTACTACACATTGGCGGAGACATTGCTATAACTGAAGAATGATAAAAACAATGCATTCAAAACTCAAAGCCTGTTATTAATAATCTTTTATGAATATCACAGCACTTAAATGATCAGCAAACTACTTTGTCCTCCGGTACATCTGCAGTGGTTTTATTTACGAAGTTTAAAAATTTATTTCTGCTCGATTACAAAGCGAGTATATTAACATCTACTCTTACAAACCGAATTTGATTTGAAATTAACCCTTCTTATGCTTAACATGATTGATTCTGCCTTTGCGACCAGTGTAGATCATGATTAGCCTTCCCTTCCGTGCAGTCTGATCAAGATCTGCACAGTTGGCTATTCAGTCAGTATTTCTGGTTGGCACCCCGTTTAACAGTTAATGGTACTGTCCAATTTGAAAGATGAACAAGTTCGTTATAGAAATTCAGCAGGGTTAAAAAGACAGATGTAGTAATACAAATCAGATCTAGTACTCCTACTGCGTTGGACTTTGTTAGATAGGTGCAGTTTGTTGTTGTCTGTACAGTGTCATTCTCCCAGTAACCAATCACTATGCTAGGAATGATTAATGTCTTGCACGGAGTTCTCGACGATTTCGCTGTATTGTGGAGGAGGAGTTATACTTCTTGTTTGTTGTTTGCTGTTTTCTGTACCTGATGACACGGACGAATAAGGTGGTGGACTGTCGGAATTTCTGGGATATTGTAACCCCTGGTTGACCCCATACATCGGGTGGCTGTAGCTTTGTTGGCTCGAAACAGTAGTCGCCACGTTTGTTGGCATGGAAACAACGCCAGGGGACAAGCTGGCGTTGTAAGCTGTTCCTTGACTGACTCCATATATTGGTTGACTATATCTAGTCTGGTCGCGGGCAGTGTATGTCACTGTGTGTGAGGCTGTGCTCTGTAAAAGTAACAAAACAATCACAGAATGGTGAATTCGTAAATTTCAAGTGCTACAGTTGTTTAAATTACAGTGTGTGAACAAGATATATATTATTTATGTACAGTATCTGACTTTCATGAACTATCGGAAAAGAAAGCACTTGCATACAGTATCTGATCAATATTCAAAAGACAGGCACACAAAAAAGCTTGCATTTACAGGTGAAAAAAAAAAACATTGACATTCGTCAAAAAATAAATGCAAGTATTTTCTGGTTTGAACTTTTTATTTTGTAATTAGTGTATTAAAAGTGTACTATAGGCCCTCCGTTATCATTTATTTAGAAAGTTCAAAATGGCTACCACTCCTAAATATAGCGGTTTTACTGAAACCACTTTCAATTGGTTGGTTTATGAAGCACAAAAACTTAAAAACCCTACCACTATATAGATAGATTAGGCGAAAATGAAATGTCAATACACCAGGTTGGGTTTGGGATGTATAACCAGTAGTCTTGTTATGGAGTGAAAATGTTAGGTTTTGTTCTGTCTGTCCAGATCTTTCCGAAACTGCTAGTATTTAATAAATGCATACTGTCCATGATAGGTAATGAAACATGCAATACCCTTCATCAGACTGTTTACAACCGTATTTTATTTGTATGGTAATGTATATTTTGAATAGCAATGTAATTGTTGTGTCAAAATAAAACGGTATCTGTACATTGCACAATGAAATCTGTGAAATTCTTTAGAAGCATTTAGAGCACAACCACGCAATAAGATAGCAGACTCGGTATGATTCTCTTCATGAGAGGTAATGAAATGTGCAACACCCCACGCCCCCAACCCCTTAGCACCAGCTTTAGCGGAATTCTAATAAAGTAAAATGAATGAACCCCACGCCCCCAAACCCTTAGCACCAGCTTAAGTGGAATTCTAATAAAGTAAAATGAATGAACCCCACGATCCCAAAGGACAAGAAAAAATAACAAGACTAAACATAATATGATGCACATTTTGATCTGACTGCACGCTTCAGTCTGTGTATACATGTACTAGTACGTCATTTTAAAATTGCACTTGTTGTATTTGCCTTAAACGTATTAAAATTTGTAAAATATCTGGTATATTTGGTAAATTATTTAGCCTTGAATATATTACCTGTACAGTCCCTGGTTTGGCTCCGCTCTTCCTTATGCAATAGATACAACAAAATATTATGCCGATAACTAAACCTAGCCCAGCGAGACTTCCCACAACTATACCAACAATTGCAGCTGTGCTAATGTTACAACCGGAATCATCGCCGCACGAGTTAAAGCCATTGCATGCGAGATCTTCATCTATACATCTTGAGTTCTCACACTTGTGCGCATAGGTTGGACAATAACCTGAAAAGAATGCTTTACATAAAGCAAACAATTATATTAAGCAATTCACAATCATACTGACTGCAAATCATGCGTTTGTAGGGAGTTCAGCAAGGACCATACATTTTTATTACAAGAAACCGGACGATTTTTCTACATACCTTTAAAAGAAGAAAGAAAATGAATCTGTCTGACGCAGTTGTATATAACTATATTGCTTTGAATCAATTAGGATTACTCATACGTTTTCCCTTGTGGGGAAAAGCTTTAAATTTAATCATTTTAAAAATGTTGCATTGCATTGCATTTTTATACCATATCTTTGTTAAAAAATGGCACTCATATGGGTCGCCAAAACAAATAGAACAATGCATAAACCAAATATGTACATAGTCAACGAAAATACAGGTAATCAGTTAATGTTTTGTAGGGATATATGTATGGATAATGTTTCACATTAGATACCAAAATTAATATGGGCCAAAGGCGAAATCAGGTTAGATGGGTCGGGTTTACTCAGAGGGTCCGAGGTATGTTTCTCCTAAAGCAAATAAACGTAAAATGTTTGTTCGACTGATTTTAAAGACATCGAGTCAAATAAATATAAGTTAAGATCGATGTGAAAATTCAAACTCTCAGCAGTGTAAAGGTATAAAAATGTAATCATGCAGCACATCGGACAGAAAAAATCCTCATTTTTTTCCAAATTAAAGTGGCTTTTTTCATGTTTTATGTAAGCCAGTTTTATTTCATTGTGGACATATACTTAACATTTTGGTGTTAACCTGTCCGACGGACAAAAATCCCTCTCAGAAGATACATGACCCATACTTGGTGGTTTTTTTTTTGTGATTTATAGGTTATTTATAGAACATAATGCTAGTTTTCCTTTTAAATGGACCTCTCTGGGATACAGCTCTCAAAAGTTTGCTAATTTTACAGAACATACAGCAAATTCATTTAGAAATCTACTACTGTACATCCTAAAATGAAATAAGTACTTGCCGTCACCATACGCAGTAATTATGATAGAAAATATGTCACTGATGTACCGGCTTCTATTAGGAACGTATTTTATTCGGAAATACCTTTTGTCCACTGTAAATACACCATGTGGTTTGTTGTTTCCACAAATATTACCCAACAATCCTGAAACAGTTTTTGAAAACATTTTTACTTTTGTCGCAGAAAGTAGGGTATATTTTAACACTGTAGTAATGTTTAAAAACTTAGGAACTATTTTGAAAATTAAAAAGATGAAATTAGAAATCAAATATCATTCCAATGTGAGCTAATCATACATAGCACCCGTTATAAAATCTGAAAATAAATGAGGTGCACCATGAGAAAACCAACATAATGCATTTGCGACTAGCATGGATCCAGACCAGCCTGTACCTCCGCGCAGCCTGGTCAGGATCCATGCTGTTCGCTTTCAAACCCTATTGTAATTAGAGAAACCGTGATCCTGACCAGACTGCGCGGACGCGCAGTCTAGTCTGGATCCATGCTGGTCACAAATGCGCTGTTTTTTTATGGTGCGGCTCAAATAGTCATAGTGCAGGTAGGCCTAAAATGAAACAAGTAAGTAAGTAGCAAAATAAGTCATGGATAATGAATAGTCCTGGATCATTCAGCTGAAAGTTTCATAGCTAGCTTGAACACTTTGTAGAGGTTCAATAAACGAACATTTGTATGAAATAATTTTTAAAATCAAGCCATCAGTTTCTCAAAGTTTTCATTATACAGCTGCTTATCAGAAAATCCGCGTCGCACAACAGTTAAATTGTCCATATAGCAATATAGTGGAAAATCGCCCGCAACATGGTTGTAAATAAAAATAACTTGAAAGAATTCGGCAATCGAAATTTGGTAAAAGTTTTGTTTTATGGAAATGTGGACGACGTATGGAAAAACGGACGACTGAAGAATATCGGTCGCCCTTAAAAGTTACCCGTGAACATTTCGTGCTTAGGTGAGCTAAAAAGAAAATTTAGAATGTCACTGGATAAATAAACCATAAACCATGATCTTAATAAAATTATTCTAATAAAAACAGTTAAATTTAACTTACCTGACACTCTTGTTTTACCACTCTTGCCGATGAAAAACTCGAGATGGCCGTCATCACAGTCGAGGTCTATATGCTCAAAATAGAACATGAATTTAGGATAGACGGTGTACCAAGCTTCAAATCTGGTTTCGCAGTCTTCCCCTCTGCCGAAAAAGAAGGAGCCTTTTTGGCGTATAAAGTTGTCGTCAAGTTTAAGCTGGATCTGGTGTACACCCTTTGTAATAAAACTAAATTCCTCGTCGCAGTAGTACTGCATGCTATCTGTAAACAAATTTTCATGAATTTGTACTACAGTTCGTTTTTGTAAACTTAATATTGTAAACATTAAAGATTGCATTTTTGAACCTTAACTCAGGGTTCCATATTTTAGTGTGTTTTGTATAAGAATCAATGATGTCTGGTGGTTGCGGGTTTTGGTAGATTTATTTTCTATTTAAATGCCAATCTATAAATATACATGTATGAGAAACAAATACAAATGTGCCTCATATCTAAGTTTAACTCTGCCTGACCTTACATGAACTTATCTAAAATGCCAGCTAAAAGTCAGTGATGTAACCATGGGCAGGAATACCTTATCATTGATAGATCTTGTATAATCTTAATGGTCAGTGTGAATGAATACAGTTGAATAAGAACTGCTTGATCATTGATAATTCATCCGCATTGTTCATGAATGGGACTATTTTGTGTAGCACATGAACATCCTTTGGATGTGATTTGGAATCAAATAAAGATGCTATATGATTGTCAGAAATACACTTGTAACTTTGGTAGCGGGATAAACCCGCAACCAAAAATGAGAGCTCAAGCTAAAACAAAACATAATCAAAAAGTAGAGAGATCATTTTGCAAGTAGTGAAATTTTATTTTCAAAAACGTGTAAATACGTATGACCTAGTAATCGAATTGTTAATGCGTTATGTTTACACTTGCTACGAAACCTTGGTTAATTTTAATTTACATGTCTCCAGCTCGACAGCTTTGCCCTTATTTAATTTATGTATAGGATACCCTGTGATTGTTTTAAATAATTCGCTTTTAATATTCACGAGGTTAAATGGGGATGTATGCATTCTTATTAGATATTCACTAAAATAAATGATAGCCGTGTTCAGTTGGAATTAGCAAATTTATATGTTAAAGGCCTAGATTCAAAGCTATACAAATGCACTCCACCCAACACTCAAATATACAAGTGCATCCCTTACCTACAGCTTATAAGTGATTATGTAATAGTAATGTTAATTGTAGGGTAATTACTTAAACAGACCAGCAAGAAATAGGAGAGATTTCTTAATTATGATATTGAACATTTATGATCAACTTTCTAACTCAATATACAATGGTACTATTTTGTGCAATGAATAATAATAATGATAATATTAATAATTATAGAATCTAATAATAAAAAATATTAATAATGATAATAATAACAATACTGAATTATAATAATAATAAAATTTGTAATAACGTTAAGCTTCATTATGAAAAAATACAAAGTTGTAATTACATAATTTAGTTTTCTAAATGATATCTGAATGGTCATCGGAAGCGTAGTGACCGACCGCGGTTTATTAGTGCTGAAGATATGACATTTTTAAGTCACTGTACCTTGTAACACAACGAGAATTTACAGCATTGAAAGATAATAATCAAACTTGTAGTAAATTCCTAAAGTTTAACTTGATACAGATAAATAAACAAGAACAAAATAAACATTGGGACAAAGTGATCTCAAAGATCACTAGGCGTATCAGCCAAATACTATACAATTATTGCCTCTCGAGCCATTGGATATGTTTAGGTTGTTTAAGGTTTAGGATTATCACCAAAACACAGAAATATTTTATAAACGAAGAACATCGTTACCAATATTTTACCTGACCATTACATGTTCTTCCGTACTTTCCCGTGACTTAAAATATTCTGAAGAAGTTGTCCCCCTTTGAAAATGAATGTCATTTGTAAAGAAATAAAAATAAACAATTGCTGAAAACTGTGTTCCACCTAGTTATGTGAAATTTCAACACTCGCACGATATTGCAAATTCATCAAAACGAACATGTGTAACATGTCCTTGAAAATGGTGAGTTTTTAAAGGCGTTCGACTGTCCGGAAGTGGGGCCCCTTTAGGCATTCCTTTTCGAATGTTTCTCATTGCAGAGTTGGTGCAGCCGTTTTGCGCATGCGCGGAATTATTATCAAATGGAACGCACGGCAAAAATACTCATTTTTTTGCATGTCCGCACGCATTTAGTGTCTAATGTACATAATATACTGACTAAAGGTTAGGGTTAGAATCACCATGGTTACAAAATATATACATTTAAGGTATTTTTGTTCTGATTTAGTTAATCCGGTATATACCGGAGTCTGTAATATATCACGGGCGCACCAACTCTGTATTTAGTCACAGCCTTCCTTTTCCGGAATTCAATGCTTATATCAGTATACTGATACTTGTTTTGTAGAGTAATATACACGCTATCATTACAAAAACTACAAAACAAGTGTCAGTATACTGATATAAACATTGAATTCCGGAAAAGGACTGCCTAAAGTGGCCCACCTTCCGGACAGTTAAACGCCTTTAAAAACTCACCATTTTCAAAGAACTGTTACACATGTTTGTTTTGATGCATTTGTAATCAGGCCCGTGTGCAGGATTTGTTTGCTGGGGGGGCCCAACCTGGGGTGGGTTCGGGAGGGGTATCCCCTCCCGATTGCGAAATTTTTTTAATATGGCACATGAATAGATGCATTTTCCTGCTACCTGAAACACCTTTAAGGATGCATGAATGTATCATATATTTAAGGAAAAGTCTACTTTTTAATCATTTCATCAAGCCTTTTTCAATATATGTATGACTGTACAGTCACAGTGTATGGACTTATTTTTCTGTATGATACCCAGTTGAAAAAAATGTTGAAGTTTTAAGATGATTATTAAGAAGACTAGCTCCTAGACTATGATATTTTTTTCCACATTTTTATGATTTCATGTAGTGAACAGAGCCAGTCTATATACTATGTCCAATATTACAATTTTAACATCAGTCCTCTTAGAAAATCTCTAGAATAGACTGGCTTTTGTCTCTATGAACATAAAAAAGAGAAAAAAATCATAGAAACTAGTGGCTAGTCTAATTATTAAGGGTATCCTATTTGCAAAATGGCCAAATGTTTTTAGATTTCCAACAAAACAAACGAAGTATTATGACAATTACTATTTACATCATAGATTTCAAATGACAATGAACTCTTAACTGTACCAAAGATCTATAAAAATAAATAGATGTGTATTTTATACTTCTTTGACTGTACAAACTATAACATCACAGCACATATTAAATGATATTTTTATGTATAAACCCCCTCATAAGTAACGAGTTTTAGATGCGTTTTGTGAGATTTACTGAGAAACTTCTTTTAAAACTATGAGAGTTTTTAAGTAAGGTTATTAGACCCAAAAGAGTAAAATTGATACAGTAGTTTCAAATTCATAATTGGTGTAAAATAAAAAGATAGGATAAATATCTATCAATTTAATAAATTTGGGGAATGTGCCTTAATGTAGAAACAAAATTCAACCATCATAATGTTTCAATTTTCAGATTCATTTTAAGATTTACTTAACAAAACCAACAATGTTCTGATCATTTTATAACACTTCCAAAGAGTAAAAAACATAATAGTTTCTCCACTACCCAATCAAGTACATGTACCGATGAAGCAATCAATGAAGCATGCACAGATAAACTTTTACCTGTGACATGCCTGGGGCTAATTTCCACTACCGGACACGGTTTTATGGCTCTTTAGCCTGTGTATTGCTGTCAAATCAAGCCAGTTGCGCTGGTGTATAAATTTGTTAATTGAGGGGCCCATAGTAATAAAAATCGTAACTAGGCAGCCAGCTGGGGGGGGGCCCGGGCCCCCTGGCCCCCCACCTGGACACGTGCCTGGTAATATCATGCGAGTTCTGAAATTTCACATAACTAGGTGTTACACAGTTTTTAGCAATTGTTTATTTTTATATCTTTACAAATGGCATTCATTTTCAAAGGGGGACAACTTTTTCAGAATATTTTAAGTACGAGACAGTACGGCAGAAGATGTAATGGTCAGGTAAAATATTGGTAACGATGTTGTTCGTTTATCAAAAATTTCTGTGTTTTGGTGATATACCGTATAGTCCTAAACCTTAACGTTGTTCTGTACAATACGGGGATTTATTACATACTCGTTTCTATTCCCCGTTAAGTTACACTGGTACCGGAAACGTCAATAGTTTTCCATACACTGACGCCTGAATTTCATATCGGGTGCGTGACGTAATTCAATGTGTGTTGTTGCACTATTTTTTCTGTTTAGTTCAGTGTTGTCAATCATATTCAGGCTATTGAACATATTTATGATATTTACGTAATATTTATACGTGTAGATGCGTATGTAAAAATGTTAATATGAAATTAGGTGCTACCTAAAAAGCAGAGCGCCCGGCATGAAAAATCACCAGTGCCCGTTAAAAATTAAAGGAGTGGTGCTGGAATTATCAGGAATTATGGATTCGTTTAGGAAGTTTATGTTCTTTAGATCTATTAAAATTATTAATGATAATTCGTGAATTCTGAATGCATGTTTTAGACTGCATCAAGATTAATCCTCGACATGTGAAAACTCCACCACTTTTGGGTTTAAAACAAGCTTTGTACAGTCATGGAAATGATTGTAATTTTCTCATACCAGGCGTCTGTTATAGCAGTATTTTTGACTGAAAGTTGGACACATTCTTCCTTCCAAAAAGAACCAAAATTTGACAATAATGACATTTAAAAGAATTACAATAGTCATTTCCAGGATTACGTAAATTCTAATTTCTCTTAACTTTGGAATTGGAACATTAACTTTTTACATTAAGTCCTCATTGCCCAACATTCACATGCAAAGACACAGAATTCCTTTGGCTATTGGCGTAAAGAGATTCTGTTAGGTTTGAAATTTTCAAAGTTCAAGCTTTTCAGTTTGAAGCAGTTATCATTTTGTGACTGGTTTCCAGTATGATAATAAGTTATGTAAAATCGTTGATGCAGAACGTTGTAATAAGAATAACAGAAATTATTCAAGTACGTTTTTTTCTTTATCTTGGTGCAGATGTTAATCTATACCGAACTTTCTTTTGAACAATGTTAAATAATCTTTTTATTCTATGCCTTTTTTATTTTAGTTTAAATTAAAAATGATTCACTGAATATTGTATTGGCCTGAGTGCAAATATATATTTTACAGACGCATAACCAAACTTTGTACATAGAGCGCCTACTTCACCCGGTTCACATTCGGAACATTTCCACGTGTTTCGGGCTTTATCCTATGTTTAACATGGGAAATACAGAATAAAGTTTCCTTTTAAAAAGGAAAGGCTTGGCTGGTTTTGGCATAGTCTACATAACTGGACAAGTGGGGGGTAGGGGTCATTACATAAGATTCTATGCAAAACATGACTGCGATTTTCTACTGCTGTTCCCATGGGAACGCCAGTCTTAACTTTAGAGGCAAGGGTATTGAACAATTCTTGGCGTTTTGGGTTTTGAACTACTGGTGTCCAACCTCCATATAAAATTTTAAGACTCTAGGACTCTAGCCCAAAGCGTTCTAGTTATTGGGCGGAAACCAATTTCCTTTACTAGGCCCCTGTGACTTCGACCCAGTGACCGCTAAAACAATATGGGTTCTCTACTCAATGAGACCAATTATCCTATGAAGTTTGAAGACTATTGGTTAAATGGTTCTATAGTTACCAGGCTGAAAGGTTATGGTCTATGAACCGTCCGACTGTCCTACGCAATTTTTTCTAAGGGTATGGTCTATTCCTTACAAACGGATGCACGTGCGAAAAACAACCAAGATTTGCCGTGACATTCACCAGTAATTACAATACAAACACAGAAATAATATGAATTAAGGTACTGCCTAGCATGGGGATTTATCTTTTATATATCTACTTACGAAGAAATAATCAACACTCAAAAGAAAGTGAAACTTCGCTCTAAAACAGTGAAGTTTACATTTAGTACCTTTTACAGCGAATATCATACTTTGCAAAATTTATGGGAAGCCGTGACGGTGACGTCATTCACCGCGTTCTCGCACTGGCATTAGGATTTTTTGTTTGTTTGTTTGCACTTCACGTAGAAACTTGGCGGCCTTTACACTTCCTTACTGTTTTAAAAGTGTTTTTTCAGTTGCATGTACAGTAAATCCCCTATAAATACTGATATACAAAATACGGTGGTATTGTGAAAAAAAGGTTTAATATACCTTGCAGAGCTACTTCCTTAAGTATAGGTTAATAAATAGGAGAGCAGTGCCTTTGAGTGATAATGGCCCTGGCAAGGTGATAATAGCCCGAGGGCTTTAGCCCGAGGGCTATTATCTTCTTCCAGGGCCATTATCACTCAAAGGCACCGCTCTCCCACGTATTTACCTGTTTATTACATGTTTACCTATAATATAGTAAGAAATGGGTTTTTGTGTCATTTTTATGGGTACTTGCATTTTCTTGCACAATAAATTTCAGCTTTTCAGTTTCTATATTATTTGTATAAGAGTCTATTTACTGTATAAAATCAAATACCTGGATAAATTGTACATTCTTGCTTATTGCAAAATTTAGGGATAAAAATACATTATTTCACGAAGAATACACGATGTTACGCTCAAGATGATAAAACTATAACGGAAATATTCGCTGTTTTACCTCCATGACGTCATTTCTGTTTACGGACGTTAATTTCCCGCGCTAACGCCAGGGCCATTATCGATAATGGCCCCGGGGCTTATTATGATGTATAGGTTAATAAATGGGAGAGCGGTGCCTTTGAGTGATAATGGCCCTGGCAAGGTGATAATAGCCCGAGGGCTTTAGCCCGAGGGCTATTATCTTCTTCCAGGGCCATTATCACTCAAAGGCACCGCTCTCCCATGTATTTACCTGTTTATTACATGTTTACCTATAATATAGTAAGAAATGTTTGTTTTTTTTGTGTCATTTTTATGGGTAGATACTTGCATCTTCTGGCACAATAAATTTCAGCTTTTCAGTTTCTATATTATT
Organism: Mercenaria mercenaria; assembly: GCF_021730395.1. Classification (NCBI taxonomy): domain Eukaryota; kingdom Metazoa; phylum Mollusca; class Bivalvia; order Venerida; family Veneridae; genus Mercenaria; species Mercenaria mercenaria. Next base: position 24,738,750 of record NC_069366.1, on the reverse strand, counting down.
TGTATAAGAGCCTATTTACTGTATAAAATCAAATACCTGGATAGTTGTACTTTCTTGCTTATTGCATAATTTAGGGATAAAATACGATATTTCACGAAGAATACACGATGTTACGCTCAAGATGATAAAATAAAACGGAAATATTCGCTGTTTTACCTCCACGAAACGCCATGACGTCATTTCTGTTTACAGACGTTAATTTCCCGTGCTAACGCCAGGGCCATTATCGATAATGGCCCCGGGCTTATTATGATAATGTGATAATGCATGACGCAATGCGATAATGGGAGAATTTTCAACACAAATTTGTTACTATTTATAGGTACTCATGTAATAAAATGTGATAATGCATGACGCAATGCAATAATGGGAGAATTTTCAGCACAAATTTGTTACTATTTATAGGTACTCATGTAATAAATTATGATAATTCACGTTGTCTACCTTAGAGGTATCCGGAGGGGGATATCGACCATTCAAAAAGTATAACCGTATATTCAGCTCTTAAATAGAATTATTTGGACTAGTTTACCACTAACCATTAAACATAAAAATTATATTTTGAAAGATGATAAGCGGTTTTGGCCAATTAAATTTGGTTTATTTTAGGACATATAATAACCTTTTTTATCTTGCCTCCTACAAGTTTCTTGCATTTCTATTGGTCAATAGACGTCACGTGGAGACAGGATATATTCCATATCCTGCTAGTACATTTCAGATATGAATTTTGATTTAGAAAAATGGCTGCCGCTTTGTTAATTTACAAAACATTAGATTATAGCATATAAGTAAAGGGTAGTCGGCAAGATAAAATCGTTACACAGCTTGTTGGTGACAGGATACGGGATATACGCTGTCTCGAAAATCCATATCAGGCTCGAGCTTCGCTCTCGCCTGATATGGATTTCCTCGACAGCGTATATCCCGTATCCTGTCACCAACAAGCAGTGTAACTAATAATATCACGTAGAATCTATAGTCATTCCACTACTGTGTTCCATACTATGGACATACCTTGAAGCAGGTCCAAATGATTCGAAGGTGCCTGTGACGTAGGTTACCGTTAATACAAAAATCAAAGTTTATTTATTAAGCCGACACATACTTGTTTTCCTGTCAGGTGTATTTTTCATTAGAAACAATTCTAATTATATCGGATTATTAATAGAGGATATACGTTACTTACACCCGTCACTTCCTCCATTTAAAGCCAACAACAATATTCCAACAACAATGAATTTCTGCCAATACCAGTCTGTTTTAGATTTCACAATAAAGATCGCCATTTAAACTCAAAATATCGTTCAATGTATGACCTAAACCTGTTATCTATAAACCTGATAGGATTGACCTTAGGTAAACATGCAGTCGTCATAGTTAAATATCGAAGTAACGCTTATCTCGTATTTGCCTGCCACACGGATAAAAAAGTACTAAACAACATAAGTTTGGTTAAATGTTTCATGTTGTACAGTAGCATTCTCTCCTTAACCAGCTTTTACAGGTATAGTGTGACAACACTTAAAAATCTAAGTGTACGTAATTGTAAGATATATAGGTTACAATTTTGTAAAATGCGAAGTCACATGTATGCAATATATCGTATCGCATTGTCCGCGACATAGAAAAGACATAGCGACCTATTGACACGCGACAATACAATATGGTGTCGCGACATTATGCCTTCGAATTGCTGTCGCATCACATTACAACTCACGATTTCACTTCGCATTGTCGTGTTTCGCCGTCTTTGGCTCACTGATGACATTACAACTTTAATGTTGGCAAAACTTGTTTACTATAATTTCAAAAATGTTTAAACTAAACATTACAACAGTGGGATAAGAGTCCCGGGTATGGGTGTTTTACATCTGGCACGCTAAAGAACCAGGAAAGCTTCTGGAATTGTAGCGTGTTCTGTATCTGCACTATCCTTCCACTAAGATTACATACAGTCTTCTGGAGGAGTCGGCCATATGGGTTACCGGAGGCGACTATGAATAAACTTATATACAAACAAACATCTTTACTTTCTTAACAAAGTGCTATTCGTAATTCTGACGAACACTTAAAGCTAATATCAACAGTTACTGTTGTTTTATAACCTAGTTGAATTGGAATGTCAAATAGCATGAATGTAAATGCCTCTGACAATATCCAACATTTATTTAAATAGGAAATATAAGAATTCTAAAGTATAAAAACATGGTCCGCTTTAGCTATTTAATATGTTATACATATCGAGACTTTTATTCGTAGCTGAGTGGACTTGATTTGCATTCGTACAATAGTCTCTGATAAATATGAGTTTCGTTCTAACTTTGCAATCCATCGATCTAAATGTTTTTATTTTACATTAATTAGTGGTTTCAACAGGTCTTATTATCTTTCATTTTGTATATGCCTTTATATTTTGTTGGATTTAACGTCACACCGGCACAATTATATGTCATACGGCGACTTTCCCGCTTTTTGTGGTGGAGGAGGACCCAAGGTGCCTCCCAGGCATAATTTCATCAAATGTGAACAACTGAGTAGAACCATCAACTTCCTGTAAGCCAGATGAATGACTTCCTCGCCACTCAAAGCAAGGTTTTGAACCCAAAGCGGTGAGGGGCAAGTAATGCAAAGTCTCCTGGGTCACCAAGGCACCTTGTGTAGCGTCCAAATAATGTGCCAAACTCAGAATGTGCATATTTTTTTAACTCAACCTTTGATGTGTCACTTTATTTTATATAATACAAATCACATTTTATAACTAGATCTACTAGTTTAGTTTTATGGTCATTTGAAACAATTATTTGCTATTTGGAGAGTATTAGGAAGGCAATTTAACCAAGCAGTTGATACAAGTTATTTTTTGTATCCTGGTTAGTAAATCAGAGAAGACGAAGCACTCATTTTGATGTATTTATTTGGAAATTTTCCGCGAAAAAATAGAAAAAAAGTAAATATAATTATGAGAATACAACAACAATTATACTGGTATAACAAAAATATGAAGTATGTGATAACCAAGAACAGCAAAAGCTATTAAAATATTTTTAGGGACATGTAAAGAAGCAACATTTGAATTTTGGTTACTAGCATCTAGATTTATATCACAGTTGTTATAATGACTAAATGGACGTTCGCGTCCGGTTTCACAAGGGATGCCTATGTCACCGACACATGCCGCATGCGCCATGACGTAAGCAATGACGTTTTGTTCTTTTACACCGGTCAGAAGGTGTGCCATTGGTCCACGCGAATACACGGCAACGTCTTCGCCACTGTGTGTTTCCCAAGGAAGTTCAACAACAACGTCCTGTTTGAAATCTTTGTCGGCTGCAAAATGGACAAGAAATTATAAAAATACATTAAAATAACGTTGAAACGTTGAAAACACGAATTACATGTGCCTTTTTACATAGTGTAATAATAGATCTAACACTAACAAGTGAATGAAGTATTGCCATACTGGAGAGCACCTTATTATAATCTCTACTGTTCATGCAATGTTAACATTTGACTGCAAAATGCGACCTTGAACTTTTAACTAGGGATCTGAAAAGTTTTGCGTGACACATCGTCTTATTATGGGGTACATGTGTGCCAAGTAATATTAAAATCCATTTATAGATTGCAGAGTTATGATGTAGCAAAATTGTCCGGTTACCTCCCTTCAGTAATCAAACGTCATTTATCGAACCAGGCATTGCACTGATAGACGCTCATTGATAATATATAATGATGTAAACGTAGGCAGAACGTTTGACATATAGACGTCAGTAAGAATGGTTTTATTAGCCAATGGAAATAAAGGTTTAGAGGTCAAAGACACTTGATAGAGGGAGCCACTTGTAACCAGTAGAGGGCGCCATATTCAGTAGGTATAAATATACTGAAATGACGGGGGAATTTCAGATTGCTGAAAGGTCTCAAAGAGTTAACATCGACTGCTAATATATACTGTGACTTTTAAATTGAACCTACTACTAACTAGACGTTCTTTCTAAGGGAGTCTAACTACCAAGAGAGGATAGACTAGTATTAAGTAGATGAAAAACCGAGTCACAGTTGAACATGAACAGCCATCATCGAGTTAAGAGGCAGAGCTATTAAGAGTTACAACTCCTTTAATGGATTTGTTGAGTTAGAATCTATAACATTGGCGTAAGAAAATAATATAAATTAGAATTTAGATAAATGTAGGACTAATTAAGGAATAAAGACAGAACTCCTTTAGATATAGCTCAGAGTTATAACACCATATTTTACATTTATTTTATCTGATTATTGTTTAAACTTCTAATCATTTACGAATCATTGGTTACCAATCAAGGAGGCAAAGAAGCCCATAGGAAAATTATATAGGCCTATATTATTAAGTTACAACTTCTATTATTTTATAATCATATAAGTTCAAGCTCGGTACACGCTACAATAGACCGGACAGGAAAATAAGCACTTTTGACCTTTGCCCTCCAATTGTGACATTGACCTTTGAGCTAGGGGTCCAGGTTTTGCACAAGACACATCGTCTTATCATGAGGAACATTTATACCAAGTAATATTAAAATCCCTTGATGAATGACAAAGTTATGAACCGGACAAGAAATTGCGGACGGACGGACCGAATGATGGAATGACGGACGGACGGACGGAAAAGCCATGCGCGAATCAAGCCAATTTTCTCGGGGGAGTGGGGTGGGGTGTCCAACCGAACCCTTATTATGACAAACGTGTCTTTATACACTAAATTGTTTTGTGGATGTTAACCGTTTACATATACAGTGTTTTCAATAAGTGATTCGGACATATCATGCATGGTTTTCTCGTGGTTTTCACTGTTTAATCAATACTCCGCACCAATAAATACCGGTATGTGTCAGTTCAGCAACTGAGGAAAAATGGAATAAACAGCAATATCATCGAGATATCTCTCTCTTTGCTTTGTAGAAACTTACTTGTATCAAAATAGGAAAGGTTGCGCCGTCTGGAATAGAAATTGTTGTTTGGACCATTGGCATATGAAAGAGTTGTGTACGGCATGTCGTCCTCAGCAAGTTCAACGGATCCATTTGAGGCTTTAACAACATCTAAATATAACAGAAAACATAAATTAAGTTACAAGCAATCCTCTTCAGAAATCATGCTGTTACTGTCAGTGTATGAAGTATGCGCCTTAATTCTGTCAAAAATCGCATTTATTAACACTACCAGTGTAAAACAAACGGTAATCAAAAGTTCTGAAATATAATGCATGTATGCTTTCGTCTATCAAAAGAAACATCTGAAATACTTTATATATATATATATATATATATATATTATGATGTGCACATCCATACATGTGTATATGGCGACAACGAGAGTTGAATGTGTCATTTGGAAGTGTGCTTTTTTCATGGGATCTTTGCCCTTGTTTTGTTAGAAAGGTTTTACCTTTAACTAGTGTGAAAACGTGTTTACAGAAGGAACTTTTTTCTACTTCGTTTATACATAATTTATTTTAGGTCGATTGTAAAGTAAGTTCTACAACTTGTATTATCACTCTCGACACGTCATTCTTGATGGAATCCATCGCCATGAGGGCATGAGAGAAGAAAAGCCAGTTTCCCTTTTAATGCTGAGCGTCAAGCAAGGGAGCTGCTGGTAACATTTTTCTACTTAGTGTCCGTTTTTTTTTTTAAATCTCAGAGATCATAACACGTTCTTGCTACAGTTACTTTTAACTGGTGTATAATAAAGAACTCTGGTGGCATGACATTGGGAAATAAGAAAAACAATGTTTAAAATACCTAAAATGTCATTTCCTCTCTCCGAATATCCGGCGATTGTCATAGTGTGAGAATGGTCAGCCGTGACAATTACCAATGTTTCCGTTTCATTTGTCATGTCTAAAACAGTTTGCACAGCTCTCTCGAACGATATGGTCTCTGTAAGAGCTCGTTTTGCTTTGATGGCGTGGTGACCATGGTCGATCCTTGCACCTTGTGAGTGAGACAGTATTTATTGTCTGATATCATTACGTTTACAAAACATTTTCCCTGTGTATTACTAGTAACAACCAATCCAACCTTTATCTTTTCAGAATATTTCAAAACGTTTACAATATTGGCCTGGCAAAATCCACCTGAGTCAATTACAACATTGCAAATCAAGGTACTGTTAATAACCCTATTATATTCTATCAATAGAACTGTCCTATTGTACTTAAGCCAGTGTTATTTAAGAAAGCTACTAATTCAATTGTTTATACTGATACATGCATTTTAAGTCTTACCTTCTACCATAAGAAAGAAGCCATTTTCATTCTTATCAAGAATTTGTATAGCTTTGCGGGTCATTTCTGCCAAACTTGGCTCTCCTGCCATACTTGTATCTCGGTCCAATTCGTACGACATATGACTTTTGTGAAACAATCCTAAAATATCAAAACTAATGTAATAAATTATCCACTTTTAAGTATTGTATTCTACGACTGTATTTTGTCTTAATGTATCACAAGCATGGTTTCACAAAAGTTCATCAAACTAAGTCATTTTCACGACAATTTCAGGCTGTGGAATTCAAGTGTTCTCATTTCTGAACAAGTGGATACTATATACATGAATATGACAAGAGACGTAAATTCGTAATATCCAACTTATAAACTGTATCAACAATTGCATGTAAAATTTCGCACCCCAACGTTATTATATTTCTGAGTGCAAACATAATTATGTTTGTTTTGTAATAAAAATATGTTTATATGTCTTAAGTAGACATTTTTAACAACATTTTCTTATATGTGACTGAACTGTTGAACACTAAATTGTCTGTGACTTTTTACCGAAGAGGTAATCGGTGTTCTCAGGGTCAACTCCTTGGAGATGTTCTGTATTATGAACAACCTTGTACGTAAGGTTTCTCTTTTCTTTATCTTCTTTCCAGGCCTAAAACAGGAAAAAACGTCTTTTCGGTATTATAATAATTGACAAGTAAATGGTTGGAGTCCTAAATTGGAAGCATTCCATATTTAGGCTACAGAAGTAATTATATCGATTTCATACATGTTCACCGGACTGTCATATAACGATTTTTTTAGGTTGCAAACGATAAAACCAGAATGTGCATCTAATAAGTACCAGTTGGGAAATATGATATCATGCTCCATTGGCCCTGACATTGAACGTTAACACTTACATTGTTATGCATAGGGTTTCCTTGTAAGAAAGGTATACAGTACCTTTATAAGATTCTGACGGTCATATCTTTGGCCCTTAAAATCGATCTTGCCTGTGGTAGGATCTGGAATGCTGTTTGGAATGAAATTACGAGCTCCTCCTCCCATCATAACCTTCAATTGAAGTTAATTAATAAATTATCAAAACAGAGCATATACATGGACATTCTTTAAATGTTGCCGCGTGGTTAGCTTAGGCATGTGTTGCCGATCCCTTTCAACAGGTATTAATACTGTTTTTCTTCAACTAATATTATTTTTAAGACTCTGACATGAAACAACTTTCAACAGAACTAGACGGGCACATCCGTTATAAAAAAAAAACAACAATTAGTTAAAAAGTATTCCACCACAAAAGCTGAGTTATATTTCGGCAGATAGATTAGATTCCACTTCAATGCAAATAGAGAGAAATAATTCCAGACTAACACAAAGAAAAAAAAATAAAAAGACGAGCGAAAATAATACAAAGCTCATAACTCATGTCGTGAAACACATTTTGTGAACTGCTTTCATATATCACAAATTCTGAGAATTTTATTACAATTTGAGATATATAACAATATATCATAAAAACAATAACTGTATAATATTACAAAATGTAAGACCTGTATATCACTAGCGTTGTAAATAAGTTGGCTGGCTATATCAGTACAGTGCCCTTCAGGTGAATTTGGAATTTCGTGGTCATTTTCCCAGTCACGATTAGTGGTCGCGGCGTACAACGCGGCGGGTGTCGCGTGCGTCACACGTGATGTGGTGACAAAACCAGTTGATTTTCCTGAAATTTTAAAATGAAATGAAGATGTACATTTATTTTCTAAAACAAGTTGAAATACACATATCCTGTGAATGAATTAACGTTCCAATTTTCATTTCAAACATAGGGAGAGAACAAATAAGAACAAATAACTTTACTGTTTTAACTTCCCAGTGTTTGTATATTTTTGCCAGAAACAATGGCGATTAGGCAACAATTCTGTACATTTTGTGGTTTGAGATATTAGGCCAGGAATCTATTTAACAATCAAAATGATCGGTAGCATGCTGTTGTATTCCTGTAACAAATCAGTGATGCACGGGTAGGGCGTCCGACTCCCGACGTATGAGAACTTTTTCTAAACCTATTCTAGAATATTTTATGAATTTAACAGGTAAGACATGCTCTTAACAAAACAAAAAAAAAAAACATCAGTTATTCTCTGAAATATTTTTAGATGAAATATGTTTATCCCATTTATAACACTAGCAGGTTACAAAAAAAACTTCCAGTCGATACCTAACCTGACTCGAGTAGAAAATCACTTTATATATTTAGTATAAATACATATATTTCATCCATTTCTGATTAACCCTTATCATGCTGGACACGACTGATTCTGTATTTGCGACCAATGTAGATCATGATCAGCCTGCAAATCCGTGCAGTCTGATCATGGTCTGCACTGTTCGCCATTTAATCAGTATCTTTTTGGTAAGCACCCCTTTTAACAGTTAAGGTACAGTCCAAATCGAAAGATGGACAAGTTCATTACAGAAATATAGCAGGGTAAGGTTTAAGCACCTATTAGTTAACAGGATACAAACCAGCTTCTTGCGACCAATGCAGAATAGTTGATAATGTATGATTGGTCAAATCATGGCACTCGTCATAGACGGCTGAACTATCAACACCGATTGTGCGACTCTTTGACTTCACGCCTGTCACCATAGCCGTCATTGTGGCAGCCGAGTCTGGAACTTGGTAGTCGGTCGTGTAAACCTTGTATTAAACAAAAATATAGACACTCAACAGTATTCAGATCAAGAAATATTTAGAAATGACACATACAGGTTTAAAGACTCAAAGTGTAGAGATCAAGCTATTTATTATATACCTATATAAATTCTGTAAAAATATCGGCTTGTATTTCACTATTAAAAGTGAACAGAAAAAAAATCCGTATTGTACGTTTTAAATTCCGTATTGTACCTTCCATATTGTATGCTGTTAATATGCATGATCTGACACAGTTCTTAAGAAAGCGCACTTAAAAACTTCTCGAGGATTTTGCAAGGTCGGATTACACTTGGCGCTTTCGCGCCTCATGAGATCCGATCTGGCAAAAATCCACTCGAGCCGAATGCAGCATCCCAGATCGAGCTATTGTTATAATAACCCTATTATATTTGATAAGGTTATACCGTGTAATGCAAAATCTGGACATTTAAAAGTCATGAGAAATCTTTGGTGATATGTCTATCAAACTCAGAATATGCAAAGGTAATGGAAGTAATAAACAAAAGTCAGATGCCACTTTTAAAAAGGACTTTATCATTTGTTGTAAAAGGGACTACTGCGACTTGTATATGAGCCGTGCCATGAGAAAACCAACATAGTGGGTTTGCGACCAGCATGGATCCAGACCAGCCTGCGCATCCGCGCTGGATCCATGCTGGTCGCATACCCACTATGTTGGTTTTCTCATGGCACGGCTCATATATTTTCAGCTTAGCTTGCAGCATTACAGTTACCACTCCTGCTACATTATTTTTAAAAAGCTGGTCGCATCATTGTTTTGTACGTGTATCCTATATATCTTTGAATGAAACTTAGTCATTCTTTTAAAAGCGCATTCTGTTTAAGTATTTTTTGTTTTAATTTCATTTTCGCCTTTGCGACCAGTGTAGATCAGCCTGTATATTCATGCATTTTAATGGTACTGTCCAAATTGGAAGATGGACAAGTTCATTATAGAAAATTAGCAGGGTAAGGGTTCAGATTTCTCTGATACGAGAAGATGCACAACAGTTAAGTACTAGTCTTTAACAAACAAATATCCTCTATGACGTAAGCACTGCAAATTACCTTCGACAAAGCGGTGTTAGGGAATTGTTCGAAATTGAGTTCCGTTTCTTCTCCTGGCTTCCCTTGCATTTGACCTTTGAGCAGTCTTGCCGCAGAGATAGTGCTAATTCCCATACCATCTCCTATCATTAACACAATGTTTCTGGCCTTCTCTGTATTAGGTTTGCGGTTCAGGTATCGGTTTATGTTGTCTTTTGCCAAGTTCCGCCAGTATATTGCGTCTGATGGACATAATTAAACAGACGTCATGTCAGATAACGGAGCTGATCAGTTAACGTCAAAACGCTGTTTGAGCCATGCCATGAGAAAATCAACATAGTGGGTTTGCGACCAGCATGGATCCAGACCAGCCTGTGCATCCGTGCAATCTGGCCAGACTCCATGCTGTTCGCTTTCAAAGCCTATTGCAATTAGAGAAACCGTCAGCGAACAGCACGGATCCTGACCAGACTGCGCGGATGCCACTATGCGCAAAGCCACTATGTTGGTTTTCTCATGGTGCGGCTCATTTAAACAATGGGACTTTAACTGATATATTAAGAGGTCATAATATAACAAAAATTCAAACACGAACTATAATATAGATTGGATGAAAATCTAAAATTTAAATTATTTACTGGTCACAAGCCTTTGTATAGTGATACATTGTTGTGATTACGTCATGATAAAGATTCCTGATCATATAGGCGTATAAGACAGACGAACAATGTCCAGCGCCATCACATGATAAGTCACTCCAGGCGTATAAAACACAAACTGATCATTATCATATATATGAGCAACAAAATAAATGATTTAAACTAACCTTGTGAATGAGCGAATGAAGCCACCAGTCCCCAAGCATATAACTGTAGCAGCATGTTACCTGCAATAATGAAAAAGAAATGAATTTGCTTATTGATAACTGTGTTCCTTAAAGGTCCAATACTAAGGAAAGTGAACATTTTAATTTCTTTTAAAAAGCACAGAAACTATTTCATTTTATTGGAAAATGAAAGTTGGTATGTAGAAATTCGAAATAAATTGCAGTATATGTACAATTATTTTTCTATGAAGTATGAAGAAAGTTAAAAAGACCTTGGGGTCATTCTGCCGATTCATTGAAATTTCAACATAATACACATACATTTCTTTGAGTTCCAAAGACCTTCTATAAATTTTGACCTGCCAATCTTCATTATTTAGTGTCTTGCAGAAGTATATGCACTGGCTATGAAAAAAAATGCCAACTCACTTTCCCTTAGTAATGGACCTTTAAATTGTCCTGTATAGCCTTATATAAACGATGATGAATGAAAACGCTTGATAATGTTATTTTCCAATCATTTTTCACCACGCAACAGATGTTGTTCAAAGTCCATGTCAAACACTTCAAGTAAAAGCTACCTTTATAAAAAAAAGTCTGAAATATATATCAGGGTGAAATTCCAATAGCCACTGACTAGTATGGGTTATCATAGATACAAGACAAGTCTGAATTCATACCAACAATTATCCTACATGATATTTTTATCCATCTTAGAAAACCATTATCATGGCTATAAAATTGACAAAAAGAAATTAACTAACAATATGTCTTCTTGTTTGGTTGTTTGCTTTTTATATATGCATTAATAGATGCATTTATATGCAGCAGATTTCATATTTCTTCTGCCATAAAAAACCGGTCAGAAAATTAAAAGTACGCATTTGTATTTATTGAATGATGAAACCTATTTTTAATATCTTAAATGCTGACGCAGACTGACCAAAAACTTTAGATGCCTTACATCTGGGACCATCCTGGCTGACACCAATCATCACGGCCAACCTAATTAAAATAGTAGCCTTTATAATACAAATAATTTTCTAAAGTTTTCTAACGAAAACAAAAAGGCAAATCATGAACATAATCTTTCGTGTGAAATATTTTTTTTTGGAAAATGAGTTGTGGTCTTTTTAAGAAAGAGAGCTATTGTGGCCCTATATTGCTCATCTGACTCAAATGGCTACATGGAGGACCTTAATAATATGCTATATGCAAACTATTTAAGCTCTAAGCATTGATGTTTTAGACAGAAAGATTTTTCTATATGAGACTTTGTAAAACAAGTGACCCCCAAGGGCCAGTTTTAACCCCAGACGCTAGATCTGAATGAAATTGCTACAGGATCACTAGACGATTCCCTCGCATCAAATGTTTTAACTACTGGCCGCGAAGATTGTCAACCTTTTCCTATACGAGTCTATGTAAAACAAGTGAATCCTGGTCGGGAACAACTTCAATCCCAGAGGCATGGTTATAACAAGATATACTACTCATTTTTACAAGCACAATATCTAGTGCGAGTGCTTCAGATTATGGGCAGTGTAAAAGGTTTTATATATAAACAAGTGATCCCCGGGCAGGGGCAACTCTGACCACATGGGCATGTTTTGAACAAGCTCGGCAGAGGACTACCACACCATGCTACATGCCAATTATCTTAGCTCAGGGCGTAACTGTTTTAGACAAGAAGGTTTTTCTTGCGTAAGCTTATATAAAAAAGAACCACTGGGCGGGACCAGTTTTGACCCCAGGGCATAATTTGAATGCATTTGATTGAAACCACTACACAATTCTACATATCAAATATTTAAGCTCTGGCCTTTTTGGTTTCAGACAAGTAGATTTTTAAAGGTTTTCTTCTATAAAGGATTTGTAAAATAAGCGAACCCCGTGGCGCTGCCACCTTTAACCGTTGGGACTTGATTTGAGTAAACTGTGTAGAGGACCACTAGACAGTGCTACATACCAAATATCTTATCTCTAGCCTTGCGGGTTTGCAGATAAAAAATCCCTTTTGTTGCCATGGCAACCAGTTTTCTGCATGAAATGCATTTTTAATTACTTTGGTTGAGGACATCAAGTGAATATCCAGGCCAAGTTTCATAAACTTTCACCAACATATTTCAGAAAAGACGTTTTAGTAAGAAAGGTTGACGCGGGATAATGGTCTATCCACCTGTACTTATGCTGGTAAAGCAAGTGTCAGCAAAACATGATTATCTGATCACATTATTTTCAAACATTTCAAAGGAAGGCAAATATTTTTAATTACATGACCTTTACACGCATTTATACAACCAAACAATGTGAGATTGATAACTTTGTACCGAATCTTAAAACCAGCAACTACACGCACACTGATACGTCAAAAAATATAAAGACAGTACAACGAACAAAAAAATATTTCAACCAATTTATCTTATTATTATGCGCTAGTACGGAAAACTGCTCGAGCTCTCTCGCTCTCTCCATTTATGTTTCACCGTCTCTATGATATATTTATATCATTTATATTGTTAGGTGAATATATAATAAATTATTAATGATAGCTTCTATGTCTTTCGGTGACCTAAAATAGACATAGAAATAATTCTTTTTTTTTTTATTATGATTTCTTGAAATGTAGATGTGTGTGTATTTTTTTTTTCAATTACGAAACGACCATACTTAACGTTCGGACCAGCATGTCACAGTGCCTATTGTAGACAGTGTTTGTCAGAATTTCCTTTAAAAAAAACAACACATAATTATTTAATAGCAAGCACGTTTTTATTCTTAAATAATGACGAGCATTTAATGATATAAAATAATATTACCTTCTCCCGTGATTTTTGTCTGTGTTCAAAAAGTATAATTATACCGCAGGAAAAAAGTTATTGGCGATAAAAATGGTGAACTGCTCTCAAGTTTGTTCATATAAGGTTAGTCGGTCTTTTGATATTACATAGAAAAACCTTAATATCGTATTACAATGAAATAAAATGAAGTTAGCATTATGTATTTATCGTAACAACGAGACCGGTGATATTCGAGATTGTAATCTTTAAAATTGTGACAATCTATTGCTAAATGTCAAATAATCTTGCCAGTCTGATGGAATTTAAAGTAATACAGTTACATATGGAATTTATGAATAACCTATTTTATCCACTTCAGTGACAGCTGTAAAACCTCTGTTAACATCACCCCTGAGAAGCCAAACTCATTGCAAAGTCAGATATTTTATTATCAAAAACCAAATGATGTGGCCGTGACCTTTGACCTATTTACTCCTAAAATCCTAGGGGTCATCTGGTGATGATCAAGTTTAACAAGTGTATGTGTCAGTCTACAGTAGGCCAATGTGCTCTCCAGTTATTGATAAGAAGCCAAGAGCATAAAACATTAAGCATAAGACCTGCAAGATAAGTTAGAAACTGAATTTGTGCAAATGACATTCATGAAATCGCATACAGCTTATGAGGTATAATTAAGGTCCGAATCGTACTGTCTTTGACAGCAAAGCATTTCAAAATTTTAAATATATTTAATTCAGTTTTTTTTTAATGGTTACACATTATATAATGTTATGCTCAACTTAGACACATAAAACGATAATTAACTTTGAAAGACTGATATAACAATAAGGCGTAAAAACATTGTTAGTTTCCGGTATCCCGACCTACCCTAATTTTTTGGCCCGACCCTAAATGTTTTTATGGCCTTGGAGAATATTTTTTTCAACTTTTTAATAAAAAGTTGCAAAACTGCACTATTTATGCTTTAAACATGTCCAGTGATGTTAGAAATCAACTTACTGATGCTCTGAAGGCATTACCCTCTTATTTACATTCATTTTTTGACACAAAAATAATTTCCAAAAGGTCTCCCTTAATAAAAAAAAAACCAAAAAAAAAATTCCGACCTACCTACCCTAATTTTTTTGAGCATGTTACCGGAAACAAAGATTTTTTTTAGGCCTAAGCAATTTTGATCAATTAATTGTATAATAGCTTTCACACAAAAAAACATAATTATTCATAAAACCACAATGATTTATCAACATTAATAGATGTTTTGTCGTCTGTTGTAGCATACATTTTCTAAAACAACTGCAAAATATAAAATTATAAATCAGAAATCATTTGAAACTATCAAGCAGCATAATAAAGAGATAATCATTAATGAGCCGCGCCATGAGAAAACCAGCATAGTGCATTTGCGACCAGCATGGATCCAGACCAGCCTGCGCATCCGCGCAGTCTGGTCAGGATCCATGCTTTTCGCTAACGGTTCCTCTAATTGCAATAGGCTTTGAAAGCGAACAGCATGGATCCTGGTCTGGATCCATGCTGGTCGCAAAGCCACTGTGTTGGTTTTCTTATGGCGCGGCTCATTTATCCATTCCCTTTATGTTTTGTTAATCAGCATAAAACAACGCCTATAACTTGATATAAATGAGCGAACATATTAATATTATCTAGAATGTTCCGTCAACACGTATAAATATAAATACATAAAAATCCGAGTATATCTACCATTATATAACAAAAATTACATATGAACGAACACTTGTCCGGTGTTGGATTTCCCAGAAAGCTCTTTAAAACGTTATCGACATATTCTACACCGGTTTAGAAGAATATTGAAAACCAACGTATTTCTGTCAATAAATGAACCATAAAAAGCATGTCACGTTAAGTATGACAATAATCCCGCTGCTAAGTTGACAGATAAATTTTAAAAAGATGGGATATTACCAGACATATGTCTCCAACCCACGTCATCGAGGTTGGCAGCTGAACTTTGTGTCTGGACAGCTAACTGCAAACACGACTCGGTGTCAATTAAGAAACGTATATTTTGTATTGGTTTCGTTAGATTAGTGCCACAGTTGCGCAGAATTTCTTTAAACTTTGTGTACTGACTGAGAATGAAGTTTAAACGGAAATATGTTTTAAAAATCACAGATACCCACGCTTGATCTTGAATTATCTGCCCTTGAAAATCAGAAAATACTAAAAATCCAATTTTCAAGGGCAGATAATTCAAGATCAAGGCAAGAAAACTATGTATTTTAATTTCATTTCTCTTTCAGACTTCATTTGGAGTCAGTATACAAAGTTTAAAGAATTTCGGTCCATGGGAAAGACTAGGACTTTGCGGTATCATTTTGTCATGTTCATTATTCATGTTCAAAGAGGCAAAAATTTCTTACAGAAAGAATTTCTTCTTTTTAACTTTTTTACTGACAGAGAATCAAATCAAAAACAGAAATATGAAATAAAACAAACCATAGGAACACAGCCTTATTCATGAATTGTCTGCCCTTGAAAGTCGGAAAATATTGAAAAGAAACCTACTTTCAAGGGCAGATAATTCAAGATCAAGCCTGGGTACCTATAACTATTTATACATTTTTCCGTTTTAAACTTGATTCTCAGTCAGTAAACAAAGTTTAAAGAAATTCTGCCTGTAGGAAAAGAATTATCATGATTGCCAGTTCAATACTTACGGACATTAACGCCGTGTTAACACATTTAGTGTCACTAGTGTCGAAAAAAAGACATACAGCTGTCATGACCGAGTTATATACAATTATTATCTGTTTACGCGCCATCAAAACGACAAAGACCATGCGGTTGTCATGAGGGACATGTCAAGTGAATGTACATTTTCAATAAGAAATATTTACATTTTTGTGTAAAATATTTTTAGAAAGGTACGATTCTCAATGAATTATCAGTGAAATATTTCTGCAGTGTTCTCTCTCTCTCTCTTTCTCTCTCCTGTTTCTTTTTCTTTTTCTTGTTTTCGAATTGAAATTTCCTCGTCAGAACAAAATTAATCATATTTGTATTACCGTGATGATTTATTCCAACCCATGGCCATCGCTCAATGTTTTGCCTACACGCATAGACATGCATGTTAGGAATACATCAAAACTTAGTCGCAGTAAATGGGTTCTAGGTGCAAATAAATTAACTCTCACCAGCAGTGATGGATCAATTAAATATCTTTCTTCAATTAAACATAATATTGATTTCAATGAAACTAGACTTCAGAAATATTACATAACATTTCCTTTTCAGTAAATGAAACTAAAACAACCAACACGATAAGCTTGTATGGTCGCAAAAGTTTAAATTTTATTTTTTACCTATCTAATTCAGTCATTAAAAAAATCAACAATTTTACGCGGCTTTGGTTCAGATTATGACAGAACACCATGTACAAATTAAATGTAAGAGCAAAAAAGGGATTGCACTTGGCGCAAAAATACACCCTACGCAAATGCATTTTGGTTCACATGGGATTTCCTAGTGCGCAGGCACAACTTTTGTACCCGGGCCAAATCTTGCGCATGTGAACAGCGCTGTTATAAACATGAACAATTTCAGATTATTGTAACTTAGTAAGCATAGATAACTGTTAAAGCTCCAGCTTCTTAGAAGAGAAAAGATTAATTTATATTACCTGATGGATTTAGAATAATTATATTCCTCACAAAGATTTAGAAAAAAAAATCACACAGTTTTCATAACATCTTATCCAATCGCTATAACAATGAAATCGAACAATAAACACAAAAACAGTGTCTGTTCTATTTATGTTTTGTTTTAACACGAAAAACGAATGCAGAAATAAAAGAATAATTTACCTGATCTGTCAATTGTCTTCCCGCTTTGCTAAGGTGTTAAACTGTCATGGCGACTGGTGTTGAAGATCACAACGGTTTCGCTGTAACACTAGTCAAAAAACATTGAATCCTATGACAACATGTTTGTTGTTTCACTCTTACGACATTGAAATAAACTAGTAAATCGCCCGAGGACAATAATCGTGCAGTGTTACGTTAGAGACAAATGCAGTCTGAATGCTAATGTCCGGAAAATTACAACTTAAAAATATTGTTTATTTCTTTTTTTTCTTTTTGTTTATCCAAATTATTTCATTTGTGTACAACGGGCAGTTAACCCCATCAGTGTTAGGGGATTCCGTGTTCTGAGCTGCCATTTGGAGATGGAGAAAATTAATTTCAGAGGAAATCATCACACAGAACATACGCCTCGCCCACTGATCGGCTTTACGACCCTATGATCCATAGATCTGCGTTCTCACTACGGGCTGAACTTGAAAAACATATTACCTATTTATATTCATATATATAAATCATTGTCCATGTCAATGAGAAATTACGTCAGTATATATAGTAATGAGTTAAGTGACAACACGTTCTATAAACAAAGATAATATTTCATTTCAATGACAGTTTACACTATTAGCTCGCAACGTTTAATTTTCACGTTGTAAAACTGCATGTTTTTTCTCAAACTCTGCTCACGTATGCAACTTTAGTCATCCTCAACGGCGTGTTTAAGAGATTAATTTCTTCATAAAATTTACCTATATTTGACAGCGAGATGAACGTTGGCTAGAATTGTACATGAATTTTCTTAACAATTGTTTTTATTTTCTTTAAATTTTTCTTTTAGTATTTACAATGTTCTTTAAGAAAACTTTGACTTAAGACAAGTCATATAGAAAGAATATTTGGGTAACTTATTTTTTCCTGCAAAGTCTACATATGACAACGCTATTTCTGGAGGGAATGGTAACAAATAGTAATAAAACATGGGAATTAACTAATTAAATTAACATTTGGTAAGCGTGTTTAATGTCATGCAAAAGACAATCCCTCTGCGGTAACAGCGATATTCCGAAGGAGATATATACTTTAGAATTAAAAAATGTGTATTTCCGGCACGTGCACAGAGCGTCTGACTTCGGATTTTTTGGAAGAATATGCCTTTTCCTTGTGCAAAATAAGCGTCACATAAATTGTCCGAACCGCAACGTCTTGCACATCAGTACAAATATGGATATATGGTATATATACACGTAGTGTGCACTTGTAAATAAAAGCACCTAGTGAGCACAGTTCATATAAATAAATATACCTCTCCGCAGGGTGCGCCTATACAAGAGGCGGAAATTACCTGTAATACAATACAATATGGGCAGTGTTGTTTTTTTTTCCAAAATCTACCTTTAAATTGACAGGGAATCGATCCTACGCGTAGCGACGAAAATCGGGATCGATCCCTCTACGGTAACATGCGATATACCGAATGAGATATTTACTATCGAATTAAAAAATGTGTCATTCCATGCTCTTTTCAAACGTTATGGGATGAGCTGAAGTTGGATCGATTCCCGATTGAGGCAGTGCCTTATTTCATATTATTCTTGAAGTTAATAACACCTTGTAAAGTTAACAAGATCGAAAGAAAAATCATGATATTAAGACATCAAGGTTAAATTGATCATTCACAGAATTTACAGTTTTAGAGTTTGAAAACTTCATTGTTGAATAAAGAGTTACACGTATAACCACACATATTATACATCTGATACATGCATGTAACTAACCCATACAGTTACAAGGGGGAAAATGATTTCAGAAAAAAAACTTCTTTCTATACTTCTTAAAACTTTTTACTGACCGGTTACATGTTATTGAAACACATAAGAATTAATTGTTTTTACTATTTTTTTCCATTCAAAATTGAAAAGCGTTTGTAAAGGGTTACCGGATATAAACAGCCTTAATCAAAAAGCTTTATATTTGTCGACTTTCAAGTACGTATTCCTCCATGGTGATTTGGTCAAGAACGCTGGAAAATTTTTATTGCCGCGGTGGCCCGGTATAGATTCCCTGCAATCTGACTAAAGTACTTGATCTTCTAAACGAAGATCTGAGAACGACCCATTCACATACGTCTTCTGTATATTTTGGATTTCCATTATTGCTATTTTTATGTTATCCAATCAGACGACTTGTTCGATTGTCAAAGAGTAAGAAAAATATGCCGTTATTCTAGGACTCGAACCCGGGACCCCTCGCTTACAAAGCAAGTGGCCTACCGACTGAGCTAACCGGCTATCTGATACATTACGACATAAGAATTGTAAATATCAAAAGTCAATGCTACAGGTAGATTTGCAAGATTTTGTAAGCTAGGCTCTGATTGGCTAGTGAAAGGGCCGTCAGAACGAGGCAATGAATAGGTCGTTTTCAGATCCTATGCGTAGCGTAATAGGAGATGTACTTTAGTCAGATTGAGATTCCCTGCGCGTGCATGTTTTTTTCGGCGAATGCCGTATTAAAAACGAATTCGTGACTATGCCACGTGATTTCAGTTTGCAAATCAGACTACTCGATAACGCATTAAAAATGATTTATCAAAATGAACGATTTATGCAACACTCTGCCTGATTGGACGAGAGTGTCAATTTGTTTCACTCTGCTGATTGTGCTACGATGGGTGAAATGTAGACAAAGCGTTTATCCTAAACGACGCTGTTCACAGTTTTAAAGCTAAGTTTCGCTCAGTATATTTAGCAAGAATATTGATATATCTAAAAAATGATAAGTAAGTTTAATAAATATGATAAAAATCTGTTCAAATACCGACATAGTTGTTAAGTGTGGTGTTTGCTTTTGCTATTTGCAAAATGTTAGATAGATGATAGAAAGACACGATTTGTAAATCTCATATACTTCTTGTCTTACTACAATTAGCCGACAATCTTTTTTATAGATTGTTCTTGATTTTCACTCTCCTGATTGTGCAACGCTAAGTGAAGTCTCAGTACATTTAGCAAGAATATTGATATATCTAAAATGATAAGTAAGTTTAATAAATGTAATAGAAACCTGTTCAAATACCAAAATGTATCAATTTACAGGGAGAGCTGAATACGGTCTGCGTATCACATGAATGAGGGTATGATTAGCCGATCGATTAATGTCTTCCAGGTAGAGAAGTGACTTCAAGACCACTGCTGTAATTATTCGACATAGAAAAAAAACGAAACAATATTGCACCGTTACGAGACCTTTGTGAAAAATTAAAAGAGAACCGTTTAAATTGTTTGAGTGTTGTGTTTAGTTTTGCTATTTTCAAAATGTTAGATAGATGATAGAATAACACAAATGATATGAAAACCGTATAAACTTATTGTCTTAATACAATTCGCCGACCATCTTTTTAAAAGATATTTCTTGTTTTTCTCTAGATTTGACATTTTTAAAACAGTTTAGAAACAAAAACTCATGTTCTAAAGTTCATAGTATGACCAAACTTCAATTTCAAAGAAAGATCATTTTTATCCAAATTCTGGAGGTCAGTGCCTTTAAAAACAACAATTGACTATTATACACTTACCCAGATGTGGCTTGTGGGAAACTGGTCACTCAAAACTGTTATGCACCACATTTACAAAAAAAGTAATTGTTATACATAGTAAGCGGATAGGTTCAGAATGCATCGGCACAGTCGCGCAATTCCAAAACATGCGAAGGCCAATACATCACGAATAACGTACGTACGAAGTCATCATTTATTTATTGTGGAATGCTTATATACGAATTTGATCTGTTTAAAAATATTCTTAACTGAATGTTGATACTAAAACATTAGCGCAAAATGAATAAATCAGATACTCTATACCTGTCCTGTCTGGGGTTCCGCAAGGCTCCGTTCTCCTCCTTGTCTGCATTTATTTCCTGCATGAATTATCTGCATGAATGATCTTCCTGACTCCAGTAAAAGCAAAGCAAGACTGATTGTAAATAGTATTTGTTGAGTAGAATACTGATTTATATTGAACATGTTCACAACAGAAATAGTCCAAATACCGAATATTACTGCTGTGTGAACGAGTCGAGTCCAGTTTAATTCAGTATTGTACATTAGGCTACCTCTTATTTCATTCCAGAATAAAGATAAAATGACAAAAAAAAAAATACAAATATTCACACATTTTTAAATGACGCTTGACAACATTTCCAGTACTTAAGAACATTCATATTCTTCTCTTATAAAATGTTAATGTTAGATGTCTGCGTTATCAGGTTTTATTCCCACCGCAAAAAAAATGAAAACAAATTCATCAAATTTTGAACCGAAACCATGATCAGATAGGAAATGTTCAAAGTAAAATATGCCAAGTTAAAAGGGGCATAAATCTGTCAAAATTCAAATCAGAGTTATTGGGTTTGTTTCTTCTGGTGTAGACTTTGATAGTAAATAAGTGTTTTAAGTTTCAAATCAATAGATTTGATAGTAACAGAGATATTTGACTTTATCGAAAACTTTAACCAACGGCGACGTCGACGCTTGGGCGAGTGCAATAGCTCTTCTTTTTCTTCGAAAAGTCGAACTAATTACATAATACAATACCGGTTTCTATTGTGAGGTCACTTGACAGCAAGAAAAGCTACCAGTTTGTTAAAACTTATGTAGGTATGAAATAAAACTGCAGTATCACAGTCAAATCTTAATCAGATTCCAAAATGTAATTATGTGCATGCTCTAGAACAGTAGGAACAGAGGCGGTCCATAGAGTGCAACTCTGGTAAGTGTGGGGAGATGCAAATAACTAGGAAAAGGAAATCCTATATTTCCCATACTACCTGGGGGTTGACAATCTCTCAAGTTTTCAACTGGTCAGCCAAATTAACAATATTACATCAAAAGCAAATTATTATTTCCCTTTCGCGTCTGTGGAGCCCGTAGACTGCCCGTATCCTCAGTTCCATGCGGCATCTGTGCGGAGGCAGGAGGCGGCAGTGCGATTTTCGTAGGCAGCCTTTACGAATTTGTTTAGCGAAAAGTTATACAGATTTGAAAAAATCGTAAGCCCGTAGCTCGTAGACATGTCGCAGGTGGCATTGCACAATCCCCACCTGGGCATCGTTAGGAAGCCGCGAACTGATCATGCAGCCAACGCACGATTTTCCGTGGACATGGTGCCCAAAAGAAATCGTATACGGAGATTGTAGATTCGTTGGACCTTCGCCCCTCGCACAGCTGCCGCAAAGTTGCCGCTCGCTGCCCGTGCAGTAACCGTGAAAACGCACAGATATTGAGCCATCATCGCGCATCATTGCCGTGCGGCGGCCTTGATAAGGGCAAAACATTTTTCAGATAATTAGATATATTGGCAATCTCCAGCATGTTTTCATTATTCGTCTCTTTATTCGGGCGTCGTACGATTTCCGTGGGAAGCTTGCGGAGACTGCGCGGCAACTTGCACGATTTCCGCATAATCTCCGCGTGGCGTCCGTACGGATTTTTCCCGGCCTTCCCCGAGAGCCTGTACAAAAAAATGGCACGATGTTCGTTTATAATTTGAACACATACGCTGTAGCCCGTAGCCACCTACGATGCCCTCAAAACTGCAAAAAAAAATCGTAGACTAATTTATCGCACGGCGCCCGGTGTAACGATCAGTTTTTTCCCCAGTCAGTTTTTTCCCCCGGGGAAAAAACTGACTAGTTAGTTTCTTCCCCGGGGGAAAGAATTGACTAGTCAGTTTTTTCCCCGGGGAAGAAACTGACCGGTCAGTTCTTTCCCCCTCTAGTCAATTCGCCCCCCCCCCCCCCGCCCCTATTGCAACTGGCTACTCTTGATCATTCTTATGGGGGGGAAAAACTAACTAGTCAATTCTTTCCCCCCTCATCAATTTTCCTGGCTAGTCAATTATTTCCCCTGTTAGTGAATTGGAATTGGTTATTCTTGGTTATTCTTAACTAGCCTGATTTTCATTTCTGATAGTCGGTTTTCATTTAAATTGCATATAAAATAAGAAATATGTTTCATATTTTGTGTAAATTAAAGAAATGTTTTTAAATGAACTTATTTTAATTTCTGTTGTATTTTTTTATTTGCCTTTTTCCTGTTTCAATTTCTTCTAAGGTAAGGAAATTACTGCTGGTCAGTTCTTTTCCCACGTAGCCAGTATTTGACCAGTAAGGTGGGGGAAGTAAATTGACGAGTCAGTTCTTTTCCCCCTAGCCTGTACTTGCTCTGTTAGGTGGGGGAAGAAATTGACTGGTCAAGTCTTTCCCCCCTAGCCAGTACTTAACCTGTCGAGTGGGGAAATGAAATTGACCAGTCAGTTCTTTTCCCCCTAGCCAGTACTTGCTTTGTCAGGTGGGGGAAGAAATTGACTGGTCAGTTCTTTCCCCCTAGCAAGTACTTGCTCTGTTAAGTGGGAAGAAATTGACCGGTCAGTTCTTTCCCCACTATCATATGCTTGACCTGTCAGGTGGGGGAAGAAATTTACTGGTCAGTTCTTTCCCCTCTAGCCATTTCTTGCTAGAAAGAACTGACCGTACTTCCCCCTCTAGCCAGGACCTATCAGGTGGGGAAATAATTGACCAGTCAGTTCTTTCTACCCTAGCATTATACTTGAACTGTCAGATGGGGGAAGAAATTGACTAGTCAGTTCTTTCCCCACAAGCCAGTACTTGACCTGTCAGGGGGGTGAAGAAATTAACCAGTCAGTTCTTTCCCCCCTAACCAGTACTTGACCTGTCGAGTGGGGAATTGAATTGAATTGAATTCTCAGGTGGGGGAAGAAATTGACCAGTCAGTTCTTTCCCCCCTACAGCCAGTTCTTGACCTGTCGGGTGGGGAGAAGAAATTGACCGGTCAGTTCTTTCCCCACTAGCCAGTACTTGATCTGTCAGGTGTGGGAAGAAATTGACTAGTCAGTTCTTTCCTTCCAGCCAGTGCTTGCTTTGTCAGGTGGGGAAAGAAATTGACCGGTCAGTTCTTTCCCCACTAGCCAATTCTTGACCTGTCGGGTGGGGAAAAGAAATTGACCAGTCAGTTCTTTCACCTCTAGCCAGTACTTGACCTGTCAGGTGGGGGAAGAAATTGACTGGTCAGTTCTTTCCCCTCCTAAGCCAGTACCTGATCTGTTAGATGGGGGAAAGAACTGATCGGTCAAATTCTTCCCACACCTAACAGAGCAAGTAAAGGCTAGGGGAGAGAGAACTGGCTGGTCTAACTGATTGGTCAATTTCATTTCGCCACTTGACAGCACAAGTACTGGCTAGGGGAAAAAGAACTGACCGGTCAATTTCATTTCCCGACCCGACAGGTCAAGCACTGGGGGGGGGGGGGGTGGAAAGAACTGACTAGTCAATTTCTTCCCCCACCTGACAGGTCAAGTATATGCTAGGGGGGAAAGAACTGACCGGTCAATTTTTTCCCCCACCCGATAGGTCAAGTACTGGCTAGGGGGGAAAGAACTGACCAGTCAATTTCTTCCCCCACCTGATAGGTCAAGTATATGCAAGGGGGGGAAAGAACTGACTAGTCAATTTCTTCCCCCACCTATATGCTAGGGGGGAAAGAACTGACTGGTCAGTTTCTTCCCCCACCTGATTGGTGAAATATATGCTAGGGGGGAAGAACTGACTGATCAATTTCTTCCCCCACCTGATAGGTCAAGTATATGCTAGGGGAGAAAGAACTAACCGGTCAATTTTTTCCCCACCGGATAGGTCAAGTATATGCTAGGGGGGAAAGAACTGACTAGTCAATTTCTTCCCCACCTGATAGGTCAAGTATATGCAAGGGGGGAAAGAACTGACTGGTGAATTTCTTCTTCCCACCCAACAGGTCAAGTTCTGGCTAGGGGGGAAAGAACTGACTAGTCAATTTCTTCCCCCACCTGAAAGGTCAAGTATATGCAAGGGGGGAAAGAACTGACTAGTCAATTTCTTCCCCCACCTATATGCTAGGGGGGAAAGAACTGACTGGTCAGTTTCTTTCCCCACCTGATTGGTGAAATATATGCTAGAGGGGAAAGAACTGACTGATCAATTTCTTCCCTCACCTGATAGGTCAAGTATATGCTAGGAGGGAAAGAACTGACCGGTCAATTTCTTCTCCCCACCCAACAGGTCAAGTACTGGCTAGGGGGGAAAGAACCGACCGGCCAATTTCTCCTCCCACATGACAGGTCAAGTACTGGCAATGGAGGAAAGAACTGACTGGTCAGTTTTTCCCCCACCTGATAGGTCAAGTATATGCAAGGGGGAAAGAACTGACTAGTCAATTTCTTCCCCCCACCTGACAGATATTAAATAATAATGGCAATTAAACAGAAGTTAAAAAATTTGATTTGACAAAAACAAAACATTGAGTAAAGTTACAAAAAAAAGAAACTTATAGGTTTATTCAAATGAAAAACAATACCTGTTTCATCAGAAATTTAAAT
Source organism: Mercenaria mercenaria (assembly GCF_021730395.1). Lineage (NCBI taxonomy): Eukaryota > Metazoa > Mollusca > Bivalvia > Venerida > Veneridae > Mercenaria > Mercenaria mercenaria. Next base: position 24,712,818 of record NC_069366.1, on the reverse strand, counting down.
GGAAAATGAATAGGCACTTGTATCCAAAATAACAATGCCGAAAGAATCCAGTACTTGAAGGGAAAACTTGACTGGGGGGAAAGAACTGAATAGTCAGTTTTTTCCCTTGGAAAAAATCTGACTAACTAGTCAGTTTCTTTCCCTATCAGAAAACTTATTCCAAGGGGGGAAAAACTAACTAGGGGGGTGGGGGAGAAACTGACTAGTCAGTTTTTTCCCCGGGGGAAAGAATTGACTAGTCAGTTTTTTCCCCGGGGAAAGAACTGACTGGGAGAAAAATTGGGCTGTTACACCGGGTCAAATATGAATTAGGCATAACAAAATTGAAATGATTAACAGGGCAAAAATTATATTAACAAATTACTATTGGCAAGTCCTAATCACAAGATGTTCATATTCTTCTCTCATAATGGCTTTAAAAAATTATAGAGAAATGAAAACGGAATAAAACACTTGTAAAATGTTGGTTTTGTACATCATTAAAAAAGCGCCTCAGACGTTTACTCCTTCCGAATCACCGAATCACTGACCGTACACACGGTCATCCTGTAGTAAAAGTGTTCTTACACGGCACTACATTCATCGATTTTTGAAACACATTTTATCAATAAAAACATAAGACAGAATGTAAATATTTACAATTTAAAATCCGTGATAGCTGCACCACGGATATGTTGATTATAATTTCCTTATCACCAGATTTGAGTAGTGGTGCATTTCTTTAGTAGCCGTGACCACTGAATACGGGCCCGGGTCACGGCTACTAAAAAGTGGTGATAAGGAAATTATAATCAACATATCATCATATCTACATTTTCATATAAATTTTAATGATTTTTCTGTTGAATATTTTACTACGATATGTCATATTTTATGAGTATCTTTTTAACATATGCCTAAAATTGTTATGCAGATTAAAGGTCAAAAGGTCAATCATAAAACTCAAATATCGGATAGAAAGAAGTATAAATTTAGCATGTGATTTCAGGACAGTTTTCAGATTTCAAAAGTATTTATGCAAAAAAAAAAAACATGTCCTTAAGTTCATTCTCGGCGAACAGTACTCATAGTACCGTGAATGGTAATGTGTACACAGTGAGCAGTCCTCATAGAACCATGAACACTACCCAGTAAGTAGTAATCACAGTGTCGTGAACACTACTAGATGATTTATTAGACTTTTAATCATTTCAGTGACATCGTCAAGTTATGCAAAAATATACTCTATTTTTGTATGCAAAGCTTTTAGACCTGGAGCTGACAATAACCACCCCCCCCCCCCCCCACCCCCACCCCCTCTAGAGATATTTCTACGCTACGCTATGATTTTCGTAAAGCATATCATTCCAGAAATTCTGCCATCTGGCAGTCGGGTTCTTTTTACGTTACAGCCTACTTTATACGTTACCATTAATAATTACTAGAAAATACTGACTGGCACTACAGTTAGCCATAAATGGTTTACTAGCTACACAATATGTCAACATATCAAGACAGAATATACAGATTTACATTTTGCAGGTAAAATTGACACTTATAGGCATGTGCTTTACGTTATCAAATGTACGTTACCAAAAATTGTAACGAAAATAGAAAATATAACCATATGATTTCATATTTTATTTGAAGTGTCTATGTCAAAAGTGTTATAAAAAGAGGTTGCGGTTATAACAGATGAGAGCTTGACATAATTATATCAGTTGTAAGATATTTCGAATTATTACCAAAAAAGCGGTAATGTATAGTAAAGAAGATGAAATAATATAATGTTGACAATATGAGTTTCAAATTTATAATTTTTTTATTTTTTTTTTAAGTTGAAAAAATATTTGGGATATTGTAAAATATTTTGTTTAAACAGATATGTTACATGTACAAATTCCATAAATGTGTACTATATATTTTAAAGCATATAAATATATAACAAAATATAAATCTATGTAACGAAAATTACTAATTACATAAATCATATATAGTTTTCTTCAAACTGAATTTACAATCAAGATTAACAAAAAAATCATTTTTCAAGTGAAATGAAATAAATAAATAAATAAATTACAAAAATGTGAAATGATTTGCAGAGTGAGTGCTCAAACTTGCTTCATATGTATGGCACCATCAATGATAATACTACAGTCTAGCATATGATAAAAACGTCAATAGATGCAAGTAATGAAGTTTGCCAGCAATATATTATAGTGACATGTGACTCGGCTGTTGCTGAGAAGGCATATTCTTTGGTTCTACAGTCTAGAGATGGACTTGGTAACATAATTGTTAGAATGGGTGTGTTTCACACAATCTGCTCTATATTTGGGCCTGTAGGAAAATTAATGAAGAGCAATGGTCTTATAGAACTTGTAATAGAATCAGGAGTTTGTTCAAGTGGTTCACTTGATAAAGTATTACCAGGTAAATGCTACAACCATACCCTAAATGTACACAGGACTGTAAGGAAGCTCTTGAGCGTTTGCTCCTATGCAAGATCGAAGAGACAAAACCCCGCACGGAAAGCATTTTAGAACAAACTAATATTACAGAAACGGACTGAAAGTCCATGCAAAGGTGTTTGAAATAATAACTCTCCTGACTTTGAAGAATATTTCAACAGACATGGGCAGTTCAAATCAGAAATCAGAAAGGGTGAAAGTGGCAAAAACTGCTCAATTTTGGCAAATGTATGTAGACATAATTCACTTGATATTGTTGCACATCAAAGCAACACAGATTAATGTTTTTGTTTACATACAGCATCTCTGTAAAAACTGTGCCCTTTGTTCTTCGCATTTGATCGCAATAATGATGCCCGCTACCTCCTCGTTTACCTGTTGACATTGATGAATATTGATCCAGGTGCAGAAGAGCTACTCCTAAGTAATGATTTTAGTGTATCTAGGTCTTCTGTACCAGCATTGAGAAATGCTGTAGATATCACTACAGAGCAGACAAGTAACAGACATGCAAGGTCTGAGGTTGGCATACTTGGTTTCAGTAGAAACTATGCTGCATATGTCCACTGGTGCATGACACGTCATTACAGAACCAGTATGTTGAAGCAACACTTCAGAATGCAGAAATACACAGAGAAGACATGTCCCAACACATAGAAGTATAACCTACTCAAATAAGCAGGAGTGAAGAAGAAGTTAACGGGTTTATGATGGCATAAAATCCTTCACGAACCCATTCCAGGCTGAAAAAAAAACAACAGAGATGAAAATTACTGTGTGTTGTATGGTATTCCTGTGAAATCAGAAGTCGCTCATGACCTTAAGGCAACTGAAATAGGTGAAAAGACAATGGATGGATTACCAAAAGAAGACTGACTGAAAAAATCAATTCCTTTTCAAGACCCCATTAAGAGAAGAAAACTAAAAACATCTGCCACAGCTGAAGTTAAAATACTCAAAACAAAATACTACAGATTAGAGCAGAACGTAACGTGTATGAACAGTTGGTACTTTTGGCTGTTCAGCACAACATAGATCTAAAACTGACACCTTCTTTTCCTCTAGGACCTATCCCCTGGCCGTTATAGCCACTGCGACTGGAATGCTAATGAAAACAGACAAGTCAAAAATACTTCACTATGTAAAGGCTGCAGCCGTCCAAAAAGATGACATTGTTTTGTTGATTGACAGTAACGCCCTGCTGCAAAGCTAAGTAACCATCCCTGCAACATTCCAAGACGTAGCCAAAGTCAACTACCTAAGACAGCTCGTGTTGATTTTGTAACTGACAAAGTCCTCAGTCGATCAGATCATATCAGCGTGGAAGACGTAGATCTTCTCCAAAATTCTTATTTTTCAGGAGTGAAAACCAAAGTACCATGTGACTGAAAAGCATTCATGTCAAATAGTGAAAACAAAACACAGTTAATCAATCTAATTTTCGAAGAATGAAAATGTGATTCCTATTCAGCAAAGATGAAGAAGAAGACAACTGTATTTTGTCAATGGTGAAAAGTGTTATTTACTCACAAGTGAAGATGACAAAAAAGTTCAATCTCGACCTTATATACCGTGCCACTGTTTCTATAAAAAGGAAGAAGCAGACACAGGAATAATATTCATTGCATGGATATCAGTACTATTAGCATTACACGAAAGGCGAAGACCCAGGTTAGATCCCCAGATACAGAAGCGTTTGTGTTATTGGTGATATCTTAAAAAATACGAAATACTGTTTTTTTACACTGGAACAGGCAATAAGAGTCACCATTTAAATGCTCACAGCATCTTTGTAAGCAAAGGAGAAAGAATCTGCTCAATTTTTCCTGCAATACACTGTCTGACGGGTTGACACAACCAGTGCTTTTGTTCGCACAGCAAAAGTAACACCGCTCAAATTAGTAGAGAAAAACCAGGTGTATGTTGCAACATTAGCAGAAGTAGTTCACATCACTGATCAGATGACCTCTTAACGGCATCGAAAATATTGTCTGTGCAATCTATGGACTGAAGAATACAATAACATCAACAAACTTATGACAGGTTTCTTGCAAAGTATCAAGTACGTGCTGGCAATGTCCCGAGCAAATATAATGGCATGAGCATGATTCTATTTCCACTGTGCCAAATGTCACTTAAAATGCACATAACACGTGTGAAATATCAATTTACCCAATTATACCAAAAGTAGATGAAAGTTGATAGAAATTTGGATCAGAAAATCTGTTGGAATATGACTGGTGTTCCGATAATATACTGCTTCAAGAACAAGCTGAAATTATCTGTGACACATCAGCAACATGTGACTCTAATGACTCTGATGATGACTATGAAGAAGTAGAGATGACCAATATAATTGACACCATATACAAAACAGACAGTGATTATGATGACTTAGGTGGCTGAACCCCACAACTTAATTGTTTCTCAATTTAGATTTGTGTGAATTTATTTGGTTAAACAAATAAGCGTGTATTTTTCAGTTACAGTTACTAAAATAAACATTCAGTAACGTATCGTAACGTAGGTTACAATGTCAGTGCTGTGCTATATGCATTTTTATACCAAACTAGTTCGAACTTGATAAGATACTAGCATTATTTAAGTTTGAACATCATTATAAGTATTACATAAACAATCTATTGAATGAGAAATGAAAATATTATATCGTGAATTTTAGTAACGTATATAATGGTAACGTACTTGTTCTTAAAACGGCTTAACGATGAATATTTAAATACTAATGCAATGTGTAGCTGAAAATACTATAATTTAGACATATCTGATATTTTCTGACAATTAAACCTATTGAATTAACTGATATGAGAATTTTTATAAAACATATAGTAACGTAAATTACAAAATGAATTGATCGATTGAGAGAACAAAACTAAGCGGGAACATTGACAAAAGCATATTCTGCATATTACTAAACCCACTTGCTAATGATTTTGGTTGTTTTTACCATATAAATCGCCACATTCCAGTTTTATCATTTATTAAATAATTGTTAAGGTAACGTAAATAACAGGCTGTAACTCATAGAGAACCCGCTTGCCAGATGGCAGAATTCAGAAATATGATCTACATACAAGGGGCTTCAAAACTAATGGGGTCTACAAAAATCCCTAGATAGGGGAGGGTTTCACCTTCCAGCTCTAGGCCTATTTGCTTGAGGCAATATGCGCACAACAAATGAATAGCTTTGAAAACCTGTCTATGGATAATACGACATTATCCGTGCCCATGATAACAAATATAAATAAATGTACTGTTATACAGAATTTAAAACAATTACCATAAATGAACCAAATATGTAGCTATTCTGATGTTCTGACCTCATAATGGATAAAAAAAAGTCCCTATACTTGGGTGAATACAAAACATAAAATAGAACTAGAAACAGACCACAACATTTGTTTTTCATGCCTGCATAACTTGAGAAAGAAAATTAGACACTTATATCAATATGTATCAGCTTCTTCAAGTACTTTTCTGTTTACTTGCTTGTAATGCGCATACAAAGTCACATTAGTATGAGTATCTTTTACAAAAGTTTTACTGTAAAATATCAATAATTGTCATTCTTTGTATCAGGTAATTCTTTTGTGCCATTCTTTGAATTCTCTCAAAAGGATTTATAAGTTTTTCAAAACTACAAATTAGTGTTAATGAATAGGTAAAATTTTGGACGCCATATTGGATTTCTCAGCTCGCCACCATTTACGCCAATTTATGCCGGTGTAACATTAAATACTGACACCGTTGAAAATTGACCCCATGGGTTCTTTTTCAACGTTGAGAATTGACCTCGTCAGCTTTCAACATTGAATTTTGATCAAAAGGTCCTTTTTCAACGTTGAGAATTGATCCCGCCAATAATTCAACATTAAATTTTGTTCAATGGGGTCAATTTTCAACGGGGTCAATATTTAATGTTACACATGTACTTTCAGAATCTACAAACGGTATATAACATGCCTTGTTAAAAATTGGGTCCGGGTTACCCCTAGAAATAGTGGACTTTCTTGGCCGAAGTCACCCTACCATTAATCGCAAGCAAATATCTTAAAAACAAGCATATTGACCCACACATTTTTCACTATATTATAGACCATATGTTTATAATTGAGATAATTTTCATTAAAATCTACATGTAGAAAACATTTTATTCGCAAAAATGTCGTCACAATTATGATTTTCCAAGACCAAGTGAGAAATCCAGATTTTTCAAATCAATCCAGCAAAAAAGTCAAGCACGCGACCCTATTTTTTTTATTTGTCCAATTTTCTAAGTATACAATTGTACATTGAAGAAAAAAATGATACCTTAAGTCGGTACAACGGGCTAAATAAAAATATTGAATATTGATATCATCTATTTATTACTCTTACACATCTCAAATCTAAATTTCCAGTCTGTCCTAAATTATGAAGGTGCAATAATAAAGCCTAAAACCTAACTGATAAATCAACAAATATGTTAGTTCATACGAAAGACCTGTGGTGACATTTCAACTTCATTATTTCACGATTTCTGCTTCCTGATTTCACGATTTCCACTTCATGAATTCACGAATTCACGATTTCTTCTTCCTGATTTCACGATTTCCACTTCATGAATTCACGATTTCACGATTTCCACTTCATGAATTCACGAATTCACGATTTCACGAAAAAACTTCACGATTTCTTGATTTCACGATTTCATGATTTCACGATTTCTTGACTTCACGATTTCCACTTCATGAATTCACGATTTCACGATTTCTGCTTCCTGAATTCACGATTTCCACTTCACGAATTCACGATTTCACAATTTCCACTTCATGAATTCACGATTTCCACTTCACGAATTCACGATTTCCACTTCACGAATTCACGATTTCACAATTTCCACTTCATGAATTCACGATTTCCACTTCACGAATTCACGATTTCCACTTCATGAATTCACGATTTCCACTTCACGAATTCACGATTTCACAATGGCGGAATCGTGAATTCATGAAGTGGAAATTGTGAAATCGTGAATTCGTGAAGTGGAAATCGTGATTTAGTGAAGTGGAAATCGTGAATTCAGGAAGCAGAAATCGTGAAATCGTGAATTCATGAAGTGGAAATCGTGAAATCAAGAAATCGTGAAGTTTTTTCGTGAAATCGTGAATTCGTGAAATCATGGATTCATGAAGTGGAAATCGTGAAATCGTGAATTCATGAAGTGGAAATCGTGAATTCAGGAAGCAGAAAACGTGAAATCATGAATTCATGAAGAGGAAATCGTGAAATCAAGAAATCGTGAAATCATGAAATCGTGAAATCAAGAAATCGTGGAGTTTTTTCGTGAAATCGTGAATTCGTGAAATCGTGCATTCATGAAGTGGAAATCGTGAAATCAGGAAGCAGAAATCTTGAATTCGTGAATTCATGAAGTGGAAATCGTGAAATCATGAAGCAGAAATCGTGAAATAATGAAGTTGAAATGTCACCACGGGTCTTTCCACATGTTAACCAGGAAGTGCCGAATAACTTAAAAGTAATGTTTGAATACGTTATCATTATGAAATATTCCTGTTGTTGAACGGACATTTAAATTATCTGAAAGAATGTTGGCGATAATCAGCCTTCGGAATAAAACTTTCTTAATTTATATATATATATAAAATGTAAGATGAACATTGTTTAAATATTTGAATAGTACAGGGTTAGCTTTGATATCTACTAGTATTAACCTTTTCCTGGCTAAGACATTACAGATATTTTGTGTGGGTAGTGTTACAAGTGATATTTCTGAAAGGTAAATACTAAGTATACTGAACTTTTGATGTCTAAGAGAAACTACAATAAATAATATGTCGGCACTGGTGATGTTACAAAAAAATCTATAACTAGTATTTTAGAAGTGTAATAATTTTGAGTCGACCTTGTTACATTTAGGAAAACAAAATATAAGTGATATTACGCCGAGCTGCACTGATCTACAATAAACCATAATCATTGAGTAGATGGATAAATTCGTTGTTCAATCACCAGTGTTTTATGGAAACATCAAGAACGGATATTTTAGCAATGTAAATACGCTGAACTGCACACATATTACACTACTAGTATGTGATATTTTAGAGATGCAAATACGTTGAAATGGTAGTGATACAGAGAAACTACAAACATTAATATTTAAGAATTTTAGAAAGAAAATACGTGTAAAGCTTAACAGAGAAACAACTGTTAATAAGATTACGTTCAACTTACAGTATTCTAGAAAAACAACAGTAATTCATAAAAGAATATATACAAAATAAGTGAAAATGGCGAGTTTTTATCTACTTTTGATATATATGCTTATACGATTATCGCAAGCAAGCCCTACTTGTGGTATATATATGGACTGTAAAACATGTGCTGATGGTGGAAGTTGTCGCTGGTGCCCACTGGATCGTAACTGCCATGACAAGGATTCTTTACGAAATTCCTGCTTAAAGAACCAAAATATTGTAAGTTCAACAATGTGCAAAGAAATGAAGTATGGGAAGTATGACCCTAAAGCCGCATTTTCGTATACACTAATGTCGGCTGCTGCATACTCGAAAGACCCACAATACTGCCTAAAACAGATTTACCCTTCAAGTGATTTTAAGATAGAGAAACAAATTAGACACAGATGTGAAGATTTGCCATTATTCAGACATGAGGAGTGTTTTGCTTATACCTCTGTTTCTCATGAAAAGAAAATCATACTCGTGGCATACAGAGGAACAATTATCCATGGCTTGCAAATTTTGGATCAGATTGTTTCAATATTAACTGAACCAAAAACTTCCTTCCCTGCCGGAGGGAAAGTTCAACACTATTTTGCCAATGCCCATAAGAAGTTGTATCAAGGAGTAAATGCAAGTGTTACTTCCCTTCTTAAAACTTATCCCACGTACGACATTGTCATCACAGGTCACTCGCTAGGTGGTGCCCTCGCCTCTCTCGCAGCTGTGTCTCTTGTTTATCACAGAGTAGTTCCGGTCAGTCGAATGTCCCTATACACGTTCGGATCACCTAGAGTTGGTGATAAAGAATATGCCTTAAATCATGATCAGCTTGTAAACAACAGTTGGAGAGTGGTCCATAATAGAGATATTGTGAGTCATTTACCAACTTGTAACCTTATTACAGGCTGTACTTTCCCAACAAATGGACCTTACCACCATCGTACGGAGATCTTCTACCCTAATGTGACAATGAATAAGGGTTCGCTATACGTACACTGTAAAGGAGATGATGATGATAACTGCAGTGACGGAGCGATCACGAACAATCCTTGTACAATAGATTTAATCCAATGTATTGAGTACCATTTAGATTATTTTGGTCTTCATGTAGGAACCATCTGTGATCATGTTTAGAATAGGAATAGAATAAACTTTTGAGATACAATCTATGCGGATTAATATATCTAACATATAGATGGTGGTACATTTTGTATTTTTTTTTTTTTTTTTTTTTTTTTTGATAAAAATTGTTATTACACGAAATAGCAACATCTACTCTCTTTGATTTGAGTTTTATGTCCTAGCAAACCCTATTCTATATTCTAACCCTAATGTGATTGTGTCTAAGTAAATTGTAAAATAGATTTAGTGTGCTTACATCATGTATTGTATGTTTACTTCTAGTTTATGAGTAAAATGTAAATACGTTGCCTACTTTATCTTTTTTATCACTTCCTTTAAAAACAGAGTACTCTGAAACATGCTGAACTTACTGTGTGAAATCAATTTTAAGAAAACTGAAATATCAATATATGGCATCTCAGAAAATGAACCTTAATGTAACCTATAAGATCTTGTAAAAGACCAGGGGAAATATAACACTATTAATGTTTGCAAAGATATGTGTATGTAGTAAACATTGACAGTTCTGATCAAGCACTTAAAACTGTATTGCAAATATGGTACTAGTATCTTAAATTGATTATTTGTTACTTTAAGAAAATATCAAAACGACCAGATTCAACTATAGACTCATTTGAATTAAATACTCAAGTCGTTATAGTACTGTTAGATAGACTTGTAATTCATCCCTTTTGATTTTTATTCTTGTTCATTTGTTTTGTGTTTTCATTTACCTTTCTTTTAAAAAAAAAGAGGAATAAGAAAGATAGTGTTAAACTAACTTGTTCTTATTTCAAGCCAATTTCAAAAGTTATTTATTTCCTTCTTATGAGATATAATGATTTTGAATTGATAAAATTCTAGATAATCATACCAAGAGGGTATTGTAAAAAAGCAGTATTTGTAAAATTCCTAAAAAAGCTTGTTGAAAGTTAATTCGTAATAAAAACACAAATTCCTATTTTGAATTTTCGACCACCTTGCCTGTACTTTCCGCAATTACGTGATCTCTGTTATGTCTATGTCTATGTTGTACTGCTTAGCAATCGTTAACGAGTATGACTAGCAGGCGCGTTGTCAGGGATAGTTATTAAAAATAGTAAAATACAGAAATTATGTGCATCACAAAGATGGAGTAAAATACCTATTTTACAGGCTACGTAAAAAGTAAAAGCAGGAAGCTGAATTAGAACTGATAGAAAGGAGGCAGCTGCCCAGCAAATATTTCTAAGCTGGGACTAGCTTGCACAGACACAGGGAGACTGTTCCACATACGTATACTTCTGGGGAAAAAAAGGAGCTTGCATAATAGTTTGTCTTTGAATACGGTATCAAATAGTTCACGTTTCTAGTCCTTCTAAGGTGTCTATGGTCAACAAAAACAAGGTGGTGTTGGGTCTTATACAACATTGCAACTGCACTGATCTTAAAAGGCGTTTTTCTAGGGTTTGCCAGTTTAGTTCATTCAACATTTTGGAAATACTACTGGTGTAACTGTAGTCATTATAGACATATCTTGCTGCTGGTCTTTGGACTTGCTATGATGCTGTATGGTGGAACAGTACTCTAACTGGGGTCTAACATAAGTTTTATATGCAACCTCTTTAACTCTTTATTTGGGGTTTTCACATTTCGTTTAAGAAATCTTAGGAAATCTTTTGCTTTGGATATTATGTTGTTCATGTGATTGGTCCGTGATAGGTCTTTGCTGATGGTAACCCCTAGATATTTGGCAGAATCAGCCGATTTTAATTCTATGTCATGCAGCGTATAGGGGAAGATTACATGATTTCTTTTGCGACTGATTCTGAGGACTGCACACTTGTCTGGATTGAATTCCATGGACCAATCAGACTCCAATGCTTAATAGGTCTTCCTGTAGAGCTTGGGCATCACTGTTGGATTTGACCGTAATATAGACTATCGTATCATCTGCAAACAGCCTCACTTTGCCCTTAACACTGTCAGACAGATCATTTATATAGGAAAGAAAAGGGCAAGGTCAAAGGACCGAGTCTTGAGGAGTCTTGAAGAACACCAGAGAGGACGGGGAGTTTATCTGAATTGTGACCTTCAACGACAACCTGCTGAGTGCGACTCTGAAGCAAGGACTTGACCAAAAAAGTGACCTGTGGGTTGACTAATAATCTTTTTAACTTATGGACTTGTTAACGACGATCCACCTTATCGAAAGCTTGCCTGAAATCAATGACTATAATATCTATTTGTTGACCTAGTTCAAAGCTGTCATGGACTTCTTGAAAGAAACTTGTTAGTGTGCTATGACCTGAAACCATGTTGAAACCATATTGATAAGGACTACGGATATTAAACCTATCAAAGAATGACATAATGTTGGAGACCAGAATATATTCCATTAGCTTTAAGGCGATACATGTGAGCGAAATGGGGCGATAATTTGAGGGTTTGCACTTTTGACCTGTTTTAGCTTTGCTCTATGATTTAGATTTTTAAGGGGCTTTTCCACTCCGTCCTGGGATAAGGTAAAAAGGTGAAGGTAAATTTTATTTACCGTCGCTTTGTGAAACAATGAACATCAGCTCTGTAGAGCTTTTGACCGATTCTATTTTAAGAACAGTTGAAACCAATTATACTTTACCCCAAGCAAGCAATTCGACTGAGGCAATCGTGATAAAGTGCCTTGCCCAAGGACACACCGTAATGGGTGTAGCCAGGAATCGAACCTGGGGCCTTCACCTCCTTAGGAAAGCGGCTTAGCTCTCTCGACCGATTGATGCGTCCACAGTGTTCATCTTGGGCATGACTGGTTGATTTGCAGGAGTCAGCAACTGTTTGCAGGATTGGGCGAAGCTAAGGGGCTGAGGCCGAGAAAAAAACTGATTCAAATTGCCGATTGAGTATATTGACTTTTGCTAAAGGATCTACAAATGTTTGACCTTCACTTTTCAGAGGTCCAACACCACAATACTTTGTCCTATTTGATTTAACAAATTAGTAAAATTTCTTGTTTTGGTCTGGTTTGGTGTCAGCAGTAAAGATTATGTTATCTAAATACTGCCAGTAGGTATTCCTAATATATTTTGGTATTTTCCCCTTTTCCCTGTTATTATGCATAGAAGATATGAATATTTCCTGTCTGGTAAATATATTTGGAAGTGTCTAGGGGTACGGATCCGTACCTCTAGAATCTGGTTCTTGAGGTACGGATCCGTACCTCTAGACGAGCCTGTTAGGGGTTTTCTAGGAGTACGGACCTCCGATTTTCTAGAGATTAAGGGTCATTTACATTTCAAATTTTGTTGAAAATGAAATAACAAATAAGAATTCACCAGAATTCACCTTAAACTTGGGTCTAAATGGTTTACAGATAACAACGTTCACCCGATTTGTTTCGAAACGTAAAATTTATTATAACCGAGGAAGGATGGTAGTGGTTTCGTCATATCACCGGTTCGTCATACTTAATTTATATAGTAAGTGAGAAGTGGTTTCGTCATACTTATTGTTATAGTGTAATAATGATTGTTTGTTGGTCGTTTTATTGTTGATGTACTTTGTGTGGCAAACAAGTTGTTAATTTTGAAAAGATAATTTCAAAGCTAATTATTTATACAGAAAATGAAAAGAAAAATAAATGATATAATTGCCGATCGATATTTATTATAACTTATGTATTTATTACTGGTTACAAATGTTAATTTCGACGCAAGACAATTTATTTTTCAAAATGTTAAATTTGAATTAATAAAAAATTAAGAATTTCTATTGAGAATTAAAACATTTTAAATTTATTTTGAAAATATGAATTTGATAAGAAAAAAAAAACAAATACTATAAAAAGTAAAATTGCCGATCGATACTTAAGATATATAGAGATTTAGTTTTTGTTAAACTAATTCTTATGGACGAAACTTATGTATTTATTACTGGTTACAAATGTTAATTTCGACGCAAGACAATTTATTTTTCAAAATGTTAAATTTGAATTAATAAAAAATTAAGAATTTCTATTGAGAATTAAAACATTTTAAATTTATTTTGCAAATATGAATTTGATAAGAAAAAAAAACAAATACTATAAAAAGTAAAATTGCCGATCGATACTTAAGATATATAGAGATTTAGTTTTTGTTAAACTAATTCTTATGGACGAAACTTATGTATTTATTACTGGTTACAAATGTTAATTTCGACGCAAGACAATTTATTTTTCAAAATGTTAAATTTCAATTAATAAAAAATTAAGAATTTCTATTGAGAATTAAAACATTTTAAATTTATTTTGAAAATATGAATTTGATAAGAAAAAAAAACAAATACTATAAAAAGTAAAATTTAGATATATATTTAAAGTAAAAGAATTAAAATTCTTATCTTAAGAAGTTAGCGTAACTGTCCCCAAAGCTTAACTGATGATCGATGATTATTATACTTAAAATGTGCTAAATTCCTTGCATTTCTAGAATGTCAGTGAGGTGCTAATTCTGGCACATTCTGCTCATTAAATTCCCGACATTTCATAGATGTTTCTAATTAGAAATTAATTTATCATTAAAATGTATTTGCAGAAGAAAAACAAAGCGTTTTATATTTTTACATTTATTTACATCATCACAAAAGACACACATTTAACAATGAAAATAAGAAGCACATTTAATACACAATACAATTTTATACATTATAATACACATGTCAACTCTGAAAAAGAAAAAAAAGCAATCAATAGCACATTCAATACACAATAAAATTTTATACATTATAATACATATGCCATGTAAACTCTGAAAAAGAAAAAGAAGCAATTAATATCACAGTCAATACACAATGCAATTTTATACATATCATGAAAGAAAAAGAAACAATAGCACATTCAATATCAATACAATATAATTATATACATTATAATACACATGTCATGTCAACCCTGAAAAGAAAAAGAAACAATAGCACATTCAATATTAATACAAGATAATTTTATACATTATAAAATATCACATTCAATATCAATACAATATAATTATATACATTATAATACACATGTCATGTCAACCCTGAAAAAGAAAAAGAAGCAACAGAACATACGCATTCAATGTACAATACAATACACTACAAAACACACATTTTCAATGTCAGTTTCTTTAATTTTAATTTATACATCTTCTTGTACCGCGCTGTTGGTAGATCCAGTGGAAGGTCCGAGTCCCGCGATGTTGCTGCATCTACATAGAAGTTGTGTCGTCGTCAGTTCACCGTCTTCGTATTTGTCCCAAGCGTCAAACAATGCCCCATGGAGTCTGGCGTATCTTGCTCTGTGTAGCCTCGTCAGTAGATGGGCTGATACAAGCTTGATTTGGAGATCTCTCTGCGAAGCAAAGATAAAGGCCGTAATTGAAGTTGTGTAAAATTAGTATTATGGCAAACAAATACTTACTCTACAAATACAAAATTATAAGAGTAAATGTGAAGATAGACACAATTTATTTCCATTGGTACATTTATAACATTCATATTTTAGATATGTAAATATATCTAACCGTTTTGCCAAATTTTTAATGTAATTTAATACAAGTTCAATAATTCATATTACCAAAATTGTACATTTTTCTTACAGCATCCTTTAATTATCAACATCCTAATCGTAAGTATGTACCTGCATTCGCGACGAGTGCAGATCAAGATCAGCTTTATATTGTTCGCTAATCATTCATTTTTTTTTTCATGAAATGAAGTATAGATCGAGCCGTCTATTTCAGAAACGTAGTAGATTTTTTTCTTATACTATGTTTCAAAAATAAAAATATTTATCAAGAACTCGTTTTTAATACACAATAATTTTTAATAACTCATTTGCAATTTGAGTAATATTATCGATTAAGTATGTGCGAATTACTTTAACGCAATCATCGAGATTAACTGCCATTAAATAGGTGCGATCATCTTCCATTGTATTGACCTATTATGCTATTAACTATATATAAAGTCTTTATGACGAAACCACTTCTCACTTACTATATAAATTTAGTATGACGAACCGGTGATTTGACGAAACCACTGTTATAAATCATGATGATTCGAACTGGCAGAAAAAGAGATATAAAGATTAAACAAAAAAATGTTAAATATCTTGAGGAAAAACTATTTTTAAAGATAATTAACCCTTAGGGTATTTATGTTTTCCACACATTTGGTAGCCGTTACGAGATACAAGGGACGTTTTCACAAACAGTTTCTTTTACTTAATGTCGGTTAATCTATTATTAAACTATCAGTTCCGCGCAGATTATCATTATATCTTGTTAAATAACAAAATAAATAGGTGCATATTATTATGCTTAATTTATTTTTTTTTCTGCTGAATTTCAAATAGAATTCATTTAAGGGTTACAAGCACTCATTTATCTGTTATCAACAGTTTACAGTGTATTCATTTGGAGTTCCTCGGTTATTTAGGTTTTGAAAGAGAAGGTAAACAATCGGGTGAACGCTGGTATCTGTAAACCGTTTAGATCCAAGTTTTAAGTGAACACTGGTTAAGTCTTATTTTTTATTTCATTTTCAACAAAATTTAAGATACATATAACCCTATATATCTAGAAAAAGAAGGTCCTTACCCCTAGAAAACCCCTAACAGGCTTTTCTAGAGGTACGGATCCGTACCCCTAGACACTTCCAATTGATTTACCAATTACAGCTTAAATTTTCCTTTTCATAAAAATTAGTTTCGTTATCAAAATTATACCGACGACCTCTACATAACAATAAATAATAGCGATGTACATATCACTATTAATCAACATAATAACAATATCATTAAGAAACTTGAACTTGAGAAAATATCTACGAACTATGATCTCGTTACTGTGTTTTTTTTTTATCTTTTCGGTATTTGTATTTCCACACTCTTTCAAATCACGTGACTGTACAAAATGGCGACCGTCAAACACGTTGTTTTGGACTCGGGAGCGTTTATAAAAAATGTTAAAGTCCAGGTGAAGTATACAAAGTGTTATTAACTTATTCATTCACACTTTCAACCGCCTTGCAGACTGTAATTCAAACTGTTTTATTTTATTGCGAAATTTCACCGTATTTTCGGCTGACATGTTGAATATGTCGCGAATATTGATAATATTTTGGAAGAAATTGCACAATCAAGGTAGGACACACACACACAGATGTATCTTACACAAGTTACTTCAAGAAATGGGACCGGTGTGACTAGATACAACGGTCATGCCAATTATTTTCTTTATCTGCTGCACATAACGTTCATACCTGGACAGTCTTGCAGATTATTTTTGTTATCAATTGGACTAAACATTAGGGCTGTGTATTGAATGGAAAAAACCGATACGATACCTACTGCAATAAAGTAGGATCAATATACGATACGTATTGACGATTCAATACAACATCTAGTAGGACCTATAACTTCAAAGCAACAACATGATGGGTCCAAAATATAGCTTTTTTTCGGGTAACATGACCGTGAGAAACTGAAAATGTCTAGTTCTATGGGCTCCTATAAAATTTGAACTCATTTGAATTGTTAAAGAAACGTTAGTGCACGATCTTTTTATCAAATACATGTACAGTCAGGGGTGTAACTGTTTCAAGTTATCACTTTTTATAACCCATTTGAGTTATTGCGTTTACTTTCATAACTTGTTTCAGTTATCATCAAATATTACAAAGCCCTCTTGTGTCAATTCCTTATTGTGAATGTGACTAATGCAATCATTTCCTGAATCCTTGGTCTTTTATCTTTCCAGCTATGCAGTAATTTCTTTTACGCAAGGCTGATAAAGTCTTACGCAAATGGTTTTAAAGCTATAAAACTCTTAATATCCCATTAATATCCCATTATGCTCATCAGGCCATGATCAGACTAAAAGAGAATTTTATTAACCACAGTTTGCTACTAATTACACTTTAAAGGTCACTTTGTGAGAACAGCAAAAAGGCTTTTTTTGAATAACTTACCTGGGTTATCTATATTTTATAACTAATACAGGTTATAAAATACTTGAAAAAGTAACTGAAATAGGTTACATAACTTAAAACAGTTACACCCCTGACTGATGTATCAGTCTATATTTCAGAACTATACGTCGGGAAAATGAATATATATTTCTGCTTAAAGTCGTAAATTTCGACTGAGAACTTAACACTTATGCAAGGCCTTTATTAGTATACCAGATCTTTAAGTTTGTTTTGTTTTTACTTCTTTCTTTCAGTGATTTTTTTTGGGCCGATTTGACTCCGAAATTCGGCGTCTTCCCAACTGACAAAAATGGTCAAAATTCCCAAAAACCAGATGATTTTTCCCAATTAGATTGATTTCTTATGAAAGTTGAACTAAAACGATGCAAATAATCATAAAAATTCCGACTCTAATTATGGTTTATTCGCAGAATTTTGTTGCTAACTCGAAGCGTGTTGTTTACATAAAACGGGTCACGGCATAGTACGGCATTTAGTATGACTTTCATCACGGCCGCTAAACGCTTTTTAATGTGTCAAAATGAGTCAGAAAAAAAATTGTTAGAAACTTACCTAAATTATCGAAAAATGTCGCATAATTCCAAATATTATAATAAGAAAATAAAACTTAAACATGCCATCGGTACTCCGGACATTCGAACTTTTGGTAAAGTTAAAGAGAAATTAAATTCAAATCAAAGGCCAGAAAAGCAAGTGATCTGTCCAAGAAAATTATCTGAGTCCCCACAAAATGACCCTCAGAAATCAACAGAAGCTCATGGTGACCCTAAGCTATCTGAGCCATCAGATCCTGTCACATCAGAAAATAACCTGTCTGTCCTGTCTGTAACTCTGTTCAACCTCAGTGCATATTTGAATGAAATAAATTTACCTTAAAATAAAACTTTTCAAAATGATTTCTTTATTAAGGTTTGTTAATTTTTCCCAATTTTGAAGTTTATTGCGCTAAAAATTCCCAACTGAAAAGGCATGGGCTGTTGCCAAAAAAAGTAAAAAAATCACTGTCTTTAATTATCAAGATTGCTAAAATTAAAACAGCAACACTCGCGGTAACAACATCCGTGTAAATGGAATTCCCCGCAACTGAAATTACGTAGCAGGTGCACCCGAAATGGAAAACTACCGGTGTTACGTATGGATTTCATTTCATTTTAGCAGGTAATTTCCAGTTAGTGCAAGAATAGAAATAAAAAGCCAATGAAAAGCGAGATTTCCTTAAATCACATGCTTGATTTACATGAGACGTCATGCTTGTCGGCGGATGTCTTTGAAATTAGCTGTCAAAACAAAAAGTGGTTTACGCAATGACTGTTTCGGGATATAATGGCGACCCGAGGTTACAAAATTGTACTTTTCTTTTAATTTCTCTGAATATTTTATTGTAAAGTGATAAAAAATGAAGAAGTTTGATTTTATTTTGCGTTAAAAGGGGTGTCACTACATATATTTATACACAAAGAAAGCCGATATGTGTATCGGTGTAAACATGAATATTCAGTTCATATCGATATACCGGTATATTGATCCAGCCCTACTAAACATGCTGTATACATATGTCAATACAATACAATACAATACAGAAAGTTTTATTTTGAGTTGGCAAGGAGACAACATTACAAAACATAAGCTCTTAAGAGCTTTTGAACCAACTTAAATTTAAAGCTTTCCTGAAGTTTTTCCTTGCTTTTCAGGTCTCCATTGTACCGATGTTTTGGCAATTTCTAGCATGCACCTTTTGTTAAGTTAACATTAAATAACAACCCCGACGACGTGTGATTACGATGCTTACAATTTACAAAGTTACAATTATCATGTTGAATAACTTATAATAAATATCTGATTTATTGAATTAAAAACATCATGTAAAAAGTTATAAACACAAAAATAAGATTTATTAAGGTATAATATTGAGATAAATAAGGTCAGGGCTTCCATTAAGCAGCGTCCCGGTGTGAAATATGCCAGAAATTATGATCCTTACACCAATACACAATGTCAGAGGCGTACAAAGGACTTCCGATATTTTCAAAGGACGACAAAATCAATACACCGTGGCGTAACTTCACTCGAATGACGTGATTAGCTCTGCCCCGTAATTAATCAAATCGGTTTAACTCTTGATGATTGACAGCCTCGTAAAAACTGCCGGCAGTGTTTGAAGTGCGAGACTAGTGTGAAAGCATCGTGTTTGCTAGACTAGAGACCGTCTGAAATATAAACCGTTATCCAGATCAGTTGACATGTTTAGAAGGCGCTAATTGCCGACAATAAAACATTACATGCATTTGGCTCGGATTAAGTTGGTGAAACAAGCTCCGAAGACAAAGTAACTAATTGTGGAAAATATATTGATAATTTCAGCACAAAAAATCTCAGCAAGTAACTATATTCTTCTAGCAAATGACATTTCACATCCAGTTTAAATTAAAACATTTTTTCCGATCAGAAATAAATTTGCTACTTACTTTGGATTTTCATAAATGATAAATCCTACTTTCACAGTATTTTTTAGAAAAAAAAAACACATTAAAATTTGTCTGATATCTCTGACACATTTTGATGAATAGCCTGAAATAAACACAAAGCTAAACTACAAAAGGAGTGTCGGCAAATTTGTCCTTTATTCATAATTGATTTTCTTTGATGTGGGATGAAAGTTAACTGGTTGGGTATAGCCAGGTGAATGACGTAATTTGACATAATTCTACTCCAAGTAAAGTATACTTTAGATTTTTTAAGTGGATTTTCGTTATGTAGCAGAACAACAGTAAGTCTGTTGATTATAGTAAAATGCGAGCTGTTGCTATACATATAATAAAACAAAATATTTTTTGTTAAATAAGTTGTTTTCTAATCAATCTAGTGGTCCTTTTCTCTAAATTCTATTACTTTAAACATTGTCCTGAAACAATTAGATATGATGATGATAGTAATGATTATGATGATGATGATGATGATGATATTGAAGGTCGTTGTACAAAGTGATACTACGTAGGACTCCAAGAAAATTTAAGAGGGACTCCAAAATCTGAATGTTAGGCAGTCCTGACTCCATGAAATTGAATCCTAATGGAAGCCCTGTAAGGTATTTTAATCAGATATTACAAATGTAGTTTTCTGTGCATTCTTTCGATTTTCTCTTGTGTAGTTGATGGTATTAATATCATTTGTTATGGTGTTGTTTTAATATCCAATTAATATATATTGATTACTGATCTTAAGCAATGAACATGAATTACATGATGCTAAGCCTTATAGGCTTTTAAGGATATACCTCAAGCCAAAAATAGAAATGCTACTGAAACATCCCTCGTGCAGAGAAGGATACTTATTGGCACGACCATCATGTGAATAAGAAAAATAATCGGCACGACCATCATGCAGATAGACACTTCCCAACTCAAATTCTTTCCTTTCATACAAAAAAAAAACAACAGTAGTCAAGTTGAACAACTTCAGGTCTTCTTCCTTTTAGACTTACTATTTCATACACCTATTTTTCATGAAAGCTCTGTCATTAGTTAACAAAAAAAAAAGAATGCAAGAAAATAGGAGGTTGAATGTTTATAGTCAAATGCCAGTCAGTGTGGGTTTGCTACCCTGAAAATATATTTGCCTGCATAATAAACGCCTACTTACAGTTTCGATATGCAAAACTATCCTGTAGAATACAACATACCTTATGAGCTATTTTCAGACAAACATATCAACTGAATTTAAAGGCACTGACCTCAGGATTTGGGCTAAAATAGTCTTTCTTTAAATTTAAAAATTGAAGTTTGGTCATAGTATGAACATTACAACATGAGTTTTTGTAACCACCTTCCCCCCTCCCCACTCCGCACAACATTGTTGTTAGATGGGGTATACTGGTTTCAGGTTGTCTGTCTGACCGTCCATCTGTCTGTAGACACAATCTTGTGCGCACCACATCTCCTCGTCCCCTTGACACAATTTAATGAAACTTCACACAAGTGATCAGTAGTAACCCCAGTTATGCATGGTGCATGTTAGGTTCTTTCAGAAAAAAAATTGCAGAGTTATGGGACTTTGTTTTTTGTTACTATTGTAGGGATAATACACGTTTTTTTTTGTGTATTAAGAGCATGTGAATTGCCTTGTTTGCACACAATTTTTCTCCTGTTAATACACGGGCGGATCCAGGGAAAAAAGTACTTTTATGCAAGAAACTATATACACCCATACATAGAGTCTGTATATGCAATCTTGTGTGTGCCTAATCTCCTGAACCCATGCACACAATTTATTCAAACTTTACACAAGTGATCAGTACCAACCCAGGTTGTGCATGGTCATGTTAGGTTCTTTCAGAAAAATATTCTGCAGAGTTATGGGATTTTTTGTTTTGTTACTATACTATATACATAGTGTCTGCATATGCAATCTTGTGCGTGCCAAATCTCTTGAACCCTTGCACTAAAGTTAATGAAACTTCACTCAAGTGATCGGTACCAACCCAAGTTGTGCATGGTAGATGTTATGTTCTTTAAGAAGAACAATCTTCAGTGTTGTTGATTTTTTTGGTTTTTGTTACTTTACATTGTGTGCATCAAATTGCAATGTACTGTGTCAGTGCCTGCGGGGTGTACATTCATCACCTTCAGTGATAGCTCTAGTTGTTTCTAAATTATCTTAAAAATGCCAAATCAAGAAGGAAAAAAACGTCATGCCCAATTCAATAATTGAACCTTGGCCACTTTGGCAATGAAAATATTCCAGCATTCTTGACCAATACACCACGGAGGAATGCTTACTTTATGGTCGTTAAGTATAAAGCTTTACAGTTAAGGCAGTTTACCTCCAGTACCCCGTTACAAATGCTTTTCATTTTGAATGGAAAAATTAGTAAAAACAGAATATTATTATTTTTTTTTAGCCCACCATCATCAGATGGTGGGATATTCAAATCACTCTGCGTCCGTGGTCCGACGTCCATTCTTACGTTAACAATTTCTCGTTATCGCATCATCATCATCATATCATGTGTTTATTTGTCAACTGCTGCGGGTGTCCCAGTAACTAGGGTAGGCAGCAGGTGGCTAGATTGTTTAACAAAGCATCTCCTCAGAAACTACCAGGGGGATTTTGACCAAACTTTGTCAGAATGATGTATTGGTACCCTAGTTGTGTCCCCCTGAAAATCAGACTTGTTCAACAATTCTTTAGTGAGTTATGGCCCTTTGTTTATTTCTATAATTTACATAGATTTATATAGGGAAAAACTTGAAAATTTTCTTGACCAAAACCACAGAGCCTAGAGCTTTGATATTTGGTATGAAGAATCATCTAGTGGTCCTCTACCAAAATGATTCAAATTATTTCCCTGGGGTCTAATATGGCCCTGCCCCAGGGGTCACATGGTTTATATAGACTTATATAGGGAAAAACTTGGAAAAACCTCTTATTCAAAAACACAGGGCCTAGGGCTTTGATATTTTGTATGCGACATTATCTAGTGGTCTTCTACTAAGATTGTTTAGAAAAATGGGAAAAAGAATGGTCAGTGGAATTTAATCCCGATAAATGTGAAGTTCTTAGAATATATCGTAAAAGAAATCCTGTTATATATCCTTACACCCTACATAATGTCCAACTTCAGTCCACTGACCATGCAAAATATCTTGGTGTTACCCTAAATAATAACTTGACCTGGTCAAATCACATAAATAACATAACATCCAAGGCCAGTAATACCCTTCGCTTCATCAAAAGGAATGTAAAGACTACCAACAGACAGGTTAAAGAAATGGCCTACAAAACCTATGTCCGCCCCCAGGTCGAGTACTGTTCCACGGTCTGGCACCCCTGGCAAAAATATCTAACTCATAAAGTAGAAAGGGTACAAAGATCTGCAGCCCGCTATGTTTTTAATGACTACCAGTATACCAGTAGCGTCTCAGATATGTTATCTGAACTAAATTGGAAGACCCTAGAACAAAGAAGAAATCATTCCTCCCTGGTTATTTTCTATAAGATAAGAAATGAATTAGTGGCTGTGGACCATCATCATCTCACACAGACACGAAATTAAAATTACTTAATTCCCCAGTCCAAAACGTCGTACCATGCAAATTCCTTTTTCCCCAGGACTATCAGACTATGGAACAGTTTACCAACATATATCCAGCCCAGTCCCAATTTGCAGACATTTGTCAGCGGGCTGGACTCGCAGTCTCTCTAAATACTATAATCCGCTGATTTTAAACTGTATACTTTGGGTCTTTTATCTTTTTAATTTTGCACATAACATTTTTACTAAAACACTGTTTCCTGACAGCGCCTGCCAGTCATAATCGCTAGACGATTGTTCGGCAGTAGATAGTTGAATGTTGATTGTTCAAATTATTCCCCTAGGGTCAAATATGGCCCCGCCCCGGGGGTCACATTGTTTACATAGACTTATATAGGGAAAAACTTTGAAAATCTTCTTGTCCAAACCACAAAGCCTAGGGTTTTGGCATTTGTAATGTAGCATCATCCCCTAGGGTCAATAATTTATGGCCCCTTAGGGCTGTCATCGATAGAAACGATATCGATGTATCAACGATATTTTTTGGTCGATCGATTATCGATTCCCATTTTCAAAAATCGATATTTTACAGAGAGAAAAAACAACTGTCTAGATAAACCTCTAAAACAACTTTTTCTGCCTGCAAAAATGTGCCGAAAGTAACGGAAGTTGTCAAAAAAGGTCATGTCTAAACTTGTACCGTAGCAGTCTTTTCCCACTAGCCGGCACTACCTATATGGGTAGAAGTAAAAAGGGCTCAACTTCAGAATCTATTTGCAAAAATTTACGTTGTCCTGTCTTGGAAGGTCGCTTCGTTGTTTGTGCATGTAAAAACATAGAGTATATATACTGTTTCTACGTCAATCTCGGCTTTTTACTTGTTCGCGTATAGCTGATCACTCAGTAAAAGGTACAGAATTTAGCTAGTGCCCGTAACAATAACAATCAAAGATGACCGAAGAGGAAGCCGCCGCCGGCTTAAATAGTGGAAAAACAGTCAAAAGACGGAAGGAAAAGCTTTGTTTTGGTTCGTAGAAACACAGGGTGTTGCTTAAACATGCCTTTCTGTACAACAAACAAACAGTCAAACACTACAAATTTGAGGCCCATTGAAAACTTGGGCAGAAGTTAAAAAAGAAAACAAAAAAAACAACAACAAAAAAAAAAAAAAAAAAAAAAACGCGGTGCCAGTACCTAATCCGAATGTAAACTTGTGCAAGCTAAAAATTAAGACAGGGTATGAAACAGGCTAAAAATAAATAAAAACATTGTAAATAAATAAATTAATTAATTTAATAAATAAATAGATATCTGTGGAAGAGAAATGCAGAATTTTAGCTGTTTGAAACCCAACGCCAGTGCCTGGTATTATAGTTTACTAGGTTGTAAAGTAGGATAAATGCAAAAGAGGAGTGAAGGCACAATAAAGATCTATAAAAGATTTCATTAATTTTCATTTATTTTATTTATTTCACAGATACAAATACAACACAATCAAACAGTAATATAAAAAGCAGGCAAAAAAAAAGACATAACATTAACAAGAAGGTATATAGCATGCCCATAAACAAAGAGATTGTTAATCTAACTTAATAATCGATGTATCGTCGATATTTGTCTTCCGATATATCGGTATCGTCGATATGCAAAAGACCCAATCAATGACAGCCCTATGGCCCCTCCCTGGGGGTCACATGGTTCATATAGACTTATATAGGGAAAAGCTTTTAAAATCTTCTTGTCAATAACCTACAACATTCAAGTTTGGACCACCTGTATGGTTTTGAGTGGCAAGATGAACCTTGACTTGAGTTGACCTTGATTTTGACCTAGTGACCTACTTTCACATTTCTGTAGCTACAGCCTTCAAATTTGGACCACATGCATAGTTTTGTGCACTGAAAAAAACTTTGACCTTGATATTGACCTAGTGACCTACTTTCACATTTTTGAAGGTACAGGCTTCAAATTTGGACCACATGCATAGTTCTGTGTTCCGAAATAAAATTTGACCTTGGTTTTGACCTAGTGACCTACTTTCACATTTCTCAAGCTACAGCCTTCAAATTTGGACCACATGCATAGTTTTGTGTTCCGAAATGAAATTTGACCTTCATTTTGACCTAGTGACATACTTTCACATTTCTCAAGCTACAGCCTTCAAATTTGGACCACATGCATAATTTTGTGTACCGAAACAAACTTTGACCTTTACATTGACCTAGTGACCTACTTTCACATTATTGAAGGTACATGCCTCAAATTTGGACCACATGCATAGTTCTGTGTTCCAAAATAAAATTTGACCTTGATTTTGACCTAGTTACCTACTTTCTCATTTCTTGAGCTACAGCCATCAAATTTGGACCTCTTGCATAGTTTTGTGTACCGAAATGAACTTTGATCTTAAGATTGACCTAGTGACCTACTTTCACATTTCTGTAGGTACAGGCTTCAAATTTAGACGTACATGCAAGGGATTGTGTACCGAAGCAAACTTTGACCTTGACATTGACCTAGTGACCTACTTTCACATTTTTGAATATACAGGCTTGAAATTTGGACCACATGTATAGATTTATATTCTGAAGTGTAATTTGATCCTGATTTTGACCTAGTGACCTACTTTCACATTTCTAAAGCTACAGCCTTTAAATTTGGACCACTTGCATAATTTTGTGTACCAAAATAAACTTTGACCTTAAGATTGACCTAGTGACCTACTTTCACATTTATCAAACTACAGCCTTCAAACTTGATGCACATGCATAGTTTTGTGTACAAAGAACTTTGTCCTTGAAATTGATATGGTGACCTACTTTCACATTTCTCAAGCTACAGGTTTCGAATTTTGACCACATGCACAGTGTTTTGTACGGAAATGAAATTTGACCTTGAGCTAGTCAATAAGATTTAAAATTTGGAATTCTCAAAAATGGCACATTGGTGGGCGCCAAGATCACTCTGTGATCTCTTGTTATAACATATAATCTGCCAGTAACTAAGTTTCAAAGCCTTCTTTAGAAATATAGCAATAATTTCCTTATATCTAAACAGTTTCTTTTTTTTTTTTTTTTGTCGTACGATTTGGAGGTTAGTGCTTTTAACAAAGATAAAGCGGATGATTCACTGTCAAATGCTGGAAAGACGCCATATAACCAGATATTGTCAGTGTGACGTAAACCCCAAGGAAACATTTCCACGTTTTTATCATGAATTGTATTTTCTTGGATATGCCCAGTTTTAAGTTAATAAAAACAAATTGTTGCCAATTTAGAGTGGAATGGCTAATCTTTTCAGACTTTTATGGTATAATATTATAACATAACGATTTGTCACCTTGTCACTAATTATAAATCATTGTCATTTAGTTCAACTAGGTGTGTGTCCATACAGATGTGTGGACACACCTGTGTCACAGGTGCCCTCATGCCTGTCACTGTACATGGTTTCATGACTATAGATGAAATATTTATTAAGATATATGCAACACAAAATTTTAAGCACTTTGTGTATTTTTCACTTAGTCAAGGACCATAACTCTGGGCTGAGTGAAATCCCAAAGAGAACACCAGGTGCATAACTTACATGCTATATAACAATCTTCTAATGAGATATGAACAACACAAATTCAGAAGGACAAATCAATGGACAAGGTGCAAAACACAAATTTCAAGCACAGTTCTTACATTACTGTAAAATCATATAATTTCGTGGGCATGAAATTTCATGGTTTTGGTCAAAACGGCCATTTCGTGGGGATATGAATTCGTGGATTTCAACTTTTGAACATAAAATGAATGGGAATTTTACCTGTTCGTTGGGATTAAATTTCGTGGATTGACTCAGCCACGAAATCCACGAAAATTAGTCCCCCACGAATATTAATGATTTCACAGTATTTCACTGATGTGTGCACTATTTATATGCAATGAATACTTGTAAAAAGTGGTTCTTCAGTACCAAAATCACAGTGCTTTTGTTTCTTCCTAAATCTTTTGTATTTTCAAAAATAACAGTAATTTCTCCTTAGGTTAAAAAAATGTCTGAAGCACTGTTGAATCTTGACCTATGCACCTGGATTATGGCTAAATTATGTCGGGAGTATCGTTTTGTATACATAGATGTATAATCTTTAATCCAGGATTTAGGTGAAAAGATTTCAGTGCTGGAACAGTTTTACTGGTCATGAGTTATTCATGTAAAACCATACTTTTCAGGATATTGCTGAAAATGTGTACACTATACCAGAAGTGGTCTCTGAGATTAAAGACAAGGCAACCAAACAGCGTCTTCAAGTCTTACCATATGAGCTAATCTTCAAAGAGCCTTCGTCAGATGCCATCAAAATTGGTAAGAACAGACTTGTAAATGAACAATGTGTTATATTTAATACCTTTGTACTGCCTTAAAGTGCCTTTAGTTTTACATTTCTAATTTGTTTCTTTGTTCTTCGTTCAGCACCAGTTTTCAACAGTGAATCATTATGTATTGGCAGGCAGTTAGCCTAACCATTGTTTCTGGATTCTGTGTCAATACTAGCCAGTCCTCTGCAAGTAACTGCCAACTTCCTACATCAGTCAGAGGTAGAGGATGAATGATTTCAGACGCAATGGCTTTCATCAGTCATGACAAAGAACATGCATCTTGCCAAGGGATCAAACTCATGACTCAGCGATCTGTAGATCTGCACTCTCCCTGCTGAGCTAAGTGGGTGGACAATATATTTCTAAAGATTTCATATCTATACCATCAAGATAGCATATTTGATACAGATTTTACATTTAATAGATCATTAAAATTGGTAGAGTAATCTAGTAGTCATACACACATCAGTAGTGCTGTTCTAAAATTTCTGATAATTTTAGTCTAGGTAATCACTCGTAAAAAGTAAATCTACTGATGTAGATGTGTAGGTTTGCTTTTATAGTAGATGAACGTTTAAGCACAGGTGTCTGAAGCTCAGTCAATAATATACATATGCAGGTTACTAGTAGATCTCTTGAAGAGATTGTAGATCTCTGTATTTCATAGTATATTAGGTGGGTGAGGTATGGTAATGCATATAGGGTGGGGTATGGTAATGCATATATCTATTGATAGAACTTCAAGCGCCTGTGGTTTAAGGCTATATTTTGTGAAAAGCTTTTTGGTACATCAGATGCATAATGTAATAAAGGAAAATTTACACATATATTACGTACCTGTACAGATATGAAATGGTAATCTCTTTAACATTACATATATCTAGTCTTTTGGGGAATCTGGGAAATAGCTGTTTTGTATAAATGGTATTCTATGCACAAATCATTTAACCATCTGTATTTGATTAACCCTTAGCCTGCTGCAGGCGAATTTAACAGCCTTTGCAAACAGCTTGGAACCAGATCAGACGCCGATAAAATCGGCGTCTGATCAGGTTCCAAGCTGTTTGCTACTCTGACAATATTTCTTCCAATTTTGGAGCAAATTGAATGAACTTTACAATTTTAGCAGACGACATTTCCAGCAGACGACAATTTATCTAGCATGCTAAAGGTTAAAATGTTAAGATTGAAAACATGTTAGGGTGGGTCTGCACATTTGATAAACTGAAGTTGATGGCGTAACATTATTTATCTGTATAAACAAATAAAGCCTGGATTTTGCATATACAGAAATGAAAATCATTCTATGAATCAAAGGCAATCTGTGAGTAAATTTATTACAACAGCAACTTCACTATCTTTTTAAAGTTATAAATGATATTAAAACATCTGTCAGACATGTTAAATAATTCCAAATAATGTGTTAAAGTCAGCTTGAAATGTGCGGATCACTTTAAATAATTATAAGTTTAATCATGGGCAAGTGCCTAAAAAACAAGCACATGGTCCTTAACATTTTATTCCATCATTTTATGGGCTATATGTATATTTACGACTCGGTATTTTCATTAAAATCTACATTGTAGCGAAAATTCTATTTGGGAAAATATTATGAAAATTGTGATTTTCCCATAGACTCCCATTATGAAAACTTGTGCCTGATCCAAATTTTTCAAATCGGTCTAGCAAAAAATCAAGCCCACCACCCCTTTCTTTTGTATTTGCCTAATTTTCTAGTATATTCTGAAGTTTTAAAAAGTCGAGGTTTAATCAAATTCTACATTGTAGAAAAAAATTTGATCTGAACATACAGAACTACCTTAATCTTTTTGTTACTTCCATCAATAATCAGGCTTCAGCAGTAAGTCTGAAGTATTTGATGTTTGATACAAATTTGAAAAAACTCAGTTTGAAATTTATAGCTATCAAAACAATAGAAAATGTTTCATTGCAGTGACAGAGTTTTCAAAAAAGACTGGAGACTACAGGAGTTTGTCAGCAGTTGATATAAAAGTTATGGCCCTTGCTTATATGCTTGAGAAAGAATTTGTAGGAACAGATCACATAAAAACAGAGCCTGATAAAAAGGTAATGTTCATTGCTTTTGATTATTTAAATTTTCAACTGCAGTCTTGTATGGGAGAATTGTTGTAGGTTCAAAAGCCTACGAGGTATGTTGTATGTTTTCATGTGAGAAAGCTATTTAGCTGCATGATCCAGTAGTCAAGACCTTGTGGTTAATCATCTGATATACCACAGCTCATTGTTCAGATTCATTAAATTTAACCCTTACCTTGCTAAATTTCTATAATGATCTTGTCCATCTTTCAGTTTGGACAGTACCATTAACTACTAAAAGGGGTGTTTACCTAAAAGATACTGACTGAATGGCAAACAGTACAGATCATGATCAGACTGCACGGATGTGCAGGCAGATCTTGGTCTGCACTGGCCACAAAGGCAGAATCAGTCGTGTCCAGCATGTTAAGGGTTAAACATGAAAGTTTTAGCTGAAGTGGTACAATAGCCATGGTATAAGTTATACTCCTGATAAACCTTTGCAAAGCCCTTCTGGTTAAAACTCTTGAACTCTGAACCATGATATAACTCTGATAAACCATGCAAATGCATGTGTCAGAAAAATCTTTAGAAATTAATTCATAATGTAACTAAAACAGTCTGGTATATTTCTCATGGTGTTACTGCTTACTCTGAATTATTTTAATCTTGTTGAGTTTGTAATTTTTAATTTGATTTTTATGTGATCACAAGTGACAGAAATTTCTTGATTCATAGCTGTTTTTTTTTTTTTTTTCAGTTCTTCATTTGAACAAAACCAGAAAATCATACTGTTGATTAGATTGAAAAAAAAATTCCAAAAGTTTGTGGTTTTATTTGTATATGTTTATGATATATAAATGTCATATCTTTTCTTTTTTTTGTACTTAGGTAGAATGGAATGCATCTAAAAGACCCCTTGAAAAGGCCACTGATATTGCGGGATTTTATGTTAAAACTAAGGTATGCGTAACAAATTGCAGAATTAGCGTTATTTACAATAAACATGTGGTTTAAGTTTTTTTAGCTCAACAATACAAAGAATAGGTATAACTACTGCACCCATCTGTTTGTTGGCACATTTGTCCTGATTTGGCTGAGCTAGTATATTAGTATTAGTGGGCAGGAAATAAAATGATAATCTGATGTGCACTGCACAGATTCTATGACCCTATTTAAGATATGAGCCGTGCCATAAGAAAACCAACATAGTGCCTTTACGACCAGCATGGATCCAGACCAGCCTGCACATCCGTGCAGTCTGGTCAGGATCCATGCTGTTCGCTAACGGTTCCTCTAATTGCAATAGGCTTTGAAAGCAAACAGCATGGATCCTGACCAGAATGCGCAGATGCGCAGGCTGGTCTGGATCCATGCTGGTCACAAATGCACTGTTGGTTTTCTCATGGTGCGGCTCAAATACCCTTTTCCGACTTTTAGTTTTCTGATTTCAGCTGGTACCTCAAGAACCATTTGTGTGGAGCTGTTGCTGTCATCCAACAGCACTTGTTTTTCAGCTAATTTATAGCCATTAATGGGTCATACTCCCATTGGTGAAAAGTGTTTTTTTTTCTCCAATTTTTCAATGAAAAATTCCAGGCCAAAACCAAGCAAATTTTAAGTGTTACTGGTATATTTCATGTTTAGATAGAAAGTATTACAGTGTCTAAATTTATATTATATTCTATATTTATAATGTTCTCTCTTCATTTCTTTCAAAATTTAGTTTAAATGAGAATGAAATAAAGCAGGAATCTTTCCCCAGTATATATTAAAGTGATGGTGAAATAGTGAACTTGTTTTCAGCACACCTGAACTTTGTTCGGGGTGAGCTATTAGTATAGGTGTACATTACAGCATTCATCGTCCTGTGTTAGCATCTTAATTTAAACATCTCTGAAACAACTGGTCAGAATTACACTAAACGGTGTCAGGAACATCCAGATATGGACCTGTATTTAATTTATTCAAATGATTAAGTTTGGGGGGGGGGGGGGGGGGTCACAAGAGCTAAAAATAGAAAAATAATTTTATGACTTCTTCTCACTGACCACTTGATGGATCAACATTAAACTTGATCAGTAGCATCCTTGTACGGGCTTCTCAAGATAGTTTAAATGGTTACACTTGGTCCATTTTAGGGCTGCTAGAGATAAAAATGAGCCACGACATGAGAAAACCAACATAGTGCGTTTGCGACCAGCATGGATCCAGACCAGCCTACGCATCTGCGCAGTCTGGTCAGGATCCATGCTGTTCACATTCAAAGCCTATTGCAATAAGGGAAACCATTAGTGAACAGCATGAATCCTGACCAGACTGCGCGGATGTGCAGGCTGGTCTGGATCCATGCTGGTCGCAAACATACTATGTTGGTTTTCTCGTGGTGCGGCTCAAAGTCATCTCATGAATTATTTCTTGTAAACTACTTGATGGATCAAAACAGAACATGGTCTATATTATCCTTCATAGACTTTCTCTCATGTTTGTTCAAGTGGTTCTGCTTAATTGCCACAGTAGAAAATAGAAAAATCTTCAAGTAACTTCATTAACTGATGAACAACTTAATGAACATTCACCAATTTCGGCCATAAACATGGTCTAAAGGTCACAGTCCTCCTTATGTGAGAGGCCTAGACCTGTTTGGGTCTCTTGTTATTATGTCTCCCCCAGAAGACATTGTTTTTGCCCTGTCCGTCCGTACGTCACACTTCATTTCTGAGCAATAACTGGAGAACCATTTGACCTAGAACCTTCAAACTTCATAGGGTTGTAGGGCTGCTGGAGTAGACGGCCCCTATTGTTTTTGGGGTCACTCCATCAAAGGTCAAGGTCACAGGGGCCTGAACATTGAAAACCATTTCCGATCAATAACTAGAGAACCACTTGACCCAGAATGTTGAAACTTCATAGGATGATTGGTCATGAAGAGTAGATGACCCCTATCGATTTTGGGATCATTCCGTCAAAGGTCAAGGTCACAGGGGCCTGAACATTGAAAACCATTTCCGATCAATAACTAGAGAACCACTTGACCCAGAATGTTGAAACTTCATAGGATGATTGGTCATGAACAGTAGATGACCCCTATTGATTTTGGGGTCACTCCGTCAAAGGTCAAGGTCACAGGGACCTGAACATTGAAAACCATTTCCAATCAGTAACTAGAGAAGCACCTGACCCAGAATGTTGAAACTTGATAGGATGATTGGTCATAAAGAGTAGACGACCCCTATTGTTTTTGGGGTCACTCCGTCAAAGGTCAAGGTCACAGGGGCCTGAACATTGTAAACCATTTCTGATCAATAACTAGAGAACCACTTGACTCAGAATGTTGAAACTTCATAGGATGATTGTACATGCAAAGTAGATGACCCCTATCGATTTTGGGGTCAATCCATTAAAGGTCACAGGGGTCACTCCGTCAAAGGTCAAGGTCACAGGGGCCTGAACATTGAAAACCATTTCCGGTCAGTTACTTGAGAACCACTTGACCCAGAATGTTGAAACTTAATAGGATGATTGGTCATAAAGAGTAGATGACCCCTAACGATTTCGGGGTCACTCTGTGAAAGGTCAAGGTCACAGGGGCCCGAACATTGAAAAACATTTCCGGTCAGTAACTTGAGAACCGCTTGACCGAGAATGATGAAACTTCGTAGGATGATTGGTCATGCAGAGTAGATGAACCCTAACGATTTTAGGGTCACTCTGTTAAAGGTCAAGGCCACAGGGGCCTGAACATGGAAAACCATTTCCGATCAATAACTTGAGAACCTCTCGACCCAGAATGTTGAAACTTCATAGGATGATTATTCATGCAGAGTAAATGACCCTTATTGTTTTTGGGGTCACTCTGTTAAAGGTCAAGGTCACAGGGGCCTGAACATTGATAACCAGTTCCGATCAATAACTTGAGAACCACTTGACCCAGAATGTTGAAACTTCATAGGATGATTGTACATGCAAAGTAGATGACCCCTATCGATTTTGGGGTCAATCCATTAAAGGTCACAGGGGTCACTCCGTCAAAGGTCAAGGTCACAGGGGCCTGAACATTGAAAACCATTTCCGGTCAGTTACTTGAGAACCACTTGACCCAGAATGTTGAAACTTAATAGGATGATTGGTCATAAAGAGTAGATGACCCCTAACGATTTCGGGGTCACTCTGTGAAAGGTCAAGGTCACAGGGGCCCGAACATTGAAAAACATTTCCGGTCAGTAACTTGAGAACCGCTTGACCGAGAATGATGAAACTTCGTAGGATGATTGGTCATGCAGAGTAGATGAACCCTAACGATTTTAGGGTCACTCTGTTAAAGGTCAAGGCCACAGGGGCCTGAACATGGAAAACCATTTCCAATCAATAACTTGAGAACCTCTCGACCCAGAATTTTGAAACTTCATAGGATGATTATTCATGCAGAGTAAATGACCCTTATTGTTTTTGGGGTCACTCTGTTAAAGGTCAAGGTCACAGGGGCCTGAACATTGATAACCAGTTCCGATCAATAACTTGAGAACCACTTGACCCAGAATGTTGAAACTTCATAGGATGATTGAACATGCAGAGTAGATGACCCCTATTGATTTTGGGGTTAGTCTAATAAAGGTCAAGGTCACAGTGGCCTGTTAATGTAAAATCATTTTTTGGAAATAACTTGAGAACCACTTGACCTACAATGTTAAAACTTAATAGGATGATTGGACATGCAGAGTAGATGACCCCTATTTATTTTGAGGTCACTTGATCAAAGGTCAAGGTCACAGGAGCCTGAACAGTGACTTGAGAACCACTAGGCCAATAGTATTGAAATTTAGCGGGATGACTGGACATGCCAAGTAGATGATCCCTATTGCAGCCAACCATCAGTGTCTCTTTGACTTTCGCTCCTGACCCCTATTGACTTCTTGCCTATAGGACTTTGCATTGGGGGAGACATGCGCTTTTTTACAAAAGAATTTTCTAGTTTGTAATGCACACAGAATAAAAAAGCCTGCAAATTTATGCTAGAACATGCATAATACATTTAGACCAGTTTAGTTGTAAAAGCCTACATGATAAAAAAAGAAGATAGTTGGATGTGTTAACTGAAGTGTGTGAAGATTTGTTACTTTTTTCTTACATGACAGAAATCACCAAGTTCAAGAACTACTTCAGAATGTTCTTCTGTCAATCCTGAGGAAACTGACCTGAGATCTGATGACATTCCGGACAGGTTTGCTCAGAATAACCAGGACTCCAAACAGACAGCAAATGAAATACAGACTGACACTGTTAACACAGCTGACAGTACTAACAGTTGTGAAATAAAATCAGGAGGGTCAAAACAAAATGTAACTGAAACAAATGAAAATGATAAAACAGAAATAGATATTAAAGATGAACGTGAAATGTCATGTAATAAGTTTGAAGATTTAGAAGAAGGGGGTGTAATTCCTGATGACATGATTGGTGAAGAATCTGAAAGTGAGGAGGAAGATGAGGATGATGAAGATGAGGATGATGATGATGGGTGGATAACGCCTAGTAATATTAAATCTGTGAAGGAAAAGATGGGTGGAGGTGATGTAGAGAGAGCAGAAGTTCAAGTTGGTTGTTTGACTACTGATTTTGCAATGCAGGTAGATTACCATTTTACAATATGAACCGTGCCATGAGAAAACCAACATAGTGGCTTTGCGACCAGCATGGATCCAGACCAGCCTGCGCATCCGCGCAGTCTGGTTAGGATCCATGCTGTTCGCTTTTAAAGCCTATTGCAATTAGAGAAACTGTTAGCGAACAGCATGGATCCTGACCAGACTGCGCGGATGCGCAGGCTGGTCTGGATCCATGCTGGTCACCAACCCACTATGTTGGTTTTCTCATGGCGCGGCTCATATTATTGTGTTGTTTTTGTTCAATTTCCTTTTCTGAATTGATGGTGTCATAAATCAGACAAGCTCTAAATTGCCCATTACATATTTATCTGTATATAAAAGATGGTACATTATATTATACACACTGGTTAAATATAAGATTTTTATTACACACAATAAATGAATCCGGAATTAAGAAGTTTTTCCCTCCTTAAAATGTTACACTGAATTCATTCATAAATACTAACATATACAATTTTTATTCTGCATTAAGTCACTGAAACAAACAAATATTCTCTGTTTGTTTTTAATTACAGAATGTATTGATACAAATGGGTCTCAGTGTGGTATCAGTGGATGGGATGCTGATCAAGAGAGCAAAGAGTTTTGTACTCAGATGTTTTGCTTGCTTTAAGTAAGATTTTAGTATCATTTCCTATTTTAATCCAAATTGACAGTTGATCTATCAATGATTTAGAAATTATAGACTGCTGGGTGAATTGAACAAATAAGGTACAGGATTATGTTGATGATGTGGCCGAATGGTTTAGGTTGCTGACTTCAAATCACTTACCGTTCGAGCCTCACTCAGGGCATTGAATTCTGCATACTGGTATGAGGAAGCCATCCAGCACTATTGATGAACAATCAAGGAGTTCTGGTTGGGTTGACTGACTAGTATGATATGGCTTGGTGTGAGCCATGGAGGATGTGCTCTCTTCTTGGCTAGACATCTTCCCTGACCTGTTTCGTTCAGCAGTTGTGAACTTCTTCAGAGGACTTGATGGTAATAAGTAGGCAAGTTTAGTTTGCACACTAATAACTAGGCAAGTTTAGTCTGCACATAGTGCAGGGAAGATGTCTAGCCAACAAGAGAGCACTTCTTCCATAGCTCACACTCAGCCATATCGTACTAATATTAACCTCACTTGGGACCCTGGGGACCTGCTCCGTGGCAACACCAACTTCGAATCTCACATCTTGGAGTAACTCCAGCTCAGCAATTGTCTATGCAACATAATACTTGCTTCTAGTTCCGCCAACAGTATAGTTACCGAGGGCACTAACATTATATTGCTGCAGAACAGAGAGTGAAACTGAAACAACAAAGATAGGAGAACCTTAGACATATCCATTATATGGATGTCTCTTTGCAAAGAAGCAATATAGATCCTATGTATATGCAGAGTCTTGATGCATTGAAGACTACCTACAGACATGCAGCTATAGTAGAATACCAAATCAATGAAATCATACATTGCGATCCAATGACAGAAAATAACAGCAGTATAAGATGCAACAGGAAGTATATATTGGATCCACTAGCTTTACACTTTCCACCCAGTACAGATCAATATTTCTGGATAGAATGGGAGTACTCAACAATTTCATTTCACTTGGGTTAACTGATTACACTGGTTACATTACTGTTGAAAAACAGTCTTAAGCCCAGTGAAACAAGTAAATGTTCAGGGATTATATTTTGTGTTACACACTTGCAACACTGATTTTATTTCTGATTTATTTCTAATTGACAGAATTACAACCCAAGTAGAGAAGACATTTTGTCCCCAGTGTGGTAACAAAACACTCACTAAGGTTTCTATGACGGTGAATGATGATGGTTCCATTAAGTACTTCCTGTCCAAGAGGAGGCGCATGAACTTGCGGGGAACCAAGGTAATTCTTTGTTCAAACCGCTTGACTCCCAGTTTTATGTAAAAATTCAGACATGTGCATAATTGCTTATACCAATAATTGTAAATAAGAAATAAGTGGAATGAATATTGTTTTGAATTGAAAGCAGGACATTTTTCCCCTATAAAGCTACCTTTCGGTAAGAGGCAGTTCCAAAGCAAAGTTTTTTTTGTGTTTTTTTTTCACAATTTTCCCGAATTCAGAACTTTAAATTCCCAAATGGTTGTTAATATTTTAGGGTTTTTGCTGTTTTATAATGGTTTTGCAACTTTGTATGAGTTTTGAACTTAAGTAAACAACAGTTATATTATAAGTGCTGTTAAATAAATATTAAAATGCTGTCCCACCTCCAGAAAGGAATCTTCATATGTATCATGTTACATTTTCAATTTTTCCCAACTTAGATGATTTCCTAAGACATTTTCCCAATTCCATCGGTTTTTCCAAAGTGAGGAAAAAAAAGGTCCATGAAAGTTACAGATTACAATTATTATTATAAGATAGTAGGAACAGTAGCTAAAATATCATTTAAATAAAGTTTCATTTGATTTGTGATAATGAAGTTTACACTTTTTGACTGGCAATAAAGGGCATGCTTCTTTAATAGTAGATTAAATAAATTCCCTTGATTTAATTTTGTATTTAATGACAAAGAATGGTACTGTGTGTTCCTCAAGATTATTTCTGGTCAGTCTTTAACCAGTATCTATATAGCAAACTGATTCCTGGCAGTATATAAGTCAAACTGCTGATTATGGATCTTGCCACAGATAAAATATTATACGCTGGTTTGCTGGCCACTAGTCAGACTACTAGTACTTGCCCAGAAATTTTGACTGTTGGTCAGCAAGCCATTTAGTAAATGACCCACACCATGAGAAAACCAACATAGTGGCTTTGGGCATCCACGCAGTCTGGTCAGGATCCATGCTGTTCGCTTTCAAAGCCTATTGTAATTAGAGAAACTGTTAGCGAACAGCATGGATCCTGACCAGACTGCTCAGATGCGCAGGCTAGTCTGGATCCATGCTGGTCGCAAAGCCACTATGTTGGTTTTCTCATGGCATGGCTCAAGTGTTTTATTACATCACATGATAGAGCAATCTATTGATTATTGATTTATATTAGTTAGGAGTCATTTGATATTCTAATATGCTTGTTAAAATGTTAAAACACACTTGCTCTAAAATGACGTCACTTTATCGTGCGACGTCAATGTTCTTGTTGCGACCAAGAAAGAGCACTTCTGCATGTTATCTACTGTTTTAGATTAATGGCAGAATCGAAATAATGCATAGCAAAATCGTGTTTTGCCTAAATTAATACACTCAAAATCGATTATACGTCACCAGAATAATTCACAAGGGCTACACCCTCATGAAATTATTCTGCGACCTATAACCTCTTTCCTTGTATTAATAACATTAAAACACTGTTTTGCTAAACATTATTTCTTAAATATTAAACAAAAATCATGATCTGCTTTTCTTCTCAAACAAAATATACTTCAAAGCTAGTATATATCTCAATCTGTTTGTCCTTTTTCAGTATTCATTACCTATGCCAAAGGGAGGTAAGCATGCTGCCAATCCACGCCTGGTTGCAGATCAACCTTCGGCACAGAACAGAATATCAAATAAAGCTCGTGCAAAAATGGACGTGTTTGACCCAGACTACATTGCCAGCAGCTCTCCGTTTGCTGTTAACGACGTCACAAGTAGAGCAGCTCAGCTGGGCATAAGGTCACATAAAGGTCAGACACACTACTGGGAACGAAAAAACCCAAATGCTGTGAAAAAGAATAGACGAAAATGATAAAATAACTAAGATATTGGTAGTGAATTTGTCTAATAAAGATCTGTGCAAGTGGAAAATAAATTAGTGAAACACACACTTTGCAGCTTTTTCAATTAGGAGAGCTTTTGCTGTTACCCTTTTGCAGGCATCCAAATCACAAAAGTTTTGCATGTAAGCAGGTGTCTCAGAAACTGCTAGTAGTAGAGCAGCAAAACCTAATAAATGGCTTAGTTAATGAGTAACCTAGCCACAAAAAGTTACAAAACATGTCATATACAATGTACCAAAATGTTTTGCAGGGTCTGAAGTTTATCGGACTGCCAGCATAAATTGCAAATTTTTGGTGCGGACCGAGAAATCCAAGATGGCGTCCAAGATGGCCACCACCTTAAGATTTTTTAGGTAAATTTAAAAATAAGGATGTAAATAATTTATGAAGAAAAACCCTGTAACTTAACTGTATACAAGTATTTAAACTAACAATGTGTAAAAACATATTATATTTTTGAGGTCACTCAAGGTCATTTCAAGGCCGTAGGCAAGGTCAAAAGTCAGAAATGTCTAGAATTACTATTTTATCTGCAATCGTTTTACATTCTCTCTAAATTCTATGACATAACTGGCCATTTTTCATATTAGAACAAGTTTGTGTGCATGACAATTTCATTTGCAATATTTTTAGAGGAGTACATTTGGCTACCATAGTTACCATGGTGAAACAAAATTGGTTCTAATATATCTGTTATTAAGATCTAGTTGGTGAAGTCACATACAAGTGTGAAAAAAAAACACATTTTACAAACTCCCTTTAATTGTTTGTAGTAAAAGATTCTTTTAAATGTTATATAGTTGGGAGTGATTGAGGTCATTCAAGGACAGTTGGTCAAAATAGCAAAAAAGGACAGATAAAAAAAAACACTTTTTAATATACCGTACACACGTTTCATTCTTTTTCAAATGGTACAAAATTTCATTTCAGAATAGACCTATGTGTTTTACAATTTCATTTGCAATCTTAATTTAATAAGATATATTTGCAAATAGTTACTAACGTAATACTCAAATGTTTAAAATATGTTATATTTTAAGTTTATCAAGATAATTTTTAGGTCATACATATTAAGGTTAAAGTGTCAGAATAACCATTATATCATTTTTATAACTATACAAAATGACATTTATATCATTTTTAGCTCACCTGTCACAAAGTGACAAGGTGAGCTTTTGTGATCGCGCGGTGTCCGTCGTGCGTGCCTGCTTCCGTAAACTTTTGCTTGTGACCACTCTAGAGGTCACATTTTTCATGGGATCTTTATGAAAGTTGGTCAGAATGTTCATCTTGATGATATCTAGGTTGAGTTTGAAACTTGGTCACGTGCCATCAAAAACTAGGTCAGTAGGTCTAAAAATAGAAAAACCTTGTGACCTCTCTAGAGGCCATATATTTCACAAGATCTTCATGAAAATTGGTCAGAATGTTCATCTTGATGATATCTAGGTCAAGTTTGAAACTGGGTCATGTGCCTTCAAAAACTAGGTCAGTAGGTCTTAAAATAGAAAAACCTTGTGACCTCTCTAGAGGCCATGTATTTCACAAGATCTTCATAAAAATTGGTCAGAACGTTAACCTTGATGATATCTAGGTCAAGTTCGAAACTGGGTCACGTGCCTTCAAAAACTAGGTCAGTAGGTCAAATAATAGAAAAACCTTGTGACCTCTCTAAAGGCCATTATTTTCATGGTATCTGTCTGAAAGTTAATCTGAATGTTCATTTTGATGATATCTAGGTCAAGTTCGAAACTGGGTCACATGCGGTCAAAAAATAGGTCATTAGGTCTAAAAATAGAAAAACCTTGTGACCTCTCTAGAGGCCATATATTTCATGAGATCTTCATGAAAATTGGTCAGAATGTTCATCTTGATGATATCTAGGTCAAGTTCGAAAGTTGGTCACGTGCCTTCAAAAACTAGGTCAGTAGGTCAAATAATAGAAAAACCTTGTGACCTCTCTAGAGGCCATATTTTTCATGTGATCTGTATGAAAGTTGGTCTGAATGTTCATCTTGATGATATCTAGGTCAAGTTCGAAAGTGGGTCACGTGCCATCAAAAACTAGATCAGTATGTCAAATAATAGAAAAACCTTGTGACCTCTCTTAGGCTATATTTTTCATGGGATCTGTATGAAAATTGGTCTGAATGTTCATCTTGATTATATCTAGGTCAAGTTCGAAACAGGGTCATGTGCGGTCAAAAACTAGGTCAGTAGGTCTGAAAATAGAAAAACCTTGTGACCTCTCTAGAGGCCATACTAGTGAATGGATCTCCATAAAAATTGGTCAGAATGTTCACCTTGATGATATCTAGGTCAAGTTTGAAACTGGGTCACGCGCCTTAAAAAACTAGGTCAGTAGGTCAAATAATGAAAAAACCTTGTGACCTCTCTAGAGGCCATAATTTTCATGGGATCTGTATGAAAGTTGGTCTGAATGTTCATCTTGATGATATCTAGGTCAAGTTTGAAATTGGGTCAACTGTGGTCAAAAACTAGGTCAGTAGGTCTAAAATTATTAAAATCTGTTGACCTCTCTAGAGGCCATATTTTTCAATGGATCTTCATGAAAATTGATCTGAATGTTCACCTTGATGATATCTAGGTCAGTTTCGAAACTGGGTCACATGCGGTCAAAAACTAGGCGAGAAGGTATAAAAATAGAAAAACCTTGTGACCTCTCTAGAGGCCATATTTTTCATGAGATCGTCATGAAAATTAGTGAGAATGTTCACCTTGATGATATCTAGGTAAAGTTCAAAACAGGGTCACGTACCTTCGAAAACTAGGTCAATAGGTCAAATAATAGAAAAACCTTGAGACCTCTATAGAGACCATATTTTTCAATGGATCTTCATGAAAATTGGTCAGAATTTTTATCTTGATTATATCTAGGTCAAGTTCAAAACTGGGAAACACGAGCTCAAAAACTAGGTCACTATGTCAAATAATAGAAAAAACGACGTCATACTCAATACTGGATCATGTGGGAAGAGGTGAGCGATTCAGGACCATCATGGTCCTCTTGTTTAACTATTAAATTGTTTCATTTCCAAAAAGACATATTCGTATTTATTTCCTACATTAACAAATAAACTTAAACTAATATGAATTCAGTTACAAGATCAATATTATACCTGTATTTAAATCATCTATTCTTTGTAGTTATAAAATACTTAAACAGCACTTGCATAAACATCTTGAATTACAGTCGATGCATGCTTCATTTTGAAGCTTTATCGAAGTTCCAACGCTTAAAATTGACGTAAACAATTTTCTTTTTCTGAATTTTGAAAAACTACTGACAGAAAATAAGCTAACCAAGGACTGGGTTTATACGAGATATAAAGAAATAAGGCTGTTTTGTAACGTAACTGAAAAACATTTCTACACTATTTTCTATCTCTATGGTAATGCCAAAGCCTCTTTCAGACTTATTAGTTATGGGTCTAACATCAGATAAAGTGAGAATGCGCAATAAGATGGAAAAAAACTGTTAACGTAATGTGTGTAATTATGAAATAAGTACGATTAAAAGATAAAAACATTGCTTACAATGCAGTGTGTTTTTTTTAGTTTCATTTTTCTATTTTTCAAACAACATGTGTCTTCTGTAAGAAAGTATAACAGGAAAATTCTCCAAATGGGGATGTGGAGCCATTTCAATCTTGTGTGTTTTAACTTGAGTGTATGGATGCAGATGGTAGATGTATATTCCAGCTATGGCATGTATGTGTGGACAAGAGTTTTATATGGTAGAATTTTGACATTTTCGTTGGTTGTTGTGATGTTTCGTTTTATGAAGCCTGAAGTTAAATTTGCATTTGAAGCTATTCTAATGATAAGTCAATGTTTTCTAACAACTATTTGACATGTGGCTTTAAAACTTTAAACACTTGTTTAAATATATATTAGTCTCTACCTGTAGGCAAGAGTACATAACTCTGTCAAGTAATTTGGCTGAATTATGGCTCTTTTGGGACTTGAAAATTGGTTCAGATTTCGTACAAGTCCATGTTTTGTAAAAACTATTTGAAATGTGGCTTTTAAACTTTGAACACTTGTTTATTATAACAGT
This sequence comes from Mercenaria mercenaria, assembly GCF_021730395.1. Lineage (NCBI taxonomy): Eukaryota > Metazoa > Mollusca > Bivalvia > Venerida > Veneridae > Mercenaria > Mercenaria mercenaria. Next base: position 24,669,055 of record NC_069366.1, on the reverse strand, counting down.
ATCTACCAGTAAGCAAGAGTATGTAACTCTGTCAAGTATTCTGGCTGAATTATGGCCCATTTTGGTCTTGGAAATTGGTTCAGATTTCATTCAAGTCCATTTTTGCAACAGCTATTTGACATGTGGCTTTGAAACTTTGAACAATTGTTTATTATATTAGTCTCTATCTGTAGGCAAGAGTACTTTAAGTCTTAACTCTATTACATATTTTGGTTGATTTGTTCCCCTTTTTGGACTTGGATATTGGTTCAGTTTTCGTACATGTTTCGTCGAAACTACTAGTATTTGACATGTGGCTTTGAAACTTTGAACACTTGCTTTTCATAATGATTTCCATCTGTTGGCAATAGTTCAACTATTTTGTCAAACATGTTTGTCATATGGCTTTGACACTTTGACAACTTGTTTACCATCATAGTTTACAAATGTAGGCAATACTACATAACTAGGACAAGTACTGTAGCTCAGTTATGGCCCTTCTTTGACACAGAAATTAGTTAACTTTTGCAAACCATTCCATATTTTGTCTAAACTGTTTAATATAATTGGCTTTGAACACATGCTTACCATCATGGTCACACATAGTGCAAGACTTATCCAAATCCACAAATAGTGGTACATTGTTTGTCTTGTCTATTTTTCTTCGTTTGTCTGAAAATCTCTTGTTATATTTTGACCCCATATTTCCATAAATTCTTCGATTAGTCTAACGCGCTGTCAAAAGACAGCTCTTTTTGTTTTTGTTGTGTTGCATTTGGAAGGATTCCACTCCATGTCCCACTCATTTCCCCATTTAAACTTGTTAAGAAAGATTGTGTAAGTTTGATTACAATATCATCAACAATGTGTCGGACTTGTTATTTGATAGAGGTGGAAGATTGTTTATATCTTGTGGAACACCAGATGTTACAGGTACTTCACCTCCATGGCTGCAGACTGACTTCTATTGAGTAGGAATGCCCCAAGCCACTCGAGAAATTGTAGGCAAACGCCTTTAGAAGAAGTTTGAGTGGTTTACCTTTTCAAAAACTAAACTTAGGTCGAGCAAGATCAAGTTAGTTTGTTTATAAATGGTAATGTTTCTAGTCATTTCATCTGTTAAATTAAATACAATCAGCTGAGTCAGACAAGACTTTGTCACGAAAGCCATGTTGGAGGTCATGAAGAATGTTGTGTTACGTAAGGTGAGCAAAAACTTAACCAAAACATACAAGTTTATGGTATAAGCCAATAGTCTGCTAAGTTACTTTTGTCTCCCTTTTTGAGCAGCGGGACTAATCCGCTGGGCTAGTAACCAAAGGAGATAGGTTTGGAAAATTATTACTAGAGCATCAACAAGTTTTACCCAAAGCGCTTAAGGACAACTGGGTGAATACAGTCTTATTCAGGAGCTTTGTCTGACTTAAGGTTAGCTAGCATTTTGAGACCATGCAATTCTATCAGTTAGGATTTAAGAAATATTGGGATACTGACAATGTTACAATAGAAAGATACAGACCCTCTGTTTTTGAAAACCTTTTCTTGTTTGAAAGATTATGGTGATTTGTTGGCCAATACAGATTGAAACTTGGTATCTAATAAATTTGCTTTATTGTTTGATTTCATGGTTCCTGAAACTGCAAATTTAAGTTGGATGTAAATATCTACTAGAGTTTAACTATAAATATATTTAGTTTATATCGGAAAAGTGGCAATTTGAAGGTGAAAAGCCATTAGCAGTGTCATTTTCCAGTGACTTGCAAAATATTTTGTGCTGGTGACATCAGTTACCACAAAAGATCTGCCTTTGTACAATCATTTTACATTTGTAGATGTTGAAGCCGATGGAGTAGATATCAAAAACATTTGAAGATAATGTTTATTCTGAGATGAGATATTAACTAACTGTACAAAGAAATACTTCCTTTTGATTGGAAACGTTCTTTTATATGTGGTTAAAAATGCTAAAGGAAGCGTTATGTCTGCAATATTTTGTAATACATTTAAATGATTAAGATGTTTGAAGAAGACATGATAACAATAACAATCGGATGTAGATTATTTACCATACCAATTACAAAATCAAAAATTGCATACGTCACTAAAGTAATTATGTAATTTCTATTATTACATACTATTTTCAACTTTGAAATGGAACATCTGTCAATATTGTTGTTAACTCAGGTGTGTGACGTCACTAATGACAGCCGTGGTGTTGAAACGTATAGTATGAATAGTACCAGATTTACGTTAAAAGTAAACAAAAACGTTTAGGTACATTTGTTGATAACATGATATTGTCAATAAATGACTTACGTGTGCGTTCTGCTCTAAATGGCAGTGGTCTTATGGTTAAGGTGTCAACCGCTCAACCCAGGGTCTAGCCCACCCGCTTAGCTCAGTAGGTAAGAGCGTTGGTCTACGGATCGCGGGGTCGTGAGTTCGATCCTCGGGCAGGGCGTATGTTCTCCGTGACTATTTGATAAACAACATTGTGTCTGACATCATTAGTCCTCCACCTCTGATTCATGTGGGGAAGTTGGCATTTACTTGCGGAGAACAGGTTTGTACTGGTACAGAATCCAGGAAAACTGGTTAGGTTAACTGCCCGCCGTTACATAACTGAAATACTGTTGAAAAATGGCATTAAACCCAAAACAAACAAAACAAAACAAACAACCCGGGGTCTCTGAGTATGAGCCCTACTAGGGTCATGACCATGCAAACTCACGTGGCATTGGTACTAGTTTTTCCAGGAGACAGACTCGAGAGTGGTTCAAATAAGCTTTAAGCTTTCGTCATAATCAAGCTGAAAAAAAGTACATACTAATGGCACATCTAGTTTCACAATGGCCTTCGGGTCATTATGGCCAGAACGCCCCCCGAAACCATATATTAACTTCGTGATCTTGACGTCTACAATTGTTACTTCTACACAGCCAAACGAGCAAAATATGTATCATTATATATGTTTAAACAAATGTACAATCTTTAATATGAAAATTCGTGCAATTTAAAATATTGAAAATGTGTATAGGGTCTAGGTAGTTTTAGGCTATTTTCATCCTTTGACCTTGAATATGACATTGAAATTGGCCGTGACCGGTTTCCACTAACTAGATCTAAACTAGTGGCTATATTGAAACGCATTTGGTTTCACCATGGTAACTGTATATGGTAACACAATTTTTCACCCTAAAATAATGCAAATGAATTGTCATACACACAAGCCTAGTCTGATATATGAAAAATAAAAAGTTATGATATTCATTTTGGAGTCTCAGAATGAAAAAAGGTTGCAGCTGAAACGGTGATTTTAGACCGCATTTGACCTTGTGTATGACCATGAAATGACCTTGAGTGACCTCAAAAATATAACATTTATTTTAAACTTTTTTAGTTCGAATACTTGTATGCAATTAGGTCACATGTGTTTTCTTCATTGATATTTAATAGCTTTATTTTTGACGTGACCTAAAAGGACAAAAATAGCGGCCATCTTAAAACACTGCAATGACATTGACTATGAACCAGAATATTCTGTTTGTTAAAAACTGTCTTTCAGAAAAAAAAAACAGGTTTTCTGTTACATGCGTTTTCTTCATAAGTATATCTTAATCTGCCTAATAGAGATTAAATTCTGGCCATAGTAAAGAACATTTAGGTATTACTATAGTTACCAGATCCATCCCCTCAATTTGTAAGTATTTTGACCTTGACCTTAACCTTGAAATGACATTGACCAGTTTCAAAATTATAACACTTCTTCTTACTACACACAATAGAAGTAAGTTTGTAACATTTGTTCTTTTCAAAGACAGTTTAAAAACTTGTATATGAATCCATTAAATAGATCTGAAATAGCGGCTATATTGTAACGTATTTAATTCAACTATGGTAACCATGTTAACCAATTGTACTCGCCTAAAATAGTGCAAATGAAACTGCAGTACACACTGATCTACTCTGATATGAGAAATGACAAATTACATCATTCAGTTTGGAGACAATTAAAAAGATTGTAGCTGAAACAGTGATTTTAGACCGTTTTTGACATTTTGACCTTAAGTATGACCTTGAAATGACCTTGAGTGACCTCGAGAATATAACAGTTATTTAACACTTTCTTAGTTTATATACTTGTATGTGGTTAAGTGACTTGTGTTTTCTTCATAAATATTTACTAGCCTTATTTTCAAATCTACGTACAAGGACTAAAAATGGTGGCCATCTTGGACGCCATCTTGGATTTCTCGGTCCGCACCAAAAATTTGCAATTTATGCCGGCAGTCCAATAAACTTCAGACCCTCCCAAACATTTTGGTATATGACATATTTTGTAACTTTTGATGGCCAGGTTGAATGCTAAAACTGGGGGTTTGCTGCTCTACTATAGACTTCACGTTTTCAAACTTCACACTTGACTTTTCCATCATGAAATGACTTCACAGAACAAGATATACAACTTCAGCTTTCATTTTGTCGAAATTTACCCCCTTTTTAAACTAAAACATATTGCTTTAAGTTTTGCATGTAAGCAGGTTTCTCATAATATAGTTGACTGGATGCTCTCAAATTTGTCACAAATCTTTATCATCAAGAGATGATGTCACAGAGCAGATTTCATTACTATGGCTTATATTTGATTCAAATTAGAAAAGTTTTTCATGTAAGCTTGTTTCTCAGAAAGTACAAGGCCAACTTCTACCTACATTTCTATACCCCCACCAAACATGTTGGGGGTGGGGGCTATATAGGAATCAGTTTGGCATGTCCTGTCGCATCCCGTCACGAAATCTATATGCCGGAAGGATTTTAATTTAACTTCACATTATTATTTCTCAAGACCAGACGACTTGTTGAACACATCACCTATGCCTGATGGTCAAAGGTCAAGGTCACAATTCAAGGTCAAAGATTAGATATCTATTTGGTTTTTGCTAAATAACTTCCATGTGCCTGGAAGGGTTTTATTACTAAATGGATTTGATTCAAACTTAAAATAGTTGTTCAACATCACCACCGTATCATATGACACAAGGGCCATAACTCTTGCACCAATATTTCATAAATTTTGCCCCCTTTTTACTTGGAATTTCAGGTTAAAGTTTTGATACACTTTCACTCAGTCTCAGTTATTTTTATTACTAAATGGGTTTGATTCAAACTTAAAATAGATGTTACATCTTATCACCCACATCATGTGACACAAGGTGTATAACTCTGACACCAATTTTCATGAATTATGCCCCCTTTTACTTAGAATTTAAGGCTAATTTTGATGCATTTTCACTGTATCTGTTATTACAAAGTGCATTTGATTCAAACTTGAAGTTGTTCCACATCATAGGACACAAGGTGCATAACTCTTGCACCAATATTTCCTGAATTACGCCCCCTTTTTGCTTAGAATTATACTTGTATAGTGTTTTGATACACTTTATCTGTGCCTCTCGTATTATTTGATATTTTTTAACACAGACTCAAGCTATTGTGCAATATTCTTCCACCATTGGAGTCATTAAACACTCCAGTGACAGTTCCAGTTTCCTCAGATGTGCCGTTTCACTATCCAGCATCGAAATAGTCAAGCGCGCTGTCTCCTGTGACAGCTCTTGTTTTACATAGTTATAGCCTCTTTTCAACTTAAAATTTGCCAAACTCATGTTTCCTTGACAATAATTCATGAAAGGCTCGACAGATTTAAATGTTTTTGTAACACAGGTGTAACATCATAAAATACAGGTAAAGTTTGACTTTGGCTACAATGTTATGTAGTTATGGCCCTTTTCCAACTTTAAATTTGCCAAACTCGTGGTTGCCTGACAGTAACTCACGAAAGGCTCGACATATCTAGATAAATTTTGGTACACAGGTGTAACATCATAAAATACAGGTCAAATTCGATTTAAATTGCACCTTGTTGTGGCCATGTCTTTCTTATGGTTGCCATTCTTCTGTGACAAGATTATTGTGGGGGTATTCCGCACTCCTGTGACAGTTCTAGTTATCATGGCCCTCTTATATTTACTAATACTTTTGACTAATTTAATTTCTTTAAACAGCTTTGGCCAAAAAACTCTGTATTCTTACTTACTGAACAACATCTGTAATCTTTATTGCAGCTCGTACTCTCCTAAAGATAAAGAACAACAATTTTTTTTTTCAGTTTATTGTATTTTTTTCACATTTTAACAGTTTTATTCATTTTTTTTTCACATGAACATGTATTTTATACATAAATACTGCCGATTTATTCTTTTTTTTTTTACCAGAACTAACAAGCATCACTCATTTCACAATTAAAACAAACATTGGTAGTAACCAGATACAACCAATTTTGACACAAATTGTAAAATACTGTCAAACCTATGTATATTGACTAGGTTTGGCATTAAGGTTACGATGAAGGCCTTGAGAAACAAAAATCAAACAACACCAAATCATAGAAAGAAAGATTTGTTTGACATGAAAATTAAACAGCATGTAAAAGATGTATATTACTTTACGAAACAAGTGTCAGTATACTGATATAAACATTGAATTCCAGATAATGACTGCCTATAGGGGCCCCACTTCCGGACAGTCAAACCACTTTAAAAACTCACCATTTTCAAAGAAATGTTACACATGTTTGTTTTGATGCATTTGGAGTAGCGTGCGAGTGGTGAAATTTCACATAACAAGGTGGAACACAGTTTTCAGCAATTTTTCATCTTTATTTCTTTACAAATGGCATTCATTTTCAAAGGGAAACAACTTTTTCTCGACGATTACTTAAAATAGTTGGAAAAAGTTATCTCCCTTTGAAAACGAATGCCATTTGTACTTAAAGTATTCCGAAAAAGTTGTCTCCCTTTGAAAATGAATGCCATTTGTACCTGAAGTATTCCGGAAAAGTTGTCTCCCTTTGACAATGAATGACATTTGTAAAGAAATAAAGATAAACAATTGCTGAAAACTGTGTTCCACCTTGTTATGCGAAATTTCATCACTCGCATGCTATTGCAAATGCATCAAAACGAACATGTGTAACAGTTCTTTAAAAATGGTGAGTTTTTACAGGCGTTTAACTGTCCGGAAGTGGAGCCCTTTTAGGCGGTCCTTTTCCGGAATTCAATGTTTTTATCAGTCTACTGACACTAGTTTCGTAAAGTAATATACATGCTTTACATGCTGTTCAATTTTCATGTCAAACAACTCTTTCTTTCTATGATTTAGTGTTGTTTGAGTTTTGTTTCTCAAGGTCTGATTCTCATCCTTAAAATACTGTCAAGCCTGTGCATAATGACCATGTCTGGCATTAAAATACAGTCAGACCTCTCAATAGTGACCATGTTTGCCATTAAAGTACTATCAGACCTGAATATGAAGATCTATTTCAGAGAGCCCAAACTGTCCTCTATTTTGCAGGCATCTCTATTCACAGGTTGAAATAAACTTCTAATGTTTCAATCAAGTGGCCCTGAACACAAGTTTGACTGTACTTGATAAATGCTTGATTATAATCAACAAATGAAGTTGGAACATATGAAAAGGAACTTGCAGAGAAACAAATGCAAAATGAGCCATGCCATGGGAAAACCAACATAGTGGGTTTGCGACCAGCATGGATCCAGACCAGCTGCGCATCCGCACAGTCTGGTCAGGATCCATGCTGTTAGCTTTTAAAGCCTACTGCAATTAGAGAAACCGTTAGCGAACAGCATGGATCCTGACCAGATTGCGCGGATGCTGGTTGCAAACCCACTATGTTGGTTTTCCCATGGCACGGCTCAAATGATGATACTCTTGAAGTTCAGGAAAACACCAGAAAGAGTTTGGTTAATTTGGTAAAGTTCCAAAGATCAAAGTTAGATTTTAAAAATAAGACAGATGTTTCTTGTATTTTCTAAAATTGAAACCATTATGTCTTGACTGAGATGTTTTGCAAATTATCTTTAAGTTAACAAGCAAATTCGATGAATTGGAATCCCCCGCCGAAAGGGTCAGAGTTGAGGAACGGCAAAAAAATATATCCAGCAAAAAGTTAAGAATGTTACCAAGAAGCAAATAATTTCATTAGTCAAAATCAAATTAAAAGAAAATGAATGGTTTGTTTGGGTGGGGGGTGGGGTGAGGATACAACAGTTTACATGTTGATTATAAATATTGATAGAAAATGAAAAAAAAAAAAAAAAAAAAAAAAATTGGGGGGGGGGGGGGGGGGGGGGGGGGGGGGGGGGGGACCAAGGTAAGGTGGTGACCAGGTGCAGGTACACAACATCACATGTTTATAATAAATGTTCATGGAAAAGAATGAAAGAAGTTTAATGAAATTCTTCCAATTGGTTGGTTTGTTATGTACAGATCTGTGGATTTTTAAACAATTAAAGGGCAATAACTATATGGAAAATTGACCAATCGAAAAAAAACTTGAAGGGCATCGTCGCAGTATCTTGGTTCATGTCTATTTCAAGTTTGATGAAATTCTACCTGCTAGTTACTGAGAAATGGCTGCAGACGGACATTTTTCATTAAATCAAGGGCAATAACTCTGAGGGAAATTGACCTATCAAAAAAAAAAACTTGACGGGCATCAGCGCAGTATCTTGGTTCATGTCTATTTCAGATTTGATGAAATTCTACCTGTTAGTTACTGAGAAATGGCTGCAGATGGACATTTTTTATTAAATCAAGGGCAATAACTCTGAGGGAAATTGACCAATCAAAAAAAAAACTTGACGGGCATCATCGCAGTATGTTGGTTCATGTTTATTTCAAGTTTCATGAAATTCTACCAAGTAGTTACTGAGAAATGGCTGCGGACGGACGGACGGACGGATGGACGGACGGACGGACTGACAGACTGACAGACTGACGGACTGACGGACGGACAACGCCATTTCAATACCCCCCTCCCGATTTCATCGGCGGGGGATAATAATCTATGTACTCTGCAAGTTATACATTTTACACAAAGCATAATATTCACAATTTTAATGCATATAAAAATAACAATAAAAACATTATTTTGACCATATTAAAAATCAAGTCATACTGTTTAACAGTATTTATAGACACACACATACCGCCATAGTAACTTTTCTTTAAAGAACAGAGTTAAATACCAGCAGAAAACTTATGTAAATGGCCAGTCTATAATTCGTGCTACTGACCAATCTAAAGTTCAGGATAAAGCCAAATACTGGGAAAAAAAAAAATGAAATTCATTTCTACTTTTTATTAATAAAACACATATTGAATGGCTTGCTGGTAACAATCCAAACTACTAGCCTTCCAACCACTGCCAACAGAGATAACTTTTGCTACTCGCTAGTCATTCAGTCAACCTAGGTTTACTCGGCTGAAGTTCAAAAAAAAACACTGAAATTTATTCTAATGTCATGTAATACAGCACTTACCGTATAGCGGGTTATTTCTGTGGTCAAAATATTCTGCGTTTTGGCCCCAAAAATTGAGAAACAAATTTCTGCGTGTTTAATTTCTGCATTTTCACATAAAAGGAAGAGAAAGTTCTGCGTTTTTATGCCAAAGAGGAGGTATTCCTCGCATATTCGGGCGTTGTGAGAATGATAGCGTATGAAAACATTAAACTAAATTACTGGTAACTGTTGTAAAATATCTTTGCATTTAAGTAATACACTGCAGGATATAATAACATGTGAATTGAAAAAATATAAGTCTAACAACAACTGCACAAACAACAACTTCAAACTACAGTATATCGGCATAACGGTTACACTGCTTATATAAAGGTTACTAAAGTAAATTTCAGAAGATCTTCACAAGGGATTAATAACACAAGTGAAATTCACTCAGTTTATTTCATTCACAGAAGAAAAATGTTTCCTGAGGGATTAACAGTTAGGACTTTGATTGACCTTCACACCTAATTATACAATTATCGGTAATTGTCAGATGGCGATGGTAATTTCCAATAATCAGACCATGCCATTGTGAATTTCGGATTACCTAAGGAAACATAGCGTGAAACAACGTTGGTGAAAATAATGCAGATTTTTTGCGTTTTAAATTTTTGCTGGATGAATATTCTGCTGGAAATATTTTTGCGATTCTACCGCGAGACCGCAGAAACGCATAAATATCCCCCCCCCGTAGAAATAGCCCGCTATACAGTATTAAATGACTGGTCAATAGTAAAAACTATTTACCCACAGTCTGAAGGCTAACAGGTTTGGCTATTAGCTGGCAAACTATTTAGAAAGTCTTTTATTACATGAATGTAGCTGATAATTTTGACTACTGACCTGAGTAAGTGTACATTATATGTATTTAACATTTTGGTCTTTTTAAATAGGATGTTCACAAATGCATCCAAGCTTCAAGGAGTCCAGTGTTTTAATAAAGGGAATAAGAAAAATCTAGTTTAATTTCCATGTTACTGTCTTTGTACACAGCATAATCAAAAAATTCTACAGGATGTCACACATAATATTTTTTCGATTTCATTTCTATTAAATACAATAAATTATTTTGATCTTGTTTCCATACAACTTTTAACACATACTACATAGCAACAAAGTAAAAATACTTTGGCTTAAAAAATGCATGCAATACATAAATATTAAAAGAAACTTTTTATGCAGAGTAATTTTATCATAATCTGTTACTTTTCAAACAACTGGACAACTAGGTCCCCTAACAATGTTTTTGTAATATGGCATGCTTACAAGAGAGAATACAACCAGCATACTCTGAACCATCACATATGAGAATGAAGTCGACTAAATGTGTCAAGTATGAAACCTTTTCTCATTTGATTATCTTGTTAAAAAACTTCATCTCCTGAGATGTTTATCTCTGAACTGACCAGGGAATGTGCTGGAAATCTGTCAAGCTATAATCTGTCACATCAAATGCTACAGACTCGCCTATTTCTAATTCATTTTTCTTTTGATCTGACATAAATAAACTTTGATAATAGGAGGGTCATTGATCCTAAAGCGCTCACCTGTGTGAAAGGCTTCAAGTGTGTTTGTATAGGTACAGAGTTAGGTTTCTTCTATGTTAGCTTATATTATATACATTTCACACACATTTTTGAACCTAGGGCAATAATTTGAATAATTGCGTAGAAATTACAAATCTGATATCACTTGCCAAATATCAAGGCCCTAGCTATTATTGATTCAGAGAAGAAAATTTTTAATGTTTCTTATATAAAAGCCTATAGTAAGTACATGTCAGACACAGGGGCGTAGTAGGTATGGTACAGAGTCAAACCATTATATCACAGGCCAAATACCAAAGCTTAGGGAAAAGGATTTCTATATTTATTTATTTGGGTTTTACGGCGCACCAACACAGTATAGGTTATATGGCGCCAAACAGGACTACAAATTTTGGTTTCACATCTCATTTACAAGTATGTTAGCTAAAAACCTATTTTTAACCAAAAAGACCCATATGTTCAATGAACCAAAACCATTTAAACACTTTGAAAGAGGGTTACCAAGAGATCATTTGTGTAAAGTTTCATCCAAATCCATTCAGTGGTTTTGGAGGAGATATTGTTTAAAGAAATTGTTGATGAAAAGTGAACATGCCCTCTGGCAGCCATGTTTTTTGACGAATCAGAACATTTCAACAATATTTGTAGAAGGTCAAACAAGAACCATTTATGTAAAATTATTTTAAAATCGGGCTAGCAGTTCCACACAAGATTTTTAAAAATTTTCACTATATACATAAAGGGAAAAGTGACCATGCCCCCTGTAGGCCATGTTTTTTGACGAATCAAAATAATTTGAACAATCTTGGCAGGGGGTCTCACAAGGACCATTTGTGTAAAATTATTTTAAAATCCGCCCAACAGTTTCACACAATATTTTTTTAATTCCCACTAAATACATACAGGGAAAAGTGACAACGCCCCCTGGCGGCCATGCTTTTTGACGAATTGGTATAATTTGAACAATCTTGGTAGAGGGTGACGTCAGGACCATTTGTGCGAAATTATTTCAATATCAGACCAAACGAGGAGATGTCGTTTGAAGATTTTTCTATTTTTAGCTCTGGTGGCCCCTATGTGCAACCAAGCAGAACTGTTTGAACAACTTTGGTAGAGGAACATTCATGCCAAGTTTAAGCAAAATCCATTCAGTGGTTTTGGGGGAGATGTCGTTTTGTTGTTGTTGACAATGGACGGACGGACGCATGACCACAATAGCTCAACATAAGCACTTTGTGCTCAGGTGAGCTAAAAAGTACTTACAAACATTTGTTACCGCTACCTGCAATACTTCACCCACCATTACAGTTGCCATGTGAAATCTCCAACAGTTAAAACAAAATTACTGACGTAAAGGCAACAGAATTAGAAATGCCTGTTTATAAAGCAGGAACTTAATATTATCACTATAGTGTAGCTAACATTGGGCCAAATTGTTACAATCCCCTTCCTGTATTTCTGAAATACATACATTAATTTTATATTTATGAAACAAATAAATTGTACCATTTACAGAACAACCAACTGACAAATGCGTATTATACAGTTATGATTGACAAGAATGTGGACTTCAAAATGTATCTTCATAAGGTTGATTAAATTATATATGGTATATTTACAGTGAGTTCAGTAAATAATCCTGAAATAAACAATTGCAAACTACACTCAGAGAGTTTCTGCAGAAATGAAGAAATTCTATGAAACATGAAATAATACCAAACTATGTGAGAGTTAACTACTAATAAAAAGACCAGTGTATAAGTCAATAATTCAAACTAGCAGTCTGCGAAATTAGCGGTTGTCCAATTGCTCCGGGCAACCATTTTTTGGCTCGGACAACCACTTTTATAATGTTTGCTTACCGATGGACAAGTAAGAATTTTCAAAAAAATTTCTTCAAAACACTGGCAAATACGGATAAAATCATTGATTAAATGTGTGAGAAAACACCAGCGCACAGTCTCAATTTATCAGCAATTGATAATTCAATAATCCCCCTCTCGTAATTGTGTAACTGGTGCAGGCATGCACTTACACATTGAGGGATGCCAGTTATTACTGGCTGACATTTTTGCTGAGACATGTACATGTTTCATTGGTTAAAATATTATGAGGCGCTTTACATCAGTTATTTCAACTGCATGTAGAACTTCTCAACAAAAATTTCGAGCAACCACTTTTTACTTCAGCCAACCAAATTTGATAAATTGGTTGACTGAATGACAACCATTTCTAAAACCTAATTTTGCAGACTGAACTAGACTCCAAAATAGACACTAATGCTGAAATTATTCTTGCTTAAATATAGTATGTAAAATATGACAACAAATGTAACATGTAAAAAAAACCTTCAATTTTAGCTAATAAACTTTGATTCTGAAGAGTGAATATCCAGCCAGTATAAAACACACTTAAAATATGTTACAGTAAATAAAGAATTCAAAGAGCTCTATTTATACCTGGACAGGTGTTTGATGTTTTTTTGGTTCTTGCCGACGAGGTACCTGAGACTACATGGTTATGACAGTAACTGAGCAATGTTTGACAATAAATCCAGTGGTACAATGTACTGTGTTTAATCCTTAGCCTGCTAAACTTCTAAAATGGACTGGTCCATCATACAATTTTGGCAAAACCATTTATTATTAGCGAACAGTGAAGACCATGATCAGCCTGCACGGATGTGCAGGTTGATCTTGGTCTGCACTGGTCGCAAAGGCAAAAGCATTTGCCACCAGCAGGCTAAAGGTTAATCCCACATTTGCACAATATAATCAAAGAGACTAACCCACACATATGAGGCGAAAAAGAATTTCTCTAAAAAAATCCATAAAATCTGAGTACTTTGAAAGTGACTATTGGTACAAATTATTACATTAAGATTCACTTCAAGTATTACTAAGATGCAATTTGTGAAATGGTCAGACTGCTGCTACTGCAAGTTTACATTTGATTTAAAATATGCTACAAAGTTTGAATAAATGTTTAAAAACAGGACCATTAATGAAATGAATATTACTACAATGAAACAATAAAGAAAATATAGTGTAGTTCATAACCAATCTAAATAATATGAGCCGTGCCATGAGAAAACCAACATAGTGGTCAGGATCCATGCTGGTCGCTAACAGTTTCTCTAATTACTATAGGCTTTGAAAGTGAACAGCATGGATCCTGACCAGACTGCGCATCTCTGGATCCATGCTGGTCACAAAGTCACTATGTTGATTTTCCCATGGCGTGGCTCAAATATCTTCATTTCTGACCACTTCAATGTACGTACACATCATCAATTCTTTATTATTTGGGACAAAGGGGCTGACGGCAGTTTATCTTGCACTCAGTATTTGCTTTAAACATTATATCACTACATTATTTCAGATCATAAAAACTTGTTTGAAATCTGCCGCAAAGTATATGCTATGCTGCCCACACTAAAATGATAATTCTGATATTTAATGGACCATGACCCTTGAAGTAACTGGATCTATTTTTATCTGAATTACAGCTGCTGAAATTCTGTATCTCAAACTTTTTTGTCACAAAGTTCTGGTAACACTGAAACAAATTTTTATTTCAGCAAGTAAAGTTCCTGTTTTAACACCTGACATTTCTAGTTGAAAAACACTGCCTCCCTATCGAAAAGAAAGGTTGATGACATAACCTATCTTGAACAAAAACAAGAGGACCATGATGGTCCTGAATCGCTCACCTCTTCCCACATGACCCAGTTTTGAGTATGACGTCGTTTTTTCTATTATTTGACATAGTGACCTAGTTTTTGAGCTCATGTGACCCAGTTTTGAACCTGACCTAGATATTATCAAGATAAAAATTCTGACCAATTTTCATGAAGATCCATTGAAAAATATGGTCTCTAGAGAGGTCACAAGGTTTTTCTATTATTTGACCTATTGACCTAGTTTTCAAAGGTACGTGACCCTGTTTTGAACTTTACCTAGATATCAAGGTGAACATTATCACTAATTTTCATGAAGATCTCATGAAAAATATGGCCTCTAGAGAGGTCACAAGGTTTTTCTATTTTTATACCTACTGGCCTAGTTTTTGACCGCACGTGACCCAGTTTCGAAACTGACCTAGATATCATCAAGGTGAACATTCAGATCAATTTTCATGAAGATCCATTGAAAAATATGGCCTCTAGAGAGGTCAAAAGATTTTTCTAATTTTAGACCTACTGACCTACTTCTGACCGCAGTTGACCCAGTTTCAAACCTGACCTAGATATCATCAAGATGAACATTCAGACCAACTTTCATACAGATCCCATGAAAGGTATGGCCTCTAGAGAGGTCACAAGGTTTTTTTATTATTTGACCTACTGACCTAGTTTTTTATGGCACGTGACCCAGTTTCAAACTTGACCTAGATATCATCAAGGTGAACATTCTGACCAATTTTCATGAAGATCCATTCAAGGGTATGGCCTCTAGAGAGGTCACAAGGTTTTTCTATTTCAAGACCTACTGACCTAGTTTTTGATCGCAGTTGACCCAGTTTCAAACTTGACCTATATATCATCAAGATAAACATTCAGACCAACTTTCATACAGATCCCATGAAAAATATGGCCTCTAGAGTGGTCACAACGTTTTTTCATTATTTGACCTACTGATCTACTTTTTGATGGCACGTGACCCACTTTCGAACTTGACTTAGATATCATCAAGATGAACATTCTGACCAATTTTTATGGAGATCCATTCACAAGTATGGCCTCTAGAGAGGTCACAAGGTTTTTCTATTTTTAGACCTACTGACCTAGTTTTTGACCGCACATGACCCTGTTTCGAACTTGACCTAGATATCATCAAGATGAACATTCAGACCAACTTTCATATAGATCCCATGAAAAATATGGCCTTTAGAGAGGTCACAAGGTTTTTCTATTATTTGACCTACTGACCTAGTTTTTGATGGCACGTGACCCACTTTCAAACTTGACCTAGATATCATCAAGGTGAACATTCTGACCAATTTTCATGAAGATCTCATGATATATATGGCCTCTAGAGAGGTCACAAGGTTTTTCTATTTTTAGACCTACTGACCTAGTTTTGACCGCACGTGACCCAGTTTCGAACTTGACCTAGATATCATCAAGATGAACATTCAGACCAACTTTCATACAGGTCCCATGAAAAATATGGCCTTTAGAGAGGTCACAAGGTTTTTCTATTATTTGACCTACTGACCTAGTTTTTGACGGCATGTGACCCACTTTCGAACTTGACCTAGATATCATCAAGATGAACATTCAGACCAACTTTCATACAGATCCCATGAAAAATATGGCCTCTAGAGAGGTCACAAGGTTTTTCTATTATTTGACCTACTGACCTAGTTTTTGATGGCACGTGACCCACTTTCGAACTTGACCTAGATATCATCAAGGTGAACATTCAGACCAACTTTCATACAGATCTCATGAAATATATGGCCTCTAGAGAGGTCACAAGGTTTTTCTATTTTTAGACCTACTGACCTAGTTTTTGACCGCACGTGACCCAGTTTCGAACTTGACCTAGATATCATCAAGATGAACATTCAGACCAACTTTCATACAGATCCCATGAAAAATATGGCCTCTAGAGAGGTCACAAGGTTTTTCTATTTTTAGACCTACTGACCTAGTTTTTGACGGCACGTGACCCAGTTTCGAACTTGACCTAGATATCATCAAGTTGAACATTCTGACCAACTTTCATAAAGATCCCATGAAAAATGTGACCTCTAGAGTGGTCACAAGCAAAAGTTTACGGACTGACGCACGCACGCACGCACGCACGCACGCACGCACGGACGACGGACACCGCGCGATCACAAAAGCTCACCTTGTCACTTTGTGACAGGTGAGCTAAAAATCAAAACATTTTTACAAAAGCCCAATTTATATTATTGGTGATTGTGTGTTTAATAAATGGTAGTCACTGTTTTAATAGGTACCTAATTCCTACTTTTGAAAGTGCCAAACAGTTATATTTTTACAGAAATACCCTTAATACGACTTGTAAAACTGACTTAATTTCTGAAACATAACTTCCTTCTTTAAGTATCAAATGCTATGAATTCTCAGTGCAATATATTCCATGTATATTTTTTAATAAAAAAATTTGCTTAATATTTAATATGAAAAACTTTTGAATCAATAAATAATTGTTTAACATGTATTTCAAAAACACTGAAACAGTCCTCCTACTTTATTTGAATGCAATATGTTGCCAGTACATTAAGTCTAAGACACTACAAAAAACAACCCTACATAAAGCTTCCTTTTTTTTAAGTTTAAATTTCAGGGTTTTTTTTCAAGTTTATAAAGCTTGGTCTCTTTAGAATGACTGAATCTGAAAAACAGAGTTTCAACAGTTATAATTTTGATTTAAGTTTTGCAATTTAAACATTTATTTTTCAACAAAAGCAACATCACTATTTCATTAATTTTGAACATAACTTTATTGTTTTCAAATGCAGCAAAATAAACAAAATTATAGAAAGATGGCATAGAATTGTAAACCTATTAGCAGAATGATAAAAACATGCATATTCAGTATCACCATAATCTATATGCATACTGGGTAACAGGCTGTTCCCACATCCTACGGACAAACAACCCAGATAGAAATATTAACCCAGATGTAAATAGGTAGGGTGATTTTTTCATTTATTTCTATTGATACAGAGCCAATCTTTGCATATCAACACGACAGTTTTGTTATGGAATGGGCATGACTTACATTTATTCCTTCTGTTCTCAGAACATTCTTTATGTTTCTAGAAATTCCATTTACTAAAAAATGAACGAAAATCCAAAGTTTTACTCAATCTGTGAACCCCGACCTTTTGCTTTAACAGGTATGAGCAGAAAGTGCCTTCCTATCAACAAAATAAAACAAGTATGCTCACGGGCAGAATGTCAAGCTCGCCAGCTGTAAAGTGTGACCTTGACCTTAGACTTAAGGACCCGGTTCTTGCGCATGACACTCTGTCTCATAATGGTGAACATTCAAGCCAAGTTACATCAAATTCCCACCATGCATGAAGAAGAAATGCTCCGGACAAACTTCAATTTGACTTTTGACATCCAAAAGTGACCTTGACCTTTGAGATAGGAACATGGGGTTTGCGCATGACACTCCTCAATAAGGTAAACATTCATGCCAAATATAAACAAGATTGGTCCATGCATGTCAAAGTTAGGGTCCGGACAAAATCGGACAGACGCACACACAGTCGCACATACACCTACCCGGCAAAAGTGACGACTAAGTCGAGCTCACCGCAAGCGGGCTCGACTAAAATCAACCTTTCTATTTACACTGAGGTTAATTTTTCCACTGAGGTTATTTGTCCGTCAGCATTGGGATAGCTGGTTATCCAGAGTGATACGTAAACATTTACTATTATGATGGATTTTTCAATATCTTTTTGCACAAACATATACAAGCTTTACACCTCAGGCCAAAAGTCAACACATCACTGTAAATTTTTATTCTTGAAAGAATCGATTTTTAACCTGGCTGGTCAACCTAAAGATTTCAGTTTTGCGCATGTCAAAATGTATGTTGTATTTCAGATTTGCACATGTCAAAATGTATGTTTTATTTCAATTTTGCGCATGTCAAAATGTAGGTTTTATTTCAATTTTGTGCATGTCAAAATGCATGTTTTTCAGCACTTCCGCAATGACTAGACAAAAGCATGTAGTATTTTCAATGAAAAAAGAAAGAAAAATAAACACTTAGGTTACAAGAACTGAGATGAGCTTGATAATGTCTGTTTAAATATAAATGATTTTATTTTATATCTGTTATCACAACTTTTATCTAAACTTTTATGTTACAGCACTTGAATAAGAACTAGGCAACTAAAACAATACACTCATACATGATGCTTATCTTTGATTTACAAGATTAACATTTTCAAAACTATCAAATATTTACACATTTTTTCCAATTTTACTATTTTTCACTTTCACTGTTTTTTTGTTTTTACATTTTCACATCTTTTTCACTAACATGTGCTTTTTTACTATTTCACATTCATATTTCCCTATTTCACACACTTTCCCATTTTCCTATTTTACACTTTCACTAGCATGTACTATCCACTTGACCCTATTTTCTTTTTTTTTTTCATTCACAACACTTTTTCACATTTTGAGTCACATAATGAGATCTACAACAGCACTGTAACACAGTAATATGTATTATGCAGATAAATATGTAACAAAACATTTCAAAATAGACTGAATTATACAATATTGCAGCTGAATTTTGCCCTAGTTGTTAGATAATCTTAAAGCATAATCATATGTAAAACCGAACATGTCCTTGCAAGTTTGCTTTACCTGTTTTCCCTCTCCTGTATTTATCATATTAACCCTTACCCTGCTATATTTCTATAATGGACTGGTCCATCTTTCAATTTGGACAGTGCCATTGATTATTCAAAGGGGTTTGCACTCAAAATTTACTGACTGAATAGCGAACAGTGCAGACCATGATCAGTCTGCACGGATGTGCAGGCTGATCTTGGTCTGCACTGGTCGCAAAGGCAGAATCATCTGCCGCCAGCAGGCTAAGGGTTAAGCGTAAACACAAGCTGTAATATGCATATTCATTACATCACACGAGAGTTAACAGATTAACTTTATACATCATGTCACTATTTACATCTAAAATGAACAATTTGGCACTCAAGCCTCACATTTTAGGCCATTCTTACATATCTCATTTTAATAAAACAAGAAAATTATCTTTTTTTCTGACTGAAAGCAGTTTTAATTACTTTGGAATACTTTGGATAGTCCAGTACTTAAAGCAAAACAACATGGTTTTTTTTATACGATCGAGTCAAGCTTGTGTAATATCATTTCTCGTATTTCCCAGTAGACTAAATTACAATTAGGCCAATCATTGTATGTGTCTAAAACATCCTAATGCATGATATATTACACAATTCTTTCTGATAAAGTTTATGAATGTAACGTTGCAAAATCAGATGCAATCTAAATACAGGCTGGCAAAAATCAGCTCCTCAGATTTCTCCTTTTTTTTCTTATTTAACTAAACTTTAAGGTAAAATTATCTATACAAATATGTTTCTGTATTGCAATACTTCCTGGTTTGTGACAAAGTTAGTAAACAATCCAATTTTAAAAGCATAAAACACCGAGGTAGAAAAGTAACTAAAACTGTCATCTAAAACATAATGGCATGTACAGGCAAAAATAAATCCTAATATACTGCAATTTTAATAAAGCTGGAAAATATTCGTGGATTTGGGGAATCTACTTTTTCATAATTTTAAAACATCTTTGAAGAACAGATATGAACATGACGAAATCAAAACTGATCAGTAAAAAAGTCTTTATGTACAAAGAAAACTATTCAAAATTGTTTCAAAGTTATTTTTATTTGCAAGGAGACTTTATTAGCTGTAAGCAAATTAAATTTTCTCAGTAACTGCTTGCCACTTAAATAAAAGAAGACTAAAAGCTCCTACAAAAATAGGTTTAGAATTTTCAAAACAAAATCTTTAAGTACTACCTTTTTTACTACTACCGGTTTATTAGAAACAACCTGACATTGTATAATTAATGTAAACAGCCGTAATATTTTATGATAAATTTCTTGCACAATTCATTTTGCCCTAACAATATACAGTAAAAAAATTAAATTCCGTTTGATGCCTTTCTCCAATAAATACTCTCCTATACACGAAGGATGAATGCAACATTTCTTGCAGATCTATGCCTTGGCTTTCTGTCAATCAGACTCGTTTTTTGGTTTGTACGAATAAATTGGATGGCCTGAAATAGAGTAAAATTGTTTTATTTTTACAAGACTTCAAAAAAAATTCTTCATTCATTCAATGGGGTAAACTACTCCAAAATTTCCTGTTTATTATTCATATATACAATCCATGGTAACAAGGAGTCAGCATGGTTTTCAACTGATAATTATAACAAATAGTTCAGAGTGAAATTTATTGTTCTTAACAAGTCTGAAATAGACCGTAAAAGGTATACCATAACCCCAAAATGCATCACTAGTCAAAATACTAAACTAATTCCTAGTAAATTCAATGTAAACTGCATTAAAAAAGTTGCAGAAATTGTCAAACAATAACATTACAGTTTAAGACCACTTTACACCTCTTTAAAAGTTGGCACTTGCCAACCACAAAATCAAAACAAGATGAACATACAATAACTTATACCATTTTTGAAGTAAGAAAAAACATTTCTATAAATTATAAAATAGGAAAGCATCTGAATAGGAAAAATCCAGCATACCTGACATGGCTTCCATGGAGACCTCGGGACAGTCTCCTGCAGTGTGTTTTGATGAGCCGCAATTGTGACAGTTTATTTTCCTTGGCTTCTTTTGATTATATCCACCACTCGATGGCTGGTGATTATTAAAACTATTATATATCACATTTGAAATACCAGCCATCCCTTGACTGTTTGAATGAGACATTCCATACACAGTAGGATTATACAGCTCTTGGTTGAGTCCATTTGGATGATAGGGCATATGATGATGATAGAGATGTGGCATTTGCATATGCATTGGTACGAGGCCATTTGGGTAAGGCGTTGGCCACATATTGGTTTGCATTGGAGGCAAGAATATATTATTAGGAATTGATCCCTCTCTATGTCCGGGGCAACCACAATTAGAACATGATGCAGGGCGATTTGTTGTCACAGTTTGGCCACTACTTGTATAGGTAGCCGTTGAGTTACTGGATGAAGCAGAGCTCACTACAGTCTGTGTAGCAGGACACCTATGCGTGCTGGTATCTGAAGTCTGCACCTGGTTATCTACACTATTTAGTAGTACATTTGGAGATTTTCCTGTTTAAAGTTCTGGTAGTGGATTTGGTTGTAACTACTGCTGGAGATCCAGGGAAAACCTTTAGCTTTTTTCCTGCTATACCTGGGCATTCCCATTAATAACTGTAGGTTGAGCAGGAATATTGACTGGTTTACTGCAGTGCAGGATGGAAAATGGGCCGGGAAACCAGCCCACATTACTGGGTTGAAATGAGATCTTGCCAAACAACTGGATGTTCCCTGTGGAAAATATATCATTGACCTATGACCTATATCAGCTGGAGACATGGTGTAACCTGGATGTCCAGAGGTCGAGTTCAAGGTCATATCTCTCAAGTGTTGAGGAGCCATTATTTGCACAAAAGGTTGTGCACCACCTTTAAAGTTATTTTCAGGCATGTTGATAACTTTAGAATGTGACTGTATGTTATTGGTGTGTGCTGGCTGAGCTTTGTATGTCCGCATCAAAGGTCGTGTTGATGTAGGATCCGAGGTGTACCCGCTACTCCCATTACTTCCAGCATTATTAACATTAGAGTCACTTTTCTCTGTT
The DNA here is from genome assembly GCF_021730395.1 of Mercenaria mercenaria. Taxonomy (NCBI): domain Eukaryota; kingdom Metazoa; phylum Mollusca; class Bivalvia; order Venerida; family Veneridae; genus Mercenaria; species Mercenaria mercenaria. The sequence continues at coordinate 24,646,681 of NC_069366.1, read as the reverse complement.
GGGAGTGGAGGAGTGCCATTATTAGAGTATGTGTCTTGTTTAGAATCGATCATTCTCTCCGGACGAGCTGATCTAGCTGAGTTAGGGGCAGAATGTCCTTTAACTCTGACATTTCCTCTATACTGGCCAGGTTTTTTGTCTGAAAGATAGGTTTTATTTTACGAAAATGCAATGCTTGCAGAATGAAAGCATCAGTGCATTAAATCATGCATAAAAACAGTTACGGAAATAATGTTTTTCTATTTTCTAAACTAGCAAAACCTGGTATTTCCTTTATAATATACTGCTAAACTAGATATGTGTCCATGGGACACAGATGCCCCCACTACATGACAAAGGACACAGATCAACTAACTCATTTCTCTTCATAATGACTGTAGGTAAAATATTTTCGGAGCTACGCATGACAAAACATTAAAATGACAATTTTTTCCTAAGTCAGGGGCCATAACTCCTACAATACTGAATGCATGTTTTTTTTCTAGCTGATTTGGGAACATAGCCTATACCCCCAAAATTGGGAATTTTGATGAGCAAATGTTCCAAATTGGGAAATATTTAGTCCAATAGGATATAGTAAGGATGTGTTTAAGCACTTTCTCATACACTTGTTTCACATTGTACAACCTCTTTAACATACTTCCATTACAAAATTGTCAATAATTTGGTCAATGTTTCTGCAATTTTGATGAATTTTTTTCAGAATGTAGACTGGGAATTTTTGCACTCATTTTAGGAAAAATACATACTTTTTGGCATTGGGAATATAGCCACATAACGGCTATAAAAACGGCCGAAAAAAAATCCCTGGAATGAATCTGGATGCGAAACCCCAGGTGCATATTTGCACATGCTGACCAACATTCCTGTTATCTTTGGTGACTCTAGTTCAAATACTTTTAGAGCTATGCGTGACAACATTAAAACAAGAGCCATGTTACACATGGCTAATCCCCCCGCCGGGCATATTATAATTGAAGGCTAAAGTTCCTGGCAAGTTAGTGTCTAAAAGTATTTCATTTTGGGGAAAGCTTTTGAAGAACCGTTTAGTTGTGGTCCGCATCAGGGGCTTTAAAGTTAATCTTAAAAAAAAAAAAAAAAACCCCGTCCACACAAAAATCTTTATCAGGTAGAAACTGGTGAAAATACACCTCAAAATTGGATATAGCATGATGTTGTACTACAGAAAAGTGGTCTCGATTTTTCCCTACGACTAGTAATGAAAAGTTACAATAAAAGTATTTTAGTAACAACAAAGGGAAGTAATTCTAAAGAAGGGAACTGCGCATGACACTTTGTCTCATGATGGTGTATAATTTTATGCCAAGTTTTTCAAAATCCCTCCCTGCATGAAGAAGAAATGCTTCGGACAAAGTCTTCTTGTATCTGACCTTTGGCATCTAAGTGTGACCTTGAACCTTAGACTAGTGACCTGGAAACTTGCGCGTGGGCACTCCCTCTCGTGGTGGGTGAACTTTTGTGCCCAAGTTATATCAAAATCCCTCTATTTCATGAAGAAGAAATGCTCCGGACAAGGTTTTCTTCTTGTATCCTTTGACCTCTAAGTGTGACCTTGACCTTAGACCTAGGGACCTGGTTCTTGCGCAGACATCCGCCTCGTAGTGGTAAACATTTGTGCCAAGATATATCAAAATCCCTCCCTGCTGAAGAAGATATGCTCCGGACAAAATGTTTTAAGAAAATATGATAAAGGGGATATAACTCAAAAATAGGCAAGGTAGAGTTATTGTTTTTGCACACGCACTTCCTCCCAATGTGTTCTTCAGTGTATGAAGTTTGAAGAAAATCCCTCCAGTTTCTTTTGGAGTTTGCTCCGGACAAATGTTTTAAGAAAATATGAATAAGGGGAATACTCAAAAAATAGGCAAGGGTAGAGTTATTGTTCTTGCACACTGCACTTCCTCCCAATGTGTTCATTCAGTGTATGAGTTTGAAGAAAATCCCTCCAGTACTTTGGAGTTATACTCCGGACAATTTTTTTTAAGAAAATATGATAAAGGGTAATAACCCCAAACAAGAGGGCCAAGATGGCCCTAGGTCGCTCACCTAAGAAACACTCCTTAACAGTGTAAAAAAGTTTGACCTAGTGATTTCATGGAAACAAATATTCTGACCAATTTTCATTAAGATTGGACCAAAAATTGGTCTCTTGCGATTAAAAACAAGCATTTTCTTAGATATGACTGTTTTTGACCTAGATGACCCTGTTCAAACTGACCTAGATTTTATCAAGGCAATCATTCTGACCAAAATTCATGAAGATCAACTGAAAATACGCCTCTATCAATACAGAAGTTTTTTCTTTGTTTTGACCAAGAGCCCTAGTTTTTGCCTCAGTCCCTTTTAAAAAATTCGACCAGATTTCTTAAAGGGCAACAACCTGAAAAAAATTTAAAAATTCAACTGAAAAACAGTCTCTATCGCATACACAAGATTTTTCTTTAATTTGCCTAGTGACCTAGCTTTTGACCTCAGATAATCCATTTTCAAAACCGACCTTTTTTTTCATCAAGGAAATCACTTGCCAAATTTCATGAAGATCAATTGAAAAAATTCTATTGCATACACAATGTTTTTCTTCGATTTGCCTGTGACCTAGTTTTGCCCCCAGATGACCCATTTCGAAATCACCTAGATTTTTTAAAGGGTAATCATTCTGGCTAAATTTCATAAAGACATTTTGAAAAAACAGCCTTATTGCATAACAAGGTTTTTCTTTGTTTTGCTAGTGACTATTTTTTTAACCTTGCCCCTTTTAAAACTTGGTCAAAATTCATCAAGGAAACATTCGCCCCAAAAATTCATAAAAATCTTTGAAAAAATCAGCCTCTATCGCATACACGGGTTTTTTAGTGATTGCTAGTGACTAGTTTTGACCAGTGAACCCATTTTCAAAACTGGGCCTAAATTTATAAAGGAAATCATTCTGACCAAAATTCATGCAGATAAAATTGAAAAATACCGCCTCTATCGCATCCCAAAAGGTTTTTTTTTGATTTGACCTAGTGCCCATTTTTGCCCCCGAGTGACCCTTTTTAAAATCGGCCTAGATTTCATCAAGGCAACATTCTGCCCAAAAATTTCTGAAGATAAATTTAAAAAAAAATTCGCCCTATGATAAAAAGGTTTTTTTCTTGATTTGCCTGTGACCTTTTTTTTGCCCCGAGAGACCCTTTTTTCGAACTGGCTTGATTTCATCAAGGTTATCTTTTTGCCAAATTTTCATGAAGAAGAATTGAAAAAACACCTTTTGCATACACAATTTTTTTTGATTGACTGTGACCAGATTTTGACCCGAGAAAAACCCATTTTCGAACTCGGCTTAGATTTCATAAAAGGTTTATCATTCTCCCCAATATTCATAAAGTTTAAATTAAAAAATACAGCCTCTATCGATAACAAGGTTTTCTTTGATTGACTTGACCTATTTTGCCCGAGAGCCCCATTTTCGAACTCCCCCAGATTTCATAAAGGTTTTCATTCTGCCAAATTATGAAGAAGAATTGAAAAAAACCCTCTATTGCAACAAAGGTTTTTCTTTGTTTGAACCTGGACCTTTTTTTTTTGACCCAATGACCCTTTTTCGAATCGGCTTGATTTATAAAGGTTATCATTTGCCCAAATCTCATGAAATTAATTAAAAAATACACCTCTTCGTAACAAGGTTTTTTTTGATTTGACTAGTGCCTAGTTTTTGACCCGGAGCCCCTTTTTTGAACTCGGCTAGATTTCATCAAAGTTATCTTTGCCAATATCATGAAGATTAAATGAAAAAACACCTTATCGCTACCAAGGTTTTTTTTTTGATTTGCCCCTAGGCCCTAGTTTTTGCCCCGAGGACCCATTTTCAAACTCCCCCTAGATTTTCTAGGTTACATTCGACAATATTCATGAAGAAAAATTGAAAAAATACCCTCTATCGCATACAAAGCTAAATGTTGACGACACAGACGCGCGAAGGGACGACGCGGACATCGAGCGATTCAAAAAAATCACTGAGCTTTGCAGGTGAGCAAAAAAATTTTGGAAAGGGTAGATTTATTGTTCTTGCACCTGCACTTCCTCCTTTGGGGGTTCTATAGTGATAATTTTAAAAATCCCCCCAGTACTTTTGGATTTATGCTCCGGACAAAGATCGTTGCGGAGCCGCACCGGAAGAATTTCAAATACCCCTTCGCCTTTGGGGGGGGGAAAAATGACCAATTTTTAAAGTAATCGGGGCCAAAAACTCCTCCGACTGAATGAATCCTGAAGCAACCCCGGTTCCCAAAAATTCACATCTGCCCCAACATTCCGAAAATTTTGGTGACTCTAGGCAAATATTCTGGATACGGCGACAAAAACATTAAAATGCCCAATTTTTAACTAATGGGGCCATAACTCCTACATGACTGAAAAAACGGACACAAAAACCCAAGGGACAACTGCCTGTGACCCTTCCCGTAATTTTGGGTGTTTAGGCAAATATTTGGGTAGCACGACACAACATTAAATGCCAAATTTTTTAACTAAGTGGGGCCATAACCCTAAACCCTAAATGAATCCAGACGCGAAACCCCATATCCCAAAACCTGCACATGCTGGCCCAAATTTCCTAAAAATTTTGGGTGACTTGGTCAAATCTTTGGAGCTACGTGTGACACAACATTAAAATGCCCAATTTTTAAACAAAGTCAGGGGTAAAACTTACTGACTGAATAAATTCGGACACAAAACCCCCGGGGTGACAACTATACATGCTGAAATTTTCCTGAAAGTTTTGTGACTTATGTCAAATTTTTTTGGGGGCTGGGCCGACACAAATTTTCGGAAGGACGTAGGGGATGGAGGAAAAAGGGGGAAATTATATGCTCCCCCCCCCCCTCAAAGGGTTTAAAAAAGAAATAAGTCTTGTTACAAACAAAACAAAAAAATTCTTAAAGGGAAAAAAAGGGTCACCATCAATGTGCAAAAATATACTCGAGCATGGATGGTGTAAATTTTCAAATACTAAAAAAACCCCCTTTCCCCCTTTACCATCCCCCGAGGACTGTCTGGTTCTGGTGCATCAGCTGGGTTTGGTACAGCGGGATGAGGCAGGGGGGATTTGGTGTGGACTTGAATACTCAGAATTTGGTTTGGAGACAGATCTGGCCCCAGGCACCATAGCAACTCCATCTGGAATGGTGGATAGTTAAATATGGGAAAACCCCGGGGGGGGGGAAATGATATGGCTTTGGGAGGCGGGGCCTGGGCCGGTATTGGTGATGTAGGTAGGCTGCCCACAACCTGCCGGAGGTTTTTAAATATAAATCCTTTTAGTTCGGAGGTGCTTTTCACTGAAAAAGAAAAAAGTTTTGTTAAAATGGGGTAAATTTCAACAATACATTCTATAAAATATTTATAAGTGATGGATTCCCCTTTTAAAAATTCTAACAAGTATAACTCCCCAAAACAGAAAAATCAAGAAATTTGGTTTGGCTGTTTGATCATAACCTTTAAAAGTAAAAGCAACAAGAAAATGCCGTATTTAAAAACGTGCAAATAAGCTCTTGACTAGCTATAAAAATGGTACAAAAATACCAGTTACGTAATCATATCTTGAATTTTTTTTCCTGGTGTCTTTGTTTTCAAACAGTTTTTCCATTTTGACCTCCCTAAGGTATCAAAGGGACAGTATTTTTGTTTTAAATAAAAAAAAAATAGCCCTCACTGTTAATCATAGCTAAAGTATTGCTAGTTTTTAATGTTAAATAAAACAGATTTTAATTTTCTTCAACAAGGGCCCCATGATGGCCTGTTCACTCCCCTGTCCCCACATCCCGTTTTAAACGAGCATGATGTGTTTTTTTCTTTTTTGCATTGTGACTAGTTTTTGAGTCTTGTGACCCGGATGAATCTGACCTAGATTTCCCAAGATTTTATTTAACCAATTTTGAAGATCCTTTGAAAAATTGGCCTCTAGAGGGGTACAAGATTTTTTATTATTTGACCTACTGCCCAAGTTATTGACGGCATGTGACCTTTTCGAATTTGACCAGATATATCAAGGTGAACATTCTGACCAATTTTTGAAGATCTAATAAAAATAGGCCCTCTAGAGTGGTCAAAAGGTTTTTCTTTTTTGGGACCAAGCCCTTTGTTTTTCATTGCAGTTGACCCATTTTTGGTTTGACCAAATATCTAAAGTAACTTCAGCCCAAAACCTTATACGACCCCATGAAAAAATAGGGCCCCTCTAGAGAGGTTAAAGGTTTTTTATTATTTGACTACCCCTGTTTTGAAAAGTAAAAATTTCGAACTTGAACTAAAAATTTCTAAGGGTGAACTTTTGACTTATTTTCTAAAGTCCATTAAAAAGTATCCCCTTTTGAGGGTCACGGGTTTTTTTCTATTTTTAGCCCATGACCTTTTTTTGACGCAGTTGTCCAGTTTCGAACTTGACCTGTTTTCTCAAGATGAAAATTCAAAAAATTTTCATAAGATCCCATAAAAAACGGCCTCTAAGGGTCAAAAGGGTTTTTTTTTGTTATTTGCCTACTGACCTATTTATGAGGCATTGACCATTTTCGAACTTGACCTAGATATCATAAAGGTGAACATTAGCCAATTTTCATGAAGATCCATTCAAAAGTATGGTTAGAGAGGACATTTTTTCTTTTTTTAGCCCTCTGACTAGTTTTTGAGCAGTGCCCCAGTTTAAAAAACTTAAACAGACATCATCAATGAACATTCTGCAATTTCATACAGATCCATGAAAAAAATATGGCCCAGAGAGGCAAAATTTTTTTTTTTTTACTTTTGTAGGAGTTAGGGCCCCTGCTTATTTATGACCTATTTTTTTGACCGAGTTACCATTTTCGACTTGAACTGTTTCATAAGATGAACATTCTGCCCAAACTTTCATACGACCCCTGGAAATTGGCCTCTGGGGGTCAGGTTTTTTTTTTTGACCTCTGCCCTGGGTTTTTTGGCACGTGCCCCGGTTTCGAATTTGCTAGATATCACAAGGGAACATTTGAAAAACTTTCATGAAGACCCATTAAAAATTTGGCCTCTAGGAGGCACAAGGTTTTTCTATTTTTAGCCCTATTTTGACCTAGTTTTTGACCGCTTTGACCAGTTTCGAACCTGACCAGAAACTCAAGATGAACATTTGACAAAATTTTCAACGATCCCATTAAAAATATGGCCCCTCTAGAGAGGTCACAATTTTTTTTATTTTTTGACCTATTGACCTGTTTTTGATGGCACGTACCCAGTTTCGAACTTGCCTGATTATAAAGGGGAACTTCGGAATAAAGATCCATTGAAAATATGGCCTAGGGGGTCAAAAGGTTTTTTTCTATTTTTGCCCTATGATTAGTTTTTGATCGAAATTTGACCCCGTTTCGAAATTGATCTAGATATCAAAAGATAAACTTTCTGACCAAATTTCAAAAAGGTCCCATGAAAACTTGCCTTAGAGGGGTCAAAAGAAAAGTTTAGCACCCCGGGGACACACGACGCACAGACGAGGACGCTGCGCGATCAAAAAGTCACTTGTCACTTTGTGACATGTGAGCTAAAATAAAACTAAAAAAAATACTATTTCCCTCGAAAACCCCATCCACTTTAGAAAAAAAGTATATATAGTTTAAAAAAAATTTTTTGATTCCCAAATTTTTTCCTTACTGCAGATTTAATTGCCAACATCCCCTTTTTGGAAAACCCCCTGCCCCATCTTTCTAGTCTTCATTTCTTAAAAGCAACCTGCAACATACATAATCGTTCAATAAAAAACCCCAAAAAAATTTTCAGTTATTACCTTGTTTATCTTTAAACTTGTTTACTACATATTAAACACTGAATAACCTCTACTGTGTTTTATTTTAAACTTCTTTCCCATGGGGGGCCCTTTAAACAAAATTTTAAGATTGTGACTTGGTCACCTCTGGGGGTTTTGGTGTTGTTTTTTTGGCCACCCCACATAGCTTGCTTGTCAGTGCCACGTGCCTCCCTTTGCCTGTGGCCCTGGGGTCCCTGCCAAAATGTCTTAAAAAGTTCTCTTATGCCCTTTAAATGTGTTTAATATTTTACCCAACAACACTTAACCACTAGTCATAGCTTAGTTTTTTTACTGAGAAAAAAAAATCAGTCTAATGAGCAAAAAGGGTCGGGTGACCCTGGATCGTCATTGACTAATAGAGTTTCATGTTTCAAGTTCAAACTGATGATAAAATATTAAGAAAGTCGTAGGTCACTTTATGGTCAATGAAAGTCTTTTTACGATCGGTGTGCAAAACTGTGTATTTTCCCCAAATTTAAGGGGCTGTAAAAAAACAAGAAAGTAGGTCAGCAGGTCAAGGTCACGTAAATGACATCATTTTACTTGGGTCATCAGGTAATTAAAATTAAAACATCCTAAAAATTGGGATCAGATAATTTTTTAAGTTTTTTTTCCTATAAACCGTATAATAACTATGGACCCTGGGGGGGGGGCCTCTTTAACCCCAGGGCATAATTTGAAAATTTTGGTGAGGACTACTAGGCAATGCATAAACTAAAATACAAAAGCCTAGGCTTGTGGTTTCGGGACAAGATTTTTAAAGCCTTTTCTATATAAGTCTTGTAAACTTGGGCCCCAGGGCAGGGCCCCTTTTCATCCCCGGGGGACAATTTTAGCAATTTTGGTTGAGGACCCTGGGCAAAGCACAAACCCCAATATCAAAAGGGTTTTTTTTTTTTGGTTTCGACAAAAGATTTTTAAAACCCTTTTTTTCCCAATAATGTAAAACTAGGGCCCCCCGGGGCGGGGCCATTTTTCACCCTAGGGGAAAAATTTGAACAACCTTGGTAGGGACCCCCTAGATGTGCTACAAACCCAAAAATCAAAGCCCCGGCCCTTGGTTTTGTACAAGAAAATTTCAAAGTTTTCCCCTTTTAATCTAACAAAAGGGGCCCTGATGGCCCTATAGCTACCTGAGTAGAGTTGCTTTTCTTGAACAAATTTTAGCTAAAGCTTTTAGATTAGGCCTTTGGTTTTTTTTGCAAAAATTTTGAAAATTTTACCTTTGCCAACAACAACCTGGGCTGGGTAATTTGACCCTGGGGGGGCAAGATTTAACAAATTTTGTAAGGTCCCTGGAATGCTTTATTTAAAAACTAAGTCTAAGCCTTTTTGGGGTTTTTTTTTTTTTAGAAAAATTTTTGGTTTTTTTTTATGTACAATCAATAACCCATGGGGCGGAGCCAATTTTTACCCCGGGGGTCATGATTTTAAATTTTTTTTTTAGAATCTATAGGAATGCTACCTGCAAAAATCTAAAACCTAGGCCCTTTTGGTTTTTTTTTAGAAAATTTTCGAAAATTTTTAGTAAAATAAATGCCCTGGGCGGGGTCAATTTTGACCCCGGGGGTCATGATTTGAAAAAATGTTTTAGAGGTCCCTAGGGCCTGCTAATGTCAAATATTAGCTCTAGGGCCCCTTTTTTTTTTTTTGAAAATTTTTGAAGATTTTTTATATGTAAATAAGTGACCATGGGGGGGGGTCAATTTTGACCCCCGGGGCTGATTTAACAAATTTTAAATAGGGTCCACTAGCAAGGGACACGTAAATTCTAAGCTTAGGGTTTCCGTTTTTGAGAAAAAGATTTTTTTAAGATTTTCCTATGTAAAAACGGTGCCCAGCGGGGGGGCCCTTTTGACCCCCCTGGGTATGAATTTTTAAAAAAATTTTTGAGGTCCACTAGGCAAAGCACAGGAAAAATCTAACTCTAGGCTTTGGTTTTTTTTTTTAAATTTTTGAAAATTTTCATTGTAAATCAAAATGCCCTGGGGCGGGGTAATTTTGACCCGGGGTCTGATTGAACTTTTTGTAAGGCCAGGCAAAGCTACATGTCAAATACTAGTCCCGGGCTTATGCTTTTTTAGAAAAAATTTTTTAAGTTTTTTTGTACAATCAGTAACCCTTAGGGTGGGGTCATTTTGACAAAGGTATAGTCCTTAGGCAAGCTTCACCCTTTTTCTAAGCCAGGGCTTCTGGTTTTTGAGAAAAAGAAATTTTTTTAAAATTACCTCATAAAATCAAGTGACCCGGGGCAGGTCAATTTTGACCCCCGGGGTGATTTAAACAAATTTTGAGGGTTCCACTAGGCAATGCTACAGTCAAATTCAAAAATCTAGGCCTTCTGGTTTTTTTTCAGAAAATTTTGAAGTTTTTTATATGTAAAAAACAAGTGATCCTGGGGCGGGGTTAATTTTTTCCCGGGTTTTATTTGAACTTTTAGAGAGGTCCCCTTGGCAAGCTACTTCAAATATCAAGCCTGGGCTTCTGATTTTTGAGAAGGATTTTTTTAAAATTTTCCTATGTAAATCAAGGCCCGTGCGGGGCAATTTTGCCCCCCGGGTAGTTTGAACAAAATTTGGGGAGGGCCCTGGCAAAGTTTTAACCAAAAACTAGTTAGGGTTCTGGTTTGAGAAAATTTTTTAAAATTTTTCCCTTTTGGTTGATGGCAACCGAGTTTCCATGGAATTCAATTTTTTGAACAAATTTTTAAAGGGGGCCCCCCAAAAATCATTTCCCGTGAAGTTTTGGTTTTAAAAATTCCAGTGGTTTTCAAGAAGAAGATTTTTTTTCAAATTTTTGACGCACGACGCACAAAGCACGGGACCCAAACGGTCACAATAGTCACCTTTTCACTTCGTGGACAGGTGAGCTAATAAACAATGTGCCCCCGGGGCGGGCCCAAATTTTTTCCCCAGGGGGGTATTTGAACAATCTTGGGAGGACCCCTAGATTATGTTCATACAGATACCAAAACCCCAGGCCTTGGTTTTTGATAAGAAGATTTTTAAAGTTTTTCCTTGAATTCAATTCTTTTAACAATTTTGAAAGGGGACCCCCCGGGTCAAGTGAAAATTTGGTGTTTTTGCCCGTGGTTTTCAAGAAGTTTTTTTTTTTTAAAAGTTGACGGCGGACTTCGCCACACCACGGACATTTAGCAGTAAAAAATTTTAAAAATCCCATGAGCTTTGGCCCCGGGGAGCTAAAAAAAAATACAAGTTTTTTTTCACTCTTGTTTCTGCCACCACTAGCTCAATTGAGAAGGGGACCGAGTATTTTCATGATACCCAATGTTTGATCATGAAAGGGCATTTTTCCACAACAATCTGGAAGAAGTCATTCAAAGTTCATCTCTGAATCATGCGGGGGACATTGTCAGTAACTTAAGACACACCAGGCTGATTAACTGATTGGATTTACAAAGTTTTATGGTAATAATTTTTGGAATAAACCATATAAAACAAATATTTACCTGTTCCAAGGTATAGCCAATAAAGAATTCAGCATACAGAGCTAAATTATTAAATTCAGTAAATTTGGGACACTAAAATCCTCTGCTTCGAGAGTGCCATGCCTCCGTACTTCAGCCGGGGGAAACCTTGGGCTTTTGATTAAGTAGACGGTACCCTGCTATGAGAAGCCTGGTATGTATTACTGTTAGCTTTTGGGCTAGTTTTTTATCTTGTAGGAGGGGAACCAGGCACATGTTTTCAAAGATTCCTGGGGGAGATGGGAAAGGGCAGGAGAGTTTCAAGGGAGAAAATTTTTTAGCTGGCGGGACTGAAAAAGATAATAATAAAAAATAAAAACACGTTGTCTCCCCCCTTAAAAATGCCCCAATTGCAGGGGAGGAAGGCTTAAACTTTAGGTAAAGGGTTGACTTTGGCACCCGTCTGTTCCGGTAGCCAGTGTTTTACAAAACTGAACAGAATGAAACATTCTCAAGTTTTTTTTCTCCCCCTTTCATTTTAAATGGAAAGGAACTATGAAAAGCTGGAAAAGTCCCCCTATGCCCAAATTGTGTTGGTGTCATTCTAAACCCCATACATACACAGCTTAGCAATTTTAAACAGCTGCTAAACTATTTCTCTTTTTTACAAAATGTCTTGTGTTTAACGCACTGAAATTAAATTTCATGGAGCTATTTTTTCTCCCGAATGGGAAAAAATTTTTTACAACAGGGACTTATGCTTAAGCTTGATTTCTAGTTTTTTAGCAAACTTACATTTTCCCTACAAACTGAACAATGTAACTTTAATACAAAGAAAGCTTTACCTATGAGCGGCAGCCTGGTATACTAATTCATGATGTGATGGACTGTGGGGAGATAAATTACTCATGTCCCCTGAAAATATAACAATACCTATATAACAAATTATCTGTATATCAAAGCATATAAATCAGCAACCAATAAATTTGGAATTAAAATTTCCCTCAGATTATCTTTTGGCAAAAAACTCTAAAAATACACGAAACAAGCTTTTTGGGGGGAGTATAAAATTTATTTCCGCTAAGATTATTATTGCAAAGCGAATGCGTTTAGGTGCCAATTATGGTGGGGAGTATAACTTATACAAATCTTGTATCCCGTCTTTTCCCTTCATTAAAATTCAGTTACAACAATGTCCCGGTCACTGTGCCCTTTCCTTTTGACCCCCTGACCTCAAATCAAAGGGGTCATTTGCTGGTCTGACCCAAACCCCCCTATCCTTTTAGATCCCGGGCCCAACGTTCTCGAGTTATCTTTTTAAACCGTTTAATGTTCTGGGTCATATTTACTTGACCTTTTACTATTTCCCCAAAAACATAGGGGTCATTTGTGGCATGCAAAGCTTTTATCAAATTTCAGATCCGGCCCCGTGTTTTTGAGTTTCATCCGAAAAGTTTAAAATGTTCCGGGCACTGTTTACCCTTTACCTCGACCTACTGTTCAAAAACTTTTTGGGGGCATCGCTGGGCACGACCAACCTCCTTATAAAATTTTTGTCCTAGGCCTAAGTGTTCTTGGTTTATGGAAACCAAACGGTCTAAGGACCCCAGGCCGAAATCTGCAAAAAAATTTAACCCCTCTTCTGAGGGGGGTTAACAATTCCACTACCCTGCAGTGTACAAACAAAAATATTTCTAAAAGACTTCAAAATTTCACCAGACATGAAAAAATGTTGAATTTCTCTGATTTTTAGTTCTGAATCATAGCCTTTAAAAATTCCCAGCAATTTACGCTAAAGCTACTTTCATTAACAAAATGTCATGAAACATTTAGTACTGTAAACAAACTATGTCGTTACAACAATTTAACTTAACTTTTTATAGATTCCTTAGCAAAAACACAAAGATTTGCTCAGGTGAGGCTTTCATGCTTCTTTTTACATTACTCGATGAGCTTCGACAGAAAAATCACCCGAAAAAATTAGATTCCCTTGCATTATACGACGTACATGAAATCAAAAAATAAAAAAGTCTTACCCTTGCTGGGGATTGAAGATATGAGGTGTATAAGTTTTGAGCGGGGTTTACCCAAATATGGCGGTCTATCACGGTCTTCATCTGAAAAAAAAATTTACAATTATCTTTTAAAAATGTTTATAACAAACTGGGGCTAGGATCAGTCTTAACTTCTTTTGGTGATTTCGGAGCAGACTGACTTTCTGAGCACAATTTTTTTAACTAAAGTTGGGTTTCCAAATTCAGTTTCGAACTTGGAGCCTGATGTTAGTTTATATTCATTAATACTCAATTAACAAGGCGTCTGAAAAATAAACCTCCCCCACTGCTATGGATATGAAAGGGTAAACCCTTTACCTTTAGCTGTGACCTTGCCCCGAAAAGACTGGCTGACTCATGAATTCTGCAACGTCTTTATGAGGTATCATTTGGGCCCCAAATTTCATGAAAAACCTTAAAAGGGGTTTAGGTTTTTACAAGGCTCAACCCTTTTACCCCGGTTTTGACCTTGCCTTGAGTTGCATGGTTTCTTGATTTTTTTGATTAGGTAATCATTTGACCCAAATTTGATGAAAACCCTTTAATGGGTTTAGGAGATACGATGGAAAAAAATGAAGGGGCAAACCTTTGGCCCTAAGTTGTGCCTTAGCCCGGGATGGGATAAAAAGTTCTGCACCCCGTTTAGATGGGTGTATTTTACCCAATTTTATAAATTCCTTAAGGGGTTTGGATATGACGGAATAAAAGGAAGGCTAAAACCTTTTTTACCTTGAGTTGTGACCTTGACCCTTTAGCCGGGATGGCTGACTCATAGTTCTAACATCCCCCCGTGGGTGATATTTGACCCAAGTTTCTATGAATCCCTTTAGGGGGAAAGGGAGTCGACGGCACAAAAAGGGAAGCTCAAAAACCCTTTGACCTCAGTTGGGACCTTGACTTGAGCCGGCTGGCTGACTCATATGGCTCACTTTTCCTTTTATGAGGGGGATCATTTGACCAAGTTTTATGAAATTCTTTTAAAGGGGGTTTGGAGAATTATTGAGGAACAAATGAAAGGTCAAAACCCTTTTTCCCCAAGTTTTGCCTTTTCCTTGAGCCGGATGGCGCCATGGGTTTGCACATCTCTTGTGGGTGATCTTTGACTCAAATTCATAAAATTCCTTTAAAAGGGTTTGGGTATGGTGGACAAAAAGGAAGGGCCAAAACCTTTTTACCTTTGGTTGGGCCTTACCTTGAGCTGACAAAGGGTGACCATGTTTTCTGCACATCGTTTGTGGGTGACACTTGACCCAGTTTTATGAAAATCCTTCAAAGGGGTTTAGGGAAGGAGCGGCAGAAAGTGTTCGGACAGGGGAGGAGGACAGAAAAGGGACCATTCCTAAACCCCCCCCCCCCCACTTGTGGTGGGGGTTAATAAACAAGAGGGGCCAGATGGCCCCGGGCGCTCACCTAAGAAACACACCATAACGTGTAAAACATTTTGACCTAGGATTTTTGGAAAACAATATTCTGACCAATTTTCATTAAGATTGGACCAAAAAAAAAGGTTTTGTGATAAAACAACTTTTCTTAGTTAGTTTTACTAGTTTTTTACCAGATGACCCCTGTTCAAACTCGCTAGATTTTTCAAGGCAATCATTTTGACCAAAATTCATGAAAGTCAATTGAAAAAAAACAGCTCTATCCATCAAGTTTTTTCTTTGTTTGACCAGTGACCTAGTTTTTGACCCTCGATACCCCCTTTCAAATTCGACCTGATTTCATTAAGGCAATCTCCGCCAAAATTTTATAAAAAACATTGAAAAAACAGTCTCTATCCATAACCCAAGGTTTTTTTTCGATTTTTACCTGTGACCTAGTTTTTGACCCGTGACGACCCATTTTCGAACTCGGCCTAGATTTCATCAAGGTTATCATTCTGACCAATATTCATGAAGATTAATTGAAAAATACAGCCTCTATCGCATACACAAGCTAAATGTTGACAGACAGACGACAGACGACGGACGCCGGACATCGAGCGATCAGAAAAACTCACCTGAGCATTGCTCAGATGAGCTAAAAATTCAACTTATAGAAACCTGCTTTGTTTTTAATGGATGACCTCATAGGGCGACAAAAAACCAGCTGGACCAGGGGTGTAAAATTCTTTTTCACACCACTCGCCCTGCAGGAATAGTAGCTAGTAAAATCTACTCGCCCTTTGTGCACAGTCACTCGCCCTAATAATTGACAGGAGTATTATATACAACACAACAAGCAAATTTCAAACATAACACATAGCTCGTACACTAAGTTTCCTTTTTGATTATTCATTTGTGTTTCTTTTTAATTTTTTGTTTTTAACCCCTATCGTAGTTTCCTAAAGTGTCAAGAAAGTATTAAACATCAGTTATTTTCATTTTTTCAAAACTTATTTTCCGAAAAATAATTATTTTGAAAAATGCCCTAAAAATATGGACACAATAATCATCATCCACCTACCCGTCTTGAAGGCGAAAAAAAAAAGTTGACGATCATCTGTAATTATTCTGTTGATAAACTAAGTAATTGGCCTGTTTTCATCATCAATTAACATCCTCTCAAAGAGCTAAAAGAAGTGAGTCGGTATCATGACCTCTGAAGTGGAGATCAAAGTGATATTGTTGCACGAGATTGTCATGGCATTACGTCATATTACAGTTTTTACGTCATGTGACCTATTTGCCAACAAGGAATTTACATTATCGTTTGAGAAGAATATTTTATAATAAAAAAATACATGTACAAAGATTCATTTAAAACTTACTAAAAACTGCAACAACATCATTTTGTTTTATTTTAAAACCACATTTCTAGCTACGTCCACGAGGTCAGATACCTTATTCCACCGCACTAACAGAATATATTATATGAAAAGTAGATCCCTCGGAAGCACCAAAAACAAAGCAAAAAGTGAAAATTGCAGACTCGGTTTGATTAAGTCTGTTCATGAGCAGATATGGAAAACGCAACACTGCCCACGCCCCCTAGCACCATTTTACCAAACAAATCGTTTTACTCAGTGTATTTAAATTACTGCCGCTTTTTCATTATTTAAGATTTTTTAATTCCGTTTTTTGTTCTTTCTGGTCAAAAGTCCAAATTTTATGCCCATAGTATGTATCACTTATTTTCTCTTAGAAAGAAATCAGTAATTAAGATCGCGCTGTTTGAAATTTAACAAATGATTATATGAAAATTCGACCGTTTTCATACAAATTTTCTTACGCTTCCTTCGATATTTTATTTAAATCTTATTAGAATTCAAATTGTATTACTTCTCAAGCGATGTTGAAAAACTGAAGCGATAATGTTAAAAAAGAATGCACTAAGCACATTTTTTTGTGTACGTGTCGATAAACAAAAGTAACGAAGATGTAAATTTGATATTATGATAGGTCGCACGTGCTCCCGGAATGGAAATTACCGGCATAACGTTTTGATATCTTTACGATTCGCAGGTAAATTCCAGTCAATCAAAGTAGCAACTGAACTATCTCAAAGTTTGTTGATGTTTTTCAAGATGTAATTTCTGAATTTCATTAAAGCTACGACGTAAAACCCACTCGTCCGACCAGTCGAGTATACAGCGAGATCCACTCGTCCTACCAAGACTTTAACTCGCCAATGTGAGCGACCCAGTGGAATTTTACACCCCTGTGGACAGCTCCCATACTTGAAATAGGTCTACAACAGTTGAGGGAAATGTTAGTGGTCAATTATTGTCTCATGCCTCTTTCTGTGAGGTTGATTCAATTCTGAAGGGTCTCAATACAAGCTGAATATATTGTTTCCTAATCAAGAATAAACAAATCTGAACAAACAAGAAATACAGGCACTTGACAATTGACCTAGCACTATGCCAACATATAACCTTGAATCAAAGTGGTTGCAACATTATGCAGTGAATATATCATAAGGTTCATGAAAAATCCTTCAGGTTTACATAATGTAAATACTTATTTTAAGGTTCATGACTCCCCTTTCACAGGTTTAGCAGATATAAATCAGACTCGAAATTCATAAAAGATTTAAACCTTGCAATTTTGTGTGGACCTAAATGGAACATGGATTTGCCATAGCACCTTAATGAGATGTAAATGTGACAAAAGTTTCATGAAAATCCTTTGTGGGCTTTATGAAAAATTCAAAGGACACTAAACAAAAAGCTCAAAGCCTATGACCCTTACCTTGAGGCGACATAAATGGAACATTTTTTCAATGTTTCTTCTCTAAATGACTATAATTTTAGCATACTGCCTCTCCCATTTTAACATTTACATACAAAATGCTTTACAGTCTATTAACAAAGAATTACAAGTCAGACTTTAATAATGAAGTTCAGAAATAGCAGCAATACTGAAATCTACTTAAATAGCTTATTAACCGCTAACATGCCCATTAATATTAACTTCTCTTCACTAATGTAACAGCTGTTTTAAAAGAATACAGATTTGTCTGCTGTGCTCAAATCATTGTAGGAAAAGATGTTGCAATTTTGCAAAAAAAAAAGTATTAAAAAATGAATGACATCTATAAATCCAGACAGGTTTTACAAATGTTATTTTCATCACTCATTAAAAAGTTACAGCTATATTTATATCCATGTAATGAAGTATGTTGAAAAGATCTTTTCCCCAAGCAAGGTAAATTTTCTCCTTTAATTTTAACAGCAGACTAGATTTCCAAAGTTATTTTTCCTCCAAACTATCATTTAACCCTTACCATGCTGGAAACGACTGAATCTGCCTTTGTGACCACTGTAGATCTTGATCAGCCTGCACATTTGTGAAGTCTGATCAAGATCTGCACTGTTCACCATTCAGTCAGTATCTTTTCGATGGGCACCCCTTTTAACAGTAAATGGTACTGTTCAAACTGAAAGATGGACAAATTCATTATTGAAATTTAGCAGGGTAAGGGTTAAGTAAGTTGTCAGCTTCTAGTGTAGAACTAGAAAGTTCTTGAAAACCTAAAACCATTTCAAGCAGTACCCAATAAATGCCATAGAAATTTAATATAATAGATTATTATGTATTATACCTCCTGAGTTGGGTAATCGCTGCACTACTGGGACATCGGCTAATACAGACGGGCGGGGACTAGTACATGCATCGGTCATCTTGACGGGCCTCTGTATCGTGTTCTCGAAAAACGATGTGAAGAAGTTGCTCTGTTGTATGTGCTCCGGCAAGTCCGACAAGGACGACGCATATTGACTCAAAAGTTCTCTGTTCTCTTTCCTATGGTTCTGCATCCCTAAACATGACCAAACAAGTAAATTACAAATTGTAAAGTTTATATGTAACCACAGACAGGACAATAATGGTTGCCTAGTTATGAACTAGACATGTGTCCATAGGACACTGGTGCCCCCACTTCCTGTCACTGCACATAATTTCATGACTCTAGAAGAAATATTTTTTAACATATATGCAACACAACTTCTAAGCACTTTATGTGTATTTTTCACCAAGACGAGGTCCACAACTCTGGTCTTGGTGAGTGGAATCACACACAGAACACCTGGTGCGTAATTTCACATGCTTTAGCAATCCTCTAATGTTTTATGACTCTAGCTAAGTACATTTTGAGATACATGGGAAACAAACTTTTTTGCCCTAAATGTATATTTTTGACCAAATAAGGGTAAAAACACTTGTCTTGCAGAGTGAAATCAAAAACAAAATAACTCGGGTGCATAAATTCACATGCTGAATAATATTCTTACATGGTTTCATGACTTTAGACGAAATATTATTTGAGATATACACAATTCGGATGGACAGACGAATGAACTGACAGACAAGGGCACATCTAAATCCCCCCCAAAAATGTTGGGAGACATTAAAGAATGTACATTCTGTGATATACACCACTGGAAGTCATCTGTTTGTGAGACTTTAGAAAATTAGAAATATCTAATCATTCTGAAGCAGAAATTTGAAGTAATTCTCAGAAACATTTTTTCCTGTACACACAGGTGCATTTTTTGCTTCAGGAGGATATAGAATCTAGAAGACAGATCATGTGTCAATCAACACACTTTGTTTGATCATTTCCACCAACAGTAAACTGACATAACTTTTTACACGTGATATTAATCATAGAATTCCCAACAAATTTTGACCACAATTGCAGATTAAACAAGAGCACTGCCTTGCGGGTGCTGACGCTCATCTGATTTTTTTTGTGTTATAGAAATATTGTCCTACCCATGATTTTCTAAGTCTAAAAAGGGCCATCATTCTTGCAAAAAGCAGGATAGAGTTATGTTTCTTGATGTAAAGTGTCCACTTATGATGGTGAAAAACTGTTGCAAGTTTTAAAGCAATAGCTTTGATAGTTTATGAGAAAAGTTGACTTAAACATAATACTCAACCAAGAAAATGATTTTCTAAGTCCAAAAGGGGCAATAATTATTGCAAAAAGCAGGATGGAGTTACGCTGCTTGCTGTACAGGGTCAGCTTATGATGGTGAACAAGTGTTGCAAGTTTCAAAGCAATAGCTTTGATAGTTTAAGAGAAAAAGTTGACCTAAACATAAAACTAAACCAAGAAATCTGATATTTTCTAAGTCCAAAAGGGGCCATAAATCTAGCAAAAAGCAGGATGGAGTTATGTTTCTTGCTGTACAGGGTCAACTTATGATGGTGAACAAGTGTTGCAAGTTTTAAAGCAATAGCTTTGATAGTTTAGGATAAAAGCTGAGCTAAACATAAAACTTAACCAAGAAAACTGATTTTCTAAGTCCAAAAGGGGCAATAAATCTGGCAAAAAGCAAGATGGAGTTATGTTTCTTGATGTACAGGGTCTGCTTATGATGGTGAACAAGTATTCCAAGTTTCAAAGCAATAGCTTTGATTGTTTGGGAGAAAAGTTGACCTAAACATAAAACTTAACCAAGAAATCTGATATTTTCTAAGTACAAAAGGGGCCATAAATCTTGCAAAAAGCAAGATGGAGTTATGTTTCTTGCTATACAGGGTCAGCTTATGATGGTGAACAAGTATTTCAAGTTTCAAAGCAATAGCTTTGATAGTTTAGGAGAAAAGCTGACCTAAACATAAAACTTAACCAGGCAACGCCGACGCCGACAACCGCTCAAGTGATGACAATAACTCATCATTTTTTTTTCAAAAAATCAGATGAGCTAAAAAAAAACAATTGTAACACATAATCAGCTTCTGTTTTGGAAAGCGCCTTCAAATTTTAGACATCAACCTGGCCAACAGAAATTGATATAAAACATAAAGGTTGAACTAACCTTTTAGAGACGGCAGTTTGAATGCTTCTTGATGAGACAGTATATCCTTTTCAAATGTCTTCACTAACTGCAAAATAAATGAACACAATAATCTTAAGACATTTTCTAAACAATCTTTTTCTGTAAACATGATAATTACCAATCTATGAGCACTGGGAACATTCCACTAGGAACAATCCATACAAAAGTTTTATCTGTACCTGACAATGTTTTTAACATTTACCCTCCTATATTTCTAAAATGGACTGGTCCATCATTTAATTTGGGCAGTACCACTTCTTATTCAAAGGGGTGTTTTCTGAAATCTTGGTCTGAACTGGTCGCAATGGCAGAATCACTTAAAATTCTGCCTTATTCCAACAATACATGATACCAAACTGCCTAGTAGACTAAGTAGCCATTTTATTCCAATTTTCTCAGAGCCGTTAATCTGGGAACAATTAACTGGTGACTGGATCTAAACCCTTAGCATGACCAAACTTTAATCTTAAAGAAAGACCATTTTTAGCCATAATCTGGAGGTCAGTGCCTTAAACAATTGTTAGCTGTGATCCTTGAAAATTACATGAAAGCATAAATCAAGACTCTTTGCCTATCAGCCAGACCCGCTTGTCTGTCCTATGAGACCACAGCATTTCAAGGGTCAAAGGACCAATCTCCACATTCAAGTTTCCACCTTGAAACCAGAGTTTCATTTAAAATTAAAACTACAAAATGTATTATTTTTGTTGTTCTCAAAACAATGTCACTGAAGACATGCCATAATCCAAATTACTTGCCCTTTTCCAAGTAAAGATCATTAAAATTCAACAAGTGTACTTTACTATTACATCTGAATACATCAAACCACAAAAACTTCATGGCATTGATCATGCTGATAAGACATTACATTTTTCTACATTATGACTTCCTGAAATGCCATTTGCAATTGCAATTATTATGCAATCCATTTTGCAGGTACCAAATTTACTCTTTTAAGTAACAAGGTGCAAGAATGGACTGCACACATGAAATGCATCCACATTTGATAAAAGCTTTATGATTATTTTTCAATTGGTGGAAAAATAAAGTTCAATATTAAACATAATAAATGCTAAAGAAGCAGGAAGTTGTCAATTGCATACAAATGTCATTTTTCAGGGCAAAGTTAAAAAGTCCCAGCACACCAAAACGCCATCAAAATTACTCCAAGGTTCCCACTTTCACAGTATTTTTGTAAACATTTACATGATCTTTCATACATGAAACAATGATTTAAACAGCATAAAATTATTCTAAGTTTCTATTCCACAGATATCCCAGCCTATATAATAGAAAGATTGTCCTACCCATGATTTTCTAAGTCCAAAAACGGCCATTATTCTTGCAAAAAGCAGGATGGAGTTATGTTTCTTGATGTACAGAGTCAGCTTATGATGGTGAACAACTGTTGCAAGTTTCAAAGCAATAGCTCTGATAGTTTAGGAGATAAGTTTACCTAAACATAAAACTTAACCAATAAATCTGATATTTTCTAAGTCCAAAAGGGGCCAAAATTCTTGCAAAAAGCAGGTCAGAGTTAGGTTTCTTATTGTACAGGGTCAGCTTATGATGGTGAACAACTGTTGCAAGTTTTAAAGCAATAGCTTTGATAGTTTAGGAGAAAAGCTGACCTAAACATAAAACTTAACCAAGAAAACTGATTTTCTAAGTCCAAAAGGGGCAATAATTCTTGCAAAAAGCAGGATAGAGTTATGTTTCTTAATGTACAGGGTCAGCTTATGATGGTGAACAACTGTTGCAAGTTTCAAAGCAATAGCCTTGACAGTTTAGGAGAAAAGTTGACCTAAACATAAAACATCCAAGAAATCTGATATTTTCTAAGTCCAAAAGGGGCCATAATTCTTGCAAAAGGCAGGACAGAGTTATGTTTCTTGCTGTACAGGGTCAGCTTAAGATGGTGAACAAGTGTTGCAAGTTTTAAAGCAATAGCTTTGATAGTTTATGAGAAAAGCTGACCTAAACATAAAACTTAACCAAGAAATCTGATTTTCTTAGTCCAAAAGGGGCAATAATTCTTGCAAAAAGCAGGACAGAGTAATGTTTCTTAATGTACAGGGTCAGCTTATGATGATGAACAACTGTTGCAAGTTTCAAAGCAATAGCCTTGACAGTTTAGGAGAAAAGTTGACCTAAACATAAAACTTAACCAAGAAATCTGATACTATTATTTTCTAAGTCCAAAAGGGGCCATAATTCTTGCAAAAAGCAGGATGGAGCTATGTTTCTTGCCGTACAGGGTCAGCTCTTGATGGTGAACAAGTGTTGCAAGTTTCAAAGCAATACCTTTGATAGTTTTGGAGAAAACCTGACCTAAACATAAAACTTAACCAGGCAACGCTGATGCCGATCAAGTGATGACAACAACTCATTTTTTTTTTCAAAAAAATCAGATGAGCTAAAAATGACAAAATTAACATACAAACAGAAAATAAAATGCATCCAGACTATGAAATTGACAATTAAAATACTTTATTGAAATTAACGAATGTTTTGATCAATTAAGATGATTAAATGAGATTTAATTACTAGCATCTGTTCCAGTCTGTTGTGCATCATAATTAACATGCAGCTACCGATATATGCACACATGCACGACTGGAAGTTGTGAAAACTAGAAATCCTGAATATTAAACGGGGAGCTAATGTAGGAAAATTAAGAAAACAAGAGCTGTCTCCATAGGATGACATATGCCCCCGATGGCACTTTGAATGAGTAGTTATGGCCGATGTTAGAGTTTAGGACCTTTGACCTACGGAGCTGGGTCTTGCGCGTGACACGTCGTCTTACTGTGCCACACATTCATGCGTAGTTATTTTAAAATCCATGCATGAATGACAAAGATATAGACCGGACACGCCCATCAATGCACTATCATGAAAAATGACCTTTAACGTCTAAGTGTGACCTTGACCTTTCAGCTTCAGACCTGGGTCTTGCGCGCGACACGTCGTCTTACTGTGGTACACATTCATGCCAAGTTATTTGAAAATCCATCCATGGCTGACAAAGATATGGACCGGACACGCCCATCAATGCACTATCCTTTAATGTCTAAGTGTGACCTTGACCTTTGAGCTACAGACCTGGGTCTTGCGCACGACACGTCGTCTTACTGTGGTACACATTCATGCCAAGTTATTTGAAAATCCATCCATCGATGACAAAGATATGGACTGGACACGCCCATCAATGCACTATCCTTTAATGTCTAAGTGTGACCTTGACCTTTGAGCTACGGACCTGGGTCTTGCGCGCGACACGTCGTCTTACTGTGGTACACATTCATGCCAAGTTATTTGAAAATCCATCCAACGATGACAAAGATATGGACCAGACACGCCCATCAATGCACTATCCTTTAATGTCTAAGTGTGACCTTGACCTTTGAGCTACGGACCTGGGTCTTGCGCGCGACACGTCGTCTTACTGTGGTACACATTCATGCCAAGCTATTTGAAAATCCATCCATCGATGACAAAGATATGGACCGGACACGAAAATTGCGGACAGACTGACAGACTGACAGACCGACAGACCGACAGACGGTTCAAAAACTATATGCCTCCCTTCGGGGGCATAAAAAGTCTTTTTATAGTCTCTTACAACATACTTGACATTTTTGTCTGTCATCAAAAATTACTCTGACAAAACAGAAGTTTCACTGCTTGAAATCATTTAATGTTCTCGACATGTGATGACGTGAATAGAAACTTTTCAAATGAAGCCATTTTGCTAAAATTCTAAAACACTTCTTTACCTTTTTATGAAACTCAACCAATTCCTGATATGTTTTGAACACATTCTTTTTCTCACCATTTGACCAGGTCACCTGAAAATAAAAAGCATAACAATATCAGGAACCGTGGACTGTTTTCATTAATGCTCGAAGTCGGAAATTACACTTAATCTTTTAAAATATATTCTACCCGGCATCCTTGTCCATATGTCATATGCTAAAACTTCTGAAGAGCAAAAACCTCTACAAAGACAAATATTTTCTCACACCTTACCTCGGTGTGGCGAATACTTGGCCGTCATTGCTAAGAGCTATTATATAATTGTGCGTTATAATGGTTATACAGTAAAGTAAGGTGAAATTCTACTGGTCCATGTGGGCTCTGGGACAAGCTGAGCAAGTCTGACAATCGATTTTGTAATTTTAGCATATCAACCTCTTTAGACCAACAACCTCTATCGCAAAATCACATTTAAGTCTTGTCCCCACAAATACACTGCAAATATTGAAAAGGTCAGAGTAAGGCCATCAATCTTGCACAACACTGCAGCACACTAACATACATTCAAACAAGATACATCACAATAAATAACTCATGCATCATTGTTATCTCAGGTTTTTTTCTGCTAATTTCAGTAGTGAACTTTAATTACCAGTGAAACATCCTCATCAAAATATATATTTTGCTTACTCAACAAAATAAAAGTCTAAAGATGACATTTATGTCAATGTATTTTACTGTTTTCTTCTATATGATCACTGGCAGTGAGAAAAAGAGGAAAGGAGACAACAGATGTTAATTAACAAGATGTGCAGTCATTAAACTTTAAGAGACAACAATATTCGTCACCAGTATTAATAATTACATTAAATGAACTTAACTGGATGTCGTTGTGACTTAGTGTTTATACTCTTATAGGAAGAAGGCAAGGAACAGTAAAGCTACTTCCTTTTGCAATATAGGCTTATGGAAGTCACCTGAAACTTTTTTTCTCTATTCTAACATGACTGACCACTCAAATTCTAGTGTGGCAATGTAACTACAACATAACTTCTATAAAAGTTGGATACACTGATTAATGCTAGCAATCTATACATGAATTATTTCAAATCCAAACTTCATATTACACAATTTTAATCAGTCTGGTATTACAAAAACCTATATAGTTTGATATCAGTAGTGAAAAGCTCTCCTTCAGATTCAGTGTGACCTTGACCTTATGACCTCGAAATCATGGGAGACATATAACATCGTAATTCATCTAGGTGAATGGGGTTGTTTCCCCTCACAACCCATGCCTAGGGTAGGTAGGTAAGTAGGTAGGTAGGTAAAATATTTTTATACAATTCAATAGTGTTAATTGATTTCCAGTTAGCATACATTTGTAATATAATCATAACTATAAAAGCAGCTTGTTTCTCAAGCATATCTTAATTAACACCACTTTTTGAGCCATAAATATACAAGTTATACATCTGTTCCATATTATCAGTTTGACTTAAAAGTAACAATACTGAAGTGTTAGGATTCTATGAGTATAAGAATCACACATCCTAAATAAGAGTGCCAAACTGTCACAATATAAGCTCGCAATAGCAAATTACTTTTGACTTTTAAAATACTACACTTTAATATTGAGCACACTAGCTGTCAATTTCTTTTTTCATTTTCCACTTTCTCAACAGCCATAACAAAGACTATCTGGCTGGTTATCGAACTTAGCAAAGAAAACAAGAAGTTGCGTTCAATAAACGCTTGATGCCCCCGGTGGCATCCTTGTCGATACAAAGCAACCTTAGTCCAAAACGAGGCCAAATTCAAGGTCAAACTGAGGTCAGGTGATGTCTGAAGATGAGGAATGGTCACAGGTTACATCTGCATTAGTATCAAGTCATTCTAGTAAGGGGTAATAATGCTAGACGAAACGGTCCCATTTGCTTAACCTCGTATGGACGGATGAACGAACATAGGGACGGACGGACGAACGAACGGAGGGACAGGACAATCACTATATGCCTCCCGCATCAGTAGATGCCAGGGGCATAATAACTCACCAAGTCCATGGAACTGTGTGCATGATCAGGACTTGATTTGATCTGATTTTGATTTGGGTTTTACTGTGCACCAAACACAGTAAAGGTTATATGGTTCCGAACAGGACTAAATATTTTCATTCATAGAAATAAAAACCTTAGGTGTGGAATCAAAACTTTTATACCTGCTGGAATCACAGAGATACAGCAAAGCAGTGTTCAGACTCTATTAATTGCCACTTGCGATCATGCAATGGTAGGACAGTGGTTCAAATTCTTTTTACACAAAGATCATCCCAGAACCACATGGGTCAATTGGGCTTGAGCTACAGCAGTTACCAACCATTTCAGCTGCCTTTCAAAGCCTTGGAGGGTCAAAGCTACAAGCTTTAAAATGTGTTGCTGTTTTTATTAAGCTATAAAAATTACACAGAAAGGTTCATGTCAGTTTATGCTAATGCTTGTTTCTAGGTTCAAAAGTTGGTTATTATTTTGGAATTCAGAGACCTGTAACTCAAAATGTCTCACATGTAACAAGTTTAAATGTCTGTAGACCCCACCACTCTGTTCTTTTATTGTTGTCAATATGACCTTCAATATGCCTGCAAGTTTCAGTATTCTCCAAATTATTATTTAGAAACAATCTGCTTCAACAGCAACTGACCCACAAAAAATATCACAGTACAGAACGAAATCCTAACTAAAAGATGCTTTTGTAGAAAAAGCTCATATCTCCCCCATTGAATGCATAGAAGTAATAGGCAAGAAGTCAATAGGGGACAGGAGCGAAAGTCAAAGAGATACTGATGATTGTCTGCAATAGGGATCATCTACTTGGCACGTCAAATTATCCCATGAAGTTTCAACATTCTGGGCCTAGTGGTTCTCAAGTTATGGGTTGGAAACGGTTTTCCATGTTCTGGCCCGTGACCACGACCTCTGATCAAGTGACCTCAAAATTCAATAGGGGTCATCTACTCTGCATGTCCAATCATCCTATGAAGTTTCAACATTCTGGGTCAAGTGGTTCTCAAGTTATTGATGGGAAATAGTTTTCCATGTTCAGGCCCCTGTGACCTTGACCTTTGCTCAAAAGACCCCCAAAACAATAAGGGTCATCTACTCTGTAAGTCTTATCATTCTATGAAGTTTGAAGGTTCTACGCCAAATGGTTCTTACTTTATTGATCGGAAACCATTTTCCATGTTCTGGTCCCTGTGACCTTGACCTTTGATCTAGTAAACTCAAAAATAATATGGGTCATCTACTCTGTAAGCCCTATCATCCTATGAAGTTTGAAGGTTCTAGGTCAAACAGTTCTCCAGTTATTGATCGAAAATGAAGTGTGATGGACAGATGGCCCTTGTGACCTTGATCTTTGATGGAGTGACCACAAAAACAATGGGAGTCATCTACTCTGTAAGTCCTATCACCCTATGAAGTTTGAAGGTTCTAGGTCAAATGGTTCTCAAGTTACTGATTGGTAATTGATTTCCATGTTCTGGTCCCTGTGACCTTGACCTTTAATAGACTGATCCTGAAATCAACAGGGGTCATCTACTCTGCATGTTCAATCATCCTATGAAGTTTCAACATTCTGGGTCAACTGGTTTTCAAGCTATTGATTGGAAATGATTTTCCATGTTCAAGCCCCTGTGACCTTGACCTTTACCAAAATAATTAGGGTCATCTGCTCTGCATGTCCAAGCATCCTATGAAGTTTAACAGGGCAGAAACAATATGTCTCCCCAAGTGTGGGTGGGGGGGGGGGGGGGGGAATAATAAAACTGACTAACCTGTCACAAACAATGGCAGTAAATGACAAGGTAGAAAAAGTGCAGGGGCAGTGGTCCAGTATGGCAGTAATAACAATGCTCACGAGTTTGATTCCCAAACTCCTTCAAATCAGAATTACTAACATCAGAATAAGAGTCTCCTGTACAGTCCTGGAGAGGTGTCACCATTATGGCTTAACATAAGTCTAAATACAAACAGCTTTATTTCAAGATTTACAGCATTTTTAAATACAGATGATTTCCTCTACAACTACAGTTTCTGACCAGACACTCTCAGTTTGCCCCAGTTGATAAAAGTAATCAATAAGAATTAAATAAAGCTGCCTATCAACTACAGCCACAAGTACATTTGTACTGGAAACAACCATATAACAGTAGTAATTCTTTTTTCTTACACAACAAAAAAAAATCACCCAAATGTGTGAATAAAGGGAGGGAGAGAGCTTCTGGGAGGAACATCTCTAAAGGATAGCAGCATATTTAACCTTGAACTGGACAATAAATTTCACAATATTTACCATGTGAATGTGATCGCTTCTCTTTCATCATAAAATTTCAAATAGCTTTTGGCAAGGATTTTCCATTTATAAATTTTGAATACATATTTGATTGTCAACTTGAAAATTTTAAATGAAGCTTTCATTATTTACTTTTTCTTCACACTGTTAGATTTTTCAATGTAGGATGAAACAGATGCTATTTTTAGACAGTGTGTGCATGATTTTGATCTAGAATTTCACTGTGACAGATAAAAAGCCATTTAAAACTATATATATGATATGTTCAAATGTCACTACAACCAATATCAATGTCCTCTAACATGATTTATGTATTCAATATAATTTTAACAATATTGAAGTATTATTTGCATATGTTAAAAACCTACTAATAACAGTTTTACTGTAATTTAGATAAACAGTTTTTGTACTTCGGAGTAAACACAGAATATCTACATTATGTTACAAGAGAAAATGATTTTCAGTGATTGGTTTGACAGAAGCAATCTTTCCAGTAATATTTGAATCACCAGTACATAAAACAAATTTACATGTAATGAATTGTCACAAAATCTGAACAGAACTCACTCTTCTTCTCAGTTTTGTCAATTAGTCAAATTACTTTTCTTTCCTAACTTTGACGTTTAATCAAAGAAAATTACCCAATTTTCCAATGGACACCCTTGAAGAAGTGTACTTGCCATTCAATGGCAGGTATATTTTTGCAACAAAAATTGGTGGTATATTTGGAAATGTTAAAAACTGAAATTTTTTTCAAAAAAAAAAAGGAAACTCAAGAGACATGGTAATTCCCCACAAACCAGGTTTTTTAAACATTTTCTATTTTTAGTAACAATGACCTTAACCTAATGGTGACTATTACTCACAGCCACCAATACAATCCCCCAACCTTTCTTTGTAGTTCTACATGTTTGAATCAACATTTTTTTCTAAAACGTAGAATTTGGTTAAAAAAAGTTGTGAATATATACTTGGAATTTCTGGCAAACATAAAGTAGGTCTTGACAAATCCACCTGTCTGCTGGTAAATAAAAGAAGAAATAAGTGAGTGGAACTTGTTGTAGTACAGGGCAATTTTTTACAAAAAATATAATAAATGATAAATCCAAATAGAAAGGAACCTAGCTAAAAAACCTAAAACGGAAGTCGATTTGATATTTGCAAATCTAAAACCTAAGAATTCGTCAAGCCCAGAAAATGAAAGGTTGTGTGCTTGATTTTTTGCTAGACTGATACGAAATTCCAACAACAACTATTACGCAACAGTCAGTTCTTTTTTTAGGAAAATTAGGCACATACTAGAAGGTGTTTTTGTGAACCCTATGTATTCTATTTTTAGCTCTGGCGGCCATTTTGTGCAGCGAAGCGAAACGTGCCAGCAATATGCACAACTGGGGTTGGTACTGATCACTCCTGTGAAGTTTCGTCGAAATCCAGCCAGCAGTTTGACCTGTGAAAGCCAGACAAGATTTTTCTACCTTTAGCTCTGGTGGCCATTTTGTGCAGCAAAGCGGAACATATCAGCTATATGCATAACTAGGCTTGGTACTGATCACTCCTGTGAAGTTTCGTCGAAATTTGTCCAGCAGTTTGACCTGTGAAAGCCGGACAAGATTTTCCTATTTTTAGCTATGGTAACCATTTTGTGCAGCGAAGTGAAACGTGTCGGCGACATGCACAACTAGGCTTGGTACTGATCACTCCTGTGAGTTTCGTCGAAATCCAGCCAGCAGTTTGACCTGTGAAAGCCAGACAAGATTTTTCTACCTTTAGCTCTGGTGGCCATTTTGTGCAGCAAAGTGGAACATGTCAGCTATATGCATAACTAGGCTTGGTACTGATCATTCCTGTGAAGTTTCGTCGAAATTTGTCCAGCAGTTTGACCTGTGAAAGCCAGACATGATTTTTCTATTTTTAGCTCTTGCGAGCATTTTGTGCAGCGAAGCTGAACGTGCCGGCGATATGCACAACTAGGCTTGGTGCTGACCACTCCTGTGAAGTTTCATCGAAATCCGACCAGCAGTTTGACCTGTGAAAGCCGGACAAGCTTAATGCGGACCGACAGACGGCAAAGGCAAAAACTATAAGTCTCGGAGACATAATTCCTAAGCTCACTGAAAAGAAAACACAGCTGAGTAGAGTTGTTGCTTTTAAGAGATTATTACCTATTAGAAATGACAATAACAGTCTTTGCATAGGTAGTGTTTGGTTTATACTAACTAACTTATGTGAAGCAAACTGAAGTTCTACAACCTATATTAATCACTCTCGACTTATCATCCCTGATGGCATCCATCACCACGATGGTACGAGAAAGAGTAGCCATTTTTCCTTTTAATACTAAGTGCCAAGCAAGGAAGCTACTGGTACCATTGTCCATCTGTTTGGTATAATATGACCAAGGAAAGACCCCACAACTGCCCGCACTCAAAGTGGGCACTACCTATCGCCGCTGTGCAGAGATTGCACTTTATGGGTCTTGTCAAAAGAGGATGGACGTTAATCTTTGATATGCTCAACTCAAAAGACAAGATCATTTACACCTGAAAATCTGAACATGAATATCTCAGGCAACACGACTTTAAACCAACTGAACATGGTATAAACATGCTGGCATGCAGAAATAAGGACATACCTGAATGATATATTCTATAGTGTTCTTTTCTTTGTCTCTCTGTCTTGAACTTTTCACATTTATTTCACACACATACACTGAAATATACAATGACAAAAAAGTAAGAAATTCGAAACCAAATTTAAGTTACCACAGTAAAACAACAGCGGAAAGAGTAACAACCAAATACATGAAATTTTACTTGCTTTTAACTGTTCATTTGATTTGAACAGGAATCCAAAATGTGTAACAGGGGTCATTCAGCCATCTGTCATCTGAACTATTCCCATCGTTACCAAGCTCTTTTTTTTTTTCTTTTTTTGGAAATATTACATGCATTTTATAACTAAACTCCTAATCATGTCACGTTTGAGCCAGTGAGACCTTTGCGTAGCTGGCACTCAATGTGCGAGACTTTGATGTATAGAAAGGTGTATTTCTCACCTTTATCTTGTGTTGCTGGACTATGTATATACTGTGAGGATAAAGGTGCTACTGGACTAGGTAATAAATGCATCTGAGGTACTCGTGGAGAACACATTGGTGATAACCGCTGGTCACATGACCGCATGTCACAAGATTCGGATAAGATCAACAGCTCTTGCTCTGGTAGAGTCTGAAATATAAAAAGACTTGAATTAAAAATAAAACCCTATAACGAGAGTAGAAAAATTACAGTCATGACTGTAGTTTCCAAGGTCTTATGAAGAAGTTTTTGGAGAAAAAAAAATACTAAATACCCTTAACCCTAATCATGCTGGACACAACTGATTCTGCCTTTGCAACCAGTGTAGATCATGATCATCCTGCAAATCCATGCAGTCTGATCATGATCTGCATGTTTCGCCATCCAGTCAGTATCTTTTAGGTAAGCACCCCTTTAAACAGTCAATGGTACTGCCCAAATTAAAAGATGCACAAGTTCATTATAGAAATTTAGCATAGTAAGGGTTAATGTCTTTTACCAATCCATATTGGTAAATTTTTTACACCCCAATATAATCTTAACAAGTCTTTTCCACTATGAGGAAGTAAGATGGATTTACAAAGCACTATTTCTTTTATATTCATTGAGCTTTTACTACTTAATTCATCATACTTCTTTTATTATACATGTTAAAGGGGGCACAGTGTTTTAGTGGTAACACGCTTCACTGTCAATCCAATGGTTTCAGGCTCGAATCCCAGTTCAGGCACTGGAAATTCTGAGATGCTCTTGAGTGTCTCTCACCTAAATACGAGGCCAGTACTGTCAACTTGTCTTATTACCCTACAAAGATTTTATAAGTTCCAATATGATATCTATACCTAGATGGGACAGGAGTGGAAGGGACAAAGTGTTTCCTTTTAGTTCCCCGTCCCAACAGTTATGTTGAAGTACAATTAATAATGTAAGTTTGCTATATATGTTTTAACTAGGTACACCAGAAGGGAAAATATCTGCAGTTTTAAGTGTCTGTAAAATGACTTATGAATGTTTAGTTTGAACAACACAAACTTGACCTACACATAAACAGGAAGTTTCCGAAAATGAGTAATGGCTGTCTTCAAGTACTCTTTAAAAATTACAAAAAAACAATATCATGGATATACTAGTACTTCAAGTTAAATTTTCAGTAATCAAAACAAAATAAACTATGACAGCTAATTATAGTACAATTTTTAATTTAGTTCAAACTGTTTCTGTAGGAGTGCTGCATGCATTAACAACAAGTCAAACTTAATGACGTTTGTCACCGACATAACAACTGCAGCTTAACAAACTTACAAACACATGTTTTTGATCAAGATGCAGTCTGAGATACAGAATTATGTGATGGCATGTAGACTGCAGATATAGCACATGTAATGCTACCCATTAAATGTTGACTTTCTGGAGAGAGTTTATATACCACATCCCTACAGGTGGCAGTTACTGGAACTAAATGTGAAAACAGAAGCTTCCATTGAAATAAATGTTGCCGTATAAATATTGCTATTCTGAAATACACGAAGTGGATTCTCAAGGAAACATTTTAAACAAGAGCTGTCTCCATAGGATGACATATGCCCCCGATGGCACTTTGAATGAGTAGTTATGGCCGATGTTAGAGTTTAGGACCTTTGACCTACAGAGCTGGGTCTTGCGCGCGACACGTCATCTTACTGTGCCACACATTCATGCGTAGTTATTTTAAAATCCATGCATGAATGACAAAGATATGGACCGGACACGCCCATCAATGCACTATCATGAAAAATGACCTTTAACGTCTAAGTGTGACCTTGACCTTTGAGCTACAGACCTGGGTCTTGCGCGCGACATGTCGTCTTACTGTGGTACACATTCATGCCAAGTTATTTGAAAATCCATCCATGTGACAAAGATATGGACCGGACACGCCCATCAATGCACTATCCTTTAATGTCTAAGTGTTGACCTTGACACGACCTTTTGAGTCTACGGACACTGCAGGTCTTGCAAGGGCGCGCACACTACTGTCTAGTTCTACTTAGCTGGATGGTACACACTGTCATGCCAATGCTTATTTGAAAATCCATCCATCGATGACAAAGATATGGACCGGACACGCCCATCAATGCACTATCCTTTAATGTCTAAGTGTGACCTTGACCTTTGAGCTACGGACCTGGGTCTTGCACGGGACACGTTGTCTTACTGTGGTACACATTCATACCAAGTTATTTGAAAATCCATCCATCGATGACAAAGATATGGACCGGACACGAAAATTGCGGACAGACTGACAGACCGACAGACCGACAGACGGTTCAAAAACTATATGCCTCCCTTCGGGGGCATAAAAAGAAAAACATTATCACCATTCAGTTATGGATGGGTATTATTAGAAATTTTGTATCACAATATAGTGTCATACGGCAACACCTTATCGCAATACGTATCACAATGTATCTTTAACCTTTACCCTGCTACATTTTTAAAATGAACCAGTCCATCATTCAATGTGGGCAGTACCACTTCTTACTCAAAGGGTGTTCACTGAAAATTTACTAACTGAATAGCAAACAGTACAGACCATGATCAGCCTGCACGGACATGCAGGCTGATCTTGGTCTGCACTGGTCGCAAAAGCAAAAGCACTTGTCGCGAGCAGGCTAAAGGTTAAGTGTAAAGTGATGTTTCAACGAAGTGTAAAGCTATACATGTTTCTGTATGAGTGGCATGCTAGTAAGATTATCAGTTATACAGAAAAAAACTTGCAATACAGACATCCATCGAACAAGCTATCAATTAATTATTATATTCACTAACAGGTATATCTGAGTAATTGAGGAATGCACCTGCCATATCAATTGATGACTGCTGTTTTGGTCTTACAAATATATAGATACAGTAAAACATTTGTAATGGGATTTTATTACATACTGTAACCACTTTTTAGTCCACATTATACCATCATGATTTTCTCCCAAACTCTATATTGAAAGACAACACAATATATATATATGACATACACACAACCTATAGCAATGTCTATTTTTAGCGTTCTTTAAAAGTGCAATGCTTTACACCATACATAAAAGCACCACCTACAGGTATCATCATTCGTCTGCAAGTGCTGGACAATATGTAAGAAAAGAGTTATAGTTCAGATTTTCTAAGTACAAAAAGGGCCATAATTCTGACAAAATGCAGGTTAGAGTTGCTTGACCTACATTGTTCCCTAATGATGATAAACAAGTGTGCAAAGTTTCAAAGCAGTAACTATTATAGTTTCTGAGAAAAGGTGACTTAAACAAACATTTTAACCAAGAAACTCAAAATTTCAAAGTGCAAAAAGGGCAATAATTCTGACAAAGTCATAATAGATAATACAGATGTATCACATTTGAAATTCCATACCGACTGTATACTTAATTAATTATATCTTTTTTACAGCCCAATCATTATACACTGTCAACAGTAATACTGCATATCCCTTATTTTAATCATAATATTATTTCTAATTTACAATCTCTCTATAGTTTACATATTCCAGTATTAAATAATCAATATATATAGTACTCTGAGTAAAGAAAGGACAATAATTAGATTATCTTCTTACCAGTGACTTTTTTACTATCTTTAACAGCTAAAAAGAAATTCAAATACAACTGTTTCCCCTAGCCAAAAATATCTATATTTTCGCCTAAAATTATTATATTTTCCCTTAAAGAAGGTCATATTTTCCCCTTGGAATTTAAAGAAATATTCCATATTAATAAATGTAGTGAATAATTTTACGATAGTCTATGTTTACACCTGGCTTTTCATCAGGAAATTGGGAAGAGGCCTTTCAAACTGGGAAATTCATATGTGATAATTCTCATTTTGGGAAAAGAGTGTTTTATTGAAACAGGGTTGTTTTTTTCTGTCTGCAAACGAGGTATTAACAGTGGACACAATTTGATGATTTCCTAATCATGAATCAGCTCATTGCTTCCTATGAATTGTGAAATATAATTGCCATAAAAAAAAAAAATTAACACTTTGGGAAGTTCCTCTGCCACAGTTGGGAAAAAAATGACCTTATTTTCAATAATTGGGAAGTGGCCGAATATCAGCCCCTGTTATATAAGGATAAAAAGCCGTTTTATGTTTTTCAACTCCAATTACCCCTATATTGCTTCAAATTCACAACTTGGCAGCTGTTATGGACTGATATTATATCATAGTCATACTTACTATGTTTACTTCTCATCAGGTGCCGAATTCATAAGAACAGTAGCATCAGTTTTTGCAAACTGGTACTGTGCCTGTTATCAAGAAAATCAAGTAACTTGGTTTGTCCCGCACTATGTTTTCCCCTTCAAAAAGCCACAGGTTGTTTTGAAAAAACAAAAATAAATCACTGCTTACATGAAATTTTAGTTAACTTTAATAATATTTCTTTTGCAGAATCTGATATCTCAGGGATCGAATTTAACGGTCGCTAACTCGCAAAATTCGAGTAAGAATAAAAAAATGCGAGTAGAAAATCATGGCACTCGAATATTTTTGCGATCACGTTCGAAAATCGGGGAATTCGCTCAAACTGTCCTTTTCTCTTTAAAAACTCCTTTCGGGCAGTTAATTTACCGATAATCACGTGACTGCTTCTAGACGCTTGTCGCTCTATACAAAAGTAATTATGGGATATGTAAGTAAGCGTCTAGGCAATATTTGTTTTCATTTTGGACGTCTGTAATTTGCAAAGTTCTGTGAAAATGGAGAGGAAATAACATGTTTCTTGGTGCAAAAAAGCCGGCGGAGCTCGAAAATGTTAGCAACACGACCAACAGTGACCTGAGAAAAACTTAAAAGATCAACGTCAAGCCAAAAGTCCAAAGAATCATTGAGTACTTTGGTTTGTATCGTACTTACAAAACCAGAAAGTCCCAAGCCTGTCCGAACCGTGAACTTTTATATGAAACCAAACAACAACAAAACAACTTGAATTTAGCACGTAAACAGCTTTTAAATAATTGCTAATTGAACCCATCATTTTGCTAGTGGAAAAAAATGGCACTAGCAAAAATTTGCTAGTTGGAAAAAAAGTTAAATTCGATCCCTGATATCTATCCAGCCTACTGAAATCATATCCCTAGTAAGAAAGGCAAAAATAGTTAATGTCTTAATAATACAGTCGAGACTGTTTTAAGAGACTGACTTTGGGAAGCAGCGGAAAAGGTCACATATGACAGGGAGTCTCTTAAAACAGTCTCATTTAACAGGATGACGCTGGTTTCATATATTTTTCCAATTAAAGTACATGAATATCGAATACTTATATATTGGCCTCTTTTAAGGTAGGAGTGGAAAATGATTAAATACTATTTCTTTAATTGCATATTGATAAAATATAAATTTCAAATAATTTGCATCATTCGTATGATGTTGATAAAACAAATTTAAGCTCATGATCTGGCAAGAAAATAAAGGGGAGCAGTAAAATATAAATGTTCCATTTGAACTGTTTACACACTGAGGTTTATGATATTTATATTTTTGTGTACTAATTGTTCATTGACATTTATTCGATTATTGACTGCATCTTTAATCTGTGTTTACTCCGTCGTTTCCTGTTAAATACTGCCATATTTTTGTTTCACCAGGAATAAAGTTAATTTATGCACCAACTCCGAATTCTTCAGCGACTTTATATGCTGGTTTTCCCTAATCGAGCAATTCAAGTGCCTTAACACGCTGTTCAAATGTCAAAACAGTTCTTTTTTATGTTTTTCATCAGCCAGTTTTTGTAAACAAATAAGTTCTTGTCTCAAACAACTTCATGCGAGATAAAGAACAGTAACTCTATCGTGTAAAAACTTGTGAGGGAGCGTCTCAAAGTCGCTGAAAACGGTCTAAATATCGATTCGGGAGCCCGATTTCAGTCGCTTGTAGCGTAAGGCAGGGGGTTGCTTAATTCAGACTCTTTTTATAGTAAATTGCATCCGGAGCATAAAATAGGGTCGCATATGACAGGGAGTCGCTAAATTCAGGGGGTCGTTAAGGCAGTCTCGACTGTACACTGCTTTTTTCATGCTATACGTATGATATACGTATGAAAAGACATACAATTAAACTAACTTATATGTACTTGAGTAAGTTACAAATAATACAAGCCTTTCTCTGTTTAGCAGGGATGCTTATTTCATCTGGTTGCTGTTGTTAGCCTAGAACAGTCTCAATACAGTTACTTGCAACGTAACTTGGTAAAGCAAGAGCACAGCAATGCGGAGCAATATATGCCCGAAGGTATTACCTTTGACCCCTAAGTGTGACCTTGACCTTGAAGTGAGCCATCCAAAACATGCACTCTGCACGACATCTCGATGCGGTTAACATTTGTGTCAAGTTTCCTAAAAATCCTTCAAGCAGTTCTAGAGTTACAGAGCATATATGAAACAGTCATACGACATTTGACCCCAAAGTGTGGCCTTGACCTTGAAGTGAACAATCCAAAACATGTGCTCTGCACGTCATCTCGGTGTGGTAAACATTTGTGTCAAGTTTCTTTGAAATCCTTCAATTTTGCAGAAAAATAATCACATTACTTAGACCGACATCAACAGCATCTTAAAATTACTCGGACATTCATAATTAAACTTAATTATCACTTTTTCTAAAAAGTTCTTAAAAACTGCCTGGTAATTAGTACGTGAGAAAACAATCGGAGTTACTTCAAACACTACGTAATCCGTCGTTAACAATTAGAAATTGTAACCTATGCAATCATGCCGACAGTCACATGTATTCGAGCTGATCATACACAGGGTTCCCACTGTCGGTCGCCAATGGCGCCAAATGCGACAAAATGTAAATTCTGGCGCCAAAAATCTTCAATTGGCGAATTTCATTGGCGCCTACAAGATAATCGTCGATCTGATCTTCTGATCTTTCTCAATGACGCAATAACGGATTCTCCAATATTTAACACTACACGAAGACAATACACGTGTCAATATCGATTTACACCTCGGGGCATAATTTAAAACTTCGCCGAGTCACTAGAGCGTTCCTCAACGCAAGAACGATTATCAGTCAATCTGATTCGCCAAATTTAGCCCT
This sequence comes from Mercenaria mercenaria, assembly GCF_021730395.1. Classification (NCBI taxonomy): domain Eukaryota; kingdom Metazoa; phylum Mollusca; class Bivalvia; order Venerida; family Veneridae; genus Mercenaria; species Mercenaria mercenaria. Next base: position 24,607,830 of record NC_069366.1, on the reverse strand, counting down.
GCCTACTTACACGAAAGCAAATGAAACGAAATAATAGCTGCGTGCTTCGTCGAATGCATCACCATTTTTATGATGCAAAAAACGCGAGATAAATTTTCAGGTTATTTTAATGACAATCCGATTCGCCATGGTAATTGAGACCGAGAAAATGCCGGAAATAATGACACGTCACAGCGCGATCAAAAGATACACATATTCTCTGATTGTAAATAGATAAATCTTGCACAAGGGTTGTTAAATAAATCTACACGTTCGTAAATTTCAGTCGCGGTCGTATAGTTTCAATCGGAGAATTTTTGAGATACAAATGAACTAAAGCAGTTCTTTTGGTTCTTTTACATGCCCAACGTAAAGCATTGATACACGGGGGATAATTTTAAAAAGCTCAACCCCAGAGATTCGAAACAAAGAGCTTATAATACCTATAGGTGGTGTTTTCGCTATTCATTAGTATGTATGAAAGGAAACAGAAATTTAGTTATATATATAATGAAACTTAAGCATTTTAAAAAGCTTTTCAAAAGCTATAAAATAATATAAAACAACACTGTTTTTGATAAATGACCTAAACTTATTTTGAAATAAAAAGTTAAAAGAATAAAGAGATAAATATTCATGTTTTAAAAACATCTATTTAGTGAAAATGACCATTAAAGGGAGATAATTAAAAATGGCAAACTATATAAAGGGATAATTTTATAGATTGAGCAATTACTTTTGTTTAGTAAATGTTCTTGAAAATGGTTGAGAAGATTAAAAACTTTTTTTTGATTCAATGTGATATTAGGATAAATATTCATGTTTTAAAAACATCTATTTAGTGAAAATGACCCTTAAAGGGAGATAATTAAAAATGGCAAACTATATAAAGGGATAATTTTATAGATTGAGCAGTTACTATTGTTTAGAAAATGTTCTTGAAAATGGTTGAGAAGATTAAAAACTATTTTTGATTTAATGTGATATTAGGATAGACTGGTTCAAGAGCAAATTGCATGGTTACTGTAAAGAATCAAATGAAAAAGAGATTGAAAAAGAAAATGGTATGTCGCCCATCAGTGATCACAGACTATTGGCTCCAACTTGAGAGCCACTGGCGCAAACTTTTCCTGATTGGCAAATTTGTTGGCGCAAAGTGAAATTGACCCAGAGGAAACCCTGATACATATGCCGCCTCGCGGTGTAGCGGAAATGGGCAACGCTGATTGGCTATACACGGCTATCAGTGACAAGCGAGTAGGGTTGGATACCGGTTCCCGGTATCGGTACAATACCGAATAATCACTTCGAAAAGTACCGGTATATACCGTTTCATAAAAGAACCGGTTCCGATTTCGGTATTTCCATAAAAGTAAAAACAAAATTCTTACAAAATCTGCGGCAAAATAAAGCAGAAATTTAAGCAAATAGCGTAATAACTCGATCGACACTGTTTACTGTGAAACTGCTCAGAGTAACCTCCCTTGACATGGAGAGCTAACCGAGCGAATAGTTTCGTATGCTAAATATTACCTGAAATACTTCTTTTGCCGTCGTTTTAAACAACGTAAACCAATACTTAATTTCAAAATATACGACACTATCTTTCTTTGCAGTTTTCTTTTAAAACCAATGAAAAACAAGAGCACCGCCTTGCGGGTGCTGACGCTCATCTGATTTTTTTTGTGTAATAGAAATATTGTCCTACCCACGATTTTCTAAGTCTAAAAAGGGCCATCATTCTTGCAAAAAGCAGGACAGAATTATGTTTCTTGATGTACAGTGTCCACTTATGATGGTGAAAAACTGTTGCAAGTTTTAAAGCAATAGCTTTGATAGTTTATGAGAAAAGTCGACTTAAACATAATACTCAACCAAGAAAATGATTTTCTAAGTCCAAAAGGGGCAATAATTATTGCAAAAAGCAGGATGGAGTTATGTTGCTTGCTATACAGGGTCAGCTTATGATGGTGAACAAGTGTTGCAAGTTTTAAAGCAATAGCTTTGATAGTTTAGGATAAAAGCTGACCTAAACATAAAACTTAACCAAGAAAACTGATTTTCTAAGTCCAAAAGGGGCAATAATTCTTGCAAAAAGCAAGATGGAGTTATGTTTCTTGATGTACAGGGTCTGCTTATGATGGTGAACAAGTATTCCAAGTTTCAAAGCAATAGCTATGATAGTTTAGGAGAAAAGTTGACCTAAACATAAAACTTAACCAAGAAATCTGATATTTTCTAAGTACAAAAGGGGCCATAAATCTTGCAAAAAGCAAGATGGAGTTATGTTTCTTGCTATACAGGGTCAGCTTATGATGGTGAACAAGTATTCCAAGTTTCAAAGCAATAGCTTTGATAGTTTAGGAGAAAAGCTGACCTAAACATAAAACTTAACCAGGCAACGCCGACGCAGACGCAGACGCCGACAACCGCTCAAGTGATGACAATAACTCATCATTTTTTTTTCAAAAAATCAGATGAGCTAAAAATGATGTAAATAAAAAATTACGAGACTAAGCTGTAACCTACGTAAACAAATAATCCGTTTTCGCGAACCATTAGAAATAATGTTATTGTTGGAATGTTGGTTGTTTCAAGTGTTTTGAAGGTTACTGTTCAATTAAAAATGTGTTGCAAAGTGTTTCACTTTAAAAACATTACTAGTCAACCTAGTCGAAGATTATCATGAGTGAGAACGAGTCTGACTTGTTAGAGGGGTAATTTGAAAGCTAATAAGTGTTCTGTTTAACAGTTCTAGACAGTACTGAGCTTTAAAAGCATTACTACAGCGAGTGTATTCATAGATTTAAATTGCATAGTGAGCAAGGTATCTGCTCTAGATTTTTATTTTGGAAAACTAGTCTGTAAGATATGTTTATTTTTTACTCTTTCATAATCTAATACATACAATATTCCATTAACAGACTTAAATGTTTATTTATCACAGCAAATTTTCATGTATATCTACTTACATAGGTGTATATATAATACTAAGCAAGTCATTGCTTATGTAATGTACTACAAAGCATGGTATCGGTATCGTTAAAAATACCGTATCGTTTCGTTGGTATCGGTATCGGACCGCTTCGTCCTTAACGATATCCAACCCTACAAGCGAGTAACTCCGCCCACATATTTTGCTCTCGAGTCAAACCTTGTGTATTCGCAGGTTTATGTAATCAATTAATTTTCATTGCGTCTCACTGCAGAAACGTGCGTCCGGGGACTCCCAAGCTACAATAAAAACGCGTATACCGGGACCAATTATGCGTACAGGGACGCCAATTTCAGCGTTTCAGAGAACCCTGTAGTTAACATTGATCAACCATTGGAACTTCTTCAGTCAATTTCTTTTTTTAATTACACCATCTGACAGACAGAAACAGAACGCCAAAAATGCTAGATCTGTGCCAACTTCATAACGCGAAAGTGCAAGCGAGGAACCTGTATTTTGCTCCCACTATTACAATGTAGTATGACCCTCTTATATTTTGCCCCTATACATAATATATAGCCAACAGATATAACACTTGTCATGGGTTCCATTTGAGCCGGGACCCCGGGTCTGGACCCGGGAGATTTTCAAAAGACGCTCAAAGGACCCGGCATGATAATTGCTTGTGCATCACTCTGGACCCGGAGGCATTTTCCTTTGATAATCCTTCCTCTTATCATTCATTTTCTACAGTAAAGCTATGTCCACCATAAACACGTGTATTCAAAATAAACACTCGCCGTCATGCCCTCCAGCCTTTGATCTTCTGCTGATTCCCGCCCTTTACCCTGTGGACATGCCTGGCTGATATTTCTTTATCAGCAAGTTACGTCACGGCGAGTGCACATAGGTAATGAGAATCAATGAAGTGTTAAGATTAATTGATAAAGCGTATTGATTGTGTACTGTCAAAAAGGCGCCAATTATTAAATTATCTGTATTAAAGCGACCAGCTGATTACCGAGCATGTGAAAAGTGCCCTGCAAGATTTCTTCATGCAAACTTTAAATTAGACCATTGTTTAGTGATCGTACCTTAATTTCAACAAGAAAATCCACAAATTTTAATGAATTTGGAAAGCAAAAATAAGTTTAGAATGTCCGTTCACGATTCTAATTGCAACCAATGACATACTGCAATATTTCCAAAATTCACTAAAAAAACTGACTTTCAATGCAATTTTTAATGAAAAGTAGCATCATTATTTGAGTAACTATCTCTGGTTTACTTTAGTGGACCAAGTTAACTGAGCAAAATCAACATTTCAGACGACATTCCGAAAGTGTACCAGTATCCGGATAGTACGTTTTGGATACATTTTTACAGTGTTTTAGCACTTTTCTGTTAAGAAATAAAAAATATTGAAGAAAAACCTCATCAAATTAATATGAATTTTAATAAATATTAATTTACAATATGAGGTTATATGACCTGAAACAGACACTTATTATGCTGTAACATGTTCTTGGTTTTATTGTTTTATTAGCTATTTATTACATAGTATTACTATGTAAGAAAATATAGTCAATTGTATTGATGTATTGGGACAGGACTCTTGTATTTTGAAAAAGGACCCTTCAAAATTTGGACCCAAGGGTCCTGGGACTCTTGGGTTTTCAGGTCTAGTGGAACCCCTGACTTGTGTTTTCATGCAGTTAATAAAAACTACAAAACATCACTCAATCTGAGAACTTCTTATTCTTAACCATATTTAAGGATTTTTGAAAGCTCTTAAGAATCAGAAATGAAGTACTTTCCAGAAAATTTCCTTGGATTTCAACAAAAGTTCTAGTTTTATATAAATTTGCATTAAATAGATAATGGAATATTTCATTAATCTAAATCAATGCATGTTTTAAAACAGTGTATAATTTTGCAATTAATTCATTTTCAAACTATATTGATTATGCATCCAAGGCAGACAAAGGGAGGTAACAATAACCATACAAGCTTGCATTTATCATGAATTTCAGCTGAATAATATGACTGTCAGTCATGATGAAAATCTATCACAAGTATGATGAAATATTCATGTTATTCCCTATGCTAAGTAAGTTCATAAATTTAATACTTAAACTATGTAAGCTAAAATCATTCTGTTTTGGTTAGGCAACCAGGAGTAGGCAAAAATCTAGTACATGTACATTGTACATTTGTGTCAAACTATTTTGAATTCAGACCATGCATGTCAAAGTTATGGACCAGACACGAAGACCATAGTGTTATTTCTAGAGCGACGCAGCGGGGCGCCCCGCCCTGCCCTTTTTTACTGCCGCCACGCTGCCCTTAAAATTCGCCCTCTTGCCTTTGATCTTCTGCTAAATCCCGACATTTCCCTGTTGACACGCCTCGACGATTTTTGATCAGCAAATTACGTCACAGCAAGTGCACACAGGTAATAAGAATCAATGAAGTGTTAAAACTAACTGATAAAGAGTATGGATCCTGTGTAATGTCAAAAAGGCGTTCGTAAGCGGCCAGCTGATTACCGAGTACGTGAAAAGTGCCCCAGATTTCTTTGTGCAAAATTTAAAATTAGACCGTTGTTTAGTATAATAACAAGTATATATCAACGCAGTTTGATTCTACTGTAATTTCAACTAGAAAATGCACAAATTTTAATGAATATCGAAAATAAAAGTAAGTTTTGAATGTCCGTTCACGAGTCTTATTACTCCCGATGTCGTATGCAATTTTTCCATATTTCCTTCAAAAAAGCTGACTGTCGGTGTATTTTTTTATGATGAGAAACATCAAACTTTGAGGAACTATCTCTGGTTTACCCTAGTGGGTCATGTAAAATGAGTACAAACTACTTTCAGACAACATTCCGAAAGTGTACCAGTATCCGGATAGTATATTTTGGATATGTATTTTAGTAAACTTTAACCTTACTGTAAAAATTTAGCACTTTTCTGTTAATGAAATATTGGTGAAAGTCCTGATCAATACAACATGACTTTTGATAATTATCAGTTTACAATGTGACCTGAAACAGGCCTTTTACTATGTTGTTTACAACATGATCTTGGTTTCAAGATTAAGCTTACATTGAGGCCCTCCACTATTTCATATTCATATGAATAAGTTGACATTCTTGGTGACATTTTTAAGACAAAGGCTTGAATGGTTTAACCTAAACTATAAAGTAAGTAAAAAACCTTTGTAAACTATGTTACTGGTTTTGGGAAGACTTACCACTTTATTCTGTGACATTTCTTTTAAGTGTGCAATAAGTAATAGAAAGAGCATTGAAACTCGAGGGTAAACGATTTGTACGAGGGGGCATAGCCCCCGAGTATAAATCGTTTACCCGAGAGTTTTAATGTTCTTTCTGTTTTGTATCATAGCCATCCATATATGTAGTTGTAGGCGTTCCACATTGTCTATACAGCAGTTTGTGAGTACTAAAATCCTTGCTTACAAATGTGTAAAGCCAGGTAAAATAAACAATGCTAGAGCAGAAAATCAATAAAATACACGTCGCTGTCTACTGTTCCAGACATGCTGGCATACTTTCCTATCCAACAGTGCGGTAACTAGAGTGCGGGTATTAAATACCTGCACACTTTTAGTTACCGCACCCTGTAGTCAGAGTATACGAATTACCTGCACCAAATTTGTTAAGAAAAAACACCAAGCTATGATACAATGATAAATGGAATACATATTAACTATAGATATCTAGGAATGCAACTACAGCTACAATAACTTTCACGTCTAAAAGAGCACCCTGCCCCTTTCGGACAGCACCCTGCCCCTTTTAGGCAGCACCTTGCCCTTTTTGAGCTCTAGAAATAACAATAGACCACATTATCAGTATATATGTACTGAAAATTGCCTAAGTTTAACCAAGCACTGTGAGTCACCTTGACCTTTGAGCTAGTGAAATGGTTTTGCGCATGACACATTGTCTATCCATGCTTATCATTTGTGTCAAATTATTCTGAAACTGGATCATGCATGTCAAAGTTATGGCCTGGACATGAACACCACCCTTTCCTGAACACACAAACAAACAGACACACACACGGACAGGGGTAACACTATATGCCCCCCTCCATTTTATGGCGGGGGCATAAAAATCCAATGCCAATCACACTTGTTTACCAATTCAACAGTCTGTCCTGTAATAATTGTAACTTAATGCAGTTTAATATTTGAAATTTCTATCTATATGGCTTGCCTTAGATTTATATGTATACATGGTTTAATTTATACCAATTCAATGGAAAACTGGATTGGAAAAGACGGGTTCATAACATATTTCTTGATGAACTTGCACCATTTTTGTGTCTGGTTAGGTGACTTAGGTCTGAAAATATTGTTTGTTTGAAGGGTAATGCTCCAAAAATTAGTTAGTAGGCTTTTTATTTTGTTGAGAGAAATTGATGTTATTTAAATCAGAATCTAAAACTGTAGATAGGGCTCTACAAATTCTCTGAAAGGAAGCCATCCTGCAGAATAAGCTGCCTGGAATTTTCAGTCATCCTGCTACAATCTGAACTAAGCCGGAATTCATTAAACATGACAGATTTTAAAGTTGCAACAATCATTCCAACTTCCACAAGTTTAAGAGTCCTGCTTTTCAAATTGTTTTAATTTATCCATAGTAAAAACAAGACGAGTACTATGTAGCAGTTCCACTAGACTAGAGATGATTTCTACTCACAGCTTACATGGCAGTGTTTTTTTCCACTGATTTGGGAATGGAGCCGGGGCCTTTACAATTGGGAAAAATGTGTAGTAAAACACATAATTTGGGAATTGTTAAAAGTCACATTTTCTATAAAAATGTCACATTTAAAAAAAAAATTGTCATAAAATTGATCATTATACATTAAGCAGGCATGTTGTCTCGTGTTTCAAGGTTTCATAGGTACAGTCTTGTAAAAAAAAGTTGAAAAAAGTAAGAAAAATTTAACTTTGTGAATTTTAGCTTCGAAACTGGGGAAAAAAAACATACTATTTGTCATTGGAATTGGGGCCCAGTTTTGGGGAAATTGGCCCCAAATTGGCCAGAAAAAAAAGGAAGTGGCTATTCCTACGGTCCCGTAAGAATACCCTCACAGGCTATTCCTACGGCTCTCCCGTAAGAAAAGTGAAATAGCCCGCAGGTGGCTATTCCTACGGCTCTAAAGACAGTTTGCATGTCCACCTTGTATTGCATTGTACTGAATTAATTCAACTGGTATATTTTCGAAGAAATTGTTTACTTTTCAGTTTCACGCCCAGGGCGCCCCCTCCCAATAATTTGACCAATTAAGCTAATTCTCTTATCAATCTTTTGACAACGAGTCAATTTTAGCTGTGTCCTGCAGTTTTGTAGTTGTTTTTGAGGTTTTAACAACCACTTTTTTTTAAAAAAAAAAAACACACAAAAAAAAACGTTGTTTAACATTTTATGGAACTGGGTTTGTTATAGGTCGGCTGACTTTCAAAATGTACGCCGCCCTAGCTGCCGTCCCCACTCTAAAAATGCTTCCTACGTGCCTGGCAAGCGCCTGGATTCTTCCTCTAGTACCAGAAAGGCTGGAAAATCATCAAATGACACATTTTCCTGTCAATGTTATGTTAAGCATTTTCACACACAATATGTAGCTGTCCAGCAATGAAAGCCTTAATGCAAGAATATCTGATCACCACCCGAAAGAAAATGCACAGGTCTACCTTCCAATCAAAATTTAACAGTGACTTAATGATAATGAACATGTAATGGAGGCCAAATGCAAAGGGGATATTAGAAATGCTCTCCGTCCGTGCTTGCGTCCGCAACGATCTTTGTCCGGAGCATAACTCCAAAAGTACTGGAGGGATTTTCTTCAAACTTCATACACTGATAGAACACATTGGGAGGAAGTGCAGTGTGCAAGAACAATAACTCTACCTTGCCTATTTTTTTAGTTATTCCCCTTTATCATATTTTCTTAAAATTTGTCCGGAGCATAACCCCAAAAGTACTGGAGGGATTTTCTTCAAACTTCATACACTGATAGAACACATTGGGGGGAAGTGCAGTGTGCAAGAATTATAACTCTACCTTGCCTAACAACATACCGGTAATTTATGGTTTTTAACCGATATTTGTGCTAAGTTCAGTGATTTGAATATTACTTCCTTTTCTTTAAAACAATGTAAAATAACACTTACATATCTTAAAGACGATTATCTCTAAGTGAACTGAAAAATAAGGCAATTAATTTGGATGGCAAGATATGGGAACCACAAACTGTGGTTTGAAATGAAATGATAATAATTTTTACCATTTTGAAGTGCTCCCTGTAATCTTTATGACTTTATGACTTGATTTTGCATGTCGATGACCATCTGGCAAAATCAACACCCGTATATACTTTTCGTTTCTAATAATACTTAGTATAAGTATATTTTTTCTTGAAATTGGCATGCACACGTTAGAAATATATACTTAATAAAAGCTTAAAAGGATTTTTAAAAAGTAATCAACACTTTAGATTTTATGTCTTGATTTGCCTTTTACTTGAGATTTCTTCCCCATATAAATTCTGTCCAAATCAACACCCTCAAACGTTTTTCGTGAATAAAGCTTAAATGATTCTTTAAAAAATATCACTTATAAATTTTATATCTTGATTTTGCCTGTCATTTAAAATTTCTGCGTTATACAGTGAACCTGGCGAAATCAACACCCGTATACGTTTTTCGTTTCAAAACCACCTTATATATAACTGTTTTTTCTTGAAAATTGACATGCAAAGTTCTCTCTCGATGTGATACTAAAAGGTAAACAATTTGTTCGAAAATATACCATTTAAATTAATTCCGTACAATGCAGTTCAAGATGGACATACAAAACTGTCTTTAGAGCCGTAGGAATAGCCACCTGCGGGCTATTTCACTCCTCTTACGGGAGAGCCGTAGGAATAGCCTGTGAGGCTATTCTTACGGGACCGTAGGAATAGCCACTTCCTTTCAAAAACTGCATGGGGGAGAGTAGATTTGTCAAGCCTAATCCACCCTCCAGCCTAGTCAGTGCTTCCTCTTGCTGAGTACTATTAGGTCAAACACAAAGCCAAAGCCCACTAGGTAAGTTCATCTGCCTTTGACAACAACTCAGTCTAAACCAGGACACCAAATTATAATGCCCAGACTGGGCAGCTTTGTAAGTTCCCAAGCTAATTTTAAATCATTTCATCCTCTTTCATCAAACGCCGAAACGGTGGTAAATTGCAATCTGAACGTCTAAAAATTCTGGCGATTTAAAAGCCTCAACAGATTAGAAAACACTGTGTTTAATTTTTTTCATTAATAACATTATACCTTATTTAGAATCCTTTCAGCTGCTTCATTAGCTTCTCTGTAATACTCGTACATTCTCGATTTTTGGTGGAAAGTAAATGCTGGATGATTCATTGCCATTGATAAAACCAGAAGAATATTGTGTACAGTTATTACATCCATAGTGTCTATCACAGTTAAGGCCTCTCGAACATGTTTTTCCAACAATCTGAATATAATGTTGGAACAGGTTCTGTTTGACGAATGCATGAGAGCAAGGTACACTGCCATTTTAGTTCTAAACACTCTGCCATCTGTTTCATTAAATTTTGACAGTTCATGACGATTGTTTGCTTTGCCCTCAGATTCCCTCAATTGGTGGAAATCTTTCCTTGCTAAGTCTTCAACATATGACCCTATGAATCGTAGTTCCATAGGGAGACACATTTGTAACATTCCGCACATATAATCTATCCTTTTGTGTGGACTCAGGTTTTTGAACCACGTACAAAGATCTTCTTTACACACCATTTTAAAAAAATTGAGTGATAAAAGCACTGACAATTGGGTTAAAACAGGTTAAAATTCATGTTTTGACCTCGAAATAATTTTCCATTCAGAAGTTTACAGGAACCGACTGAACATCCGGGTCCTTATAAAGTAACCAATGAACAAATTGTCAGACTATTTTCCGTTATTACTCCGTTCTAGAATTTATGCGGTGTTACTAAGTTACACCTCTTACCGCCGGCGAAATACTACCTTCTTATAGCTCAAAGTTTATGGATTGTTGGCAAAAATAAAATGAGATTGTAAATAGACCAATTAAAATGAATTAATTCTTGAATTCTGTTTTAAATGTTGTTTCTTTGGAAACGTTAAGCAGAAGCAGTGGTCCAGAGGTAACACTGTTTGATTACGTAACCAGGGGTCGTGAGTTCGAGCCACCGCTCCTCCAACTAAAATTTACTAACATTGGGATAAGAGTCCCGTGTATGGATGCTTTACACCTGGCACGTTAAAGAACCAGGGAAACTTCTGGAATTGGAGCGTCTTCTGTATCTTGCACTATCCTCCTACTAACATTACTAACAGTCTTCTGGAGGAGTCGCCCATATGGGTAACCGATGGCGACTATAAATAAACTCACAAACACATGCACGCGCGCGCGCTGAGCAACGTTAAAACAGTAACTTCGAAAAAGTTTTTTCTTGAAGCACCTGATTTTTTTTTATATTTTAAGCTTTAATTTTGCTAATGAAACTTGAAATCTTGAAAAATTGTTTCTGTGGAACTTGGTTACCTAAATTTGTTCTGTGGGAATGCATGGATATACAAAAACCGGTATAGATGTGCTCATAATTACTTTGCGTAAAAAGCGTAAAATTCTTTAACGGTTTTCACACGGACCAGCTTTAATATTTGTATATAAAATTCCTTAAATACACAGGATATACATATATCTTGACAATAAAAATCGACACATGACTGCTTTAATTTATGAATACAGAGTAAAATATTGAAAAGAAGTTCGGAAAAAAAAACAGATTATTAGTTTATAAAGTTAAAACGTAAGAGCCCTTATCCTTTTGTCTGTTCACTTTTACTTAATACCTGTTGTTTTTTGTTTGTTTTGTTTTGGTACATTTTTAATTATTCGTTTGAAAATTAAGTTATCTATCTATTTATCGAATATTTTAGTCCAGATTATTATTATTAACTTTTACTTCCTCCAGTATTGGAGGGTATAACATATTTACATCCATATATTTGATACTTGCATACAAAATATGTACATACAAAGCAATTCGCAAGCATAAGAAATCATGTGTAATATAGATATAACAGCGAAAACCAAGTAGGATTTATTATGTGCAAAAAATAGACTTAGATCAAGAAATTAAGTTAAAGCGAAACCATTAAGTCTATTGTCAACCCAAACAATGATAGTCCTAGTAGGTAAAAATCAAAATAAAAAAAAGATAGTTCAGATCATTTTTTGTCATCTAATAGGAGAAAATCGAAATACTAGAAGCCTTTAATTTAAAGCTATCATGGACTTAATAATAAAATATGCATGGATTATATACTGCGTGTACATATCTAAAATTGTTATAAGATACTGATAATTATAAGTATTCACCAAAAACACTGTAAGCATTCAAGTTAGCACATTTTACAAATTGTTATTGCACATTTCGGAAACTTGAGTTTATTTTCTTCCATTTCAACAGCCATTTGTAACAAAAAGTCACATTGCTCCAACGGTGTCAGTTGTATAAATGTCAGGTAGGCATCAAATCCCTTACTTTGAATAATAAAACTCCATAACATTTTATGACAATCCTGGTTTTTACTGCAAAAGCACAGTTTATGAAGCACTAAATCATTCGTAGCACAGTCGCATCTGAGGTAGTTTGTGATGTATTTTCTTGACACATGGAAGAAGTTTCTCACAAAGGGGGAGTAATCTAGGGTTACTTTTGGCAACAATCCATAACTTACAGGGCTTATCTCCCTGAAACCGAGCGGTCATGATGAAGGGACTTTTGACAGAAGCACATTCCAGGATTTCTAAATTTTTAGTTCTTGAAACACAGTAAAATAATTTTCGTTTCCATGCACCTTTTGATGGGAAGATACCTTCAGCAAGATAATCATCTAATACATTACAAAAGCTGTATTTTTGAAGAATTCTGTAGATATATGGAATGAATCCGTGCGATTGACGATCATAGTTCATGAAATGAGTCAGTCGGTTGTTAAAAATATGTTTAGCAAGATAGGCATTCGACAACCTACACAGCTGTCCAAGAAACTGCATTTTCCGGAATTCAATGAAAGTCTCTATTGGTAACATATTTATGGCTGACATTGCAAAAGTGGTTGAGGTCCCAGCAGGTTTTTAAACAAAATCGACGATACCTTTCCAAACGGCTGATTTCGGGAGCTGAGACCGAGGTCCATAGTTCACAACCATAAAGGGCCTTAGGTATGACGTTGGTCGTGTATATTGTCTTTGATGTAATCGGGTTTAATCCCTCTGGACTGATCCCGCTGTTAAGAATACTCAGATAGGTTCCCCTCAGTCTGTTTCAAGCATCATCAACTATGTATTTGGTTGTCATAAATGAATCGGTTTTTATACGGAGATGGACATAACTCGTCGTTTCGCGAGTATGGTGTCTCCTAACTTGAATGTACGTTGTCCGCGAGATAATTCACTTTCATTAAAAACGACAACAGCACATATGTCGGCATTATAACTATATCTCCATCGTTTTGAATAGTTTTCACAAATGTCAAGTATCACATTAAGTCCTTTTACAGAATAAGAAATTAAAATTATATCATCATGCAGCCACTATTGGACAACTAGTTAAAATCTTGAAAGTAGATCCCTCGGAAGCACCGAGGACAAGGCAAACAGTGAAAATTGCAGACTTGGTTAAGTCTTTTCGTATATAAGCAGATTCCGCAACCACTTTCCTGCAGACCAGTTATCAAACCATTTATGTATAAGAGATACAGCATGGGCGAACTCTTACGACCTTGCCTGATGCCCTGACGTACATCAAACCAACTTGAATAAATAACTTGGTACCTTACACAACTTGTATAATTCAATTGTATCAATTGTTTAATTAACCTTTAAATTTCATTGTGTATTACAATATGGCCTAGGAATAAGCAATATCCGGCCAGTGTTATTTCAAGCTGGGTCATAAAAGATAGTTGTTAGTTACTGCAATGCAATATAATATATATTTCACTTTCTTCTGTCTTTATATCATCCTTTTTAGTTTATATATAATTTATTTTAGGTCGATTATGAAGGAAGTTCTACAACTTATATTAATCACTCTCCACACCTCATTCCTGATGGAATCCGTCGCCACGAGGGCATGAGAGAAGAGGCCAGTTCCCTTTTAATGCTGAGCGCCAAGCAAGGGAGCTACTGGTACCATTTTTCACGTCTTTGGTATGCTTTACAACAGAGTCTACAATGATGCACATGATTGGCTGAGAGTATATAGTAGGCGGGTACTGAATACATTATATTGTTAATCTTAATTACTACAATAACGCGGCCGGGGATCGAACCTACGGCCTCTTTTTCTTTCTCACAGGGATTTTATTTCGTTGATTTCTACACTTATTACATTAACAGTAGGAAGCCTCATTAAAAACTATTTCCCAGCTTAAGAATTAACAGTGACAAATTTATCATCATGGACTTGTCCAACTATGAATTTAGATTAAAGTATTTGATACCATTAAATGTTAACAGGGTTGTTTCCTAAATATTTACAAAGTGAATAGCAAACAGTAAAGATCCTGCTCTGCATAAGTTTGCCGTCAGTTTAATTCACGAAACATGTTTTGTGTAAAGCATTATTTCAGTGGTGCTGTAATATATGTAATTCCTGTTTTTAATGTTTATTTACAGACACTGTTTCTCGTGCGCAAATATTTCTTTTGTGTTCAAAGGTATATGTTCAGGATTAGGCTTCATGTATTAACAAGTGTTAGATTGTGAAGCAGTCCGCTTTGTGTAGGCTTCAAACGGAGGAACTTATTTTATAGCTTTTATAAATCTAAGCTATCATAATTTAGTTCATTTTTTATGAGCTAGAATACATGCAGCTGCAATATAATTGGAGTATTCTAACTTAAGGTATTGGACCCGTAATGGAGTACCTTCTTTTTGAAGAGTATATAAAAGCATATATATATATATATATATATTCTCTCTACTATATAATAATTTATAATGCGAACTTGTATCCTAGCGGACCTCACGTATGGGAAAGTCAACTGTTCTGAATATAGTTATATCCCTTAATGCAAATTATCTCTATATATATTCAACGTATCCACGAGATCCAGTTTACTTTCAGAGAGAGAAAATATATCTTCTCTGGTCCCAATCAGTAAAAAGACTAAAATGTCACTACTGCTTTATGAGACATGAAAACAGAGATTTGAGTATATATATGCAAAAGTTGAATCAGTACGAATGTGTAGTACAATTCGGGCTCGTATATAAAGCAGCGTCGGAACTAATCTTATATTGGGTTAGTGGGCTTGCTGTGGCATATGCGTGTTCGTTTGTACTGCTAGGCGCTTTGCCGTAATTGGTCTGGTATATTGCGGTGGTGATTTAGTTCGTATAAATCCTCTCTACTATATATATATATATATTAGATGTGTAATGTCTTTTTAATATTTTAGATAACATATTCATATTCTTAAATATTACTTTTATTTGACAATACAGTGTAACGTTTTAGTGCCACATAAATCCCATCGGTGAAAAGCTAGCTCATCACCAAAGGTGATTTATCGCTCTTATATACTGTCATCTTACTCCAATGACAACTGACAGGTTTGCAAATTTGCATATTAATGGAATTACTTCCCTTTATGCATTGAGTAATCGTTACAACAGTATAATATATACATTTTCCACTTGTTCCGCTTTTCACTTTAAAACTTCATTCAAGTAAATCGTTATGTAAACCGCCCGCCTGTAAATATATTAAATATGTCCAGTTAAATAATGACCAAAGCTGTTAATCATCGATTTTGTCCCTGTCTTACTACAACAATAACAATTAGTCCGTCCGGTATCAGTTACATTGGATTATTGGTTTTATTGGGGCTTTTTCTGCAACCACTAATTACTACAAATACTCTTTCCCCAGGCCTATAATCCTATGGAATAATCTTCCGCCTGACATCCCATGGGTAATTCAACGCCACTGTTTGCAAAACTGAACACAGTTCACCATAATCTTGCTATTCACTCCTGTTATTATCTTTTAAATTTAAAATTTTCCTTTTCCTCTTATTTTGGCCCGATTTTCCTTTATTTTCTAATAACAATTTTTGCGGTTTGACGGGCGCGAAAGTGTCTACGTCACTTTTAACGGGTTAGACAGTATCGGAAGATAGACACATTGATAAGGCAGTGCAGGAATGGAATAAACTTGAAGAAACTGTGTGTGCAAAGGCAGTGGAGAGCTTTAAGCCTTCTCTCACGCATCGTGATTAAACGACCGGTACTCACCCCGACGTCTTATACATTACCAGCAATCTTTAAGTGCCGTGTGGCGGCTGTAAGAAGTCTCCCCGTACTTGGATTCAGTGTTGTTATATTTTCTGGTCCTTTGGGATCATGGAGTCCATTCAACATATGTGTAAACGCTTAAGCCGGTGCTAGGGGGCGTGAGAGGTGTTGAACATTTCATTACCTCTCATGAAACGACTCAGACAAACCGAGTCTGCTATTATTATGTCTCCCACCACACAGTGGTGTGGGAGACATATTGATTTACTCCTGTCTGTGTGTGTGTGTGTGTGTGTGTGTGTGTGTGTGTGTGTGTGTGTGTATGTGTCTGTGTGTATGTGTGTGTGTCACAAATCTTGTCGGCACTCTAAGTCGAACATTTCTCATCCGATCTTCACCAAACTTAAACAAAATGTGTTTGACCATAAGCCCTCGACCAAGTTCGATAACTAGCCAAATCGGTTCAGGCACTTCGGAATTATGGCCCTTGAATTACCAAAAAATCGGCCTTTTTACTCTTGTCCACGCTCTAAGTCGAACAATTCTCATCCGATCTTCACCAAACTTGAACAAAATGTGTTTGACCATAAGTACTCGACCAAGTTTGATAACTAGCCAATTCGGCACAGGCACTTTGGAATTATGACCCTTGAATTACCGAAAATCGGCATTTTTACTCTTTTCCGCGCTCTAATTCAAACAATTCGATTTTCACCAAACTTGAACCAAATGCTTTTGACCATAACTCCTCGGCCAAGTTCGATAACTAGCCAAATCGTCACAGGCACTTCGGAATTATGGCCATTGAATTACCGAAAATCGGCCTTTTTACTCTTGTCTGCGCCCAAAGTCGAACAGTTCCCATCAGATCTTCACCAAACTTGAACCAAGTGTTTTTGACCATAACTCCTCGGCCAAGTTCATTAACTAGTCAAATCGCCCGAGGCACTTGAGAATTTGGCCATTGAATTAACCAAAATCGGCCCTTTTACTCTTCAAAAGGTATACTTGTAGTGAGTAAAAGGTATATAATTACTGACTTACTATTTAGATGATTAGGCAGTTGTGGGAGACATGAGCTTTTCTCAAAAGCCACTCTAGTTCTTCTTGGTTGCATTCTTTGCTTCCAAAGGATCTTTTACAGATTTTATTAGCTTTTTTTTGGTTAAGTTTTTGTATGTAAGCTTGTATCTCTTTACCCACTAATGGGAATGAATTCAAACTTCACACTTGTTAACTGTCATGATCTGACAAGCAGTACACATGTGTTATAACTATACTTTATAATTTGATTTTTTTTATGTGTTTAGTGTTTGATATGCATATTTATAGTCAAACATTTTACAAATGTCACCTAAAAGTATAATCAAAGGACTGAAAGTACTGGAGGTTCGATTGATCTAATCGATTGTCTAAGAACAACACAGATTGTACACATGCATGTATAAATATCAGGACAACTGTTATAAGATTAAAGTTATAAACTGCAGACAAAAGTGTACACAAATTTTGACCTTTAAGGATAAATGCCACATTTGCCTATATGCATATAGAGCAAAAATTTTCCTACGGGCAGAATTCTTTTAAACTTTCGGTAGTTTTGGACACAAGTACTTTTACATAGCTAGGGGACTAGGTTTTGTCATACACTTGTCACAATACCCGACTGCCGACTACTATTTTTTTATTTGTTTTATTCCTATATATTTTCATGCATGTATAATTATGTATGTTTATTCCCTTCTTATTTGCTAAGCGGGAAGTAACAATGTCAGTAATATATATTATCTACTGTAACAGGTTTACTTACCTTTCCTTACCTTGTAGGTTTATCCAGTGACATAGTTTTCGCGCATTAATATGTTACTGCATTCAGAAAAAAAAACAGAAATGTATATCATATTGATTGGAAAAAAACGTTATTTTTAAAAAAAAATTTACGTTCGACAGCTGAAAATAGCGTCGTGCCAAAGTAAATATATTCTGATCGTTGACTAAATGTATGGCATGGAACTACTTGTTTGTATACGATACTACTTTTGTTCGGTCCGCCGTAAGGAATTTCTACACTGTTAACATTGGATCGATTGTGTTCTTTCACCGACATTGAGAGCCTGAAAGGTGACACTCGCAGGATTTAAAAATTGAAAAATTGAAAATAAGAAGGAGTAAAAGCATGAAAAATCAATTGCTGTAACATTGCCTTCTTAAAATTGTCAGAATAATTTGTATATTTGATATATTGATAACGTAACATATAAGCACATATAGTGCTTGTCTCCCTTTTCATGCTATCCCAGCATCAAACATTATATGATATACAATAGTTTAAGGGAACCAACTATTTGTAAAATATTATGTTCGAATCTGGACCAATCAGATACAAGTTCTATAAATAGTACAAATCAAAGCGCACTTCTAATAAGGTATAAATAGGTAGATGGATGCCAAGGAGATCATTCTGTATCCAGCGATAAGACACATCGTGGATTCAACTAAATATTTTATCACAGTACCTTGATAAGGAAGTTATTGCAACTACACTGTCAGGGTGGATAAATTATTAAAAAGAAGACGTTTGAAGTTCATAGACTAAAGAAGAGTTGCAGAATTTCAACAAGGTTTCAAGCTTTAGGGCCAGCGTATAGAGTTTTACCTTAAGGGTAATTGAATGCTATAAACGATAGCAAATATAGGCTGAGAATCGGAAAGCTGAGACAGAGACCCAGAGTTTGGTAATCTACTGAGATAGTAGGAGAGTTCCAACTTAAAGACGAGGTTCAGCGTTATTGGCGGAGTACACTCAAGACATCGGGGTTATACCTATATAGTAGTTGAATGATAGCATATAGGCGCTGAGCATCCAGGAGTCAGGGCAAACTTATTAAGTTGAAGCTTCAATTAAGAGGACATAGGCTGAGCATCTATGCGATAGGACTCGTACGTTGTTGTTTAAAGACATTTTCTGACGGGAACTTCGACAAAAGGACCAGTCAAGTATAGTATCTCCAGCCTATAGGAGTTTGAGCTGATTTCATTAGTTCAAGGTTGATAGTTGAAACACTGAGTGACTTTTTTGCCTGATCTCTGAAATTATCTAGCTCATAATTGAAATCATTGACGAATCATTGGTACACGAATCATTTAGGCAAGGTAGCCAGAGGAAAATTTTGTATTTGGTCTCCCCAGCTATACGTTTTAACAAAGGACATTCTACATCGTTTGTCAGCTAGTCTAAGACATAGTCACCTTAGCGTTCAAGATACTAAAGGCGTAGGAACTTCCCTGGGTCATATAATTCGTATTCTGACAATAATATTCTAGATTAGGCAGTGTTCTGCAATGCTGTAGGGAGAGGAGTAGGTTTGGGGATGACAGGGTAACCTATTCCAAAAAGAGCTGTTTTATGGTAGGAAAAGCAATACTTGTGATAATCTGAACTGACATGGACATGACGGAGACAGAGGGTAGGTGTCTGGTTAATCTGATCGGGGTTTCTAAATATTCCGATAGGGAGATAGTCACAAGATGGTAGTATATTTTGTAGAACATGAAGAGTTTGGAATCTAAACGATTATTCTCAAGGGTACGCCAGTCAAGAGCGTTTTGTAGTTGTGTTACACTAGTGTAGCGGTCCGGTAAAGGTAATTTTTGACTGATCTTATTGTATACCGCGAAACCATGTCCAGCTTGTGTATGCTGATCTGTGTCTGTTGTGACCATACGTGTTAGACATATTCTAAGAGAGTTCTGACAGGTGTTTTGTAGTAATATGATTTGACCTTTTCATGTGATGTTTTGGTGTTGTTTTTTATGAAACCTAGTATTCTGTTTGATATATGGGTATTATAGCTAAGGGCACACGACTGAAGTCGACACCAAAGTAGTTTGCAAGTTTTACTTGGGCTTCTGTTTGACCATGGAGCTTGTGTGGAAATTAAGTTGGCTTCCTATTTTTGGTAATGTGAAGGACCTTGCATTTACTTGGATTGAATTACATTCGTCATAGCCTTTTCTATTTTTTACGTAATGAGATAGTATTGTAACCATGCACAGTCTGAGTAGGTAGTTACAGTGACGTATAACTGCTCGAAGCAATTACAAGACAGAGACTGAAGCACTCATGCATGCCGTCTCAATGGTTGAAGACTCTGCAGAAGAAAGCTCCTCTGTCGTCTTTCTCACAGATGCACTGTCTGTCATGGAAGCTCTGATCAACAATAAAGCTCCGCAGCTAGCCAGGAGAATGCAGAGCCTGAGTATAACCTGCAAAGTAGCACTTCAGAGGATTCCATCCCATTTTGGACTTGCAGGCAATGAAGAGGCAGACAAACTGGCTAAGCTAGGAGCTCAGTCAGAACAACCAGCAGAACATGTGAGTTACAAGGAGAAAGTCACCATCATCAAGACACTAACGAGAACAAGGATGGAGGAAGATGCTTTTCATCTCCTTGATCGGTCTGAACAAGTGATGATGGTCAGGCTCCGCTCAGGGCACAACAAGCTCAATGCTCACATATACAAGAAATACAGACTGACATCATCGCCAACTTGTCCATGTGGTGAAGAAGATCAGACTGCGGAGCATATACTTCAGAGATGTAAAAGGCATTACCAGGAGCGAGCTGCGACTTGGCCGATAGATACCTCAATCCACCAGAAACTGTATGGAGGCATTGAGGATCTGCGGTAAACCATCGAGGCTACTGGTCTGAGAGTGTAGTCGTGAACGACAAGAAGAGGAAGAAGAAGCAGAAAGTAGAAAGTGTGTGGGGGGGGGGGGGGGGGGTCAGGACAGATCGCTGCGGGACACCAGATGCGACAGGGATTGTATTTAAGAATGTATGTATGTATTGTGTGTTCGTGTGTGCGTTCATCTGTGCGTACGTACACATTAAATGCATACCGGTAGACTTTTGGTACGTTATAATGGAATGGTTTTATCGTTAGGCCTATGCGGAAATCTTCTGTCATTACCCGTATACTGGGTATACCAATTACCGGGATATACATATTACCGCGAATGTCCCATTTTGACACTTAACATGAAAAGTGCTTTATATTTTTTCTCTCATTATTCATGCTCAATGTGCTTAGATTTTTAGCAAAACTATTTTTGAAAATTGGAGTGTCTTTCTCTTTATTTCACAATGATCCCAGAAAATAAGGAATTTAGCTAATTGACTGGTCATTATAGTTAAACTTTGCAATTTTTCTCCGCAATTTTTTCAATGAAGTTGCTTTTTTCTGCCATATCTGTTTCATATTTAGTTTGGCCTATTGTAAAATAGAACTGCTTTCTTTGTCTTAGATCAATTTAACAACTTCTTTAGATTGAAAGTTGAAATTCACGGTAATAGGTATATGCCAGAAAATGCTAAAATTGCCCACCTCTGTTCTTTAAATGACAATAGTGGAACTTTTACCTGGTGTTTTGATGATTTTTTTGCTAAAAGTCTAAAGCTAAAATATAAATTAATTAAACAGAATAAAATTTATCCTTTCATACATCCGTTTTGTTATAAATAGAGTACACTGAATATAAGACTCACGGTAATTGGTATACCCAGTATACCCAAACACGTTGGTATTTATTTCTTGTTGAAAAAGTTGATTTCTCCCATGATCTTTCGAAATATGAATGTCAAACTAACAGGAAAAAATACAATATACCAGTTCGTATATTAACAAATGTGCTTAAATCATTAAATAATCATATGAGTGTTTTTCACTAGTTTTCGCGATGGAATGACAGACATCTCACCCCGATGACATTTCACCCCAAAAAATAGGATGACATTTCTCCCCAAAGAGACAAATCACCCCAAAATAGAAGATGACAGATCGCCCCCATTTTTTTTTTTTGTTTCTTTTAATCATATTATTATATTGTTTAATAGACTGAATTATTATACACTTACATAATTTATTTTATGCAATTATTATCTCGTCTATTGATATTTTGTGAAAATTATGACTGTAAAAATTTAATGTAAATATATGACATGTCACCTATATAAAAGCTGTTTATTTGAGTATATATAAAATATACTGATTTTAATCATCTTTACAGACGATTATTTAGTCTGATGACATGTAAATGGATCATTTCAGATGTTGCCTTTGTATGTCATTTAATATCATTAAAGATGGTCAAACACATTTTAGCAACAATTTATGACATGTTTCAGTCTTCTGTTATATATTCTGTTACAGATTCATTTAAGGAATTAAACATTTATACATAGAGTTGTATCTATATTGGAAATATGTATTTTATTACTTTTTATGAAATTTTGTAATTATCTTCCTTTAATAGGAGTGTTTTTTTTTAAGGGAATTATTTCTTTTGATTTCAATACTTTGTCTACTGTTGCATTTAATGAATACTTGGAAATTTCAACAAACTAATTCTTGATTCACCCCAAGCAATTGATTATCTCTATAGATATGATATCTGTAGATATCACAAAACGTATTCAAAACACAAGCAATAGTATTTCATGTAATATACCTTCTAGACAATAAATTACAACTGGGTAAGATGTTTACTGGTTTATTTAGATATTCATTAATCACATGAAAAAACAATACATTTATTTACATGACTTATTCACATAGCAAGCATTATAGCAAATATATAATACACCTATCACAACTCAATTGGGCAAGTTTCAAACTTCATCAGACACAGTGGCACAGTTAATGTTGGTCACAATACATCTCCTTATCACCTAAAACTGTCCATAATACGTTCCCACATTTCCAAGGAATTCTTAACACAATGTCATGGTTATCATACTGATCCCATAAATCAAACAACCATTCGTCACTGAGACGACATCGACGGGATGTACTTCCTTCAAGAAGTCTGGTCACTTCTAGATTCACCAACTTAGATTCTACAAGGAGGATCTCCAGAAGGCGGTAGGTCTTGACCTTCCCTCTGCCTGCCTTTGTGTTCAGTTTTCGGTGCCACCCTGAAATTACAACAATTTCCCATTACATTACAACATAAAATTAAAAACAGTCAAATTAACTGTCAGTTTTGCATTTTAAAAGCCACAGTCTTTGTCTACTTGTTACGAATAAAGTTTTTATTTATTTGTTCATATACTTTTTAAAATTTGTTATTACTATTGGTAAAATGGCCCCAGCAGGCATGCTTGACTCTGGTTGTTCAAATAGTCATCATGACCATTATTATCATCATCATCATTATGATACTGAATATATTAGATTGTATAGAAATAGGCACTTAATCAAACTATTGAGCTGCGGTTTTGTATGCAGTCTAAGATAACATTCACTTACCCTCTGTGTCATTGTTGGTACGGATGGTCTGACGGTACACAGACCACTCATCTTCAGACCACTTAGAGCTTTCAAGCCACTCGTCGCTTACATAAGTGAAGAGGTCCTGGACTTGTTCAGAACTGTCTTCCGCCTGCTCTTGTAGTTTCCTGAAGGCCCGTTTAATGTCTGCTGCAGGGAGGAATGGCAGTGCCAATAACTTGCGTATCAGACTGTGTACTGACTGTATGTTCTGGCGAGACCAAACTCTCCGACATGCTTCTGTACAGCCTGCAAAGTATCAAATTTATTTGCATTAACTCCAAAATTTTTGCATTTGATATTAGTCACTGTCATATCAATATTCTAAATTTTACAAATAATTTCAAGTGACATTTGATATCAATTATAATATACTATACAATTAAAATGGAACAATTATTTTAAGTAAACAAACTTATCAGCTATAAAATACTAAGTTAGACCAATCCCTGCCTTTATAAACAAACAGACAATAAGTTTTAATGCAACTTGAGAAATAAATTTATGTACTCACCTGTGACCAGTGGAATGCACAACCCTTAAGCTTACTACTGGGGCACACCTCCCTCAGGGCCTGCCACAGAGCTGAGAACAAATAATATATATTAGGGACCTCATTATAAGTCAAATACTGTTACCTCATAATGACAATTTTTTTTAAATAAAATAGCTAATTTAAAAAAAAAACATTGTTATTTTTGTTATTAACAGAAATTGTACAATTGTTTCATTCATTTGTAATACTCTTCAAATACTGTTCTTATATTTTACACCTCTCTCTCAAATATTGTTAGAAATGATTGATCTAACTTGTTCGTGTTATTTTTGTTATTCACATAGAAATTGTACATTTGTTTCATTCATTTGTAATACTTTGCAAATACTTTTCTTATATTTTACACACCTTTCTCAAAGTCCATGGTGAAGCACTCTAATGCTGGAGCCTCTTCCAGAATGTCAAGAACCTTCTGCAGGATCTGAAATTTATGGAATTAAAAGCATTCTACAATGTTGATTATGATATTCTGATTTAATATAAACTGATTTAGTACAGTTTTATTACTTTAAGGAAGAAAAATAAGAAAAGTGTATTTATTTAAATTAATTTATGTGAAAAGTATGTTATTAAATGTGCTTATTTTAGAAAGTAATAATTTTGATAACTTATTTATGTTATAAAATATATGAAAATATTTGTATTTCTTGTTGATGTGATTTAATTCAACTAAGAAATTGAAAATTACCCAGTCTGTCTATATCTTTCTGGAGAATAAAGACTCTGTATCAAGTGTCAGTAACTGTTGCCAATCAGTGACACATGGGAAATAAACAGGAATTTACAGGAATTTCATAAGAATTCACACTTAACATACTAACATTATCAGTCAAGTAAGTTACCGGACTATCTCCTAAAATTATTTTATTGTTTTAGCATATATTCCAACTTCTAACATCTAAAATAAGTGGAAATGATCAATATCAATCAAACATATCTTCATTAAAATCTGTATATATTAATATATCAAAGACCAAAAATAAAAAATAAAAAAGGCATTAAACTTTAAATCAAAACATCACCCTGCTATTCTTACCTTATCAAATATATGTTATCAAGGTTATAACTATTGGCTCACTATAATTTGGTTGATATGTTTCATTTAAAAAAAATTAATTTAAATTAAATATCCCAAAGGAGTATTCATAAAGAAATGACTACCGTTATAAAAAATAATTCATAACAAAGCTAATATAACATACCTGTGCCACATAGTCTATGGCGCCACGTCACATGTTGCAGCTTCACATTTTGCAGTAACCTCCCTATCACAAACAACACAATCATTGTCAGACATTGTCCACAATTGCACTTTTATTAATAATTTGATATTAAATTCAGAAAATATTCCAACTTAGGTTAAATACACAATGTTTACTATTATAAATATTCCGTATCACAATAATTCAGATTCAAAGTTTCAAGAAGACATGAAACTAAGAAAATAAGTCTACAGTATATATAATAATCAGAACCAATTAAATTCTCTCACTTTTAATTGCAATCTATTTTTGGTATAGAATTATTGTTTGATTTTAAAAAAAATATTTTATCTAAGAATATTTACAATAAAAAGCTACACTATTAGGATATTAATTACTCACTGTTTCTTTCATGTTTTCCTTTGATCAGAAATTCTTCAAAAGACTTCAAAAGCACCATGGAAATAATCTGATTATCCCCGAAAAACTGATAATCTTTAATTGATTGATCAGTAAGTGGTCAATCATGATTATGTTTTACTCAATTTAGAGTCACTAATTGGTTGCCTAGCACTTCTTTAATCAATTGAATTTGAATTCTTTTATGTCATTTTCAAGTGACATATTAATTGTTAATTGCACTTCTTTAATCAATTGAATTTCATTTCTTTTAAGTCATTTCTAAGTTGCATAATAATCTTTTAATTTCTTATTTATGGTCAGAATATATCTGTTTAAATAACAAAAGAAAGAGAATAATCATTAATAAATAAAACTGTCCATATAATCAACCTTGAAATTAGCAATTGAGTTTTATCAATAGATGTACTCCTGCATTTTTCAACATGGCAAAAAGTAACATTATATATCAAAATCTGAAAATGGGGTGAAATGTCACTTCCAAAAAAATGAAATTTTGGGATGAAGTGACATCGGGGTGAAATGTCATCCAAAACAGGGGTGAATTGTCATGGGGTGAAATGTCATCGGGGTGAAGTGTCTGTTTTCCTCGCGATGCAGGGCCAGTTACGTATAATTTTGGCCCCGGAACGTTTTCTAATAAAATCGACAGATGTACTTTAAAGTCATTAATATTCAACTGGTTATGGCATTATCCTGTTATTTGGTCCGCGGACCAGAAACTTTCCGGTCTTATTTTCTTGTATTAATGTAACTTTCTTGAAATTATATATCGGTGTTTCTCACCGTATTGGGGTCAAAAAGTAGTCCATCCTAAAAAGTAGTTCCTATAGTGTTGCAAAAAAGTCCCTTCCTCAGGTGACTATAGTCTGTATCAAAAGACTAATGCTATTTATTCTGTACAGTGTTGAAAAAAGTAGTCCCTAACCTCAGGTGACTATAGTCTGTATCAGTAGACTAATGCTATTTATTCCGTAAAGTAACCGAATATGAAAACTACTTACATGTCAGTTAGAAGTCCAAAATTACTTCCCAGCAAATGAACAACGAAATATCCAAGTTTTAAAGGAACAGTTCCAGCACAAAATTAGTAAAGTCTTTATTCCGAGATACTGTTTACGTACACACAAAAAAAAATCAATATACTCGTATCGGTTATTTGTGACATTAAATGCATACAGATTGTATTTCTTTTCGTCAAACAGACGGAATAAATCGCGAAAATGTTTATATCCGCTCTCATCCCTGCACAAATTTGTCAGATAAGCCCACTTTAGAAATATATCTGGATTTAATTCATTGACATACACGAATGCAGCTAATAATAAACGATCAAAATGTTTAACACCTATCTACCAAAACAGTCATCTAATTAGCTTTGGCCACTTTTTAGCGTCTCCAATAATGTCTTGTATTATCATCCATTGTGTGTAAATTTTTCTTCTTCCATAGCTAACGGTCAATTGAAACTTGCAATCAAAATCAAGGCATATTAACATCTCTGTGAACTATGTTAATGGGTTCATTCGAAGTACATGGTTATCTTTTGATCTGAACGTAAAATTATGGGTAAACATTGTCTGCAGAATGCCTGACCTCACTATATATACTCCTGGTATTTGGTCCGCGGACCAAATAAATTCTTCGTCGCTATATATACTCCTGGTATTTGGTCAGCATCTGAAAACTTCTGTATTAACGAATTATTTTAAGAATGTCACCCCCAAAAGACTACCAAGCCCCATTTTCTGAAAATATGCTCCCCCAAAGAAAACCCTTTTCCCGGGGATACTTTCCCTTATAAGGCATTAGAATGAATCTATTGGAAAACATTTTCGTCTCTATATATATACTCCTGGTATTTGGTCCGCGGACCAAATAAATTCTTCGTCGCTATATATACTCCTGGTATTTGGTCCGCGGACCAAATAAATTCTTCGTCGCTATATATACTCCTGGTATTTGGTCCGCATCTGAAAACTTCTATATTGACGGATTATTTTGAGAATGTCACCCCCAAAAGACTGCCAAGCCCCATTTTCTGAAAATATGATCCCCCAAAGAAAGCCCTTTTCCCGGGGATACTTCCCCTTATAATGCATTAGAATGAATCTATCGGAAAACATTTTCGTCTCTCTATATATACTCCTGGTATTTGGTCCGCGGACCAAATAAATTCTTCGTCGCTATATATACTCCTGGTATTTGGTCCGCATCTGAAAACTTCTATATTAACAAATTATTTTGAGAATGTCACCCCCAAAAGACTGCCAAGCCCCATTTTCTGAAAATATGATCCCCCAAAGAAAACCCTTTTCCCGGGGATACTTCCCCTTAAAAGGCATTAGAATGAATCTATTGGAAAACATTTTCGTCTCTATATATATACTCCTGGTATTTGGTCCGCGGACCAAATAAATTCTTCGTCGCTATATATACTCCTGGTATTTGGTCCGCACCTGAAAACTTCTATATTAACGAATTATTTATAAATGTCACCCCCAAAAGACTACCAAGCCCCTTTTTCTGAAAATATGATCCCCCAAAGAAAACCCCTTTCCCGGGGATACTTCCCCTTAAAAGGCATTAGAATGAATCTATTGGTAAACATTTTCGTCTCTATATATATACTCCTGGTATTTGGTCCGCACATGTATAATTTATTATGTGTATTCCTACGCGACCTTACATGACCTCAACAGTGAATGGCGGAAGGATACACAATGATTTTTTTAGAATGGCGGATGGATACACTATGATTTTTTTACAAAGCCGAAGCTAAACATATCATTTAAATGTTGTGGAATTTATTTGGTACGCGGACCAAATAACAGGATAATGCCCTGGTTATGATGTTTAAACAACTAAGGATTCCTGTGTACGAGTAATTATTGTGTAAAATAAATATATTCTTGTACAGTATCGATTTAACGGCCGGGTCTAAAATCTTACCTGGGGTAACGGAAGTCAGACGAAATGGATACAGTCATCCATCCATGCAGATTCACCTCAAATGTGTGGAAAAAGTAAACGGTTACAGGGCTTCCATTAGGATTCAATTTCATGGAGTCGGGACTGCCTAACATTCAGATTTTGGAGTCCCTCTTAAATTTTCTTGGAGTCCTACGTAGTATCACTTTGTACAATGACCTTCAATATCATCATCATCATCATCATTACTATCATCATCATATCTAATTGGTTCAGAACAGTGTATAAAGTAATAGAATAAAAGGACCACTGAATGATTAGAAAACATTTTATTTAACAAAAAATATCTTATTGGTTTATTATACGTATAGCAACAGTCGGCATTTTATTAAAATCAACAGACTTACTGTTGTTCAGCTACATAACGAAAATCCACTTTAAAAAATCTAAAGTACATTTTACTTGAAGTAGAATTATGTCAAATTACGTCATTCACCTGGCAATACTCAACCAGTTAACTTTCATCCCATAATCAAAGAAAATCAATAAAGGAAAATTTTGCCGACACCTCCCTTTGAAGCCACGTGCTGGTGTCATCAAAATGTGTCAAAGATATCAGTTCTTAATAGGAGAAAAATTGAATGTTTTGTTTTGTTTTTGTTTTTTTTTTCTCTAAAAAATACTGTAAAAATAGGATTTATCATTCCAGGGATCATCCTACAAGGCGATTTGAGTGATATAATTGCTTTAAAGTCGGCCACTTCGCCTAATTATCGTCTCCGGGCGAAATCCGAATCGCCGAGTTTTTCAGCAAGTTATTATCTGTTTACTTAAAGTTGTAAAACTTTATGCATATTCTAGATTAAATTATCGAGAAATCCATAGTCAGCCCCGCCTACTCGCCTGTCAAACTTCAGCCAATCATAGCATTAATATCCCACAGTGTCAATCAATAATATTGTAAGCCGCCGCCATTTTGAAAAGTTTCAATCGGCATGTAAAAAGCCGATAAACATAACGAGAGCATGATCTTATGCAACATTTGTATATTATTCTTTCATTTTATTAAAGATTACTTCAAAATTTATTTCAATTACCATGATTACGGTCAATTTCTGTAAATGAATTGCTCGGGTACTGTGGATAAAAAATAATTTCGCGGACGTCAGAACTGCCGTACAAAATATTGTAAAAAGATCGCCATTACCTGCGAGTTGTGTATTATTTTCGAAAAAATAAATAAATAAATAAATTAAATGTATAAATCTGAACAAGTTGATGCAAAAATCAGGCATTATAAAAGCACGAGAATCGAAATATGCATGAAAAATTTCACGGCGTTTTGATCAGGCACCTGTTAAATTACGAGTTTCGGACATGTAAATTTCGGATAAAAATTTAAAGGCGACTTTTTCATAGCTAAGTTTATACTTTATTTAGAAATTCATGAAAATGATAATGCAAGAATCAATTTCCTTAAATAATTACTGTTTATAAGTTACAGCTAGACCCATACTATAAAGTGGATATATATAGGCAGGAAACTGAATGCTATGCGGATTCTTCTCCTTAAATTCCTCAACTTCTTCCTAAATTCTGTGCTAAAATTTTGACCTAGGATGATCCCTGCATTCACGAAATTTCCAAAGTAAGTAGCAAATTTATTACCGATCGAAAAAAATGTTTTAATTTAAACTGGATGTGAAATGTCAATTGCTAGAAGAAAATAGTTACTTGCTGAGGTTTTTTCTGCTGAAATTATTGATATATTTTCCACAATTAGTTACTTGCCTTCCGACTTCGAAGCTTGTTTCACCAACTTTATCCGAGCCGAATGCATGTAATGTTTTATTGTTGGCAATTAATTAGCACCTTCTAAACATGTCAACTGATCTGGATAACGGTTTACATTTACAGACGGTCTCTGTCAAACACGATGCTTTCACACTAGTCTCACACTTCAAACACTGCAGGCAGTTTTTACAAGGCTGACAATCAAAGAGTTATTAAACCGCTTTGATTAGTTTTGGGGCGGAGCTTATCACGTCATTCACGCGAAGTTACGTCACGGTGTATTGATTTTGTCGTCCTTTGAAAATATCAGAATTCCTTGGTACGCCTCTGACTTTGTGTATTGCAGTACGGATCATAATTTTTGGCGTATTTTACGCCGGGACGCTGCTTAATGGAAGCCCTGGGTTATGAGACACTTTTCTTCCCACCATTATCCGGTTGGGCACATCTCCCGATCGGGGTACTTTAGCTTGTTTGGGGTATTCTACTCCAATTGTGGTAAAAACGTAACAAAAGCAATCATAAAATACTAAAATTATGACAGGAAGCATGCAAAAGCAATTTCTCTTCCATGTCTCGATGTTTTCTAAGTGTAAAAACAAGGCAAAATAAACACAAACTTGTACATTTTTCTTTCGCATAAAATGCGCATTTTGGGTAGAAAAGTCACTATTTTTGAAAATACAGGCAAGAGTGACCCCATACTATAACTTACACTTACAAATCGAGAATTATTATTTGACAGTTCAACGCAACAACTCAATCGCCACCATCTTGAAGTGAATGGAATTTTTCCGTGATGCACATAAAGCGTTATTTCCATTGTTTTTAATAATTAGTATAGGGTGTACTCAGAACCATTGAACCATCATCTTAATTTTTTTTATTCATCTTTTTGTGTAGTTTGCTATGGAAAACTTTTTTTCATTATGGTGTGCATCCAGGTGACACTTAAATTAACATAAACATAATAAATGAGCACAATGCTAGCTCAAAAATGACTGGGATATGTATTTCTTTGGAATGTTCATCTTGCCTGTACTGTATGAAACATCTCAACAATACCAGTGAAACTCCATAAACATCAAAATGAATATCTGTTGGCATAAAGTGAACATCATGTATGAAATGAGAATCAACATGGAATTAAAGACATTAGTAGTTTAGGATACTTACTCTCTTATTCTGGAACCTGAAGAAATTTTCTGCATAAATTATATAAAGGTCTCCCTCACTACTGTATACCAAGTAACTAGGTCATGTGGGGTCAAAAACTAGGTCAGTAGGCCAGATCAGAGGTAAAGCTTGTGAACACTCTTGAGGCCACAGTTGTGACTCAATCTTTCTGAAACTTAGTCATACTGACAAGTTATATAGTGACATAAGTTCTCAAAAAAAATACCTTTAAATTACCTCCCCTGATTATCTTGGGTTTTCATGAGTTATCTCCCCTGAAAACTAGAAAAAAAAAATTCTCCTTTTCCCTACGGAGAATTTAAGATTTCTTTTTGATATTTGTATCAGAATCATATAATGCAGCTTTCTACTGCAAACTTTTCTCGAAACTTAAGCTCTGATTCTCATAATCAAAGAAACTATATATTTCCCATAGGCATCAATGTTAACTTCATTACCGATTATCTCCCCAAAAAATGAAAAAATTCAAAAAATCTCTTGGTGAAACATTTTTAATTTTGAATGTCTTTAAAGTGACCAAATTTCATTTAAATATTACTATCCAGTTACAAGATATGAAATATGTCTATTACACCATGTTATCCTTAAATGGTACAGACTGTACACTTTGCATTATCTTGTACATCTAGAAAGAGTTTTGTGGGTTGGGATAGGGTAGGGGTGGGGCGGAGTGGGGCCGAATTTCGAGCCCTAAAAAATGGCCCAAAAATCACTGATATCAGAACATGACCCTTTTTTTTAAGCAGAACATGATAGTATGATGTGCAGTGTGAAATCCTTGTTTTCATGGAATTTCAACATTTCTTGTTTTCAGCATAGGCTATTAGCAGACTTTTAGAATCCATTACCATGGGGAAGAAGAATAAAAAGGAGAAAAAAGGTCAAGGGAAAGAGAAAACACAACAGAAGGCTGAGAAAAATGCTAAAAAACGAGCAAAGAAAGAACTTGCAGAGATAGGGGAGGTAACAAGTACAATTTATTTGTTTTAATAGGTAAGGCCTTACCAATCTAGTTAGATTTTCTGTACATACGTATGTATATTGAATTAGCATATATCAAGAATTAGAGGCAGGGTTGTCAATAAGTTTTTGTTGAACAGGCTGAAATAGAAAAGTAGCCGGCCAGCTAGGGTTTTTTTTGGGGGTGGCATGCTCCCCCAGAAAATTTTGAAATTCAGCTCTTCATTTCCTGCATTCTTGGGCATTTTTGGAGCATTTAAGAACACCTTTTCCAATGCAATTTTATAAACAATATATCCCTTATTTTCACATTATTGTGAGCTCACGTGTTAAATTTGGAAAAAATAAAATGAAGTTTTCTTAAGGTAAAATTCTGGAGAGTTCTAATGTCGGCAGGATCGGGAAACAATTTTCTTTTAAGGCCCAATCAAATTCTTTTTGTGAATTTGAACCGTCCATTTCGGCTGGCGGCCGGTTCTTATTGACAACCCTGTAGAGGGATTTTCATACCCAATATTTGACATTTGTTTCCTTGTCGGTTTATTGAAAACTGAACTTACAACAATAACAGTTTTGTATAATGGTTCTAGGATGATATAGAGAAGATGATAGCAGAGTTTCAAGAGCAAGACAGAAAGAAAACACAAGTGATAGAAGAGAAATGTTCACCCCCTTCACCAAGGTCAGTGGGGTTTTTAGTAAAGAAATGTTCATCTACTTCATCAAGGTCTATGGGGTTTTTAGTGAAAGGGGAGAAGTGTTCACCCCTTCCCCAAGATCAGCCTTCACCAAGGTCAGATGGTTTTTAGTGAGAGAAATGTTAACCCCCTTCACCAAGGTCAGTGGGGTTTTCAGTGATAGAAACCAAGGTCAGTGGGGTTTTTAGTGAACTTCTGCTTTAAAAAAGCTTTTCTACATAATTTTGAAAACTATGGAAGTGTTTTCTGACAACAGTTGTCAAGAGTGAACTGAATCAATCTTTTTGTTATTCCCCTCAGATACACTTTTGTCATTGTCCATCTGTCTGCCTATCTCTGTATCTGTTGGTCATCTAGAGCCATATATAGGACATGATTTGGAGTAAATAAATATATCATAGTAGAAAGTGATACAAGGAAATGCCACACTGCATGTTTCAGTCAGATTGCCTGAGTAAAATAATATTTTTCACCCTTTTTACATGAATAATTCATATGGGATTCTTTTTTTTTGTCTGTTCGGGGTCATATATCAGACATGGTTTGAAGAATTTCAGTTAACCATGGTTGAAATGTTACCGTAACTTTTGTTTGGAAGTATAGTCTATATTTATGAAAATGTCAGAATAAATCTAGAAATGTGTCTAGTTTAAGAAATGAGCCACACCATGAGAAAACCAACATAGTGCTTTGTGACCAGCATGGATATAGACCAGCCTGCTTTCAAAGCCTATTGGAATTAGAGAAATTGTTAGCGAACAGCATGAATCCTGACCAGACTGCACGGATGCGCAGGCTGGTCTGGATCCATGCTGGTCGCAAACGCACTATGTTGGTTTTCTCATGGCACGGCTCAGATGAATTTGAATAACATACTTTAATTGTAGATGTAATATGTCACTCACTCCGCACCCAGACAGAGATGAACTTATCATGTTTGGAGGAGAATTTTTCACTGGAAATAAGGTTTGTATTTTTTTATGGTGTGTAAAATAGTTCACAGTAAATTTCCATATTTGTATACAGTCAAACTTTGTTCACTACGACTCAAGTAATTTGAACACTTCTGCTTGCGTGAACTCATCATCATTTTAAGGCAAAATCCGTATAAAATGTACTTTGTTTGATGCCTCAGACTAAAGATAACTTAAAAAAAAATTAGCTGGTCCTGTCAACGTGGTCAAGTTTGATAAAACAAAGTTTGACCTTATAGGCCATTACTGCCAGCATGAACTTTTTCTATATTCAGTTTGTAAGAAAGTGCTCAGCTGGCTTACGGAAGGTCGGTGGGTCTACCCAGGTGCCCGCTCGTGATGAAATAATGAACGGTGGGGCACCTGGGGTCTTCCTCCACCATCAAAGCTGGAAAGTCGCCATATAACCTAAAATTATGTCGGTGCGACGTTAAACCCAACCAAAACAAAAACAAAAAAACTAATTATTGCATTTGTATATGGCTCATAATAAAAATCTCCGGTCTAAAGTTTGAGCTACATTGTATTGACCAGTCTATAGTTCAGCACAAAAGTTTGCTCGGTGTAAAAAATTTGAAGAAAAAATGTGAAAATTTATTTCTGATGTCATGTAATAAAACACTTATTGAATGACTTGCAAGTCAGTATGTGTATAAGATTAGTATACTGGATTAGAGAAGCACTTGAGTGTATTTAAACATTCTTTATAAATGTGATTATGTGTGTGGGGGGGGGCACAAAAATTGTTTAATCGTTTTAAATGAAGATTTTGTATTATTTTCAGATGTTTATGCACAATGACCTACTTGTGTACAATACAAGGAAGAATGAGTGGTTGAAGATATCAGCTCCAAACAGTCCTCCCCCAAGGAGTTCACATCAAGTGAGGTTATTCACTTATTTTAGCTAGATATTTAAAGCTTTATACAAATTTCAGCTTGTCTGTATGACTTTAATTTCCACTTCTTTGGAAACAATCAGTATCACTAATTGTCACATGTCACAGTATCTTAAGTATTGTGGGAAATTAATTTTTGTGGTTTCATCAAGTCATGAAATTTAATATCCAGAAGAAAAGGCTAATTTCCTGTTAGTCTTATTTTTAGGTCAACTATTTGAAGAATAGGTAGAGCTATTGTGCTCACCCGTGCATCTACGTCAGCATCCAGATTATCTCAATAACCACTTATGGGAATGGATTGAAACTTCACGCACTTATTCACTGTGAAGAACTGACTTACATTGCATAGGTTCCATAACTCTTATTTTGCGTTTTTACAAAATTATGCCTCCTTTTCCACTTACATTTTTTCATTTGACAAGGCAGTTGAAAGTCGAGCGTTGCTGTCCTCCAACAGCTCTTGTTACAATTTGAAATCCACAAATTTGTGTCTCCACAAAATATTAGTTTCTGGCATTTTCATGTAGGCATTTTTTTCTTCATCACTTTTACTATACATGCAGTTATTTAGCTAATTTTCAGTGAGTAGGTGTGTACCTTTTGCTACATTTTGCATTTGCTCTTGTTGGTGTTGGGAATGGTCCTTTCACACGACCCAGATTATAAGGACTTTCCTTTTCAGGTTGTAACTGGAAGGGTATAAGAGTGTTTATCTGTTTATTGATTTGTTTGAACACACAAAAATATTAATTTTTAATAACTACACTATTTGATTTTAACATATATTTGTCACTGTTCAGGCAGTTGCTCTGCGACAAGGTGGTGGGCAGTTGTGGATATTTGGTGGAGAGTTTGCCAGCCCTACACAGTCACAATTCTATCATTATAAAGATCTATGGCTGTTTCACCTGAAAGAGAAGAAATGGGAAAAAGTCAGGTGAGTGTCAAAAAAATCGGTTGACTCGATATTTACAATGTTATTCTACTGTAATAGCACATATTTTCGCTGGGTCAAAATTTTGCGAATTTGAAATTTTGAGAATGCTTGCGAGGTTTAATAATAGCGAAATTGTGAAAATGGTATCCTACTTTAATTTTAATTTATAATACAAGTAGTAAATATTTAAACGAGGATTAATATTCGCGAGATGTAGGGCCTCGCGAAATGTAGCGAAATTAAACCCTGGCGATAATTTCTGCTTTTACAGAATGCAAAAAAGGTCCACTGTAGTGCTATGAAGAGTAAATGCTAAAGATCAAGACATGTCTCCAACATGTGTTTTGTATATATATAAGGATTAGCAATTTTCAGAAAGTATGCCAAAATCTGAATTATAGAGCTAAATGCAGTTGTCTAGCTAAGAAAGAATTGATGTGTAGGTAAATTTGGCGTTATATAATGATACCAGTGTATAGAAGTATTGATATTTTCTTAAAATGGTAGCCATAACTATCACAGTAATTATGTCTCCCACCACACAGTGGTGTGGGAGACATATTGATTTACTCCTGTCTGTGTGTGTGTCCATCTGTGTGTGTGTCCATCTGTGTGTCACAAATCTGGTCCGCTTTCTAAGTCGAACATTTCTCATCCGATCTTCACCAAACTTGAACAAAATGTGTTTGACCATAAGTCCTCGGCCAAGTTCATTAACTAGCCAAATTGTCTGAGGCACTTTAGAATTATGGTCCTTGAATTACCGAAAATCAGCCTTTTTACTCTCGTCTGCGCTCTAAGTTGAACAGTTCTCATCCGATCTTCACCAAACTTGAACCAAATGTTTTTGACCATAACTCCTCGGCCAAGTTCATTTACTAGGCAAATCGTCCGAGGCACTTCAGAATTATGGTCCTTGAATTACCCAAACTCAGCCTTTTTACTCTTCAGAGGTATATTTGTAGTGAGTAAACAGTATATAAAGACTGACTTACTATTTAGATGATTAGGCAGTTGTGGGAGACATACGCTTTTCTCAAAAGCAGCTCTAATGTTTAGAAATATTTTCATTATTTCAGTGCCCCTGGTGGGCCATCAGCACGGAGTGGACATAGAATGGTACAATGCAAAAAGCAGCTGATTGTGTTTGGTGGATTCCATGATAATATAAGGTATGTAATAAAAAAGTCAATAAAATATTATTCAAAAGTACTTATAAATGCTCATGTAAAAGGCTGGTTATAACATTAACATGGAGTTATTTCATATTTCTTTAACTCTTGGCATACTAGCTGCAATTGTATCTGCCTTTGGGACCAGTGCAGATCCAGATCAGCCTGCACAGCCGTGCAATCTGATCATGAGCTGCACTGCTTGCTATTCAGTCAGTAAATCTTTAGTGAATACCCCTATGAACTATAAATGGTAATGTCCAAATTGAAAGATAGAGTAGTCCATTTTAGAAACTTAGCAGGGTAAGAGTTAATTTGTAGCAGAAAAAGGAATGTATATATATACTTGATTAATACTTTTATTGACATTTTCTCTTTAACAAATTGGTTGAGTTCTAGCAAATTTTGCTTGAAGTACCTTCTTGTAGTTTAGATGGGATTCAGAAATGACTACACTTCCCTACCTCATTCCTTGCAATATATCAATATATACTTTAAAGATTATAGTGTAAATCAGACTTTCCGGGCAAGTTCTTCATCTTGCACATTTCAGCCTCTTTTTGACTATTACAGTATGTGTAGATTTATTCACGGGATCGTAATTTTCGCGCATTCGCGCAGGCCAACCACCCACAAAGTCATGAGTTCTGCGAAATTTTGTACCCCAATCTTCTCAAACACGAAACATTTTAATCCAATTTGTCAATGTGAAAAGCTTGTTTTTTGTATGTGTATGTTGTTTGTATGATATGTTCTGTTCTGTTCGACAAATAAAATATGTTTAAACTACCAACACACTTGATAACAGTGGCTTTTTGCAACAATGCATTGTTTGTTTGGACAATAAAGAGATATAAGGGAACAATTACATGTAATTCTGTTAAATGCAAATCACAACTGTACAATGAAATATTGTTTATACCACACAAACACATTCAATGGATTTTCATTTTACGATAAATTACATGTATTGAAAACAATAATGTTAGTGTCGGAACAAAAATGACAATTCACAGTTTTCCATTGCTTGTCATAAACAGTGCATGTACTGGTTCAATCATCCAAAGCTTTCAGCAAGAATATCTGATGCGCTGCAACTTCCGCCCATCTCGGAATCGGACCCAGAATCTGATAATTTTACTAACCACTTGCACAACATATTGCTAGACTACTAGTACAGTAATGTTTCACAGCTGTGATTCTACTAAAATATGTCAGTGAGAAACTTTAGCTGAGATTACTGTTGGGTAAATTACGAGTGAGAACTTCTCAGTGTTCAGTCGCTTTTTAACAATAAAGGGCTATAGGGATTAACGTAACAAAAGAGCGTAGTGTATTTTTTGTAAACTTGTGCATCTTAAATATTATCCCCAAAATCGGTAAAGCTTGGCAAAACTCGGCAATTTCCGTTCAGATTCAATAGAAGTGCTCATAACCTCATGCATGAATACGATGAATTCAAGTTCGCGCTAATAAATAGTATTTTCTAGACTAGCTGCCAGGCACGAAATGTTCGTTGCGTGAAAAAATTTACACATACAGTATCAAGTAAGCTGTCCTTTTCAGCAGCTGTGGTGTATGATGTTGTTATCTATTTATGGAAGATTATTACTTTTTATAAGGTCCTTCTTCTAGTGGTTGGAAGTTTCCTTGTCTAGTGGATGGAAGTTTCCTTGTCTAGTAGATGGAGGCTCACTTTTCTAGTGGATGGAGCACCTCTCCCTTGTCTAGTGGACTGAGGCTCACTTGTGTAGTGTATGGAGGTTACCTTGTCTAGTGTATGGAGGCTCACTTGTGTAGTGTATGGAGGTTACCTTGTCTAGTGTATGGAGGCTCACTTGCATAGTGTATGGAGGTTACCTTGTCTAGTGTATGGAGGCTCACTTGCATAGTGTATGGAGGTTACCTGTCTAGTGTATGGAGGCGCACTTGTGTAGTGTATGGAGGTTACCTTGTATGGAGGCTCACTTGTGTAGTGTATGGAGGTTACATTGTATGGAGGCTCACTTGTGTAGTGTATGGAGGTTACCTTGTCTAGTGTATGGAGGTTACCTTGTCCAGTGGATGGAGGCTCACTTGTGTAGTGTATGGAGGTTACCTTGTCTAGTGTATGGAGGCTCACTTGCATAGTGTATGGAGGTTACCTTGTCTAGTGTATAGAGGCTCACTTGCATAATGTATGGAGGTTACCTGTCTAGTGTTTGGAGGCACACTTGTGTAGTGTATGTAGGTTACCTTGTATGGAGGCTCACTTGTGTAGTGTATGGAGGTTACCTTGTCTTAGTGTATAGAGGTTACCTTGTCTAGTGGATGGAGGCTCACTTGTGTAGTGTATGGAGGTTACCTTGTCTAGTGTATGGAGGCTCACTTGCATAGTGTATGGAGGTTATTACTTTTTATAAGGTCCTTCTTCTAGTGGTTGGAAGTTTCCTTGTCTAGTGGATGGAAGTTTCCTTGTCTAGTAGATGGAGGCTCACTTTTCTAGTGGATGAAGCACCTCTCCCTTGTCTAGTGGACTGAGGCTCACTTGTGTAGTGTATGGAGGTTACCTTGTCTAGTGTATGGAGGCTCACTTGTGTAGTGTATGGAGGTTACCTTGTCTAGTGTATGGAAGCTCACTTGCATAGTGTATGGAGGTTACCTTGTCTAGTGTATGGAGGCTCACTTGCATAGTGTATGGAGGTTACCTGTCTAGTGTATGGAGGTGCACTTGTGTAGTGTATGGAGGTTACCTTGTATTGAGGCTCACTTGTGTAGTGTATGAAGGTTACCTTGTCTAGTTTATGGAGGTTACCTTGTCTAGTGGATGGAGGCTCACTTGTGTAGTGTATGGAGGTTACCTTGTCTAGTGTATGGAGGCTCACTTGCATAGTGTATGGAGGTTATTACTTTTTATAAGGTCCTTCTTCTAGTGGTTGGAAGTTTCCTTGTCTAGTGGATGGAAGTTTCCTTGTCTAGTGGTTGGAAGTTTCCTTGTCTAGTGGATGGAAGTTTCCTTGTCTAGTAGATGGAGGCTCGTTTTTCTAGTGGATGGAGCACCTCTCCCTTGTCTAGTGGACTGAGGCTCACTTGTGTAGTGTATGGAGGTTACCTTGTCTAGTGTATGGAGGCTCACTTGTCTAGTGTATGGAGGTT
Organism: Mercenaria mercenaria; assembly: GCF_021730395.1. NCBI lineage: Eukaryota > Metazoa > Mollusca > Bivalvia > Venerida > Veneridae > Mercenaria > Mercenaria mercenaria. The sequence goes on along the minus strand of NC_069366.1, from coordinate 24,567,314 downwards.
ACCTTGTCTAGTGTATGGAGGCTCACTTGCATAGTGTATAGAGGTTACCTTGTCTAGTGTTTGGAGGCTCACTTGCATAGTGTATGGAGGTTACCTGTCTAGTGTATGGAGGTGCACTTGTGTAGTGTATGGAGGTTACCTTGTATGGAGGCTCACTTGTGTAGTGTATGGAGGTTACCTTGTCTGTATGGAGGTTACCTTGTCTAGTGGATGGAGGCTCACTTGTGTAGTGTATGGAGGTTACCTTGTCTAGTGTATGGAGGCTCACTTGCATAGTGTATGGAGGTTGCCTTGTCTAGTGTATGGAGGCTCACTTACGTAGTGTATGGAGGTTACCTTGTCTAGTGGATGGAAGCTCACTTGCTTAGTGTATAGAGGTTACCTTGTCTAGTGTATGGAGGCTCACTTGTGTAGTGTATGGAGGTTACCTTGTCTAGTGGATGGAGGCTCACTTGCGTAGTGTATGGAGGTTACCTTGTCTAGTGGATGGAGGCTCACTTGCGTAGTGTATGGAGGTTACCTTGTCTAGTGGATGGAGACTCACTTGCGTAGTGTATGGCGGTTACCTTGTCTAGTGGATGGAGGCTCACTTGCGTAGTGTATGGAGGTTACCTTGTCTAGTGGATGGAGGCTCACTTGTGTAGTGTATGGAGGTTACCTTGTCTAGTGGATTGAGGCTCACTTGCGTAGTGTATGGAGGTTACCTTGTCTAGTGGATGGAGGCTCACTTGCGTAGTGTATGGAGGTTACCTTGTCTAGTGGATGGAGACTCACTTGCGTAGTGTATGGAGGTTACCTTGTCTAGTGGATGGAGGCTGATTTGTGTAGTGTATGGAGGTTACCTTGTCTAGTGGATGTAGTCTCACTTCCGTTATGAATGGAGGCTTCCTTGTCTAGTGAATGGGTCTCACTTTTGTCGTGGGTAAAGGCTCCCTTGTCTAGTGGATGGAAGCTTCTTTGCTTTGTGGATGGAGACCGTGTTGTCTTTAAGAAACATTTCTAGTTTGGCAGACACAACAGATTACTCTTCTTATCTGAATCATAGGGGCCTCCGTGGCCGAGTGGTTAAGGTCGCTGACTTCAAATCACTTGCCCCTCATCGATGTGGGTTCGAGCCTCACTTGGGGCCTTGAATTCTTCATGTGAGGAAGCCATCCGGCTGGCTTACGGAAGGTCGGTGGTTCTACCCAGGTACCCGCTCGTGATGAAATAATGCACGGAGGGGCACCTGGGGTCTTCCTCCACCATTAAAGCTGGAAAGTCGCCATATGACCTATCATGTGTCGGTGCGACGTAAAATCCAACAAAATAAAAATAAATAAAATTATCTGAATCATATTGAAGTCATTTTACTTCTGTTTCAGAGATTACAAATATTTCAATGATGTATATGCCTTCAACCTAGACACATACACTTGGACAGCTCTCGTGACAAGTGGAATTGCACCAGCTCCTAGATCGGGTTGTGTTCTTGCTCCAGCTTTAGATCAGGGTCGGATAATTGTATTTGGAGGGTACAGTAAAGAAAGGGTGAAGAAGGATGTGGATGTTGGGAAGGTTCACACAGATATGTTTGCTCTTATGCCGGAAGGTAATTGTTGATATGCACTTCTCACATTGCTTTATGAATAGTGAGAAAGTTGTCTGTAGCATGTGGAGAACAAGTCAAGTACTGGTGCAGAATCCAGGAATATTGGTTTAGTTGACTGACAATGGTTACAACTAAAATACTGTTAAAATACAGCGTTGGAACAAACTGCTACCATAACTGGACAAAGATATTCAAACTTTTGCTGTTGTGAAAGCTCTTGTCAAGGGAATTTTTAGGCAAAAGAATCACCAATTTTAATGAATGTCTTGTTGTCAACCAACAATTTTTTTTGGATAGAGCATTTGATGTCCTTTTAAAAATTTGCTTGTAAATTTCTATTCTGTAAAACTGAATTTTTTGTAGGAAAGATTAAAGATGGATCACAGCCCACAAAGTGGAAGTGGGTCAATGTGAAGCAATCTGGGTCAAGGCCATCACCTCGTTCTGGACTGTCACTGGCTTCAGTCAGCAATAATAAAGCTGTCTGCTTTGGTGGTGTGTTTGATGAGGTAAAAGAGTAAAATAATGCTGTTATAATATTTTTAGCCCACCATCATCAGATGGTGGGCTATTCAAATAACTGCGTCCGTGGTCAGTGGTCCGTCCTGTCCATTAACAATTTCTCGATATTGCATCTCCTCAGAAACTACTTGGGGGGTTTTGACCAAACTTTGTCAGAATGATATATTGGTACCCTAGTTGTGACCCCCTGAAAATCAGACTGGTTCAACAATTTTTGAGTGAGTTATGGCCCTTTGTTTATTTTGATTTCTAATGTAATTTTATATCCAGTGGTCCTCCAAGTAGTTAATTGGGTTTTTATGGCTTTACCTGTAGAAGGGTCATAAAGTCTGCAGACACTAATGAGATAATGATTCAAGTTGTTCATTATTTTCCTGTGACACCTCAGCAGTGAATGCACTACTCTAGTAGATTGCTGATTAATTTGTTTAGTACTCAAATTTCTGTTTTTAATTATTAGTTATAATATAAGTAATTATATGTGCATTCTTTATTTCCATAATAAGAAAAAAATAATAATTGCATATAACCCATTAATGGTGTCATCTCTCTTGTTTAGGGTATGGGTTTAATTATTAGTTATAATATAAGTAATTATATGTGAATTCTCTGTTTCTGTAATAAAAAAAATAGCATATAACTCATTAATGGTGTCATCTATCTTGGTTAGGGTAAAGGTCACTTATTTTGATGTAGTGACCTACTTTTTTGTTTTTAACCTACAAATTTGGACCACATGTATTGTTTTGAGTGGCTAGATGAACCTTGACATGAGTTGACCTTGATCTTGACCTGGTGACCAACTTTCACATTTCTGTAGCTACAGCCTTCAAATTTGGACCACATGCATAGGTTTGTGTACCGAAGTAAACTTTGACCTTGATCAGTGACCTACTTTCACATTCTTGAAGGTACAGGCTTCAAATTTGGACCACGTGCATAGTTTTGTTTCCGAAATAAAATTTTAACTTGATTTTGACCTAGTGACCTAATTTCACATTTCTCAAGCTACAACCTTCAAATTTGGACCACATGTATAGTTTTGTGTACCGAAATGAACTTTAACCTTAAGATTGACTTAGTGACCTACTTTAACATTTCTCAAGCGACAGGTTTCAAATTTGGACTACATGCATAGTTTTGTATTCTGAATTGAAATTTGACCTACTTTCCATTTCTCAAGCTACAGCCTTCAAATTTGAAGCACATGCATAGTTTTGTGTACCAAAATGAACTTTGACCTTGAAATTGATCTAGTGACCTACTTCCACATTTCTCAAGCTACAGCTTTCAAATTTGGACCACATGCATGAACCACATGCACAGTTTTGTGTACCGAAATGAACTTTGACCTTGATTTTGACTTAGTGACATATTTGTGCTTTGCTCATAGTACATTCATATATTGACCAATCTCTTTGATATTTGGTATGTAAGTACCTTGTATGGAGCCAAAATTACTTATTGGTATTAGCAGGGCTCCGGAAATTTTGATAACTCAATCAGTCCGAAACGAAAATCCTGACATCAGCGCTACCCCACCCACCGCATTCCCAATATTACATATTTTATAAAACGTGATAGAGTAAAGAAATGAGCATGTCATGCATTAAAACTGAGTTCCCGGTCACCGCGAGTTACAATACAATGAAGACAGTTATTCAGTGTTATGTGTGATCGTTACTTTGTTTAAATTTCGATGTTTTTTCCGAGAATACTAGCAAGGATAAAATTGCCGAGGCACTGACACCGTGTACGTAACTAGTCTAAAAGCCAACGCACGTGACTTCGGTACCGTATACCCGGAAGATGTTTGTGATGTTTCCTCATTCTTTGATGGAATTCTATAAAATACAATGCGTCAAAGAGAATTACACGACACATATTCTCTGCAAAACAGCCTCAGTATTTTAAGAATACTCTGCCGCAGACCGAATGTGTACATTATGTGAACACTGAGATCGAATTTCCCACATGTACAGAACCAAAAGGTCACGCGAGTTGGCCACGGATATTTCATTTCACTTACGTTGTACTTAATAAGCAACTACATTTTATAAAATTATATGTTCTCTTCTGATGTAAACAAAGTTTCATTTTGAAACGTTTTTTAAAAGACCGATTTGATAAACAGCGCCACTCCGGTTTTCTTTATCATTCGTGTATGCCAGTCCATTTTTTTCTTTTCTTTTTTGTACAATCGGGTTGCAAAGACGATTTTCTGCACTTGTTTCAACTGGAGCCCCAACAAATGAATCATGTAATTTTTTCAAATCAAGTAATTATAAAAATTATTTTTATCGGTTTTCCGTGTGATGTCTCTTTAAATCAAAGACCTATAAATGTACAATTATAGCTCTTCGATTAAATTCAGTGACTGTTTGTTTTTTACCCGTGATCAAACATAGTCTTTTGAAATAAACTATCCGTCGGATTCTAAATAAAAGAAGTGGATCCCCGTCGAAATGATCCAGTCAGAAACATTTGGAAACCAGTCAGAAATGTTTAATAGATTGCAGTCTGCTGTCTGCAAACATTAAAGGATGTGCCGCGCGGGCGCTGATTGTGTCACGTGCTAATTACGGACCGATTATCAAAGTGACAATCAGACCGTTTGACATGTTTATTGATTATTTGAGGGTGCGACCAACAATTTCCTGCTTGGCAGGTGATCGTGTATTGAGATATCAGACCGAAATTTATACTTTTCTCCATTTTTACGGGACCGAATTTTTGTTTGTTTTTTCACTTCACGAATCGGTCTGAAATGTCAAAAATCGATCCAAAACCAACAAACCGGCAAATTTCTGAAGCCCTGGGTATTAGAGGTCACTGGGTCCAAGGACTGTAATGACCTGGATTCTGACATAGTTACCTACTTTTAGGATTTTGAGCTAGTCTTGAAATTTGGAACATTAAAAAATGACTCAATGGTGGACGCCAAGATCACTCTGCGATCTCTTGTTAACTTACCATTGACAAAGGCTCAGTGCTAGCTACTGTGATCATCTGAATATTATCTTATAATTTAAACACTGTGAGACCAGTACTTTATTATGTAAGGTTAACGACAGTTGTCGTTATTAGAATATATTAGTCGATTTTGGTCGTTTTGTTGCTCATAAAAAAAGATATGGTGCAAATTTGCACTGTTTTACAATATACAGTCAAATACCGTTACCTCGATATTCAAGGGACTGCAAAAATGCATCGACATATCCGAAGTTTGACGTAATGGTATCGTCTATCTGGGACTACATCATGTATATGTGTAGGATGTCTATATTGTCATTACACCAAATACTTCTTTTAAAGGGTTTGAAAGGGAAAATTAATAATATTAAACGTAAATATGTCATTTGGAATGTGTTTCTATAACGAAAATTTGTCAGTTAAATACGCATATTGTTACTCAATTATATATGGCACATTGTTACTCCGTCAAACAGAAAAAATATTCCGTCCAAATTAAACGTTATATTTCGAAAACAGCTTGCCCACTTGCATGCTATTTAAGACTAATTATTGGAATGCAAACTTGCTAGCATTTAAATGAGTTAAAGAATAGATAACAAACTAAACAAACACACAGACTATCTGATTATAATTAATACATCACCGAACAACAATAGGTTGATTTTCACATCTTACAATTAACATGGATATTTTCTGACAAGTTGTGAAATCGACGAAACCAGGTGTAAAAACAGTACAGGTAAGTTGACAGGACTGAAAAATCTCATCGAGCTAAACGAAATATCAATCTAATCAAATCAAGGGAACGATAAATAAAACCATTAAATATAAAGAGAAAAGTCGGGACCGACTAAAACACATCGTGCTCTCCGGAGTATCGAGCTAACCGATATCGAGGTAACGATATTCAACTGTACTTCAAAATGATTAGTACTGGTATGGAAACTGATTTTCATGAATTTCTGAGTTGTGTCTATCCTCAACTTTTAATTGCATGGAACAAGTTAAATCCTCTTTTATTTTATTATCAAATTTTGAAGTCCACAGAAATAGTTTTTTTAGTAAAAACTATGAAATTGTATATCAATAACAAAATCAAATGTTCCTGCTATTAAAGATGTTTAATTTTCGTAAAGAAATATTTATTATCTAGATCTCTTTGTATAATTGATAGGAGGATGATGATGATCAGTTAAGAGGGAAATTTTATAACACGTTATATTTTCTGGAACTCGACAAAGGCAAATGGTTTGAAGGAGAAGTCAGGTAAACATGTTATCCTTCCTATTGGAATTATAGTGCTGTCTGGAATCTTATATTCAGATGAACACTCCTGGTTCGAACTATGGTGTAGTCTGTTGAAACTAATATTAAAATTAACACATCCGGTTCAGACTGTATGTATAGTGCTGTCAGTGGAAACTGAAATTCAGATAAACATCACTGGTTCAAAGTACAATGTGGTCTGTTGAAACTAAAATTCAAGTAGACACTACTGGTTTGAACTGTAGTTTGGCCTGTTGAAACTAAAATTCGAATGATCACCACAGGTTTGAACAGAATCCCACATTTACAGATTTTTTTTTTTTTTTGTTCAAACAATATCATTTAATTGGCATTTAGTCATTGTTTATAACTGCATGTCCATGCTTGCAATACAAGTGTAAAATATAGGACTTGCATGCACCAGCTACATGTCTGTAGACATAATACATATTGTCAGTAATTTTATTTCAATCACATACTCTTATAAATTTATTCCAAATAGAACTTCTGACTTAATAAACAACATTGCGATGATTGCAACTATGGTAAGGTGTTGACATAAACCATAAAAAAAAAACAATCGGGCTATTTCTGGCATGTAATGGCATCATTCATTGTAAGCGTGTTTGTGCATTTTTAATTGAAGGACATTAAAACATGTTGTTGCCAATGATGACCTCCAAGGCGGTATAGATTTTGAAGAAGTATTTTAAATGGCTTGCCTCTCACCACAGTGGATTCGAAACCGAAGTAGGTACATGTATGTAGAATTCTTTCATGTAAGGAAGCTGTCCGGCTAGCATGTGCCTGTGGAAGGTCTGTGGTTCTACCAGATATATGTCCATGCTTTGGATATTGCATGTAGGAGCACTGGGGTTTTCCTCCATTATTACAGCAGAAAAGTAACCTGGTCCTGCCATGTTACAAAATTTTATCTGTTGGATCAACAAATTAGTAAGCTGTCAAAATCTATTGAATCTTTGATCTTTTGAATAAAAACACAGCTGTTAACACTCTTTTTATCATTTAAAGGGGCAGGAAAACAACAGAAAAGAAGAAGAGAAGAAGAAAAAAGGATGAAAATTCTACAGATGTTGGTGATGATGCAGATAATGATGATGATGAAGATTATGAGGAGGAGGAGGAGGATGGTGAGAATATGGATGAAAATGGTGAAGAAATGGACATTGCAGACACAGATTTGAAAAAGATGACTATTGATGGAGAAACAAAGGCTGATGCTAAAAATAACATGGACATAGATGCTGCAACAGGAATCACCCAGAGTGCTTCCTCTGTTTCCATGGAAACTGAACCTGAAAGTACATCTGTTACTATGGAAACAGAAGAATCAATTTTCAAGTTGACAGTTGGTCCACAAAGTAGTGCATCTGAAAATACTGAAATGGTTGATACAAATGAGCCTGTTAATGTGTTTACACCATCACCACGTATGAATACGCTTTTAGCAGTGAAAAATGGAGTGTTGTTTTTGTATGGTGGTATTTATGAAGTAGGAGATAAACAGTATACGTTATCAGACATGTATTCACTAGATATCAACAAAATGGAGGAGTGGAACATTATTATTGAAAGTAACTTAAAAAATCAGGTATGTAGTAATGAATCAGAATTGTAGTTTCAGAACTGTAATGCATAATCTCTTTACGTCTGAGAATCATAAAAAAAATATAGAAGTAATTTTCATCTTTATAGTAATATGATCAATTTTTATAACGTTAATATCATTCAACCCTTACCCTGCTATATTTGAGACGTGTCATGAGAAAACCAACATAGTGGGTTTGTGACCAGCATGGATCCAGACCAGCCTGCGCATCCGCGCAGTCTGGTCAGGATCCATGCTATTCGCTTTTAAAGCCTACTGCAATTAGAGAAACCGTTAGAGAACAGCATGGATCCTGACCAGACTGTGCGGATGTGCAGGCTGGTCTGGATCCATGCTGGTCGCAAACCCACTATGTTGGTTTTCTCATGGCGCGGCTCATTTATGTCTCCCACCACACAGTGGTGTGGAGACCTACTGATTTACTCCTGTCTGTGTGTGTGTGTCTGTCACAAAGCTTGTCCGCACTCTTAAGTCGAACATTTCTCATCCGATCTTCACCAAACTTGAACAAAATGTGTTTACCAGTAAATGCTCGGCCAAGTTTGAAAACTAGCCAAATCGGCCCAGGCACTTTGGAATTATGGCCCTTGAATTACCAAAAAACGCTCAGATTTCTTGTGCATTTTTGACCTCAAAAGGAACCATAGTATAGGGGTCCTTTTGATGTCAAAAAAGCGCATGCACATGTGCTTCAAGTAAACAGGATATAAAGACTGACTTACTATTTAGATGGTTAGGCAGTTGTGGGAGACATGCGCTTTTCTCAAAAGCATCTCTTGTTCTATAATGAACTTGCCAATCTTTCAATATGGACAGTACCATTAACTGTTAAAAGTGGTGATTACCAAAGATACGCTAACTGAGTGGCGAACAGGTGCAGATCATGATCAGACTGGCATCTTCCTCTGTTTATATAAGGAATTTCCTCTGATTAAGTGAGGAACCACCTCTCATTATATGTGGAATCACGCTCATAATGTGGGGAAGTTACTAGTTTCTTTTAGATAAAGTTGGTACATCAGTGGAATTCAGGTTTAGGGACCACCATCACATTCCTTCAATCTGTACAGAATAAACAAACCAGAACCAATTCATTATTGCATTGTCCATTAACTATTACATAAAAAAAATTTGACAGGTGTTGGAGGAGTCGGATTCATCGTCAGATGAGGAGGACATGGAGGGCGGGGCTAAAGGAGGAAAACGCAAACCTAGTGATTCTGATGGTAAAAAATGCACTATTCCACAAATATATTCAAAAATTAATGTAAGGTTTTGAGACAAAAAGGAACTTATGCAATACTCCCTTAATGTGTTGAATGAAAAAAGAATGACAACTTTAAAATTTCAGATGCTAGTTACAAATATTTAACATTGATTTAAATGGTCTTCTGACAATTTTTCAATAAAATTTATATTTTATACAAATAAGCATCATATAAGAATTGTTTCGACTTTGTTTGGTATTTGTTCCGCATCAAAAAGGCAAGATTTACAATTCTAATATGCTTTTCTCTGTTAAAACACTTATGCTAGAATGATGTCACGTTAACATGCGGTGACATCAATGTTTTTGTTGCGACCAAGAAAGAGCGCTGCTATATTTTATCTACTGTTTCAGATTAAGGGTATATTAGAATCGAAATAATTTAAACCAAAACCGTATTTTAACACTATTTATACACTCTGGCGGTAATACGTTGTACAAATAATTTCACTTGGGCTGTGCCCTCGTGGAATTACTACGGCCGATGTATAACTGCCTATCATGCATAAATAAGTGTTAAAACCCTCGTTCGCTATAAATTGTTTCTTAGTCCAAACGCTTTTCCTTGGATTAAGCTATAAATAGAACAATAAAGCATACCAATTTTGCAGTCCAAAAACAGAGTATTCCAACAGGAAAAATGCTCAGTTTGCTAAGATTGTCATTTTGTATTATGAAAAATTTCCATTGGCCTCCACCCACTTTGTATCAGCCCATTGTATTTTATATATCCAGATGGTAACTACATAACCACAATTTGTTCCTGAAACATTCAAGCAATGATTTGTATTTCAGTATGATCATAAGTTATTTTCTCAAAACCTTAATTTTATGACAAATTTCCAGACATAATTTGTTCATTTTTCTATTCTTTAAACATAACCCATTTTCAGTAATTTAGGAGACATGTATTCTCTGTACAGTTATGAGAATCTTGAATAATTGTTAGATTAAAGGGGCCTGCCAACAGATCTGTATTTGAAATGTACAAAATTGAATGATATGAATGTGTTATCAGTTGTAAATAGAAATCGAAGCAGTTGTTGAGTTTTTATAAAAGTTGCTTGAATATGTGTGAAAATTATAAAAATGTTCTTTGCAACATTTGTCACATGGTGAAATGGTGCTGCTGTGTAATTTTAAAATAGCTGGTTTTTTATGATTATTAAATATTGACTCATTATATGTATTACATAATTTTTTTATATTTTATAGACATTACCTATAGAAATACAGCTTTGTATAGAGAAATATTCACATGTTCTTGCTGCGAAAATATTGTATGACTTTAGGAACACAGTATTTTTCCGCTACAGATGCATATTTCTCAGTGTATAGAAAATAATCTTTTTATTGCATACCAATCTACACATATTATTATTATTTTTTACCCTGAATAAAATTGACAATACTGACAGAAAATAACATCTTTTAGATGACAGAAAATAACATCTTTTAGGTGTTTATAGTATACTTCGTATATTTATCGGACATTAAAACTATTTCAGAATCGGATGACGACGATGATGAAATTGATATAGATTTTAGTGATGCTCCAGAGAGACCTGCATCTGAAGCAATTAAAGAATACTTTGAACGAACAAAGGACTATTGGCTCTCCAAAGCTAAAGAGTACTGTGATTCAGAAGACATGACATTGTCAGAGAAAAAAATGGAAAAACTGGCCAAAGAGATGTGCCAGGAATCTTTTAGCTGATGAAATTGGCTGCATATGATTGCATGAAATAAATTTTATAATCCTATGTTGATATTTTATTTGTTTACTGCATAAGCATAAAAGTTACATTTATACCATAAAATTTAATTGTGTCTCCGTATATATTGGGAGATACATAGATTTTGTGCTGTCTGTCCTTCGTCACAAAAGTTTTTCAGGGCTGTTTCTCTTAAACCACTGGTTGGATTTCTACTGTGGACATGAGCATTGTAGAAATGTTCAGTGCCAATGCTAGTTTTGCATGTTGTCAGCATTTTCCGATTTAATGAAATTTTTCAGTGGAGTTATAGCCCTTTGAAAGTCTTTTTTTTGTAAAGTCTTTAAAACTGTTTCTCGTATACTACTGATGGGATTTGAATGAAACTATAAAGTCAAACTGCATGCCACAGGAGTTGCTTCCCTTCAACTTCAAAAATCTCTTAATTTAAATGCACAACAACCGAAAATTGACTTTATATAACATTCACCAAAAACACACTATATGCAGTAAGATGCGCATAATGCCACTGTCTGTCTGTCATACAACCTGGAACAAAACTCTCCAGCAAGCAATACAGGGACATCATAGCTCTTATTTAAGGTAGTGGACCCATGATGACAATCTGCAATTTCTGTTTGTTTTCTCTGTTTAAAAATTTGTCATTCTCCAGTTATGAAAAATAATTTTCTCTTATCCCTGAAATCGCACACAGATGACACATACTGACACTGAGATAGCCGATTGTCAATTTGTCATTACGGGTCCATTATTTTGAGCCTATGATAGAAAATAATTTACAATCAGAATTACTCCGGAAGTTTTAAAAAAATTAAATGGTTCATGAAGAAAACTCTTCATCTTACAGTTAACACTACATAGTTCTTTAGAATGAATATACCAAGACTGGCAAGAGACATTGATGAACAAGAGGATCATGATGACCCTGAATCACTCACCTGTGTATATTGAACCACATGTTTCAAATGGCAAATTGATGCTAAAATATTAGAAAGTAGATCAGTAGGTCACATTTATGGTCACTGAAAGACAGCTTAAAGATTGGTATGCAAAACTGTACATGTCATCCAAATTTCAAGGCTGGATCTTAAACTAGAGTGGTCACAAGCAAAAGTTTACGCACGGACACACTGAAGACGTAGACCTACTAACCTAGTTTTTGACCGCAGTTGACCCAGTTTCGAACTTGCCTAGATATCATCAAGATGAATATTCAGACCAACTTTCAAACAGATCACATGAAAAATATCGCCTCTAGAGAGGTCACAAGGTTTTTCTATTATTTGACCTACTGACCTAGTTTTTGATGGCATGTGACCAAGTTTCGAACTTTAACTAGATATCATCAAAGTGAATATTCTGACCAATTTTCATGAAGATCCCTTGAAAAGTATGGGCTGTAGAGAGGTCACAAGGTTTTTCTATTTTTAGACCAACTGACCTAGTTTTTGAACGCACATGACCCAGTTTCGAACTTGACCTAGATATCATCAAAATGAATATTCTGAACAATTTTCATGAAGATAATTGAAACTTCAACTTCAGAAATCTCTAAACTTAAATGCACAACAACTGAAAATCGACTTTATAAAACATTCACCAAAAACACACTATATGCAGTAAGATGCGCATAATGCCACTCTCTGTCATACAACCTGGAACAAAACTCTCCAGCAAGCAATACAGGGACATCATAGCTTTTATTTAAGGTAGTGGACCCATGATGACAATCTGCAATTTCTGTTTGTTTTCTCTGTTTAAAAATTTGTCATTCTCCAGTTATGAAAAATAATTTTCTCTTATCCCCGAAATCGCACACAGATGACACATACCGACACTGAGATAGCTGATTGTCAATTTGTAATTACGGGTCCATTATTTTGAGTCTATGATAGAAAATAATTTACAATCAGAATTACTCCGGAAGTTTTAAAAAAATTAAATGGTTCATGAAGAAAACTCTTCATCTTACAGTTAACACTACATAGTTCTTTAGAATGAATATACCAAGACTGGCAAGAGACATTGATGAACAAGAGGATCATGATGACCCGGAATCACTCACTTGAGTATATTGAACCACATGTTTCAAATGGCAAATTGATGCTAAAATATTAGAAAGTAGATCAGTAGGTCACATTTATGGTCACTGAAAGACAGCTTGAAGATTGGTATGCAAAACTTTACATGTCATCCAAATTTCAAGGCTGGATCTTAAACTAGAGTGGTCACAAGCAAAAGTTTACGCACGGACACACTGACGACGTAGACCTACTAACCTAGTTTTTGACCGCAGTTGACCCAGTTTCGAACTTGCCTAGATATCATCAAGATGAATATTCAGACCAACTTTCAAACAGATCCCATGAAAAATATCACTTCTAGAGAGGTCACAAGGTTTTTGAGTCGGCTAAAGGCTGAAAGCCTTTTGATGAGTCCTTGCTATCCAACGATTCTCTAAATGGACCGAATAACATGTGAAGGGATGTAGTTCCATTAGATTTCTCAAATTTCAAACAGTTCACTGCATGAATGAAGTTAAGTTGTGTCAATTCCCTTTGCTATGACCAATATACGATGTAATCTGTCATATTTATGACTTGTAATTGTGCAATTCTCGAATGTAACTCATTAAGCATAAATGTGCATTTTAAGAATTGCGCAGGCTTACAAAGCTTGGGTTACATCCAGCGAAAGACAAAAAATAGTTCCAGCAGGGCTCCAGATAAGATGCGTATTAGCGTAAATTACGTATAGAAATAATGCAAATACCCATGTCTAATAATTTCTAAGCGTATAAAAACGTATATAAAATTACAGAAACGCACACAATGCTTTTTTAAAAACAAAATCTGAATCGTCGGGATGCGTTAGGTAACATAGCCAATCAGCCTTAATTCTCCCACATTGAACGTAAACACGCATCGTATGATTTCTATAAACTTTGCGTGGGTTGAATTTTGCAGTCAGTAAACGGATAAATTATCGGAAGAAGAAGCTGTTACTGGTTTGTTTAGTTACTACTGATATTAAAAATGATTTTAATTCTTATTTTTCGAGAAAATAAACAAATCGGCGAAACATTAAATTGTATTTTCTTGTAGTTTTTGAAATCGAAAGTAGATCGTCTATGTTTGGCGAAACGAAACAACTTTTTTACGAAAAGATTTAAATAAGAGGTAATTTTACCGTAAACTTCAATGTCAGATACTGCCAATTGCTGCTAAATGTCTTCGTATCATCACAATTTGTAAAATATATTGTTCAAACTGGAGAAAAGTGTAATCGTATCTGGATATAATATTTTGGGTAAATATCGAGCTGTGTTATGAAATTTTAAGAAAAAAACTAAAAACAAACTGAAACTGGTAGACTATACTGTCAGTACATCAATCATTAGCCGACTCAGGCCATTCAGGCCTTTGGTTCTATTATTTGACCTACTGACCTAGTTTTTGATGGCATGTGACCAAGTTTCGAACTTTAACTAGATATCATCAAAGTGAATATTCTGACCAATTTTCATGAAGATCCCTTGAAAAGTATGGGCTGTAGAGAGGTCACAAGGTTTTTCTATTTTTAGACCAACTGACCTAGTTTTTGACCGCACATGACCCAGTTTTGAACTTGACTTAGATATCATCAAGTTGAACATTATGACCAACTTTCATGAAGATCCATTGAAAAGTATGGCCTCTAAGGAGGTCACAAGGTTTTTCTATTATTTGACCTACTGACCTAGTTTTTGAACGCACATGACCCAGTTTCGAACTTGACCTAGATATCATCAAAATGAATATTCTGAACAATTTTCATGAAGATCATTGAAACTTCAACTTCAGAAATCTCTAAATTTAAATGCACAACAACTGAAAATTGACTTTATAAAACATTCACCAAAAACACACTATATGCAGTAAGATGCGCATAATGCCACTGTCTGTCTGTCATACAACCTGGAACAAAACTCTCCAGCAAGCAATACAGGGACATCATAGCTCTTATTTAAGGTAGTGGACCCATGATGACAATCCGCCATTTCTGTTTGTTTTCTCTGTTTAAAAATTTGTCATTCTCCAGTTGTTATGAAAAATAATTTTCTCTTCTCCCCGAAATCGCACACAGATTACACGTACTGACACTGAGATGGCCGATTGTCAATTTGTCATTACGGGTCCATTATTTGGAGTCTATAACAGAAAATAATTTGCAATCAAAACTACTCTGGAAGTTTTAAAACAAGAGCTGTCGGAGGACAGCAACGCTCGACTATTTAACAGCCTTGTCGCTTGAATGAATAAGAAAGTCGAAAAAGGGGCATAATTTAGTAAAAAAGTAAAATAGGGTTATGGAACCTGCATAGTGCTTATCAGCTCATGACAGTGAACTAGTGTGTGAAGTTTCAATCCTTTCCCATTAGTGGATACTGAGATACCAGCTTACATACAAAAACTTAACCAAAAATTTCTATGTTGAAAAAGGGGCATAATTTTGTAAAAAAGCAAAATAAAGTTATGGGACCTGCTTTGGGCATGTCAGATCATGACAGTGAACAAGTGTGTGAAGTTTCAATCCATTCCCATTAGTGAGTACTGAGATACCAGCTTACGTACAAAACCTTAACCAAAAAATTCTAAGTCGAAAAAGGGGCATAATTTTGTAAAAAAGCAAAATAGAGTTATGGAACCTGTGCAATGTAAGTCAGTTTATCACAGTAAATAAGTGTGTGAAGTTTCAATCTATTCCCACAAGTTGTTACTGAGATACCAGCTTACATACAAAACCTTAACCAAAAATTTCTAAGTCAAAAAAGGGGCATAATTTTGTAAAAAAGCAAAACAGAGTTATGGAACCTGTGCAATGTAAGTCAGTTTATCACAGTGAATAAGTGTGTGAAGTTTCAATCCATTCCCACAAGTGGTTGCTGAGATACCAGCTTACATACAAAAACTTAACCAAATCGGGACGCGGACGCGGACGCCGACGCAGACGCCGACGCATGGGCGAGTCCAATAGCTCTACTATTCTATGAATAGTCGAGCTAAAAATTGAATGGTTCATGAATAAAGCTCTTCATCTTACAGTTAACACTACAAAGTTCTTTAGAATGAATATGCCCCATGTGGTTCTGGGAGGATCTGTGTATGAAAAGAATTGGAACCACTGCCTTACCCTTGCATGATTGTAAGAGGCGACTAATAGGGTCTTAACACTTGGTTTTGCACTAACTCTGTGATTCCAGCAGGTATGCAAATTTTGATTCCATACCTCATGTTTTTATTTCGATGTAAATGAGATGTGGAACCAAAATTTGTAGTCCTGTTTGGCGCCATATAACCTATCCTGTGTTGGTGCGCCGTAAAACCCAAATAAATAAAATAGAATGAATATACCAAGACTGGCAAGAGACATTGATGAAAAACACTGTTACAGAAAATGTGAATCATTTTTAATCAAAATCCTGCAACCCAGGATAACTGAAACTGAAAATGACATTTTAAATGATCGCATTTACAAGAAAACATTTGAATAATATATAACATTTATTTCAATAACAAATAAAATAATTTTCCATGACATAAACTGAATAAATAACACCTATAACAGAGTAAAAACATGATCAATCAATTATAAGTAACATGTAGTTGCACTATATTGCTTTCATGCACATCACAACAATGATGCAATTACTATACACAGTGTAAATAAAACAAATGAGCCGCGCCATGAGAAAACCAAGAAAACCAACGTAGCGGGTTAGCCAACAGCATGGATCCAGTCTGGTCAGGATCCATGCTGTTCGCTAACAGTTTCTCTAATTCCAATAGGCTATGAAAGCAAAAAGCATGGATCCTGACCAGACTGCGCGGATGCGCAGGCTGGTCTGGATCCATGCTGGTCGCAAACCCACTATGTTGGTTTTCTCGTGGTGTGGCTCAAATAAATTACATATACAACAATATATATCACATTTACATATCCAATGCAACTAAGGAAGTGTTTTGACAATATCCATATATTTATACATGTACAAAGAAACTCGTTATCTTTGATCATTTTACAAAGCAGCCATTTTGTTGCCTTGGCAATACAAACTTTACTGATAAATCACTATACATGTCCAAATACAAATACTTTCTGTCAGAAAGTAACAGACCACAAGTGTCTTTTGTTTAAATTACTAGAAAATGCTCAACTCCTATATTAATGGGGGGAGTGGGTGGGGGGTATTGTATTTTGTACCATTGTCTGTAGGGTTTACACATATTATTTATGTCCGGTGCTGTTGACCTGTTGACACAGTATTTAGTTCTCTAACATCGACTGCAGAGTTTACACATAGTATTTATGCTCTGTACCATCGACTGTTAAAAGAACAAGAACCCTTATATCTGTCCATACCAGTCTGACTAGTTTCAGTAAGTTGGTGTGAGGTGTAACAGCAATCGGCTGTGTCGCTATCTGGCGTACACACTTTGTATGCTGGGAACCAATCCCAAATAAAGATGTGGATGCAGTCTGAAAGATAATTACAAATAAAATGATTATCTTCTAAAAAAAATCGCTCCTTGCAAATATCCATCAAAATTCTGAATTATTTAAAGATGGCAAATCACATCTGAACAACATGTTATTACATTTTTTCAGTTTTCATACATTCTGTTAGAGATTAATTTAAGGAACATAAAGACTCATCACATAGACTTAGATCCCTGCTAGAAATATGTATTTTATGACTTTTCATGAAATTTTGTAATTACCTCCCTTTATCACGTTTGACGTTGGGGGGAGTGTAATAAAGCCATTAATAAAAATGCTAGTGTAATAAAGCTTTGACGTTGACGTCATTTATAGTGTAGGAGACGTTGGTCAAATTGACTTGTTTATATAGTAAAAGAAAGTTGAATGTTTGATGTTTACACAGGAAAAGCTAACGTGATAAAAGGAATATTACATATGCGACTTTCCACATTGAATTTATTAAACTTGTTGAATAAAACTGATAAAATGCTCGGCAGAGCCTGGCATTTTATTATTTTATTCAACGAGTTTAATAAATTCAATACGAAAAGACACTCGTGTAATATCCTCTATTCAATATAAAAATATTTACAAAGTGGGCTATTTCTTTAGATTTCAAAATAATTTCTAGTTTTACACTTTCATTCAATGAATATTGGGATATTTCAACTACCTAAAACAAAAAGCAAGTTTTATAATGGCTTGTAGCTTAGGAATTCACCTTTATTCAATCCAGGCAAAGGGACCGGTAATAATAATTTCATAAACTTGAAATTCTAATGAATTCTAGCAAACTATTTACTTGTCAATGGAAATTTTTGACAAATTTAATACAATTTTGCTTATATTCATATTCTTCCCTAGGTAAAATATGTTTATTAAATTTAAACTTATTCTAAAACTAGAAAATGCTTTTGTAAAAAAGCGCATGTCTCCCCCAATGCAAAGTCTTATAGGCAAGAAGTCAATAGGGGTTAGGAGCAAAAGTCAAAGAGACACTGATGGTTGGCTGCAATAGGGATCATCTACTTGGCATGTCCAATCATCCCGCTAAATTTCAACACTCCTGGCCTAGTGGTTCTCAAGTCACTGTTCAGGCTTCTGTGACCTTGACCTTTGATCAAGTGACCTCAAAATAAATAGGGGTCATCTACTCTGCAAGTCCAATCATCCTATTAAGTTTCAACATTGTAGGTCAAGTGGTTCTCAAGTTATTTCCAAAAAATGATTTTACATGAACAGGCCACTGTGGCCTTGACATTTAATAGACTGACCCCAAAATCAATAGGGGTCATCTACTCTGCATGTTCAATCATCCTATGAAGTTTCAACATTCTGGGTCAAGTGGTTCTCAAGTTATTGATCGGAACTGGTTATCAATGTTCAGGCCCCTGTGACCTTGACCTTTAATGGAGTGACCCCAAGAACAATAGGGGTCATCTACTCTACATGTTCAATCATCCTATGAAGTTTCAACATTCTGGGTCGAGAGGTTCTCAAGCTATTGATCGGAACTGGTTGTCAATGTTCAGGCCCCTGTGACCTTGACCTTTAACAGAGTGACCCCAAAATCATTAGGGGTCATTTACTCTGCATGAACAATCATCATATGAGGTTTCAACATTCTGGGTCAAGAGGTTCTCAAGTTATTGATCGGAAATGGTTTTCCATGTTCAGGCCCCTGTGGCCTTGACCTTTAACAGAGTGACCCTAAAATCATTAGGGGTCATCTACTCTGTATGACCAATCATTCTATGAAATTTCATCATTCTGGGTCAAGTGGTTCTCAAGTTACTGACCGGAAATGGTTTTCAATGTTCAGGCCCCTGTGACCTTGACCTTTCACAGAGTGACCCCAAAATCGTTAGGAGTCATCTACTCTGCATGACCAATCATCCTATTAAGTTTCAACATTCTGGGTCAAGTGGTTCTCAAGTTACTGACCGGAAATGGTTTTCAATGTTCAGGCCCCTGTGACCTTGACCTTTAATGGAGTGACCCCAAAATCGATAGGGGTCATCTACTCTGCATGACCAATCATCCTATTAAGTTTCAACATTCTCGGTCAATTGGTTCTCAAGTTACTGACCAGGAATGGTTTTCAATGTTCAGGCCCCTGTGACCTTGACCTTTGACAGAGTTACCCCAAAATCGATAGGGGTCATCTACTCTGCATGACCAATCATCCTATGAAGTTTCAACATTCTGGGTCAAGTGGTTCTCTAGTTATTGATCGGAAATGGTTTTCCATGTTCAGGCCCCTGTGACCTTGACCTTTGACAGAGTGACCCCAAAATCAATAGGGGTCATCTACTCTTCATGACCAATCATCCTATGAAATTTCAACATTCTGGGTCAAGTGGTTCTCTAGTTATTGATCGGAAATGGTTTTCCATGTTCAGGCCCTGTGACCTTGACCTTTGACAGAGTGACCCCAAAATCAATAGGGGTCATCTACTCTTCATGACCAATCATCCTATGAAGTTTCAACATTCTGGGTCAAGTGGTTCTCAAGTTACTGACCGGAAATGGTTTTCAATGTTCGGGCCCCTGTGACCTTGACCTTTATTGGATGACCCCAAAATCGATAGGGGTCATCTACTTTGCATGTACAATCATCCTATGAAGTTTCAACATTCTGGGTCAAGTGGTTCTCTAGTTATTGATCAGAAATGGTTTTCAATGTTCGGGCCCCTGTGACCTTGACCTTTGAGGGAGTGACCCCAAAAACAATAGGGGTCGTCTACTCCAGCAGCCCTACAACCCTATGAAGTTTGAAGGTTCTAGGTCAAACGGTTCTCCAGTTATTGCTCAGAAATGAAGTGTGACGGACGGAAGGACGGACGGACGGACAGGCAAAAACAATATGTCTCCTGGGGGAGACATACTAACGCTTTCTTGGTCGGGCAACCAGGATAGGAAAACAAAATTTTAAAAATACTTACAGTGAAAATCAAACATGTAAACACAAGTAAGTGTAAATGATCAGTTGTTAAAGTTTTGAACAAATCCATTAATTTGTTGACCAAAATCCGACCAACTGCCTATAAAATGCTCTTGTTTTACAGTGTTAGAAATCATAAAGCCTCATTAGTGAAATATGTGATACAAACATGATAGTGTTTAAAGAAACTGACATTTGAAACCCAACTGGATCACTGACAAACAAGAGCTGTCTCCGTAGGATGACACATGCCCCCGATGGCACTTTGAATGAATAGTTATGGCCGATGTTAGAGTTAAGGACCTTTGACCTACGGAGCTGGGTCTTGCGCTCGACACATCATCTTACTGTGTCACACATTCATGCACAGTTATTTTAAAATCCATGCATGAATGACAAAGATATGGACCGGACATGCCCATCAATGCACTATCATGAAAAATGATCTTTAACGTCTAAGTGTGACCTTGACCTTTGAGCTACGGACATGGGTCTTGCGTGTGACACGTGATCTTACTTTGGTACACATTCATGCCAAGTTATTTGAAAATCCATCCATCGATGACAAAGATATGGACCGGACACACCCATCAATGCACTATCCTTTAACATCTAAGTGTGACCTTGACCTTTGAGCTACGAACCTGGGTCTTGCGCACAACATGTCGTCTTACTCTGGTACACATTTATGCCAAGTTATTTGAAAATCCATCCATCGATGACAAAGATATGGACCGGACACGCCCATCAATGCACTATCCTTTAACGTCTAAGTGTGACCTTGATCTTTGAGCTACGGACCTGGGTCTTGCGCACTGCACGTCGTCTTACTGTGGTACACATTCATGCCAAGTTATTTGAAAATCCATCCATCGATGACAAAGATATGGACCGGACACGCCCATCAATGCACTATCCTTTAACGTCTAAGTGTGACCTTGACCTTTGAGCTACGGACCTGGGTCTTGCGCACTGCACGTCGTCTTACTGTGGTACACATTCATGCCAAGTTATTTGAAAATCCATCCATCGATGACAAAGATATGGACCGGACACGAAAATTGCGGACAGACCGACAGACTGACAGACCGACAGACTGACAGACCAACAGACAGACAGACGGTTCAAAAACTATATGCCTCCCTTCGGGGGCATAAAAATAGGCTTAAGCATTATGGAAGCTAAACCTGAACATTTAAGAGCTTAAACCTGAATATTGTGGAGCTTAAGTCTGAATATTGTGGTGGTTATGTCTGAATATTGTGGAACATGACTTTTCTAGATAGTCACAAACTCTCCTACTACTAGAAACACTCGCCTGCCAAAACTTCAATTTTTGGTCCACATGTGAAAAAGTTGCAAGGAACTTTCCATCAGGTGAAATTGAAGTTGCTATCACAGGTCCGGCATGGGCTTGTATCACCTGACATTTGGAATTCTGTTTCAATTCATAGAATGCTAATGTGCCATTTTTAGCTCCAACCCATATGCGCTTTGTCTGGCTGCAACATGTTACCATACTGAACCTATAAATAGAACAAATGAGCCGTTCCATGGGAAAACCAACATAGTGGCTTTGCGACCAGCATGGATCCAGACCAGCCTGCGCATCCGCGCAGTCTGGTCAGGATCCATGCTGTTCGCTTTCAAAGCCTATAGTAATTAGAGAAACTGTTAGCGAACAGCATGGATCCTGACCAGACTGCGCGGATCCTTGCTGGTCGCATACCCACTATGTTGGTTTTCTCATGGCGCGGCTCAAATATGTAAGACTGTGATACATGTACAAGCATGTGTTGTGTTTATATCCTAGGACCGGTGTGGTTCCAAGCTGCTTTTTCACTAAACTGAAAATTTCATCTTTTACATTTTAAAACCTATTTTGTACACAAATCCTGCAACTTACATACAGAGAAACACTTCTTTCTTGGGCACTGATGTTTCCACTACCTGTGCTCACTCTAGCAAGTCTACCAGTAACCGAGTCTTGTGGCCGCAATCCATTTTCTTATATCTTCTACGTTTGCATCTCTAGAAACCCTGGCCAACTCTAGCCATTTCCTCATCCCATTGTAACCTTGAAAAATCAGTGTTTTTCTGTCCTTGGTATTCTGAACTCTTTTATGTTGGTTTAAATACCAGACAAAAATTTAACTTAAACACCCCTCAATCATTCTGTAAGGGCATATATTTTGGCTTCAGCAAGCTTTCCAACTAGCCTGCTGAGGGCTGCATACTACCTACATCGTTATTAACATGACAACATGTATGATTATCCTATAGAATACCTGCAGATAGCGGGGAATAGTTCCTGTAATCCTTTTGCCTTCAGCTGACTTGCATCCAGGCAGTGAATAATAATCTCCATTGCCTGAAAATTATCAGAAATAACAGTATCAGTTTAATAATGTTGGCAATGTATGTCTTATTCATAGACATTTTCTAAAAAATGTCACTTTTTTCTTTTACCGCTGAATATTTCTTCTACATATTATCTTCAAAATTTGGAATATATAAATTGTTGTACTGACAACAACAAAAGGTTACAACTCCCTAATAAGGATTTAAAACTCCTTCCTTTATCCACAACATATGCAATTTGAAATAAATCCCCTCGACAATCAAACAGGTTCTATCAGTGGTATTGTAATATTCTGTAGATGTGGCAATATTCCACGCTTTCATTTTTACAATTTATTATTCTTGAACAGAGCCTTAAAATCACTTCTTGACATTAAGAAGCAGTACACTTGTAAACATTAAGAAGCAGTATGTCTATTAGTACATTAACAATTAACAAGAGCTTGTCTGCAAGTGCTGGACAATATGTAAGAAAAAGAGTTATAGTTCAGGTTTTCTAAGTACAAAAAGGGCCATAATTCTGACAAAATGCAGGTTAGAGTTATGGTTCTTGACCTACATTGTCCCCTAATGATGATAAACAAGTGTGCAAAGTTTCAAAGCTGTAGCTCTTATAGTTTTTGAGAAAAGGTGACCTAAACAAAACTTTTAACCAAGAAACTCAAATTTTCTAAGTACAAAAAGGGCCATAATTCTGACAAAATGCATATCAGAGTTATGGGTCTTGGCCTATATAGTCCCCTAATGATGATAAACAAGTGTGTAAAGTTTCAAAGCTGTAGCTCTTACAGTTTTTGAGAAAAGGTGACCTAAACAAAACTTTTAACCAAGAAACTCAAATTTTCTAAGTACAAAAAGGGCCATAATTCTGACAAAATGCATATCAGAGTTATGGGTCTTGGCCTATATAGTCCCCTAATGATGATAAACAAGTGTGTAAAGTTTCAAAGCTGTAGGTCTTACAGTTTTTGAGAAAAGGTAGACCTAAACAAAATTTGTAACCACGAAACTCAAAATTTTCTAAGTACAAAAAAAGGCCATAATTCTAACAAATTGGCCTACATAGTCCCCTAATGATGGTTAACAAGTGTGCAAAGTTTCAAAGCTTTAGCTGTTACAGAGTTTGAGAAAAGGTGGATCTAAACAAAAAAAATTTAACCAACATCGACACCGACGCCGACAATCAAGTGACGACAATACCTCGCAGTTTCTTTTCAAAAATCAGACAAGCTCAAAATGCAAATCCTTAATAAAAAATGTCTGTTGTGCATCAAACTGCGAAATAAAAGTGACACAAAAATTACTTAATCTGCAGTAGCTGAAAAATGTCTATAAAAAACCTCTTTGTTATGCAATATGTTAGTCTGGAATACATACCTCAACAATTTGGTCAGCAACATCAGCAGGCATCTTGTCAACAAGAAGTTCTACAACTCTGAGTATCTCTGGTTTGGATTTCACTAATACAGAGTTATGTGGATTGGAATGGTGTTGAGACTGGGTGTTTTGTGTCATAGCATGGTTATGTCTGCAAATTAACAAAAAAACATGAAACATGGTATGTACAACTGACTTAAGAAATTACTTATTCCAAAAATTGTATTTCTTAATAATTAATGCGTGGAAACAATTGTGAACAGCACTAAATTCATAAACTAGAGTGTTCTGGTTCAAGTCTTTTATAGAATCCCAGTTTGACTGACCAAATTCAACAAACAACACTCTGCTGTTCCTGGTCTAACATTTGACCTGTAAGAGCAATATACATACCTGGTTACTTCTCTTGCCATGGTAATAACGAAGGTGGCAGGTCGAGCTGTTGCTATGAGAGACAAGGCATGTCTTGCAGTCCTACAGGCGTCTGCTGCTGGACTTAAAGGTAGCCCAAATGTCACACTGAAATAAGTCAACAGATTACAACATGGATGACATATTACACTTTCGGGGAAATTGCTTCATTTTCTTAGCCAAACAACTCATGATTTTAGATAAAACAGCTTTATCTTTCACAGATTAATAAATTACAATTTGTACGAATGTGACATTATTACATGAATTGAGCTTTTTCACAAATTCTACTGCATTTTCTTTTGAATAATCATGTGAACATATTAGCTATTTTAAAATTGGTATGAGTTATGTAAGAAATAACTTCACACTATTGGTAATATGTTTCCTAAAAGAGTGGGAAACACAAGATGTAATCAGTATTGGTTTAACTGATAATAAGGATTTGATATCCATGAATATCGGAAACACTTTCACAGTAATGTCATGGCTGATTTAATGAACACCAAAATATATTTAATATTCACGAACACTTCTGTAGCGCAAAATGTCTGATTTTACAGTAGTTTCAAGCTTTGTTCAAATCAAATGGCTCATAAGGATTGACTTAATAAGATGGCTAAATCTATATGAAAGAGGATCCACCAAGGAACCAGTCTTTCAGAACCTAAACACTTACCTAGGAACCAGTCATTCAGAACCTAAACAGTTACCTAGGAACCAGTCTTTCAGAACCTATACACTTACCTAGGAACCAATCTTTCAGAACCAATACATAACTCCAGCAGACCCAGTAATATGGCAGACACATCTAAATACGGTTCCCACACTGGAAATCCTCGACCAATCAAATCAATTGCTGCCCGTCTGATTGGTGTGTGAGCGGGAAGCTTCTTCGATGGTGGGTGTTGCAGAAGGAATGTTAAAGCTTTGCCTACGAAAGAGAGAAGATGATTCCTGTAATCTGGTTTCTATATTATCATTAGTACAGGTGTAACAAAACATCAAGATTCTGACCAAGTAATACAGTGGCAATCCCTGATAGGTCCCTCAACTATCTATTATTATTAATCCCCCGCCGTGGCGGAGGGATTATAGGAATGGTCTGCGTCCGTCCTTCCGTCCGTAACAAAATCGTGTCCGGTCCATATCTCCTAAATCCCTTGAAGGATTTTCATTAAACTTGGGTCAAATGATCACCTCATCAAGACGATGTGCAGAACCCATGAGTCAGCCTTGTCAGTTCAAGGTCAAGGTCACAACTCAAGGTCAAAGGTTTGAGCCTGCCATTTTGTGTCTGCTCTATATCTCCTAAACCCCTTGAAGGAATTTTATAAAACTTGGGTCAAATGATCACCTCATCAAGACGATGTGCAGAACCCATGAGTCAGCCATGCCGGCTCAAGGTCAAGGTCACAACTCAAGGTCAAAGGTTTGAGCCTTCCATTTTGTGTCCGCTCTATATCTCTTAAATCCCTTGAAGGAATTTTATAAAACTTGGGTCAAATGATCACCTCATCAAGACGATGTGCAGAACCCATGAGTCAGTCATGCCGGCTCAAGGTCAAGGTCACAACTTAGGGTCAAAGGTTTGAGCCTTCCATTTTGTGTCCGCTCTATATCTCCTAAACCCCTTGAAGGATTTTCATCAAACTTGAGTCAAACGATCACCTCATCAAGGCGATGTGCAGAACTTATGAGTCAGCCACGTCGGCTCAAGGTCAAGGTCACAACTGAAGGTCAAAGGTTTGAGCCTTCCATTTCCTGTCCGCTGTATATCTTCTAAACCCCTTGAAGGAATTTTATAAAACTTGGGTCAAATGATTACCTCATCAGAACGATGTGCAGAAATTATGAGTCAACCATGCCAGCTCAAGGTCAAGGTCACAACTAAGGGTCAAAGGTTTGAGCCTTCCATTTGGTGTCCACTCTGTATCTCCTTAACCCCTTGAAGGATTTTCATCAAACTTGGGTCAAATGATCACCTCATCAAGAACTCATGAGTCAGCCATGTCAACTCAAGGTCAAGGTCACAACTGAAGGTCAAAGGTTTTAGCTCTGTATCTCCTAAACCCCTTAAAGGATTTCCATGAAACTTTGGTCAAATGATCACCTCATCAAGATGTGCAGAATTCATGAGTCAGCCATGTCAGTTCAAGGTCAAGGTCACAGCTAAAATCAAAGGTTTACCCTTTCACTATCCATAGCAGTGGCGGGGGATTTAGCTGTCTTTCAGACTGCCTTGTTTCAAAAGGTGTTTATAGTCAAATGGTAAAATTGTAAGCCCTTGTCAACATGTTTTATGTAAAGGATAATGTTTTAAAATAAAGAACAATAAGCCCTAGTCAAGATATTTTTTATAAATTTTGCAAAAGTTGTACCTAAAATATATGAGAGTACAGAAATTGCCAAAATACTTCCAAAAAGATCAATAACTGTACTCAAACAGTAACTGCTGAAATTATTCACAGAAGTCGCACTCAACAGTATCATTCTTGCACTTTTTAAGCATCTGTGCAGCAACAAGAGACAAATAAGTACATTTTCATACAGGAAAAAAGCTACTAGTAGGATATCAATTATAAAACTAGAGCTGCTTTTGAGAAAAGCGCATGTCTCCCACATCTGCCTAATCATGTGAATAGTAGTATATGAGTCAACCATGCACCAACACCTCAACTGCCTAATCATCTGACATGATTAGGTCTTGGGGCATAAATGACTCATATACTACTATTCACATAATTAGTAGTTTATCAGTCATTTATGCCCCAAGACCTGAGCGATTTTCGGTAATTCACCGGCCATAATTCCGTAGTGCTATGGCCGATCTGGCTAGATATCTAACTTGGCCGAGGACTTATTGGCAAACACATTTTGTTAAAGTTTGGTGAAGATCAGATGAGAAATGTTTGACTTGGAGTGCAGACAAGATTTGTGACAGACGGACGGACACATACACAGACAGACAGGAGTAAATCAGTATGTCTCCCACCACGAGACATAATTATGGTTCCTTATAGCCAGTTCCTAAGTTTGCTGATTGTTTAAAGTAACATCAATGCAATTTAGATTATATGGCAACTTCCCCACTTGTAAATGGTGTTGAAAGACCCCAGGTTTCTCTTCAAATATTTGAGGCGTGATTGAACATCTGGGCAGAACCACCAACCTTCAGCATGACAGCTGTACAAGAGTCTTCTCAGATGAAACAAATGTTTATCCCTGGCACAGTTTCTAAACCCAAAGAGGTGAGGAGCAAGTGGTTTGAAGTCAGCAAGCCTTAACCATTCAGCCTTGGATGCCCGCGCCAAATTCCTTTAATTCTTTCTAAAATAATTATAATATTGAGCCGTGCCATGAGAAAACCAACATAGTGGCTTTGCGACCAGCATGGATCCAGACCAGCCTGAGCATCCGCGCAGTCTGGTCAGGATCCATGCTGTTTGCTTTCAAAGCCTATTGGAATTAGAGAAACTGTTAGCAAACAGCGTGGATCCTGACCAGACTGCGCTGCTGCGCAGGCTGGTCTGGATCCATGCTGGTCGCAAAGCCACTATGTTGGTTTTCCCATGGCACAGCTCAATTATTACTACTATGTAGGAAATATAAAACGTTACAGAATTTTAAGTGCAAAGTTTTACTTGTATGATGTGCCAGGGAATAATTTGACAGTGTGAATCCCTCTAATCCTTTCTTCATTTTCTTGCCATCATCCAGTCCCCGCCTTGTGGGCAGGACTTCATGTCCAAACTCCGCCCCTAGAACTGCTAACATCACAATAGCTGTGGCTTGTTTTCGGCGACTTTCAAATGATCTTGAAGGTTTGTGTAGTGGTGAATCTCCTTGATAATTTCAGAAAACAGTTTAAAAACATTCTACTCATATCCAATTACATAAAATTATATAGAAAACATCTGGTGTGTATACTTAAAAATGTTGTCTCTTAGTAAGTGTGAAAAAGAGTAAAATTATCTACTGTTCAACAGCTTTAACAACATTGGAAATCCTTCCAAAAAGGTACGAATATGAATATGAGCTTAAGAGTGAAGCTTACACTTAACCAATCACAAAGTCATATTCCGACATTCAAGCTCTAATGGTAAAGACCCCCTGTGACATTATTTCAGACAAGTTTATCTTTTGGGCAGAACGATCAGCTGTCCCAAAGCTATGTACCCATTAAGTTAGACAACGTACCCATCTGCTAAGCTACAACATAATGACATCATAAATGATGAAGCTTAATACCAAGCTATTATAGCTAATCCCTCGATAATGCAGATAACTTCTAAAATACAGCAGCTAAATCTCTAGATACTATAGAATACCCCCTAGATAATGTAGGTTTGGTCAATACTTCAAATTAGATTTCAATCAAGATACGTACTGTTCCTCACCATAGACAAAGTTTATTATTTTTATTCTGTTGGTTTAACACAGGCACAATAAGCCATATGGCAACTTTGCAGCTTTTGATGGTGAAAGAACCGGGAATTATTTCAGGCATGAACAGGAATTAATGTAGAACCACCAACCTATAAGCCAGATGGACGGCTTCCTCACACCAAAGAATTCTACACCTTAACTGATGTTTCAAACCGACAGCAGGGATGGGAAAGTAGTTGAAAGTCAGTGACCTTAACCATTTGATTACAGATACCCCTCCTAGACAATGCAGTTTTCACTTATTGTGAAATTATTAATATTGGCGGGTGACTAATTTTCGTGGCTGAGTCAATCCACAAAATTTAATCCCAATGAACAAGTAAAATTCCCATTCATTTTATGTTCAAAAGTTCAAATCCACGAATTCATATCCCCATAAAATTGCCGTTTTGACCAAAACACGAAATTTCATGCCCATGAAATTAAATGATTTTACAGTATTTTATATTTCTTACCCACTAAATAATGTTCAGTGTCATCCTCATCCTCATCTTCACCATGTGCAGGATGACTGTCTGTACTTAAAATACTCAGTTGTGGGTCTACGTAGGTCGGAAGGAAGGGAGACCAATCATCCACAACTGACTTTCTACCATCAGGACCAATTCTACGTAGCTCTGCTAACAGAAGAGCTTGTGCTGCTTCCCTTATCTGAAAATAGAATGTGTGGAGTTCATTTGAAACAAAACACAATTTGGTACTCAAATTGGCAAATCAAAGCATGATAATGGCCATTATTGTTCAACTGTTCATTTTACTGCAGTAGTACAATTCATCAGAAATTGTTCTTAACAGAAAATGCCATCAGCCATATTTTTTGACAAATCAGGTAGTCTTTGTCTGTCTGTTTTGAAAGGTTGCAAGTTGAACTATTTCTTTATAGTCAGTCATCCTTTTTGTTAAAGTCAAGGAGCCCTAATCTATTTTTAGACAGTCAAAAAAATCATATCAAATTCTGACCATCGGTTTCGAACAGAAGATTTTCCAGTTATGCCAAATCAGGACTTCAGTTGTGTCACTAATAAAGACTTTATGAGTAATTGAAACATATGAATTAAACTGAAACAAACCTCTAAACACCGATCCTGCCACCTACGCGCCAACATCTCTAACTGCGGCGAAAAATACTGGCCTGAATCGACAAGTTCTGGCAACAGCACACAGTGATGTGCTGCAAGGAGACTCCATCCTTGTTTAAACTGTGCCTGTTGCTGTATGAGAGCATCTCCAGTCTCTTCGTCACTTCCCGCAGAGCTACCATCTCCCTCACTGACTAGCATACCATGAACACCTTGGAATGACCGCGTACTAAATATAAAACAATTATATCAAGATAAAAAGTAAATCAAATATGCTTTAAAGGTAACAAAATTAAGTTAATCTATAAGGAATAAGAGACAGTTTTGGTAAAAAAAAAAAAAGGCAAAGAAGGCATTGTAATCCACCTGACCTACTTTTTTAACCTTAATCTAGAACTTATAAAGACAAATGTTTTTGACTGGTTTCAGATCAATCAAGTAGAAAATGTGGCCTGTACAGAGTTAATGTTTTTTCTATGATTTGACCCAGTGACCTATTTTGTAAACCAAGGAGACCTAGACTGTAACTGACCTAGATTTGGCTTCAAATATATCAAACAGAAAATGTTGCCTCTAGTGTTAACAAGTTTTCCCTATGGTTTTCATATGATTTAGCCCGGTGAACTAGTTTTTGACTTGATTTATATTTGACCTTGATTTGATAAAGGTTATAACAATATTTCATTTCAACCAAGTAAAAAAAATGTTTACCAGCAGTGAGCTTATTTTTTTACCCAAGATTACCCAGTTTGGAATTTCAAAAACCAAACATTCATGAACAGCAAGTAGAAAATGTGGCCTCTAGACTGTTTACAAGTTACCTCTATGATATGACCTAATGACCTAGTTTTTGATCCAATATGTCCAAGTGCTAAACTTGTTTGAGATTTCATTAAATCAAACATTCTGACCAAGTTACATGTAAATGGGGCCAATCATGAAATAAAAGAAACACGTTTAAAACTGTATACTAAATCTTCATGCAGACACTGAAAATTTGAACTCTTAAGTGCAAAGATATAGCTTCAACACTCTCATTTCTTTTACTTACCTTCTCTGCCTTTGTACAGGTTTAGGCGACCTGAATGTCGCATGATTCATGCTCATCAAAGTATTTGCCACGGAGATCACACTCAGCAGATGTTGTGTAGTTACTGCACTAGAAATTTGCCATCGAGCCTTCTTGGTGAACATATAAATCTCTTTCTCAATCTCCGCCTTCAGATCAACCTTTGACACTTGTGAACCTTCTGCTCCTTGACTAGACAGATTAATAAGATCTGATTCACTTCCTGGGTCCATCTGAAACAAAAAAGCCCAAGGGTTTAAACATCTTAGTTTTAAAACAATTTAGTTTATTGTCGAGCCTGCTTCCGGTGAGCTCGATATAGTCATCACTTTTGGCGGGTTGGTGTATGTGCGTGTGTCCGTCTAATTTTGTCCGGACCATAACTTTGACATGCATGGACCAATCGTTTATATTTGGCATGAATGTTAACCTCAATGAGAAGGAGTGTCAAGCGCAAACCCCATGTTCCTATCTCAAAGGTCAAGGTCACAGTTGGAGATCAATGGTAAAGTTTAAGTTTGTCCGGAGCATTTCTTCTTAATGCATGGTGGGATTTTGATGTAACTTGGAATGAATGTTCACCATTATGAGACGGAGTGTCACGCAAAAGAACCAACTCCCTAGGTCTAAGGTCAAGGTCACACTTAGAGGCCAAAGGTGCTGGTGGGCTCGACATTCTGCCCGTGGGCATGCAGAATGTATTTCTAGTATCATTTTCTTTTAATTAGATTGCAAAGAAACTTCCATGTTTCATTGTTCTTGAGTAAGCTGTTCAGTAAAGCTAGATCAAATTTCTTATGATATTTTGTTTCATATGGGTATAATAGCATTTTCTCTACAATACGTCCAAATTGGTTTTACCTCCCAAATGATTCCTGCATTTTCAGTAGCAGTTTAAAGGCGGTCATAAAGTGACTCTCTATTTTCCTGTGGAGGGTCAGTAGATTTTCATGTTAGGTTAGGCTAAAAGTAATCAAACATTGGGTTTGTTAGTGACTGTCTGCAGAAATATATAGGGCAAGTATGATAAATATAGGATCTTGGCAAATACTCCCCCTTAGTCCACATTTATCATACTGACCCCATCTATTTCTATGGAGTGTCACTTACAAACCCAATAATCGATTATGTAAATCTTTACAAAATGTTTCTGGATTCCGTATCAGTACTTACACATTATCAAAAATATCAAAGGAAAATAAAATTGGGCTTGTGAACGAAAAATGCTGGAGTAAATTAAGGGTTATGTGCTGCTGTTTGATAGGAAAGTAAAACGAAAAAGAGTCAGCAAAAATTGAAAGAAAAATTGTTAGATTTATGCAAAGGTTCAAATTTATCAAACAAGCAGTGTTTAGGCGTTGCCCAGACAGGTTAAAGTAAAGAGTCGTGTGCAAAATTTATGAATGGAATTCCAGTGATATCTTGTTAGCTGAAACACGAGTGTGCCAGTCCAAAAATAATTAGGTGTTGAAATCGGAGACAATATAATCTACAGAGCAGTGATAAAAGGTCGTTAAAGCATAATTGCTGATGAAAATTTCCATTGGAAATAAACAGGCTAAATGCTGTAACAATTATGTGATAAATGCCAGAACCTAAAGGTTGGTGGAAAGGGTCGTCTCAAAAGTAAAGAAAAAAAAACAACGGAAAATAAACATATATTTAAAAGATAAAGAAAGTTTGAAATGTTAAAAAAGTGTTGATTTTTTTAATGAATTGTAACTGTGACTAAACAAATATGGAAAAGCAAAAAGACGGCCAGGAGGCTATTAGTGCGATGTCGTCAAATTCGAATTTACGATATCTGAAAAGCGTGAGGACAAGGTTTCGTAATACGTTGAAGGAAGAGGTTGAGAAAGCTACATCATTGTTAACCTCGGAATCTGAGGAATACGAGTTGGATGAAAAAATAAGCAGTGCTTCGTCATGTATGGAAAAGATTAGCTTATACCGAGAAAAGGTAGAAAATCAGAGCGAAAAACTAGTCACATCAATGGTGGAAAGTGAAGAAATTGAGGAAATTGTGGATGATGACTGTAGTTTGTGTTTCCGTGCAATGGACATTTATCTAGAACTAAAGAATTTCTTGAGCAAACTTTATAAGATAATGGACAAATTAGAAGAAAAACCACATGAAGAGTCGGACACTCATCTGTTAATTCAACTACAGCAAAATATGCAACAATTAATGTCTTCACAAATGAAGCAACAAGAACTGACAAACAGAAAAGAAGCTGAAAAACTGTCATCAGTTAAGCTACCGAAAATAGATATGATATCTTTCGCCGGTGATAAAACTAAGTGGACTGAATTTTGGGACTGTTTCCAGAGCGCGGTACACAACAATAAAATGATATCAAACATTGAAAAATTTACCTATCTGAAGAGCAAATTATTCGGCAAAGCAGGAAGGGCGATTGCTGGATTAGCCCTGTCGAGCGAAAACTATAACGTAGCAATGGATATTTTGAAGAAAAGATTTGGCAATTCACAAGAAATAATTGATCTTCACTACAAGCGACTGATAAACATTCCGTCGGCTACAAACAAAGTTAGCAGTTTGAGATATTTGATAGACAATGTCGATAAACATTTTAGAAGTCTGGAAAGTCTCGATCAAAACGTCAACCAAGACATTATTGTGTCGATCATAAAGTCGAAAATACCTGAAGATGTGTTACTGCAACTTGAAATCATGAAAGATGTCGACGAAAAGTGGACAGTTAGAACTATAAGCAAACGGTTAAATGACTATATTGTAGCGCGTGAAAGGGCAGTAAAGGACACGAACAGTACCGACATTAGACAACGACGCTCAGCTACGATGTCATATGAAAGGAAAGAGCGAAGCTTTGGACCGGGAATGAGAAATGGTACGTCTGAATCTACACCAAAACATACGACAGAGGCGTTTGTAGCGGGAGAAAATAGAGCAATTACGCAAACATTTACGAAAGCTTGTAAATACTGCAACGGCGAGCACTGGAGCGATGAATGTAAAAGGTATAAAACAATTGATGAAATGAAAAAAACGGTTGAAAAGATGCTGTTATAAATGTTTGAAAGATAATCATAGAGCAAAGGACTGTAAAAGCACAAGAGTTTGTACGTACTGCAAGAAAGTGAACGTACATCACAGAAGTTTATGTGACAAAAGATTTCAAATTAATCAAAATCATGAAAGCGCAAATTTGTCCAATGAAGTGGAAAATGTTGAAAATACGGAAAGCGAAAATAAAACATTAGAAAACGAAGAAACAGGACTTCTATCTTACAATGAAAATGTATTAATGCAAACAGCATTTACAGAAATAAAAAATGCAAGAAATGGGCAAAGTGAACATGTAAGACTTATGCTTGACTGTGGAAGTCACCGAACATATGTTTCACAAAGTTTAGCAGATCGTTTGAACCTGGAGGTAAATGGAGAGCAAAGCATTCATCTTATAACATTTGGTAGCAGAAATAAAAAGGTTATACAAACAAAATCAACGAAGATCGATATTAAACTTCAAAACGGAGAGTACATGGCACTGACTGCAAATATTGTACCCAACATCACTGGAACTATCAGTAGAAAGGCGGTTAGATTGAAATCACAGTCTAAGTTTGACAGTCTTACAAAGGATCTTATATTAGCGGACAATATCCCCACCCAAAATGAAACTGAAACACTTGATTTGCTTATTGGTAATGACTATTACCTGGACATTGTGCAGACTGAAAAAATCGAAGTTCAGCAAGGACTGTACCTATTAGCGACAAAATTTGGCTGGATGCTTTCAGGGAGAACAGAAGTTACTGATGAATACGATTCTAGTGACATGAACATGTTGATTCTAAACTATGGAAATAACGTAACGAAAACAAATGTATTCACAAACGCGGACAGTGTAGTTCCAACAAAACCAGATATCGAAGACTTTTGGAATGTTGAATCTATTGGAATAACTACTGAAAGGGAAAACACAGATGATCAAATTGTTATGCAACATTTCAAGGATACACTTAAGCGCGAGGACGGGCGATATCAGGTTACATGGCCATGGAAACGAGATATTGATGAATTGCCGGAAAATCGTGGATTGGCATTAGGGAGACTGAAATCATTAGTTACTTTGGATCCAATTTGCTAAATAAAAGTATCAATAAAGAGATATACATACCTCAGACCTTGTCTGCTGTCTCAGAGTTGCTCTTTGACCTTTTGTATCCATGGCAACAATAGGATCACCCTTTGAACACACACCTTTATGCCAACCAGGCAACATAAGTGACATATGCCCTTCTCGAGATATCAGTCCAAATGAAATTGGTGATTTAGGTTTTAACAAACCTAGTTTATTTAAGCACAATTTATCCAAGTCTGGGTCCAAGCCCCAAGCATGTAACATAGACATAAATAATTGTGCAATTTCCATAGTTAAATTGCTGTTTCGGAGATTAAGAGGCTCAGGTCTCTTCTTCCTTCCGCCAGGACCTGGGGACCCCAATGGGGAACCAGACTGTGACTGTTTTCTGGATGGGCTGGGACTTGGAATATTTGGATTTATAGGCTGGAATCCATGAGCATCAACACCTGCTTGTATCTTCTGACTAACTGTATCTGCAGTGTCCTTCACCTTGGCCAGAATACCTGTCGTAAATAATACAATGAGCTTTTATTCCACTAGGGATCTTACTACACTGTCATGAACAATGATAATATTTTAAAGCTGGTGTCAACAGAACACAAGAGGGCCATGATGGCCCGAATTTAGTTGCTTGCCAAGTGCCCCCATTTGAACAGACTTGGGAGACAACCATACTTATAATGATGCTACAGACCAAGTTTGATGAAGATCCATCAAACGGTTCATGAGAAGTTGTTTAAAGGTATTTCTATTTTTAGCTCTAGCAGCCCTTAAAAGGGGCCAAGTGCCCCCATTTGAACAAATCTGGGAGAAGACCTTATAATGATGCTACAGACAAAGTTTGATGAAGATCTATCTTGCGATTCGTGAAAAGAAAAGGGGCCAAGTGCCCCCATTTGAACAAACTTGAGTGAGGACCTCGCCATGATGCCACAGACTAAATTTGGTGCTATTCTGACCAGTAGTTTCAGAGGAGAAGATATTTAAGTGAAAATGTGGACAACAGACAACGGACCATCCACCTATACTAATAACTAACCCTGAACCTGTGGTTCAGGTGAGCTAAAAATGTACAAATTCTAAATAATTCAGAACACCATTTTAAATACGTTATTAGACATAGAACATATCTGAAATACCCTAAATTCGTATTGAAAATTTTGTTGAGTCTGAAACACTAAATGTAAAGGTTTTTTCTGTTTATGGCACCATAAGTGTAAGCAGTCAATGAGATTCCCCACCTGGTATGAATGGAACAACTTAGTCCAGCCGAGACCAGGATAGGTGTCATATCTACCTCCAAAGCATCTAATTAAGGCTGATACTACTTGAAACAGTTTCAACTGAACCACCCAGCACTAAATACTAGATGGGAGATCAACCCAAACCGGAAATCATCAATTAAAATAGTTAAACTACACAACTGTTGCTTATTTATACATTATGAAATATTTTAGATAAATATTTTCATGCAGCCATCATAGTCAAATAAGACTGAAATGACATTGTTTATGTTTTTAACCTTTAGCCTGTTGGCTGCAAGTGATTCTGCCTTTGCGACCAGTGAAGACCATGATCAGCCTGCACATCCGTGCAGTCTAATCATGGTCTGCATTGTTTGCTATTCAGTCAGTAAATTTTCAGCAAATACCCCTTCGAATAATAAATGGTATTGCCCAAACTGAATGATTGACCAGACCATTTAATAACAGGGTAAAGGTTAAAAGAAAGGTACAAGAAAATGTAATAAACCTGCAATAGTTGGTGGTGAATCCGAGCCACCATTTGATGCCTTACGTCTGTCTAGTAATGTTGACAAACCTTTTGCTTCTAACTCTCCTGGTGACATTGTTGCAAACTCATTTGTTAACAGTTGAACTGAAAAATAAGCGGGGAAAATATTCATTCCATGGACTTAAGTATATCAACTATAGCTGCAGTAGACAATTTTAGGATAAATTAAGCAAAATAGTAAAACTAAGAATGTTTGAGCACTTTATAGGTAAGCAATGCTCTAGACATATTCAATGAAATTAAACGGGCTTCAGCTGATTGTGAAATCAAAACATTTGCCCTGATGATATAGAGTGG
Organism: Mercenaria mercenaria; assembly: GCF_021730395.1. Lineage (NCBI taxonomy): Eukaryota > Metazoa > Mollusca > Bivalvia > Venerida > Veneridae > Mercenaria > Mercenaria mercenaria. The sequence goes on along the minus strand of NC_069366.1, from coordinate 24,529,890 downwards.
GCAGACCAATGCTCGGCGTAAAAACTACATATTTTAAATTTAAAAACTGATTTTACATTAACTTACCGTACTTTTTTTATCGTCAGTTTGTAGAACAATCTTTGAGTATTCAACCATATTGTTTACATATTTCTAGTCACACCGTGACGTAATAGGCGGGAGCTAAAAATAGTACCAGTAAAACCTATGCGGTTCATGCGGAAGTATACCAACGCTCGGCGTACGGCATATTAATCTGCAGGTTGTAATTTTGAACTATTTATGTATTAAAGTAAAGTATAAGACATATTTAACACAAGACATAGGTTGTATTGATTAACTGATTTTCTAAAGTACATAAACAGTTACGTAAATTACCCCTCTCTCTATTCTGCATCTATGAATTGAATAAACACATTTTATACAACAATTATCCTAAGGAATTCATTTGAAGATAATTTATCACAATTCTGTGAGTCTAACTTCAAGAAATCAATAAATTATGATATCTGATGATTTATTTCCATTATTTTTGGAAATCTTTTCAAAAGTGTCATTAGTCCACATAGTATATCAATTACTTCGACAGCATAAGCTACAGAAAAGTGCAGTACAATGGGTCCGTATAAAATGCCATGATAAGGGTTTATAGTTTATTTAAGTATAAAGAAATAGAATAATTAAAAATAAAAATGCTTTTATTCTCCATAATTCGGCCTGCAAGCTACTTTTTTAATACCAATTTTACCAGAAAATCTGTTTTAATGAGAGTAGAACACAAAACTTTTAGCCTTGCATCGTCTGCTCTACTGTGACCACGTGACCATACCGGAAATGAACCGCACTGGGATAAAATTACGCGTGATGTAAACAAACGAAAGGGGACTCATAAGAGCTGATATTTTATATATATATTAAGAAATTCCCAGAGAAACGTGATATACGCCGAGCGTTGGTATGCGCCGAGCATTGGTCTGCCCACTCTATATCTACAGCTCCGGACATAATAATTATTTTCAACAATTGAATCACCGACTGGGATATGCACAAAATAATTATACTCCTTACACTGTAAAATGGTATCAGACACTAAATCACTGGAAGTCTTAGGGGGAAAAAAAACATGTATGATAAAGCATCTATTTGACTTCAAATTAATTGCATTTGGATTCTACATACTGTGAAATCAATAAATTTTGTTGCCATGAAATTTGGAAGTTTTGTCCGAAAAAGGCAGTTTAGTGGGGACATGAAATTGTGGACTTCAAACTGAAAAGATAAATATGAATTTCCTTCTGACTTAACTTTTAACCCTTACCATGCTGGACACAATTGAATCTGCCTTTGTGACCAGTGTAGATCATAATCACCCTGCACATCCATGCAGTCTGATCATGATCTGCACTGTTCGCCATTTAATCAGTATATTTTTGGTAAGCACCCCTTTTAACAGCTAATAGTACTGTCAAAATTGGAAGACCGACAAGTTCATTATAGAAATTTAGCAGGGAAAGGGTTAAAGCCTGATGCAACAACAAAATCCATGAAAATATATGTGTATTAAAAGTTTTTTTGTTTTGTTTTTGTTGGGTTTAACGTCACACTGACAATTATTGCTCAATCAATATGGCAACTTTCCAGCTTTGATGGTGGAGGAAGACCCCAGGTGACCTTCCATGCATTATTTTATTACCAGCGGGTACCTTGGAAGAACCACTGACCTTTCGTAAGCCAGCTAGATGGCTTCCTCACATAAAGAATTCAATGCCTCCAGTGAGACTCGAAAAGTGTTTTTGTAATAGATCTGATGTGAAGCTGCAACTTACCAATCAGAGCCTCTGTATCAAAGAAGACAACATGTCCATCAGGATCCACTGTGTTTGTACGTATACCTTCTATATACATAGGATAATCCTGCGGTTGTGACAGGTCAATCTTCGCCCCCGCAGCCTGCTGGTTCTGGCTCAGAGCCTGTAACTTCTGCTGGGCTAAATTCTTAAATGTTGCTAGGTTACGCCTCTTGAAGGCCTGGGCAAGGGTCAAGTTAGGATTGGTCAGTTGATCAAAGACTGGCATGGCATTCTCGTCACAATTATTGAGGATCTCCTCAGCTGTAAGTCCATGTACAACTCTGTCAAGGTGACCTGCAATGAATTTATAAATGGCATACATATAGCATACACATAGCAGCAATCAGAGTTATGTAAATATACATGAACTGTTAAACTGATTGAGGTGTAATAAATGAAGAATTTTTTTGTAATATACTGTGGGTGGGGGCAGATGAATGACACTAAATTTTATTGATTTCTGTGAAATGGTGAATAATATCAACCTTAACAAGGGATGGAACCTGCAACCTCTGTGTCCTGAGTTTGCCTTTTAATTGGCTTGACCTGAAGCTTAATTAAGTAAATCCTATATCTTGAACCAAAATGTCTACTAAGATATATGATTAAAATGTCAAAAATTGCTACCTGTTTCCATCTGCCAGACATACACCGTTCCATCTGAGCAGCTAACCACCATGAAATCATCCAGGGGGCGCCACCGAATACTATGAACAGGAAACAGGTGACGAGAAGCTAGAAGTATACACTTGCGTTCCTTTAAACTAAGAAGTGTAACAGAATGATCTGATGCCACAGAGCAGATGGACGTCAAAATTCTCACCTGAAAAAATATTGAAAGTCAACAGCCTGATTAATGTCAGCAAGAACAACAAAAGTAATAAAACTGCCATATCAAACTTGAAATTAAAAGAGTAGAAGATAATAACATTTCAATACATATTTTAAAGTCAATTAATTTCAAAAGCATGAATTTTCGTGTTTTGTCCAAAATAACTATTTCAAGGGAATATAGATTTGTGGATTTAAAAATCTGAAGATAAAATTACTGTAAATTTTGTTTATTCATTGGGATTTAATTTTTTGGATCGACACAACCATGAAATTCAGGTAAATCAGTCCCTCACGAATATGGAAACACATTTCATGTATAAAGTTAGTAGACGATTGATGATAACTCAAAAGTAAAAGAATCATATTAAAATAAATGCATATTAGATTCCAGAATACTTACATTACAATTATTTGGCGGGACCATCAACTGTGATATTTCTCCACCATGAACAGTGAATGTATGTAATTTGACGCCCTCGTATATATCCCAGAGACAGACTGAGAAGTCTGCTCCTCCAGAGAGAAGGTGTTTGGGCTCATACCGGGTACTCTCGTTGAACGGATACAACAGGCAATTTACTCTACCATCATGACCTTCCAGTGTCAACAACTGAATTTCTGAAAGTTTAAATGGAAACACTGACATTACAAAAAGATTATTACAGATGACTACAGAAGAAACTGAGACCTTACGTACAAAGTTGAACGACGGTCAAACTTCAAGTCTGGATAATTGCATGATTGCTTTGTGTAGTAAATGTTTCTCCTGCTAACTTGTGAGTACTATGAAAACATCATTGAATTTGTAGTTAAATTTTTCCATAAAATTTAACTTTAACAAACAAAATTCCTACTTATATAACCTTTAGAAATCATATCTACCATTTCAAGTCCCCTTAAATTGAAATTTTAGTTCAAACCACAAAATTCTATGCCCATATATTTAACCTTTAGCCTGCTGGCGGCAAGTGATTCTGCCTTTGTGACCAGTGCAGACTAAGATAAGCCTGCACTTTCGTTCAGGCTGATCACAGTCTGCACTGTTCGCTATTCAATCAGTAAATTTTCAGTGAACACCCCTTTGAATAATAAGTGGTACTACCCAAATTGAATGATGGACCAGTCCATTTTAGAAACTAGCAGGGTAAAGGTTTAAAATAATCATAGTGTATGTAATCAAATAAATTCATCTGTTGTACCTGAAGTGTAGTTACCTGTCTGCAAAATGTTTCTTACGAAAGTTTCATGCAAGATCACAATAAGAGTTGAAGCACAATAACACCTACAACTTGGAAACTGCCAAAAAATGATGTCACAAGTTGACATCTTTAAGTGATAGAAATGGCATTGTAAACATAAACATCATGCAGAGGGTAACTTTAACGGCCTAAATGCTCACCTGCTTACAAGCCACAAAATATGATTGATCAATCAAAATGCCAATTATAAATACTGCAAAATCATAAATTTTTTAGTGGAAGTAATTTTGTGGAATTCATGCTTAAATAAATCCACAAAATTAAAACCAAACAAACAAGCACTGTACTCAAATTCATTAAAACCAAAAAAACAAGCACTGTACTCAAATTCATTTTATATTCAAAATTAGAAATCACCCATGAAATAGCCGTTTTTGCCTAAAACATGAAATTTTGTTCCCATGAATTACAAACCGAGGTTTTCACTCTCTAGTTAAAACAAATATGCAATGAAAAAAACTGATGAAACTCTAACCTCAATAAACCTATTAACTGAAAAAGACTCACTTTCGTGGCTTATAAATCTATTATCCAGTAACTGTAGCATAATACACATGGTTGCTGGTAGGATGATGATTGTCCCGTTAGACCTGCCACATACCAGCTTGCCTTGTGATGGAATGTAAACTGTCGATGTTATCATAGCACCATCCTCCACCTCTTTCTGTAAACAGATAAATTAACTGAAATATACTATTTACACACAGAAATCTATATAACCATAGATCTGGTACTTCATTTATTTAAACCTGAAGTCCTAGGCTAGTAGTAGTATTTAGCCTGTGTAAAAGCACTAACACTACTGTTGTTGTAAATTATTGTTGTTATTGTTCATGGGGTTTTACACCATTTTTCAATAGGTTTAGTATGGCAGTCACACTACCCAAAAGCTCATGAACTGAATCAATCTGTTCTCTGCAAGAAACTATCTATATCTTCCACAGTATGATTCCCTGTGTTAGGGATCCTCTCACTTGATCATAGCATAACTTCCATTGTCCAGGATCAAACTCTCGGTTCACTGTAGTGTAACTGCCCTTGTCTTGGATATTAAAACCAAACAAACAAGTACTGCACTCAAATTCTCTCATTTCACCACAGTGTAACTTCCCTTGTCTGGGACCAATCTCTCAGTTCACCACAGTGTAACTTCCCTTGTCTGGGATCAATCTCTCAGTTCAACACAGTGTAACTTCCCTTGTCTGGGACCAATCTCTCAGTTCACCACAGTGTAACTTCCCTTGTCTGGGATCAATCTCTCAGTTCACCACAGTGTAACTTCCCTTGTCTGGGACCAATCTCTCAGTTCACCACAGTGTAACTTCCCTTGTCTGGGACCAATCTCTCAGTTCACCACAGTGTAACTTCCCTTGTCTGGGATCAATCTCTCAGTTCAACACAGTGTAACTTCCCTTGTCTGGGATCTCTCAGTTCACCAAAGCCAACTTCTCTTGTCTGGTATCAATCTCTGAATTCACCGCAACAAAGCTTCCTTTGTCTGGGATCAATCTCTCATAGTGTAACCTCCCTTGTCTGGAATCATTCTCTCAGTTCACCACAGTGTTACCTCCCTTGTCAGTGTAACCTCCCTTGTCTGAAATCAATCTCTCAGTTCACCACAGTGTAACCTCCCTTGTCTGAAATCAATCTCTCAGTTCACCACAGTGTAACCTCCCTTGTCTGAAATCAATCTCTCAGTTCACCACAGTGTAACCACCCTTGTCTGGGATCAATCTCTATAATCACCATAGTGTAACTTCCTTCATCTTGGACGAAACTCTCAATTCATCATTCGCATAAATTCCACAGTCTGGAATCAATCTTTCAGTTCACCATAGTATAAGTTCCTTATCTGGGATCAATCTCTTATTTCACGTTAACGTTACTTCCCTTGTCTTGGCTCAAAATCAGCCAACAGCTTGGCAGTTTCTACGACTGATTAAACTTCTACATGTAAATATTTTGAGCATCTTGTAAGACAAGTGCACATTCTGAAAATAATTATGTTGTGTACTTACAAATCCATCCAAGATTCCACTGGGAGACTGGTTTAGTTTGTCCCAGATGTCTTGTAGTGTAGCTGAACACTTTGGTAACAATACTGAAATAATAGAAAAGTTAAGGCAATGTATTTTCATTTGACCATTATAAGTCAATCCCGGTGCTGAAGCCATCAATATTTGAGTTTGTGCTTCACTGTTCTATATATCATTATAAATGGAACAGTTCTATTAATTCACTTCAAAATGCAGCTTTTTTTGTGTTTAAATCAAATTCATTTTAGCCAGAAAAAATGATCACTGGATGCTGACAACTTTTTTTTTAATTTAAACTAGACTCTGAAGATACCATTCTGCTTATATAGCCCCCTCTCATATCTGTTGTACTGGTGTTATGCAAGAAGGTACACATTCATGTCCTCAGAGGTGCTCAAAGCCGTAAGTTTCTTGACGAACATACCCTAAATAACAGTTTGTCCTTAACGGCCTTTTTGCTAGTTGATTAATGTTCCTCTAACAAAATGTACATTGAAAGAAATCAGTATTTGAGCCGCGCCATGAGAAAACCAACATATTGCATTTGCGACCAGCATGGATCCAGACCAGCCTGCACATCCACGCAGTCTGGTCAAGATCCATGCTGTTCGCTTTCAAAGCCTATTGTAATTACAGAAAGTGTTAGCGAACAGCATGGATGCAGATGCGCAGGCTGGTCTGGATCCATGCTGGTCGCAAATGCATTATGTTGGTTTTCTCATGGCACGGCTCATTTCTATACCTGGTAACCTATCAAAACTCTCCTGTCTAACCAAAGTCATCTGGCGCTCCGACACCACCGGGAGTTTCCAGATCACAACCTGACCTTCCGAGTCACCTCGCACCAACAGTTTGGTTGCCTGATTATCTCCCCTTAATGTGGAATGTAGAATAACTGCTGGAGAGCAAGCTAGAGTCTGTAAAACAGTAAATTACATGTTTAAAACACACAAGTAAAGGACTATGGAAACTGCCTGACAATACTGTGTTGCAAATGTGTCACCCTCAAAGAAGAAGAAAGTTAGAGAATGGCCAAAATAACAGCCCAGTAGGTATTTCACAATGTATATAGCCAAAGTTTAAACTACATGTATCTTTGAACAGCTTAATCTACAAAAGAAAAGAGTTTTCTGCATACAGAGCAATTTCTTAACACAGTAACCTCTTCCGAGTGACTAATTCTGTACAACAAACAGATTTTCCCAGTGGTTATGCTTACAAGTCTTGCAACTGTTTTTTTTAAAGAGTAAGTTTTACTCCAGAAGAGATAATTATGTATAGCAGAGTATGATTTTCCAAGTCTGCTGGGTTTTCATTAAGGGCAAGGGGCAGGGTTTAGGGGGTTCCCCCTGCTATATAAGTCTGAAGCCCTGGCTAGTCTTCCTGGAGCAAATGAAGCTCTTAATGGGAGAGCCTCAGTTCACCCTCTTAGGCTACTTTGAAACTTTTACCTTCTACATTAATTAATAATCAATGAAACCTGTAAGTCTGCATAGCACAAACTGTCAAAAAAAACCCCACATTTTCACTTCAGGCAGCTGAAGCTGTAACAAGAGCCATGTTAGACTGTGATGATGATGGCCAATCCCCCCGCGGGGCATATTATAATTGAAGGCTAAAGTTCCTGGCAAGTTAGTGTCTGAAAGTATTAATTTTGGGGAAAGCTTTGAAGAATCATTTTGTTGTGGTCCGCATCAGGGGTTTTAAAGATGTGGAAGAAAGAATAAGTCAGTGGTGAGGTGGTGTACTGCTAAATTTTATTAATTTTAATGAACAGTAAAGCTATGACGTTTTTCTATATGGCTACTGTAAAAAGAAGGAATGGAAAGCTAACAGGGAACACTAGTGCCAGAATGTCACAATATATGCCCGTCACAGCAAATTTGTTTACTCTAGCAGCTGTATTTGCAAATGGAATTTTAATTTTGTGATTGTTTAGTAATTATTTTAAGTCTTTTGTTTTTCTAAGTTCACAAAAAAACTCCTTAACAGGCAGAGATATCTTAAAATACACCTAAAATTGGAAAGTAACATCCATGTTGTACCACAGAAAAGTGGTCTTGTTTTTTGCCTACGGTCAATTATAAAAATGTTACAATATAAGTTATTTATAGTAACAACTAAGGGAAGTTAATCTTAAAAAAAAAAAAAAAAAATTGTAAGTCCGCACAAAAATCTTTACCAGGTAGAGATTGGTCAAAATACACCTCAAAATTGGATGTAGCATGCATGTTGTACTACAGAAAAGTGGTCTCGATTTTTCCCTACGACTAGTAATGAAAAAGTTACAATAAAAGCTATTTAAAGTACATGTAACAACAAAGGGAGGTAATTCTAAAGAAAGGAACTGCGCATGACACTTCGTCTCATGATGGTGTATAATTGTGCCAAGTTACATCAAAATCCCTCCATGCATGAAGAAGAAATGCTTCGGACAAAGTCATTCTTGTATCTGACCTTTGGCCTCCAAGTGTGACCTTGACCTTAGACCTAGGGACCTGGATCTTGCGCATGACACTCTGTCTCGTGGTGGTGAACATTTGTGCCAAGTTATATCAAAATCCCTCTATGCATGAAGAAGAAATGCTCCGGACAAAGTTTTCATTCTTGTATCCTTTGACCTCTAAGTGTGACCTTGACCTTAGACCTAGGGACCTGGTTCTTGCGCATGACACTCCACCTCGTGGTGGTGAACATTTATGCCAACATATATCAAAATCCCTCCATGCATGAAAAAGATACGCTCCGGACAAATTTTTTTAAGAAAATATGATAAAGGGGAATAACTCAAAAAATAGGCAAGGTAGAGTTATTGTTCTTGCACACTGCACTTCCTCCCAATGTGTTCTATCAGTGTATGAAGTTTGAAGAAAATCCCTCCAGTACTTTTGGAGTTATGCTCCGGACAAAATGTTTTAAGAAAATAAGATAAAGGGGAATAACTCAAAAAATAGGCAAGGTAGAGTTATTGTTCTTGCACATTGCACTTCCTCCCAATGCGTTCTATCAGTGTATGAAGTTTGAAGAAAATCCCTCCAGTACTTTTGGATTTATGCTCCGGACAAATTTTTTTAAGAAAATAAGATAAAGGGGAATAACTCAAAAAATAGGCAAGGTAGAGTTATTGTTCTTGCATACTGCACTTCCTCCCAATGTGTTCTATCAGTGTATGAAGTTTGAAGAAAATCCCTCCAGTACTTTTGGAGTTATGCTCCGGACAGAGATCGTTGCGGACGGATGGACGGACGGACGGACGCACGGACGGAGAGCATTTCTAATATCCCCTTCGCCTTTGGCGGGGGGATAAACAAAATTTCATTGAACAAAACATGTCTGTGACAAGCCACTTTTATAAAACATTGGTTTTTCCCCAATAGGAACTGAACAAATTACTCCTGGATTTAAAATTCAAGACAAGAGGAAGACACCACAAAATATATTTGAAAAGAAAGGTCTTGAACCTGTAACAGGACTTCTGGAGGAAAAGCTATATTGCATGACCATCTATCTATAATTTTACTTCCATTTTTGATAGCTACAATACCAGGTCCTACATCTTTACCTATAAAGACAACTCCACTACTCTAATAATATACAGTCAAACTTTGTTCGCTTGAACGTTATGGGACTGGCAAAATTTGTTCAAACGACATACATAATACAGAGATTTTTCCGAGACCTCACCATGAGTTTGAGTGCAGGGCGGTGTTTAATTTATCAGAGTTCAACTGAGCGAAGTTTGACTGTATTATACAATGCGTACCTTTTCAGAATAGAAATCGAGAACATAGTATGCATGAGGTGATGACGGTGCTTTATGATGATATGCATCACTCTCGGAATTCGCACTGAAATTAAACAATACAATATGTCCTATCATCCCCTAGTACAAAGCATTTCTTGTTTTCTAATCAATAGATTTTTGAACATTCTGTAGTTAAAACTCTCACATTTATTTGAACATTTCAATATTTCTTGCAAGATTATAAGGACTCTTACCCTGCAACACAGAGGATTTACAGGCCTGTATAATTCCGCAATGCTTGAAGCAACTCCAAAAAAAGGAGGTTCATTTTGGTCCTAAGACACTCACCTGTACAATCTTTGAAAGTGTCACCCAGGCAATATTTGTGGAAAATTATTTTAAAATCAGGCCATCATTTTCTGACAAAAGGATGTTTAAACTTTGAACTGTATATGTATTTAAACAAGAGGGTCATTGACCCTAAAGCGCGCACCTGTATACAAGGCTTCAAGTGTGTTTGTATAAGTATAGAGTAAGGTTTCTTCTATGTTAGCCTATATTATATACATGTCACACACACTTTTGAACCTAGGGCAATAATTTGAACAATTATGGTAGACATTACAAACCTGATATCACACGCCAAATATCAAGGCTCTAGCTATTATTGACTCAGAGAAGAAAAGTGACCACGCTCCCTGGCAGCCATGTTTTTTTGACAAATCGGTATAATCTGAACAATCTTGGCAGAGGGTCACACAAGAACCATTTGTGTAAAATTATTTTAAAATCGTGCTTGCAGTTTCAAACAAGAAGATTTTTAAAGTTTCCACTATATACATATAGGGAAAAGTGACCACGCCCTCTGGCGGCCATGTTTTTAACGAATCAGTATAATTTGAATAATCTTGGTAGAGGGTCACACAAGTACCATTTGTGTAAAATTATTCTAAAATCGGGTTAGCAGTTTCAAACAAGAAGATTTTTAAAGTTTCCACTATATAAATATAGGGAAAAGTGACCACGCCCACTGGCAGCCATGTTTTTTGATGAATCAGTATAATTTGAACAATCTTGGTAGAGGGTGACATAAGGACCATCTGTGTAAAATTATTACAAAATCGGACCATCGGTTTAGATGAAGATGTCGCTTGAAGTTTTTTCTATTTTTAGCTCTGGCAGCCCCTATATGCAACCAAGCGGAACCCTTTGAACAACTTTGGTAGAGGACCACCCAAGGAACATCATGGCCAAGTTTCATCAAAATCCATTCATTGGTTTTGGAGAAGATGTAGTTTAAACACAAATGTTGACGACGGACGGACAACTTGACGGACACGGGCACATGATTGGTACCTCAGGTGGTAGGAGGTGTGGCCTAGGACAATAGAAATCCTTTGTATTCATTCCGTAACCACTTAATTCTTTTGTTCCTTACGTGGTCATTCTATTTTTTTTCAAACAATACAAACAATGGAATGACCACCTAATACATGAATCGTATGGGTGTCCCCACGGACGGACGCACGCACGCACAACAGACGCCGGACACAGCGCGATCACAATCCCTCACCATGAGCACTTTGTGCTCAGGTGAGCTAAAAAGTGACCACATCCACTGGCAGTCAGAAAGAATATCGAATAATTTGTACAATTTTGATAGATAGTAACACAAGGGGCATTTGTATGAATTTATTTCAAAATTGGCCAATACAAGCAGTGTGTATTGGAGAGGATGCTAACTGAATTTTTTTCATACCTCTGGTGCCCATGGTTCAAGACAAAATGAAATATTTAAACAATATAGGAAGTGAATCACCCACAGAAAATTTCTCCTAAAAGCAGTGTTTTTTCCCACCAATTTGGGAATGGGGCCGGGGCCTTTACAATTGGGAAAAATGCATCGGAAAATGCCTAATTTAGGAATTTTTAAAACTAATATCTTCTGTTAAAATGTCACATTTAAGAGAGAAAATGGCCATACTTTATCATTATGCATTAAGTTAGCAAACTGTCTGTGTTTCAAATGCTTATAGTTTTAGTCTCGTTTGAAAAAGTTGGAACAAAAAGAAAATATAATTAACTTTGGGAATTTTAGCCTTGAAATTGGGAAAAAAACATACTATTTTCCATTGGGATTGGGGCCCTATTTCGGCCCCAAATTGGCTAGAAAAAAACATTGGGCACAGACATCCAGATTGTATGGCAACCAAAAAAAGAGAAAATTTTTAGTTATTTGAAATTAATGATATATTTCTAAAGGTGAAATCTTAATTATTGACAGACTGTATGTTATGGAAACACATGAGAATTAATTGTTAGTTACTAATTCTTACATTCAAAATTGAAAAACGTTTGTAACTTGAGGTAAACTGCCCTTATTACAAATCTTTATATTTAACGATTGTTAAATACATATTCCTTCCTAGTGTATGGTCAAGAACAAAGGAATTTTTTTATTGCTGTGGCTGACTGGGTTCGATTCCCGACTTGGGCATATTTTGTGTTCTTGATTTGGCATTTTTAAAGATAGTTTAGCAAAAACAAGAGCTGTCTCCATAGGATGACACATGCCCCCGATGGCACTTTAAATGAATTCTTCTTACGGCCGATGTTAGAGTTTAGGACCTTTGACCTACGGAGCTGGGTCTTGTGCGCAACACGTCGTCTTATTGTGTCTCACATTCATGCGTAGTTATTTTAAAATCCATGCATGAATGACAAATATATGGACCGGACATGCCCATCAATGCACTATCATGAAAAATGACCTTTAACGTCTAAGTGTGACCTTAACCTTTGAGCTACAGACCTGGGTCTTGCGCGCGATACGTCATCTTACTGTGGTACACATTCATGCCAAGTTATTTGAAAATCCATCCATCGATGACAAAGATATGGACCGGACACGCCCATCAATGCACTATCCTTTAATGTCTAAGTGTGACCTTGACCTTTGAGCTACGGACCTGGGTCTTGCGTACGACATGTCGTCTTACTGTGGTACACATTCATGCCAAGTTATTTGAAAATCCATCCATCAATGACAAAGATATGGACCGGACACGCCCATCAATGCACTATCCTTTAATGTCTAAGTGTGACCTTGACCTTTGAACTACGGACCTGGGTCTTGCGCAAGACATGTCATCTTACTGTGGTACATATTCATGCCAAGTTATTTGAAAATCCATCCATCGATGACAAAGATATGGACTGGACACGCCCATCAATGCACTATCCTTTAATGTCTAAGTGTGACCTTGACCTTTGAGCTACGGACCTGGGTCTTGCGCGCGACACATCGTCTTACTGTGGTACACATTCATGCCAAGTTATTTGAAAATCCGTCCATAGATGACAAAGATATGGACCGGACACGAAAAATGCGGACAGACCAACAGACCGACGGTTCAAAAACTATATGCCTCCCTTCGGGGGCATAAAAACTCATGTTCAAATGTCCATAATATAACCAATTTTCAATTATAAAGAAAGATCATTTTCAACCAAAATCTGAAGGTGCCATTAAATCATTTTAAAATCGCACCAGCAGTTTCAGACACGAAAGTTTTGAAACATCAACTATACACATATAGGAAAAAGTGACAATGCCCAATGTTTCAGTAACTTCAAACTATTATGATTTCAGAGGAGATGTTGTATGAAGAAAAGTGTGAACGACGGTTAACGAATGTATAACGGATGATGAGTGGTCGCAATAGCTCAACTCAAGCACATTGTGCTCAGGAGGGCAAGAAAGTCTCACATAATCTACACTTCATGGCAATCGTGCATATTAGGTTTCATTGGAATCCCTTTAAAAGTAAGAAAGAAGTCAACCGACTGCATGAACTGAAGATGAATCCTACACAACCCTCTCAAAACTCTGTTTGTATGGTAAAAAAGTAAAATATGCTATATCTTTCTATAAAATGGCCCTATATCGCTCACCTGAGTAGAGTTGCTTGCTTGAACAAATTTCTTAGCTAAAGCTTTAAGATCTAGGCCTTCTGGTTTATTTTTAGCAAATTTATGAAGATTTCCCTATGCACAATCAAGTAACCCTTGGGTTGGGACAATTTGACCCTGGGGGGGGGGGTCAAGATTTGAACAAATTTTGTAGAGGTCCACTAGGCAATGCTACAAGTCAAATATCTAAGCTCTAGGCCTTCTGGTTTATTTTCAGAAAATTTTGAGATTTTTCTATGTACAATCAAGTAACCCCATGGGGAGGAGCCAATTTGACCCTGGGGGTCATGATTTGAAAAAATTTTGTAGAAGTCTACTAGGCAATGCTACATGTCAAATATCTAAGATCTAGGCCTTCTGGTTTATTTTTAGAAAATTTTTGAAGATTTTCCTATGTAAAATCAAGTGACCCCTAGGGCGGGGTCAATTTTGACCAAATTTTAATCCCAGGGTCATGATTTGAACAATTTTTGTAGAGGTCCACTAGGCAATGCTACATGTCAAATATCTAAGCTCTAGGGCTTCTGGTTTTTGAGAAGAAGATGTTTTAAGATTTTCCTATGTAAAATCAAGTGACCCCGGCGGCGGGGCCAATTTTGACCAGAGGGTCATGATTTAAACAAATTTTGTAGAGGTCCACTAGGCAATGCTACATGTGAAATATCTAAGCTCTAGGCCTTCTGGTTTATTTTTAGAAAAATTTTGAAGATTTTCCTATGTAAAATCAAGTTACCCCTGGGGCGGGGTCAATTTTGACCCCTGGGGTCATGATTTGAACAAATTTAGTAGAGGTCCACTAGGCAATGCTACATGTCAAATATCTAAGCTCTAGGGCTTCTGCTTTTTGAGAAGAAGATTTTTTATGATTTTCCTATGTAAAATCAAGTGACCCCTGGGGTTTGATCAATATTGACCCCGGGGTCATGATTTGAATAAACTTGGTAGAGGTCCACCAGGCAATGCTTCACACCAAATATCTAAGCTCTAGGGCTTCTGGTTTTTGAGAAGAAGATTTTTAAAGTTTTTCCTTTCAGTTGCCATGGCAACCAGAGTTCTCCATGGAATTCAATTCTTTGAACAATTTTAAAAGGGGACCACTCAAGGATCATTCCTGTGAAGTTTGGTGTAATTCTGCCCATTGGTTTTCAAGAAGAAGATTTTTTTACAAATTGTTGATGCACGACGCACGACGGACATCAAGCGGTCACAAAAGCTTATTTCTTTAATACATTAGACGTAAAAATGCAAATGATAATATACTGTGTTAAATAATGATGAAAATAATGACAGACCTACCATAGTAAACAAGAACACATAGAGTTAGATCAACTATTTATTTTTGTTATAGATGTGTAAGTCTTAACTAAACAATAAACGAATGAAGCAACATAGAACACATAAAGCCAAAACCAGCAGCACCCAGGTATATGAACTGCAACAGTACACTTATTTGTGGGTTGGAATATTAAACGGAAATGCCATTTATTTTTTCCTTTGTTTTCTCTATCAGAAATATATTTTACATGTATAAGAATGTTATTCCAAGCAAAACTTATGCAAGGACCATTACAAGCACATACTGTGAAATCATCAATATTCGTGGGGGACTAATTTTCGTGGATTTCGTAGTTGAGTCAATCCACGAAATTTAATCTCAACGAACATGTAAAATTCCATTCATTTTATGTTTAAAAGTTGAAATCCACAAATTTTTATCCCCACGAAATTGCCGTTTTGACTAAAACCACGAAATTTTATGCCCACGAAATTAAATCATTTCACAGTACTATAAAATAAATTTACAAGTTGATTCTAAGTGAAACATGAAAAAAATAAATGGTTCCTATTAACACTGGCATTAGAGTCCAACCTCCCACCACCATTTATTATTTTTAATAGCAATCATTTCACTCAGTCCATTTAATTTGACTGGTTCACATTTTTATAAGAATAAGGTTAACAATTGATGATAATTGTATGAAATTCATTCTAGTCATAAATTTTAGCTTTCTGATCTTTGAACTCCAAGTGTGACCTTTACCTTGGCCTAAGTGACCCATAATTAATGTCATCTACAAATGATACGTATATGAAAATCTTCAAGGTTGTTTAGAACATGAAATTTAGCTTTTTGACCTTTGATCTACAAATATGGCCTTGACCTTGGATCTACTGACAAACAATTGATAGTTTTATGAAAAGCATCCAAGCATCCAAGCACTTTGCAGGACATGAAGACACAAAGTTTAGCTATTTGACCCTTGACCTACAAGTTCTTGACCTTGGACCAAGTGACCTGGGTTGTGCCCTCTGCACATTGTCTTGGTAAGGTCAAAACTTGATGCAAGTTTTGTAGAAATCTTCCAAGCAGAAAAGAAGATATGGCGTAGACACAAATTACAGACGGATGGACAGACAGACAAACATATACATGCATGACTCCAATACCGCTCCCATATACTTTCTACCTGGAGGTATAATATTATGTTTTTACTCCATTTTTTATAAAACTCAACAAAGATATTCACATTTTTCTCAGCAGTAGCTTTAACCCTTACCCTTAATTTCTAAATTTCTATAATGAACTTTTCCATCGTTCAATTTGGACAGTACCACTAAACTGTTAAAAGGGATGTTTACCAAAAAAATACTGACTGAATGTCGAACAGTGCAGATCATGATCAGACTGCATGGATGTGCAGGCTGATCATGAACTACACTGCTCGCAAAGGCAGAATCAATCGTGTCCAGCATGATAACGGTTAAGGTCAAAATGAGAATTGGAGTTAAATGCATAACTAGATAAATGAATCTAAAGCTAAAGCACAACTAAACTAGAGTAGACTGCAACTTAAATATCACAAAACATTTCCATTTGCAAAATAAAAAGCAACTTAAATTTTTTACAATTAAACATCTTGGTCAATCTATTAATCATTTAACAGTGTCATGACTTCTATCAATATTCAGTTTTTCTTACAAATGATAAAATTTCTATACATCAAAATAAAGTTCATCACAGGTGGTACTATGCCCCAACGATAACTTGATATTTACAAACATGACTATAAATAGATTAAAATGGAACATAGGGTATTCAACATTTTTCTAACATGTTACAACCTAAATATTTCTAGATTTTGAACCAATTGCAAATTAGCTCAGCGGTAAAGCATACAGTCCATGTTAAACTGATGTTTTGCCGTGTGGGTTCGAAACTCAGCATAGACAATAAATTTTTATTTCTCATAAACATTTAGATTCCTTCATAAACTAATGTGTCAACACAACAGAGAAGTATTTTAAGCCGATATGGCAGATCAGAAAAGTTTAGCATTATATTAAAGATGATATTGACTAAATGCATGCATTTAAGCCATGCAAATAATAAACATACTGTTGTGTTATATAAAAGCATACATACAAATACAAACCATCAAAGAAAGAAACAAAAATACGGAAACAAAAATGAAAACGAAAAGAAAAAAAAACACAAAAAGACCAAAATTGAAAAAAAAAAACTCACGAAGATTCGAACCCACAAAATGATTTTCTTACATTCATTTGTTATCTGCGTTTTACCCGACTGAGCTATGTTTCCATATAATCATAGTATATTTAAGATGAAAGAAATACTAATATTTACTTAGAAGGTAATGTGTAAGCATTATATGGGTTGGTATTTCATTGGTTATCATGAAATAGAATCGTCCTCGCGTTTCGGCGGGAACCTTGTTATCGTTGGGGATTAGTAATTATATGAATTACAAAACGAGCTCCACATGCACATGTGGATTGAGTATCATAAAAAAATGTTGTGGTGACTTTTCTTGAGTGTATGTTCTTTATATACTATTATGCGGAGGAAATTCAATTACTTGAAATGCTCTTTATTTCTGCTTAATTTCATCTAAAACTATCAGATATTACATCAATGCTATGCCTTTTTTAAGGTATTTAAAGGACCAATTTCGATATTAAATCCATTGAACTCTTACTCTTTTAACTAAGAACCTTATAAGTTGTATTTAAATATCTGTGGTAATTTACTGAATACTTGTTTCTAAGCATCTTTTTAACTAACTACTGTTTTTATTTAGCTGTAACTATGTAACCTATATAATTTATATATGTGAGTAATAATTTAGGACTATTTCTGTTGTATATTGTATATATGATTTTGTAACATACTTCATTTACAGTAACACATAATATAAGTATAGAATGTTGGTCTTCTGCCAATGATTGTGTCTATTTGAGAAAGTAAAAGTTATTATTTTTATCATTATTACAAAAGGTGAACATTGGACTCGCATAAAAAAAAAATGGTCCAAAAGTTTTGGAACTTCTGAAAATTATTGATAGATGTAAAATCAGTTGCTTTTATAGCAGTAATTAATAAGCTAATTAAATATGCAAATAAGTTGCTTTTATAAAGACAGGTTGAACCTGCCTGAGCAGCCACCTCTATTAAGCAGCCACTTGCCTTAAGCGGCCAGTCAACTGACTTCCCAAATTGACTTTCTATTCTAATTTCAACCTCTCTTAGGCAGCCACCTGCCTTTAGCAGCCAGATTATTATGCTCCCTTGGCTAGCTGCTTAACACAGGTTTGACTGTATATATTTTTGCCAATTTATGTATAAAAATATAAAAAATTGTAACTTTCATCTTTAACACTCCTTAAAAGGAACTCTTGATCATAAGATCCTTTTGTTTTTGAAGAATTATTAGTGTCCAATGTGTTGCTAAGAGTGCAAACTACAAACTAAGTTTGATAGAATGTTTCTGTACAAAAAAATTGTGAAAAAGTCTAGTCCAGCAGTAATTTGGAAACAATTTATTTAATTGTAACTAAGACTTTCATGCTTTATGTAACATTAGATATACACGAAGGTAATAAATGAAAGTTATTTTTCCATGCTATCATTAACTTTCAAAATGTGCAAATCAAATAATAGGGGGCCATTTTCTTTTGCAAGTCCTATGTACCCCCTTTCTACATTACACGAAACAGAGAGTAAGTATTATTTCTTATGTTAATGCCAAACAAGTTTAATGCAAGTCCCCATATTACGCAGATATTATGCAGAGCATAGAAATATTATGCTGAACACAGTTAGTATAATCCTATACATGATGCAAGACTCATTACTCACTTGTAGCAACTAAAAGGGAGAGAGAGAGAAAAAAAAAAGAATTACATGTAAAAAGACTGTCACAATGAATGATATTGTAGATATATATATGACTGAAAATTAAAACACACAAATGTTTCTTGGAGTAAAACAATGAGAAAATTTTCATATTATATCTATATAAATTTTCCATAGACTTTAAGACACTGTGAAATCTTTTTATATTTGTGGGGGGACTTTTTTTCCCCAAATGTTTCATGGCTGTGTAAATCTACAAAGTAAAACACCAACAAAATTTAAAATTATACATAAAATCAAGTCCCCAAGAAATATCTATTTTGGCCCACCCAAAAAGTTAGTCCAACAAAATGAAATGATTTCACAGCAATCAACATTGATAACATAACTAGGATAATTTAAACAATAGAGAAGTTGAGATTTCATACTTGTACCTGCACCAATATGTGCTAACTTCCTTCTGTATTTCATAAAGTCCGAGGCGATCTAGACTTAACCATGCACATCAAATTTTATAAAGCACTTGTTCAACCTATTTCTGAAGTTCAAAACCATTAGCTTTTCAAAAGATAATGGGACTGGCTATTTGACAATTTCTAATAAACACTTTGGACTTTCTAAATGTAGGTATACATGTTCACATACGGAAATCTCAAACTCTCTTATGAATATATTTTTCTGTAATAAAAGAACTGGAAATACATATGTGTATCTAGAAAAAATGCTATGCTAACACTCTGGCGACACTTAAGCTCCCATTACCAAAACAACAAACAGATAAACGACACAGTAAGGTAAGTAAAGTACTGTCCTAATTATGAATTGGAAACTGGTTACACATGTGTAACTTACTAAAGGTGCTATGGTACAGATCAGCCAAATCAAATGTATGTTCATGACAGAGGTGTCCTCGCCTACTGTCACTGTATGTCATAATTCGCGGGCTTAGTGCAAAACGGTTGTAACTTGTCTGAAATAAAGAAGAAGTTACAACCGTTTTGCGCTAAGCCCGCAAATTATGCATGACTATGTTAACTTTTGAACTAGAAAAGGCCAACTTCATTTTGAGATACATGCCACACCAATGTTGTCCAAAGGCAAATCGTAAGTGGGGAGGGGCACAAAAATGATTTTTAATTCATAGATAATGTAATTTTGACACACAGATGAAATGAAATATCATATTCATAAAGAAGGAATGGGCAAAATTATTTTTACATAAAAAAAGGAAAGGAATCATGCTCTTTAAATTATCTTCTCCAGGAGGTCAAGAACTTTTACAGCTAATCTGTACCAAGTACACCTAGAATGCCACACACTAAATTGAAAATTCAAGCACAAAATATTACCTCTCTAGTACTCTTCCTTTCAGCAAGCTTTCAAAACATTAAATATGTAACCATATTTGAGCCGTGCCATGGGAAAACCAGTATAGTGGGTTTGCGACCAGCATGGATCCAGACCAGCCTGCGCATCTGCGCAATCTGGTCAGGATCCATGCTGTTCGCTAACAGTTTCTTTAATTACAGTAGGCTTTAAAAGCAAACAGCATGGATCCTGACCAGACTCTGCAGGCTGGTCTGGATCCATGCTGGTCGCAAACCCACTATGTTGGTTTTCTCATGGCGCGGCTCTTTTTTTTTTATCAAAAAAAATCACTTTATATAATCATTAAATTGCCATAAGTATACATTATATAACCTGAAACCTGGATGTGCTTTAATACAACCTCAATTTTTCATTAATAAGAACTGTTTGTAAAACACAAATGCCCCAATGATTGCCTGAAAAAGGTTACCGGGTTTGTAATTCAATTTTCAGTCTCAAGGTCACACTGATAGCTTATCTACTGATTCCATAACACATTTGGCGTCATTTACTGACCTCAAACAACCATAATATGAAGTCTGACAACTGTACCCAAATACTTTCCAGTTAATGGTAGGAATTTTCACTGTCAAGGTCACTGTCAGCTTGACCTTTGACTTACTGACCAATAATGGTCATCTACTTGCCACAGGCAATAATCCTATCAGTTTGACAGCTGTAGTCAAGTGTTCTTCAGTTGTAATGGTCTGCCAACTGACTGACCCAATGACATACTGACCGACATGAGTGAAACACTTTCAACTTTGAGTCAGTTGGTTAATCCTACAAATTGGTAACAAAAATATGGACAAACAAAAACATTTAATAATTTTTGCAAGTGATTTCTGCCTAGGTATGTGTAATCTTACATATGGTGCTCCTTACACAGTATATGGTGCATGCACAAGCTTTATGTAACCAGTATTCCAGTCATGTATGCTTCTGTGTCTAACAACCATTACCATGTTACGTAAATTATAATATAAGTTATGCATATAGCATAGAGAATATGTTAGAAGTCTTTGTTATAGTATGTTTTCTGATGTGACCACGTTCAGACCTGGAGCAATTACAAGGACATTGCAATCAATTAAGTTACAATTACTTATTGACAAAATTATAACCAATATTATTACAATTACTCTATTTTTAAAATGTAATTAGGTAAATTACAATTACTTAAATTAATGCAGTAACTAACAGTCAGACCAGAAAGGGCATTAGTCATATTTGCTGCCATAGCAACCACAAAATATTAACACTGAATCTAAATCAAAGGACCTGCATATTCTACAAATAATCTACCATCTATAAAAAAAAAAGGAAACTTTTCTTGTACTATTAATAGTTAATATAGGAGCCATCTTTTAAGCAGATAAAATAAAATGATGTGCAAGTTCTACATAATTTTAATTACTGCTTCTTATCTATGTTCCATCTTTCATGAAAATATCTCTTACTTTTAAACTTATGGAAGAATCTGCCGTGTGGTTGACGGCCAGGCAGACAAATGAAAAAACAGACAGGCAAACAGAGAAAAAAAAGCTACATTTTCTAAATGTTGTCTTTTACTTATATATAGTTTTATGAAAAAATCTACTTTAGTTATCACAGGGTCCATTTTTCTGTCATATTTTGACAATTTGTTGTCATAGTAACTACATTAATTTTGTTGCCATAGCAATGAAATAAAAGGAAGTGTATATTCTCCTTTATTGTCACCTATGCAGAAACCAGCTTTTTAAATATACTGTAGGATCCGACTTTGTTGTTATATGTTTGGGCTATCTGCTGCCATAGCAACCACCTTTGTAACCACAGCAACAATATAAAAGGATAGGCATATTCTCCACATTGCCATGTACCCATGAACCAAGTTACATGAAAAATATCTTATACTGTTTAAAGTGATCTCAAGACTCTCACTTTGTGTGACAGATTGATTTGGGGTTGGGTGGGTCTGTGGGTGGGGTGAGTTTGAGTTCAGACATGGAAAAAACTGCTTGGAAATAATGTGAGCACCTTGATATAAGGTGTGAGGCTGTAAAATTTTGTGTAATTATAATTACAGCTTCTTTTGCAAGTGTAATCAATCAAATTAATTATGACAACAGGTAACAGAAAATGGCAGAATGCTCTTGATTAACTTGAAAATTGTAATCAGTTACATTCAATTACAATTACTTATTACAATTACCTCAGGTCTGACCATGTGCATTATTGACTTTTAGTATGAAATTGTTAATTTTGTAAGTTCAGAATAAAAGAAGTACTGTAAAATCATTTATATGCCTTAGGGACTAATTTTTGTGGCTTTTTTTTGAGTTTATTCATGAAATTAAACTTCAACAAACAAGTAAAATTCCTATTCCTTTAATGTTCAAAAGTTGACATCCATGAATTCATATGTCCAAGAAATAGCCATTCTGGCAAAAAACATGAAATATGGTGTCCAGGAAATTAAATGATTTCAGAGTATTTGCATAACAAATTAACTCTATTACTAATAATTAGTTATCTCGAACTGAATTATATACCTTGAAATAAACTATAATTATATACTGAAATAAACTGAATATCTTGAAATAAAATGTATCTTGAAATAATTTCAGTATCATGTAATAATTGGTATAATTATCTTGTGTATGGTATATCTTGAAATAAATTACTTTCTGCACATGAATTATTTTGAATGATGGCAATGCATGGTTGCAATGCTAACAGAAAGTCAATGTTTTATTTTTGTCAAAAATTGTCATTTAATCGTTATAGTATGAGGGGTGTTACAAAAATTCCCAGAAAAATTGTCTAAATTTGGTCCTATTTTACTCCTGTGTACAATATGTACTTCTCTGTTAGACATAATGTAATGTTTGTACATTATATACTTTCCTCTTCAGACAAAT
Source organism: Mercenaria mercenaria (assembly GCF_021730395.1). NCBI lineage: Eukaryota > Metazoa > Mollusca > Bivalvia > Venerida > Veneridae > Mercenaria > Mercenaria mercenaria. The sequence continues at coordinate 24,506,786 of NC_069366.1, read as the reverse complement.
GGAAAGAGCATACAATATGCATTTTCCTTTTTTGAAATAATGGAAAGCATGTACATATGGAAGGGAATGTCCGCCAGGACATGCATGCTGTTAAATGACATTGCTATGTTATTTACTTACATATGCGTTCTGCAACATTGCAACTGCATTTTAGTTTCTTATATCTGCCTTACAAGAAATTCATCTTTAATGCTTCTTAATGCTAAGAAAACAGTCCTTTCATGAATATCGGTTATTCTTGCACGTAATTGACAAGTGCGTTCAACCTTTTTGTTTGCTTACTTATTTTTCATAACTTGACTGTTACTGCTTTTTGGATTTAACATTAGTGATGTTTGCAACCACATGGTTCTTGTTTATATTACAGGTTCCCGGCAAAAATAATATACTAAAGCACATGGCTTTAATAAATATTTAAACTTGCAGTGTAACAAAAATTTAAGCATGGTAGTGCATTACAACATTACAGGGAACCAACAAAAAGCAAAAAATTTGGAGCAAATTAGTATACACGGGAGACCACTCTCGACAGCAAATTTACGTGAAAGCTTTGACCAGTACGTTTTTTTGGAGGCAAATTCGTTGGGTACTTTTTTTACTAAAACACCGTTCATGGTTCACTGATTTTACGGAAACTGCCGGAAATTCTGGTTCCCAGCTTTCTACGAATTTCATATTACAAATGTTAAAGTTGCATTTGATTAACTTCGTGCTGCTTAGTGCTTACTTAGCACTGTTTTCGCCTTGCATAAATTTCAATCATTGCAATACTAAGAATCCGTGAATTTAAAGTAGGGACCTACATAGAAAAGGTCTACGACAGGGACCTATATATCAAAAACAAAAAACAATGGGCAACAACTAAATGTTAACATGCATGTGTTAGTTTTATATAATGACGATTTAATCAATTTCAGAAAGTAAAACGTACAAAACACTTAGAACTTGTTCACATAAACATTTTAATATGCCACAGAATGGATGCATTTGCCATTTACACGCAAGAATATGCGTTTTACATACATACAGTGACGAAAGATGCAAGGGGTGTGCCACTAACGGATGGAATGTAACACAAAGACGCATGGATGTTGCATTTAGTTTAAAACGAATAACACAAGGCAACATGCATTTATCATTTAGCAGCATGCATGACCTGGCGGAGATTCCCTAAAATGCAGCTGCAATGTTGCAGAACGCATATGTAAGTAAATAACATAGCAATGACATTTAGCAGCATGCATGTCCTGGCGGACATTCCCTTCCATATGTACAATATGCATGTTCCTTTTTTGAAATAATGGAAAGCATGTACAATGTGCATTTTCCTTTTTTGAAATAATGGAAAGCATGTACAATGTGCTTTTTCCTTTTTTGAAATAATGGAAAGCATGTAAAATGTGCATTTTCCTTTTTTGAAATAATGGAAAGCATGTACAATACGCATTTTCCTTTTTTGAAATAATGGAAAGCATGTACAATGTGTATTTCCCTTTTTTAAAGGGTATCTATTGAACTTTCTTTTTCAGACATAAGGTAGGTACCAATACAAACTTTTCCTTTAAGACATACTTGAAAGAGCGAACAGTATGTACTTTAAATTCTAGACATACTGTTAAGTATGTGCAATATATACTTTCCTTTTCAGACGTAATGGAAAGAGTGTACAACATGCACTTATGGAAAGATAGTACTTGGATTTAAACATGCATTTCTGCATGTACTTTAAGGTAATTATTTGTTTTTAAATCAGTGGAAAAAAACTTATACGATAAATATGAACTATAGTAAAGTTTTAAAGTTTTGACTTTCCCATTACATCATAAACTACTGAAAATTAAATTCATTGATTTATTTAACTGATTCTGCATGCATACCACTTGTAAAACACATTGTACCAATACAATACTGAAAGCTTCATAACATATATTACTGTAAACACTGTTTTCTTCGATGTTAAAAGGTTGCATTTTTGTCTTTTTATAGTTATACTTTACAAATAGGAATGACAAATTGTGTACATGTTGTGGATACAATATTTGAAAGTTTTCAGTCAGAATTCTGTATAGTGTAAGGCTATATAGCTAGATCATCGGGTGATATGCCAAAAAATTCCTACACTCTTAGAAAATATTTCCAAGCCAATGCAGGGAACTTGTTTTTTCCTCCGGGATTATACTTTAACTTTTAATGTGTGATATATTTAATATGCCTATGCAGAAAACATTGTAATTCATTGTTTACAGTAAAACTGTTATAGTTTCATATATAGAAAAGAATCATTTGCTCTGTGAAAGCTTTTTAGATTTGTATTACTTAGTGGTCAAAATCACATATTCTCTGCACCAATACATAAGATGTTGTCTAAAGGGTTATTTGCCTCAGTACTTGATATAATGTACATGTTTCCATTTAAATAGCTTATCGTACGGAATGCTACATATTGGTCAAATTCCCTGCCAGAGGTAATGTCCAATAAAAGGTTTCTAGGGACTGTCAGGGATCAACCTGACAATAAAGGTCAAGGTCGCTTGCTGGGTTATAGCCTGTCATTACAGATCAAGGTTACTTGCAGGTATATAGCGTGACATTTGGGATCAAGGTCATTTTCAGGGATATAGCCTGACATTTGGGATCAAGGTCACTGGTCAAGGGCATGTAGCTGTGTACAGACTATTTACTCTTTACCAAACATGTAATGTGAATTGCTTTACACAGCTTCAATCTGTATTTTATGACAAAATCAAAACAAGAAAACGTATTTTGTTCTTAGTAGAACTGATCAATGGTGCATTTAGTCCCAACCACAGTCACATTACAAATATATCTTTGCTTTGTATTTTTCCTTCTTACATTTAAACATTTAAATGCCTTTTTTGCAGGCAAACAAATATTTGATGGTGATTTAATTTTGCACATCAGACCTTGACTAATTATAGTGTATAATGGAATGGCCACCAAAATTAAGCGTTATACAGCAGATCTTTATAGAATGCCTTTAAAAGAAAAATGCATTAGTGTTTTAAAATTCAACAGCTGGCTGAATCTGCAAAAACTTGCTGATTTTAGTTGCAGATTGCTGGAGTACTAAATATACATCATCAACCATAGCTGAGAGACAAATTCAGAAGTACATTTTACAATAAAACATGTGCAATTTTAATTTCAGACAACTTCTTTCTGCACTTCAAGTTCAACAGATCAAGCTGTCTCACATACTGATTTTCAAACTTTTGCTCAACTGACTATGTTTATTTGAAAATATTTATTTCAATCTAACTTAAATCCATATACTTTACATGCTTCTAAAATATAAAAGACAGCAAATGTTTCTTTCTTTCCTGTGAATGTGATATTATATATTTCTACGATAAAAACTCACTTTGTAGGAAGTTTATATAGATAGGATTTTCCTTCATTGCTCCAGACAACCACTCTATCCACGCTGAGAAAATCTCCACCAGCCCACCTCTCGCCACACCGATTGGACTCCGAACACAGTAATGTAAAATCTCCAGCATCGTATATCTGCAAAGTCCAACATTGTTTTCATTACTTTAGTCCATCTTCAGCATTTCTTTTCAGATTAATTGAAGTAGAAGCATGACTTACCAGACATCTTGTTAAAATGTGACTGAAAACAATGACAAAATCTTTTAAAAAATAACATATAAGAACATGGAGTTTATTTGCCATTTAGTAAATATTTTCTATATTGCTACAGCACATAAAACTCAAACTAAATCACTAGGAATCTTTGTTACCGTATTTTCCCGAATTAAGGCCCCCCATCGTTTTTAAGTTTTGTAAAAAATTTCATTTTTTATATTTTTTACCTCAAATAAACGCCCCCTCTTTGGAAAATATAACGTGGGGGCGTTTATTCGGGAAAATAGGGTATCTACAGCCAGCTACTTTTCTGCACTTTGAGTGACTGTGTATTGATATAATTCCCATTGTGACCATTGGTTAAATATTACTAACACTACACAATTTTTTCTTCAAAGAGTTGTAAGACAGAAGCAAAATGAGTGAAAATTCAAACCAGCTTTCAAAGAATTTGTCGAGCCCTGAAATACCTCCATACACCCGGTAAAACCAAGATTTTCCAAACCTGACAAAGTTCTTTATAAATTAAGCTCTCCTTAACAACAGTCTCTAAACAATATTTAGCAAAATTTAAGTGGTTTTTTTTCCTCCAGTTTTCCTAATGCAGCTCTATATAGGTTGTACATTACTCAACATTTTAATGTTAAAACACGAACCTTTATTACAGTAAACCTCACTTATAAGGAACTCGGATATAAGGAACACTCGGTTATAAGGAACAGTTTTCAATTCCCCGATCTAATTCCTTCTTTATTCAATGTAAAAATCCTCGGTTATAGGGAACTCGGTTATAAGGAACACTCGGTTATAAGGAACAGACATTACGAATAAAAATTATTGAAAACCGGAAATAAACAGGAGAATCGCTGATGACGTCAGAGTAACGTCGGCACTTTCAAGCGCTTTCATGCACATAAATAAACGCAAATTAATTCATTTCTTTGATCTTAAGTTTGTTCATTTATTCGATAAAAAGAAAACATATAATTTCATCAAATTACCAAATACTAGACGATAGTAAACTTATATTTACTCCAAATTATGTTCGAGAGCTACATGTATTAGGTATTTCATGTTAACAATAGTGAACGAAAATCAGTCACGGTTATACTATCCTAAATAAATGTGCTAATTACACGTGATTAACAATGGCAAACAGTCCAGTTTACAAAATTTCAAATTGTAAAAATTATAGCAGGTGCTAAAATGGACAATAGCAAAAGCATAGGTATAATTTATACTTTAATCCGTATGTATGGTGCCGTTGTCTATTCGTAATACACTGTATGTCATAAACACCCCACTTTTAAATTTTAATGGGTAGTCTAATTTAACATTTTGGTAAGAAAAAAAATTAACATTTGTTTTATATTAGTATTGATGTCAATTTACCTAACATGTAGCCAAGCAAGATAAAGGGAGTAACTGCAACATATCTAATAGTCATCATGTAGCGCTCTCTAAAAAGAAGATAGAAATAACCGATAAAAATATACACAAATTACAGTCATTCTTACCGACGAACATTTTGGCTTGGTTTAGGTTTAACGTCGCGTTTCAACACTACTTCAGTCATATACATGCAGGAAGTTCACCTTACCATTTCTCCAGAAAAGAACTGGTGCTAGAAACTCAACTATTCAAAGTCGGCCCGGAGTGTGAACACATAGCCATTATCAAACGTCAGTCAAATAGTGTTCGCTATACAAATTGTGTTCGTTATACAAACCTCGGTTACAGGGAACTAGTTCGCTATACGGATATAAGGAACCTCGGTTATAAGGAACAATTTATAGAGGTCCCAAGCTGTTCTTTATAACCGAAGTTTACTGTATCAGGCAATTGCTCTTATAAACTTAACATTAAATGCTTTTGAGAAAAGCGCATGTCTCCTACAACTGCCTAATCATCTGAATAGTAAGCCTGTCTTTGTATACTGTTTGTGGCCTACTGGTATTTGCATGTTGGAGTAACCGGTCTACAATGCTGTATCGGTAGTGGTAACTGGTCTACAATGCTGCACCGGTCTACAATGCTGTATCGGCGGTAGCAGAGTGGAGTAACCGGTCTACAATGCTGCGCCGGTAGTTCTTGGTAATTATGTCAAGGGCCATAAGTCTGAAGTGTCTTGGCCAATTTGGCTAGTTATCGAATTCGGTTGAGGTCTTATGGTCAAACACATTATGTCCAAGTTTGGTGAAGATCCGATGAGAAATGTTCGACTTAAGAGTGCGGACAAGCTTTGTGACAGATAGACACACAGACGGACAGACAGGAGTAAATCAATATGTCTCCCACACCACTGTGTGATGGGAGACATAATAAAGTTTGTCTATTACCTGAATAACTTCTTTCCAACATGCATATAAGTCTACAACAGATCAGCCAAAGCGTAGAGCATGTATATTAGTATGTTCACCTATAACATTAATTTCCAAATTTGTGAAGTCACAGCGATTTCAAGACTAATTCTTGATTTCAAATGCAATCATTCAGAAGATACAATATCTTAGATCTATATGTATGTCTATGATAGTCATGCAAAATTTCTACTAAATCCAAGCAGTGCAAACCAAGGAAGCACAACAGACTGTGTCTTCTAAGAAAATAGAAGTGATTAACAGTTAATTGAAGTGTAAAAATTACAAACATCTGACCTGCAACATTGCTATGAATAAAAGCTTTTATACAGTTCTTTTCAAATTTTATTAAGAAAACTTTATGTTAAGGTAGTTCTGCATGTTTGGATCGAAATCTTTTCTACAATGTAGAATTTTATTAAACTCTGATTTTTCAAAACTTCAGAAAATACCTAGAAAATTCAGCAATATCAAAAATAGATAGGGGTCGTGGCTTGATATTTATATAACTGATTGAAAAATTTGGACCTATGCATATTTCATAATGGAGTCTACGGGAAAATCATAACTTTCATAACAGTGTCGCGAATAGAATTTATTCTACAATGTAGATTTTGATGAAACTTCCACGGTTGTTAATAAATAGGGACTATAATTTGGAAAAAAATGTATACGTCCGTGTGCTTATTTTTGAGATATTTGACCATGATTAAAGTGAACCAGACATTTCACTCTAATTTTAACACATTATTTTGAATTTTAACGACTGTATGTTTAATATATATTTGACTTTAAAATATAGCAACAGTTAAAAAATTTACTCAAAGTTTCAATTAATTCATAAAATGATTTTCATTTCCGTACGCCCAATCCAGGCTTTATTCTACGTTTTCCGGATAAATAACGTTACGCCATCACTTCCGGTTTTTCAAACGTGCAGAACTACCTTAAATTTGTTTATTTTATATGGGATGCTGATCGAGTTTTTTTTTTTGTTGTTGTTGGGTTTAAAGTCCCACTAACACAATTATAGGTAATATGGCAACTTTCCAGTTGGATGGCTTCCTCACATGAAGAATTCTAAACCCCAAGTTAGGTCAGAAACCATATAGGTGAGGGGCACGTGAATTGAAGTCAGCGGCCTTATATAACCACTTGTCAATGGGAGCCCCCAATTTTCAACTGTACTGGAATTTCAATTATGATATACAGTCAGTAAACCTTGCTAGCACCTGCTTTTATAACCCAAAAGACAGATATGAAGTTTCAATTCAATATCTGCATTAGTTTTGGAGATAGTAACTTGCATGCAAAACTTTAACCAGGATTTTCTTAGTCCAAAAGGGGGCATAATTTGGCCAAAATACATGTCAGAGTTATGGGACTTGACCCAGTGAGGATGGTAATCAACCTAGAAAAAATAAGTTTCAAGCTATATGCCTTTAAATGATAGCTAAACATACTTGCATGAAAATCTTTAACCAAGCTGTGATGCTGACACTGACACTGCCAAGGTGAGTAGAATAGCTCAGACTATTCTTCGAATAGTCAAGCTAAAAATATTTGTTGAAAAAGTAAGTGACAGTTATTTTACTCTTGATGACCACCAACAAGAGGTCAAAGCTTACACACATGCTCTTAAGTACAATAATGAAACTGATCAGTCACAATTTATTTATTTTTTATTTTGTTGGGTTTAATGTCGCACCAATACAATTATAGGACATATGGCGATTTTTCAGCTTTGATGGTGGAGGAAGACTCAGGTGCCCCTCCGTGCATTATTTCATCACAAGCAGGCACCTGGGTAGAACCACCGACCTTCAGTAAGCCAGCTGGACAGCTTCCTCACATGAAGAATTCAATGGTCCGAGTGAGGCTCGAACCCACACTGGTGAGGGGCAAGTGATTTGAAGTTAGCGACAATAACCACTCGGCCACAGAGACACCCCCACCACAGAGACACCCCGACCAGTCAAAATGTTGCATTATGAGCTTATATCCTAAACTCAGTTTAAAATTTTGGAGTCTGGAATGGCTATACTCAATGTCAAAATTCGAAGAGAATTACAGCGACCGTGAGAACATGAAATCTGACATGTTCGGATTTTACACTGGCAGTTGTTTTTAATAAAGATGTACGTCCCCCTACCTAGACAAATTCTTAAAACCTGGCACACAAAAAAAAAAAAAACATTGTGAAAAAGTAACTATTCAAGAATTCTACAAACCTACACTGAATGTGAAAAAATTAACATATTCTATCATAAATTCTACACTCTAACTAATTCAGTTGAAACTAAACAATAAAGTGACATCTCAAACAGTTTTACAGCACAATAGTCTGCTAAAAGTTGCAAGTTCTCATTCACTGAAACTGAAAGAAAGAACTTAAATTGTTTAACATATGATTATTTCTATTCAATACGGTATCTATAGCAACAACAGTTTATCTTACCCGTTTTTCGTTACCCTCCCAAAACACAGTGGGAGGTCGAAATACATACACCTTCAAAATCGATGCATGAATATGTTATAAACATCAATGACAAGATGCACATACAGTAAAACCTGCTATAGCGGTCACCTCTATTAAGCAGCCAACCTGTCTTAAGCAGCCAGTGTCTCATATCCCAAAATGGTCATTCATTCTATAGATTACCTGCATTAAGCAGCCACCTGCTGTAAGCAGCCTCTTCTTCCCACTCCCTTGGCTGGCTGCTTAAGACAGGTTTTACTGTATTATACTTTTTCTCTAATTACACAAACCACTAGTGATCTGGACTTTCTGGTTGAAGCTTTGCAAAGTTCAAACGTTTGGTCAAATTATCTTTGCAATTTCCTGACATTTCGTCAACACTTTCATTTCAAAAGATGCATACATGCTTGATTTGTACATAACTATGCAGAAAGTAATAAAAGTCTTTTTGTTGTGTAATGTCTCATTTTACATCAACACATACTTCTACACAGAGCAGAATGTTTTTTCTACACAAAAAACAGAAATTTTTCCAGCACTGGAAGAAAAACAAAACTCATCTTATGCTATGTTAATCTCTCTATCCTCTCTAAAGGATTGAGCAACCACAGTCTTACTACTCGGTGCAATCCTTTTAAACAATCTCATAGTAAAACATCTTTTCTTTACATAATAATCAAAAGGGAATAAACACATTGCAATCATCATGCTATATATGAAGACTTATTTGTGTAAACTGGTTAAATGAGCCGCACCATGAGAAAACCAACATAGTGCATTTGCATCCGCGCAGTCTGGTCAGGATCCATGCTGTTCGCTAATGTTTTTTCTAATTGCAATAGGCTTTGAATGCTAACAGCATGGATCCTGACCAGACTGCATGGATGCGCAGGCTGGTCTGGATCCATGGTGGTCGCAAATGCACTATGTTGGTTTTCTCATGGTGCGGCTCAAACGGTGAAGTTAATGCATGCTGTATAGGTGGAGCCTTACCAACAATTTAACTACTAGCAGCCTAAACTACAAGCTTTTAAAAGAATGGTAAAAACATGCTTAAAGGTTTAAGGTAAAGTTTTTAAAAATTGGAAATATTTCAAACAAGTATAAATACTGCTAAAAAGAAATTTCCAAAAATATAATTTACAGGGAAAATAACTTAAAACACGAACAATTTCATAATTGCAGATATAACTTTAAAGAGAAAAATAAAATTCCATTAAAGGAAAAAATATTAACATATTATAAAAAGATGTGTAATACATATTATACATATGTTTAAGGAAAACAGCTGTGAAATAAATTAAATGGGCACTCATCACTTCAGAGAAATAAACATGAGGTTGTGCACTGTTCATTTGTTTTGTGTAGTAACAAAACCCACAGAGTAAATATTCAGATACCATTACAGTCAATTCTGTCCAACTGATTTATTCAAATAATCTCCTCAAGTTTTAGAAATAAACAACCTGAAAGTTACAACATTTCGGAATAAAAAATGCATAAAAGCCTTGATGCTTGTTCATCAATGTTTTGTGTCTCTAACTTACAACTTAGAATTTTGACAGGCACAATTTTTTACTTCCACTTATTTTTTGTTTATATTAATGAAATTTGAATGTAAATTTCTCCTAGTTACAGCAAGGCAATCGATAACACTGATGGATGCTCCCCGAAATTACTGAAGCATAAGGGACTTTTCAGTCATGGAGGTTATGTTAAGGAGAAATGTGGTCAGTAAGAGTTGTGGTTCTTTAACACTGCACTCCCTCTCACTGATCTCTATGAATATGTAAAGTATCAAGTCAATACCTTACACTGTATTTGAATTATGTCAGGGACAAGATTTTCAAAAAAGGGAGATAATTCAACAAGAGCTGTCCGTAAGACAGCCAAGCTCGACTATTCGAAATATTGACCCAGAAGCAGGAAAATATTACCCAAAAAAGTTAAATATCAAAAGAGTTTTAAGTTCAAAAGTGGGAATAATTTGACCAAAATGCATATCAGTTATGGGACTTGCTGCTATCAACTAGTTTTATAACCCCGAAGGCACATGAGAAGTTTCAATTCAATATCTGCATTAGTTTTGGAGATAGAAACTTGCATGTAAAACTTTAACCAGAATTTTCAAAGTCCAAAAGGGGGCATAATTTGCCCAAAATACATGCCAGAGTTATGGGACTTGATCCAGTGAGGTTAGTAATTGATCTAGAAAAAGAAAAAAATAAGTTTCAAATCTATATGCATTTTAGTAATAGCTGTATGTACTTGCACGCAAAACTTTAACCAGAATTTGCTAAGTCCAAAAGGGGGCATAATTTGGCCAAAATGAAGGTCAGAGTTATGGGACTTGATCCTATCAACTAGTTTTATAACCCCGAAGACACATGTGAAGTTTCAAATCAATATCTGTATTAGTTTTGGAGATAATAACTTGCATGTAAAACTTTAACCAAAATTTTCTAAGTCTAAAAGAGGGCATAATTTGCTCAAAAAACATGTCAGAGTTATGGGACTTGACCCAGTGAGGTTGGTAATTGATGTAGAAAAAGAAAAAATAAGTTTCAAATCTATATGCCTTTTAGAAATAGTTGTATGTACTTGCACGCAAAACTTTAACCAGAATTTTCTAAGTCCAAAAGGGGGCATAAATTGGCCAAAATGAAAGTCAGAGTTATGGGACTTGCTGCTATCAACTAGTTTTATAACCCCGAAGACACATGTGAAGTTTCAAATCAATATCTGCATTAGTTTTGGAGATAGTAACTTGCATGTAAAACTTTAACCAAAATTTTCTAAGTCTAAAAGAGGGCATAATTTGCTCAAAAAACATGTCAGAGTTATGGGACTTGACCCAGTGAGGTTGGTAATTGATGTAGAAAAAGAAAAAATAAGTTTCAAATCTATATGCCTTTTAGAAATAGTTGTATGTACTTGCACGCAAAACTTTAACCAGAATTTTCTAAGTCCAAAAGGGGGCATAATTTGGCCAAAATGAAAGTCAGAGTTATGGGACTTGCTGCTATCAACTAGTTTTATAACCCCGAAGACACATGTGAAGTTTCAAATCAATATCTGCATTAGTTTTGGAGATAGTAACTTGCATGTAAAACTTTAACTAAAATTTTCTAAGTCCAAAAGGGGGCATAATTTGCTCAAAATACATGTCAGAGTTATGGGACTTGACCCAGAGAGGTTGGTAATTGACCTAGAAAAAGAAGAAATAAGTTTCAAAGCTATATGCCTTTCATTGATGACTGTATGTACTTGCATGCAAAAACTTAACCAAGGTGTGACGCCGACGCCGACGCCAGGGTGAGTAGAATAGCTAGACTATTCTTCGAATAGTCGAGCTAAAAATAGGACTACCTAGAGTTATGGTTCCTTGTCACTGCACACTTCCTCTCAATGACCTCTATCATTGTACATGTATAAAGTTACAACTTGGTACCTTCAATACTTTTTTTAATTATCCTCCACACAGTGTGATGGACGGACGGACAAATAGACAAGGTGGCAACTATATCCCCTCCTCAAGGAGCATAATATGCTATACAAAACTTACACAGTAAAGACATATGAAATTGAATTTTTGTCTCTGTCTGGGTCTAAAGACTATATTTCTGAAACAGACCACTGGGAAGGCACATGTGCTTTTGCTGCTTACAAAATGGAGAAATTAATATAAAAAGGGAAAAGTTCAAACAGGAGGAAGTAGCCTTGAAAAAGCTGGACTACATACCTGCCAGTATTTGGAGCACACAATGAGAACTGTACGCTGGTTGTACGGACAGCATGTCAATGTCTGTGCATTCAAACATCGTATCTGTTTTGATTCATCTTCATGTATTGGCCTTGACTAAAATTGCATTTTAAAATAACAATGAGGGAACTAACATCAATTAAAGGTTTGTTTATCAGACAAGAAAAAGTAAGGTGGCAAATCAGGTGGCAACTCTATATCAAAAAATCTTGAGAAAATTAACAGTTTATTGCATATAACACTATAATGGAATTGTATAAAAATAAGGCAGATACCATGATTTCATAATGAGGTGATTATCAATGAAATATATTAAAGAAAGTAACTTTTATCCACAAATTCTTTTCAAATAAGCAAATAAAAATGTCTTGTATATAGCTCTAAGACATAACACTTTTGTTCCTCCATCATTCCTGTCAAAACCGTTTTAAAAAGGTTATCCACAGAATATCTGAGATCTTAAGAGGCTGAGCTTGTGTTTATCTTTATTTAATTATATCATATATTATATTATATTATACCAGAACATGTTCAAAGGCGCTTTACATAGTGCAAAGGCAGCCACTCAGGGTGCCAAAATTCATCCTCTACTAGTACAAGCACAGTGCGATCTGACCAGAGGGCCAGACAGAACAGACAGAGAAATCCTTTTAGACACAGGCCTGTCCAGCTAATTTAGCCTAGCTCTTTGTGAATAGACTGTCATTTTTTTTTTAACCAGCATCAGTGTATAGTGCCAATATATACAAAGTGGTCTTTCCTGGGGAAAACCAGTAATGGCTACTTAGTTAGGTGAGAGACACTCAAGAACATCTCAGAAATTTCAAATGACTGGACCAGGATTCGAACCCGTGACCTCTGGTTTGACAGTCAAGCATGTTAACTTCAACCCGAAATCCTTAAGTTACTTAATTGCTTATGCACTTCTGCAGAAATTGTTCATGAAGACAACTTTTCATTTTCTTTTTTGTAGATTGTTACACGATTCAATCGAAAATGTCCTAACTTACCCTATTCTCTGATCCGCTTAGGGCCCAAACCTTCACTGCTCCAGAATTTGAAATGGCAACAATCACATCATCTAAAACATAATCAAAGAACAGTGTCAGCATTTTTAAAATACTCTAGATATACTTTTCAAGCTGCAAATCTCAAGCGTAACTACATTTAGAACATTTGAAAAAAATTTCTGACACAAGTATAAAGGTATCATTAACTGTCAACTGTAACTAATGCTGTTTTATATCAATTAGATGCCAGTGGGGAAATTATACTGAGCCCTTATTTGCTTAGGATAGGTAGGTGAAAGGATAATGCTAGAAATGTAAAATGAATAATAATGGTTTTCAGTCCTACAGATTGCCTAATTGAAGCTAAATCTTGTGCAAGATATAATGTATTGCTCAGAGTACTATGCCTTTTTACAGCCATTTAGCATTTACGTAAATCCCACTGCAAGCAGACCTGACAAAAGATAGCAAGCTATTGATTTACGCTTGGTACTTCTACTATCTAACCTTCTCTTTTTGCAGGTCGTAGAACACAGCAAGCACTGATCCAATCTGGAGACACTCTAGAACTCAGCGTTAACACAATCTCAAACGTTAAAGGATCCACTATCACAATTTCTGGGTAGTAACCATTACACACAAGTCGCACATCCTTTGTGTTTCGGAAATGGTAAGCCTGTAAAATATTGATGGACTTGATTAATACTAGCTTCTGAAATAATTTGCTATCTTAAAATAAAACTTACAAATAAAAAACACACTGAAAAATATGCAATTTCTTGTAGGTTTTTAAGGTAGAAGCAATAATAAATGGCCAAACTTGGCTTAAGTCACTCCTCCAAGGTACAAGACATAAGCTATGATTACACATAAGATTTTCAGAATTGTTGAAGTTTTCCTCCTACTAATTAAGCTAAAAACCAATTCTGTTCTGAAGAGAATATTTTTCTAAGATGTCCTTGTGAAGCCCTATGCAGATCTCTATTTCAAGTGAAGGCCCCAAAAGATCAAAATCAAGCAAACTTAGTGGAAGAGCACTAACTTACTCTGAAATCATTAATATCCCCATGAAATTACCGTTTTGGCCAAAACCATGAAACCTTGAAATTTCATGATTTTACAGTATACCACATGTAAAATACCTATTTTTTTAACACTGTCCATATCCAACGATATGAACCCCTGTTTACCGGGGTACACAATGGTGTTAAAAATCATAAATTCTCTCATTCATATAATTCTGATGCAGTCTCAGATGCATAGATCTACATTGTAAGTTTTAAAATTTCTGTAGAAAAATGTAAACTAGAAATAAGAATCAGTAATTACACTACCTGCATACTGCTATGAGCATAAGCCATTTTTATAGTTTCTATGCATCTGCCATCAGCAATATCCCATAAACACATCTCTCTGAAAAAGCCAAGGTAACAATTTGCAAGTTTAGATGTACATGCCATACAGTTTGATAGTCATGTTAATATGTTTTAACTCCAATTTAATCTGGATATATTTCTAGAAAATTAGTTTTAATCTCAATTACAAGAACAAATCAAAATGTTCTTGTTGGCTTATTTAATATTTCATACCACAACCTTCCACATGCCATTTAGGTAATGAAGCACACCAGTGCCTTGACTGAAATAAGTTCCCCATACATTTTAAAACTCGTTAAAGTGAATCAATTTGTTTTCCTTTTCAATTATTCTAAACTTTGATATTAAAGTGAATTAGGCTAAGTTAGTCTAAAACTAATTCCAGTCTGAAGTCTCTGCAGCAAACATAAAATAACAATGCTATTACTATTACATGTACAGGTATCAGTTTGTTTAATCCTTATCATGCTAAACATGATTGATTCTGCCTTTGAGACCAGTGCAGATCATGATCTGCACTGTTCGCCATTCAGTCAGTATATTTTGGGTAAACACCCCTTTTAACAGTTAATGCCACTGTCCAAATTGAAAGATGGACAAGTCCATTATAGAAATTTAGCAGGGTAAGGGTTAAGTTCTTTCAATCTGTTCTGCTGATAAGCCAGCATAAAGTAAAATGTTCCTAATACAGGAAAAAAAAGCAAACGGTAACTTTGCAGAGAAAGATGGTCTTGTATTTAAAAGTTCTACAAAGAGTCTAAAGAGAACCATTCTTTTTCAAAATATATTACAAAGTTGTAAAGAAAATAGCGCATATCATAATGAGAAAACTTTTTAATGATTTTTTATTTTTTTAAACAGATAGATGTCTTACAATTTAATACTAAAGTTGAACAAGATTTGATTTTAAAATTAGGTACCCATTTTCTGAAGCACTGACAACCCTGGTGTTTCCCTGCTGTGCTGAAGCTGGTGCCAAACATGATATGGCAGCTGTATGGCCAAACAACATGTGACGTGGGTAAACCTGTATCAGTATAAATAGACAGTATTTGAGGCTATCAGGTGAAATGAGATATTAAAAAAAAAATCATAAACTTTCAAGTTACAAGTTATTTGAAAGAATATCTATGCATGAGTTACAAACCAAACAGTTACAGTACAATAGTAGAACGGATACCTCCTTGTTCTCTCGATGTTCCTTTTCAACCATGTTAAAGAATTTACCTGGCTAGTCATAAAACTGATTTAATTGAACAAAATTAATGGTATCTACTGTTCCCTTAGTCAATCATTCTATATGCACATAAGAGTACTAAACAGACTTAAACTAAAACTATAATGTGACTTATACATTTCAATTACCTCCCAATTAGGTGAAAAATCCCATACACAGAGCTGAGCATCATTGCAGGCTGTCACAATATTCTTCATGTCTGGTGTCATGTATATAGCGGATATACAATGCGTGGGAGCATTTTTGCCCCAAAGCACCACAGGTACTACTATATTGTTACCAACCACCATGATTCTTGGTAAGTCTACAAAATAAAGTTAACAGTTTTTTTCACCTAAACATTCTTGCACTGTTGCGAGCAAACGTAATTTTGAAACTGCAGAGAATAAAATATTTATAGCAAAAATTTGAGGATACACAAGACTTTAGTGTCCAATATAATTCCCTTTTTTGAACTACAAATATTTTACTTTAAATGGCAAGTGGGCTTATCCTATGAAAGTATTTGAGCTGTGCCATGAGAAAACCAACATAGTGGGTTTGCGACCAGCATGGATCCAGACCAGCCTGCGCATCCGCGCAGTCTGGTCAGGATCCATGCTGTTCGTTTTCAAAGCCTATTGCAATTAGAGAACCTGTTAGCGAACAGCATGGATCCTGACCAGACTGCGCGGATGTGCAGGCTGGTCTGGATCCATGCTGGTCGCAAACCCACTATATTGATTTTCTCATGGCATGGCTCATTTCTATAAAACCTAGATATCACCATGTCTTTACTGTCATGTAAATACTGCTACATATCGTTTCACATCTCCTTCTCTATGATAAGCACTTTTTTCCAACGATTGTAAATGATGTAACACCAGAGTTTCAACTAAATTCACAACATGATGAGAAAATATTTAAGCAGTTTGGATGCGAATATTAAATCACTCGTGCTACGCACTCATGATATTAATTATTATGCATCCGAACTCCTGCCCATATTTTATTAACTGATAAAATATAGGGACATATTTATTATTTCTTAATTGAACAACATTGTATAGCGGATAGATACGAAATAGCTATGAGACAGTCTATTCCTGATTAAATTCTGCACAGTTACAGAGAATGTGATTTTAATAAATCACCTTCCAAAATGAAACTTGAAGGAGAAATCTACTCTAAAGCTACATTGTACTTTAACTTAGTTTAAGAAAGTAGAATTGAACATTATCTTCTTTACTGGAGATTTATTGGTAGATGTCTATAAAGGTGTTTTATGACCTATTCTAACACGATCCGATTCATTTTCCTATTAAACCAAGAAGGCAGAAAACAGTGAATTATTATACAACAAATCACTGTTCTGACGTCACAATTATTACGGCATAGTGGCGCGCTGGAAAAGAAACTTATTGAAAACAGGGAAATATTTAATGAA
The DNA here is from genome assembly GCF_021730395.1 of Mercenaria mercenaria. Classification (NCBI taxonomy): domain Eukaryota; kingdom Metazoa; phylum Mollusca; class Bivalvia; order Venerida; family Veneridae; genus Mercenaria; species Mercenaria mercenaria. Next base: position 24,489,526 of record NC_069366.1, on the reverse strand, counting down.
TGTCGTCAAGGATGTACTTAAAAATACTTGGTAACGTGTTAGAATCGAAATAATGTATCTCATTTAGTGATTTGCTCTTGAAAAAATTATTGTTTGTCGTTCAGATGCGTATTATTATATCACTCGGGCTGCGCCCTCGTGTTATAATTCCTTCGCATCTGAACTCCAAACAATGATTTATTCAACGACAAATCACTGGATGAGACATATTATTTCTTAAATATATTTTCAGCAAAAGTTTAAAAATTAATGTATGGCGGTATATCATAATTATGTGAATTTCCATGCATCAAATAACACTTCAAATTGGTAACAAGAGTGCCAGACTGTCACAAAATACACCTGTCATCAAACTTGGCCTAATTCAAGGGGCAAAATCCAAGAGTGCCTGGGGCAATTTGGCTGGTTATCGAACTTGACCGAGATATTATGCCCACAAACATTGTCAGCAAATTTGGTGAAGATCAGATGAAAACTGACTCAGAGCGCGGACAAGGCTAAATTAGCAGTTTTTCGAGTAATACAAGGGCCATCATCCAAGAATGCCCAAGGCAATTTGGCTAGTTATCAAACTTGGTTGAGATATTATGCCCATAAACATTGTCAGCAAGTTTGATGAAGATCCGATGAAAACTGTTTGACTTAGAGAGCGGACAAGGCTAAATTTGCAGTTTTTCAAGTAATTCACGGACCATAATCCAAGAGTGCCTGAGGCGATTTGGCTGGTTATCGAACTTGGCCGAGATATTATGCCCACAAACATTGCCAACAAGTTTGGTGAAGATCCCATTAAAACTGTTTGACTTAGAGAGCAGACAAGGCTAAATTCGCTGTTTTTCGAGTAATTCAAGGGCCATAATCCAAGAGTGTCTGGGGCGATTTGGCTGGTTACCAATCTTGGCCGAGATATTATGCCCACAAACATTGTCAGCAAGTCTGGTGAAGATCCGATGAAAACTGTTCGACTTAGAGAGCAGTCATGCTTTGGATGCACACGTGTTCACGCAATACGCCCCGCTCTTTCAGTCAGGCGTATGAAAAGGTTATACAGGCTTTCAAAAAGTAGGGCTATTTTTGCCAAAAAATAAGGGCTTCTAGGCGACCTCTATCCTAAATATATACTGTTGTTTGTTTATTTAAAGGTGTATGCTTGGAGGTTATAAATAATTTAAGCTCGTTGGAGTGAAACGAATTAGAGCATAACTATGTTTCATTAAGCTGTAGCCTAGGAACTCACGGAAACTGAAAGTTCTAAATGAATCTTAAAGAATATTTACTTCAATAAGTTAATTGGTTCATTATATGCATGACTTTGTGCCAAAAAAAATTAAGCTCACAAAAATTACAAAAAAATAGGGATAATTTAAAAAATAAGGGCTTTTTTAGGAATTTGGCCCTTTCTGAGTGTTTTTTTTTTAGAAATTTTAGGGAGGCCTAAGAAAAAATAGGATTTTTTAGGAATTTTAGGGCCATTTGAAAGCCTGGAACTTATACTATAAAAAACAACCATCTATGAAATTTGTCAAACCTGATTGTCAAAGAATTTGGCAACTATTTTTAACTTTGAGGATGAGAGTATGATAAAAGAGGGAAATGTTATATTGCAGGGTTACAATATCAACAGGATTTGTCAGCATTTGTTGAGAGGGCTAAGATGCTTTCCTACAAAGGTAAAGGCCTCAGGTTGGATTCCTGGCTATTCCCATTGTGGTGTGTCCTCAGTCGACCCAGCTGTAAATGGGTACCGATATTGCTGGGGGTAAGATATTATTATCTTGATCTCACTGCTGCGCATAAGATGTAAAGGTTAACAATAGCACATTTTACATAGGGGTGATAAGGTATTTTTTATTACAAGTGGCTAGGGGTCTGGTAACTGGACTTCTAGACCCAGAGGGTCCGGTAATCAATATTCATTAACTATTATATACTGTATTACCAGTGTATAATGGTATTTGCTGGGGGAAAAGGTATCATTAATTGTCATAAAGTTGCCATTTTTAATTGATCTATCATTCGATCATCTGTTTTGACGCTCATGAGTTTTGACGCCCATTTTTATTTTGCTGTCAAATAGTTAAGTGACGTATTATGATGCCAAATTACACTAGTTTGCAAAGCAGGCAATATTTGACTTTGCTCAAATAAAACATAAATACATTTACTGTAAGATTATATTTTTTTCTTACTCTGGTGTATTTTTATGTCTTTTTAATAATGCAAAAATCTCCAATCCTTTAAACTGGAGATTGAAAATTTTCAAAATGGCCCAGCTTACAACAGTGAGATGCATGCTTAAATTAGACGACCTGTGATTTTAAAATTAAGTTGCGACGGTCTAAATTACAATTGATTTCAATGTTTTTAGTATTATTTTGAAGCTAAAACACAGAATTAATTAAATATGTACATGATTATACTATAAAACAGGCAGATTTCCTATAGAATTGGCTGAACTTTGGGCAATCGTAACACTGATATGTTTTAACTACGAATTAAAATCAGCACAATTGGGGTTTTTTTGGACTGTCAAAAAAAAAAAAATGTCAGAGTCAGCAGCAAAAAAATAGTGTCGTCGGGTTAGCGGAAACAAGTGACTTTTAGGCCTTATACAAATACTGACATGTTTTAGCCCATAAAATCCAAAAAACAGGAATAAAGTAAAGGGAGACATGCTATAGTTTACAACAATACTATTTATTTGTATAATTGATCTATATTTCTAATGAAATACATGTAAAACTGCTTAAGGGCATCAAAACTAATGAAATTAACTAAATATTAAAAGTTAAAAGGAGTAGCTTTATTTTGAGATGAATATGTTTGGGGGCTGCCCCCCCCCCACACCCCCACTTTACCCCATACCCCCACTTTACCCCACACCCCCAACTTGCTGCGCAGGCACATTGTAAACTTCCGGGGAACGCTAAACTGCATTCTACCCGACACAGCCTTAAATTTTTATTTGTCATGTATTATACTCGATAATGAAACAAAAGGGATCGCAGAAAACACTTGTTTATGCATGACAATTATACACTGTTGGTGGTGGAACTGAACTGTATCTTTTGAACATATGCACAATTTGCAAATAGCTTAACTATCCGAGTAGTATGATACTTTGACACTTCACGCCCGACTGTATATTGAAAAGGAAGCAATGTAACGCAGCATTTCCTTAGCAAATAGAATATCAATAACGTAATACTGACAATACCAAGAAAATACTGTTTTCGCGGTTTACATATAATTACCTTATTGATAGGAAGTCTCCTCCTAATTTATTTACATTTCATCGTGAGAAATAATCAATCGTGAGATTTCAATAACCTCCCGGTATTCGGTCTACGGTAAATAAGGTTACAACACACTAAATAGTTGTCTATCTATCTTCCATATAGTCAAACCCCTGCTGGGGACCTAGACTTTGCGCGTCAAGTAGCAAGAATGTTAAACGAGTAAAAAATAGTGGTAAAAAGCAAGAAGGAGAATGGTTAAAAACAGGTTAAAAACAGAGCAGGTGTATTTAAGGTGAGATGTGCTCAATCTGGCTTACAGCCTGACTGAACACTGACCCAGACGAGTTGACAACATCTGAAGGAAAGGCATTCCAATGACAGATAGATAGATAGATAGATAGATTTATTGCGCGTCAAGTAGCAAGCATGTTAAACGAGTAAAAAATAGTGGTAAAAAGCCAGAAGGAGAATGGTTAAAAACAGGTTAAAAACAGGGCAGGTGTATTTAAGGTGAGATGTGCTCAATCTGGCTTACAGCCTGACTGAACACTGACCCAGACGAGTTGACAACATCTGAAGGAAAGGCATTCCAATGACAGATAGATAGATAGATAGATAGATAGATTTATTCGTGTAAATATATACATCACATTGACACAATTATCACATACATTGAATTTATACAGCACATAATATATTAACACAGCTTGGATATCACAGACATTATTGGTGACTTGTGCACAAGTATGACATATATAAAAACACAGGATAACCTGTAAAAGCCTTGCGGCTTATTTCCAACAGGGTTCTTGAAAATATTGTCATAATGGACATGAGTATTTAAATAATTTAAATAATAGTAATAGATACAGGTTATGCAGAGTAAGTGCACAATTATGTTGTCAGTACATAGACATACATATATTACACAAACAATATTATCACATTAAAAATCATATCACATAAAATCTACATTTGACTATATTTACAATTAAAAATAGATATAACTGGAATCTTCAGCCAACTTCATATCAAAAATCAAGTGCTTTTTAACTTCCTTTTTAAAAGCATATTTACTCTTAGTATTATGTATAAATTGAGGTAATTGGTTCCAGTCTAAAATACTATTATAATAAAAAGTTGAAGTTGTAAAACCATTTACAGCTGGCACATAAAAATTGGTACTACTACCTCTACTATTATGAGGGAAGAATGAAAATTTATGATGGTTGGATGATGGTGATACTTGAACGAACGCCTGGGAATGGGTGGTTCTGGTTCTGGAAGATCTAGTGTTGGGTGTGAGGTAGTCTGGTAATGGGATGGCGACCTGGTTATGCAAGATGTTATAAAACATAACCAGGCGCTGGTCAATGCGACGTAGTGCAAGGCGTCACCAATTCAGGGAAGTCAGCATGTTGTCTACACTGGATGTACGGCCGTAATCACGCTTGGCCCAGTATGCAGCCCTGCGCTGCACAGACTCAAGCTGATCAATCAGAGTATCAGAGTGGGGGGACCACACAGTGGAACTGTACTCCAGCCGGGACCGTACAAGTGTTTTGTATGCTTGTAACCCAATGTTTGATTAGCATTTTTGGTGATGTTATCAATGTGATCATTCCATGTAAGGTTGTGTGATATAGTTATGCCAAGGTATTGTAGATGGTACTGTTTGTAAGATGGTTTTGTGTAAAAGGTACTGTGTTGGTATAGGTGTTTTACGCTTAGTGATCTGTAATACTTGGCATTTAGACGGATTGAATTTCATTTCCCATTTTGTTTCCCAGAGTTCCAGTTGCTGTAAGTCTAGTTGCAGTAGGCTTGAATGGGAAGAGACAGTCAGAGAAAAATAGATAGCTTAGTGATCTGTAATACTTGGCATTTAGACGGATTGAATTTCATTTCCCATTTTGTTTCCCAGAGTTCCAGTTGCTGTAAGTCTAGTTGTAGTAGGCTTGAATGGGAAGAGACAGTCAGAGAAAAATAGATAGCCGTGTCATCGGCAAAGAGTCGAACTTAGAGGTGGTAGATCGTTGATATAGATAAGAAATAAGAGATGCCCGAGTACCGAACCCTGGGGAACACCTGAGGAGACTGGTATAGTGCCTGATGTGGACCCGTTAACTACCACTGACTGTGACCTGTTAACAAGGAAAGCTTTAATCTATTTAAGAGTTTGACCCCTTACACAATAGAAATGCAGCTTGTAGAGTAGTTTTTCATGGTTGACCATATCGAACGCCTTTGAAAAGTCAAGGCTTATGAGGTCAACTTGACTTTTCAGGTTCAAGAATTGAAGGATATCTTCTGCTAACATTAATAACTGAGTTTAACAAGACCTCTTTTCTCGGAAACCATGCTGCAATTCATAGAACATAATATTCTTTGCGAACCGTTTTGTTGTGCTAGAGGATACAATGTGTTCCAGGGTTTTACACAAGATACAGGTAAGAGATATTGGGCGATAGTTGGCTGGGTCTGACCTAGAGCCTTTCTTAAAGATGGGAGCGACATTCGCCATTTTCCATATATCTGGCAGAGAACTGGACTGCAGGGATTTTTGGAAGAGTTTTGTAAGGAGAGGGGAGATCACTTGGCTAATATTCTTAAGTATGACCGGTCTTATTTGGTCGGGCCCTGCAGCTTTATGGGGATTAATAAAGGTTGTTATGCTTATTCTATATAAAACTGACATATTTCCAGTGGCTGCAGCACACATCAGGACCCATTTTAATGTCTGTAATGTATATTTCAGATCACGATATTGTTGTCACAGACTTGGACAGTAAACCAATGTATTCAAATACTAAACCACGTAAAATCTACATGTTCAGTAAGGCAAAGTGCCATCTAAAATAAAAAAAAGTGGAAACAAACTGTTAAAAGGAAACACTCATTACCATGGTTGAATCATAATCTTAAAAAGTCAATTAGGAAGAAAACCAGGTATTACAAACAAGCAAAGAAGACGGGAAATTGGAACAAATATAGGAACTTTGAAAAAGAGTGTAAGCAAACATTTAGGAAAGCTAAAAGGGGATTATGTAAACAATACCATCCAAAAGGGCTTTGATAATAAAATCTCTAAACCATTCTGGAACTATGTTAAATCTAAGAAAGAGGAAAATCTTGACGTATCTCCACTGAAAAAGAATGGTAATCTTATAACGGATTCAAAAAGTAAAGCAAATATCCTTGTAGAACAGTTTCAGTCAGTTTTCTGCAAAATAACCGGAACAGTAGATGAAAGTAAACTTAAGTATGAAAAAAGGCATACCATCCATTCCAATATTAAAAATAACTGAGAAAGGAGTTCTGTAATTACTTCTAGACTTGGAAATATCTAAAGCTATGGGGCCAGATCAAATATCGAATATTGTTTTGAAAACTTGTGCTCAAGAACTTGTACCTGTAATAACCAAACTTTTCAGTATTCTGTGGATTATGGATCACTACATACAGACTGGAGAAATGCCAACATTAGTCCAGTGTTAAAAAAAAGGACAGACACCTTGCAGAAAATGACCGTGAGCCTAACAACTGTTTTATGTAAAACATTAGAACATATTAAATGTGGTCATTTACTAAAGCATTTTGAAAATTATTCTATACTCACAGATAGAAATCACGGTTTTAGATCAGGGTATTCAACAGAAACACAGTTATTAGTAACTATGAATGACTTATATGGCAAGTGGATATAGCAATATTAGATTTTTCCAAGGCTTTCGACACCGTCCCACACGATAAATTACTACAAAAACTAGAAAACTACGGCATCCATGGAAACTTACTTCACTAGCTATCATCCTTTCTGAAAGATAGAGTTATGAATTTTGTTGCAGAAGGTGAACACTGGGTTAGTGTGGATGTTAAATCCAGAGTACCTCAAGGAACAGTCCTAAGTCCCCTTATTTTTTTATGTCACATAAACGATCTTCCAGATTCCATAAAATCTACAGTACGTTCATTTGCTGATGATTGTTTATCATACAAATCCATCCGTTCACAGGACGACCATCTTCTATTACAGAAAGACCTATATGAACTTGAAAAATGGGCAAATTTATGGGGCAGGAAGTTTAATGCCAAGAAGTGTTATATTTTAAGCGTCCGTCAGAAGTCATATTTCTTCTATGAACTAAATAAAACCATCTTACAGCATGTGGATTCAAATCCCTACCTCGGATTGACTTTATTAAAGAATCTAACATGGGGAAACACATATTACCAATATATGTAAAATAAAACAAATTCAACTTTGGGATTTTTTAAAGAGGAATCTTAGGAACTGTGCCCAAGACTGTAGGAAACTTACATATATTTCACTTGTTCGTTCTTGACTTGAATACGGATCGGTTATCTGGGATCCCTATTACGTTAAGGATATCAACTCCCTGGAGAAAATTCAAAACCATGTGGCAAAGTTCATTTTGAAAGATTACCACTCCAGAGAAGATGGGTGTGTGACTGATATGTTACAAAGACTCTGGACAGCCTGCAGAATAGAAGACAACAGGCAAGACTAATATTTATCTTCAAAATCATTAGATGTATGGTGCCGGCAATTGACAAAAATAGTTACTTAACACAAAGAAGTAAAAAATTTTATAGCTCTTTGCTTAACACCAGTATTAAACAGAAGACGAATTAGTCCTAAAATCATAAGTGACAGTATTAGTTCATACAGTGTAGAAAAAGTTTGTTATAACCATTCAAATTGCTACAAAGTGAACATTGCAAATTCAGAACAATACAAACATTCTTTTCTTATTAAGGCAGTGCAGGATTGGAATAGACTGGAAGACAGTATCGTATTCATAGAGACAGTGGAGAGCTTTAAGTCGGCTCTCACACATCGTTACTGAATGACATCACTCACCCCGGCACCTTATACCAGAAGTGGTCCTGGGTCGTGACCATACAGATACAGATTTTCTTTAAGAATACTTTTAATGCTGCCATATGGAAATGACCAAGAAGCCGTTGCAGAGTTATGGTCATCGGAATAACATTTACTGGTGTATGACCATATTTGTTAGTCTGTTACACTGATCTGTCTTATCGAATACAGAGTCAGTTACAAGCCGATTGAAAACGTACAGATTTCTGTACGAATACCATAATCCACCGCGCGAATGCTAATCTAAAAATAGCCAGGCTTTCCCAAAGAGAAATGTGTAGCTCAGGTCATGTAGGTTAAACCTTGGTATTTAATGCATATAGTACATGTACATTGTCTTATTAATCCTGAAAGGATTGTTCAGTCACCTAACATAACAAGTTAAACCCACAACTATGAAGGTTTAGACAATACACAACTGATAAGCGCTTCCAGTCAGCTATATTGTCCATGTTGTAGAATAGGTATAGAAATCTAGATCTACTGGTAACTTACTATAAATCATTCTCTTTCTACGCAGGTATCTAGTATTGATAATGGAATTGTAATAAGGTATAACTAATTGAAATCTTCTGCAAAACTTCATAAATTAATGACTTTCCATATCCAGTGGGTCAAATTACTAATGTATCTCTATCATTTGTTTTTTTCCAACACATTCAACGTTTTGGCTTTAAGGATACTGAATGATGTGTTACTTTCTTTATTTTTATTTATTTATTTTTTTGTTTACAGAAATATCTAATGTTTTTGTAAATTCCATCTAGCAGCCGACACAAAAAAAAAAGATCTAAAATAAAAGGGAGCTCTGCGTGACGTTTACATCGATATATACACTCAGCCAATCAGCGATTGTTATCTTTCACTAATTTTATACCTGGCGCGTCATAGTTCTTGGGTTGTAACAGTCGTTAATATGTAGTATCTAACGCATGGAAGAGTCTACATATTTGTATGCGGAGTTTCACACGGGATGGCACGAGTTTTAGCTGAAACACCGGCTCGTCACATGACTTGAAAATGGTGGATGATATGCGGAAACGATAATTTATTCCGAATATTTTTCTTTTTTATGTTTATAGACATTATTTGTTTGTGTCAATAATGGTGGATAAAGAATTTTCACCACTTACAACTGTATGTGTGCGTTCTTTGAATGACAAGCTGTATGAGAAACGAAAAGTTGGCGCATTAGAAGTTGAAAAGTATGCTACTGTCAGCTTTGATTTTTTTTTAAATTAAAATAAAGGCCCTAAAATAAATGTCAGCGTGGCAAGCCTAGTTTTGATTTGTATAATAATGCTGTCAAGACTAGAGAGTGGTTAGCTGAAATATATATACTATAACAGATTCACAGTCGTGGCGAAAGGGTTTCAACATTTGTCCGACATTCAGTCAGATGACCTAAGTCCAAGATAACCCGTCTGACCTACAGATGATTCAAAAGTCAAGTCAAGTAAATTTTATTTACAAAGTCGGTGGTACAATAACAATGTAAAAAAATTGAATTTTTCATATGGGTAATATCCCCACTCGCGTCAAACACTCTAAAGACCAAAATAGTTGAAGCAATTTCCGACGAAATTTTCATCGCTGCCAACGCTTTACATGCTACAGGTTTAAATGCAGATTATTTCCTGAAATGGCCATAAATTCAAATAAAACTTACATGTATCAAAAGGGGATTCAATTCCTCATTGATTTATGTAAAAATTATCAAATAATATCCAAAATTACGAATTTTCTGTTGATTTAAACCTATGTATGTACTGTACACGAATAACGTTTAACCGTGTATACGTGCAAATATGCGCAAGCGATAAAACCAATAACTTTACATGACTGTGTATGTGATTCATCCGCCATTATTTTGGTCCTTCAAAGTTTTGATGTTTAGATTGCCATTCAAAAATATAAAACAATCTGAACGTCAAATTATTTTGACTACTGACCCTCCATGTTGTACCTAGCCTTTTTTGTCAGTCAGCTCTGACTGTTTGACAGGATATTGCCATGACTGGATGCACCCCTTATAAAAACCAATCTAAGGTGTCAGGAATATGCACCTACAGTTTCTAGGGATCTGTGGTATTAACCATATACTATTATACAAGTATAATAGCAATGGGTTTCCAATGATTACTCCACATACAGCAGTGTCTCCCAAATGGTAAACAAACTGGGGTGGCGTTCGCTTGAAGACAGAAAATCAGATGCCAGGCTACTCTAGTTTTATAAAATTGCAAATGAACTGGTTGCAGTGCGAATGCCCCCTTACGTTATACTCCCTACCCAATTCACTAGACACATGCATCCCATGTCTTAAGCAGATTCTTACACCCTGCAATTATTACAATTTTATAAATTCTTTTTCTTCCCAGCTACTATAGTTCAGTTGAACTCTCTTCCAACCAAGGTTGTGCAGGTCTCTACCCAGGAACAATTCAGACAGGGAGTGACCAAACGTTCTCATATCAGCTAATGTGAAAAATTTTAAAGAGCGATAAAAATAGAAACTGCTACATTTAATGGTGCTGTGTATTATGTCTTGTTGAGTAAGACAGTGTTGTCTGCAAAATGGTGGTTGGTGAAAAAAACATGTTCGTTTGCACACACAAAAATGGGATATTGTGACCAAGCTTGGTAAATAATGTCATATAGCTTTCTTGGAATCTGAAGTACGTTATGGGTTCTGGACACTGGGGTCAAGGCCAAGGTTGCTGTTACTAGAAATATTATTTCTGATTAATAACCTAGGAAGGAATAGGATATATGTCCAAACTTGGAATTTAGGAAGCTTGCATGGAGGCCATGGTTTTAGATGTATTTTGGGTTGTAGATTTGTCCGCATACTAGTTATAAGACCCAGGGAAGTGCCTAGGCCTTTAGTATCTTGAACAATGAAATGGGTCCAATCGCTAAGGTGACTATGTCTTAGGCTAGCTGACAAACGAAACAGAATGTCCTTTGTTAAAACGTATAACCAAATATCTCATGTATAGAATTTTCCTCTGGCTACATGTACCTTGCCTAAATGATTCTTGTACCAATGATTTGTGAATGATTTCTATTATGAGCTAAATAATTTCAGGGATCAGGCAAATCACTAAATGTTTCAAACTAACAATCTTCAGTTAATAATGATGAGCTCAAACTCCTATGGGCTGGAGACTCTGTACTTGATTAGTCTTTTTGTTGAAGTTCCCATCAGACAATGTCTTTGAATCAACAACATACGAGTCCCATCGTATAGATGCTCGGCCTCTATCCTCTTAATTGAAGTTGCAACTCTATATAATTGCCCTGACTCCTGGATGCTCAGCATCTATATGCTATCACATGTAGCATACAAGATACAAGATACAAGAAACTTTATTTAACGTCGGATACTATATATAACAAAACCATTAGCTTAAAGCTATTTCCCGACAAACATATGTAAAAAATAATATAACTATTAAAAAAGGCTGTAAAAGAAAAGTGCATGGTTAAAGCATAGCATAAAAAAAAAAGATAAGCATATTATATTGGTACATGCAAGTAAAAATACAAGTCTATGGGCATAAATAAGGAATTAGTAGTTGACAGTCGGGTATGTGACAAGTGTGAGACAGAAAACCTAATTCCCCAAGTAAAGTACTTATCCCAACCTACCGAAAGAAAGATGTAGAGAGGGAAAAGGGGCCTGAGAGGGTCATACACAGTGCCACACCCGCCTCTGTCATCTACAATGTTATCACAATAAAAACAGATTGGCATCATCCATGAAAGAGAGAGAAAAAAGATATATATAAAAAAATATATATATTAAGAATATACTAAATTATGACTTATATTACTATTTAAATGTAAGTACTTAGTTAAAATGAAAAACTATTGTTAAGATAATGAGTAAATGGATAGATGAAGTAGTGATAAAAAGTTTAAGATATGCTTCACCTGGTTTTGCCAGCTGTATGGCCAGTCCACACGCACTGAGACTCCACCAGGCGACAGCACAAAAAAGAATAAAAACCAAAAAACATGGAAGCAGTTAAACAAATTAAACTGATAAATGCAAAAAAAAAAAGTCTTTAGCTGAGGACGAAACTAAGAAGCACACAAATAAATAAAGCAACACAACAAGCCAAACAGCAAAGAAAAGTATAAAAGCAACTATAAGCACATGGCACATTTACATTTGGGACCAGTCCAGGTGCGGATCAGCCTGACAAATTCCTTGTATTCCTGTGCAGTCCTTATATCATTTGGCAGACTGTTCCACACCCGAACGGCCTCAAACCTAAAAGAGTTCTTGCCATACCTGACTGTTTTTACTGTTGGTATTTCTAATGTGTTTTCATATCTGAAATTATAAGAAGAAGATTTTACATTTACTAAGGATCTAATATATTCTGGTGAGATGTTGTTTATCATTTTATAAGTTTCAATAGCAATTGTTCTTAATCTGCTTAGGTGCATTTAACTACCATATAGGTATATCCCCGTTGCCTTGGCTGAACTTCGCCAATAACGCTGAACCGTCTATAAGCTGGAACTCTCCTACTCTCAGTAGGTTACCAAACTCTGGCTCTCTGTCTCAGCTTTCCGATGCTCAGCCTATATTTGCTATAGTCTATAGCATTCAACTACCATAAAGGTAAAACTCCTATGCGCTGGCCATATAGCTCGAAACCTTGTTGAAATTCTGCAACTCTTCTTTAGTATATGAACTTCAAACATCTTCTTTTTTAATAATTTATCCACCCTGACAGGGTAGTTGCAATAACCTCCTTCTCAAGGTACTGGGATAAATTATTAGTTGAATCCTTGATGTTTCTTCTTCGATCGCTGGATACTGAATGCCCTCTCTGTCATCCATCTACCTATTTATACCTCATCAGGAGTGCTATTTATAGAACTTGTTTCTAATTGGCCCTAATTTATGCATAGTATTTTACAACAAGTACTTGCTCTATCAAATATCTGGTTCCCTTTAACTATTGTATATGACATAATGTGTGATGCTGGGATCCAGCTATCAATAAAATGAACCCAAATCAGCCACAAATGACCCAAATCCTATTATTAACAGCAATTCAACAATAATTATAGCAATGATAGCATAGAAAGGGAGTCAAGCACTATCTGTGCTGAATGTGTTACGTTATCAATATATCAAACATACAAATTATTCTGACAAGATCATCTTTACTGAAAATAAAAAAGGGGTTTTCTTATGATAACTTTGGGTAAGCAGACCAAACCTGGTAAATAGGTAGCTTTCATTGAGACCATTTTTAGCTCGACTATTGAACTATTGACTATTGAAGAATAGGGGAGCTATCCTACTCGCCCAGGCATCGGCGTGAACGTTAGCGTGAACGTCACACAACAGTTACTGTTAAAGCTTGCGTACCACCCCAGATATTTTCAAAGTCCATTGAGATATTGCTTTGATATTTTGCATACTTGTTTACCATCATGACCCCAGTCTGTAAAAAGGAGGAGGCAACTCTATCAAGCATTTTGACTGAATTATGACCCCTTTTCGACTTAGAATAAATGTTAAAGTTTGCGTACCACCCCAAATATTTTCAAAGTCCATTGAGATATTGCTTTCATATTTTGCATACTTGTTTACCATCATGACCCCAGTCTGTAAAAAGGAGGAGGCAACTCTATCAAGCATTTTGACTGAATTATGGCCCCTTTTCGACTTAGAATATGCTTATTGTAATGTTAAAGTTTTACTCATAGCGTATTTTATACTATCAAGCACTGAGAATAGTCGAGCGCGCTGTCCACTGACAGCTCTTGTTTTTGGTTTTATTTTAGGTAGCTTAGGTCAGGGTCATTGTTACTAAATATAAAAAAAATGGTTTTGGATCAATAATTGAGAATGAGTAGCTTTCAAAAAGACTAAAATTCAGTTGCATTTAAGTGCTTTTTGTAGGCAGAGAAGCTTCTTCAAGGGTGAAAAATAAATCTGTTCAGTGGGGGTCCGGAGATACCGATTCACGGAATGTATTTGTTTTCTCAGTTGCCGCCCTGTGAACATGTAACATAGAACGTTATTTTAACTGCTGTTTTGATTGTTTATAGAATGGTGAAGGAATTTGTGACACTTCAGCAAGACCAACAAGTGAAAGCCGTACTGAAGATTTTGGGAGACAATTTTGCACTATCGAGCAATCCAAATTCGCGTAAAGGTGGACTTATTGGCCTTGCGGCTGCTGCTATTGCACTTGGAAAGGTATTTCTAACTTTACCTTCTTAATCCTTTTGTTCAGTATTTTTAACCTATATATGTATTCAGGATATATTGTTACTTATTCAGTATAAATATACTTAAACTTTGTCCATTATTGCCATCCACATTGGAGTCAATGAGTCATTAAACACTCCAGTGATAGCTCCAGCTTCCTTTGATGTGCCCTATTTCACTATCTAGTATCAAAATAGTTGAGCCCATTGTCTCCTTTGACAGATTTTATTAGGATTTTGTCCACAAATTGGATGATTTTAGCTATGAAATGAAAATTTTGTAACCCGGTATGTTTATTCATTCTTGTTAGAGTAAGGAGTGTTGAATATTTTATGTTACCAGGTACTAAGACCAATGCTGTTGTTTATGATATTGCAAGAAATGCTATGTTGATACATTATTTTGGCCAACAGCCATTAGAAATTTTACAAGTGTATCTCACAAATCATTACATATTTTTATTGATACCCTGAAAACCTTTATTTTGTTGGGATGAAATCTTGTGGTTTTGACAAGAATGACTATTTCAGGGAATATGAATTTGTGGATTTGAACTTTTGAATATATTAGCCGTGCCATGGGAAAACCAACATAGTGGCTTTGTGACCAGCATGGATCCAGACCAGACTGCGCAGATCCATGCTGTTCGCTAACAGTTTCTCTAATAGCAATAGGCTTTGAAAGCGAACAGCATGGATGCTTGTCGCAAAGCCACTATGTTGGTTTTCTCAAGGCGCGCTCATATTATATAAAATGAATCTAGATATTACCTGATTGTTGGGATTTAATTTTGTGGATTGAGTCCCTGACAAACATTAATAATTTCACAGTATATTTTTTTATCTTAATTATGACAATGTGTTGATTACTTATTATATTATCCAAGATCTTTCTACCAGTACAGTATTTATTTGCTTGATATACATTGTATATTCAGAGTCTGAAATGTTTGAACTTCAGTTCTAGGTTTGAATATACAGAGGCTATAATATCAATATGCATGAATCTATTTTTAGCCCACCATCATCAGATGGTGGGCTATTCAAATCACTCTGCGTCCGTGGTCCGACGTCCGTCCTTCCGTCCTTCCGTTAACAATTTCTCGTTATCGCATCTTCTCAGAAACTACCAGGGGGATTTTGACCAAACTTTGTCAGAATGATGTATTGGTACCCTAGTTGTGTCCCCCTGAAAATCAGACTGGTTCAACAATTCTTTAGTGAGTTATGGCCCTTTGTTTATTTCTATAATTTACATAGATTTATATAGGGAAAAACTTTGAAAATCTTCTTGTCCAAACCACAAAGCCTAGGGCTTTGGCATTTGTAATGTAGTAGTGCGATCAATTCGTAACAGAAAATGCCAAAATACTTCAGAAAATGGGAAAAGCACCAAAATTGGCACAGCTATTTATTAAAGCATTAAAAACATTTTTTTCATGGGACCCATTTGATATCTGTCAAGATGGCCGATATGGCGGCCATTTTCCAAAATGGCCGCCAAAACTCAATATTTACCTTAGAAGATTCTAATGAAAGGTCATTATATTTACATTCACCCCAAAATGCACTAAATATAAATGTATATAATAAAATAAATCCTAAATTTGCATCAAATGCAAAAATAACAATTCAAATGATGTTAGTTTCTTTCTGTTTCCATGGTAACGGCAAAAATCTAACCTTTAAAACTTAGTTTAATATTATCATTGTGTAGTTTTCATATTTTAAAGAATATTTTGTTTTAATATATGTAATTTATATTATTTCACTTGAATTCCCTCCACAGCAGCATATTGAAACATTGTTGTTATTCCCTTACCAGTATTTAGCCAGATTGGGCTTATGGGTTGCCCCTGTATGCATGTCAATACGTCAGCCATGTAGAGTGGGATACTGCAATAACTTTGAAACTACAGCAGAATTTTTCATGATATGTGGTACATGGATAGATGGCAATGCAGAGAATGCCAATGTCATTTAAATTTGTTCCTATGGCAACAAATGTTGTTGCTATGGCAACAAATAGTGCACGAATATGACACAAAGTGTCATCCTGCATTTCTTCAAAACAAGGAGAGATTGTTTCTTGAGAAATTTTACATAGACAGAGGGACAAATTGAGAACATGCTTGTTATCTTATTTTCTCCTCTTGTACATAATTTTGTCCGTCTGCATGTTGGTCCATCATTTGCAAATGGCGGATTCTTCAATAACTTAAAAATTGCAAATTCTAAAGACTTCTTTATGAAACCTTGTTTATAGATGGTAAGTAATATGGAGAATGTGAAGGTCAATTAACTTAGTTGCTATATAAAATTGTAGTTTCTTTGACACCAAGTACGACAACTACCCCTTTCAGTTTGGGACTTGCGAAATGCAAGAATAGATTATAGCGACGGGCTAGTAGGATCAAATGAAACAATGTTTCCTTATTATGCACCCGCAGTCACAATGTCTGCGTAAGAGTAAGGCTGAAAATATAAAAGTTGCTTTCATGGACAACACTTAGTAACTATTCTGTGAAATATATTACTCTGAACAGTTAGCTGAAATCTGAAATAAGGTACATGTCAGATACTCTTGTCAGTACACACAAGCACAAGATTGTCGACAACTTTAGTTAACTTGCATAAGGTAGTGCAGAGCATTTCAGCACTTTTGACAAATTACGTCTTCCTCGGCAGACTTTATCCAGGTTGCAAATGCACTTGAGGAGCTATTGGTACGAGACTCGGGTACTTGAGACAAAAACTATTGGAAAGGTTCCAATATATCAAAGATCTTTCTGGTCAGCCTTATTTATCTTGACTTGGAATTTTAGGAAAGTGGTAGAACACCCGACACCCATATGTGCCCGACCTAATGGGCAACCTTTTTTAGTATGTTCAAGAGGTGTAGCAGACGATGCAGGAATGCACATTATAGCCCTAATCTATATGTGAACAGATGGTTGATCAAGCTACTTGACATGTTTTGCTGTAAAGAAGAGTATCGAAAGCCTCCATTTATACCCCAGAAATATAATACGAACAGTTTGTTTGTAGGAAGATGTAGAAAATACATTTAAAAGCTTGATTCACCGGTAAGCGCGAGCTGTACTGGTTAGTTTTCTTTGACAAGACAGTGTTATTCTTACATTGGACTGCTTAACTGGAAGTACAAATGGTAAATAGATAATATTTGTCGTCTTAAAACTAGTAATTTAAATTGGTATTAAAATTGTGTTTCGAATGTACCTGTGCTCATTAGAAAAATCCTCAAGTACTCACATTTAATTTAATTTTAATTTCAGTAAAATGTCCAGAAATAGATATAAGAGCACATTTTTCTTGTAGAAATTATAGATTCTGCTCTTAATTTATACCCCCGTTACACTCAGCCACGTTCCCACTACGTCGTAAAAACTAGCAGGACGCAGTAAGAACTTGTACAATGTAGAAGAAATACAGTAGATTCCGATAAGAACATGATAATTAATAATTATGGTCTTCATGAGTGTAGAGAACGCGGTCGAATTTTGGACATGTTCAAAACAAATGTAGTGAGAACGCGGTCTAATCAGGAAGCAGGAAGGACGTAGTAATGATGTAACTAAAACCTTGTAGGACATAGTACAAGCGTGGTGCGGACGGGAAAGGCTGCATGGCGTGCTCACTGCGCTGTCATTGGGTTATCATTGCGTTCTTGCTACGTCAATGAAGTTCTAACTACAACTTATCTACGCTTGTGTGCTATGACCATGCTACGTGCATGCCACATTGTAGTATACCGCATAAGGTTATCAATACGTTCTTTCGGTTCTTAACACATCTCTGTCACGTTTGCAGCAGGTTCTCACCATGAATGGTTCAGATTCTGAAAATTAAGTATGAATACTGGATCCAATTCCCAATCACTTCGTTTTCAATCAGTAATGGGTATCGAACATCATCATGGAATTGCCATAAAATCATGGACTCAGCAGCACTGGCAGCTTTTTAGTGGACGTTTGGACCTCCGTATATCCTTCACACTGCTTTTGCTTATTCCAACGCAGTCTCTCTATAAGACTTTTTTCTTCATTGGGGCGTTGGGGTGGGGTGGGGGGGTCGTCGTTTATTGTAATTTATGGTTGTTGAGTGTAGATGCGGACACAATTATGTCAATATAACTTGCAGAAGGAATGAAAAAAAAAGAGGCGCATGGCGTAGTATTTACAAGTAGCCGACGAATACACTGAAAAGGTGATAAGCATATGGTTAAAGCATGGTAAGCGAGAGGTGCAATCTGACTGATCGTACTAAAAATGTAGTAAGAACACACTGGACGTGAAGAAGCGCGTGGTAAGAAAATTAGTGTGAACGTGTTAGACACCGTAAGAACCTGGCAAGGATGTTAAAAGCACGCAGTATGAACTTTAGAAGTGCACATTTTTCGAGTTTGATCCCCGTCCCCACCGCGTCAAAATTTTCAGGAAGCAGTATGATCTTCATGGTCTTTGCCTGAGAGTGATCAGGGCATTAGTGACTGTACATTATATGCTTATGACATTAAACTATAAAACCATTGTTATGGCACAATGTGCTACAATTTGACAAAAACAGAATATTACAGGGACATGCAAATGTAAATTTGATTACGCTGATCAACCGGCAATGACTTTTTCCCAAAGAAATCATGATGATCTGATAGGCCAGGGATGTTCACATGGTCTATCACACTAACATAATTAATGAATTTAACATAATTAATGAATTATATAGTTTTATTAACTGTCATTACTTCTCTTAGTGTAAATAAATTGAAATGAATACAGCAACACTTACAAATTCTGAGTCACGAAAACTAATGACAAAGTGAAACACATGTCATTTATTCACTAATACACATTACAGACTAAAACTTCGTTTGCTCAAACTCTGATAATTCGAACACCATTCTTCAATTAATCTATCGTCAGGTCCCAAACAAATTCCTTTATAATATATTTTTCGATCACTCATACTACCGATAATTCGAATAAATTTAGTCGGTCCTGATGGGTTCCAGTTACCGAAGTTCGAATGTATTTATAATTAATTAATTTACAATTGTTGTAAATTTCTGCACATGACTGTTGCCATTTTAAACATTCTTGATATGCCAGTTACCATTATATACTTAATTTTGATTCATATAAATGTATTATGACTTTTCTTCTGCTTAATAGCACATTTTATCCAAGGGAGACAACTTTTTTCATTTTTGTTGGAAGAGCGGTATTTTTGTTAATATAATATGTTTGGATTAATTCAGGCAGGTGGTTTTAGCTTATTATACTGATGACTGTAAGTGTCAATAGAAATTTTATATATAATATTATGTATTTTTGAAAATATATACATATATGGCGGCCATCTTGGATTTTTCGGCCATATTGGATTTTTCGGTGTGGGTCTCATGCTCATTTTTAGTATTTTGCCCTAAAGTAGTTATGTACCAAGTTTCATGCTTTTCCCATTTTTTGAAGTATTTTTACACCATTTTACTGTACTATAGCATCATCTAGTGGTTCTCTACCAAGTTTGTTCAAATCATCCCCTAAGGTCAATTATGGCTCCGCCCTGGGGGTCACATGGTTCATATAGACTTATATAGGGAAAAGCTTTTAAAATCTTCTTGTCAATAACCTACAACATTCAAGTTTGGACCACCTGTATGGTTTTGAGTGGCAAGATGAACCTTGACATGAGTTGACCTTGATTTTGACCTAGTGACCTACTTTCACATTTCTGTAGCTACAGCCTTCAAATTTGGACCACATGCATAGTTTTGTGCACTGAAAAAAACTTTGACCTTGATATTGACCTAGTGACCTACTTTCACATTTTTGAAGGTACAGGCTTCAAATTTGGACCACATGCATAGTTCTGTGTTCCGAAATAAAATTTGACCTTGATTTTGACCTAGTGACCTACTTTCACATTTCTCGAGCGACAGCCTTCAAATTTGGACCACATGCATAGTTTTGTGTTCCGAAATGAAATTTGACCTTCATTTTGACCTAGTGACCTATTTTCACAGTTCTCAAGCTACAGCCTTCAAATTTGGACCACATGCATAATTTTGTGTACCAAAACAAATTTTGACCTTTACATTGACCTAGTGACCTACTTTCACATTATTGAAGGTACAGGCCTCAAATTTGGACCACATGCATAGTTCTGTGTTCCAAACTAAAATTTGACATAGTTACCTACTTTCACATTTCTCGAGCTACAGCCATCAAATTTGGACCTCTTGCATAGTTTTGTGTACCGAAATGAACTTTGACCTTAAGATTAACCTAGTGACCTACTTTCACATTTCTGTAGGTACAGGCTTCAAATTTAGACGTACACGCATAGGATTGTGTACCGAAGCAAACTTTGACCTTGACATTGACCTAGTGACCCACTTTCACATTTTTGAATATACAGGCTTTAAATTTGGACCACATGTATAGATTTGTATTCTGAAGTGTAATTTGACCTTGATTTTGACCTAGTGACCTACTTTCACATTTCTAAAGCTACAGCCTTCAAATTTGGACCACTTGCATAGTCTTGTGTACCAAAATAAACTTTGACCTTAAGATTGACCTCGTGACCTACTTTCAGATTTATCAAATTGCAGCCTTCAAACTTGATGCACATGCATAGTTTTGTGTACAAAGAACTTTGTCCTTGAAATTGATATAGTGACCTACTTTCACATTTCTCAAGCTACAGGTTTCGAATTTTGACCACATGCACAGTGTTTTGTACGGAAATGAAATTTGACCTTGAACTAGTCAATAAGTCTTAAAAATTTGGAATTGTCAAAAATGGCACATTGGTGGGTGCCAAGATCACTCTGTGATCTCTTGTTAAATGTAGATATTTCTTGTAGGACTCCAGCAAATATGTAAATGAGCTTGTGAAGCCTGTACTTGCTTGTTTCCGTGATTCGGACAGTCAGGTACGATATTACTCATGTGAAGCTCTCTACAACATCGTCAAAGTGACCAGAGGATCAGTACTGCCTTTCTTCAATGAAATATTTGATGCTTTAAGCAAGGTATGTATAAAATGGATTTATAATTGAGCCACACCATGAGAAAACCAACATAGTGGCTTTTTTGACCAGCATGGATCCAGACCAGCCTGCGCATCCATGTAGACTGGTCAGGATCCATGCGTTCACTTTCAAAGCCTATTGGAATTGGAGAAACTGTTAGTGAACAGCATGGATCCTGACCAGACTGCGCGGATGCGCAGTCTGGTCAGGATGCATGCTGGTCGCAAACCCACTATGTTGGTTTTCTCATGGTGTGACTCAATTATAGATGGAAACAGTTTGAAGATTCTGCTGTATTTGAACTGTCCCCTTTTATTTGCTTCCTTCAGGCAGTCTTTCATATTAAAAGGGAGTATTTAAATCATTGAAATAAAACAATATGGAATTTATTTAATTTTGCAGTATATGCTACAGTGCCTCAGTGGCAAGCTGATCAGCTCTACTGTCTTGAAATCACTTACCCCTTATTTCGCTGTCAGAAGGTTTTTTTTTGCTTCCTGCTAGATGGTTGCCATTATTAAAATGTTGTCAGGAAAGGCATCTGGAGTCTTCTCCGCCTTTAAAACTGGAATGTAGCCAGGACTCAAAGCTGTCATAGTATGACCTTAATCATACTGGTTAACTTAAGCTCAGTGAGAGCAGATATGATATGACCTCGGTCCTTTTGGTTAATTAATAACTCAATGAGAGCAGTTATAATATGACCTTGATATGATTTCCATCATGTTGGTTAACAAATAACTCAGTGAGAATAGTTAAAATCACTATGTTTATATCGGTTAACTAATAGCTCAGTGAGAACAGATATGATATGACCTCTATCATATTGGTTAACTAATAGCTCAGTGAGAACAGATATGATATGACCTCTATCATATCAGTTAACTACTAGCTCTGACAGTGAAAACGGTCGTGGTTTATTTATGTGGATTTATCCCTTATGACTGATGTAAAAAGAGAGTTGTCATTAAATAGATTATGGTTGTTGATGATGCATTTACTTTTATTTCTAGTTAGCATCAGATCCAGATCAAAATGTCAAGAGCGGGACTGAGCTTTTAGACAGACTCATAAAGGTAAGATTATAGATCCTTGAAAACTGGGACTGTAGACAGGAAGGAAACACTTTTGCTCCTTATTTTGCACTAGATGTTTTCAATAATAGCTGTTCATCAGGTTACAGATACTTTGTCATGGGAGACATAAATTATTGCTTTTTCTGTCTGTCAGTCTGTTTTTCTGCAGTTGTCTTGTCTGCACTTCTTCTCAAACATCCATGGCTGAATTTTAATGAAACTTCATAGAAGTGATTGGTATGAAGCCTAGTTGCATTTCATGCAGTGTAATCTCCCCTTAAATGTCTTTTTTGAATGAAATTTGTCCAGAATACTTCTCCAGCACTGTTGGTGGGATTTTGTTGAAACTTCATAGGAATTATCATTACTTGGATACTGTACAAGACATTGCTGATTAATTTAACTTACAGGCTGATTTTGATTTGTTGATTATTTACTTACAGGATATTGTTACAGAGAGTTCCTCATTTGATCTTGTATCTTTTGTTCCTTTACTGAGGGAGAGAATCTACAACAAGAATCCATATGCTCGCCAGTTTCTTGTCTCATGGGTAAGCCGGTTATTACTAAAAATGTAACAACAGGTCAAACTTCTGATGTAATACCCAAGAACTTCGAATAATGTAAACTACAAACCAAAACTTTCAATGATAATTCCCTCAACTATACATATTTTAGGAAGCTTTAAGCATATTTTTGCCCATATCAAAAGCAGTTTTCCATAAAATTCCATCTTAAGTTGTATTGCAGGTCATTTTCTTTTAAATGTTGCTGTTATAAATTGGCTCAACATAAAAAAACTAGACCAAAGTTGATACCTGTAGTCCATTGGCTTTTTCCAGCTACCTGGTAATGCTCAAAATGGAAAATGTACACATATAAGATCACAGTAATAAAATGGTTAAAATGAATTTATTATATTAAAGTTGATTTGTTCAGTGTAAAGTGTACAGGAAAAATATAACTTATTATTCATGAAATGATTTAATAGTTATGTAAGTAGGGGTGGCAATATTAAGAGCTTTTGCGCATATTTGAATACCGCTTACACCAGTCTGAATCACATTGATTTACTTTATTATTTATAACATAACTAATGCAAGTGCTTTCTCAAGGCATGCTGCTTTAGAACCTGAATTGGGTGATTTATTTTGTAGATTATTGCACTAGATGCTGTGCCAGATATCAACATGTTAGTGTTACTGCCAGAGTTCCTCGATGGCCTCTTTGAAATTCTAGGAGATTCAAATCAAGAGATTAGGAAAATGTGAGTGCCATACTTCATTTACTGCAGCTTACAATCATTTATCCTACCACCCTTAACCACATAGTTCCCTGACTATCTTTCATTCTTGCAAGCCATTGCCAATTTGTTTCAATGGTTTATTCTCTGACCATCTTAAAGCACTGTTAAGCTTTGTAAGGAGGACACAGGATTACCATTTCAGAATGATAAGTGCCATGTGCTAATGTTTATACTGTGGTTTTCACAAATTTGTTTTTATTTGCAGGTGCCAGGGCAGTCTACGTGAGTTTTTGAGCAGCATTAAAAAGTCTCAAGGCTATGTCAATTATGCACAGATGGCTAACATACTGGTTATACACAGTGAAAATCTTAATGGTGTGTATCAGTAGCTTGTAACCTTTAATGTTATATGTGAAGTACAGTGTTATTGAAATGTTTCAAACAAAATTGATAGTATTTCTGGAGCTTACAACCATTTGCTGTGGAGTTCATCAGTAAGCAGACCTTTTACATGATAACATTGCTTGATGATTTGTTTTTGTGAGTGATGTTAAAAGAGTGTCCTAAATATTTGGCTGGTTGTAATGGCCCCAGTCCTTGTTCAGTGTCCGTTTGTGGGCTCTGGTGTATATTGCCTCGTTAAACCCCTCTTTAAAACTAGTAGACTTTTTGGTATGTAGATATTCATTTTACTTTGAAATCATTTAATATGTGAGCAAATAAAATTTCATGGTCTTATCCAAAATGGCTGTTTTGTGGTGATAAATATTCATAAATTTAAAGTTTTTAGATATAAAATATTTAAAGTTTTTAGATATAAAATAAATGGGAGTTTTTCAATGGGAGTTTTATTTGTTTGTTGTGATTTAATTGCATCTATTGTCACATCCGCAATAACTATTCCCTCCACATATATAATATTAACATAAGTATATGAAAATGGTATACAACTTCACTCCATCTTAAATGGGAAACTTGAGAAATAATATCAATACATTTTCAGATGATCTGATCAGTTACACAGCAATTACCTGGTTGAAGGAGTTTGTAGTGCTTGCAGGTCGATCAATGTTGCCATTTGTGTCAGGAATTTTACGTGCAATACTTCCTCGTCTTGTAACAAATGATATTGACACTAAAAGCAGGAAAAAGTAAGGATGATTTCTTTTTTTTTGTTGTGACAAGTAGATGCTTATTGAAACAGCAAATTTTTCCATTGTCAATCCTTCATCAACATCTTCAGTACTCCGGTAATCGCCTCACTCTAGAAGAGTATACTCGCGACTTTGGCCAAAGTTAATGTATATATAGCCATACCTGTGACCTCAGTTGTAATAGAACTTTACATGACACCCTTTAAGTTTTCCTCCAGTACTAGTGTCATTTTAAGACATATGCAGTAATGTCCCTAGAAAGTATAATGATATGAAGTTATTTCTTTCTTTGCTCTGCCAATGAAACTCTGTGGACATCTTTGCAGGGAATAGTTCAAGTTTTGCTTACACGTGTTACTGTTAAGTGGAAAAATTTTATTATCTTGCATTAGTTATGTCAATGGCCTGTGGTATTTGCCTTTACCATGCTTTCCATGAATTCATTATATTTTTATTTTTTAAGAGATATTGAAAAAAGATCTGTGGAACTGGGTACAAATCTTTGTTATTTTTATGCCCCCGAAGGGAGGCATATAGTTTTTGAACCGTCTGTCCGTCTGTCAGTCTGTCGGTCTGTCGGTCTGTCAGTCTGTCAGTCTGTCCGCAATTTTCGTGTCCGGTCCATATCTTTGTCATCGATGGATGGATTTTCAAATAACTTGGCATGAATGTGTACCACAATAAGACAACGTGTCACGCGCAAGACCCAGGTCCGTAGCTCAGAGGTCAAGGTCACACTTAGACATTAAAGGATAGTGCATTGATGGGCGTGTCCGGTCCATATCTTTGTCATCGATGGATGGATTTTCAAATAACTTGGCATGAATGTGTACCACAGTAAGACGACGTGTCGCGCGCAAGACCCAGGTCCGTAGCTCAAAGGTCAAGGTCACACTTAGACATTAAAGGATAGTGCATTGATGGGCGTGTCCGGTCCATATCTTTGTCAACCATGGATGGGTTTTCAAATAACTTGGCATGAATGTGTACCACAGTAAGACGACATGTCGCGCGCAAGACCCAGGTCCGTAGCTCAAAGGTCAAGGTCACACTTAGACGTTAAAGGTCATTTTTCATGATAGTGCATTGATGGGCGTGTCCGGTCCATATCTTTGTCATTCATGCATGGATTTTAAAATAACTACGCATGAATGTGTGGCACAGTAAGACGACGTGTCGCGCGCAAGACCCAGCTCTGTAGGTCAAAGGTCCTAAACACTAACATCAGCCATAACTACTCATTCAAAGTGCCATCGGGGGCATATGTCATCCTATGGAGACAGCTCTTGTTTTTTGTTGTACAAATTTTTGTGGCACCAATGACATTACTTTTTGATCAGCCCTTGTATTTTGCTTTTTTCTTAACTGGAAAATTTTTTCAGTGTGAAGGAGGCTGCAGAGAGTCTGAATACGCTTTTGATGGAATTAATTGAAGACCTTGATGACACACCAACACCAGCAGTTGGTACTCCTTCACAGGAGAGTCAGTCAGGGGAGATCACTTCTAACAGTACTACAGAAATCACAGTCTCTCAGACAGGAGAAGTAACTTCTACAAATGGGGAAGAAGCAGAAACTGATATTGCAGATATGTAAGTGAAATATGCTACTATGGTAACCATTTATTCCTAGTAGTCACTGTTGCCAAATAAATAATATAAATGAAATTAAGTTTTTACAGGTATTTAAGCTTGCATATATACATGCACTGAGCTATAGTACCCATAGTAACAGTAAAACGTAAAGATAACAATACCTATGCATATCTTTTTACTAGCCATGTGATGAATTTGAATGAATACGTTCAAAACAATGTCGGCTAATTTTTCAATATTAATACAGTATTAAAAAACTCATTTTCAAACTGGATAGGGAAAACCTTTTTTTCGTATTAATCACTTCCTTGGTTAATTTTCACTTTAAAAGATAGTCTGTAGCATTTTTAGCACACTTGAATCAAGGGTTTTAGGTGACCTATTTGTAAAGGTGGATGGTCATCTCTCATATTTGTTCAAATCTTTCTGCTTAATCTCTAAATAAAGGTAACTAGTTTTGAAAGTAGAATAAACATTTTAGACAACTTCTTCTCATGTATCACCTGATGGATCTTCATCAACCTTGGTCTGTTCTTGTAAAACCATTTCTCATGTTGTTTCAAGTGGATCAGCCGAGCCTGTTTTAGGGGCTGCCAAAGCTATAAATAGATATTTAGGTACTAAACAGCTTCTTATGAACCACTTGATGGATTCTCACCAAACCTATTCTGTAACATCCTTGTGTGTTGTCTCAAGTTTGTTCAAATTGTTCTACAAAGTCCTTTTAAGGGCCGCCAGAGCTAACAATAGAAATAACTTAAAGCAATTTCTTCTCATGAACCACTTGATGGATCTTCACCAGACTTGGTCTGTAGCATTCTTAGAAGGAATTTGCAATGTTATATGAGCCGTGCCATGAGAAAACCAACATAGTGGCTTTGCGACCAGCATGGATCCAGACCAGCCTGCGGATCCGCGCAGTCTGGTCAGGATTCATGCTGTTCGCTTTTAAAGTCTACTGCAATTAGAGAAACTAACAGCGAACAGCATGG
Source organism: Mercenaria mercenaria (assembly GCF_021730395.1). Classification (NCBI taxonomy): domain Eukaryota; kingdom Metazoa; phylum Mollusca; class Bivalvia; order Venerida; family Veneridae; genus Mercenaria; species Mercenaria mercenaria. The sequence goes on along the minus strand of NC_069366.1, from coordinate 24,462,012 downwards.
ATCCTGACCAGACTGCGCGGATGCGCAGGCTGGTCTGGATCCATGCTGGTCGCAAACCCACTATGTTGGTTTTTCCATGGCCAACTCATATTATCTCTGATTGTATAGGCCGTCAGACCCATTTGAGCAACATTTTATGGCATTTTCACAGTACATTTATACTGTTGCAGATTTATTTATGGTAGTTGATAAACCAGATGTAATGGCATAACGTCATTAATCCAGAAAACATAGAATTAAGCCTAGATTAAGCGTGTGGTAATGAAAATCATTTAATGACTCTTTAGTTATTGGCAACTACCTACCTAAAAAAATAAGCACACAAACCTACACTTTTCATTTCACTGTGTTATAGGCAATATGTTTATTTTTGACTGTGAGAAGTTTCATTAAAATCTACATACAGAAAAATTCTGTTTGCGAAAATATTATCAAAATTGTGATACATGTATTCCCATAGACTCCCATTTTGGAAACTTGTGTTTGGTCAAAATACTTCAAATCAGTCTGGCAAAAAATTGAGCACAGGCGCTATGTTTTTATTTGCCCAGTTTTCTAAGTATATTTTGATGTTTTACAAAAAATGACGTTTTAATGATGTAGATAAAAATTTTGTTCGATCGTGAGAATCTTTATGGAAGAAAAAGGCTCATACACAGAGTCAGATTCATTCATTGTCATGTTTTTTTTTATCGTAATAAATTGTCTTTTATCTCCAGTGAAAGTTTAAAAGTGTGTAATTTTCTATGAAAAGGAAGTTAATCAAATCTTCAGGAACATTTGTTAGTGAATTCTTGCTTCATAACATACATGTACTTCCAAAGTGGTGGTGCTGCAGTTCATATTAAACACTAGCAAGGATTTTTTATGCCCAAGACGGCATATATTTTTGAACCGTCTGTCGGTCTGTCGCAATTTTCGTGTCCGGCCATTCTTTGTCATCATGTGGATTTTCATACTTGGCGTGAATGTGTACCAGAAGACGACATTGTCGCGCGCAGACCAGGTCCGTAGCTCAAAGTCAAGGTCAACTTAGCGTTAAGGTATTATTTTCATGATAGTGATTGATGGGTGTCCGGTCCAATCTTTGTCATCCATTGGAATTGTGTTGGTCAAAATACTTCAATCAGTTGCCAAAAAGTGAGACCGCCCATATGTTTTTTATTTCCCTGTTTTCTAATATTTTTTGTTTTTTTTGAAAAAACATGGTTTAATGATTGTAGAAAAAATTTTTGATTCGAACTGAGAACTACTTTAGGGAGAAAAAGGTTAAATTTACACGAGTAGTTTTCTTTCATAAGTAAATGGTTTTTTTTTTAAATAAATTTTGTTTTTATTTTCGTAAAATTTGTTTTAAAAGTTGCGGAATTTTCTATAAAAAAGGAAAGGTAATCAAAACTTCGGAACATTGTTAGTGAATTTTTGCTTCAAAACAACATGATCCAAAATGGTGGTGCTGCATTCATATTAAACATAGCAGGTTTTTTTTTTTTATGCCCCAAAGGGAGGCTATATTTTTTGAACGTTTTTGGTCTGTCCGCAATTTTCGTGTCGGCCCATTCTTTTGTATCAGGGATGGATTTTCAAATAATTTGGGCGTGAATGTGTCCCCAGTAAGCGACATGGCGCGAAAAGCCCCAGGCCCCGTAGCTCAAAAAGGTAAGGGCACTTTTGGGACTTTTAAAGGCATTTTCATGATAGTGCATTGATGGGCGTTTTCCGGCCATTCTTTGTCATCCATGGATGGATTTTCAAGTAACTACGCATAAATGTGTGGCACAGTAAGACGTGTCGTGTGCAAGACACAGGTCCGTAGCTCAAAGGTCAAGGTCACACTTAGACGTTAAAGGTCATATTTCATGATAGTGCATTGATGGGCGTGTCCGGTCCATATCTTTGTCATTCATGCATGGATTTTAAAATTCTTGGGCATGAATGTGTGCCACAGTAAGACGACGTGTCGCTCGCAAGACCCAGGTCCGTAGCTCAAAAGTCAAGGTCACACTTAGACGTTAAAGGTCATATTTCATGATAGTGCAATGATGGGCATGTCCGGTCCATATTTTTGTCATTCATGCATGGATTTTAAAATAACTACGCATGGATTTGTGGCACAGTAAGACGACATGTCGCACGCAAGACCCAGGTCCGTAGGTCAAAGGTCCTAAACTCTAACATCGGCCATAACTATTCATTCAAAGTGCCATCGGGGGCATGTGTCATCCTATGGAGACAGCTCTTGTTTTTTGATTTTTTTTATAAATTACTAAGGTGATTTTCAACAAAAAGTGCATCTTTAATCGCAACACTGAGAAAGCTGAGAAACTAATTATATTTCTTTTGTCCTACTTGAAATTCTTCTCATATATCATATCTAGTAAAAGTCACATCAAGACAAACCAGGAAGTTATTCGATAAACACTTTCAGTTAGTTTTGTATTTATAGAAATCATGAGAAATGAAAAAGGGGTTAAGTGGATCAACAACTAATTGAAATCTTGATAAATCTGTGTTATCAGTTAAAATAAAATGTAGGTTATAAAAGTTTTCCTGGGCTTCTGAGCAATTCTCTATGAGATTAATATGTTAGAATTTGATACAGTGGCATGGCTTTCTTATCTAATACTTATTTTCAAGCAAATATCTACAACATTATTTAATTTCATTAATTTATGTACATTTTGAAGTGTTTGTCAAAGATTTACTTACTTTAAAACAGTTTGCTTACATGTATATAGACATGTGTGTCTTTAAAAAATAGAATTATATGTATTTATTTCCTTTTAATTGTTAACAAATGATGCCTTCTGAAACAGGAAGCAGAACAATCAGTGTTGTGTCATCTTTAGTTAAACACATTCTGATTTCTTCTAATAATTGAACTTAAGAAGTTTATTTCAGCAAGTTTGGAAAAAGTGTTACATAATACTGATTTTTTTTTCTGTTTCTAAAATGAATAGGAAAATGAAGAAAAGGTATTATATTTTTCTTGGAATGTTTTTACATGCGTTTAGTTTTAGTAAGCTTTAATACACTGTAGTTATATCAATGAGCCGTGCCATGGGAAAACCAACATAGTGGGTTTGCGACCAGCATGGATCCAGACCAGCCTGCGCATCCGCGCAGTCTGGTCAGGATCCATGCTGTTCGCTAACGGTTTCTCTAATTGCAGTAGACTTTAAAAGCGAACAGCATGGATCCTGACCAGACTGCGCGGATGCGCAGGCTGGTCTGGATCCATGCTGGTCGCAAAGCCACTATGTTGGTTTTCTCATGGCACGGCTCATATATTGTAAGAGATTTTTGACTTTTGTACATCCTATTTAATACTTGTTGTCTTTTGACTTCCATCCATCATTTTACTGGAAAATATTATGCCCCTGTGTAACATTTGGCTTACTTTTTTAATTAGTTAAAAAAGGCAACAGGGTATCATTTTATAGGATCGGTAGATGACCTCCTTTGTTTTTAGGGCAGCAGGTCAAAGGTAACAGTGGCCTTGAAACTGAGAATGGGTTTACATCAATAACTTGAGAACATAAGGCCATGCAGTTCGCACACTCTGTAGAAAGATTGCCCATTGTCAGTAGATTACACAATGTAATTTGGGGGTTATAGGTCAAAGGTCAAGGTTAGTTGAGACTAAAAATGGCTTTTAATTAATAAATGGAGAAAGCTTGGGCCTATGACTACTAAACTCCGTAGGGTGATTGTAGCTAGTTAGTAGATGACCTTGATGGTTTTTGTGTCAGTAGGTCAAAGTTGAAGACCGACCTTGAGAAGGCAAGGGTTTTAAATCAATTCTAGAGAACACTTGACTTGGGACTGTAAACCATGGATGGTAAAAAATGGTAGAAATTTTCCTATAATTTAAGGGGTCATTGGATAAGGTCAAGGTCCATTGACCTTGAGGTTAAGATAGTTTCAGACCCTTTTGTCAAGTGTGCTTTGACCAACAGCCATCAAACTTTTTAAGTCATAATATTTAATGGTCAGCAAATGACCACTTTTGTTTTTGCAGGGGTTATTTAGGTCTGTGGCAAAGGTCACAAGAAATTTTTAAGACTGAAAATTACAAGAAAGGGTTTTCTCTTTGCATGTTCATAGTTTTTTGACCAAAAATGGGGTAAGTTTTTTTAAAAGTAGGTATTGTATGAAAGGGATTAGTTATGTTTGAAAATCTTCAGTGACTTTAAAAAATATTAAAACTCTTATAAAACCCAGTTTCTAGATGTTTGATCCCAATCTTTTTCCTATCATTACATGAAATTATGAGCCATGCCTGGGAAAACCAACTGGGGTGTGCGACCAGAGGGATCCAGCCCCGCTGCGCCCCGCCCCAGTCTGGTCAATCCATGCTGTTCGAAAACGTTTCCCCTTTTCCAATAGGCTTTAAAAAGCGAACGCATGGAGTTTGCCCAGATGCGCGGATGGAGGCGGGTCGGATCATGGGGGTGACACCCCATGTTGGTTTTTCAGGACGGTCATAAATGTTTTTTGTCTTACTAGTTTTTGGGGAAATTTAGTACTTTTTCCCTTTTGGGACCGCTATGTTTTTAAAAAAGTTGTTTATATTATCTAGCAATTCAAAAAATATTTTGTATTTTAGATATTTTTTACCCCTTATTGCACCCTAAATAGGGTCAGTTACAGTTGTGTGTTACATAGATTTTGTATTCTTATTCTTTTTAGAAAAAGTGTCAAGGTGAGTCCGTAATTGTCTCACCATGCCCCCCATTGTGCTCTTTGTACCGTTTACAATTTTTGGTGTAAACGCTGTAGGTACATTTTGGGTTTTCCAATCTTAATGAGTTTTTTCAGATTTTTGGCTGTTTTAAAAAGTCGACTAGTTTAATACAGTTTCATTGGTCTAATTAGGTGCGGGGTTTCGATGTTTAAAAAAAAAACTTTGTTTAGTCATAGAGGCCACATTTTTATCGTTTTCTGAATTTTCATCGTAATTTTTTGTTTTTTTGAATTTTGGTAGGGTTAAAATGTTCATCTAGGGTAAAAAAACCTGACAACACAAGAGGTCACTTTTACTCATGTTTTGTTATGAAACTTAATAGGTTTTTATAAAATGTAGGAAAGCTTGAAATGGGTATAGGGGTTAAATTTTATTCAAAAGGGTCTATCGTAGAAAAAAAAAACTGTCCATTTGAGGGGCACTTTTTCCCCCTTTTCTTAGTCAGAATCTTTCAAAAAAAAAATGAGCTAATGTATTTCATCGCCTGCGTGGGGCATCACCGTTTTAAAGTTTTTGATAAAGTAAAATCTGTTACTTCAAAGTTTTGATTTGGAAACTTAAAGAGTTATTTTACAAAGTCTACCCCAGGGGAAACAACCCCCTTAATTTGATTAAAATTTTGACAGATTTTTTGCCCCTTTTAATTAGTTTTTTTGGGTTAAATTTTTTGTAAAGTAAAATATCTCTGTTACTATCAAAGGTTTTGACTTGAAATTTAAAATGGTTTTTTATATCAAAGTTTCAACGGGGAAAAACAACCCCAAAAAACTCTGGTTTGAATTTTGGACAGAGTTACCCCCCCCTTTTTAACTTAAAAATTTTTTTGGTTTAATTTTTAAAAAGTTTTATGGCAAAGCTTAATTCAGAGTAAAACATGAGAAAAGTAAGTGATCTGTCTAGGGGACAGCTCTTATTTTAATTTTTTTTAATGAAATCTAGGTCAAGTTTGAAGCCTGGTCACCCAAAGGTAAAAAATTTTTACAGGTAAAAGTACATGTATAAAAAAGCCGGGGCCGAATTTGATACCTGTTTTCATGAAATTTTGTCTGTTTTTGTCTTTATATATCTATATAATTTTTGCAACGGGTTAATTTGGGTTTTTTTCAAGGCGAAAAGGTCGCTATGTAAACCCCAAAAAAAAACTGGGGCCAGATTTTTTCTTTTTTTTACATAAAAATAAGAAGTTGAAGTAAAATGATACGGGGTCCCTTGGAGAAAGAACTAGATCAGGGGGAATTTAGAGTCTTATGGCCCTTTGGGTTGGTTTTATGTACTGTAGTTTTTAATTTGAAATTTAATTTTTTAAACAAACAAAAACCCTGTCTGTTATATCTTTAACATATACTGTAAAATCATTTAATTTCTTGGGCATGAAATTTCTTGGTTTTGATAGAATGGCAATTTCGGGGGAATAAAATTCGTGGATTTCAATTTTTGAACATAAAATGAATGGGAATTTTATTGTTCTTTGGGTTTAATTTCGTGGAATGACAAACCCACAAAACCCCCCAAAATTAGTCCCCCACAAATATTAATGATTTACGTATTAATATAGGGCCCCCCTTTTTTTGTTGGCAGTAGCATCTTTTGATTTACCCCAACTAAAATATATGATATATGTCGGGGGTTTTTGAGGTAGGGGTGAAACATTGCTCAAAAATTTGTGCCGGTTTGGGGGTGTATAAAACAGTTTATGTGTTGTTAAGGTTTTTTTGCTGTTGTTAGCAGCAGCTTTATTTTATAGAATGATCAAAGTTGCTTTAAGAAGTGGTTTATTTTTTTCAGAGAGAAAAGAGTTTATAAATTAACAGCATGGATATCCCAGGGGGGGTAAGACTTTTGCGCGGTTTGGTGTGAAACTTAAAAATGCATTTCAGTTTTGTAAAAATCTTTTATTTTTTGTGTGATTAAACTTTCTAGATTTCTGGTTGCACATACGGGGAACTTAAATCCTAGAATAGGTAAAATTTCCCCACGTATTGTTTAAAACTTTACCCTGCAGGGGAAAAAGTTTTTGCCTTTGCGCCCAGGCGCCCAAGTTCAGCCGCCATTCGTGCATTTGACCATGGTCTCATGTTCGTATTCAGTCAGTAAATTTTCAGAAAAATACACCTTTAAAAGAAAAAATGGACTACCAGTTTAAATGAGGACCAGACCATTTTGAAATTTGCGGGTAGATTTTTAAAGGTGAGTCCATGAAGTTTTATCCCCAGGGTTTTTCTTTTTTTGGTAAAAAACTATGGATTTTTTTGTCCATGAAATAAAATGTTTTCAGTTTTCATATACTAAAAAAGAGGGGGAAAACCAATATTCAATAAATCTCCCCAAGTTCTTTTTAAAAATAAAAATTATCTTGCAGATTTTTTGTTGCGTAATAACGACTTGCTATAATTTTGTTGCACGCTAGTTCCAAAAAGATTTTTTTTTTAGTTTTTTATAAATTTTAACCATTTTCACCCCCCATCATGGTTACAAATACATAGGTCTATTTAGATTTTTTAGAACAATCATTTTTTTAAAAAAAATTTAATGAAAACAAGAGTGTCACTATTGTAGACAAATGCCCCGAAGCCTGCCCAAAATGTACAGTTTCTGTGTAAAAAAAAAAACATCTTTTTGGCCCTTGACCTTGATTTAAGACCCCCGGCATTGACACCCCTTTCCCAATTTGGTTAACATTTGTGTCAAATTTTTTTCAAACCCCTTTAAATGGCGATTTTTGGGCCCGCAAAAAAACCCTTGACTCTAATGTGACTTGCCCTTTGGGAGTGGGGGTTTTGGGTCTTGGCTGAAATCTTTCTAAATTTTGGGAACATTTATCCAAGTAATTTAAAAACCCCTTGATGAATGGGGGTTTATGGACCGGACCAAAAAAAAAAAACCCTTTTCCTTTGATTTTAAAAAGTGTGAGTTGACCTTGGACTGGGCTCGGGGTTTGGTTGACTGTCGTTCTTTATGGTAAACATTTATGCCAAGTTATTTCAAAATCCCTTCTGGGGCAGAGTTTGGACGACATGAAAAAGACCTTTTAAATTTTGCCCTCTAAGTGTGCTTTGACCTTGGAGTAGGGGTTGGGCCTTGTGCAGACACGTGTCACATTAAGGGAACTTTTTTCCAAAGTTATTTCAAAAATCCCTATAGGAGTTTCAGCCGGAAAGAATTTTACAGGACGCAAAATGCACGGACAGGGGTTTTTTTTAATATGCCACCTTGGGGGAAAACAGAAAAGAAAAGGAACCATGCTCTTCTTTTGGAAAATGCTCCTTTTTTTTCCCAGTTTGGTGAACAACATACAGGATTACGAAACAGGGAAATTGTTTTTTTGCATTTAAATATCGGTGACTTGGCCCCAGGTGTCAGTATAATGTGACGGGTGGGGTATTTGCCCTGGTCTACGGCATGATATTCCCGTGAGACAAAGTAGACACTGTGTTTTATGACTGAACAATTGTTGAAAAAAATGTTAAATTTTGAAACACACACACATATTGTATATTAGTGTGTACAAAACGTTTTTTTGCCCCCCAAAAGGGGGGTATTAAAAAACACACTGCCTGCGTGCGTCGTTTTTAAAAAATTTTTTGGGCTGTAATTTGCCATCAATTAAGGGATTTTTAAAAACTTGGCTAATGTTCCCATAATAAGACGATAGGGTGACAAGACCCCGCCCCCAGCTCCCAAAGGGCAAGGTCCCTTTTGAAATCAAAGTTAACAGGGGCTGTTTTGGTGGCTGTCCATAATTGCCATCCATGAAGGGAGTTAAAAAAATGGGAAAAAGTTTTTCCATATGAGACGATGTGCGTGCGCAAGACCTTAACCCTACCTGAAAGATCAAGGTCACACTTAAAAAATCAAAGGTTTAAAGGGTCTGTTTTATGTCCCGGGTTCATAACTTGCCCTTTTCAAGGGCTTTGAAAATTACTTGGCTGTTAACCTATTGAGAATGTGTAAGGTTTTGACCCCGGGTCTTAGGTAAGGTCAAGGTCCAAAAATGATTTTACCCGAATATTTGGAAATTTTTTACGACAACTTTATTTTGGGCTGTTTGAGGGGCATTTGTCCCTAATAGTGCAGTTTTTTATGTATAATGATTATATTTCAGTATCTTTGTCACGTTTTTTTTGTTTAAAAATCATTTAAAAATGGTAATCTAAAATAAGATATTTTTTTGTAACCTTTTTGTGTGTTAGTAAAAAAAGAAATTTTTGATATTTTAGCATTTTTAAAAAAAATAAGGTTTTTTTTTTGCTTTCAGCATTGATTTTATTAAAATTGTTGAAATGAAATTGGTAAAATGTCCAAATTGCTTGCTTAATATGTTTTCAAATTGTTTTAAAAAATTCTGTATGAAAAACGGTTATGTAATATGTGTTTTATAAAGAATTTTCAAGAATCGACTGGATCGTAGGGGTTTTCAGAAAATTTTTTACTGCATCCTTTTATCAGCCTTTACGATTTTTATGCCCCGAAGATGGGCTATTAAAATCACATGTTGGTCATCCTCCCAGCACCAAATTTTACCTTAGGGGTGGAGGGTGCTAGGACAAAAGAAATTTGTATTTATTTTCCTAACCCCTTTAAATTTTTTGTTCTTAATGGTCATTTTATTGTTTTCAAACATGAAAGACACTAATACATGAATCGAATGGCGTCCTGCGTGCGTTGTGTTATTCTTTTCCGGGTTTAACTTGCCCTCCATGAAGGGATTTAGAAATAACTTGGCATAAGTGTTGCCTAAAGGACGGCTCCAAAGGGCAAGGTCACATTGAGGTCAAAGTTTGACACGGTTGTTTTGTTTGGTCCAAAAATGCCCTCCCTGAAGGGATTTTTTAAATAACTTTGGGATAAATTTTTGCCATAAGAAAAGACCTGTCATGCGCAAGCCAGTCCCTGCTCTAAGGTCAAAGGGCACACTTTGGCAAAGTTAGATGGTTGTTTCTTGTCCGGACATAACTTGCCCTTTATGAAGAGATTTTTAAATTAATGGCAAAAAAGTTCCTTATTTGATAACATGCATGCGCGAGACCCCGACCCTAGCTCCAAGGTCAAGGTCTTTTAACAAAAAAGTTAACCAAAAAGGAAGGGGTGTCACGCTTTTTAGCCGTCTCTTGGGGCAAAATATAGTGCGTACTTTTTTGATGGGTTTTTGCACTGTATAGGTGGTTATCAGGATGAAAAATAGAAAAAATTTTGAAATGCCAGACCTCTTTTTATGAATACCTTAATGAAGCTCTGAATCTTTTCCCCCTGTTTTTTAAAAGGAGCATTTTTTTTGGTGGGAAAGCTGCAGTTTTGATATTTTTTATGCCCCAAAAAAGGGGGTTTTTAAAATGCACTGTCTGTATATGCGTCTGTGTAAATTCCTGTTGAGCTGTAACTCTGGTTTTGTCGCCCTAAACTCTGCCCTTTATGAAAGGGTTTTTTAAAAATTTCTTGCCCTAAATGCTCCCGTATTTAGATGAAATGTCATGCACAGACCCAGACCCCCAGCTCCCGGTCAAGGTACATTAGAAGTCAAAACAAAGGTTTCCTTGTCCGGTCATAAACGGTGATTTACCCAAGGGATTCAAAAATAATTTGAACCCAATTTTTACCCTTTTGAGGTGTGCACATTATGACCTGGGTTCCCGGGTCAAGGCACCACTGATGTGTGTTTTTTTGCCAGACAACTGTAGTTCTTGGGAGCTTTGGGGGGGATTTGTCCCAGTACCCAAAAGTGACAGCTCTTTTTGCTCTTGATTTTTTTAAAAAAATGTGAGTTTTGTACACTTGGGCGGGCGTGGCGTCGGGGTTGCTGGGTTTAATTTTAGTTTTAGGTCAGCTTTTTTCCTAAACTATCAAGCTATTGCTTTGAAATTGGAATACTTGTACCATATAAGCTACCCCGTATGCAAGAAACATAACTCCTCTTGCTTTTTTGCAAGAATTATTCCCCTTTTGGACTTGAAAAACAGTTTTTTTTGGGTTTAAATTTTATGTTTGGTCAGCTTTTATCCTAAATATCAAAGTATTCCTTTTTAAAATTGAACACTTGTTACCATCATAAGTGACCCTGTCCCGGGAAAAAAAAAAAAACTCCATCCCCGGCAAAATTAGGCCCCTTTTTTGGGCTTGGAAAAAAAAAAAATAGATTTCTTTGGGTTTAAATTTTTGTTTAGGTAAAATTTTTCTTTAAAATATCAAAGCTAGCTTTAAAAACTTGCAATCTTGTTCCCATCATAAGCTGACCCTGTACAGCAAGCAAATAATCCACCTTTTTTGCAATAAAATTTCCCTTTTGGACTTTGAAAAAACTTTTTTTTGGGTTGAATATTATGTTTAAGTCAATTTTCTCATAAAATTCAAAGCTTTGTTTTAAAACGCAAAAGTTTTTACCATCATAAGGGACACTGGCATCAAGAAAAATAACTCTTCCTACTTTTTTCAGAGTGATGGGGCCTTTTTGACTTAGAAAAAAAATGGGTAGGAAATATTTCTTTTACAAAAAAATCAGATGAGCGTCAGCACCCCCCAAGGGGGTGCTCTTTTTTCTTTTTTGCTAAATTTTAAATTTGTTAAAATTCTGTTGGTATTTCCAAGAATAAAACAATCGATAAAGATTTGGGTTTTGTATTTTGTAGATTTGGCGGTCCTTCCCCTTTATGCTCGTGTGCCCCGTTTGCCCCCTGGGAAAATCCCTGAGAGCCAAAACAGATCCCAGATAAGTATGCTATGAAATCTTTTATTTGCATACTTTGTAGGTAATTTTTGATAAGTTTTATTTTTGATTCATAGTGAGTTATGTTTGATGTGGAATAACAAAAGTGATTTTGGACAAGTTTAAGTGTTTTCAAAATATTTTTAATTTTTTGAGTGGCATTATTCAGGAAGAAGCAAAAAAAATTCCACGCAAATAGGAAACCGTCTCGTATAGTTTTTTTCCAAAGTTAAAATCTTGCTTGTATATTTTTTTTGTTTTGTTATTAAATTTCCCTTTTTTTTTTTCAGTTGTATTTGTCGTTGCCTTTTTTTTAGTGTATAAAATTGTATTTGCATTGTTTTTTGTACCCCCTGAACAACAAAGTTGTGAGGGGGTAGTGGTTTCAGGTGTCTTTCCCCTCCGTCTGTCTGTCAATGAACAGTCTTGTGGCACCCGCTTTTCCCCATCCCCGAACAATTTTAATTTTTTTTTTATATCAAACTAAATTAGATAGTTATTTTCTTGAAAGTCTTCTAGGAGAAAAAATTGACAGGCTATGCCCTTTTTTTAAATTGAACTTTTTTTTAAAAAATTTTTAAAAAATTTTAAAGGGAAAGTCTAATTTAGGTCAAAACACTGGGGGAAAAAAAATCGAGCGCCGGCTGTCTTACGGGCTTTTGTTTCACTAAAGGAAGTACAAAATTAATTTAATAAAGATTATTTACGAAATTTAAGCCCTTACTAAGTTTTTCCGTTTCCAGTCCCGCAAAATAAGTGTCCCGAAAGGATGGTTAATAGTAAGTTTGAAGGGGATTTCCACTGTGAAAACATTAATATTTGGGAAGCATAGAAGTTTTTGCCAGAATTTTTTACAACCAACGAACTTTGATTTATTACAATAAAACCTATATAAAATAAAATTAACAGCTTTAAATTCATAAAAATTTCCCCTAAAATTTCGGGGTATCCAGAATATCTATGTTTATTTTTTAATTGGGTAAAAAACGTATTTTTATCCCCCCGAAGGGAGGCATATAGTTTTTGAACTGTCTGTCAGTCTGTCAGTCTGTCGGTTGTCATTTTGTCCGCAATTTCATGTCCGGCCCATCTTTGTCATCGTGGATGGTTTTTCAAATAACTTGGCATGAATGGTACCACGAAAGACGCATGCAGTGCGCAGACCCAGGTCCGTAGTAAAAGGGTCAAGGTCACATTGACGTTAAAGGTGTGCATGAGGGGTGCCCGGCCATATCTTTGTCACAGGAGGGTTTCAAATAACTTGGCTGAAGGTACCACAGTAAGACGACGTGATTCCCAAAGCCCGGTCCGTAGCTAAAAGGTCAAGGTCACCTTGACGTTAAAGGAAGTGCTTTGGGGGCGTCCCCGGCCCTACTTTGTCGTCGTGGAGGGGATTTTCAAATAACTTGGCATAAAAGTGTACCACAATAAGCGATGTGTCACACGCAAGACCGGTGTAGTCAAAGGTCAAGGTCACATTTTGCGTTAAAGATCATTTTCATAAAAGTGATTGGGGCTGCCCGGTCCAATCTTTGCATTCTGCTGGTTTTTAAAATAACTAGCATAAAGTGTGAACAGAAAACAATTTTGTCGCGCGCAAGACCCAGCTCCGAGGTCAAAGGCCCAAAACTCTAACATCGGCCATAACTATTCATTCAAAGTGCCATCGGGGGCATGTGTCATCCTACGGAGACAGCTCTTGTTTGCTTCTATTTCAGGTCGGTGCAATTAGATGTCCTGTCAGTTATCAATGTTCTGTGTGAATTAGTTAAACACAAGGAATTCCAAACAAGAATTGCCTCATTGAAATGGTTTAGACATTTATTAGTAAAAGTTCCAAAAAAAGTTAGTTGAAAATAAATTGTTTTTAAATTTGAAAATAAAATTGCAGGCAGATAGTTTTTAAATTTTGTGGGCTGGAAGAGGGTTTTTTGTTTTTTTTTTAGGGGGGAACCAGTTTGAATTTATACTATTATTTTTGCAGAATTGTCAACATTCTTTACAAATAATATCTTCTTTTAACTGAAGAAGTTTGTTAGATAATATTGTGTAATTGTTGAAAATATCAAACATTAAAATATCTACATGGTGTCCTTCGTTTATAATATTTTGATTTCTGTGTAAAAACACATTGAAAGGAGGTCATGTGATATTATTTAAGACAAGGGTTGTGCCTATTTTATAAAATGATTAATAAATTAAAATTATTTTGGCAGTCTTTTAAATTTAAAATTACAATTAATATTTGGGTTTTGGGGGGACAAATTTTAATTAAATTACTCAGGCAAGTATTTAATTTTTTTTTCATTAAATCCTCCCTTAAAAGCCCATTTGTATCTTCAGCAAAAAAAATGTTTCAGTGCAGCCAAGTTCATGGTGTTTCCTACAAGTTGGCCTGTGTATATGAAGTGACACTACCTTATTCACTCAGAAATTACAGTTATATAAAATTATTTTATATTGATAAACAGTACTGGACTAAATTTATTTCCCTGCATTTTTCACGTTTGAAAAAGGTCAGACCCAATTACTACGATCATTATTTTCATAAATACAAATTTTCTAAAAAAAAAAACATGCAAAAAAAGCTTTTGTGTGGCATAAACCTTTTAAAGTTATTACACACCAAAAATTTTTAGACAATTTAAAAGGGGAAAAGGGCAATGTTGTTCTCATGTTAATTTGTCTACGGGTTTTCTAAATCTTTTTAAAAGAAATAAAAGAATTTTCAAAATTGGGCATAAAAATAAGAAAGTTATGGAAATTTAATTTTTTGCCAAAATGGGGGCCATTTTTTTCCATAGCAACAATTTAAAATTGGCGGTATTTTGTTTTTCTAGTACATACTAAACTAAATTTACTTTTTCTGTACAATAATTTTTTTTTTTTTTAAAAATTTTAAATAAAAGAACATGTTTTACATTTTACACTCAAGAAACATATAAAATTAATCTATTTGAAAGGTAATTTGCTAAATAAATAATTTAGAAGTGTGTAAATGATGTCAAAATCACACTAAAATGGCTGCCCCCTGATCGTCAATTTTTAAATTTAAAATTTGCCATATCTTTTTAAATAAAGGTCCGTTTTTAAAAAAATTCTTTAAGCTTTATAAAAAGGCTTGAGTATGGCTTTCTATAAAATTATTTTGATTGTGGGAAATTTGCCCCCCAATGAAAAATAAACTGCTGGGCATTTGCCCCCCAGTTAAAAAGGGAGATAAGGGACATTGCCCCCCAATTTTTTTTGTCCCAAATTTGCCATTAAAATTATAACTGTATTTTGGGTTTGTTTTTTATAAAAATTACCCTAAAAGGAAATTTTTAGTAAAAAAAGTGTTTTTTGATAATAATTTGATAAATATGTTTTTTTTTCTTTCAGGGGTTAAGGGAAATTTTTGCTGTTATTCGTAAAAAAGTGCCATTAAAAGTGTTATAATTTCCAAAATTTGTGCAAAAGTTTTTAAAAAACTCAAAATTTTTAATTTTGGGAATTATCTACTACAAAATTGTATAAAAAAAGCCTTGTCACCCAAAAAAAAAAATTCTTGTATCAATTCCCAAAAAAATCACTGGAGGACAAAAATTTGGGGGGAGTGCCGTTTTTGAAAAAGCCCGGGGGCAAATGTTTTTTTACCATTTCAATGGGGGGGAAAAGTCCAGCTCATTTTTCATTGGGGGGGGGAAAAGTCCTGGGGGGCAAATGTCCGGGTCCCAATTTTTTTATTTCAGGATTTTTTACCCTTTAAACCTTAAAGGGTGAAAGAAAACAAAAGGTGTTGACACCCGTTTTTTACAGCACAATAGGGGATAAACGTTACTATTAATTGAAATAAGGGGGCAAAATTTAGACTGTAATTAATTTAAATTTCAATTGTTTTAATTGACTTTTGTTCAAATTTGTAATTACTTTCATTATTTCAAATTTGTTAAATTGTTTAATTTAAAAATAAATAAAATTTTTTTTAGGCAAACCCTGTAAAAAAAATTAAAACACTTTGTAATGCTAATTTTGTGTCATATCCAATTCATTAAAATTGACTATGTATACTTGATTTTAATTGATTTCTGAAATAGCAATGTATGTATAAACTCTTGTCTTTCAGACATTCCGACATATGAATTTAGTGTTTCCAGAGCTAATGAACACACTGGCTGATATTGACCAGTCAGATGAGGTATATTTTATATTTCTTGAATGGGGCTTTCAGACTTTATTTGTGTAATAAGACCCTTAGATTACCTTCTTGGCTTTAGTGCCAGCTTGGAAATGCCTTAAATTATGAAAATTTACTTAATTGAAAGAGGCTCAGATCGTTTTGATAAAGAAAGTCACTTGCATAAGAATGAAATTTTTTTTTTTGCTACCTGAGCACAAAATGTTAGGTTGAGTGCTTTGATCCACGCTGGGTCCAGCCACTGTTAATAAAATTTTCTTTTTTAAAAAACATCCCTTGAAACTGTTCGTGGAAAATGATGAAACAAAGCCGGGTTTCCTTGGGTGGCCTTTTTTAAAAATTTTTAAATTAAAACTGGAATCCTTGATGCTCAGCTGATGTATGCTATCATCTATAGCATCCAACTAGGCCATTTGATTTCAAGTCAGTGAAGGACTATGGCTGAAAAGTATATAAGATTATTGCCTGTGGTCGTAGTTGCCTTTTTATGGGGTAATGGGTATGTTTACAGGGCGATTGTCGTAGTCGTGGGTGAACCTTTTTTTCAAGGTTAAAGGGAGTTTTCACTGATCTTTTGATAAAAAAGATTTCTGACTTTTCAAAAAAAAGAAAAACTTTTGTTTTGGGATTTTAACCCCTTTCCTTGCTAAATTTCTATAATGAATTGCCATCTTTCAATTTTTAGTACCATTAATGTTAAAAGGGGTCTTCCAAAGATAGGTGAATAGCGATAGTGGAGTCTGATCAGACTGCACAGATTTTCAGGTGATCATGATAACAGGCCCCAAAGGCGAACCCAATTTTGTCCCCCTGATAGGGGGTTAAAATTTGTGATGATTGCTTCGAGTCAATAGTTGACTCCTGATAATTGCTGACTAGGATGTAGTGTGCCATGGTCAAAGTGATTTTTATATGCCCGTCTCTGAAAGAGCGGAGTGTATTATGTGAACACCCATGGCGGTAGGCGGCTTTTGGTCAGCATCCAAAAGCATGTCCCTGTCTAAGTTGAACTTTTTTTCCGATCTTCACAAAATTGCTGACAATGTTTGTAGGGATAATTCTCAGCCCAAGTTTTATAACCCCCAAAACCCCTGGCCTCTTTGGGTTTTGTCCTTGAATTTTTGAAAAACAGCGATTTAGTTGTTCCTCTCTAAGGGGAACGTTTCACGATCTTCACCAATTGTGATAATGTTTGTGGGCATGTTTTTCTCGGCCAATTCGATAACCCCAAATCACGCAAGGCACTCTTAGATTATGGCCCTTGAATTACTTTAAAATGCGAATAAGCCTTGGGCCGCCCTCTTGTGAACTTTTCATCCCATCTTCCCAAAACTTGGGGACAATGTTTTTGGACAAAAAATCTCAGCCAGTTTATAACCACCCCGGCACTCTTGGATTATAGCCCCTTTAATTTCGAAATCTGCGAAATTTGCCTTGTCCCTTCAAACAGTTTTTTATGGTTGTCAAATTTTATCCCCCATGGAAACCCCCAAATACCCTTTATTCCTTTTTACTCTTTTTTTTGGGTTAACAGGCACACAAAATCAAAATTATTACCTTTAGGGTACCTAACTGAATATTTAGACGGGTGTATTTTGTGACAGTCTGGCACTCTTGTTGGAATTAATTAGTTTCCAATCAATATCTGAAGAATGCTTTGACCTATGGCTGTCAAACTTTGTATTTGATTACTGCAGACGGTAGATAAATGCCATTGTTTGTGTGTCAGTATGTCAAAGGTCAAGGTCATAGTGACTTAAAGACTGTTACTATACAATAACTAAAGAATGCTTGTAGTCTTGGCTTTGAACTTGCTGCATATGGTCAATCGATGACCCTTGTTGTTTTTGGGTCATTAGGTAAAAAGACACGCTTATAGCTTACTTAAGATTGAAAGTTATTAACCTGTTACCTCGGATAGACCATAACTAGGGTGTAAGAGTTTTATTAACAGCACTAGTCCAAGACTTTTGTTGATATGACAAAATGTTGTTTATTTCAGGCAATGTTATTGGCTTTGGAAACATTAGCAAAGATTACATCATACCAAGTTACATTAAAAGCAAACGATAATTGTTCAGAAAATGACTCTTCAGACTCTACTAAATACTCTTCAAAACTTGAAGGTGAAAAAGGTTCAGACAGTAATGCTAATAACAATTTGTGTTCAGAAAGTGCAACAATCAACAAATATTTCATGGAATTTATGGTGCAATTATTAGATTTATTTAAAAGGGATCGACTTATTCTAGACAAAAGAGGAGCATTTATAATAAGGTATGTATAGCTTAAAAAAAGTTTAACACTTTTTTTTTAACTCATAAAGGAAGAAAATATGTTTTAGTAAACATTAAGTTTAACACATTTGGAAGAAAAAGTAGAGCTATTGCACTCACCGCAGCGTCAGCATCGGCATTGCCATTGGTTAAAGTTTTTGATAAAGTCAGATATCTCTGTTACTATCAATGCAATTGACTTGAAACTTAAAATAGTTATTTACTATCAAAGTATTCACCAGGAGAAACAATTCCTTTAACTCTGATTGAATTTTGACAGAGTTATGTCCCTTTTTTATCTTAGAATTTTTTGGATAAAGTTTTTGATAAAGTCAAATATCTCTGTTACTATCAAAGCTTTTAATTTGAAACTTAGAATAGTTATTTTACTACTATTTAGAAGTCAAATATCTCTGTTACTATCAAAGCTTTTAATTTGAAACTTAGAATAGTTATTTTACTATCAAGTCTGCACCAGGAGAAACAATCCCCATAACTCTGATTTGAATTTTGACAGAGTTATGCACCTTTTTAACTTAGATTTTTTTATAAAGTTTTTACTGGCAAAGCTCTAATTCAGACAGTTCTTATTTAAAAGAATACTTGTTATCTTGAAGAATTTTTCAATTCCAATTAAAGATCCGTCTTGATATATACTGGTATGTATATTCATGCTGTTAAAATCAAATTTGACTTACTGCAACATGCTGATGTTAAAAAAAAAAATTTGCCTATTAATAAAGTCACATTTAAAAATCAAAATGAAAAAACAGATGAAAATATTGGTTTCAGATTGCAAAAATTCTCAAAAAACAAAAGTTTATTCAATATATAATATAATACATTTCTTGTTTAGTAAATGTTTTAACCCCAATACATTCAGAAAAAACGTGTCAAAACACCTATACCAAGTACCATTTTAAGTAAAGTTCCAGTTACCTTAAAGTAAAATCTTGGTCTCTAGGCATTCAAGATACTCCATTTCAGCTGTAATTACATGAATACAACCACAGATCAGAAATAAATTTTTATTTAAGAAACCAAAGTTTATATTATATAAGTTATAAAATTAACTAGTTTAATGAAATAACTTTGTAATGTTTGGTTTTTTTTTCCCTGCAATTATCTTCAGACATTGTTTTTTGTTACTGTTTTCGGAGGATATATTCCATCATTGTAGAGTTTGAGGTTGAGCAGGATGTGAATTTTGCTTGACAATGGTACACACCCTAAACCACGATACTTCTCAACTACAAAACCCTTTTGAACTGAAAAATAAATTTAAAAGACCCAAATCCAAGGTAATATATTTAATTTCTTTCTGGGGTTGTATTTTTTTTCGTTACATGTTTTTAAAAATACGAAGTCCGACAGAGTACAGTTGAAACTCGTATTTCCATAGCCGGGATAAAAAAATTTTTATTTCGAGAAACTAAAAATTTGACGAAAATGAATTTTGTGCACATTTTTTTTGAAGGGGACTTGAAAATATTTCGGACAGCGGAAAATTTGAGTAAGTGGGTTCAAGATATTGATTTAACTGTATTTCCTTTTTCAGTTTTTTAAAACATTTCCTTAGTTATAGTACCCACTGACAGGGACAAGTCTTTCTTTATACAAAATTTTTCAGGTTCTAATCTAAATATTTTTAAAGTATATGTATTACTAAAGTCGGTCCCGTCTCATTTTGGACCTCTAACTTCCACCAGAACTGAAGCGATGAAACGGGTTTCATGGATATAATATCTTTGTAAACTAAACAAGGATTATATTGAACATTTATTTTGTTTGCCCCGAAGGAGCATATTATTTCAACGTCACCGTTCGTTAGTTTGTTTGTTCGTTCTTCGTCCAAGTAACTTCTTGCATAAAGGGCACTTTACTCGGAAAAACCACTGCACCCAGGCCCTTTCAAACTTCCGTGCTGATAGATTATTAAATCACCCCGCTACTGATTGGGGGTCACCAGGTCAAAGGTAAAGGGTCACGGGGGCAATTTTAACTTTTTGCATCAAGCCACTTTACTCGCGAACCGCTGCACCCCAGGCCCTCAAACTTCACTTGCTGAATACTTATTGAGTACACGGCCCCTACTGACTTTGGGGTTCCCGGGTAAAAAGGTAAGGTCATGGGGCCAATGTTAACTTTTTGCAAAGGCAATTTACCCCACGAGCCCTGCACCCGGGCCCTTCAAACTTCACATCTGATAGTACCGGTCACCAGGCAAAGGTCAACGCTGCAGGGTTTTGTCCCCATTAGTGGCAGCTTTGTTTTATAAACACTTGTTTTACTTTTCAGGAAAGCGCAGCTGTTTTATTTTGTTAAATAAACGCTTCTTTAAATTCAGGAAAGTTGTCACTTTTTTTGTTGCTTGTAAAATGTTGGATACACCCCGGTGGCCCACTGGTTTGTGTATTGACACGAATTTACACACTGCTTGCAGCTCTTACCGTCTTGACCCTTTTGTAAAATTACATATTTTTGTAAATTTCAAACATCAGCCTCACAAACAAATTTTCAATTATGATTATGAATCTGTTGTTTTACATCTGCAGTGAAAATTTGTTATACAAACAGTGCAGCTTCTGATGAGCAACACTTGATAGCTTAAATATATTGCATTAGGCAGATAAAATAGATGTCATTTATTTATGAGGCGGGTATAAATAGATTTAATAATTGTAAAAGGCACTCTAGTGAAGTATATTGCATTAGGCATATGATAGTTTAAAATAATTTATTAAGGGTGCCCATAGAGGGAATTATTGCATTAGGCAAATAAAATAATGTAAACTTTTTCCCTACATCAGACAGGGGAAAATTTTAAAAATTACTGGGGGAAATTTCAATGAAATTGACAAGATTAGTTATAAATCACCTATATTTGCATGGAGTAATTTTTTTTTTAAAGGACCCCAAAAAGCAGTAAAAAAATTTTTTTTTGACTTTTTTTTATCACCTTTTATCAAAATAAATTACCAGATCACTGTGTCACAAGTCGAGATCATCTACACTGTAATTTATGTTGTGTTTGGAAGATGTCAGTTATTTGCAGAGGAATTAATTTGTACTGGTTAAATGCAGGAACATTGAAATTGTAATTTATTTCCAAAATTTATCTCATTATACCAGAATAGGGACTCGACCATACGTCAAAAAAAAACTTTCCATAAAAGATAAAGAATTATACAAATAGTTTTTTAAGAAACGTGTTTAATGTCTGATTTTAAAACTGTTTTAAAATTTTATTGTTTAAAATTTTAATAAGGTCCCCAGTTAAAACGTTAATTTTTAATTACCAATTTTTTCAGATTTAGTTTACAATTCAGATTGCAACAAAACCAAGACCATCAAAACTTTTGGGATTACTGATGTTACTCCACAAGCTGAACCGTTCACTTTTTTACGGAATAGACTAAACTTTACCAAATTTTAAAAGGGCCCAAAATAGGTGACAGGTGGTACTTTAAAAAGTTTTGACCTTACTATGCAGTTTTTTTTAATGGCTTCTTTGGTCAACCCTAAGGTTGCAGGTTTGAACCCCATCTGGGACATGATCTAACTTCATATGATTCTGGGACTGCTTTTTTCGCTATTTTTTTTTAAAAGAGCAAAATAAAGGGGATTCAAATAACTTAAAAACCTATTTTCAGAAAACCCTAATAATCAATATAAACGGGTCCTTGATTAACTGACTCAGTATTTGTGAGGAACCAATTTAATTTAAATTTTAAAAATTATACCTCCTCTCTTCAGTTTGGGGGGGTCATTTTTTTTTTCAGAAAGGAACAATGAAAGGATACCTTTCTTTTAAAGGTTGATTTTTTTTGTAAAAAAAAGCTTTACCTCAAAAAAAAACCCCCCTTTAGATAAAACGCATTATTAATTAATCAAGTACTGATTTTTGAAAGTAAAGCTTTTTGGATTATTGATAAAAACCTTTGATTGCATCTAAGTAAAAAAACGAACAAAAGTTTTTTACATTTTGTATTTCATTATGTAAGAAAAATTGAGATCCTCTGTAGATAATAGGGGTACTATTTTCCTAGTAAAAATTGTTTCGGACCAAGATGGCCTCCGGTTAAACTGATTGGTGTGACTAAAACCCATGCGTACTAAACAAAAATTAATACGTCTTTGAATAAATTGAAACTGTTTTTTTTTGGGGTCATACTAACTTTTTTAAATATTTTTTTTTTAAACAGAGTTTTCTTTCTTGCGGGGGCCAGTTTTGACACATCAAAGGAATAAAGCAGTGTGTTTGATTTAATGAACTTTAGAACATTTTTTTTAAAGAAACAGTTCATAAAGAGAAACTCTCCCCAAAACTCTGCTACTCAAACGTCATGAAAAAAAATGACCATTTCATTGTGCATAAAAACTGAATAAATACGTAAAACCAATATATAAATTTTAAAGGAAAAAAACTTTGTGATAAAAAAAATTTTTTCTGTATTAAAAAAGGCCCCAAACATTTTTTTTTTTGGACGAAAAAATGGCACAGTTTACACAACAATTTAGTTGCAGATTACACTAAGGACATTATGTAACAGTATTACATTAAAGTTTTCTCCCAAGTCTGTTTGAAGATATTATTATCTCATGTTGAAGATTTTTCGATGTTGTACGATCTAATTTGAGAATTTTGAATTTGAATTTTCAAACTGCTTTTAAAAAAATTTAATTATATTGCTGTTTTTTTTTTTCTTTTTTCCCGAGGAGTTTTACTTCATATTTAAGGTTTCTGTTTTTAAAGAAAAAAATTTCCCAAAAACATGATTTATCGAGAATTACCCGAGTTTTGGTTTTATGGAAAGAATATTCACGAAGGCTGTAGGCCTCCTGAGTGATATATTTTTGCATAAAACGAAAAACCAGGTTATTGTATGAAAAAACTTGGGGATTTATTTTTCGATTCTAACACGACATACTAGTACAACATGTTAAAAAATATGGAAACATTTTTTTTTTACTACGCCCCTGGATGGGATGACGTCTTTCACACGAGTGGTTTTTTTGCAAATAACCCAGATAATTTTTCTCCACATGTAGTAGGTTATTTCGCTGGTCGTGTTAGAATCTTCCTTTTTGTAAAGTGCAAGAAACTTTGTTCCAATACAGTGGACATCTGAAAACATTATAATATACCTACTATGTCATAGTACAATAATGTCTACAATTAAAATGTATGGTTTAAAGTGTTTGATAGATTTCTGTCAAAGACAGTCATAATGAAGAAGTTAAAAATGGCAAGTGATATTCATACACTGTTGTTATACTATCTCGAGAAAGGATATTGTTCTTCAATTTCAAGGTGGCCATATTTTTAGCACTATTTTTGTCCCTAGCAGAAAGTACTTATGGCTTGCCGTTCACTATATTTCTTTGACCCGTTTTGAATAACATCGAAACCGGTACTCAACTCGCTTACCTCAGATTCCGCATTTGTCGAAGAAATATTTAAGCCCCTCAATTGCCTTCTTTTTAATAGTAATTAAAAATCCGGGTTTCTCAAAAATTTTACTAACCCAATGGCTATGTCGAAAAAGGGTTTTCAGTCCCCCTCAAAAAAATTCAAGGCATTTTAAAACCGGTAAGTCGAAAATTTTGAAAAACATGCGATAAAATTTCAAAACAGTCATTGTAAAACGGGTTGGGACATTCCTGTTTGTTTCCTAAACCAGTAACACGGGTACCGCTATCAAAGACCGGTGATTATCAAAGTACTGATGTCATACTTGTTTACACTGCCATAATTTAATTTATGCTGTAACATTTGATGTTTTAATCAGCGGCATTTTTTTTGAGATGTTGAAAAAAGCTTTTTTTTAAAAATGAAGAATTTAAAGGTTTGAACATTTTATATTTAATAAGGATTAAATTTGGGTAATCGCGACGAGAGTTAAAAATTAATTCTTTGGGTTAAGCTCATTTGTCAAACCTCCGGGGGGAACTTGGGACGAAAGGGGAAAATTGACTCAAAAACAATTTTTTAATTTTTGAAAAAAAGAAACTTTGATAAACTCAAAATGTACGAATCGGTAAGGAAACAAGTGATTACAAAAAAGATTGCGCTATGGATAGGAACTGATATTGTTCAATTCATTACGTTCCTCTTATAAATGAATTTCGGTTTTTCTCGAAATAAAAACTGGTCCCTTAAAACAGATACCCAGATCGACTTCATCCTAATTCTGATAGATTAGGGTTAATATACAAGCAAAAATTTTTATGTTTTTGAATAGTGGATTATTTTCTTTAATTATAGACCCGGGGTTGACCTTCTTGGGCTTTGGCTTTTGGGCAGGTAACTTTTATAACGGCCTAAACCCTTTTTTTCTGGTTTCAAATGTAATTTTTTTTTTAAAAGCTGGAGCCCAAATGAACAGAAGTAAATTTTTAGAAATTGATACCAAGGTAACTTTTGAAAATTTTATAGGTCATTTTTTAAAACAATTTAGGAGAAATTATAGATTTGTTTTTTTTACGAAAATTGATTATTGCTGATTTACCCATTAAGCAGGTTACGGAGATTTTTTCCCGCCAAAAATCAACTTGGTTGTACAGGGGAATAGGGGAGTTGGAACACACACCTTTTTAACATAGAAACAAACCCTTACCGTTTCTAAAAAGGGTTGGTCTGTCTTTAATTTAGGCATTACCATTTTTTATTCGAAGGGGTGTTCATTTAAAATTTACGACGAAAAGCGGCAGGGGGTGAGGAGTGAGTTGGGTTTTTGGGGAAACGAACAAAATGGTCATTTTCGCCGGAAAAGCGGCAGGCAACCATACAGCCGCATGGGTGGCAGACTGATCTTGGGGTGCCTGGGCGCAAAGGGGAATACCACTTTCCGCCCGGGGGCTAAAGTTAAAGCTACAGAAAATGCAAGTTTTATCAAGGGGTTTTAAGGGAAAACTGTGAAATCATTAAATTCGGGGGAAAATAATTTTTCGGGATTAGTCAATCCCCGAAATCTAAACCCCAAAGAATTAGTAAATTTCCCATTTTTTATTTCAAAAATTTAAATCCCTAATTCTATTTCCAGAAATTGCCGTTTTTACCAAAACCCCGAAATTTTATGCCCCCGAAAAAAAGATTTTACAGTATGTAAATTGGTTGCAACTTTGTTGGGTGCACTTGGGGTGTGATTATTTTGTAAAATGTAAAATTTTTAAAAAAAAAAAAATAAATGTATATCTAATTTTACTTAGTTTTGTTAAACAACCCGGTTCATCAGATTTTATTCTTTTTACTTGAGCTTTTTTTAAAGCATTTTTCTTCATTACTGTGTATTTTTTTGGAATCCAGTCAATAATGTTTAGAGATTTGATTTCGGGAGGCTACTTTTTTTGAGCAAGTTTGCTTCCTGGTGTTGCCTAAATAACTGTGAAATCAATTAAAGCTACTCGCCCACGTTTTGGATGAAAATTTTCAACATGTTTATTTGCACCAATTGGCATGAATGAAATTATGACAGAAAAGAAAAAGCGGGAAAATACAAAATAAATTTTGATAAAAGCAAGAAGAATGTAAATTTTCTGCATTATTTAAAAGCGTTGCAATGGGTTTTCTACCTTTTGCACAAATTTTTTTTTTATTTATAAGAATATCTTTCAAAAATATATGTCAAAAAATTTTTTTCCACACTTCATCACTTTTAGAGTACTCATATTTTTATGGATTTTTTTGGAGAAATGATTTTTCACCTAAAATGTGTGTGTTAGTCCCTTTAATTTCATGGGCATGACAGTTTGCATTTTTGCCATGGAGGCATGAATTTGTAAATTTCTACTAAAATTAATGGGAATTTTATTTGTTTATTTGGATTTAATTTTCTTGGATTCACACTGCTATAAAATCCCTGAAAATTAAACCCCACAATATATTTTTTTCATGGTAACTTTAAAACTTAACTTAGTTAAAGACATAAAAATTTTCTAAGGGTTTTGTGCAAAATATTTTGTCATATATTATGGCTGAATTGACCAACATTTTTCAATTTTTATTAAAAAATTTTATCTTTAAAAGTTGTACTTTTTTTTGTATTTTTTTTTGTTTATGCCAGACAGAAAAAAAATCATGAAAACTGAGATTGTGCTCTTTTTTTTTTAATTTTTTATTTTTTTTTGATTGGATTTTTCTGGGGAGATGAGGTGGAAAAACAATACTTTATTTTTTTTTTTTATTAAATAAAAAATCAATTTTATTGAAAATAAGGATTTGTACACATATACTTTTACTAATTCAATTACTACAAACCGCGTAGATTTTCTTCAACTGTTTGACAAAAGTTTTTTGTTATTTTTGTTAGAAAAACGGAACTTTTTTTATTTGATGGGGTTTGAACCCAAAATAATTTTCCCTGATAAAATATTTAACTTGAACCACACCATGGAGGTATTTTTTTTTAAAAAAGGAAAGCCGTCACCTAAACAATACGTTTTTTTGCTTGTCTCCCCTTTGGGTATTAGTTTTTCTTTCAATATTTTTTATCGAGACCCACAAAGGGGTGTGATATCATCACACAAAACTATTTACAAAACAAGCAGAAGGGTGTAAGCATCGTTATTTTAAAAATAGGTGATGAAAACTCTGTTTTTTAAAACCCCTGTGGTTCTGGGGGCGTTTATATGAAAAAAATTGGAACCACGGCCCCTTTCCCCTTTCATGATCGTAAGAGGCACTAATGGGCTTAACACTTGGTTTTGCTGTAACTGTGATTCCAGCAGGGAGCAAATTTTTTTTCCTACCCCGTTTTTATTTCGATGTAAATGAGATGTGAAACCCCAAAAATTTTTTTGTCCCTTTTGTGCGCCGTAAAACCCAAAAAAATAAATAAATCTAAAAGGGAAAAGCTATAACACTTGGGCAAATAGCGTTTGAGCTTTTAAAGCTTCATCAAAAATTGTTTTTCTTTTATGAAATCTAGGGATTTCCCCCCAAAAAAATATTAACTGAGATCAAAAAAAGGGCATAGAGAAACCCTTTTTTAACATTCTAGAGGCCGATTTTTTGCCCCCATTTCATAAAAAGCTTTTCAGATCGTTTTTTTTCCTTAAATTGGTTTTAGAGAGCAAGGCAAACCCTTTTTATCTTGGGTAAAAAACTAGGTTACTAAATTAGGTCAAAACACAGGAAAGTGTTTTTAATACTGTACTGGACACATTTTCTTCCTGATCTTCATAAAACTGCCTGAATGTTAATCTCTATGAAACTAGGGCCCCTCCGAAGTGTTTGAATCAAAAATACGAAAACGTCCTTTTAAAAAACCCCCCAGACGCCATATTTATGTCTCCCCCCCCCCCTCCCCCCCCCCACACAGTAGGGGAGACATTGTTTTTGTCCTGTCCGTCTGTCGCACCATTTCCGATCAATCACTGGGAAAAATTTTTACCCAGAACCTTCAATCTTTTAAAGTGATTGACCCAAACCCGCTTACTCAAATGGGGAGCGAAGATCTACGGGTCTCGGGGGGGGCGTAGTTTCTCTAGACGATTTTTATAAGACTTGCGCTGAAATCTTCTCCCCCCCGGGCTGATTAGTGGGGGAAATTGGGAGTTACTTGCGGAGAACAAGTTTGCCCGCCATAACATAACTGAAATACTTTTAAAAAACGGAGTAAACCTCAAAAGAAACAAAATCATAGTGCTTATAAATTGGAAGATGACCCCTATTGTTGTTTTCTTTTTGGTCACTCGATCAAAGATAAAGGTCACAGGGGCCTGAACATGGAAAACAGTTTCTAATCAATAACTTGAGAACCACTGAACCAAGAATGTTGAAACTTCATAGGATGGTTGGACATACAGAGTAGATGACTTTTATTGATTTTGGGGTCACTCGATCAAAGTTCAATGTCACAGAGACCAGAATGTGGAAAACCTTTTCCGATCAATAACTTGACAATACTTTAACCCATAACCTTTGAACAAACTTCACAGTTTGACAGGACTTATAGATGATCCCTATTGTTTTTTGGGTTACTAGATCAAAGGTCAATGTCACAGGGGCCAGAACATGGAAAACCGTTTCCGATCCATAACTTAAGAACCACTTGACCCAGAACAATGAAACGTCACGGGATGATTGGACATGTCTAGCAGATGACCCCTATTGAAAGGTCACAGGGGCCAGAACATGGAAAAGCATTTCCGATCAACAACTTGAGAATCACTTGACCAAATATGTTGAAACTTCATAGGATGATTGGACATGCAAAGTTAATGATCCTTATTAATTTTGGGGCCACTCGATCAAAGGTCAAGGTCACAGGGCTAGAACATCGGAAACCGTTTCCGATCCAGAACTTGAGAACCACTTGGCACAGAGCATTGAAGCTTCACGTGATGACTGGACATGCCTATAAAGTAAACCTTGGGAGAGAAAATACCAAGGTCCCTACTGGGGCTCGAACCCCGGACCTCGAGATCTGTAGGCGGACACTCAACCACGTCGCTAAAGGGTTATCCCAACAACAAGGTTGTTGGAAGTGGCCTTTAAACCTACTATCACTACACTTCTCGCCCTTTACTTTTCAGAGCTTACCAGCTCTTCAGAATGACACTCCATGCTCACTGCATGAGTCCGTCAAACACTTCTGACACCATTAAAGTAAACCCTCGGAGAGAAAATACCAAGGTCCCTACTGGGGCTCGAACCCCGGACCTCGAGATCTGTAGGCGGACACTCAACCACGTCACTAAAGGGTTCTACCAACAGCAAGGCTGTTGGAAGTGGCCTATAAACCTACTATCACTACACCTAGTAGATGATCCCTATTGATCATTGGCCATTCTTTTAGAGGTCAAGGTCACAGGGGCCTGAAAATTGAAAACTATTTCCGATCAATAACCTGACAATCACTGGACCCAGAATGTTGAAATGGACATGCAGAGTAGATTATCCCTATTGCATATCAGTCGTTAAGCCAAACATCCGTGTCTCTGACTTTTGTTCCTTCTTGCCTATAACCTCTATGCTTTGGTGGACACGTGTTTTTCTAGTTCTTACCTTATGTTCATAAAGTTTTGACAGAATATTATCTTTATGAAATCTATGCAAACTTCAATCTTGAGTGAATCATCGCCGATAATAAAGTAGCTAAGCACAATGCCGAAATCGGCTTATATATTTTAAAATGAAGAGTTTCTTATTCTTGAATTCAGGCTCATGGATAGTCTATGGTTCTACCCGGAAGCCTGGAATAATGCATGGAAGGATACCCGCGGTTTTCCTCCACGGAAAGGTTGAAAGTCGCTACTTGATTAACAGTTGTATCGATGTGACGTTAAAAAGATTACTTACATGTATTTTATATTATTCATATCATATTAATGAATTTGTGCGTACAATGAAAATATAAGTAGAATAAACAAAGCGCAAGAAGCAGACCTGATTGGGAATTGGGACTATTCTTGTTATGTTTATCAAGCTATGTGCAGATTATATTTCTTACGTACATATTCGCATCATGGATGATTTTCCAATTACAGTTTATTTTGAAAATTAAAACTTAAATAATTTTAGGACCCTAGGTGGTCAATCCTTTTTATTATGACATCCTTCATTTTTCTTAGTTTTTTAGCTGACCTGAGCACGACGTGCTCGAAGGTGAGCTTTTGTGATCAGCCTGTGTCCGTCGTCCGTCCGTCGTCAACAACTTGACTGTTAACACTTTCGAAGTCACAATTTTGGCCCAATCTTAATGAAACTTAGTCAGAATGTTACCCTTAATAAAATCTTAGATGAGTTCGATTATGGGTCAACTGGGGTCAAAAACTAGGTCACCAGGTCAAATCAAAGGAAAAGCTTGTTATGTTAACACTCTAGAGGTCACATTTTTGACCAATCTAAATGAAACTTAGTCAGAATGTTACCCTTAATAAAGTCTTGGAAGAGTTTGATATTGGGTCATTTGGGGTCAAAAACTTGGTCACCAGGTCAAATCAAATGAAAAGCTTGTTAACACTCTAGACGTCACAATTTTGGCCCAATCTTGATGAAACTTGGTCAGAATATTATCCTCAATAAAGTCTTGGACGAGTTCGATATTGGGTCATATGGGGTCAAAAACTAGGTCACCAGGTCAAATCAAAGGAAAAGCTTGTTAACACCGTAGACGCCACATTTTTAACTGTATCTTGAAACTTGGTCAGAATGTTAATATTGATAATATTGATGATCTCAAGGTCCAGTTATGTAGGCTCAAAAACTAGGTCACTAGGTCAAATCAAAGGAAAAACTTTTTAACACTCTAGAGGCCACATTTATGACTGTATCTTCATGAAACTTAGTCAGAATGTTGAACTTGATGATCTTTAGGTCAAGAACATCTGGGTCATGTCGGGTCAAAAACAAGGTCACGGGGTCAAATCAAAGGAAAAGCTAGTTAAGACTCTAGAGGCCACATTTATGACCATACCTTGGCCCTCTTGTTTAAGGAATAAGTAGGGTCGGTAAATGCAGATAGATCACTTTTAGCAATGCATGTCTTGATGGTTTTTTTTTTTGGGGGGGGGGGGGGGGGTTTCTCTACCCCCCCCCCCCTTTTATAAAAACAAAAGTTGTAATTACCTACCCTCCACCTGTTTTAACATGAATGTATTTAAAATTTTGGTTTCATTATAATTTCTTGTTGATAATTTAATATGAGATTATTTGAATGAGCATCCAGGATGAACAATGTATTTACATCTAAACTGGCAAATGAGAGTTAATTATCATTTTATATTAACATGCGTTTTTAGCTCACCTGAGCACAAAGTGTCCGGAGTGAGCAATTGTTGTGATCGCTCACAGTTAACTACTAAAAAATGTCCTAGGGCTTTGATATTTTGTATATAGCATCATGTAGTGGTCCTCTACCAAGATTGTTTAAACTGTCACCCTGGGGTCAAATATGGCCCCGCCCTGGGGGCACATAGTTTAAATAGACTTGTACAGGGGAAAATATTTTAGATAGTCTTGTCTTAAACCTTAGGACACAGAGTTTAGATATTTAGTATGTGTTATGCTCTAATGGTTCAAATCATGACCATTTGTCAAAAGAAGCCACGCCTGGTTGGTTCATTGTTACACATTTATTCAAATTATACCCTAGGTTCAAATATTGCTCTTCCAGGGGGTCACATGGTTTATATAGACTTATATAGGGGAAAAACTTTGAACATCTTCTTGTTCTAAACCACAGGGCCTAGTGCTTTGATATTTGGTATGTAGGTTTGGTATCATCCAGTGGTCGTCTACCAAGTTTGTTCAAATTATGGTCAAATATGGCCGAACTCCTGGGGTCATATGGTTTGTATAGACTTATATAGGTAAAACTTGAAAATCTGCTTGTCAAAAACCCCAGGGCCTAGGGCTTTGATAATTGGTGTGTAGCATCATCTAGTGGTCCTCTACCAAGATTGTTCAAATTATTACTTCCCTAGGGTCAAATATGGCTCCGCCCTGTGGTGATAGCTTAAACTGACTTGTACAGGGAAAAATCTTTTTTAAAAATGTGTAATATGTGTTATGCTCTAGTGGTTCTCTACCAAGATCGTTCAAATCATGACCCTGGGTCAATATAGACAACTCCCGGGTGGTCCCTTGTTTTACATAGACTTATTTATTTTTGAAGCAGTAGCAAAGAAATTTGGACCATAAGCATAATGTTTGATTCAGATTTCAATATTCATCTTGAATTGTCTTAATCATGACTTACTGACCTACTTCCATTTTTGAACGTTTTGTACCACGTTTATAACTTTTGATACTGATTTCAATACTCATCTTTATTAAATATTCTTTAGCCCTGAACTATAATGACATACTTTCTTGTTTGAAGCTACAACAAAGAAATTTGGACCACCAGTTTAATTTTTAAACAAATTTCTGTAGTTATATTGAATAATCTTTACCATGACCTATCCTGCTTGTGTCCGTGAAGCTTAAGGAAAGAAATTACTAAACTCAGGTGAGCGATTTTTGGCCACCATAGCCCTCTTGTGTGTTATAAGATACAACCTTGAAATTTGGATGGCACCGATCTTAAAACTGACTTACAGTGACCATGAATGTGACTTACTGACCTACTTAATATTTTAGCATCTGTTTGACATTTGGAGAATGTATCTCATATTACTCAGGTGAGTTATCAAGGGTTAACGTGACCCTCTTGTTTAATCAATTGCAGCTATCCAAAGATTTTAATATATTGGCAATTATTTCGTGAAATTGTGTATTTTTGTGTAATAATTAAAGGTGTGAGTCATCCTATTAATACATTAGCAAATTCTAAATCTGGGAACCTTAGTATTCAAAAATAGTTACATGAAAAAGACAACGTTGTGCAAATTTAGACAAGATGGACACAGCTTTTCTCGGTGTCTTTTCGCTGGCATTTCTTTCAAGTTCATACGCACTAACAGGTAAAAATTATTATTTTTAACATTCTAAAATCTTGATTAGGCACGTTTAATTTTTTTTATATATATACCGTACTCTACTTTCGGTTTCACTTTACTTTTAGACATATTTGATGGACTTTTCTTGGCGGCTTTTTGCTGGCATTTATCTCAAGCTTATATGCACTAACAGGTAAATGATGATTTTCAACATTCTGAAATATAAATTTGGTTTGCCTCATCTTATACACTCTACTTTCGATTTTACTAAAAATAGACACTAACCCACTAAAAGCTAGGGATAGTTTGTGTAATTCAGGAAACGACCCCAGTTATGTTGATATTCAGATACAAATTGCGATACGCTAGGTGGGATTAAAATTGAAAAGATTCTACAAAAAGACCTACTTTTTTTAAAAACCGAAAGTAGGACTTTTCAAATCTGACATATTTCCTAAGTGGCATGATTTATTCTCTAACTGACGCCACATTTAAAGAACAATTTTTTCCTCATTCTTATCCACAAGAGGTTCGTCAAAATCCAGAGACCTCTGGTATGCGAGAATCATTTTTCCAGGACACAAAACCACAGATCTATACAATAGTCTATAGACTTGCAACTAGACTGATAATATAGATAATTCATTTTAGTCTCTTTTTTTATATAGAAACAAGTTAGTCTGTTCTACGCCTATAGATTTTCACAGAGGAAAGGTTATATAGATATATGATAAAAAATAGGCTCAGTTCATTGCAAAGCGTCACAGTTATTTTATTTTTTAAGTGGGGTGGGGGAGGGGGAGTGTTAACGCCGTTTTTCAACAGTATTTCAGTCATGTAACGGCGGGCAGTTAACCTAACCAGTGTTCTTGATTCTGTACCAGTACAAACCTGTTCTCCGCAAGTAACTGCCATTACTTCCCCACATGAATCAGAGGTGGAGGACGAATGATTTCGGACACAATGTCTTTTATCAAATCGCCATGGAGAACATATATGCTCAAGACCCCGCGATCCGTAGACCGACGCTCTTCTTATTGAGCTTTAGCAAATATGTAAAAATTATACGTACCGTAGTAAAATGGGTCATGAAGATAACCCGAAAGATTGGAGGAGCTGTAATGTTATATGCGATTGTTAATTTTTAAATGATTAATTTTGTCTTTCCAGACATAGGACTTCATCATGTGTCTCTTCACAGAAATGCAGAAAATTATATGTACGACAAACACTACCGTGAGCAATTTCAACCACGCATAGAAAGAACTTGTGCGAGCCGAAGAGGCTGCAGCAGAGGAATCCTGAATCCTCGTGACTCATGCGCATACATCATACCACGTGTCGAATGGCGGGCACGGGACACGCGCCATGCTAATTACATAGCAAATCCAGTCAGCATTGTGTTTATACACCATACAGTCATGGAAAGATGTGACTCACACAGCCAGTGTATGCAGGCGATGCACAAAGTCCAGGAGTTTCACATGGATGTTAAAGGTAAACAGAAAAGACTTCAATTCAGGGCAATTACAGGAGAAAAATGTCTGTAAAAAGATCTTTATAAATAATTAATTGTTTATGAAGACTAATTAGTTTTTATGGAATACCTCAAAAATCTTAGCAACCGATTATAAAAGCTAACAAGTGTATATCCAATTCATACTTATTTCAGGTTGGGATGACATCGGATATTCATTTGTTGTTGGAGAAGACGGAAGAGCTTATGAAGCCAGAGGTTATGACCGAGTTGGAGCCCACACCCTGGACTGGAACAATGTTTCAATATCTATTGCGGTTATGGGAAACTTCACAGAATATTTACCGAATGGTCCAGCTCTTGAAGCCATTAATAATGTCATTGAGTGTGGAATACAGTTAGGAAAAGTCATGCCAGATTATAAATTGTACGGACATTGTGATGCCAGGCCAATGTTTGAAAGTCCTGGCAAAATGCTCTATCCGCTGATTAAAACATGGCCACATTATGAATACAGAATTCCTGTTGAAAAACTGCAACTTAAAGACTATTTAAAAACTTCTGCATGAATCTTTCGTAAAAAGACGTAAAGTTAAGAGGATTTAGGTTTTCTGCAAGATGTTGGGAGAATATGCTACAGAAAAGTTCACCTTTCTATCTAAACACGTTCAAAGGCAGCACTTTTCAAACTTTGAGTGCTTCTAAATCAAATTCCCATCATTTAGAAAGATACTAGTATTTAATGAATTCCTTTTATGTTGCCATATCTTTTGTCCCATCTATTTTCGTTTCTTTTTTTCCTTTTCATTTATATTTGATATGTTTCTGCAAAAGTTCATGTTGTTTCTTTTTAGTGTTGCTAAAGTTTTTGCTTAAAGAGCTGTTAACTTATCACCTTGTTTTAGTTATGGAATATTATAACGATCTCTTGTAAATCTTATGCCAAATGACATTATAACAATTGTTAGAATGTGTTTTCCCCTTTAATATAATGACATATATTGACAGTCTTAACCCTTATCATGCTGGACACGAAAATCTTGCGATCAGTGTAGATCATGGACAGCTTGCACATCCGTGTGGTACTGTCCAAACTGAAAGAAGCCGGGTAAGGGTTAATATAATGACATATATTGGCAGTCTTAATTACCATCTTCCATATAAGAGGACAATGATGATTATATTGCTGTTTAACAAACTATCATTTAATTACCTTGAATCATTTTAAATATTTGTCTGTCATTACATTAACCTCCTTGTAATTAGCCTTTTCGCTTGTGGTCTTTATTAGCATTGCCATCTCTTCTTAAAATATATTGTAAATAATTGAGCAACATCATGAGAAAACCAACATAGTGCATTTGCAACAAGCATAGATCCAGACCAGCCTGCGCATCTGCACAGTCTGGTCAGGATCCATACTGTTTACTTTCAAAGCCTATTGCAATGAGAGAAACCATAAGCGATCAGCATGGATCCAGACCAGACTGCCCGGATGCGCAGGCTGGTCTGGATCCATGCTGGTCGCAAATGCACTATGTTGGTTTTCTCATGGCACGGTTCATATGTTTTATTTCTTGTATCATCTGCTCATAGTATTTAGCAGCAGTTTGGTTTAAAAAAAATGTTTGCATTTATGATCATGTACTTAACACAGAGTGGGTTGCCGTCAAAACTTTTGAATACTGATGGACAGCCGTTCAGTAAGAATTTAGTACATGACATGAGAAATAAACTTTCATATAATTGTGTTGTAGACCAGCAAACATGATATAAACAACAGAATAATTATAAAGAAACAGACTGTTTGTGTGTGCACATGCGTGATTGTGAAAGGAAGGAGATATAAGCATGTTTCTGATACCTATATTGTAACATATTTTTGTATACATTGTATTCTAATGATATTAAACATGAAATAACAAAACATACTTTTTATTTCTGTGTACTTTTAATCAATAAGTGCTATGAAAATTGCACACTGCAGAATCTTTTATTGGCAAAATAGAACTTTATTTCCAATTATCGAAAGATATTGCCATTGTATCATAAGGAGGCTTCAAGTTCTGTTAAGCATAATTTTGATAATGTTTGATAATGTTCAATAAATATTTCTTAAATGAACTACGAAAACACTTTAGTTCTTCACCAATGTGTTTGTCAGCTGTACTTGGTTCCAAACCAAGTGTTTATTGCATCTAAACTGAGTTTCAAGTTTAATATTGTCATAAAGAAGTTGCCATCATCTGTCTGAAAAATATGGAATAATAACAATTAAATATTAAAATATCATTCCATAAGATGTTCATTAAACTTTAACATATATCACACAAAAATGTAAAATAAACTTTAAGAATGATATAAAGTATATATAATACTACCAAAAATAGGATTTTGGCAAAGCTAGCCAATACATTCTGACTTTAAATTCCTATAAAGATGATAGTCTTTTCCAAATCATTTAATCGTATCTCAATATTCTCTCAAAATACAATGTTTCATAATAATTCTATAGCAAAACATCGTGAACTAATTCTAGCATTTTGTTACAAAGACTCCATAACTAAAACAGCCATTCTTTGTACAGCAGCTTACAAACCTGGAGTTTCAATCCTAAAAAGTCCTAAGCTCTTATAATCAGTATTATCAACAGTTCACCAGCTACTGGTACATGTGTTTTTGTGCCACACCAACATAAGTATAGCTAGGTCATATAAGCCTTTTAATACTGGAGGAGTAAGATCCTAGGTGCCCTTTTGGGTATCATTTCATTATAAATGGGTACTTTGGTAATACCATAGATCTTCCCTTAACCAGCTGATGGCTTCCTCATTTGGAAGGATTCTACACCCAATGTGAGGTTTCATATGTTGCACATTTCATTACCTCTCATGAACAGACTCAATCAAAGCGAGGCTGCTTTTATTACTTTGCTTCCAAAGGATCTTTAACCCTTACCATGCTAAATTTCTATAATGGACTGGTCCATCTTCCAATCTGGGCAGTACCATTTATCATTTGAAGGGGTGTTTACTAAAAATTTACTGACTGAATAGCGAACAGTGCAGACCATGATCAGACTGCACAGATGTGCAGGCTGATCTTGGTCTGTACTGGTCGCAAAGGCAGAATCACTTGCCACCAGCAGGCTAAGGGTTAAACAATTAGCCAAAGAAGCCTGTATCTTCTAAATTGATTCTTGTTATATCATACAGGAAGCGGTAACTAGCAGTAACCCTTTGCATAACTACAATTTTCATATGGAACAATAGCAGTATTTCAGTAATAATTAATTTCTGTTAAATTTTGCTGTCCTACATCAAGTATTTACTTTTGCTGTGCTGACGTAGGTTGCAATGCTTGCCCTTGCATATTTGCATAATTGCATACTAATCATATTTAATGAAAACTTTGGCAACAACAATTACCTTGCTCATCTGGGCTTCTATTTTTCCCCTTTCATCCATGAAGGACATTGTATAGGCATCTTCGCTTGAATAGTCGAAGTCAAAATCTGAAACAAATCAACAATTTTTACTTCATACTTTTGTGAAAGTAGTGTTTCCATAATTAAATAAACAATAAATTAAAAAGCTGATCAATAGCAGAAACAGATTATTTTCTTTAGGCTTAATATAACAAGATTGGCATTATTCCTGAAAATTCTATGCAAACTGAAGTCTTAGTTGTGTTGATATAAATATCAAATTCCTGATTCCTGAAATCCTTTATTTGTTATGGTCATGCTCTGAATGGAGACACTGGACATTTCATTTATGCAATTTGGAAACAAGCCCTTCACTGGTTCTAAGGTTGCAAAACTCACTTTAGAGACCATCATTCTCAAAAGGTGGCCTTTGAATAGGTCAGTGTGTCTCCGCTCCGTTTTATAACCTCACACCACGTGTCCTTGGTAATAAAAGTGAGATGGAGACTAGTAAAAAAAAAACAGCTTCCGATTTTTAGCTAAACCTTAAATTTGACCAATCACAGATTGGTCTTCAAACTCGCCATATAACCATGTATCCAAGCTCTCAGGACTTCAATCATCTGGAAAAGATTTTCCTGAACTTCCTCCCAATTTTACACGACGTTTTTTATGTATGGAAGGAAGCCATGTAATTCCAAAAGAACCCTGTGGTCTTTTGGACATTCAAGAGGTAAGGACAGGAAAATAAAGAAAAAAAATAACATCTTTGCTGAAGCGGACATTCAAGTGAGGTAAGGACAGGAAAATAAAGACAAACAAGAGGACCATGACGGTCCTGAATCGCTCACCTCTTCCAACATGACCCAGTTTTGAGTATGATGTCGTTTTTTCTATTATTTGACATTGTGACCTAGTTTTTGACCTAGATATTATCAAGATAAAAATTCTGACCAATTTTCATGAAGATCCATTGAAAAATATGGTCTCTAGAGAGGTCAAAAGATTTTAATAATTTTAGATCTACTGACCTAGTTTTTGAACGCAGTTGACTGAATTTCAAACCTGACCTAGATATCATCAAGATGAACATTCAGACCAATTTTTATACAGATCCCATGAAAAGTATGCCTCTAGAGAGGTCACAAGTTTTTTTTTATTATTTGACCTACTGACCTAGTTTTTTAAGGCACGTGACCTAGTTTCAAAATTGACCTAGATATCATCAAGGTGAACATTCTGACAAATTTTCATGAAGATCCATTCAAGGGTATGGCCTCTAGAGAGGTCACAAGGTTTCTCTATTTCAAGACCTACTGACCTAGTTTTTAATTGCAGTTGACCCAGTTTCAAACCTGACCTATATATCATCAAGATAAACATTCAGACCAACTTTCATACAGATCCCATGAAAAATATGGCCTCTAGAGAGGTCACAAGGTTTTTCTATTATTTGACCTACTGACCTAGTTTTTGAACGCAGTTGACTGAATTTCAAACTTGACCTAGATATCATCAAGATGAACATTCAGACCAACTTTCATACAGGTCCCATAAAAAATATGGCCTCTAGAGAGGTCACAAGGTTTTTCTATTATTTGACCTACTGACCTAGTTTTTGACTGCATGTGACCCACTTTCGAACTTGACCTAGATATCATCAAGGTGAACATTCTCACCAATTTTCATGAAGATCTCATGAAATATATGACCTCTAGAGAGGTCACAAGGTTTTTCTATTTTTAAACCTACTGACCTAGTTTTTGACCGAACGTGACCCAGTTTCGTACTTGACCTAGATATCATCAAGATGAACATTCAGACCAACCTTCATACAGATCCCATGAAAAATATGGCCTCTAGAGAGGTCATAAGGTTTTTCTATTATTTGACCTACTGACCTAGTTTTTGAAGGCACGTGACCCACTTTCAAACTTGACCTAGATATCATCAAGATGAACATTCTGACCAATTTTCATGAAGATCTCATGAAATATATGGCCTCTAGAGGTCACAAGGTTTTTCTATTTTTAGACCTACTGACCTAGTTTTTGATGGCACAAGACCCAGTTTCGAACTTGACCTAGATATCATCAAGATGAACATTCAGACCAACTTTCATACAGATCCCATGAAAAGTATGGCCTCTAGAGAAGTCACAAGGCTTTTTATTATTTGACCTACTGACCTACTTTTTTATGGCACGTGACCCACTTTCGAATTTGACCCAGATATCATCAAGATGAACATTCTGACCAATTTTCATGAAGATCTCATGAAATATATGGCCTCTAGAGAGGTCACAAGGTTTTTCTATTTTTAGACCTACTGACCTAGTTTTTGAAGGCACGAGACCCAGTTTTGAACTTGACCTAGATATCATCAAGGTGAACATTCTGACCAATTTTCATGAAGATCTTGTGAAATATATGGCCACTAGAGAGGTCACAAGGTTTTTCTATTTTTAGACCTACTGACCTAGTTTTTGAAGGCACGTGACCCAGTTTCGAACTTGACCTAGATATCATCAAGATGAACATTCTGACCAACTTTCATAAAGATCCCACAAAAAATGTGACCTCTAGAGTGGTCACAAGCAAAAGTTTACGGACGGACGGACGCACTGACGACGGACGCTGCGTGATCACAAAAGCTCACCTTGTCACTATGTGACAGGTGAGCTAAAAATAGCATCTTTGCTGAAGTTGCAATACTCTTCTATCAGTAAAATTGCAACTCTGAACCACAAGGCTTCAATGATTATGTAAAAACATACTTTTCTGTAAACTTTGTTCCGCCACTTTTGTCAATGAACTGGAAAATAAAGATTTACAGCTTTAATTAAGACGATGAGTAATAGACTAAGTTGATTTTAAGTTTAAATATACTCCCCCCATAGTTAATACAGAATAAAACCAAAAGTTATGTTTTTCAGATACATTTTGGTCAAGGAATATAGGAGTATACACACACGTTTATGACAGACTGACGGATAGAACAAACTCTACTATAAGATGATGAAAATGCAAACATGAGGCAAAAACTCTTGCCTACCCAGTCGGGAAAGAATACAATTGTCTGATCACGTGCCAGGGATAGAAATTCCTGTATTTCCCTAGGGAAAAACCTAGGGTAAAATAGTTTGTACGTAAGTGATGCCACTGTAGTTCTAGCCATATAATGAATTCATAAACTGTTTACATAATGCCAAGAAATACCCAGATTTATTTGTCGTCACAATCTTTGTTAACTGATCAGCCCAGAAAAATGATCTTAAATAAAGGCTATTTTTCCAACCTTTGCGACAGCATGAGTAATAAAAATTGCTAACACATACTCAGTTTCTTGCTCAACACTGTCTCTTATGTAGGGAAAACCCTGTCTTAGTCAGACAGACATGTAAGATCTTCACATTCTCATTAAGCTAAACATTTAGATGTGTTTACAGTTCCGATAAAAACAAGGTCTCTTACATGTGCTACATGTATGTCACTTATGGAAGCCACATAGTACAATAATGGCAAAGTCATGTCTAGATAATTTTACAGAAATCTCAAAAACATTCATACCTTATGCACCAAAATGGTTCATTCCTTTCATCTAGCACAGTAACATCAATCCAAGCAACATTCTAGAGAGAGAAAAGTTATCTAGTAAACTCCTATGCCTTAAAGCTGCAATCTATCAGAAAATGTATCCAACTAGAAGACACTTTTGTTGAAAAGCGCATGTCTCCCACAATGCATAGTACATTGTATTATGAGGCAAGAAGTCAATAGGGGACAGGAGCAAAAGTCAAAGAGACACTGCAATAGGGATAATGTACTCGACATGTCCAATTATCTCACAAAGTTTCAACAGTCTTGGCCTAGTAGTTCTCAAATTATGGACTGGAAACGGTTTTCCAGGCCCCTGTGACCTTGACCTTTCATGGAGTGATCCCAAAACAATAGGGGTCGTCTACTACATTAAACCCTGCCATCATATGAAGTCTGAAGTTTCTAGGTCAAATGCTTCTCCAGTTATTGATCAGAAATGAAGCGTGACAGACGGACAGGGCAAAAACAATAGGTCTCCCTCAGTGTGGGGGGCGGACACATAATAAATATCCATTGTTTAAAGCTACATTCTAGAGTGAGAAAAATTGATCCAGTAGATTCACATAGCTTAAAGCTAAAGTAAGAAATATATTCAGTAAATTCACATGGCTTATTAAGCTATATTCTAGAGTAAGAAGATGTAATCAGTAAATTCACAGTGTTTAAAGTAAGGACATACATGTATATATCTAGAAAATTGACATTGTTTAAATCTACACTCTACAGTCAAATGCATATACATAATGATTTTCAGGAAAACTGCTTTAAAATAAAGTTTTTAACTGAGTTTATGTAACTAACAGGAATTGTCATAGAAAGGTGAGCTAGTTTTGAACTTTGAACAATTTCAAATACATTCATGTAAATTGTAATTTCTCAGTTTGGGAAAGCATAACTATCTCAAGCTGTATTTGTAAGAAACTAATTCAAAATACCTCTATGATTCCTCTAAAAGCATCTGTTTTCCATGGAAATTGTAATTTCTTCTGAAGAATGACATGATCACTGTGGTAGTCTTTACGTATCAATGGAAACACTGCAAACCCTGTTCCTGTCATGACAATAATTATGTGAAAAAATATTTGTAGTCATACAGAAATAATAAGAGGTCATGTGTTTGTTTCAGTGTAAGATTAAAACGTTTTGCAAATAGTGAACATCCAATGCATTATTTTCACGACTGGCATAGACATTCAGAAAAAATGTTAGAACTGTTGTTCACAAGTAAAATATATAAAATAAAGACATTTTTCAGTTCAAGTTGTTATTGATTTTAACCCATCTTGTTGGGCTGTAACAGTGAAATTATAATTCAATAACTTTAATACTGAATAACCTGAAATATATATATATTAATAAAGATTAATTAAGATTTTCAAATCATACACAAACACAAAGTGGCCCGAAGTTCCTCACCTGATTTTGACAGGTGACCTTTAAAATGTTTGACACACTGAATTACACACAAATTTTAAGTGTAGACTAATGCCACTAAGATTGGCCAAGTGCCATCATTGGAGAGAACCTTACAATGATGCTTAACGCCAGGTTTAACTAAGATCCATCTAGCAGGTCATAAAAAGAAGTTGTTTGAAACTATTTCTCCTGAGATCCCTTATTTCAACCCATTTTAGAAAGGACCTTAAAAAGATACTACCGCCCAAGCTTGATGAAGATCCATCAAGCGGTCCATGAAAAGAAGTCCTTTATGATGTTTCTATTTTTAGTTTTTGATAGTGGATTAAAACTTTAACCTGAAATTATATGTAACAAGAGCACCGCCTTGGGGGTGCAGACGCTCATCTGATATTTTTGTCTCTGTATAATAGAAATATTGTCCTACCCATGATTTTCTAAGTTCAAAAGGGGCCATAATTCTTGCAAAAAAGCAGGATGGAGTTATGTTTCTTGCTGTACAGAGTCAGCTTATGATGGTGAACAACTGTAGCAAGTTTCAAAGCAATAGCTTTGATAGTTTAGGAGAAAAGTTTACCTAAACATAAAACTTAACCAATACATTTGATATTTTCTAAGTCCAAAAGGGGCCATAATTCTTGCAAAAAGCAGGCTGGAGTTATGTTTATTGCTGTCAGGGTCAGCTTATGATGGGAAACAAGTGTTGCAAGTTTGAAAGCAATAGCTTTGATAGTTAAGGAGAAAAGCTGACCTAAACACAAAACTTAACCAAGAAATCTGAGTTTCTAAGTCCAAAAGGGGCCATAATTCTTGCAAAAAGCAGGATGGAGTTATGTTTATTGCTGTACAGGGTCAGCTTATGATGGTGAACAAGTGCTGCAAGTTTCAAAGCAATAGCTTTGATAGTTTAGGAGAAAAGTTTACCTAAACATAAAACTTAACCAAAAAATCTGATATTTTCTAAGTCCAAAAGGGGCCATAATTCTTGCAAAAAGCAGGATGGAGTTACAGGGTCAGCTGTTGATGGTGAAAAAGTGTTGCAAGTTTCAAAGCAATACCTTTGACAGTTTAGGAGAAAAGCTGACCTAAACATAAAACTTAAGCAGGCAATGCTGATGCCGACGCCAACGCTGATCAAGTGATGACAATAACTCATCTTTTTTTAAAAAAAAATCAGATGAGCTAAAAAGGGGAATAATTTATAAAATATTGGTGCCAGATTTATGGCCTTTTTGTCATATGTTGTGGTTGATGATGTGGGAAAACCATTTAAGTTTGAATCAAATCTCTTCTGTTATACCACAGATGTAGTGAAAATGCATAAAAAGTAACCTAAAATTCTTAGTAAAAATGAGGCATAATTTATGTCATATGATGTGGGTGATGATGTGTA
The DNA here is from genome assembly GCF_021730395.1 of Mercenaria mercenaria. NCBI lineage: Eukaryota > Metazoa > Mollusca > Bivalvia > Venerida > Veneridae > Mercenaria > Mercenaria mercenaria. Next base: position 24,418,415 of record NC_069366.1, on the reverse strand, counting down.
ACACCTGTTTTAAGTCTGAATCAAATCAATTGAGTAATAACAGAGATGGAGTGAAAGTGCATCAAAATTAAATTTAACATTCTAACCTAAAAGGGAATATAAATAATAACAAAGACAATGAGAAAGTGCATCAAAACTGACCAAGGTGCAGACATGCAACGGATGCAGATGCCAAGGAAAGGTCGAGTAGGATAGCTCTCCATATACTTCGCACAGCTGTGATAAAAATGCTATCTTCGCAGTTTTTTAACAACTGATGGACTTTTTTTTATATGTTATAGTGTAACACCTCTTGCACGAATATCTGTGACTGGAGCAACTGAAATGACTTGAGCAATTCAATTGGTCCTTGGTCATTTTCAAGATTTTCCTATGTTTGGGTGGCGGAAAACAGGCTGGATAACTACAGTCGCCTGGAGCTATCAGTGCTTTCCTGTATTTTGATATCTATGTGCAGACAGGATCATTAACAAACACCTAAATTATTTTTTAATGCTGTATAATAGGATTATTATAATAGTAGCTTCATCTTGGATACTGTACTCAGCCAAGTGGATTTTGCCAAACTGGATCACATAAGGCGCACATGATCTGGCCTGACAAAATCCATGAGAGCCGAAAACATCCAAGATAAACTGAGCCACACCATGAGAAAACCAACATAGTGCATTTGCGACCAGTATGGATCCAGACCAACATGCGCATCCGTGCAGTCTGGTCAGGATCCATGCTGTTCACTAACAGTTTCTCTAATTGCAATAGGCTTTGTAAGCAAACAGCATGGATCCTGACCAGATTGCATCGATTTTTTAATGGTGTATAATAGGATTATTTTAATAGTAGCTTGATCTTGGATACTGTATTAAGCCGAGTTGAATTTGTCAGAAAAAACATCAAAGATAAAATGAGTTGCACCATGAGAAAACCAACATAGTGCATTTGCGACCAGCATGGATCCAGACTAGCCTGTGCATCCGCGCAGTCGCTAATGGTTTCTCTAATTGCAATAGGCTTTGAAAGTGAACAGAATGGATCCTGACAAGACTGTGCAGATGCGCAGGCTGGTCTAGATCCATGCTGGTTGCAAAATGCACTATGTTGGTTTTCTCATGGCGCAGCTCAAGTTACTATTATAATGATCCTTTTATTCTACATCTCCACATTTTTGTTTATTGTTTAGTTCTTCACCCAGGAACATCAAGGTTTATCTATGTTAAAATATCTCCATGTCTTTTTTTGTGTTTACAGAACTGTGTCAGGTCATGAATATTAATCAACAGAAGTAGTCTGGCAACATGCACAATAGTGGATTTAGAATACAATACATACTTTGTTTTCTGCCTGTTGGTATTTTCTTGTGAAATACAAGGCGTATTTTTAACAGGAATAACACAGGATTATAAAAAAAGATTAGTTGTAACATGAAAATTTACCTATGTTTTCTTTCTTGCAGGACAGGCATGTGAACTGCTGACTCCAGATTGAGTTTCTCAGGGTTCTTATTTCAACCGTACACTGGTAATCATGTAGGCCTTAAAATGAATTAAAGTTTATATAATCATAACTGGAAGAAGGTTAATATTCGTACACCACAAGTATAAGACAAAACACCTGGTCCAGGTCCCTCATGCTGATTCCTGAATATGTCAATAAAACCATTTTTATAAATTTTCCTTTGTTTTGTTTATCTTATTATATTTTCAAAGATAGTTGCTGCTGATGCTAAACTGTAAAAATATTGTCATTAATTCTTTGCTAAATTTTTATTATTCTATTAAATGTATAGGAGGGTTTTTGTTCGCTTTGTAAAATATTGGTACCAACCAAAGGGGTTAGTCTAGCTCCCATATGAAACATGTAGGGGCAGTCACTAGGTTCCTGGACTGTTGATGTTAAAATAAAACCATATTGAGTGTGCTAATGAAACTTGGCACATAGTATTAAAACCATCCCAGTTATTACCATGCTTCATCTATTGAATTCTTGTTTAAACAGTATGATATAATTTGGCTTGTTTGTTTGTTTTGGGTTTGACGCTGTTTTTCAACAGTATTTCAGTTATGTAACGGCGGGCAGTTAACCTAACCAGTGTCCTTGGATTCTGTACCTGTACAAACCTGTTCTCCGCAAGTAACACTGCCAACTACCCCACATGGATCAGAGGTGGAAGACGAATGATTGCAGACATAATGTTATTTATCAAATTGTCACGGTAACACTGATACAGCACCATAGAGCACTTTGGAAAATATGTTAGAAACATTTTTGATTTTTTGTTTCGAAAGTGGTCAAAATATTTCTGATGATGCCTTCTATTGTGGCACATCTTAGCACCCTTTTTTCGCAACTGTAGGCACCCCTAATACAATCATATACCTGGAAATCAACAGGATGGCTTCATAAGTTTTTGATCCCAAGTGAGGCTCTACGTTACTGCCAGTAATTTGAAGTCAGTGACCAAAGCCACTAAGTTACTATGGCACTTGTTTTCAGACAGACAGAAAATATTAAATTTTTGGGTTTTTTTTTTTTGTTTAGAGCCACTGCAACACAATTTAGGACATATGGCGACTTTTCTAGCTTTTGATGGTGGAGGAAGACTCCAGGTGCCCATCTGGACAATATTTCATCATAGTCTAGATAGAACCACCACTTTGTGTATGCCAACTGGATGGCTTCCACACATAAAGAATTCTACACCCCAAGGAAAGTTTTGAACCAACACCAGTGAGAGGCAAGTTATTCAAAGTCAGCATCTTAACCTCTGGGCCAGTGAGAACCGAGAAAAATGTAAATACAATGTAGATGCTTACCATACGAAGAGTCTATATCATCTGGTATCACCTTGTGGCTGTCAATGTCAAATGGTCTGAAACATGTATTAATAATTACACATATTGTTACATTCTGTTTCAAATATAACAGTTTCAGACTTTGATGGTAAGTAACTACTTAAAGTTTCAAGTCAATAGCTTTGAGAGTAAAAGAGATATTTGACTTAATCAAAAAATTTAACCAACAGCAATGCCAAGGCTGGGGTGAATTTTTCTTTGAAATAGAGCAATATATATAGACATATTTCTGGCAATCCAAGTAAGCATCTCTTTTGAAGCTGGTTACCTGCAGCCACTTTTATTTTCATTTTTTCTTAGGAAGATATCTGTCTTAAGCTGCAAGACATTTGACTACATACATACATTTCTGATGAACCCAGCAAGCATCTCTTTACAAGCTGGTTACAATGTAAGCCTGCAGAAACAAAAGCCAGTTCTCCATCACCCTGAAATTAAGATATATTTAATGTTACAAATGATACTGGCAAATTCTGAGCAGCTGGTCTAAAATAATGAAATGTCTGAAACCATTTCATATTTTTTAAATTTCTTTGCTAACATTCATAACTGAGACAAAATTTTTGATTTGTAACATGTCTCAGGTCATAGATTGATAAAACAAAGGGCCATGATGGCCCTATATCGCTCACCAGAGTTGATCTGGCCTACTGACCTATTTTTTCACCCCACATGACCCAGTTTCGAAATTAACCTAGAGATCATCAAAACAAACATTCTGACCAAGTTTCATGAACATTGAGTTACAACTGTTGCCTTTAGAGTATTCACAAATTTTTCCTTTGATTTGGCCATGTGACCTAGTTTTTGGTCTCAAATGACCCAATTTAAAATTGGAACTAGAGATCATCAAGACAAACATCCTGACCAAGTTTCATAAAGATTGAGTCACAATTGTGACCTATAGAGTATTCACAAGCCTTTCCTTTGATCTAGCCTACTGACCCCTAGTTTTTGACCCCACATGACCCAGTTTCAAAAGTGATCTAGAGATCATAAAGGCAAACATTCTGACAAAATTTCATAAATATTGGGTCACAACTGTGGCCTCTAGAGTGTTAACAAGCTTTTCCTTTCTGGAATACTGACCTAGTTTTTGACCACACATGACCCAGATCCATATCTGACCAAGAGATCATCAAAACAAACATTCTGACCAAATTTCATAAAGACTGAGTCACAGTTGTGGCCTCTAGAGTGTTGACAAGCTTTTCCTTTGATCTGGCCTACTGACCTAGTTTTTGACCCCATATGACCCAGATTTGAACTTGACCTAGAGAACATCAAGTCAAACATTCTGACTAAATGTCATAAAGATTGAGTCACAACTCTAGCCTCTAGAGTGTTCATAAGCTTTTCCTTTGATCTGGCCTACTGACCTAGGTTTTGACCCCACATGACCCAATTTCAAACTTGACCTAGACATCATCAAGATTAACATTCTGGTCAAGTTTCATAAAGATTGAATCAAAACTGTGGCCTCTAGAGTGTTCACAAGCTTTTCATTTGATTTGACTGTGTGACCTAGTTTTTTAACCCACATGACCCAGATTTGAACACGACCTATAGATTATCAAGAAAAACAATCTGACTAATTTTCATGAGTTTCAAACTTAAATTGTGGTCTCTAGAGTGTTGACAAGGTTTTCCTTTGATCTGGCCTAGTGACCTAGTTTTTGACCTCACATGACCCAGTTTCAAACTTGACCTAGAAAACATCAAGACAAACATTCTTACCAAGTTTCATAAAGATTGGGTCACAACTGTGGCCTCTAGAGAGTTCACAAGCTTTTCCTTTGATCTGGCCTACTGACCTAGTTTTTGACCCAAGATGACCCATTTCAAACTTGACCTAGAGATCATTAAGACAAACATTTTGACCAAGTTTCATAAAGACTGGATCACAACTGTGGCCTCTAGAGTGTTCACAAGCTTTTCCTTTGATCTAGCCTACTGACTTAGTTTTTGACCCCAGATGACCCAGTTTCAAACTTGACCTAGAGATAATCAAGACTAACATTCTGACCAAGTTTCATAAAGATTGGGTCACAAATGTGGCCTCTAGAGTGTTCACAAGGCAAATGTTGATGCATGCCGCATGCCGAAGCACGCTGGACAATGAACGGTCACAATAGCTCACATTGAGCACTTTGTGCTCTGGTGAGCTATAAAATGTGTTCTGCAGGATTTTGCAAACTTGGATGGTTTCTTTTTATATAGCAACACAACATCTGAAGAATCCTTATTGATTTATTTTTAAACCTGTTTAATCTGAGTTCTGAGCAAGCATTAATGAAACACATTCCACTTGTAAAACACTGTCTTTACATTAACCCTTATCATACTGGACATGACTGATTATGCCTTTGCGACCAGTGTAGATCATGATCAGCCGGCATATCTGTTCAGTCTGATCATGACCTGCACTGTTCGCTATTCAGCGAGTATCTTTTTGGTAATCAACCCATTTAACAGCTAATGGTACTGTCCAAATTGAAGAATGGACAAGCTCGTTATAGAAATTAAGCAGGGTAAGGGTTAACTTAACTTTTTTCTGGTTAAACAACAGATTCTTAGGCAAACCTATAACATCGTTCTCAGAGCTTCACCTACAGATAAATATTTACACTCATCCAATTCTTTTCCATTGAAAGCTATGATGTTAATTTTCATATATTGTTAGTTCTGGGTCAAATGGTTCTCAAGTTAAAGATCAGAAACAATTTTCATGCCTAAGGGCCCTGTGAGCTTGACCTTTGACCTACAAATCCTGAAATCAATAGGGGTCATCTACTCTGCATGTCCAAACATCCTATGAAGTTTCAAGGTCCTGGGAAAAGTGGTTCTAAAGTTATGGATCAGAAATAGTTTTCCATGCTCTGGCCCCAAAGTTTTAAGGTTCTGTGTCAAGTGGTTCTCAAGTAATGAATCAGAACTGGTTTTCCATGTTCTGGCCCCTGTGACCTTGGCCTTTGAAAGAATGACCCCACGATCAATAGGGGTCATCTACTCTGCATGTCTAATCAGTCTATGAAGTTTCAGCTTTCTGGGTCAAGTGGTTCTCCATTTATTGATAGGAAACTGTTTTTCATGTCCTTGCCCCTGCAACCTTGACTTTCAACAGAATGACCCCAAAATCTATACAGGTCATCTACTTGGCATGTCTAATCATCGTATGAAGTTTTAACATTCTGTACAGAGTTGTTCTGAAGTTATTGACCAGAAAAGGTTTTCTGGCAACCTTAACCTTTGACCAAATGACTCCAAAATCACTAGGACTCTTCTACTTTGCATGTCAAATTATCCTGTGAAGTTTCTAGGTCCTGGGTCAAGTGGCTCTCAAGTTACTGATCGGAAATGGTTTTGCATGTTCTAACCCCTGAGACCTTGACCTTTGACCTACTGACCCCAAGATCAATAGGGGTCACTTACTCGGCATGTCCAATCATCCCACTAAGTATCAATGTACAGGTTTAAGTTGCTCTCAAGTTATTGATCAGTGACGGCTTGAAATCAGACAAGCAATTCTCAGAAGAGAAGATTTTCAAAGTTATTATATAGGTAAAGCCAGCCTCCATGCTCAGGAGAGATAACAAGAGGACCATGATGGTCCTGAATCGCTCACCTGTTCCCGCATGACCCAGTTTTGAGTATGACGTCGTTTTTTCTATTATTTGACAAAGTGACCTAGTTTTTGAGCTCATGTGACCCAGTTTTGAACTTGACCTAGATATCATCAAGATAAAAATTCGGACCAATTTTCATGAAGATCCATTGAAAAATATGGCCTCTACAGAGGTCAAAAGATTTTTCAAATTTTAGACCTAATGACCTAGTTTTTGACCGCAGTTGACCCAGTTTCAAACTTGACCTAGATATCATCAAGATGAACATTCAGACCAACTTTCATACAGATCCCATGAAAAGTATGGCCTCTAGAGAGGTCACAAGGTTTTTTTTATTATTTGACCTACTGACCTAGTTTTTGATGGCACGTGACCCAGTTTCAAATTTGACTTAGATATCATCAAGGTGAACATTCTGACCAATTTTCATGAAGATCCATTCAAGGGTATGACCTCTAGAGAGGTCACAAGGTTTTTCTATTTTAAGACCTACTGACCTAGTTTTTGATCGCAGTTGATCCAGTTTCAAACCTGATCTATATATCATCAAGATAAACATTCAGACCAACTTTCATACAGATCCCATAAAAATATGACCTCTAGAGAAGTCACAAGGTTTTTTCATTATTTGACCTACTGACCTACTTTTTGAAGACATGTGACCCACTTTCGAACTTGACCTAGATATCATCAAGATGAACATTCTGACCAATTTTTATGAAGATCCATTCAAAAGTATGGCCTCTAGAGAGGTCACAAGGTTTTTCTATTTTTAGACCTACTGACCTAGTTTTTGACCGCATGTGACCCAGTTTCGAACTTGACCTAGATATCATCAAGATGAACATTCAGACCAACTTTCATACAGATCCCATGAAAAATACGGCCTTTAGAGAGGTCACAAGGTTTTTCTATTATTTGACCTACTGACCTAGTTTTTGAGGGCACGTGACCCAGTTTCGAACTCGACCTAGATATCATCAAGGTGAACATTCTCACCAATTTTCATGAAGATCTTGTGTAATATATGGCCTCTAGAGAGGTCACAAGTTTTTTCTATTTTTAGACCTACTGACCTACTTTTTGACCCCACGTGACCCAGTTTCGAACTTGACCTAGCTATCATCAAGGTGAACATTCTGACCAATTTTCATGAAGATGTTGTGAAATATATGGCCTCTAGAGAGGTCACAAGGTTTTTCTATTTTTAGACCTACTGACCTAGTTTTTGACCGCACGTGACCCAGTTTCAAACCTGACCTAGATATCATCAAGGTGAACATTCTGACCAATTTTCATAAAGATCTTGTGAAATATATGGCCTCTAGAGAGGTCACAAGGTTTTTCTATTTTTAGACCTACTGACCTAGTTTTTGACCGCACGTGACCCAGTTTCAAACCTGACCTAGATATCATCAAGGTGAACATTCTGACCAACTTTCATAAAGATCCCATGAAAAATGTGACCTCTAGAGTGGTCACAAGCAAAAGTTTATGCACGCACGGACGGACGGACGACGGACGCTGCGCGATCACAAAAGCTCACCTTGTCACTTTGTGACAGGTGAGCTAAAAACCTAAGTCAAGACCAAATGATCTTGATCTTTGAGCCACTGACGCATAATTAATAATGAATTTCCTCATATGGTACCACGTCTATAGGTAAAATTTTAAATGTATATCGTTTTCTAGAAATCACAACGTTGATGGATGACCATTGCCATAACTTAGTATGTCCAGCCTTTTGAAATGGACATATTGCACTCATCTTCTATTTTATTTCCCTACTAAATCTTAAAGTTCTCTAGCAAGTCTAATAAATAGAGAATAATAGGTTAGTGCCGTGGATGAGAAAGTTTATCTGGCGAGGTGGAGGAGGTTATCGGGTGAGCCGAAGGCGAACCTGATAACGTCCAGAGCCGAGCTAGATAAAAGTTCTCTATCTTAGGCACTAACCTATTATTCTATTTATCTTGTCATTACTTCATTTTCCGATATTTGGCAATTTATTTTACAAAAATAAGTGTGCGACAACCGTTTTAATGACGTCATATTCGTAATGACGTCACTTATGTAATGACGTAATCACCGACAAAATCGCAATAACATCTTTGTTTTTGAATAAAAACTCATTATTTGACCACTCATTTTCTCAGTTCGGACATTTCCAACACAACGGTGATGGTTTCAATGCAAAATTTCTTATGACAACATATCGATCATAAGGTCACATGATCAACTGACCGTATATCACTGGTCACGTGTCAACTGACAGTATATCAAGAAAGATATATACGGCACCCTGATATCGGGTCGAAAATACTGCAAGTGACAGGATAAACAAGAGGGCCATGAAGAACCTGTATCGCTCACCTGACCTATTGACCTAAAGATCATCAAGATTAACATTCTGACCAAGTTTCATTAAGATATGGTCATAAATGTGGCCTCTAGGGTGTTAACTAGCTTTTCCTTTGATTTGACCTGGTGACCTAGTTTTTGACCCCACATGACCCAGATTCGAACGTGACCTAAAGGTTATCAAGGTTACCATTCTGACCAAGTTTCATGAAGATATAGTCATAAATATGGCCTCTAGAGTGTTAACAAGCTTTTCCTTTGATTTGACCTGGTGACGTAGTTTTTGACCCACCTGATCAAGATTTAAATTTGACCTATAGATCATCAACATTAACATTCTGAACAAGTTTCATTAAGATATGGTCATAAATGTGGCTTACACAGTGTTAACTAGCTTTTCCTTTGATTTGACCTGGTGACCTAGTTTTTGACCCTACATGACCCAGATTTAAAGTTGGTCTAAAGATCATCAAGATTAACATTCTGACCAAGTTCCATTAAGATATAGTCATAAGTATGGCCTCCAAAGTGCTAACTAACTTTTCCTTTGATTTGACCCGGTGACCTAGTTTTTGACCCCACAAGAACCAGATTCGAACTTGACCTAAAGATCATCAAGATTAACATTCTGACTAAGTTACATGAAAATAAAGTCATAAATGTTGCCTCTAGAGTGTTAACAAACTTTTCCTTTGATTTGACCAAGTGACCTAGTTTTTGACCCCAACTGACCCAGATTTGATCTTGACCTAAAGATCATCAAGATTAACATTCTGACCAAGTTTTATTAAGATATGGTCATAAATGTGACCTCTAGAGTGTTAACTAGCTTTTCCTTTGATTTGAACTGGTGACCTAGTTTTTGACCCTACATATGACCCAGATTCAAACTGGACCTAAAGATCATTAAGGTTAACATTCTGGCCAAGTTTCATGAAGATAACGTCTTAAATGTGGCCTCTACAGTGTTAAAAAGCTTTTCCTTTGATTTGACCTGGTGACCTAGTTTTTGACCCCAGATGACCCAATATCGAACTCGTCCAAAATTTTATTAAGGGTAACATTCTGACCAAGTTTCATTAAGATTGGGCCAAAATTGTGACCTCTAGAGTGTTAACAAGCTTTTCCTTTGGTTTGACCTGGTGACCTAGTTTTTGACCCAGATGACCCAATATCGAACTCGTCCAAGATTTTATTGAGGGTAATATTCTGACTAAGTTTCATTAAGACTGGGCCAAAATTGTGACCTCTAGAGTGTTAAATTGTTGACGCCGACGGATGACGACGGACGCCGGACACAGGGAAATCACAAAAGCTCACCTTGAGCACTTTGTGCTCAGGTGAGCTAAAAACAATTCTAAACTAAACTTACATGGATTTTGTAAACTATTTAATACACTGTGTATTGTATTCACAAAAATAAAGTAAAATAGTTTGAGTTCCATGGAAACAAAAAACCATTCGTTCCTTTTGCAACATCTGGTGGTTAAAATCTCTTATTAAGCCAAAGCAACTTACCAACAAGAGCACCGCCTTGTGGGTGCTGACGCTCATCTGATTTTTTTTGTTTAATAGAAATATTGTCCTACCCATGATTTTCTAAGTCTAAAAAGGGCCATCATTCTTGCAAAAAGCAGGATAGAGTTATGTTTCTTGATGTACAGTGTCCACTTATGATGGTGAAAAACTGTTGCAAGTTTTAAAGCAATAGCTTTGATAGTTTATGAGAAAAGTTGACTTAAACATAATACTCAACCAAGAAAAAGATTTTCTAAGTCCAAAAGGGGCAATAATTATTGCAAAAAGCAGGATGGAGTTGCTGTACAGGGTCAGCTTATGATGGTGAACAAGTGTTGCAAGTTTCAAAGCAATAGCTTTGATAGTTTAAGAGAAAAAGTTGACCTAAACATAAAACTTAACCAAGAAATCTGATATTTTCTAAGTCCAAAAGGGGCCATAAATCTTGCAAAAAGCAGGATGGAGTTATGTTTCTTGCTGTACAGGGTCAACTTATGATGGTGAACAAGTGTTGCAAGTTTTAAAGCAATAGCTTTGATAGTTTAGGATAAAAGCTGACCTAAACATAAAACTTAACCAAGAAAACTGATTTTCTAAGTCCAAAAGGGGCAATAATTCTTGCAAAAAGCGGGATGGAATTATGTTTCTTGATGTACAGGGTCTGCTTATGACGGTGAACAAGTATTCCAAGTTTCAAAGCAATAGCTTTGATAGTTTAGGAGAAAAGTTGACCTAAACATAAACCTTAACCAAGAAATCTGATATTTTCTAAGTACAAAAGGGGCCATAAATCTTGCAAAAAGCAAGATGGAGTTACGTTTCTTGCTATACAGGGTCAACTTATGATGATGAACAAGTATTTCAAGTTTCAAAGCAATAGCTTTGATAGTTTAGGAGAAAAGCTGACCTAAACATAAAACTTAACCAGGCAACGCCGACGCCGACAACCGCTCAAGTGATGACAATAACTCATCTTTTTTTTTCAAAAAATCAGATGAGCTATAAAAACCTGAAATTTTCAGAAGCGTTCATCTGTCATTTTGTAGCATTTTGGAATTATCACATCATTTCATATTATCCGGATAACAAGGGTGTAGGTGGTATATTTAATTTAACTTTAATGCAAATATCAGACCTTTAAAAATCGATACACACAGGTATTTTGTGTTAGACAAAGTTATGTCAATGACAAGCGAAGACCCATTACGTGTTCAGAAGGAAGTAAAATTGTAAACTAAAACAATTAAAAATACCTGGAGAGAAAAAAACAACAATGCTAAGTTTGAAATTAATGTTATCAAGATGAAATAAATCACTGGACTTAGTATCTTTGCAATCTGCAACCTTTTTAATATTAAATTAAACACTGATAGAACTTCGTTGGGACAGGATATCACATGATAGAATTTATTTGACCTATATAAACAAGCCACCTTCTTGTATGCAACTTGAAAAACACTAAAAATGGCAGAATATAGCAGATCAGTGATAGCAGCCTCTGATGAACTGAAGGATATTTACTGTGAACCTTGTGTGAATGATGGTAAACAAATTGAAGCTGAAGGATTTTGTGTGGACTGTTCCGAGTACCTGTGTGGACAGTGTTATAAGAACCACACAAGGTATAAAGCCTTCAGACATCATGTGCTTCAAGATAAGGATAAAATGCCTGTAGATACAAGAAAAGCTGGTGCCAGAGATGTTTGCCAAGAAAAGTGTAGCATTCACCCGACAAAGATTATAGAATATTTCTGTAAGTCATGCAACAAGCTTGGTTGCCATGCTTGCATCACTGTCAATCATCGTCAGTGTCAAAATGTTGACCACATACCTAACATTGCCACTGACCTAGAACAAAGTGAAGAATTTAAAGAATTTACAAACAAGCTCGACAACATGCTAGAATCAATTAATGGAAGAAAGAAAAAACTGAGTTCAAATATAACTGAAACAGATGAAATGAAAAGCAAGGCAAGGGCAGACCTGAAAAAGCAGCGTGATGAAATAAACAAATTCTTTGATCACCTTGAGGCAGAAATGGAAAGAAGAATTGAAGATATTGATAAAAGAAACAAGAAAATTTTGAAAACTGCCACATTTGCATTGGACTCCATTGGTGATGATCTTAAACAAGTCAAAACTACTATTCACACAAAACAGAAAAATGGGCAAAACTGTGAATTATTTATAGCTGTCAAAAACTATAAACAAAAAATGGAGACTGTTAACAAAGAATTTGAAAAATTAGATGGTGGAAACAAAATTCAAAGATATGCCTTGACAACTTCAACTCAAATTAAGGAAGTGTTAAAGAACACAACTGAAATATGTAGACTGACAACTGCAAAATTTGTGTCAGAGATTGATATAAATACTGACAATGACAATAATGACATGATAAGTGCCCGGGGACTTGCAGTGGTACAAAACCACTACCTTGCTGTACTTAACCATACAAACAAATCAGTAAAAGTGGTAGATGTAAGGAATATGAAAGTAACAAATGAAATGAACATGAAATGTGACCTTGTTCAAAGTATAACTAATGTGAATAATAATCAAATTGCAGTGACAATAACACATAACTTTCAAAACAAAATCCAGTTTCTGTCAGTGTCAATGTCTGGTTCCCTCAGTAAAGGTCATCAGATTGCTATTGATATATTCTGCAAAGATTTAGCTTATAGCAGAGGAAGTTTCTTTATGTTACACTGGGGAAAAGTTAGAATCACTGACATGCAAGGAAAGACTCTGAAAATAATCAACACTGAGGGTTTTGCTGATAGTATAGCAGTAAGTCCAAACAATGAAACTATCTATCTGGCAAGTTACGGTAAAAACACTGTTACAAGTATGACCCTAGATGGCAAAGTCAAGGCCATCTACAAGGACAAAAGCCTGAAATCACCAGATGATACAACAATAGACAGTGAAGGTTTGGTATATGTTAAAAGTTTGGACAGTATCCATCAGCTAACAGAGGACTGTAACAAGATTCAAATACTTTTGAAGGATGTGTATGCTTCAGCAATCACCTACTCAAATACGGACAACCGACTATATATAGGACTAGGTAGTGAAATAGAAGTGTATCAAATAGAATAGCAAAATGAAATATTAAACAGTGAAAATCACTAGGACACACCTTGTTCTCTGAGATAAGAGTGGAAATAGGACCATGATCCATACAATGTAACACAGGCTTGTGGTTCTTTTTATACCAGTTCTATAATACTAAATGATGATCAATATGACTTTGTGTACCAAGTTTCAAGACAACAAGAATGCCTAAACACAGAACTAAACACTGAAGAAATTAAAAATTCATTAGCAAACTATTTAAAAAAAAATCTGAAGACATGACTTTCTTTATCTAAGATTTTCCTGCTGTATATGGATTACCTAGTAAATTGCAAGACTCATCATATGTTTTTGTGAATATAGAAAGAATATATATACAAAAGCATTATAATCAGGAAAATGTAAAAATAAGTAGGAGGAATATAATATTTCAAACTTACAAAAAGATGGAATGCCCCTGGCCAATATTTGGAAATTTTGAGCATTCAATATTTATGTACAACCTCAACAGCAAGTATATCATTATTCAATTTTACAATATTACACACTGTATTAGATCAATTGTGCACATCGTATGAAACAGGTAGCATAACTGAGCAAATATGAGAACAAGAGGGTCATGATGACCCTGAATCACTCACCTGAGTTATATAAATACGAGTCACATGATTCAAATGACAAAGTGATGCTAAAATATTAAGAAAGTAGGTCATTAGGTCACATTCATGGTTACTGAAAGTCAGTTTTTAAGATCATATGCAAAACTGTACAAGTCATCCAAATTTCAAGACTGTATCATAAACAAGAGGGTCATGATGACCCTGGATCGCTCACCAGAGTAATATGAGCTACATGTTTCAAATGTCAAACTGATGATTTTTAGAATTTTTTTAGAAGATTTTCCGATGTACAATCAAGTAACCCCTGGGGCGGGGCCAATTTTAACCCGGGGGTCAAGATTTGAACAAATTTTGTAGAAGTCTACTAGGCAATGCCACATGTCAAATATCTAAGATCTAGGCCTTCTGGTTTATTTTTAGAAAATTTTTGAAGATTTTCCTATGTAAAATCAAGTGACCCCTGGGGCTGGGTCAATTTTGACCCTGGGGGTCACGATTTGAACAAAGTTCCACTAGGTAATGCTATATGTGAAATATCTAAGCTCTAGGCCTTCTGGTTTATTTTTAGAAAATTTTTGAAGATTTTCCTATGTAAAATCAAGTGACCCCTGGGGCGGGGTCAATTTTGACCCCGGGGGTCATGATTCGAACAAATTTTGTAGAGGTCCATTAGGCAATGCTACATGTGAAATATCTAAGCTCTAGGCCTCCTGGTTTATTTTTAGAAAATTTGAAGATTTTTCTATGTACAATCAAGTAACCCCATGGGGCGGGGTCAATTTGACCACAGGGGTCATGATTTGAAAAATTTTGTAGAAGTCTACTAGGCAATGCTACATGTGAAATATCTAAGATGTAGGCCTTCTGGTTTATTTTCAGAAATTTTTTGAAGATTTTCCTATGTAAAATCAAGTGACCCCTGGGGCGGGGTCAATTTTGACCCCGGGGGTCATGATTTGAACAAATTTTGTAGAGGTCCATTAGGCAATGCTACATGTGAAATATCTAAGCAGTAGGCCTTCTGGTTTTTTTTTTAGAAATTTTTTGAAGGTTTTCCTATGTAAAATCAAGTGACCCCTGGGGCAGGGTCAATTTTGACCCCAGGGGTCATGATTTGAATAAATTTTGTAGAGGTCCATTAGGCAATGCTACATGTGAAATATCTAAGCTGTAGGCCTTCTGGTTTATTTTTTAGAAAATTTTTGAAGGTTTTCCTATGTAAAATCAAGTGACCCCTGGGGCGGGGTCAATTTTTACCCCGGGGTCATGATTTGAACAAATTTTGTAGAGGTCCACTAGGCAATGCTACATGTGAAATATCTAAGCTCTAGGCCTTCTGGATTATTTTAAGAAAATTTTTGAAGATTTTCCTATGTAAAATCAAGTGACCCCTGGGGCGGGGTCAATTTTGACCCCAGGGTCATGATTTGAACAACTTTAGTAGAGGTCCATTAGGCAATGCTACATGTGAAATATCTAAGCTCTAGGCCTCCTGGTTTATTTTTAGAAAATTTGAAGATTTTTCTATGTACAATCAAGTAACCCCATGGGGCGGGGTCAATTTGACCACAGGGTCACTGATTTGAAAAATTTTGTAGAAGTCTACTAGGCAATGCTACATGTGAAATATCTAAGATGTAGGCCTTCTGGTTTATTTTCAGAAATTTTTGAAGATTTCCTATGTAAAATCAAGTGACCCCTGGGGCGGGGTCAATTTTGACCCGGGGTCATGATTTGAAAAATTTTGTAGAGGTCCATTAGGCAATGCTACATGTGAAATATCTAAGCAGTAGGCCTTCTGGTTTATTTTTTTAGAAAATTTTTGAAGGTTTTCCTATGTAAAATCAAGTGACCCCTGGGGCAGGGTCAATTTTACCCCAGGGGTCATAATTTGAACTAAATTTTGTAGAGGTCCATAGGCAATGCTACATGTGAAATATCTAAGCTTAGGCCTTCTGGTTTATTTTAGAAAATTTTGAAGGTTTTCCTATGTAAAATCAAGTGACCCCTGGGCGGGGTCAATTTTGACCCCGGGTCATGATTTGAACAACTTTGTAGAGGTCCATAGGCAATGCTACATGTGAAATATCTAAGCTCTAGGCCTTCTGGTTTTTGAGAAAATTTTTGAAGTTTTCCTATGTAAAATCAAGTGACCCCTGGGGCGCAATTGAATATTTGAACAAACTTGTAGAGGTCCATAGGCAATACTCACACGAAATATCTAAGCTCTAGGGCTTTGGTTTTTGAGAAGAAGATTTTTGAAGTTTTCCTTGTTCCATGCAACTGACTCCTGGCGGGATTTCAATTTTGACACTTATGATTGAACCAAAACTTTTGGGTAAGGTCATATGGCATACTTCACACCAAATATCTAAGCTCTAGGGCTTTTGGTTTTTGAGAAGAAGATTTTTGAAGTTTTTCCTTTCGGTTGCCATGGCAACCAGAGTTCTGCATGGAATTCAATTCTTTGGACACTTTTGTAGAGCTTCACCCAAGGAACATTCCTGTGAAGTTTGGATGAAATTGGCTTATAGTGGTTTATGAGGAGATGTTGTTTAAAGGAAAGTGTGGACGGCCGGACGCCGGAGGGCCGGACGCCGGACGGTGAGCGATCACAATAGCTCACCCCGAGCACTTTGTGCTCCGGTGAGCTTAAAACACTATTTACCTTCCAAATGCCAACCATTAGACCATCAGGTAGAGAATACAAATGAACCAAGTCATCACTTCCTGTTGGTTTGTTCGTCTGTATTAATTTCTTCCAGTCTAAACGATGACTCATCAGTAATGATCTCTGATATGGACTGAAATGTAATATAAATAAAATGGGTATAAAACAGACATGTCACTTTACTGAATTCACAGTTGTGGCTGTATTTAAACAAGAGGACCATCATGGCCCTATATCGCTCACCTGAGTTAGGTTGCTTGCTTAAACAAATTTATTTGCTTCAGCTTCACTAACAAAAACTAGGAGAGTAGGTCATGGTAAAGATTATTCAAGACAACTACTGAAATCTGTTTAAAAATTAACTTAGTGGTCCAAATTTCTTTGCTTTGGCTTCAAAAAGAAGAAAATAGGTCAGTAGTTCAGGGTTATGAATATTAAAGATGAGTATTAAAATCAGTATCAAACGTTATAAACGTGGTCCAAATTTCTATGGCCTTGTGACCTTGATCTTGAAGCGAGTCATCCAGAACATTTGCTCTGCACATCATTTCGATGTGGGGAACATTTGTGTCACGTTTCTTTGAAATCCTTAAAGGGTGTCAAGAGTTACAGAGCAGATACGAAACACATTCATATGACCCTTGACCCCCAAGTGTGACCTTGACCTTGAATTGAGCCATCCAGAACATGTGCTCTGCATGTCGTCTCGATGTGGTGAATATTTGTGTAAAGTTTCTTTGAAATCCTTCAAGGGGTTCATGAGTTACAGAGCAGACACGAAATTGCTAACCAATGGATAGACGGACAGACATACACCAGGGGTATAACATAAGACTTCCCTTCCTGCGAATAAAAGCTAAATGAATTTTTATCTAAATGATTGCCAAATACAAATGAATTTGGTTGAAGTATACCTAAGTTTCTGTAATCCTACAATGATGATGTATTTAAGAAATAATTTATAGCAAAAGGGTGTTTTAACACCATTTATGCACGATAGGCGGTAATACCTTGGGTGTAATAATTTCATGAGGGCGCAGCCCAAGTGAAATTATTTGTATGACATATTACCATGTATAAATAGTGTTAAAACACAGTTTTGCTATAAATTATTTTGAATCTAACATGCCCTTAATCTAAACAGATAAAATATAGTAGTGCTCTTTCTTGGTTGCAACAAAAACATTGATGTCACTGCCCGTTAACAAGACGTCATTCTAGTGTAAGCGTGTTTTAACCGAGATAAGCATATTAGAATACAACTTACATACCTGTTAGACACAGCTGTCCCATTGTTATTAAAGAATAAAGGGTTGATAGCATGGATCTGTACTTCTTTGATAGTTTTAATTTTTGGTACTTCAAGGTCATACCATCTAGCTGTTGCAGACATCTGATGATAAAATACTTCCTTGCTGTTTAGGACATGCTCATTCTGATAATGGTCAATCAGTGTAAGCTGGAAATATACACCTGCTGACCTGAAGAAGCAAATAGTCAGTGTAAGCTGGAAAAAGCAAATAATCAGTGTAAGCTGGAAAAGGCAAATAATCGGTGTAAGCTGGAAATATATGCCTGCTGACCTGAAGAAGCAAATAATCAGTGTAAGCTGGTAATATACACCTGCTGACCTGAAGAAGCAAATAGCCAGTGTAAGCTGGAAATATACACCTGCTGACCTGAAGAAGCAAATGAATAGTAGTATATGTGTCAACCATGCACCAAGACCTCAACTGCCTAATCATCTAAATAGTAGTATATGTGTCAACCATGCACCAAGACCTCAACTGCCTAATCATCTGAATAGTAGTATATGTGTCAACCATGCACCAAGACCTCAACTGCCTAATCATTTTTACCAAGTTTCTACATGGCTGCTTGTAGCTGACGTTTTTTGCCACCTAAAATGACATTTCCTGGAAATTCTTTGCATCATTAGAAAGGAAAGGGATAAAATGATTGCATCTTGATGAAATATACAGGTAAGTTGTATTTTCTTTATTGCACTTAATGGTAAACATTAACTAGATTGATACAATGGGGTTCCAGGCTATATGTGTCAACCATGCACCAAGACTTCAACTGCCTAATCACCTGACTTGATTAAATCTTTGGGACATAAAGGACCTATATACTACTATTAACATTAGTAGTACTGGTCATTTATGTCCCAAAGACTTGAGCGATTTAGTTAGATATTTGTAAAAATGAAGAAGAATGCATATTTTGTGCATTATTTCAAAAGCGTTGCAACACTTCACTACCTTCTGCATAATATTGTTGGTAATTCATAAAGATATCTTGCAAAAATCTTCTGTCGATAAGACTGTACCACTAGTCACTTTCAAAATAAAACAAAGAGATCATTCTAGCAAATAAACTGAGTAATGAACTCCTGTGAAGTCCAGTGACCTTGCCTGTGGGCTTAGTTAGAGTATGGCCTGTGACCTTGGTGGTCTTCAGATGCATAAAAATTAAATATCCTTTTTCCCAAAAAAACTTTTTCAAGTTACTTTCACTTCACTTTTATGTAAAAATCAAATGCTGACTTACTTCAAAGCTTTGTCTGTATCTCTAGGCAGTCCAGTGAAAGGACTCATCTTTTTTAGCAATCTCAAAGCTTTCTTATTCCTGCTGCTTGATATACTGCAATATAAAATACCAATTTATGATATACATTCTAAAATATATAATTTATTTCAAAATATACTTACTGTTGGGAGTGTGCTGATTTAAATGAAAACAAATCATAGTTAGAATGACACATATTGCAAGGGTTTTTTTTTATTTCTGAACATACTAACATAAGTGTTATTTTGAAAAAGATTGTACACTGCACATTTAGTCACTTTTTGATACATGTTCTTCACTGCATTGTGGAAATACTAGAGTGAAAACAATCTAGTATTTTCTCAGTGAAAAACATCATATATAATTTTCGCTGGTAAGAAATTATACACTCTTAATGGTTGGGGCATAAGCATGTGATGAAAACGACCAAGGACAATATTTTAACTTGAACCACAGATACTCCAGCAAACTTTTTTTCACTATGTATAAAATGAAACATGTACCAATTATTACTCTGCAAAGTAAAAAAAAATAATTTAGTAAGAAATATGTATTAGTACCTTCTGATATAGAAATTTTTGCTGAGGGCAGCAGGATTTCTCTGGCCTACCTCATCTACCTCCCTAGATGAAGCTGCTTGTGGTCCACAGTATCTGGCAAAGATCTTGTCCCATAGCACACTAAAGATTTTCATAACATAAATAAATGAGCCGTTGACATAGGAAACAACCCTACTGTTTTCGACCAGATGGATCCACACAGCCTTTGCATTGACGCAGTCTGTTCAGATCCATGTGTTGCTTTCAAAGCCTATGGCTATCAGAGAATCATGATAGCGAACAGCATGGATCATGACCAACTGCTCGAAAGCGCAGGATGTCTGGATCCATGCTGGTCGCAAAGCACTATGTTGGTTTTCATGCACGACTCAAATAAATTTCGAAGATCATTCACTATAAAAGCTATTTAACCCTTACCCGCTAAATTCTGATAGGAACCGAGTCAATCTTTTGATTCGGACAGCACCATTAACTGTTAAAAGAGGTGCTTACCAAAAAGATACTGACTGAATGGCGAACAGTGCAGATCATGATCAGACTGAATGGATGTGTGTGCTGATCATGATCTACACTGGTCGTAAAGGCAGAATCAGTCGTGTCCAGCATAATAAGGACTAAGAACAATATACATCCTAGTTGTTATGAATGATTTATTTCATACCTTATGAATTTACACAATGAAAAGACTTTTGAGGTTTAGATTTTTTCCTCTTTACACAAAAGTAATGCTTGAACACCATGGCACTTTCCCTAATAACTTCTGGCAATGCAATCTTCCGATCAAATTTGCTAGCATTGGCAATCAAGACAAAAGTAGAATGTGTCTGTAGGACTTAGGGTGTGCTCCCCACTGGTACGTGTCACAAATAAGGGGCAATAATTCAATTGTTTGCAGTCTTAATGGGGCCTTAACAAACATTTTATATATAAGATTCATTATTCTAGGTCATATATTTTTTGAGCTATGAGCATCACAAACAAAACAATCCACTATTTTGGCTATTTCAAGGGCCATAACTCTGTAATGAGAACTAAAATCTCAAGAGGAATGCTAAGTGTGCAAGGTCACATCATGATAAAGACCCATGCAGAGTTTAATGAATTTACATCAAATACTTTTTGAGCTAGGTGCATCACAAGGTGAAAAGGTGCATTTTTGACTATTTCAGAGGCCATAACTTTGGAAATAGGGAGTGGAGCCAGACGAAAAATAGAAGGTGCACAAGTTCATATCATGATAAAGACTCATGCAAGTTTTCATCCATTTATATTCAAATACTTTTTGAGCTAGGTGCATCACAAGGTAAAAATGTGCAATTTTTTTTACTATTTCAGGGGCCATAACTCTAGAAATAGGGAGTGGAGCCAGAAGAAAACTAGAAGGTGCACAAGTTCATATCATGATTAAGACTCATCAATTTATATTAAATACTTTTTGAACTAGGGCGCATCACAAGGTGAAAATGTGCAATTTTTTACTATTTCAGGGACCATAACTCTGGAAATAGGGAGTGGAGCCAGAAGAAAAGTAGAAGGTGCACAAGTTCATATCATGATTAAGACTCATCAATTTATATTAAATACTTCTTGAACTAGGCGCATCACAAGGTAAAAATGTGCAATTTTGCCTATTTCAGAGGCCATAAGCTAATATAAATATATATGAAAACATTAGGGGAATTCCTCTAGTGAGTCAAGGAGCTTGAGCCAATGAGGTGCAAGCCAGAGGTGGTTCACTGTATCTTACTCGGAACTCCCTGAATAAAACTGAGCAGTACATACCTGTCTTTTGCCACAGGGAGCCACCTCTTACAGACTCTAGCTGCCATCAAAAGGTCCCCAGCATCAAGATAACTAAATATTTTCAGCAGTAATTCATCTGGTAAACTGTCAAAGAAGAGCATTAACAAATGACAGTGCTAAACAGCCATAATAATTATATGCCTGCCACGGCAATGTACTTTTTAATTTTTGAAATACTCTACATAATGAGAAGACTAGTTGTGAATTTCCTAAATGTTCTCTTATTCAAATGCTAAACTCTACAGCCACAGAGACTACCACAATATGACCTATAATTGTATTGGTGTGATGTTAAACTAGACAAAATCATTTCAAGGGGTAACAAGAGCACCGCCTTGCGGGTGCTGACGCTCATCTGATTTTTTTTGTGTAATAGAAATATTGTCCTACCCATGATTTTCTAAGTCTAAAAAGGGCCATCATTCTTGCAAAAAGCAGGATAGAGTTATGTTTCTTGATGTACAGTGTCCACTTATGATGGTGAAAAACTGTTGCAAGTTTTAAAGCAATAGCTTTGATAGTTTATGAGAAAAGTTGACTTAAACATAATACTCAACCAAGAAAATGATTTTCTAAGTCCAAAAGGGGCAATAATTATTGCAAAAAGCAGGATGGAGTTATGTTGCTTGCTGTACAGAGTCAGCTTATGATGGTGAACAAGTGTTGCAAGTTTCAAAGCAATAGCTTTGATAGTTAAAGAGAAAAAGTTGACCTAAACATAAAACTTAACCAAGAAATCTGATATTTTCTAAGTCCAAAAGGGGCCATAAATCTTGCAAAAAGCAGGATGGAGTTATGTTTCTTGCTGTACTGGGTCAACTTATGATGGTGAACAAGTGTTGCAAGTTTTAAAGCAATAGCTTTGATAGTTTAGGATAAAAGCTGACCTAAACATAAAACTTAACCAAGAAAACTGATTTTCTAAGTCCAAAAGGGGCAATAAATCTTGCAAAAAGCAAGATGGAGTTATGTTTCTTGATGTACAGGGTCAGCTTATGATGGTGAACAAGTATTCCAAGTTTCAAAGCAATAACTTTGATAGTTTAGGAGAAAACTGACCTAAACATAAAACTTAACCAAGAAATCTGATATTTTCTAAGTACAAAAGGGGCCATAAATCTTGCAAAAAGCAAGATGGAGTTACGTTTCTTGCTATACAGGGTCAGCTTATGATGGTGAACAGGTATTCCAAGTTTCAAAGCAATAGCTTTGATAGTTTAGGAGAAAAGCTGACCTAAACATAAAACTTAACCAGGCAACGCCGACGCAGATGCCGACGCCGACGCCGACAACTGCTCAAGTGATGACAATAACTCATCATTTTTTTTCAAAAAATCAGATGAGCTAAAAATTATATAAAGACTAGAAGATGCTTTTGTAGAAAAGTGCATGTCTCCCCCAATGCATAGTAGTAACAGGCAAGAAGTCAATAGGGGACAGGAGCAAAAGTCCAACAGACATCGATGGTTTGCTGAAATAGGGATTATCTACTTGGCATGTCCAATCATCCAAAGAAGTTTCAACATTCTGAGCCAAGTGGTTCTCAAGTTATGGATTGAAAACAATTTTCCATGTTCTCTGGCCTCTGTGACCTTGACCTTTGATCGAGTGACCCCAAAATCAATATAGGCCATTTACTCTGCATGTCCAATCATCCTATAAAGTTTCAATACTCTGGAACAAGTGGTTCTAAAACTATTGATCAGAAAGAGTTTTCCATGTTCAGACCATTGTGACCTTGACCTTAGCTCAAGTGACCCCAAATTCAATATGGGCCATCCACTCTGTAAGTCTTACCACCCTTTTAAGTTTGAAGGTTCTAAGTCAAATGGTCCCCAAGATATTGATCGGAAAATTGTCCATGTTCTGGTCCCTGTGACCTTGACCTTTAATAGAAAGACCCCAAAATCATTTTCTAATCATCCTATGAAGCTTCAACATTCTGGGTCTAGTGGTTCTTAAGTTATTGATTGGAAATAGTTTTCCATGTTCAGGCCCCTGTGTGACCTTGACTTTTAACAGAGTAACCCCAAACAATAGGGGTCATCTACTCTGCATGTCCAAGCATCATATGAAATTTCAACATTCTGGGTTAACTGGTTCTCAAGTTATTGATTGGAAATGGTTTTCCATGTTCAGGCCCCTGTGACTTTGACCTTTGACAGAGTGACCCCAAAGAATAGGGGTCATCTACTCTGCATGTCCAAGGGTCCTATGAAGTGTCACATTCTGAGTCAAGTGGTTCTCAAGTTAATGATCGGAAATGGTTTTCCATGTTCAGGCCCCTGTGACCTTGACCTTTGATAGAGTGACCCCATAAACAGTAAGGGTCATCTACTCCATAAGCACTACCACCCTATTAAGTTTAAAGGTTCTAGGTCAAATGATTTTCCCGTTATTGATCGGAAATGATGGATGGACAGGGAAAACAATTTATGGGGGAAGACATTATAACTATGGTAAATATCTTCTGCAATATAAGAACTTGTCTGGTAATCTGTCAAAATAGAACACTGGCAACACGATAACTAAATAGAACAAGAGCTGTCACTAATGGTGACAAATGCCCCCCGCAGTGACTTGACCTTTGACCTGGTGACCTTGACCTTTGACCCCAAAGTCAGTAATATCAGCATGTGAAGTTTGAAGGTCCTGGGTGCAGTGGTTCATGAGTAAAGTGCCTTCATGCAAAAAGTTAATGTTGTGACGAACGAATGAACGAACGAACTAACAAACGGATGGACAGTTGAAAACTAATATGCCTCCCTTCGGGGCATAAAAAACTCTATTTTACAATGTAGGGGCAAGTATGTATTTAGATTGCAAAAATAATTATTATGCCTTTATTTCCTCAAGGCAAAAAGTTTCTTTGGCTAGATCAGAGTTATGACTATCTTGATAACTTAATAGCAAAATGCTTAAGTGCAGAAGTTTATCACTCCTCTAAAACAAAGAAAGATTTATATAATTATCAGAACAGAAAATTATGTAAATTATGTCAATATCAAAATTAAATCACTAAATACTGGTTAATTGATGCTTTTCCTGTTATCTTCACAACTGGCTGCTTTCTTGAAGACAGGTAGGAGGCACGAGATCTCACATTGGAGCTGAACATCACTGGCACATCTTTAGCTTGACTGCAATGTTTAATTAAACAGGCAAAGAAATATATATTGAAGTCTCCACATCCTACATGAATAACATCAAAATAGACAAATTTGTGACAACTAATGCCTAATTTGGTCTGCTGATCCTGGTAACAAGGAGAGTTAACTAGCAGTGATGTCCCAATGTAACATTTGCATAATGGCAACTTTTAAAGGTAACCATAGCAACACTTATGCAATAATTCCCTGCTGCTGAACTTGCTATTTTACAAAAGCAAGTTTCTATTTTTGAGAACTTTGTTTTCACTTACAAAAAGCATTGATGCCTGATTGCAAAAAAATTAAAAAGAGCTGTCCGTAAGACAGCCAATGCTCGACGATTCAAATTGTTGTCCCAGCAGCAGGAATATTACCTTAAATGTTAAAATGTCTACAGAGTTTCAATCCAGTATCTGCATTAGTTTTGGAGATAGTAACTTGCATGCAAAACTTTAACAAGGATTTTCTAAATTAAGCCAAAAAAGGAGGCATCATTTGACCAAAATGCATGTCAGAGTTATGGGACTTGATGCTATCATCTTCGAATAGTCAAGCTAAAAATTGTAGAACACAAAGAATTCCAATCAAGTGTACTGACTGGAATTCAATGCTCAATGTTACAATTCTGACCATTCAATCAAAATTGTGTAAATGGATCTGTAACTGAAAGTCATTTTTACTGTGTCAAAACAATTACTGCAGCATGTCATAGAATTAAAATAGCCTGGGCTTGGATAACATATTTCAAAATTGCAAAATATAAGAACACAGCACACATCCTTTTTATCAATAAACCTTTTCAAACACAATAAGTTCCTGTTGTTTTTTCAGTAGCATTTTGTGTGCTGTTACATGAGTAATTCCAGTACCACACTATTTGGAATGCTCACATAATATTTAGACTCAAATTCTGACTAAATGGATCCACCCAAAGCCAAAAGTAGCAAATATATAAAGTATCAAGACAGTAAGTAGCTCTTAACTCTGTAACTCTGTGCAATTAACCCTTAGCCTGCTGGCAACAAGTGATTCTGCCTTTGCGACCAGTGCAGACCAAGATCAGCCTGCACATCCGTGCAGTCTGATCATGGTCTGCACTGTTCGCTATTCAGTCAGCATATTTTCAGTGAACACCCCTCTGAATAATAAATGGTACTGTCCAAATGAAGTTCATTATAGAAATTTAGCAGGGTAAGCATTAATTGGGGTAGTTCATACTAGGTAAAAGTGCTGTATTGTTAGTAAACAGGTGAATACAACATGTAGATAAAATGGTGGCCTCTCAAGACAGGTTACATAGTCTTAACCCTTATCTTGCTGAATTTCTATAATGAACTTGGCCATCTTTCAATTTTGACAGTACCATTAATGGTTAAAAGAGGTGCTTACCAAAAAGATACTGACTGAATGGCGAAAAGTGCAGATCATGATCAGACTGCACAGATGTGCAGGCTGATCATGGTCTACACTGGTCGCAGAGGCAGAGTCTATCATGTCCAGCATGGTAAGGGATAAGTATATGTTTGAGTGAAGTACTGAAAACTGGCATAAAAACTGAATAAGAAGCTTAGAACATATATAGCCTTTATATTTTTGAATACTGAACCCCAAAAACAATACCTACTGACTGCAGGCAAGTTTGGAAGAAGTATTCCCAAGAATGCTTCAGATACTGATCTAATATTCACTTTAAAGGTCACTTTGACCTTGACCTTTGATACTCTGATTCCAAAATCAATTGGGTTATCTATCGTCACATAAATTTTGGCTCTTAGATAGTTCTCTGCAGTTATTAACACAACTCTCAGTCTTGATTTCAATGATTTAATTTGACCTTGACCTTTGACCAACTGACCCAATAAATGATACGGTCAATGAGAATCAGCCACAACTGCTCCATATGTTCTTTAAATTATTGACAAGAAAACCATTTCAGTCTCCCGATCATTATGACTTTGAATGTAAAGCGCCTCTGGACATGTTTATCATGGAATGGGCGCTATATAAATCTGGTATAATAACAATACTGGTCGCAGGAAATTATCCTGAATGATTCAGCTATCTTAAGTTATTAAACAACAACTATTTTCAGTCACTGTGACCTTGACCTTTGAGCTAGTGACCCAAACACAGCAGGAGTCACCTACTGACTACAAGCAACCACCTTATGAAGTTTGATAATGGAAGGTCAAAGTGTTCTCCAGTTATTGGTTGGAAACCAAATGGTCTACAAGTCTATCAATCAACAGGCAGACAATGAGCAAAACAATATGACCATCTTCTTTAATGAGGGCATAAAAATGTGGCTGTGCTAACTTGTAAATTGCTTAAAACTGTTACATGACTACCTTTTACCAGATTTTGGTTCTGCACTAGTTGTTTGCTTGGATTCGGAAGATGTACTGCTACCTGCTTTGCCAGCTTTGTGTGAACCTAGGTACCCGGTCAGGTGCTCTCGATGCCTGCTGGCCATGATGCTATTGAAAGAAATAGCTAAATTTTAGTTTTTTTTTACACAGGTGCTTCAATCTAACACTAGAAAATGGTTTTATAGAAAAGCGCATGTCTCTCCCAATGCATAGTCATAATAGGCAATAAGTAAATAGGGGACAGAAGTGAAAGTCAAAGGGACACTGGTGGTTGGCTGCAATAGGGATCATCTACTTGGCATGTTCAACCATCCTATGAAGTTTCAACATTCTTGGTCACGTGGTTCTCAAGTTATTGATCAGAAACTGTTGTCTAGGCCCCTGTGACATTGACCTTTGATCAAGTGACCCCAAAATATATAGGGGTCATCTACTCTGCATGTCCAATCATCATATGAAGTTCCAACATTCTGGGTCAAGTGGATCTTAAGTTATTGATCGGAAGAGTTTACCATGTTCAGGACCCTGTGACCTTGACCTGAGCTCAAGCGACCCAAAAAGTGATAAGGGTCATCTACTCTGTAAATGCAGTATTACACAGGACTTGCATACTTGAACTCTTTATTGAATGTTGTGCTTGGCATATGAAGAGCAGCCTTTTCAAGTCCTCATAGCAAGTTGCAGCACCATAATTGTACAATGTTGACTTTCTGATACTCTTGAACTTTAAAATTAAGTTGTGCAAATTAGGTGACCTAATTTCACCAACAGTGAACGTAGTAGAAGCCATTGTGAACAACTTCAAATGACACATGTGAACTCATCACATAAATTTTTATACCTTCTAAAAAAAAGTACATATTTGAGATACCGTAATTCACTCTTAAAACTAGATGCCCACAGGCAACATGCCTGCCAGCTGTCAAAAGGACTGAGAGTTTCACTCATTGAGGAAACTCACTGAGGCAAACATTTATGCAAAAAAAAGACTGCAAAAAGTTACATTATAAGTTATTTATAGTAACAACAAAGGGAAGTAAATCTTTAAACAAGAGCGTCATTGACACTTAAGCGCTCACCTGTGTACAAGGCTTCAAGTGTGTTTGTGCAATGTAATGGTACAAGTACAAAGTTAGGTTTCTTATATGTTAGCCTATATTAATTATTATATACATGTCACACACATTTTTGTTTTAGGGCAATAATTTGAACAACTATGGTAGACATTACAGCTCTGATATCACATGCCAAATATCAAGGCTCTAGCTATTATTGATTCAGAGAAAAATACTTTCAAAGTTTCTTATATATATAGGCCTCTAGTAATGGCTATTTTTGACCTTTGGGCAATAATTTGGTAACTTATGGTAGAGTCACACCCTTTTATCACATGCCAAATATCAAAGCTCTAAAGAAAAAGATTTTTAAAGTCTGATAGATCTAGCTGAAAACTTACCGTATATCTAACTAAGAAAGACCTATATGTTCAATGAACTGCAACCATTTAAACAACTTTGAAAGAGGGCTACCCAGAGATCATTTGTGTAAAGTTTTATCAAAATCCATTTAGTGGTTTTGGAGGAAATGTTGTTTAAAGAAATTGTTGATGAAAAGTGACCACACTCTCTGGCAGCCATGTTTATTAAGGAATAAAAAAAAAACAAGAGCTGTCGGAGGACAGCAACACTCGACTATTTAACAGCCTTGTCGCTTGAATGAATAAGAAAGTCGAAAAAGGGGCATAACTTAGTAAAAAAGTAAAATAGGGTTATGGAACCTGCATAGTGCTTATCAGCTCATGACAGTGAACTAGTGTGTGAAGTTTCAATCCTTTCCCATTAGTGGATTCTGAGATACCAGCTTACATACAAAAACTTAACCAAAAATTTCTATGTTGAAAAAGGGGCATAATTTTGTAAAAAAGCAAAATAAAGTTATGGGACCTGCTTTGGGCATGTCAGATCATGACAGTGAACAAGTGTGTGAAGTTTCAATCCATTCCCATTAGTGAGTACTGAGATACCAGCTTACATACAAAACCTTAACCAAAAAATTCTAAGTCGAAAAAGGGGCATAATTTTGTAAAAAAGCAAAATAGAGTTATGGAACCTGTGCAATGTAAGTCAGTTTATCACAGTAAATAAGTGTGTGAAGTTTCAATCCATTCCCACAAGTGGTTACTGAGATACCAGCTTACATACAAAACCTTAACCAAAAATTTCTAAGTCAAAAAAGGGGCATAATTTTGTAAAAAAGCAAAACAGAGTTATGGAACCTGTGCAATGTAAGTCAGTTTATCACAGTGAATAAGTGCGTGAAGTTTCAATCCATTCCCACAAGTGGTTGCTGAGATACCAGCTTACATACAAAAACTTAACCAAATCGGGACGCGGACGCGGACGCCGACGCGGACCCTGACGCGGACGCCGACGCATGGGCGAGTCCAATAGCTCTACTATTCTATGAATAGTCGAGCTAAAAATTGAACAATATTTGTAGAAGGTCACATATGGCCCATTTGTGGGATATTTTTTTAAAATTGGGTTAACAGTTTTAGACAAGATGATTTTGCCAATGTTTACAAAACGAGCAAGATCGGTCACTGATTCGGTGAGTTGTTTTTGTCATTTTGTTACTGCATGGAGCATTTTTTCAAAAATTGGGGAATATAGCGGGGATGTAGATGTATTTTAAGTACATATCCCTGCTAAATTTTGTGGCAAATGATCAATTTCCTAGAAATGCAAGGACAAATAAGTTGGGATTGAAACGTGAATTTTTTCACATCAGTGACTGTTTAGATTCATTTCTTTTCGCTGACCCAAACAATGTTGTTTTTGCCATCGTAAATTGTGTTTATAAATGACATGTGATATCTTCTAAAACATAAAATGTGTCTAGAAAATTCCGAATTTGAAATGTTATGCCAATTTTGGAAAAGGAATGACAACTAAAAAATATAAGATCATAAAATAAGTCATCCTGAGAAGCCAAATGAGTAAAAGTACAGTAGTTAACCGGCTACCTAGCCACTAGACAAGCTTCCTGTCGCTGAGTGGCTGCTTTTTAATTTCTGACTCTTGCAGCCACCGCGACATTACAGTTTGACTGTCACAATATAAAACAAACTGTATACGTCGGATTAGTTTGACTACCTTAGCCAATGCCTAATAATTGGAGCAAGTATCATATTAGGGTAACCAGACGCCTAGCCTGCGTTCTAGCCGTCCGGTAATTGATTTCTTAATGAGTAAGTAATGATTTTATATAGTTTTAATAGACTGGCTCCTGTTCCTATGTTTGTTCTTAGTTACATATATATGTTTATTCATTAAGAGGGAAGTAACTCCAGCAGGTTGTTTCTACATTGACATTTTTTATTGCCCCTGGCTCTGAACATAGGTTCAGCCATCAGATAAAATGTGCTATTTTAGAGGCTTAAGATTTTCTTATTTTGCTTGCAATATTTATATAAAAAAATAACCATGCAGCCAGGGAGCCAGGCTAATAGTTTTAACTGTTATTTACTTAAGATATCAATAAAATCTGGAAAGTAGATCCCTCGGAAGCACCGAGAACAAAGCAAACAGCGAAAATTCAGACTCGGTTTTATTGAGTCTGTTCTTGAGCAGTAATGGAATATGCAACACTGCTCATGCCCCCTAGCACCGGCTTAAGCAGTATTCAATCTTCAAATCTAAATGAGTTGAAATCAATGATCCCGAAGGACCAGAAAATATAACAACACTGAGATGAAGTCGGGGCGACTTTTTACGGCCGCCACACAGCACTTAACACCTGCTGTTGTGAAGTAAATAAAATCTGGAAAGTAGATCCCTCGGAAGCACCGAGAACAAAGCAAACAGCGAAAATTGCAGACTCGGTTTTATCGAGTCTGTTCATGAGCAGTAATGGAATATGCAACACTGCTCACGCCCCCTAGCACCCGCTTAAGCAGTATTCAATCTTCAAATCTAAATGAGTTGAAATCAATGATCCCGAAGGACCAGAAAATATAACAACACTGAGATGAAGTCGGGGCGACTTTTTACGGCCACCACACAGCAGTTAACACCCGCTGTTGTGAAGTAAATAAAATCTTGAAAGTAGATCCCTCGGAAGCACCGAGAACAAAGCTGTAAACAAAATATTGTGCAAATGCATACCAAAGAATATTTTTCATTGTCTCGATTTTTCAGTCAATAAAACCTGGAACAACTGCTACGTATTAGACCTTCCTGATAAAACGAATGAGATCGTGTTTGTATACAAATTCGTTGAATTCTGTTCTAATTTTGAAAATCCAGTGAAAAGTTGTAAAAATTTAAAAATTCCCATAAAAAATTGTTTCGCCCACCACCAGATGAACAAATTTTAATCAGTGACATCACGGCGATCCTCCCATTCATAATTTTACCAATAAGCTCTCAAACAGCTTCTTTTATTCTTTGGCATTTTGAAACTTGTGTCATTTTATACAGTATAAAGATATTTTTGTATCATCCCTTTTTCAGATAATTTTATCAGTAGGTTGTATTTCATGCAAAGTATGATTTTTCTAATTTTGGCCAGAATATTTTGCTATATATACTGAATTTTCTGCATGTACTTTGGCCAGATCTACAGACGCTCAAGGTAACGTTTACCTACTGTCGCCAGGCCGGTCATTTCTCCTTTTATCCTTCTTTCCTCTCACTAAATTTAGAACTCAGATTTTATTTTCGAGTATATTTCAGATAATTAACATTGATAAAAATGTAGTATTAAACCTTATAAGTAAAATAAAGTATTTGTGTACTCTGAACTGGTTTTTCTTTTAGTTGCCAAACAAAATAGATTTCAATTTAATACAATAATGAACCTGGGTTAATTTAAATCAGGAATTGTGACCACTCTTTGTCCCTCTGTCTGTCCAATTAAATCCTGTTCATTTAGTTGATACGTTGGTCAGTCCTGTTACATTCGATGCAAAGTGACCAGTATTATTTTGAAATAACTTTGTTTGTATAGTGCATGTCAAAAATGGTCAGTACCGGTAAATGATGGCTTCCATGGTGGAGAACACCAACTCCAGATGAGAAGTTGAGTAAACCTGAAAATGCACAGCCTAAGCTGATTGATCAAAATGTACAGGCACCTTCACATAGCATTAGCTCAATCAAAACAGAAGATGGTACACAACACACTACCTGTAATCAAAACACACTACAGGGTGTGTCTGAAATTTCTTCACAAAATGCAAACTCTACACTTTTTACTTCAACACGAACTGATTTGTTACAAAATAAGGACATCTGTGGGAATGACAACATCTTAGTGCATCATGGTCAGGAATTACAGGATAGTACAATAACTCCTTTGGTCCATAGAAACTCCACAGAATCACATGATATGCATGGGATACAAGACAATAAACATTACATAAATTCTTCATTAGGTGGCTCTATCTATGGTACACGGGGAACTATACAGAATACACTCAGTCAAAATCAGTCGAATACATACCAACATTGTGATAATTTGTCACAGGGTGTACCCCACAATCAGTTCTGTTTGTCAGGAAATTACACTACATATAATAAACATACAAAACAGTCTGTTTTACATACTTTAAGTAAATCAGATCTTAGGGGGCGTAATCATTTTTATTTTTTTTTGGACTTAACGTCGCACCGACACATGATAGGTCCTATGGCGACTTTCCAGCTTTAATGGAGGAGGAAGACACCAGGTGCCCCTCTGTGCATTATTTCATCATGAGTGGGCACCTGGGTAGAACCACCGACCTTCCGTAAGCCAGCTGGATGGCATCCTAATATGCACTCAGTACAGGGTGGTGCAGAATTTTCACCCTGTTTAACTTTCCCACAGATAGTAGACCAAGATGCATTACATGGTCTGAAGAAAAAGGACACTTATCCTGGAAACGAACTATCTACCAAACAAGTCATACAGGGGGACACAAAAGTATCAATCCCTTCTTATGATTCTATAGAAAGGGGATATCTTAATTGTTGACAGAACACCTAGTCTTTCACAAGGTTTAATACCGTACGATATTTCTCAGAAGTCATATACCCCACATAATATGCCAAACACACAAGGTCCTACACAGAACAACCTGGAACTGTGTCAGGCTTCTCACAAAATACTGGCTTACATGATAGTAAATATTATGGTCAATTACAGCCCCCCACAGAAGGTGTCTCACACTCTACAATACATTCTGATACGTTTCAGCCTGAAACATCTCTCATACATGACAGCACATACTGTTTCCCACCACACTACAATACTCCATGTACAGAGGAGCAAAAATGCTGTGAAAGTAAATGTAAGCATACAGTGCCTCCTGAAGGCAAACAAACCTTTAACATGCACAAGGATGATCTTATGCAGACTGCTTACATTCATAATGTACAGGGTGTCACACAAATTGGGTTACCCATTAACAATTGTGTGCAAGGTACTTCTTCAAACTTACAATCCCCTAATTTTGAACAATACAATATGAGATTCAAAATAGGAGTACCCTATCTGATAACACAATGTTACATCATAAAAGAGACTTTTTGTCACATCAGAACAGTAAACAAAAGGTAGATATATCTGACAACTGTTCACATGTTTCTAGGTTCCACATTGATAATGGAGAAAAAGTCAGTGCATTTCAAAGACCCAGTCGTGGCAAATCAACAGTTTAACTATACACAGCAAGGGGATTATTGTCACATAAACATGGGACAAAATTCTTGTGATGCGGCAAATCTCACTAAGGACAACATACATTGTATTACAAAGTAATCAAAGGCATTTGAAAGTGCCTATGATTATAAACCAAAGGCCACCAGAGATGCCTGAAAACAGTTCTAATCATTTTTCAAACAGTTCTCAAGTCAAGCATAAACACAAGGAACCTGATAAGTTTGATGGCAGGAGTACAGAGTGGCGTTATTACATCATTCATTTTGAAAGTGTAGCTAAATGGAATGGGTGGAATAATCATGAAAAGGCTCAGCAATTAGTTATGTGCTTAAGGGGTCCTGCTCAAAAGTTGTTAAATGATTTGAAGTCAGAAAGTCTCTCAAATTATGAAACTATCAAAGATATGTTAAGTAGGAGATTCAATCCGGTAGAGCATGAAACTGCATATAGGTGCAAGTTCAGAAACCGTAAACAAAAGAGGCATGAGTCTGTTTCAGAGTTTGGTTATGCTCTGCAAAGACTTTGTCTTCAAGGCTTTCCAGAGGTCAATCCAGAGGCCAGGGAAATATATGTCATTGATCAATACATTAATGGTCTTTCCCGCCCTGAAGTAAGGAGTCATGTACAGTACAGACATCCTCAAACAATAGATAGTGCAATCGCACTTGCAGTTGAATTTGAAGCCTTTGAGGGATCACAAGGAATACTGTAGACTGGCATCAGTCGTTAGAGTCTATGTAAAGCACTTGGCCATAAAATCAATCCTCTTTGATAGCACTTTCTGAAAACATTTACAATATCTCTAACCTCTGACTCTAACCACTGGACAAATGCGATCTGAGCTGGGCAGTTTACATCCCAGCTATAATAATCACCATCTCATTAGAGATCATTGGAAATGTGTTCATGATGTAACATAATCCTTAAAGGTCCAATACTAAGGAAAGTGAACATTTTAATTTCTTTTAAAAAGCACAGAAACTATTTCATTTTATTGGAAAATGAAAGTTGGTATGTAGAAATTCGAAATAAATCGCAGTATATGTACAATTATTTTTCTATGAAGTATGAAGAAAGTTAAAAAGACCTGGGGGGTCATTCTGTAGATTCATTGAAATTTCAACATAATACACATATATTTCTTCGAGTTCCAAAGACCTTCTGTAAATTTTGACCTGCTAATCTTCATTATTTAGTGTCTTGCAGAAGCCTATGCACTGGCTATGAAAAAAACTGCCAACTCACTTTCCCTTAGTAATGGACCTTTAATGGCCTTCACAGTCTGTATAGAAGTGCTTGCCAACCTTTTCTTACAGGTGTTAATCAACTTTATACTTTAATAATCTTTCATAAATGTATCATCTTTAAAATGCAAATGAAGTAGAAATGAGTAATTAATACAAAAAAAAGTATCAATAGTTTATTGTCATGTTAAATCATTCTTTAGATGCAGTTACAGTGATTTCCTGTAACTACTTAATACTTGACCTGTATGTAGAAAAAAAATGATGATAACACCAAACAGAATCTGATATTGATTATCAAAATCACTGTCATACGAAAAAAGAGAAAATTTTAGATATCAAGAAATTAATGCTAGACCTCTTAAGAAAGCTATGAATTAATTACTGACAGACTATATGTTATCGAAACACATGAGAATTGGTTGTTTTTACTAATTTTTACATAGGAAATTGAAAAGCGTTTGTAACGTTTTACTCGATGTAAACTGACTAATTATAAATATTGTTGTATACATATTCCTCCATGGCAGCAGGAAAATTTTCGTTGCCGTGGCGGCCCGGGTTCAGTTCCCAACTCTGGCATCTTTTTTTCTTGATTGAGCAAATTAAAGATTGTTTTGAAATAAAAACTCTTATTTAAATGGTCATTATATGGCCAAACTTCAATTTTAAAGAAAGATCGTTTTTAGCCAAAATTTGTAGGTCAGTGCCTTTAATTAGAGAAGGTTTATTAATCAAATCACACAATTGGTCAAAACAATAACCGGCGGTCATTACATTTGGTAACTTTCATGATATACTTTAATCATAGTTTTGCACTGTCTACATTATTTCACGAGAGGCCTCCATAGCCGGATGGTAAAGGTTCGAAACCTCACATGAGATGTTTGAATTCTTCATGCTCATAAACCGTCCAGGTGGCTTATATATGGAATGTCGGCGATTTTAACCTGATGTCATACCATGCCTGGAACAATGCCTAGAGGTGCACCTTGGGTCTTCCTCTACCATTAAATGCCACTGCATGATCAAACTGTGACAGTGTGACTATATCCCAACTACATACCCCCAACAAATACCAAAAACAAAACATAAAAAGTTCAAAAATATCTAATAAAACAATACTTAATTATTGACTACTTCATCTGTCAAATTCAGAATTTGGTCAAATGTGGCTTTAATCTATACTTAT
Source organism: Mercenaria mercenaria (assembly GCF_021730395.1). Classification (NCBI taxonomy): domain Eukaryota; kingdom Metazoa; phylum Mollusca; class Bivalvia; order Venerida; family Veneridae; genus Mercenaria; species Mercenaria mercenaria. Next base: position 24,382,093 of record NC_069366.1, on the reverse strand, counting down.
GAACTTTGTGGGAGACATTGAAAGAAGGGAAATGTTTAATTATTTACAAATATATAATCTATTAGCTAAACAGGAAATTTTAATGATATACATGTACTGTCTATTATTGGTTCTGTAAAAAATTCATGTTACTAAATATATCTATATTAATTGACCACAGAAATCTATCTAACATTTCTTAAACAGTTCTAATGATAATATGATAGAAGCATAAACTCCTGTCATATTGTCCATAACAATGAAAGTAATAAAAATATTTTGGAGGGTGTAAATGTTAAGATTTAATGTCAGCTATTCAGCAACCATAAATGCTTGAGCATACTTCTGCAGGGAATTTACAATGTGGTAAAGGCTTTACTTTCTTTCATTTCTAGAGAAAAATCAAACATCTGGTACACAGGTGATTTGAAATACAGTCTAACCTGTACTAACGGTCACCTCCGATCAGCGGTCACCTCCGTTCAGCGGCCATTTTATGACGCCCCCGACGGATTTTCCTCTATTTCGTCACTTTTTTCAGCGGCCACCTGCCGTCCGCGGCCAGCGGCCACCGAAATTGCCTCCCGACCGCCGTATTTGACTCCTTTCAGCGGCCAGTTTTCTTCCAAAACCAATTATTTTTAGGCAATAATCGCAGAAGATACCCGATTTTGAGAAGCACGTGGTTGCTAAGTTTCGCGTGACTTCACCACAAGAACGACAAAATGACATGAGCTTCTCAATTAAAACTGATAACCAAAGGTGTAATCCCCTTTTGTTATGATCAAATGGCCAGTAATTATCGGTAATTAGCGTGTCACCTCGTGTCAATTTTTTTAAGGGAAGCTACTCTCGGCGCTTATTATCTACGCTAATTCTAAGATTGCCGTTACGTTCCGTAAAAGATAGAGTGGTTTATATTTTTTTCGAACACAATTAATTTCGTATAAATTTATTAGTATTTTGATGACAGAAGTATAAAAAAGTATAAAAAAATCACAAATATTATGCTACAAATTAGTTATCGAGTATTATCTTTAACCGAGGTCAAACTGTGAAGGTTGTTAATAAAACCCGGTCCGGCCCGGCCCGGACCAAACCACGGAAATAGCCGATTCTGATTGTACGGAAACCACCGGAAACTTACGGACGGAAGGCTAATATAATTACGATTGAATGGTGATACCGTCATCTTAATCAAGGCAAATTTATGAGTATTTTATTTCATTATTACAAAAGTAGAAGCAAAGTATTTAATATTGATGATACGTATGTTTGATGAAGTATTGCACTTAATATAAGCAAAGACCTAAAATAACAAGATATTTGAATCACACTCAATCAAAGAAGTAATACGTTCGGCAGTCACGGCGATGTGTCATTTTGTGTACCGGACAGACACGATATAGCAGTTTGCAGGAATACTTTCAACAGAACTTGACAGGCTAGTTAATGGAACGTCGTTATTTCACACCTAAAGATGTGACACTATGTTGTGTAGTACGACGAAGGGGTCTATAACGTGCACTGGAAGTATTTATAAAATTTGTTTGCCCGACCAAGATAGCGTTTTAGCATATTAAGTATTAATTTAATAGAAATATCTTGCCTTAGGGAACATATAAATATAAACACTCTTATATTAAGTTTGTCAAAGATTTGCATTGATAAGTACACATTTTGCGAAAATTAACTAGAAATATAAGTTTATGAAATTATTATTATACTCCTTTTGCCTATCTCGGTTGCGCAACCAAGACAGATCGAAAATAGATGAACTTCGAAGCTATGCGCTGATTTCATACTTGCCATTTGTTTCAGGTTGTTGAGGTATTCAAATTTGAATATAAAACTATAAATTATATCTAAAGCTAAAAAAATAGTCCACTTTTTACATTTTTTCATATTAAAGGGAGGCAATTACAAAATTTCATAAAAAGTGTCAAAGTAAACATTTCCAGAAGAGCTATAACTCTGTGTAATAGGTCTTTGTTCCTGAAATACAAGAAAACTGAAAAAAATATCATAAAATGTTGCTCAAATGATAAATCATATGATTTAGCTTTAAACAAAAACGGGTGATATGTATCATGATACCTGGAGTTACAGTAAGTTGTAGAAATGAATAAACTGTAGTATAGAATATGAAAGAGCGGTCGCAAAGTTTTGACCCGGACCCCGCACCCCCCCCCCCCCCCCCCCCCCCCCCCCCCCCCCCCCCCCACCCCTCGAAACATGCCCGCTCAGCGCTCAGTCTGTTTAAAACAAAACAATAAAAAAACCGGTAAATATCTAATATGGATAAATGGGAGGGTAGTGATAGCAATGAACTTTCGTGTTTTAACAATTTACTGCTAACGTTATTTTTATTTTTAGATTATTTATTTTTTTTATTTCTCTTTCTTTTATATTTGAAATAATACTAGCATATCTTTTTAACACAGAATTAAAAAAAACCCGGTCTGGTCGGACTACGAACTTTTTCAGCTTATGCTTATACAACTATTCACACGATGGTAACTTTTTTGTTTTTAAAATGGATTACAAATGTGTGCAATTCAGATGTTAAATTATTATACCCCTCACAATGTCCAATGCAATTTTCCCACTAGTTTAACTTGAATAATATATCATATTTACAAGTGTTTTTATATCTCGTGCGCAAAATCGTTATTTTCAACTTCTGCGCAACTAATCATATTATACAATAATTGCCTTTTGGTGAGGTCGATATGAGCCGCGCCATGTGAAAACCAACATCTGCACAGTCTGGTCAGGATCCATGCTGTTTGCTAACGGTTTCTGTAATCGCAATAGACAATGTTGGTTTTCTCATGGCGTGGCTCATATGTGGATTTATCGGCCTGATAAAAGCAATATCAACCTCGGGCGAATTTATCGACTTGATATCGGTATACAGGTCGATAAATCCACATATCGATCACACATAAAAGGCGACAATTGTTTTATTATTAAATCCAGCCTACTCATAAGTATAAACATTAGATACAAATGTCTGCAGCCTTAGGTCATCTTTGAAATTCGTAGTTAATTGTATACGACGTCGCACTGTTTTAACGTAATAACGTGTGGGCGTCACAGCTGGAGGTCAATATGTGTGTTTGACTCCGCCTTCGAGAAAATACTCTCCAACTTTTTATCGTTGAACATTTGACTGCATCTAGAAAAATGGAAAGGACTATAAATATTGATTTAATGATAAAAATAATTATTCTTATATCCCATGCGCAACAACGCTATTTTGTTTTTCTGCGCATGCGATATTACATTTTCATGTCCCCCTATGAGAGATCGATACTTTCGTACTGATTACAAGACGATGCGCTAATTTATACATAGGATTAAATTACTTTATCTTGTGTTCATAGATGTGTAAACCCGGCCTATTTTTCTTTTCTGCTTTTGAATGATTTGTTCTACATGCAACATTTTGAAAACATTTTTTTTTCAAATATTAAACTGAAACTATCACCATCGGATTGGAAATTAACTAACTACTAACTACTAAGAAAATGAGTGCTCTCATTATATGTTCCGTAGTTATCGCCGTTTTCAGAATGTTACCGCTGCTGATTTTGTTGAAGTATGCCAATAAATACAGCGATATGTAACCTCAAGACTATACTTATCAAAAGTCTTTTTATACAGCAAAGTCGCGACAATCTAAATGCTTACTAGTAAAGCCTCCTTAATTTTGTCTTCATTATTTGGTAAGTAATAACTTTTTTAACGTTAAATAAACCATTTCATTTATTTTCCGGTATAATAAAATAAATAATGTATTCCTGAGAGGGTGATCCCTCGAAATAACTCTATCCGTGACTAATATTTTTCAATGCGACAATTGTAAGTTACTGTAGAGAAAGAGTTTAGTATTCAAAATGTAAATGTATAATAAAATGTTGACGAAAATGGGCTTAAAATCCTAAAAAGCCACAACAGGAAATAATTCTTCCCGGCTAATTCTGACTTTTAAGTTGGTCGGGACTTTGATATGCACAGTCAAAATTTTTCTAGCACTGCAGCATGAAAATGAACCTGGTAGTCATTTTATAATTTTATTTCATTCAAAAACATTTCAGGAACATTTTCAGAAAATAAAAGATACATACTGAGCGGCGAACGATCAGTAAAATGTTTAATAAGAAGTACTATATTATGTTTTTCATAACGCCGCTTTTGTGTGTAACATGTATTCAGGTATACACCTCGTAACAATAAAGATCGGAAAGAAATCGAAAATGGCTAACAAAATAAGAATATAATTAAAATGAAATTTATGCTGTTGTAAACTTTTTTTTGGTGATTAACTTATTTTTCCCTCAGATACAAACATTTGTATATGTAAAAATTGAGGGTGCAATACCTGCGCGTGAAAATAGGGTAGGAGAAAATTAAGACAATACCGCGAAAACGAAGGAGACCCCTGTTTATCTTTCGCTCATATTACAATTCAATTTTTTTTTTATCATAATTGTATTTGTAAAAAAAACACACACTACTTAGCCATTCCATTTGAAAACATATAGGTTTCAATGGGCCTGTTACACCAAATGAAACATAATTACCGTTTGGATATATTGGACAACCTCAAAAATAAATTAATCTCCGTAAAAACAGAAACGTCACAACTATTATATATTTAGGGTTGAGGGCTAAAATGTGATTTCTCGACGCGATTTGCGTAAGAAGTACGAATTTTACCTTTTCAATACAATGTTTTATCGGGTGATTTGTTTGTTTTTGGGTTTAACGCCGTTTTTCAACAGTATTTCAGTCATGTAACGGCGGGCAGTTAACCTTTCAAGTGTTCCTGGATTCTGTACCAGTACAAACCTGTTCTCCCCAAGTAACTGCCAACTTTCCCACTCGAATTATCAGTGGTGGAGGACTAATGATTTCAGACACAATGTCGTTTATCAAATAGTCACGTAGAACATACGCCCCGCCCGAGGATCCCTCTTACCTACTGAGCTAAGCGGGCGGGCCCTTTTATCGGGTGAAGATCAACTTTTACTATTATTTAAACAAGTTATGAAGGATACAACTTGTTTTTTGGAAAACCCGCTCATTACACTTTCTTTACCGTAAAGTTGAAAACATGTGTAAGGTTAAAACTTTTCTGAGATGCTTTATGGATTTGGCCACACATGGGCAGTTTAACAAACCATTTTAGCTGGAGAATTACACTCAGATCTCTCGTAAAAAACTGCAAACTATCGTGCAATTACTCTGTATATAAAAAAGAGCAACATTTTAATTTGCATAATTACAATAGGTTTGGTTCTACCAATGAAAAATTCACAAAACGTAGGGTCTCAGAATGCGACAGCATTAAAGCTGCTCAATATAGATCCAAGTACAGTTCACTTCCGGTGTGGTCACGTGACTATAGTAAAGTAAGCAATGTTAGAGTAAATCGTCTGCAGTACACTGTGATACTGATAAATTTACAAAAAATCTTAATGAAGAAATTTGTCAGATTTGAAGAAACAACATCCATACAAAGTTTTATTTTGCTTTTTTCCAGACTTATTTGTAAATTATGATTAGCGGGCTCAAACGATTCTTCTGTTGTTATGTATCAAAAATGCTGAGCACTAGCAAACTGACTGAAAGGGCATTCTGTATACAATAATATATCAAATCAACCTAAATAAATTGCTAAGTTTTGAAAGATATGTCTAACCATTGAAGTTTAATCTTGAAGCATCTAATTGCATAATCTGAAAGTATAGAGCATTGGTAAATATCAAAACGAACCTTAACAAGTTACTTGGTCTTTTTCACGAAACAGTGTGAATCGTTCTATATATTGAGTGCAGTTAAATGGTAATTTTGTTCCCATTTAAAAGATTTCTTTTTTCGCGTCGAGTTTTGGTTCACCAACTAATGTCAAATACACTCGATGACTGCTTCCTGGAAACTAACCAGTACTCACACCGAAAGAAAGGACTGCTGGAGTCACGGTCAAAATCCCTGACAGGATTCAACCCCGCGACCTCCGGATTACGAGACATCTGTACAAAAATGAAAAAAGGTAAAATTTGTATCTCGATTCTACTCTATATAGTTTTGAACTAATTTGAATATAACTTAAGTTAGTCAGTTTATTCAGAGATTACTTGCAAACTTGAAAAAAACAATGTTAAAACATCATAGCAACCTGCCGAATACGAAATCGGTTATCGAAAGTGCAAAGACTATGCCACAAACTGCAATGTACCACAATATATTCAATTTGTGACTTTCATCGTACATCAATTCAGTCGACAAAGTTCCAGAGATACTCAGAATATTGCGTGAACAAACCTATCTCAGTATGTTTCTATATATTTATACAGGAATGTTTTGAAAATATGGGATACCGTGTGTAAAACTTTTCAATATTCAACGCTGCATTCTTCGTGCGTAATCAGTATCCCGACCTATCCTAAATTTTTTACATGACCCCAGGAGGGTCTAATACGTATCACTTGTTCCAGATGACCCTAAATGTTTTATGGTCTTTGAGATTTTTTAAAAACTTTTTAATAAAAAGTTTTAAAAAACTGCTCATTCTATTCTTTAAAAAAGTGTCAGTGATATTAGAAATTATTCGTATTCATTTTTTTTTAACCGGACACAAAGAATTATTTAGGCTTTAGAAATGCACAGGTGAAACAAAAATTCTTTGAGGCCCGAGAGGAATTCCTTTCTTCGAAAGATAACAACTTTTTGGACATACGTGATTATAAAATAGTATATAATGATAACGATACAAAATTTCGGGAAATAATTAGAAGGCTCGTCAAAACAACGCTATATATATAATGTATAACGACTTCCTGTGCACAAGTTTACGAATTATATTAAGACGTTTTTGCAACCAGAAAGAACACGCAGTCTTAACCCATTCATCAAAGAAGTTCCTCGCGGGCATGATAAAGTTCAGTGTTTTTTACTAAATTCTAAATGTGTAAGTTGATATCGACACGATATCATTCGTAATTATATTAGCCTTCCGTCCGTAAGTTTCTGTAATAATGAAATAAAATACTCATAAATTTGCCTTGATTAAGATGATGGTATCACCATTCATTCGTAATTATATTAGCCTTCCGTCCGTAAGTTTCCGGTGGTTTCCGTACAATCGGAATCGGCTATTTCCGTGGTTTGGTCCGGGCCGGGCCGGGCCGGGTTTTATTAATAACCTTCACAGTTTGACCTCGGTTAAAGATAATACTCGATAACTAATTTGTAGCATAATATTTGTGATTTTTTTTATACTTTTTTATACTTCTGTCATCAAAATACTAATAAATTTATACGAAATTAATTGTGTTCGAAAAAAATATAAACCACTCTATCTTTTACGGAACGTAACGGCAATCTTAGAATTAGCGTAGATAATAAGCGCCGAGAGTAGCTTCCCTTACCAAAATGGCGAAAATGGTAAACAAACTCTTTTGAAGTTGGAAAATTGTCTGTAACAATTTTTGTAGTAAAAAAAACCATGCCGGAGTGTCAGATTGCTAAGAAGACCATTCGTATTGCGAAGGCAAATGCACGTCATTGTATCCTGGTAAAATAATAATGGAAAACCCAAAAAGAAATGGGCCTAAAGACTATAGACTGGTCAGATGTCTGAAAAATACATATACTGGCTGCACCTCCGATCAGCGGTCACCTGGCTTAAGCGGTCAAATTGTCTGCTTCCCTTAGCTGGCTGCTTAAGACAGGTTAGACTGTAGTTCAATTAATCTTGTTGCCAGTCAGTTTAGGGTGGCTATTGACTGTCAGGTGGTACTAATCGCTCTTCATGACATTATATAACCCCAGAATCGCATTTTATAAGTCTGTTGAGATGAGCCTAGAGAGAAAATGGTTTTCTTAGAAAATATCAGTGTCCGTATGAAGAAAGAATAAACTATTACAGATGACTTGATCTCAACAGACTTTGTAAGTCTAGGAATACTGAGAAAACCTCGTTTTGAAGATGAAAGCCAAATAAATGCAATTTCAGATGGTATGAGAAAACCAACATAGTGGGTATGCGACCAGCAAGGATCCAGACCAGCCTGTGCATCCGCGCAGTCTGGTCAGGATCCATGCTGTTCGCTAACGGTTTCTCTAATTGTAATAGGCTTTGAAAGCGAACAGCATGGATCCTGATAGGAATAGCAGAAGCTACAACCCCGAGTGTTACAACTGTCATGAGCCCAAAAGATCAGCCATAGGTCAAAATGAAAAACAAAATGGGCAAAAGAAAATTGTTTTATGTCCAATTAAAGAAAGGCCAATGTGGCCTAACTGCATGCCCTGTCGACTGCCCTGTTGCAGGTTGCAACGAACAAGTTTATAATACCTTTCATTCTTTCCATCGACATTGGGATAATAAATATTGTAACACCATTATGATCTACCAGTGTCCTAATTGTAACAAAACGTCTACAAGAAAGGACAATATAATTAGACACCAATCAAAGATACATAGTATGAAATCTGATGTAGAAGGAACTTTCACCAACAACACCAGGTTTATGGATCCAAAGGGGGCCTTGCCATATAAATTCAATCATCGGGAGCATATGACACAGAAGAGGAAGGCATTATCTGAATCTGCGGTTAGAGATTTGTTGGTTCGTGGAGGCCAGGTTTGTCATGATCAGGAGGTGGTGGAGGCTGATGATGGACACTTCACGACAAAGTACAAGAAGTCAAAACAACATTGAATAATGAACTTTCTACTGAAGCATTTGTTTAAATAAAACTTTCAATGGAGTGAATTTAATTAAAAATCATTATTTAAATTTCAGTGTTTACATTTCAGTTTTCATTACTATTGAAGCAATACATATTATATTAGTAACAGCTTGATTACATAATTATATACTCACAATTTTCAAGATGATTTTTGATATTTTCTTTTCTTTTCTTTGACTAAATTAGATCTTAAGGTGAGGGGAATGTAACGGATATGCTTATTTTAGAAACAATTACTTACTATTTATTGTTACCATTTATTAAATAGTCATATTAGGCAGTTTTAAGGCCTAAAACAAAGAAATTTTAAGTCTGGCCTAATTCATGTTCAGTCAACTGGGACTTTCCTACCTATTTTTGTATCTTTACAGTGAAAAGTGCAGGCATTTCTTGCTTTTATCATTTTCTTCATTTTATTTGAATTAGTGGGCGCATTCAGCATACAAACCCTTGTAACTCTGACTGGGTCACCCGAGTTCACCTGAGTGACACAAGTAACAATTGTAGTCCGCATGCTTTATCGAGTAACTGAAAATGATGGAGAACGTTACCTATATGCTAACAGTTCAAAAGCTTCTGAGCTGTAACAATAATAAATGGTTGCTACTTTTGACACATAATGACTTCATTTTCCAAAATAAATAGCTGATCAGACGAGACAGTATCCCTCCTATCAGAAATTTTGCTGGATTAGTGGACTATATGTTTTATGTATGTGATATAGTGCTGTTAGTTGATAGCATTGCCGCTGCGTGTATCTTACATAATGTTTGCATTTTCAATGAAATAAATGATTTTTGTGAAGAACCTAATATAGATATATTTGATGACCATAATGAGGACAGAGATGAACTGGTACGACTTCTGTCAGAGTGAAAAATCAGACTGGATTATTATCAATCAACTTTTCAGATTCTGGGATCAAGTAACACTTGGAAAAAAATGTTCAGCCCATAATGTTTAATAGACTAGAAATTTCTATTTTATGTTAATTTATACTTTAAATTATTTCTGAAGCAAGAGCTACAACTTATATTAATCCTCTTATGTCTACACATGACTCTACTACCCCAAACTATTTCAAATTAAAAGGGTGTTTGGTAAAATTATTTCTTTTTTTTTTGTTTCATTGTTGTGACTGAAATTCATTTAAGAAAACAGTGGAGACCCTGATCACAAGACCTGTTTTGCGGTGTTCAATCTGCACTGTTTGCCATGAACCATTTATAGGACACTGTGCATAATAATCACTCTGGATGGTAACCATTGCTACGCAGGTGTGACAGAATCCATTTTCCACATTTGAGCTGAATGACAGGAACAGTTGCTGATACATTTACTATTTTCAACTACTTTTGTATATCTTGACAGGTGGTCGAATCCACAACCTTTAGCCAGGGACGTTGATATCACTTAGCCATGTACATTGAAGAAATATGTTACGAAAATGAATAACCTCAACTCTGCTGTCTTAATTCCCCCATGCTAATGAATTTCTTTCTTTCTTTTTTTAAAATGAAAATGTCTTTGTTTAAAATGACATAACTGAATTCACCATACTCCCAAATAGCACATAACAAACAGTATGGGTTTTTTTCAGACTTAGTACGTAGTTCAGCCATGAAATGTGCTAAAATGCTAGTTTGACTTTTAAAAGACCAAGTACCAGTTCTTGATGTTGTTCAATTGGGTTCAACACCATTTCTTTCCAACAATCTTATTGCCATATATGACTGACAGTCACTAATGGTAACAATGACTGACAATCACTAATGGTAACAAATGTTCACTCTCCTTGGCAAGCTTAGCAACCTAAGTGGCTTACCAGTACACTTTAATAAGGAACTGACAACTCTACATTCCTATGAACTGAGGTAGATTGCAAATGGCCACTGAAGGAATTTCTTCGCTAAAGGGATCAAACCCATGACCTTTAGACCGGCAGTACAGTGCATCAACTACTGAGCTAACTAGACAACAGTACCATATATGTCTGTAGAAAGAAGGTTTGTCGGCAAGCAGGGTGGGGGGAATTTTTTACTTATAACTTCAACATCAATGTGTGGCTTCTTCTGTGGATTATTTGAGCCGCGCCATGGGAAAACCAACATAGTGGGTATGTGACCAGCATGGATCCAGACCAGCCTGCGCATCCGCGCAGTCTGGTCAGGATCCATGCTGTTCGCTAATAGTTTCTCCAATTCCAATAGGCTTTAAAAGCGAACAGCATGGAGCCTGACCAGACTGCGCGGATGCGCAGGCTGGTCTGGATCCATGCTGGTCGCATACCCACTATGTTGGTTTTCTCATGGCATGGCTCATTTGTCCTTATCATGCATTATGTGTTCTTAAGCCTAGATGTTTTTCTCAAAGTTGTCCCTTGTGAACTTAGAAAGAAAACTTACAAGCTTTAAGAATCAGATCAAGAACCCTCAAAATATGCTTAACATGGATGTTGCTATAAGAAGCAGATTTCTCAACCTCTGTCCTATTCAACAGTATTTACAGATGAGGGCATTAATGCCAAAAGAGCATTTCATTGTTTATGTTACTTTGCATTTAGAAGAAAGTAAAAGGTTTTAAAAGAACAATTACAGCACACTCCACTATTCGAAGGCAATTGTCAGTATGAATGATTTTCGGTTCTAGAACTGAAATAATGATTCAAGGATTATTTGACTTGATTCTATGATCTCACTTTAAAACCCTCAGGCTGAATAGATATAAGAAGTTTTCAACCCAGTACTGACCTTAGTTTTGACAAGAGCAACTTGATGGTAAAATTTTAACCATCATTTTCTTACCAAAAAACGGGACATAACCTAGCCAAAATTAAAGTAAGTGTTATGGAACTTGATGTTTTCACCTTGCTAAACAACCCTGAATACATGTGAGAAATGTTAACCCAATCCCCCCATTAGTTTTGGAGATAGCAACTTGCATGCAAACACAACAATATCTACGCACAAGGAAGAGGGCATAACTTTTAAAATTAAGGTTATGGGTACTGATGCTTTGACCTTTCTTTACATCACTGGAGACATGTATTGAAGTTTCAGTCCAATATCTGCATTAGTTTCCGAGATAGTAACGTGCATGCAAAACTTTAACCAGCTTTTTATAAGCTTAAACAGTGGGGCATAACTTGGCCAAATTCAAGTAAGAGTTATGGAAGTTGATGCCATGTCCTTTACAACATTGAACACATGTGTGAAGTTCCAATCCAGTATCTGCATTAGTTTTTTTTTTTTTTAAACTTGCACACAAAACTTTAACCACAAAAAGGGGTCTGACTCAAGTAAGAGTTATGAGGCTTGTGATATGTTGATATGACCTTATTTTACAGAACCGAAGAAATATGTGAAGTTTTAACCAAACATCTGCATAAGTTTGATGTACTAACTTGCATGTAAAACTTAAAATTGCATTTTTAAGTCCAAAAGGGGTATAATTTTTTCAAAATACATATTAGAGTAATATGGGACTTGATAATCTGCGGTTAGTTAATGACTTTAAAAAGTAAAAATAGGTTTCAAAGCAATATGTCTATAAATGAGACCCATAAATTACGTAAGATTCGATCAAGAGTTATCTAACTTGATTATTTTGGTAGGTCTGATGACTGGAAAGACTTGTTTGAAGTTTCAATTCGATATCATATGTGGTTATTGAGATAAAGGCTTGATAGTAATTGCACACAAAAGTTTGCCAGTCTACCAATGACGCCATGTTTAAAGTAGTAGTGCATCTGGATAGGATCACCCGCCTTTCCCAGCTTCAGGAGGTGGGTAGAATTCGGGTGACACAACTACTATCGCCCGGGTTACACGAGTTATACTCGAGTAATACCCAGGGTGACTCGGGTTAGCTCGAGTATGTATGCCGAACGCGCCCAGTAAATATAAGAAGGGCAGTTCAATAAGCTCTCAAACAGCTACTTTTATTCTTTGGCATTTTGAAACTTTATTCAAGCATTTTTTAACCTGTATTAGTTATAAAATATAGTTAACTCAGGTAAGTTTTTTCAAAACAAGTATTTTTGCCATTCTCACAAAGTGACCTTTAAAGTGAAATTAGTAGCAAACTGTGGTAAATCAAATTCTCTTTTAGTCTGATCATGACCTGCTAAGCATAATGGGATGTTAAGAGTTTTATAGCTTTAAAACTTTTGCGTAAAACTTTATCAGCCTTGCGTAAAAAATTTAACTGCATAGCTGAAAAGATAAAAGTTCAATGATTCAGGAAATAGATGCATTAGTCTCATTCAAAACGAGGAATTGGCACAGGAGGGCTTTGTAATATTTTATGATAACTGAAACAAGTTATGAAAATTTAAGCAATAACTCAAATGGGTTATAAAATGCTATAACTTGAAACAGTTACACCCCTGACTGTTGATAAAATATAGTAAAACCTTATAAGTAAAATAAAGTATTTGTGTACTCTGAAATGGTTTTTCTTTTAGTTGCCAAACAAAATAGATTTAAATTTAATACAATAATAAACCTGGGTTAATTTAAATCAGGAATTGTGACCACTCTTCGTCTGTCTGTCTGTCTGTCCAATTAAATCCTGTTCAAGTTGATACGTTGGTCAGTCCTGTTACACTTGACGCAAAGTGACCAGTATTATTTTGAAATACCGGTAACTTTGTTTGTATAGTGCATGTCAAAAATGGCCAGTAAATGGTGGCTTCCATGGTGGAGAACATAAGAAAAAATATAGCATTTGGACAATGTTCTTAATATGGATTACTGGTACTGATGATAAACCTGGACAGATGATAAAGTCGACCACCTTGGAAATATTCGTTTGCAATCAGTTATTTATAAAATTGAACACACCATCTAATAGTTTCCACTTACAACACCAACTGGTGTAAATAAAAACAAAATTGGTAAATATTCTGTATAAATAAATGACTTATATTTATCTGTATAATAAATAATAAATATTCATACAAAATTACTGGGGAAGAGGGTGTATTTTGCGCATGCTCACTGTCGCCACATGAAGGCCTGCCATTGGGTCACTTTTCATTACTTGATCAGGAATGACTGTTGCAGCTTTTTGGGGGAAAGTTTCAATATAATACTACGAAGGAAATTTTGTAAATGACAAAGTGGTCGAATTTATCATCAGTCAACCTTTGTACAGTCCCCATTTTACAAACCCCTTTCAGGGCCTCATTTCATTTGAGTTTGCTAACTAAATATAAATTTGAATTATGTAAAGTTTTCAGCAAATGTTAAGCTTTATTTTGATACCGACCATTGATTACAGTACAAATTACAGAAATGAAAAAGTTACAGGTAAAAAACCTCATTTTCTGTTCGGGTTTATCATCAGTACCAGTATGTGAGAATTACTTGAACATTTAACAGCAATGAGTTATTAGTTGAATGCATTAGAAATAAAACTAAAACATAGCTAAGGTTTTTTCTTGACGTACGCGCGACGGCTTGGAACTGAGTCAATTTTCAGACTGGTTCGGAATAGGCGAGTTCACTGTATATATTCACACAAATTTTGTTTGCTGATAAGTATCGATATTTTTAGTAAACAACAGGTATCATCACTTATTCAGCAGGAAATCTATTACCGGACGGCTAAAACGCAGGCTAGGTGTCCGGTTACAGGACGGCTAGACACTTCCAACAATTTAAAGTAGCTACTGTTCAAAGTGTATGAAACGGTTTTATACAAATATTAGGAATTAATTCTACACGACGTTTGTTTACCTGTTCACCGATCTTTGTTTATATTAGCACCGGGCGAACAACTAATCTGGTTCCCTGTCCAATATTGGTTCCCATTAAATATTGGTTCCCATTTTTTCGAAGTTCGCAGGGAACCAGTCTAGAACAATTGCGGACAAAAACTACTAAATTATCATGCCCGCTTCCCAGGTTGGCATAGGTCACAATAGCCTAAATAGTTTTCCCTATATATTCTATATAAAACTGACCTTTTTCAAAGAGCTACCAAACATAGCTAGACCCATTTCAGAGAACAAATCCCTACCTCATTTTAAGGAGTTATGATAAAACTGATATAAAATGAAGAGAAAGTAGGGGTCATGTATCTTCTAAGAGAGATTTCTCTGGTCACATTTACTTACTGTAAACTGACATCAAAATCACACTGCTGTGACCTGGAAGTACTACTCAAACTAAAATTGAGCTTGACTTCACCAAATACAACCTGCTCTCTCATTTTTCCTACCAAAATGTCAACAATACATCCACAATGAAATTTAAACAAAAACTAGCCTCAATTTAGACCTCTGTTGCCATGCAAAGTGAAAAATTAGTGTTCAAATACCTGGCAGCCATTACGCGACTAGACCAGATGGCTCCCACGCTGGTTCCTTTAGTTTAGTTAGGCCTATAAGAAAAACTGTTTTTCTGTAATAGTCTCAATTTCATTTGTATAGTACCAGTAACACATCTGCATGAAAAATACCAAGTTTCAGCTTGATTAAATCAGTTTTCCAGGTTTTATGGCATTTTCAGTAACGCAGGTCCCTGCACCAATTTTCCTTCAGAACTGATGTCGCGATTTAATTTTTAACCAGTTCTAGCCAGAGCTGGTTTTTGCCCTATTTCATAAATTTTCACCATAATTTGCAAGCAAATTACACATTAACACTTTGAAATATACCAAATGTCCCCTCTGAAAGGTATAGATGGGCATAATTTAGAGTGCAAATTTGCATTAAAAAAAAACGGCCAAAACAGTGAAAATGTGATTTTTTTGGTTTTTATCAATTTTTGCAGCAAAATTTCAATGAAATGCTCATTTTTTACCAAAATCTGACCAAACAAGTTCATTTATATCAATATCTGGACAAATCTCAATTTTTGCCCACATTTTCTTATAGGTCACAATAGCCTAAATAGTTTTCCCTATATATTCTATATAAAACTGACCTTTTTCAAAGAGCTACCAAACATAGCTAGACCCATTTCAGAGAACAAGTCCTTACCTCATTTCAAAGAGTTATGATAAAACTGATATAAAATGAAGAGAAAAGTAGGGGTCATGTATCTTCTAAGAGAGATTTCTCTGGTCACATTTACTTACTGTAAACTGACATCAAAATCACACTGCTGTGACCTGGAAGTACTACTCATACTAAAATTGAGCTTGACTTCACCAAATACAACCTGCTCTCCCATTTTTCCTACCAAAATGTCAACAATACATCCACAATGAAATTTAAACAAAAACTAGCCTCAATTTAGACCTCTATTGCCATGCCAAGTGAAAAATTAGTGTTCAAATACCTGGCAGCCATTACGCGACTAGACCAGATGGCTCCCACGCTGGTTCCTTTAGTTTAGTTAGGCCTATAATGTTTTAAATATTCTACTGGTCACAATAGCATAAATAGTATTTCCTATATATTCTTTATAAAACTGACATCTTTTAATGAGCTAACAAACATAGCTAGGCCCATTTTATAGAACAAATCCTTACTTCGTTTTAAAGAGTTATGATAAAACTGACATAAAATGAAGAGAAAAGTAGGGGTCATGTATCTTCTAAGAGAGATTTCTCTGGTCACATTTTTATACTGTACTGTAAAATCACATCAAAACCACACTGCTGTGACCTAGAAGTACTACTCATACTAATATTGAGCTTCACTTCACCAAATACAACATGCTCTCCCATTTTTTCTACCAAAATGTCTAAAATACATCCACAATGAAATTTAAACAGAAACTAGCTTTCATTTAGACTTTTTTGTGCGTGAGAGTTGTTACACATTTTATTACCTCTCACGAACAGACTCAATGAAACCGATTCTGCTATTATTCTTTTTAGTTGCATTCTATGGATCCAAGGGATCTTTTTACACATTTTTTAAACAACTTTCTCGACATGTATTCTTTAGCACTCTTTACATTCTTTTGACATTTTAGGGTTTAACATTTGGTCTATGTTGCAGTGATTTGTAACTGAATACACAGAAAAATATGTAAAATGTAAAAAAAATGTAAATATATGTATATTGCTCATATATTCATTTATACTTATGCTCATGAATCATTAAATTATCTTTGAAAATAATAATAGTTAGAAATTCATGATGTGTTATTTTGGAAACCCACCGGCCCCATAAACATTATTTGACCATAATTACACGGATATCATGTCTCAGAACTGAACGAAATTATGTTACAAATAAACAGATATTGCTGGCTTACAACCTCGTGTTTTTGTAATTTAAAAAGTTATTTTTGGAAATTAATGAAACGATAACCGATCTTTATTTTATTATATTCTATCAAAATCAATGATTTTATTTATAAATATGTGCCAACATTGTCGGGAAGTTGGGAGAAAATGTAAAGAAAATAATAGGAATTTAACAACATAATATAATGGCTTATTTTTGCACTTAAGATTATTTTCATTATTGATTTTGACGCACACATCATAAATGTTGCTGTTCATTGCGTAATTATTGGTACGAAATCTTCTCTTTTTTCGTATATAAGTTGCACATGAGCAAACATGTTTTTTTTCAAAGTGACAGATTTTTTTAAGAAATATCTTTAAAATAGATGGTCGGCGTGATGTAACTGAAGCACAAGTTATATATAGGCAGAAATCTGTATTTTAAATCTTTTGGCAATGTTGAAAGGGGCCTCTGTGAAGTTTTGTATAAAAGAGGACAGTGGTTCTGAATAAGACTATGTTTAGAAATTGTGGAGGGACACACGACGGACACCAAACAATCACAAAAGCTCCCTTTGAGCCTTTGGTGCTTAAAAGATGGTAACAGTAAGCAAACAATATTGAAATACGTTCTATACCTTATTTCTGGAATTGTTGGAAGCAACATGAACCCTTACCCTACTTCTGCTTATTATCAAATTTGTCTATCATTCAGAATATGTACAGTACTGTTTTCACCGGAAAGATTAATTTAAAATTTGGAGTCTAAAATTTAAAAGTATCGGACATGTTGTTGCAGGTTGGTAATGATTTGCACTGTTTAGAAATTGTTGCTGTAATGCAGGGTCAGAGTTAATGGCTGTATAAAACTAATAACCTTTTTGTAAAAACAAAACTTAAGGAAAGGAAACTAAACAAAACAGAAATAACTTAATAAGAAAACTTAACAAAACAGAAATATGTCCGGATGAGCTAATGAATATTTGGTTACGCACACCTTTTTAAGTGATACGCGTACAACCCGATGGTGCTGTGCTTATAGAGGTTATAAATGACGAATGCGTTGTCATTTCACTCAGTGTCACACATGACTCAGAGTGAAGCAGTTTCAGCCTTTCCTCCAATCAGCGCCACTCTTACAAAATCTCTCATTATGGCTTAAAATACCGAGAATACCTTACCAAGCAATCCGATTGGTACATTATTCAGGCGGCATAAGGTCATACGAGGTCATAAAATCGTGCTTAATACGGCACGCCGAAAAAAAAAAATTATTGAGCATAAGTATAAACATTAAAAAAAATAACCATAAGACAGAAGTAAAACCTATCTACATTTCTTCCACAATATGTAAACTAAAGAATAAATGCAAAATAAAGAACTTTTACCACATGTAGCTCAGTATTTTCAAAGATGTCTTAACCTTTACCCTTCTGTATCAGAGGTTAAATTCACTTTAAACAGCAAGAAATGGATAATCAAACGAAAACTTTCTGCTTTTGTACAACAAATCAATAATAAATCTTGAACCCGAGCCTGCAACATTTTCGTTTTTGTCGTGTTGAGTGACCTGTGAAGTTTCTACTTTCCTCTGTTTCATTATCACAGCAGCGTTGTTTGTGCCGTGTGGCGGCCGTAAAAAGTCTCCCCGTACATTCAATCAGGGATGTTATATTTCGATCTTCTCAGATCGTTCAAAACGACTTTTATGTCGTGTTATTGGTACTGTTTATTTTCTCAACATGACCATTTCGGCCTGGGTGGTTCCAATACTCCCGCTTTTATAGCCTTGTGTATTGTATAATCACCCCTTGGATATGATGCCTGCTTTTTAATTTTGTCTTTTGACAGTTCCTGTGATACGCAGGCTCCATAACCTCAGATTCCCTTCCTAAATTCCAGTTTGTTTAGTTCTGCCCATTGTTTTCTCGTTTGGGGCAACCCCTTTACTTTATCTGGGCACCAAACGCCGCTCTTCATGGAATTACACGCCTCATTACATGTATCATTGAAGGTCCCATGTTCACCGCCGTTTGAATACATATGCGGATATCTCTTAATTGCTTTTGTACTTTTAGCATGTGTAAATGTTGAGTTCTGCTCAACCCGGGGCTAGAGGGCGTGGACGGTAGCATGCATTTCCACTACCGTCCATGAACAGACTCAATCAAACCGAGCCTGCAGCATTTTCGTTTTTGTCGTGTTGAGGGACCTGTGAAATTTATCTATTTGAAAAAAAAAAAAAAAAAAAAAAAAAAAAAAAACACAACAGTTTTTCTTACTAGATTAAAAAAAATACAATGTATAATGAAAAAAAGTTTGGTCCTGGTTGGGCTTTAACCTACGCCCTCCTGAAAAATTAGTTAAAGTAGGTTTATGGTAGGAATTGAAAAAGGAGGGATTATTATTGAAACTATTACGGGTCCGTCAATTATCATAACCATCGTATATATTAGGAAAAGAAAAGGACTAGACCATAATCATTAACAGTACGGTTGGTAGCGGGGTTCAAACCTGAAATTTCCCTCAGACCGACAAGGAATTCGCCACATCAGTACTTCAGTGCTTTGATTCTGCATTGATGCTCAGATAGCTTATAGATGGGATTTGATTCAGAACTGTTCATTCGTATTTTAGAATACAATTCGTCCCGTCGTAAAAAACAACATTAGTGTATGACTGACTGCCTGGATCGCTTATTTTTCTCAAATAAGACCCCACATAATCCCGATTCAACCTGCTTAAAGATAATAAAGGTAAACATTCGGACAAAGGTTTACGAAAATAGGGTCACAAATGTGGCCTCTAGATTGTAAAGCAAGCTTTTTCTTTGATTTCCTTGTGACCTAGTTTTTGACCCCACATAATCCAGATTCTAACGTGACCAGAGGTCATCAAGACATACATTCTAACCAATTCTCAAACTTAAACTGTAGATTATAGAGTGTTAACAAGATTTTCCTTTGATCTGGCCTATATGACCAAGTTTTTGGACACCACGTGACTTAGTTTCGAACATGACCTATAAATCACCAAGACAAACACTCATAATGATGATGATAATGATGAATATAATGATGATGATGATGATGATGATGATGATAAAGTCTTCATTTAAGTACGAAGCACAGTTGGTCATTGACCAATCTTCCCTGTGGTCCTCCAGTATATACTTTTACATGATAGTATTTACAAGACATAAACAATCTTCCCTGTGGTCCTCTAGTACCTGCATATACTTTTACATGATAGTATTTACAAGACATACAATACAGTTAAAAACATTAAGTGAAGTGATGATATTAATGCCAAAAATATACCATCATGCATACATTTTGTGTTTTTCAAATATACATCTTCTTTTAAAACATTATGTACAAGCCAGAGATTTACTTATGTAAGTTTAATTGAATGTAAACAGATATCAAAATTGATAATGAAAGTAGTGACTAAATATAAACATTTAAGTTAAACATATTAAATGTAAATTTAAAAATTTGTAAAACAAAAGAAATAACAAAAACTGCATGTAAAATAAAGTGAAATACATAAAATATATTACAGACTATATACAGAATAATGTAAATGATATCTTGTTTAACAGTGTCAGGTAAGGAGTTCCAGTGAAATGAAAAGTTTTCCTGTAAAATTCAAGATTTGACTTAGGAATATAGAACGATTGCTTGTGATCTGAGATTTTGTGTGTGAATATTTGTAATGTATTGGAAATTTCGTAACAAACAATTTGGTGCTAATTTATTGACTACTTGATACACGAGTATATATTTTCTGAAGTGTACCCTTTCATCAAACTCCATCCATTTCAGTTCTTGAAATAGTGTTTCCGAAGAATGACGTCGTTGGCCCAACGCCATTATACAAAATGGCGCAACGTTGATCCAATGGCCGGTGCACCATTGTCCCAACGACTTATCATTGGCCCTACATTGGGCCAACAGCAATTTTTCGTCTACTATGGTTGGTACAACTTTGGGCCAACTCAATTTATTTGTTGGCCTAATGGAGAATGCCAACGCTATCCTAACGAATACGAATTTGAAAACCTTAAAAGTAATATTAATGTTTAGTACACATTTTATTTTCAAATATTTGTAATTTTGTTTAATATTTAACAATGTGAAATCTAACATTTATTCATATTTTGTTTGCAAGTTTCTTGAGGATATGTAACAGAATATTTCACCACTACAATGTGTCAGTATTGATTCCACCCTTTTAGTCACTAATTAAATCCTCTTAAAATGAATTAATGTCTGTATTTTTAACTCATTATATATCCAAGTTCTGTTTGATTGTTTTTTCTCTCGCTGACGTTGCAGCTTTCTGTCTTTTCCTTTTTTCTTGTGCACTACAGTGCTGGGCGCCCCATGATAATTTCTTGAACAGCTCCCTCTACAAAAAAAAATCGAAAATCATAATGCAGATAAAACTATCTACATCAAATTTATAACAAAAACTATACAGATGCACATAACCCTTTAATTATAATAAACTTAAGTAAAATGTATGAAGTTTATTTTTGTCTTTATTTAATAAAGAAAAATATGTTAAAAGTTAACGAGAGTATGAGTTATTTTATTTACAGATTTAAATGTTCAACAATAGTAGTGCCATCCTTCATTTTTAGATAAAGCTATTCAGGATAACGATCAAGTCACATGGATACATACATGCATGCAGTCAATAAAAAGAAATATTCTGTAAGATTCCACAATTTTATCAAAAATATTTTTAAAAAAAACAACTTATACTTACAGATTATAGCTAGTGCTCTTGAAAGCTTTCAGAAGATACGTAGTTTTTGTTAAATCTAGATCTATCACATGTATAATAGCTTCGTTTTCTGTCCATGTTTATGCAGCTAGAAATCTCGCCTTGAGAGTGAAATTAACCTCATTTTCGTAAAGTGTCCCAAAATATGGACACAATAATCATCATCCACCCGACGTCGACCCGTGTTGAAAGTGAAAAAAAAATTAACAATTATCGGTAATTATTCTGATGATAAACTAAGTAATTAGCCTTGTTTTCATCATCAATTAACACCCCCTCAAAGAGCTAAAAGAAGTGTGTCGGTTATTATGGCATCTGAAGTGGAGATCAAAGCGGTATAGTTGCCCGAGATTGTCATGGCATTACGTCATGTTTTCGCGCCATGTGACACATCACTGTCTAATTGTACTTTCTCGATTCCTTAAATTGTTGAGAAGAAATCAATAAAAAAGTTTTTTCTTTATCTTTTTCTTAAAGCGAATGTGCAATATCCCGAATAAACTGACATGTAAATGTGTCAAACCGTGAACGATGATAGTGGATAGCCTACCTCTGTGACCTATTTGCCCTAAAGGAATTTTACATTATTGTTTGAAAAGAATATCTAACAAAGTGTTGTGTCAAAAAATACATGTACAATGAATAATTTAAAATTTACTAAAATCAGCAACAACATCATACTGCTTTATTTTAAAACCACATTTCTATTTACGTTCACGAGGTCACGTAACCTATTCTGCCGTGCTAACAGAAATCTGTTTGCCAAAAATCGTTTTACTCCATGTATTTAAATTGCTGCCGCTTTTTCGTTATTTAAGATTTTTTAATTGTGTTTTTTGTACATTCTGGTCAAAAGTCTGAATTTTATTACCATAGTATGTACCGTTTATTTACTTTAAGAAAGAAATAAATAAGTAAGATCGCGCTGTTAGAAATTTTACAAAACATTATATGAAAATTTGATCGTTTTTAAAGAATTTTGCCTACATTCCTGTGGATATCTTATTAAAATTGTTATAGAACTCAAACTGTATTAGTTCTCAAGCGGTGTTGAAAATTTGAAGCGATTATATTAAAAAATGAATGCACTATGCGCGTTTTTTGTGTCAAAAGTAACCGCGATGTAAATTAGATATTACGATAGGGCGCACGTGCTTGTGGAATGGAAAATTACCAGCGCGACATTTTGATATTTTTACGATTCGCGGGTAAATTCCAGTCAATCCAGGTAATTTTGCCTGATGTAATTTCTCAATTTGGTAAAGTTACCACGAAAAAACCACTCGCCCGATCGGTGGAGTAGTCCATTCGTGCAAAAAGCTATAAAAATAATAATATACTTATTTGCAAAAATATGCGGCCCGATTTTACCGCAAAAAAAGTTTAGGGTCGACGGTAAAAAAATAGGGTAGGTCGGGTCACCGGAAACAAACAACTTTTTTTTTACGCGTAGTTAAAAGTTAATTTGAATAAAAAATACATGTATCTAATATTTCTACTATCTAAAAAGGTAAAGGTAAGTTTTATTTACCATCGCTTGGTGAAACAATTAACATAAGCTGTATAGAGCTTTTCTGCGACCCTGTATTAAGAACAGTTAAAACCAATTATACCTCACCCCTAGCAATTTGCTGGTACCCATTTACAGCTGTGTTGACTGAGGCAATCCTGATAAAGTGCATTGCCCAAGGACACACCGCAATGGGAGTAGCCAGGATTCGAACCAGGGGCCTTCACCTCCGAAGGAAAGCGTCTTAGCCCTCTCGACCAATGCGTCTATATTCTCTTTGTGAATATTTGTGTTTTTATTGAAACAGACCCTGGTATCATTATAGTAAAATTTAATTAAGCAGATGAAGGGTTGCCTTACCCAACTCGTCAGTGCGTTTCAAAACACTTGATTGTTTTAGTCAGAGCAGAATTTCTAGCATATAATGCGGGTTTCAACTTTTAGAGAACTATGCTATCAGCGCTTTGATTAGAGTAGCAGATCATAAGTCACCGGCATTTCACTAGGAACTTTTCAACCGCCTATTTTCTTTTAAGTTTTTCATTAATTTATCATAGAACTTTCATTAGAAATAGTTGTAGGAAAAAGTGATGTTCTATAAAGATACATAAAGACGACCTGAAGTTGTCGTTTTTTATATAATACAAAAAAGGATATGAATTACTGACCTCCAACCTAATAAAGATTTAGTGTGTTGTAACCTATAGCGGTACAACTGCGCATGTGCAGTACTTCCGTTTGAGAGGCTGTCAGGAAGAAAGGGAAACTGGTACGTCATTTTATTTTTCATTGTTTGTCTATTTATGACATAGATAAAATTAAGTGTTGGCATTAAAATGGAAGAAATCTGTTCGATGGATCCGATTCACATATTCTTACAATGTGACAATGCGAATAAAAAGAAAACAAGTCACAGAAAAAGTCGATTCTCTAGCTGTTGCTTCCGTAATTTTAGAACGCTACGCTGTCTCGAAATTAGAACGAAGATCAAATTTCGAGAAAACAGCAAGAGACTATCCGGATTTATGTCCTTTTTTATTACGTGCAGAACATACAGATGTTTGTCCGGTTTGATTCAGTGCCAATCCTAAAGTCATTCCCAACGTTCTTCATCTTTTTTTAGAGGTCGCTTTCAAAATAAACATCCCAAGTTCAAGGACACGGCCTTGGCTAAAGTTAATCGAAGGACAGACTTAGTTTGTCTTGCGTCTGTTTCAGGAGGACTTTGTTGGATTTTTTTTGTAAAGGTAGATCTTATTTTATATTTTATTATTTCAGCTTGATGGTAGCATTGACAAATAGAGTTTTTACACAACTAAATTAATCAGAATATGCTTATTAGTTTGTTGCATCCTTGAAGATACGACACTTAGTGGTATCAGTCTATTAAACATTGTGATTAACTGTATATTACATTTATTTAGAATTATCTTTTAAGTTATAGTACAGTCAGATAAGGGTGTACAATATCATCAAAACTGAAGAAAATAATTATCTATACTACATGCTGCTATTTGCATTACATACATGCTGCTATTTGCGTTACATCCTGTCTGGCTATGTTTGATTTTTCTGAGAAAACCTACTGTAAACAGATTTGAATGAAAAATATGAAGGTGGAATAAATTCTACACTTAAAGGGGCAGCAGATTCAATTGTCCGTATTACCCAGGTTGTCCCAAAGCTTGTACGGACAAGAGAAATTTGACCAGAATTTACTATCATACGGACAAGTACAAAATAGCAATTGACAGAAACAGACAAGCAAGTCAAAATCAGATTTCGCCGCCCCTGACTTTCAAGACAAGTGCTAAACAGGTCCCAGAAAAGTCACTTAGCAATATAGTTATATGGGTGGTTTTCAAAATAATGAAGCTTTTTCTTTTCTCTCACCTTACTTTAATTCAGTTTAGTTTTAGAATGTATATTGGGACAAATTATATCCAACTCAATGTAGTCAATAAATGTGTGCAATTTCAGCTTAATGACTCAAACAGTTTTAAAGTTATTTTAAATTATATAGCTAATTTTGTCCCCTGTGCACCCAAAAAAGTGTGACATTTTAAATGAAGTATAGTTTTCAACTGTGGCTTACTTTTTAAAACCATGCTTTATTGTTACAGCTTTGGCTTTTTTGTGTAACTTAAACTCTGCACATTTAAATAAAATACTTCTTTTCATTACCTACATCTTATTGTTACCAATATTTCACATCTTGTGATGGAACCCCCTTCACAAAAAATAGTGAAAAAAATACTAAATTTAAATGTTGAACACTACAATTTCATAACCCTATTACTTTTCTAAAGTCTTAATGTTTTTCTAAGATCTTTATCCTTTCAGCTGTGAAGACACAGTATGATTTTTTTTTAATAAATCAACTTTCTCAGAAACTTGATGGATGTCTATACACCTAAAAATGTCCCCTGTGCACCTTTTCAGTTGTTAAGAGTCAGATTTCTTTTATTCTTTAAATAAAATGGGATTTTACTTTATTTTCCTTGAAAGGGAGTAACAACAGATACAAAAGCAGCGTTCAACTTCACATATTACTGACTGTTAAACATTCACAGAGCCAAAAGTGATGTCCCCTGTGCACCCTTTTTTGACATATATCAATTATCATAGCATTACAGTAATTTGTGGTGGCAGTTCTATATTCTTAGCAGTGTGAATGCAAAATTTAGGCATTACTTTATAATTTAGCATTATATAAGAAACCCTGGACAATTTAAAATTCATTGTTTGCATTTTCTTCTGAAGTTGCCAATTTTCAAGTTTAAAAGTGGAAACATCAATTTTATTGCTTCTTAAGCTCTTAAGTTTACCTAAATATGTAATGTTCACTAGTAAATATTGTGTAGTTAAAAGAATTTTACTTACCATGAACATATTCTATGAATAAATATTTTGATACAATTTGTCCCCTGTGCACCCTTTTTAGTAACATTATAAAGTATGTATGAATTTTACTATTCCATTTTATCATGCATGGCATTTTGTCATTTTTCTACTATGAATAAGCATTGCATGTAAACTAAATGATTTCAATGTGTTAGTTATGTATAAAGTCACTTATTTTTTCATTTAAAGCATTACATTCTGTTGAATTTTCATGTTTTTGTAGTGAAATTTTTCAATTTTGTAGTTATTATGTGGAATAAACTATTTTTTAATAGTATTTGTCTAAAGTTGATTACCATTAGTCTTTTTATGAATAGAAAACTAATAATGGATGAATATTACACTGATCTTCAGTATGTGTCCCCTGTGCATCTGTAAAATAACTCAATTTTGAGCTGACAATTCTAGAAATTAGAATTACTGGACATTCTTGAAATTTGGCATGTGGTTTATAAACATGCAAAGTGAGAGAAAAAAATAGGTTTTATAATTATATGTTAGTTATTTTGCATTCAGCAACAACTTTTCTAGGTAAAGTTTTATTTTCATGTCAGATTTGTGCAGAAAGGGTGATTTTAAAAACCAATGTCCACAAACATATGATTAAATAAGTTTCAAACCATACACATACACCCATTACTTATCATTTATGTTGAAAAAATTACTGTTATACATATTTCCTTGTCATAAAACACTGCAACATTTATCACCCATCTTATGGGAAAATCACTGAACTTTCAAATTAAAGGCTGAAATATTTTCTTATTGGCATGTCTCAACACTTTCTGAGAGTTATTTCCTTCAAATTTGAAGTATTTGCTATCATAAAAAATAGGTGACCACCCTAAGAAATAAGTTTGAATTTTCAACCCCTATGTCACACTTTTGCTTCATTATTTTGAAAACCACCCATATCTAGCAATATATAGCTAAAATAGCTATAAAACCAATAACAGTTGTTCAATATATGTCAGTATCAAATATAAAATGGTTATTATTTCATCCAAATGGATTCTTAGACAAAAGACAATCACAAAGAATGGAGATCTATGCAGTTTCAGTTTTAATACATTTTGCCAATTTCTGCGATAAGTCAATTCCTACAAAATTTGTCTTATGCAATGATGGTTCTCACTAGTGAAACATACTTTGATTATTTATTGCAAAGTACTGTTGCGTTTATTGAAAATGTGACTGCAAAGATCTAGGATTTGTATTATTGTCTTTCATCCTATAAATCATTGGGGAGCAATTATGACCATTTTGATTTTCACATAACTTTCATTATTGTTATTGATGATATAGCTAGTTATATCAGGGGCGGCAAAATCTGATTTTGATTTGCTTGTCCGTTTTTGTCATTTGATATATTTTACTTGTCCGTATAATAGTTATATAGTAAATTCTGGTCAAATTTCACTTGTCCGTACATGCTTAGGGACAACCTGGGCAATACAGACAATTGAATTTGCCGCCCCTGTATATATAGCTAGATTTAGATATAGCTAATTTGTGACTTTTCTGGGACCTGCGAAATATTAAGTAAGATGCTGTATTGTGAAAATAGAATAACTCTCTTGGCAAAAATAAAGGTTACATGTACCAGAAACATGATTGATTTTAAAGTAAACAAGGCTTGCTAGGACTAGAAAGATAATTTTCTGTTTGATATAATATTTGCAAAGAAAAGGTTGAGTAATTAAGTTAAAAAGAAATGATAGTAACATAACCCTAGGTCTGTTTTTCTTTCCTTTATTTGAATTATTATTTGTTTATTCCCTGTGATAGTAACATAATCCTGTTTTTCTTTCCTTTTTAAAATATTGCTTATTCCCTTAGTACCACGAAAATAGCATCAAACAGCTGATTAATATTACATGATTTGATGTTTTATAGTTACGTTCCCTCTACATCCTCTACAGCAGCTTTCAGAAAGTTGTAATGCTTTCTTTAAACATCCTATTATTTTGACTAGAAAATGATCTTTGTAAAATGAAACACTTGAAGTTAACCTTAAATGACCTTGATGCTTGATTGTAATAAATAGCTATATCTTTTTTGTTTGTTGTCTGATTATGATACTTTTTAGCTCGACTATTCAAAGAATAGTCTAGCTATTCTACTCACCCTGGCGTCGGCGTCACACCTTGGTTAAGTTTTTGCATGCAAGTACATACAGCTATCATTTAAAGGCATATAGCTTTGAAACTTATTTATTCTTTTTCTAGGTCAATTACTTTGGGGTTATAAAACTAGTTGATAGCACCAAGTCCCATAACTCTGACCTTCATTTTAGCCAAATTATGCCCCCTTTTGGACTTAGAAAATTCTGGTTGAAGTTTTGCATGCAAGTACATACAGCTATTACTAAAAGGCATATAGATTTGAAACTTATTTTTTCTTTTTCTAGATCAATTACCAGCTTCACTGGGTCAAGTCCCGTAACTCTGACATGTATTTTGGCAAAATTATGCCCCTTTTCAGGGGTGTGGAATTCCTATGTCCGACTTGTCCGACTCGGGACTTTTTGACTGCGGACAAGTGAGTTTTCGCATTCCGTTTGTCCGCGGACAAGCACAAATTTTCTGGTTTGAAATGAAAAAAGGAAAGAATAATATAGGAACGCTGAACAGTACTTCAAGTTTATGGAGTTTATAAAAGAATTTGATGTACGAAACGGATGTTTCGCCCGCCAAGGGCCTCTCGATTTCTCCAGTTTTGGGAAAACCATACTGTGTCTAAGTTTAGCAGCTCTTTCTCTGCGTTCTGATTGGTTCCCTATCATGATCTCGCGTGATTTTTGCACACGGTAACTTGTCGAATAGAAACCGGAAACGTAAACAATTATAACAATGTTTTGGACAAATTTGTTCAACTGTTACAACTTCGTCTGCCAACAAAAATTGAAGTAAATAGTCAAAGCACAAAGAGCTCACTAGTACGAGTCAGGAAGTTTCATGTTTGTTTTTCTAACAGTCAGAGAGTGCCATGCTTTCTCACATGGGTTCACATGGCATGATGAGCAGTCTTTAGGTATTATTGAATGTTCGACGGCCTCGCGGACGAACACAAGCTAAAGTGTCAAAAGCTTATTTTTTGAAACAGCTACAGTATTACACTTTGTTATGTTCGCTTTTGTTGCTATTTGTAGATTATTGTCCAAAATAAAGAATTATTTGCATGCTAAAATTTTGAAAATCCGGGCAAGTAAGTTTTGACTGAGGACAAGTAGATTTTTAAGTCCCATTTGTCCGTGGACAAGTGAAAAATATTGGGATTTCCACACCCCTGCTTTTTAGACTTAGAAAATCCTGGTTAAAGTTTTACATGCAAGTTACTATCTCCAAAACTAATGCAGATATTAAATTGAAACTTCACATGTGTCTTCGGGGTTATAAAACTAGTTGATAGAATCAAGTCCCATAACTCTGACATGTATTTTGGGCAAATTATGCCCCCTTTTGGACTTAGAAAATCCTGGTTAAAGTTTTGCATGCAAGTACATACAGCTATTACCAAAAGGCAGATAGCTTTGAAACTTATTTATTCTTTTTCTAGGTCAATTATTAGCCTCACTGGGTCAAGTTCCATAACTCTTAACATGTATTTTGAGCAAATTATGCCCCCTTTTGGACTTAGAATATTCTGGTTAAAGTTTACATGCAAGTTTCTATCTCCAAAACTAATGCAGATATTGAATTGAAACTTAACATGTTTCTTCGGGGTTATAAAACTAGTTGATAGCATCAAGTCCCATAACTTAGATACGCATTTTGGTCAAATTATATCCCCTTTCGAACTTAAAACTCTTTCGATATTTAACATTTTGGGTAATTATTTCCTGCTTCTGTGACAATATTTCGAATAGTCGAGCTTGGCTGTCTTACGGACAGCTCTTGTTTCATTAGTATTTATGTTTTACCTAGTTCTTTCCAATAAGAAATGTTGCCTAATTTCCCTTTTATGTACTCTCTTCGCCAAGTAAACTTGCCACATGTCAGCTCATCCCCATTTTGGTGGTTTCATCCCTCTTGAATAGTCTTGATTTCAGATGGTTGATTTCAACTCATTTTGTTTTTTATTTTTTAGCTCACCTGAGCACAAACTGCTCATGGTGAGGTATTGTGATCACGCTGTGTCCATCCGTCAAGTTGTACGTGGTCAGCATTTGTGTTAAAACGACATCTTCTCCAAAACCATTGAATGGAGTTGGATGAAACTTGGCCATGATGTTCCTTGGGTGGTCCTCTACCAAAGGTGTTCAAACAGTTCTGCTTGGTTGCACATAGGGGCTGCCACAGCTAAAAATAGAAAAAACTTCAAACAACATCTATTCCTAAACCGGTGGTCGGATTTTGATTTTACACAAGCGGTCCTTATGCTACCTCTACCAAGATTGTTCAAACTATACCGATTCTTCAAAAAACTTGACCGCCGGTGGGCATGGTCACTTTTATGTATATTTAGAGGAAACTTTAAAAATCTGCCGTTTTTAAAGCCGTTATTTGGCTATATTCCCAATGCCAAAAAGTATGCATTTTCCAAAAATGAGTGCAAAATGCCCAATCTACATCATGAAAAAAAATTCATCAAATTGCACGACTATTGACCAAATTATAGACAATTTTGTAATGGAAGTATATTATTGTTAAAGAGGTTGTACAATGTAAAACAAGTGTAGGAATAGGTCCTTAAACACATCCT
Organism: Mercenaria mercenaria; assembly: GCF_021730395.1. Taxonomy (NCBI): domain Eukaryota; kingdom Metazoa; phylum Mollusca; class Bivalvia; order Venerida; family Veneridae; genus Mercenaria; species Mercenaria mercenaria. The sequence goes on along the minus strand of NC_069366.1, from coordinate 24,351,246 downwards.
CAGGGATCACTTTGGCAGATACTATTATGAGATTAATTCCCATTTGCCTTGAATCAATGAGATTTTTGACAAAATGAATGGGATTTTTTCTTTTTATAATGGGATTTTACATCAGCGGACAGCTTTTATTACACTGAAAAGCAAACATCTGTTTATTTGTAAGAACAATTATCTTGTAAATAAACAAAACAGTTCCTTTCAGAGACACCTTAACAACTCTAAAATTCAGTGCCAGGAATTGCTGAATAGGTTGATGAAAGTTGTAACCAAGTCTTGGGTCCACATGCATTTTTCCCCTAATGATTTTACTTCAAAGCTGCTTTGTCAAAGTTGAAGTTCAGTTATGTTTTAATCTTTCACAACAATTTTAAAGTCAAACTTGTTTATAACCCTACCCTCAACCATTTCGTTTGGAAATTCAGGCGTTCAACGGTTTTTATGAAGGGACGTCACTTCACCGGGGGTTTCTCCACCATTTTGTTATTCTCATCGCTATTCATCCGCCCGAATGGAGGCAGAAAGTTTGGCCTTCCAGATGCTTAAATTTCTGTTTCAGTGGTATTTTGAAACATCGCGAAAACAGATAATTTTTGTCTGGTAGTCATAATCATCGGACGCTCTATGGAGATAAAAGCGAAATTCAAGCGCCTAATTGAACGTCATACGAAAATTAAGTAACGGCAAGACCGCATTGCAGTGAAAAGTTGCAATTTCGGCAAAGATCTACGGCCAGGCGGATGCGATTTTTAAGCGCATTTGAGCAAAATTTATGCGATTTTCACCAAAATAATGCGAGAATATCGCAAAATCGCGGCCAAAAGTGATCCCTGCATCCTAACTATATCCTATGGGACTAAATATTTCCCAATTTGGAACATCTATGCGTCAGAATTCCCAATTTTGGGGGTATAGGCTATGTTCCCAAATTAGCTAGAAAAAAACCTGCAGATGGTCCTTTCGTGACCCTTATCAAGATTGTTCAAATCATACCGATTTGTCAAAAAACATGGCCACCAGAGGGCGTGGTCACTTTTCTCTATATGTATATAATGGAAACTTTAAAAATCTTCTTGTATGACACTGCTTGTCCGATTTTAGAATAATTTTACACAAAGTCCTTGTGTGACCCTCAACCAAGATTGATCAAATTATTTTGGTTTTGTCAAAAAATATGGTTGCCAGAAGGGGTGGTCACTTCTCATTATATGTATATAGTTGAAACTTCAAAAATCTTCATGTGTGAATCACTGAATCTGCTGGCCCAATTTTAAAACTATTTTATATAATGGTCCTTGTGTGACCCTGTACCAAAATTGTTCAAATTATTTTGATTCATCAAAAAACATGGCCGCCAGAGAGCGTGGTCACTTTTACCTATATGTATGTAGTGGAAACTTAAAAAAAACAAAATTGTGTGAAACTGTTGGCCCGATTTTAAAATAATTTTACTCAGTTAGTACTGACCCTCTACCAAGATTGTTCAAATTTTTCCGGTTCGTTAAAAAACATGGCTGCCAGGGGTGTGGTCACTTTTCTTCTCAATCAATAATAGCTAGAGCCTTGATATTTGGCGTGTGATATCAGATTTGTAATGTCTACCATAATTGTTCAAATTGCCCTAGGTTCAAAAGTGTGTGTGTCCTGTATATAATATAGGCAACCTAACTCTGTATGTATACAAACACACCTGAAGCCTTGTACAAGCTAGAAAAAAACCTGCAAATGGTCCTTGTGTGACCCTTATCAAGATTGTTCAAATTATACTGATTCGTCAAAAAACATGGCCGCTAGAGGGCGTGGTCACTTTTCCCTGTATGTATATCTAACCATTTCCTATCAATAACTTGAGAACCACTTTATCCAGAATGTTTAAAACTTCAAAGAATGATTGGACATGCGGATTAGATGACCCCTATTGATTTTGGGGTCACTGTTAAAGGTCAAGGTCACAGGGGCCTGAACATGGAAAAACATTTGCAGTCAGTAACTTGAGAATCACTTTACCCAGAATGTTGAAACTTCATAGCATTATTGGATATGCAGAGTAGATGAACCCTATTGATTTTGGGGTCACTCAATTAAAGGTCAAGGTTGCAGCAGGCAGAAAATAGAAATCAATTTCCAGTCAGTAACTTGAGAACCACTTGACCCAGAATGTTGAAACTTCATGGGATGATTAGTCATGCAGTGTAGATGACCACTTTCGATTTTAAGGTCACTCTATTAAAGGTCAAGGTCACAGGGGCCTGAACATGGAAAACCATTGCCGATCAATAACATGAGAACCACTTGACCCAGAATGTTGAAACTTCATAGAATGATTGGGCATGCATATGTCGTAGTCCAAACTGGAATCTAGGCAGATTCTGGATCTGCCTAGATTCCAATTTGGCCTAGACCAAACTAGAATTCCAGTTTGGTTTAGACTGATTCCAGATCTGCCTAGACCAAACTAGAATTCTAGTTTGGCTAGACCAATTCCGAATCTGCCTAGGCCAAACTGGAATCTTCTTGAAGATAAATAATTAAAATCCAAAAGTTCACTGAACTGAATGTCTTTAACATTCACACTTTCAACTAGATTATCAATGCAACACCTGTGCCAGTAGTTAATTGTAATAAAAGGAATGAATTAGTATTTTTAATTACACTTTAACATGATGATATTATTTGCTTTTATCTTTTGTTCCTGTAAAAATTGATTCTTCAGTTGTGCAAACTTGAAGATGAAAGGCCTACCTTTATAATTGTTACTGTTAAATAAGATAATCTTCAAAAGGAATTAATAACAGTTTTTAAGGGGCAAATATTTGGTTTCATTATATTATTTTGGGACATGTTTTTAAAATACAATTAAATATCCCTTGTAAATAGAGTTTTTTCCTTACATGTATTCTTCAATGCTTTAATGCAAAAAATATAAACCAGAATATCGATTTTCATCTATTACAAATAATTTTTTTTAACTTCATAACAAATATTCCAGTTTGTCCTAGGCAGATCCGGAATCGGTCTAGCCAAACTAGAATTCTAGTTTGGTCTAGGCAGTTCGGAATCGGTCTAGACCAAACTGGAATTCTAGTTTGGCCTAGACCAAAACTAGAATTTTAGTTTGGTCTAGGCAGATTCCGGATCTGCCTAGATTCCAGTTTGGACTATGACACATACATGTAGTAGATGACCCCAGTTGATTTTGTGGTTACTCTATAATCTATAAAGGTCACAGGGGCATGAACATGGAAAACCATTTCCGGTCAGTAACTTGAGAACCACTTGACCCAGAATGTTGAAACTTTATAGGATGATTGGACCTGCAGAGTAAATGAACCCTATTGATTTTGGGGTGGCTCTATTAAAGGTCAAGGTTGTAGCAGACAGAAAATTGAAATCAATTTCCAGTCAATAACTTGAGAACCATTTGACCTAGAACTCTCAAACTTCATAGGGTGATAGGACTTAAGGAGTAGATGACCTCTATTGTTTTTTTTGGGTCACTCCATCAAAGGTCAAGGTCACAGGGGGCTGAACATAGAAAGAGTAAAAAACTCTTTCTGATCATTAACTTCAGAACAGCTTGACCCAGAATGTTGAAACTTAATAGGATGATTGGACATCAGAGTAGATGACCCCTTCTGATTTTGGGGGTCACTTGATCGAAGGTCAAGGTCACTGGGGCCTGAACATGGAAAACCATTTCAGATTCGTAACTTGAGAACCACTAGGCCCTGAATGTTGAAACTAAGTGGGATGATTGGACATACCAAGTAGATGTCCTTATTGCAGCCAACCGTCAGTGTCTATCTGACTTGCGCTCCTGTCCCATATTGACTTCTACATGACTAATAGACTATATGCGTTTGGGGAGACATGCGCTTCCCTACTAAAGCATCTTTTAGTTTTAAAATGTTTTAATTTCACCTGCTGCTGGACAGGAGCCTGAAAGGTTTTGTCAGATCTCTATTACATACTCAAGCAAATTTCTGCCATTTGTGACTATTATTTGGCTATATTTATAAAATTAAAAGTAACATTAACAAATCCAGCTGATAATACTCTAACAGATTATTCCTTTTTTCAGATAATTCAGCATGGCAAAGGTACAACAAAAACAACCTCAACAAGAGATAGATGATGATGATAATTTCTATGAGGTTCATCACATTGTTGTGCAACACTTGGGACAAGTTCCTATAGGCAAAGGTGACTTCAGTAAGCTGCCAAAAAAGGTGCAGAAGTTTGTTGCCAAATGGGTAAGTAATAGTTTATATCATAGTCCTAAAAATTGAAGATTTACTTCAAGTTTTCTTTATAGATCACCTGAACTAAAGATCTGCTGTCCACCATCTGGTGTTAGCTTTTCACCATTAAATGACTTTTCATGAAGCATCAATTGATAGATTATCTCCAGGCTTGGTCATAGCATCTTTGTAAGGTCTTCTCTCGAGTTTGTTCAAATGGTTCTGCTTAACTGATTTTAGGGGCTACCAGAGCCCAAAATAGAAAAACCTTTTAAGGACTGCTGCTTCTCATGAAAGAGTCATAACCAAACTTGGTTCAGTAGCATCCTTCTCTTTAAGTTAGTTCAAATGGTTCCGCTGGAATGGTTTCAAGGGACGCCAGAGCTGAAAATGAAAATTCTTCTCATGAACCGCTTGATGGATCATCATCAGACATGGTTTGTAGCATCCATGTAAGGTCCTCTCAGATTTGTTCAATTGGTTCAACTAAATTTAAGGGGCCACCAGAGCTAAAAAAAAAAAAAGAAAGGAAAACCGCTGTATGATTTTAAACTGCATGATGGATTGTCACGAAACTTTGTTTTTAGCTCACCTGAACCGAAGGTTCAAGGTGAGCTATTAGTTTATAGGTGGTTGGTCCGGTGTCTACATTTTCACTTAAACATCTTCTCCTCTGAAACTACTGGTCAGAATTACACCAACCTTGGTCAGTAGCATCCTGGCATGGCCCTCTGTCAAATTTGTTCAAATGGTTCACCTTGGCCCCTTACAGGGGCAGCCAGAGCTGAAAATAGAAAAACCTTTAAAAAAAACTTCTCATGAAACGCTTGATGGATCCTAATCAAACTTGGTCTTTAGCATCATTATAAGGTCAGGTCACAAATTTGTTCAGATGGGGGCATTTGGCCCCTTTTAGGGGCCACTAGTACCAAAATTAGAAATATCTTTAAGCAACTTCTTCTCATGAACTGCTAGAAGGATCTTCATCAAAGTTGGTTTGTGGCATTATTATAAGGTCCTCTCCCAATTTTGTTCAAATGGGGGCACTTGACCCTTTTTAAGGGCCACTAGAACTAAAACAAGAGCACCGCCTTGCGGGTGCTGACGCTCATCTGATTTTTTTTGTGTAATAGAAATATTGTCCTACCCATGATTTTCTAAGTCTAAAAAGGGCCATCATTCTTGCAAAAAGCAGGATAGAGTTATGTTTCTTGATGTACAGTGTCCACTTATGATGGTGAAAAACTGTTGCAAGTTTTAAAGCAATAGCTTTAATAGTTTATGAGAAAAGTTGACTTAAACATAATACTCAACCAAGAAAATGATTTTCTAAGTCCAAAAGGGGCAATAATTATTGCAAAAAGCAGGATGGAGTTATGTTGCTTGCTATACAGGGTCAACTTATGATGGTAAACAAGTGTTGCAAGTTTTAAAGCAATAGCTTTGATAGTTTAGGATAAAAGCTGACCTAAACATAAAACTTAACCAAGAAAACTGATTTTCTAAGTCCAAAAGGGGCAATAAATCTTGCAAAAAGCAAGATGGAGTTTATGATTCTTGACGTACGGGGTCTGCTTATGATGGTGAACAAGTATTCCAAGTTTCAAAGCAATAGCTTTGATAGTTTAGGAGAAAAGTTGACCTAAACATAAAACTTAACCAAGAAATCTGATATTTTCTAAGTACAAAAGGGGCCATAAATCTTGCAAAAAGCAAGATGGAGTTATGTTTCTTGCTATACAGGGTCAGCTTATGATGGTGAACAAGTATTCCAAGTTTCAAAGCAATAGCTTTGATAGTTTAGGAGAAAAGCTGACCTAAACATAAAACTTAACCAGGCAACGCCGACGCCGACGCCGACGCCGACAACCGCTCAAGTGATGACAATAACTCATCATTTTTTTTCAAAAAATCAGATGAGCTAAAAAGGAAATGACTTGAAACTTCTACTTATGAACCGCTTGATGGATCTTCATCCAACTTGGTCTGTAGCATCATTATAAGGTCCTCTCCCAAATGTGTACAAATGGGGGTTGTTGGTCCCCCTTATAGGGGCCACTAGAACAAAAATGTAAATGCCTTCAGGGTTAGACACTAACAGTGTCCCAGGGGCCCGAGGATCCCAAATTTTGAGGAGAAACACCAACTTCTAAAAGATGGGGTTCCGGCTGGATACCTGGTTTTGTCAATTATAAATAAAAATAAAGATAAATATCTGTTTGAAATATATTGTAAGATATTTTGCTAATAAACAGTTAAAATATGTATGTACCTGAGGTGGAAAGTTAGAGCCAGTCCTGAATTAAAAAATCAGTAGTTAACAGATGCTTATAAATTGCGTGCGTGTAAAGCGTCTCTGGATATAAACGTGAAATAAGAACTCTTGACTTGTTTTGACATTAGTTGCGATTTTTTAGCTCGACTATTCATAGAATAGTGAGCTATTGCACTGGCCCAAGCGTCGGCGTCGGCGTCCGCATCCGCGTCCGCGTCCCGATTTTGGTTAAGGTTTTGTATGTAAGCTGGTATCTCAGTAACCACTTGTGGGAATGGATTGAAACTTCACACACTTATTCACTGTGACAAACTGACTTACATTGCACAGGTTCCATAACTCTATTTTGCTTTTTTACAAAATTATGCCCCTTTTTCGACTTAGAAATTTTTGGTTAAGGTTTTGTATGTAAGCTGGTAACTCAGTAACCACTTGTGGGAATGGATTGAAACTTCACACACTTATTCACTGTGATGAACTGATCTACATTGCACAGGTTCCATAACTCTATTTTGCTTTTTACAAAATTATGCCCCTTTTTCGACTTAGAAATTTTTGGTTAAGGTTTTGTATGTAAGCTGGTATCTCAGTACTTACTAATGGGAATGGATTGAACTTCACATACTTGTTCACTATCATGATCTGACAAGCACTAAGCGAGTCCCATAACTCTACTCTCTTTTTTTAGCTCGACTATTCGAAGAATAGTCTAGCTATTCTACTCACCCTGGCGTCGGCGTCGGCGTCGGCGTCACACCTTGGTTAAGTTTTTGCATGCAAGTACATACAGCTATCATTTAAAGGCATATAGCTTTGAAACTTATTTATTCTTTTTCTAGGTCAATTACCAACCTCACTGGGTCAAGTTCCATAACTCTAACATGTATTTTGAGCAAATTATGCCCCCTTTTGGACTTAGAAAATTCTGGTTAAAGTTTTACATGCAAGTTACTATCTCCAAAACTAATGCAGATATTGAATTGAAACTTCACATGTGTCTTCGGGGTTATAAAACTAGTTGATAGCACCAAGTCCCATAACTCTGACCTTCATTTTGGCCAAATTATGTCCCTTTTGGACTTAGAAAATTCTGGTTAAAGTTTTGCGTGCAAGTACATACAGCTATTACTAAAAGGCATATAGATTTGAAACTTATTTTTTCTTTTTCTAGATCAATTACCTACCTCACTGGGTCAAGTCCCATAACTCTGGCATGTATTTTGGCCAAATTATGCCCCCTTTTGGACTTAGAAAATTCTGGTTAAAGTTTTGCGTGCAAGTACATACAGCTATTACTAAAAGGCATATAGATTTGAAACTTATTTTTTCTTTTTCTAGATCAATTACCTACCTCACTGGGTCAAGTCCCATAACTCTGGCATGTATTTTGGCCAAATTATGCCCCCTTTTGGACTTAGAAAATTCTGGTTAAAGTTTTGCGTGCAAGTACATACAGCTATTACTAAAAGGCATATAGATTTGAAACTTATTTTTTCTTTTTCTAGATCAATTACCTACCTCACTGGGTCAAGTCCCATAACTCTGGCATGTATTTTGGCCAAATTATGCCCCCTTTTGGACTTAGAAAATTCTGGTTAAAGTTTTGCGTGCAAGTACTTACAGCTATTACTAAAAGGCATATAGATTTGGAACTTATTTATTCTTTTTCTAGATCAATTACCTACCTCACTGGGTCAAGTTCCATAACTCTTAACATGTATTTTGAGCAAATTATGCCCCCTTTTGGACTTAGAAAATTCTGGTTAAAGTTTTACATGCAAGTTACTATCCCCAAAACTAATGCAGATATTGAATTGAAACTTAACATGTTTCTTCGGGGTTATAAAACTAGTTGATAGCATCAAGTCCCATAACTCTGATATGTCCCCTTTTGAACTTAAAACTCTTTTGATATTTAACATTTTGGGTAATAATTTCCAGCTTCTGTGACAATATTTCGAATAGTCGAGCTTGGCTGTCTTATGGACAGCTCTTGTTTTCAAAATTATGCCCCTTTTTCGACTTAGCAGTTTTTGGTTAAATTTTTGTATGTAATCTGATATCTCAGTATCCACTAATTGGAATGGATTGAAACTTCACACACTTGTTCACTGTCATGATTTAACATGCACTGTGAAGGTCCCATAACTCTACTTGGCATTTTTACAAAATTATGCCCCTTTGACTTAGCAGTTTTTAGCTCGACTATTCGAAGAATAGTCTAGCTATTCTACTCACCCTGGCGTCGGCGTCGGCGTCGGCGTCGGCGTCGGCGTCACACCTTGGTTAAGTTTTTGCATGCAAGTACATACAGCCATCAATTAAAGGCATATAGCTTTGAAACTTATTTTTTCTTTTTCTAGGTCAATTACCAACCTCTCTGGGTCAAGTCCCATAACTCTGACATGTATTTTGAGCAAATTATGCCCCCTTTTGGACTTAGAAAATTTTGGTTAAAGTTTTACATGCAAGTTACTATCTCCAAAACTAATGCAGATATTGATTTGAAACTTCACATGTGTCTTCGGGGTTATAAAACTAGTTGATAGCAGCAAGTCCCATAACTCTGACTTTCATTTTGGCCAAATTATGCCCCCTTTTGGACTTAGAAAATTCTGGTTAAAGTTTTGCGTGCAAGTACATACAGCTATTTCTAAAAGGCATATAGATTTGAAACTTATTTTTTCTTTTTCTAGATCAATTACCAACCTCACTGGGTCAAGACCCATAACTCTGACATGTATTTTTAGCAAATTATGCCCCCTTTTAGACTTAGAAAATTTTGGTTAAAGTTTTACGTGCAAGTTACTATCTCCAAAACTAATGCAGATATTGATTTGAAACTTCACATGTGTCTTCGGGGTTATAAATCTAGTTGATAGCAGCAAGTCCCATAACTCTGACCTTCATTTTTGCCAAATTATGCCCCCTTTTGGACTTAGAAAATTCTGGTTAAAGTTTTGCGTGCAGGTACATACAGCTATTTCTAAAAGGCATATAAATTTGAAACTTATTTTTTCTTTTTCTAGATCAATTACCAACCTCATTGGGTCAAGTCCCATAACTCTGACATGTTTTTTGAGCAAATTATGCCCCTTTTAGACTAGAAAATTTTGGTTAAAGTTTTACATGCAATTTTAACTATCTCCAAAACTAATGCAGATATTGATTTGAAACTTCACATGTGTCTTCGGGGTTATAAAACTAGTTGATAGCAGCAAGTCCCAAAAACTCTGACCTTCATTTTGGCCAACTTATGTCCCCTTTTGGACTTAGCAAAATTCTGGTTAAAGCTTTGCGTGCAAGTAAAATACAGCTATTACTAAAAGGCATATAGATTTGAAACTTATTTTTTCTTTTACTAGATCAATTACTAACCTCACTGGATCAAGTCCCATAACTCTGGCATGTTATTTTGGGCAAATTATGCCCCCATTTAGACTTTGAAAATTCTGGTTAAGTTTTACATGCAAGTTTCTTCCCAAACTAATGCAGATATTGAATTGAAACTTCACATGTGCCTTCGGGGTTATAAAACTAGTTAAATAGCAGCAAGTCCCATAACTGATATGCATTTTGGTCAAATTATTCCCCCTTTTGAACTTAAAACTCTTCTGATTTTTAAACCTTTTTGGGTAATATTTTCCTGCTTCTGGGACAATATTTCGAATAGTCGAGCTTGGCTGTCTTACGGACAGCTCTTGTTTGTTAAGTTTTTGTATGTAAGCTGGTATCTCAGTATCCACAATTGGAAAGGATTGAAACTTCACACACTTGTTCACTGACAATGATATAACATGCATTACAGAGGTTCAATACCTCTACTTTGCATTTTACAAAATTATGCCCCTTTTTCAACTTTTGTATTCATTCAATTGACAAGGCTGTTGAATAGTCGAGCGTTGCTGTCCTCCGACAGCTCTTGTTTTATATGTCATATTAAGAGGGGCCCCAAAATTTGAGGAGGACCCAAAGATTTAAAAAGTAGAGATTCCTTTGTGCACCCTGTTCAGATAAGTTAGTGTCAAAGGCTTCTTCTCATGAACTGCTTGATGGATCTTCATCAGATTTGATTTGTAGCATTATTATAAGACCCTTGACCAAAATTTTTCAATTGGGGACACTTGGCCCCTTTTAGGGGCTGCTAAAGCTAAAACTAGAAATACCTTTAAACAACTTCTTCTAATGAATGGCTGGGTGGTTTTTCATCAGACTTATAAGGTCCTCTCTCAAATTTGTTCAAATTGGGGCAGTTGGCCCCTTTTTGGGGGTTGCTAGGGCTAAAAGTAAAAATACATTTTAATCATTTAATGCCTACTTATCTTGAACCACTCAGTGGCTCTTCATAAAAAAAACTTAATGAATATATTTGTTCAATAGAAAAAAATAAGCGAGGAAAGAGTAAGTACACCTGAATATTCAGCCTAAGATTCCATCTTGTTACGTCTAAGGTGTTGCTTGTTACTTAAAATATTAAAAGTAACAGAAAAGCAAACTAGCATCTGTTAACAAAACAGTTTATTTTTAAAAATAACAATTCCAATACTTTGAAAATATTAACTAGCAGTTATGTCCAGTTCTGATTTGAAAGAATAGTCCAAATCCTGTCCTGGTCAAATTTAAATCCAGTCAGTATTTAATATTTCCAAATTCCTCACAAAATCCAAACTGTAGCAGGGCTCCAAATAAGATGCGTATAAGCGTAAATTACGCTTTGAAATAATGCATATACGCATGTCTGCTAATTTTTTAGCGTATAAAAACGTACATGAAGTTACAGAAACGCATGCAATGACTTTTTACTAACGTAAACTAAATCTGAATCGTCTGGATGCTTTACATAACAGAGCACAATCAGCATTCATTCTGTCACATTGAACGTACACAGGCATTGAATGGTACTCTATAAACCTAGGTTAAACTATATTATACACTCAATGCGCAAGAATTATGATGAGTAAATACTCATAGGCCAAAAAAATTATCTGAAGCCCTGCTGTAGTGCTACCATCCTTAAAAAATTGTTTGTTTGCAATTGCCCAACCCAGAATTTTAGCATAAGGTTGGTAGATAGTTTCTTTCTCACCAAGGTATTGATCTTTTTGATCACACACACACACACACACACACACACACACAGTATTTCAAAATAATTTCAGACATTTTCTTTCCACAACCATCTGCCAAAACTGTTCAAGCAAGTAACTCAGGTGTGCGACCAAGGGCTATCATGGCCCTCTTGTTCATTTTATGAGCAAAGAAATAGACTTTGTTGATTTGACATGATTATTTGTTGAGCTAGTAGAAGTTTTGAAAACATTTACCAGTGAAACATGATACAAACTTGTAAAAACTTGTAAAAAGTGGAGCATTCATGATGGTCATTTGAAGCAGTCAAGTACACTGTCCTAATGTTGCAATATTTCAGGTACAAAAATGTAAGCCAAGAGCTCTCTACATTTGTGATGGGTCGCGGGCTGAAGCTGATGAAATAATCCACAAGCTTGAAGAAAGAGGACTTCTCCACAAACTTACCAAATATGACAACAAGTATTATGATCCTTATATACTCAATTCTCGCTGGGATGAATAAGCCATTTTAGATAAAATGCCATTCTATGATTTGATGGATCTTTAACAAAGTTTTAGCATACTTTCACTGCCCTCTGCTGCAAATAGGGATTTAGAGTCAGAAATAGAAAAACTTTGCAACTTGGTTCTAGCGACTTATAATGGATATTCACTAAACTTTCAGTGTGTAAAGATAGAGTTACAAAAAAAAATCAGTGAAAACCCCTGTATTTTCAAATCACTTATTGACAAAATTTATACGTACAATTTGAACATGTATGTGATCATCTAAGATGTGCGTTGGCTTTGTGAATTTATAGCAGAGGACTTTCAGTTTCTTTTATATGCCAGTTTTAGAAAAACCGAACGTATAATGTGATGGATTAGGTAGCTTTACTATGAAGAGGAGATGTGCATATTAAGTTTGTGTTCTTGTCTGATGACTTTTGACAGAGTTAACTTAGTATACTATATTACCATTTCTTGTCCATAGCATTCCTCAACAATCACTAGCTAGAATTCATCAAAACTTCATAAGAAGCTTCACTCCCAAGAGGGATGTTCATATTGTCTTCTTGTTCAAGTCGGATGATTTTTCACCGAGTTATTGCTCTTTGATTATTCAGCAGTGGTATAGTATAGTACCATTTCTTATCCAGAGTATTTCTCAGCATCCACTGGATGGAATTCATCAGAACTTTATAGGAAGCTTCTCTCTTAAGAGGAGATGCACTTATTTTCTTTATGTATTGGTCAGAGGATTTTTACTTGGTTATTTCCCTTTCATTACTAAACATAAATAAGTCGGAAGTATTTCTCAGCAACGACTGGGGAATTCATACCGATATTTCTTGTTAATTGATGTTTGATTAAGGCATCCTGTTTCCAACTGATTGTCATTCAAACTGATATTTGAAAAAAAGGCCTGTGCTTTTAAGATGTAGAAGTGAGTTGATTTTTATACCCCCATGAAATAGGATGTCTGCCGCTGGTGGTGGGCAGATGGGTGGTGTCCACTAAAGTAGTCTGCTCTCTAACTTGAACAGTTCTTTCTAGATGATCACCAAACTTGGTCACAATATGTATTGGCATGATATAGCAGCCAATATCGATAACCAGCTGGATTTGCACAGAGAGTTATGGCCCTTGAATTACTAAAAATTGTGAAAATTGACAGAGTGCTCTGATAACTTCGGTAGTTCTTATCCAATGGTCACCAATCTGGGTCACAATGCATATGGGCATGATATCTCACCAACTGGATTGTCCAAGAGGCTCATGAGTTAAGACCTTTGAATTAACTGAAATTGCAAAAATTGACAACTACTCTGCTTAAGGAGATAGGTTACCTTGTTACCAGGGTAAATTCAAATTAGTTAATTGTATTGTATTTTGTGTAAGTTAGTGTTTTAGCTGTTTTACAATCTCAAGTCTGTTTATATCTGTCCCTTTGAGTACAAGTTTTATCCAGGTTTGAAGTACATGACCCTCCGAAGGCATATATGTCTTCCCCCGACTGGGTGAAACATATTCTTTTTGCCCTGTCTGTCAGGCCGTCCATCACACTTCATCTCCGGTCAATAACTGGAGAACCATTTGACCTAGAACCTTCAAACTACATAGGATGGTAGGGCTTATGGCATCTTCTAGTTATTATTAAAGAAGAAGGAAAATATGGATATTTAACACTTTTCAGGGTATTTCGGTTTCACTGTTATCCGTAGAAGTCTTCGTAGTTGATAATTTTATTTAATATTCATGCATACGCTTAAAACGTATATGTTGCTGGGCTCGTGTTTTCATGGTAACGCATTTTCTCTCATTTTTAAACAGCCATGTATGATAATGGGTTTTTCGAGATAAAAATATTTTGGCAAATAATGGCTGTATAACAATAGTTCAAATAATAAAATGCTCAGAATTACGTACTTTCAAGATAAAAGCTATTAATTTTGTGCGGTAACTGACACATGACGTTGATGACGTCATTTTAAGGCAACAATGTTTTGTAGCGTTTCTGTGGTAATTTATTCATTATTTCTGCATTATTAAACTATTAAGCATCAGATCAGACACAGGTTAATGACTTTTTTATAGAAAAATAAATATACAAGCACATTTAGTTTGTCGTAAACGTTGTCATAAATCCTCAAGTTAACTTCCGGTTGGGCATGCGCACATACAAATATTAGGGTAACCTACCTCCTTAATAAGTAGAGCATTTTAAAAGTAAGTAATTTGCTGGACAGGTGTATATTGTGACAATTTACAAATTTTGTTTAATAGTGACATTCAAAATAAAGTGTAAAATTGTACCCTTCTATAGCTACATCTGTCGCACCGACCCTGCTGACGTAGCAAGAGTAGAGTCAAAGACATGGATGTGTACAAAAGACAAGTACACAACTGTACCACATGTAGCGCCAGGTGTCCAGGGAATTCTTGGAAGATGGTGTTCTCCAGAAGATGGCAAAAAAGCTTTGGAAAATTTTGATGGCTGTATGGCAGGTAGGATTTTGATAAGATTTCATGAGGTTTTGTTGGATTTATCTGCTTTACAGATTTTTATGCTCCCTGAAAGTGGGAGCATATAGCATATAGTCACCACCTTGTCCGGCCGTCTATCTGTCCATCCGTCACACTTCTTGTCGGGAGAATAACTCAAAAGGTATTGAAGATACCAAGTTGTAGGTTACAACACACTAAATAGCTGTTCTTCTTTATTATTATCCCCTGCCGAAGGCGGAGAGATATAGTTTTGGAGTTGTCTTTCCGTCCGTCCGTCTGAAGCCATATCCATGAAGTGGTTTGGAATATTTGAATAAAGCTTCCTATACATGTTCACTACTATAAGCCTGTCAAGTTTCAGTCAGATTGCCCAAGTAACACCAGAGTTATGGCCCTTAGTAGTTTCTAGTGTTTACTGTATAGGGTACTATAAATATGGCATGCAATTTCTGCTTGATAACTTGTGACACATTTGACCTAGAACTATGAAACTTAAATTGAATTTAGATCGCCATAATGTGGTAGTGCACACAGTTTTGTCAGGATCTCTTCATTGACATCAGAGTTATTGTCCTTTAATTGTATTGGTAGAATTTCATTAAACTTCTTTCATTTTTTCACATGAACATTTATTATCAACATGTGAAGTTGTGTACCCATACCTGGTCAACCCCACTGCCCTGGAATGGACCCCCCCCCCCCCCCCCCCCCCCCACCCCCCAACCCAACAATTTTGGTGTTTTTTTTTTTCTTCTTTTTTAAATCTTAATAAACCTTCCATGAATATTTATCAACATGCAAAGTTGTACCCTCCCCCCACCTCGCTCCTCCACCCAGTCAGTCCCACAACCCCGCTAATGCACCCCCACCCAGAAAAGTGGGGGTCATTTTGATGCAAGAAAAATATTTTCAGTCAACCACACAAACTGCAAAATCAGCTAACAAATGAGACCCAAAATTGTAGTGGTGGTATATGACCTAAGATTCCATGACAAATTCTGTCATCCTATCATTATACCCGGAGATACTAGTATCTGGGGGCTATACTGGATTCTGGTCCGTATGTCGGTCCGTCCGCCGGTCCGTCCATCCTGCATTTCTTGTCCGGGATATTTCTCAGCAACCACTGGTTGGAATTTAGCAAAACTTCGTAGGAAGCTTCACTATCAAGAAGAGATGCGCATATTATCTTTGTGTTCCAGTCAGGTAATTTTTCACAGAGTTATTGCCCTTGGCTTATTCAACAGTAGTATACTATAGTGCAATTCTTGTCCGGAGTATTTCTCAGGAACCACAGGTTGGAATTTAGCCATACTTCATAGGAAGCTTTACTATCAAAAGGAGATGCGCATAGTGTCTTTGTGTTCCGGTTGGATGATTTTTCACCCAGTAATGACCCTTTGATTATTCAAAAATAGTATACTTTAGTACAGTTCTTGTCCGGGATATTTCTCAGCAACCACTGGTTGGAATTTAGTGAAACTTCATAGGAAGCTTCACTATCACGAGGAGATGCGCATATTGTCTTTGTGTTCCAGTCAGATGATTTTTCACAGAGTTATTGCCCTTTGCTTATTCAACAGTAGTATACTATAGTACAATTTTTGTCCGGAGTATTTCTCAGGAACCACAGGTTGGAATTTAGCCATACTTCATAGGAAGCTTCACTATCAAGAGGAGATGCGCATATTATCTTTGTGTTCCAGTCAGGTAATCTTTCACAGAGTTATTGCCCTTTGCTTATTCAACAGTAGTGTACTATAGTACAATTTTTGTATGGAGTATTTCTCAGGAACCACAGGTTGTAATTTAGCCATACTTCATAGGAAGCTTCACTATCAAAAGGAGATGCGCATATTATCTTCCTGTTGGGGTTGGATGATTTTTCATTGAGTTATTGCCCTTTGATTGTTCAACAATAGTATACTAGAGTACAATTCTTGTCTGGAGTATTTCTCATGAACCACTGGTTTGAATTTAGATTCATGTGGGGAAGTTGGCAGTTACTTGCGGAGAACAGGTTAGTACTGGTACAGAATCCAGAAACACTGGTTAGGTTAACTGCCCGGCGTTACATGACTGAAATACTGTTGAAAAACGGCGTTAAACCCAAAACAAACAAAAAAACTGGTTTGAACTTAGCAATACTTCATATTAAGCTTTATTATCAAGAGGAGATGCGCATATTATCTTGTCCTGGTCCAATGATTTTTCACCCAGTTATTGCCCTTTGATTATTCAACAATAGTACACTATAGTACAATTCTTGTCTGGAGTATTTCTCAGCAACCACAGGTTGGAATTTAGCCATACTTCATAGGAAGCTTCACTATCAAGAGGAGATGCGCATATTATCTTTGTATTCTGGTCAGATGATTTTTCATTGAGTTACAGGGGTGGCTCTGGATATTTCTAAGCTGTCGCCAACACTTTCGCCATTTGGCAAAAGTTGGAGCCAAAGAGGAGCCACTGGAGCCAACATTGGTGCCAGTGCCAAGAGATTTTACCTGAATTATAAACTACAAGAACGAAAATAAATACTAAAATTCAACTTCATTTATTTCAGTTCAATTTCAAAACTACAAAAGTAACAAAACAAATAGAATAAAAAGCAAAGTTTAAAGAACATTTTAGTAAAACGAGTGTCTTACAAATTTTTTTAATCATTTCTAAATAAAGTACAAACTGCGCTATAAAAAAAAGTCCCCTTTAAATTTTCATCCGAAATTTTCGCGTCCGAAACTCGTAAATTGATCAGGTGTACGATCGAACGCCGTGGAAGTTTTCGTGCATGTTTCGATTCTTTTGCTTTAAAAATAACCGATTCTTGCATCAACTTGTTCAGATTTATAGTTTGACTCGATTTATTTATTAATTTTTCGAAAACAAACCAAACTTCTCGATATTTTTACAAATTACATGTATTTATACGGCTGTTAGACGTCCGCGAAATTGGTTCCCGGCCAATTCATTTATAGAAATTGGCCGTGATTGAATAAATTTGGAGGCAATTTTATAATAAAATAAAGAAATAACGTAAGACTGATACATTAAGATCATGCTGAAGAAGGTTTTAGTCTGCACTCGATAAAATTATCGGCTTTTCACGCCGATTGAAAATTTTGAAAATGGCGGCGGCTTGCAATATTGATAAATAACGCTACGATTGGTTGAAGTTTGACAGGCAAGTAGGCGGAGTTAACCAGGGATTTATCGATAATTGACATCGGTTTTACAACATTAATTAATTAAACAAACAGATTACAACTCGGCGATTCGGATACGCCCGCAGGCGATAATTAACTTCACAGCGACTAGGTAGGATGATCCTTGGTGTCATTAAAAAAATGTCTCGGCCCGATCTTTGCTTTGTTGTCGCCAGAAACTTTCGCCAACTGATCCAAATTAGCGCCAGAATTTGTAAATCGGCGCATTTGGCGCCATTGGCGACCGACAGCGCGACCCCTGAGTTATTGCCCTTTGATTATTTAACAATAGTATACTATAGTACAATTCTTGTCCGGAGTATTTCTCAGGAAACACTGGTTGGAATGTAGCCATACTTCGTAGGAAGCTTTACTATCAAGAGGAGATATGCATATTATCTTCATGTTTCGGTTGGATGATTTTTCACCCAGTTACTGCCCGTTGATTATTCAACAATAGTATACTATAGTTACAATTTTTGTATGGAGTATTTCTCAGGAACCACTGGTTGGAATTTAGCGAAACTTCATATGAAGCTTCACTATTAAGAAGAGATGCGCACATTATCTTCATGTTTCGATCAAATGATTTTTCATTGAGTTATTGCCCTTTGATTATTCAACAGTACAATTCTTGTCCAGAATATTTCTCAGCAACCACTGGTTGGAATTTTGCCATACTTCATAGGAAGCTTTACTAACAAGAGGATATGCATATTATCTTATCTTTTTGTTTCTGTTGGATGATTTTCACTGATTTAATGCCCTTTGATTATTCAACATTAGTATAGCGCCATCATAGTTAGAAATATTTCTCAGCAACCACTCCCTTTAATTCAGCAAAAATTGATAGGACGCTTCACTCTTAAGAGGAGGTGTGCATGTTTTCTTGATTATCCATTGGAATGAGTTTTCAGTGAGATTTTGCCTTTTAAACTATATGTGTCCAGTCAGTAAATTCCACTTTTGTTCTTTTAATATGAAAATTTAGGGGAGCATCCATCAGTGGTACCAATATTTCTTGTTTAATCAATATTTCTCAATATTTCAGTGGAAAGTATATAATGAATTTTTAATATCACACTGGAACTAACAAAGACAAAGATACTCTGGTGGGTGCCCATTTTATGGTCCTACAACCCACATAAATGACCCAATTTAGTTAATACTCACACTCTTGAAACCTTGTGGCAAGACATACAAACTGACCAAATATAGATGACCTTGACCTTCATATGACCATCTCCTTCAAACTTCAAAAACAACATTTTCGTAAAGCAGATTTTGCCGTTTTGCCTATAGCCCACATTAATGCTTGGATGACTGAAGACCTACGAATATACATATATACAAACGACCTGGACCCTCATATATATGACATTCACCTTCAAACTAAAAACCTTGATAAAGAGCATTTTTGGTCCTACAGTCCACATAAATGACCCAATCTAGTTCATATGCCCCCCTTCGAAGAAGGAGTGGTATATTGTTTTGCAGATGTCAGTCGGTCGGTCGGAATGTAGACGAATCCGTTTCCGGATGATAACTCAATAACACTTGGGCCTAGGATCATGAAAGTTGAGAGGAAGGTTGGTCATCACCAGCAGATGACCCCTATTAATTTTGAGATCTGTATGTCACAGGTCAAGGTCACAGTGACCCTGAACAGTTTAACGGTTTCCGGATGATAACTCAAGAACGCTTGGGCCTAGGATCATGAAAGTTGATAGGGAGTTTCGTCATGACCAGCAGATGACCCCTATTGATTTTGAGGTCAGTATGTCAAAGATCAAGGTCACAGTGACCTGGAACAGTTTAATGGTTTCCGGATGATAACTCAAGATTGCTTGGGCCTAGGATCATGAAAGATGATAGTGAGGTTGGTCATCACCAGCAGATGACCCCTTTTAATTTTGAGATCAATAGGTCAAAGGTCAAGGTCACAGTGACCAGGAACAGTAAAATGGTTTCTGGGCGATAAGAAGGCTTGGACCTAGGATCAGGAAAATTGATAGGAGATTGATCATGACCAGCAGATGACCCCTATTGATTTTGAGGTTATTAGGTCAAAGTTCAAGGTCACATTGGCCAGAAACAGTTTCTGGACGATAACTTCAGAACACTTGGACCAAGGGTCATGAAAGACGATAGAGAGGTTCATCATGACCAGCAGATGATACCTATTCATTTTGAGGTCAGTAGGTCAAAGGTCAAGGTTACAGTGACCCGGAACATTTAAACCGTTTCCAGACAATAACTTGAGAACGCTTGGGCCTAGGATCATGAAACTTGATGGGGAAGTTGGTCATGACCAGTAGATGACCCCTATAGTTCTTGAGGTCAGTAGGCCAAAGGTAAAGGTCACATTGACCCGGAACAGTTAAACTCTTTCCAGATGATACCTTGAGAATGCTTGGGCCAAGGATCACGAAACTTAACAGGGAGGTTGATCATGACCAGCAGATGACCCCTGTTGATTTTGAGGTCAATAGGTATAAGGTCAAGGTCACATCGAACCAGAACAGTAGAACTTTTGTTTACAGTGAGCATATAATTTCTGTTCCTTGTGCAATTACTGAATGCATCAAGTGGGACATTTCGTGTTCGACGAGCTCTTGTTAAACTTTGTGGCAAGACCAACAAACTGACATATATAGATGACCTTGATCTTCATATGATCGTCACCTTTAAACTTAAAACCTTAGAAACAGCATCTTTGGTCATACACCTGGTGGCATGATTTTGCGTTCAGAAAACGCAGCTCCTTGTTGGTAACGTTGAACTTTGTTCAGTGAAACTTGACGGGACTGGCAAAATTTCTTTAGAGATATCAGTTCTAGCCAGCAAACAAAAAACATTATAATAGGAACTTGACGATGAGTACAAACGAAGGGTACTGTTCGAATTATCTGAGTGAGCGAATGAAGTTTGACTGTATATCTAAAGCTTTTGATGCAGTGAGAATTTGTATATGCTTTTTACCTGTTCAGATTTGAGAATTAAGTTATTATGTAAAAGATCATTATGATTTCAGGACGCACAATGTATGTGATTCCATTTAGTATGGGACCTATTGGATCACCTTTATCAAAGATTGGTGTAGAGCTCACAGACTCCAACTATGTTCTGTTGTGTATGCGTATCATGACTAGAGTGTCACCTAAAGTCTGGGATGCGCTTGGAGACGGTGAATTTGTCAAGTGTTTACACTCAATGGGATCACCTAGGCCAAATCAAAGTAGGTAACATATAGATTTACTTAAAATTGAATGTATTAATGTTTTGATATAGCAACTTACATGACATTGTATCACACTTTTTTCTCAGCTATTCAAAAAGTAAGGAGGGCTATTGCACTCGCACCAGCGTCTGTGTTGGTTCACGTTTTTTGCTCAGCTAAGCTACTGTGATCACCCTGTGTACCTCCTCCGTCGTCGACAATACTGTTAATATTCTAGAGGTCACAATTTTAGCCCAAAGGTAATGAAACTTGGTCAGAATATCACCCTCAATAAAATCTTGGAAGGTGATACTAGGTCATCTGTGGACAAAAACTATGGTCACTAGGTCAGTTAATAGGAAAACTGTATTAACACTTTAAAGGCTGCATTTTCTGCCTCATGTATTTAGTGTTTTGATACACTTTATCTCTCTTATTACTTAATATTTTTGACACAGACTCAAGCTATTGTGCAATAACTTCATCCACCGTTTGAGTCATTAAACACTCCACTGACTGCTCCAACTTCCTCAGACGTGCCCGGTTTCTCTATCCAGCATGAAATAGTTGAGCACGCTGTCTCCTGTGACAGCTCTTGTTAGTCCCCCTGGGACCACCCCCGAATGGTGGGTGCATATTATACACAGGTATAGACGATTTTCCAGCTTCAAAACAAGTTTCTTTACAATTTTCCCCTATCAAGTAAAGGGAAACTACTCTCTGCGCTAATTGTCTATGCTAAAAATTACCGTTACTGTTCCATTTTGTAATAGATAATAGTAGTTTATTTTCTTCAGGGGAAAATATAGCGTGAAAAACCCCCAAAAGGGGAAAATCTAAATAATTTGATTTTGTAACAGGCACAGTATCAGATTACAAGATCTGATGCCAATGTCCTTTTATGTCAGAATTTTTGTCTGTTTTAAAACTAAAATGAATTTGTAAAAGGGTCACTTAGAAAAAAACTAGGTCATTTAAAACCTTGTTAACACGCTAGAGGTCACATTTTGTATTTGATCTTCATAAAACTTTGCCAGAATGTTTGTCTCTATGAAATCTTGGCCAGGTTCAAAGCTTGGTTACTTGAGGTCTTAAACTAGGTCACAATGTCAAATTATGGAAAAACCTTGTCTACACTCTGTTGGCCACATTCACTACTTGACCTTCATAAAACTCTGAGAATGTTGGTCTCTTTAAAGGTTTAAACTGGGTTACCTGATATCTTAAAAAATGTCACAAGGTTGAATCATAGAGGCCATATTTTCTATTGATCTTCATAAAATTTTGTCAGAATGTTTGTCTCTAAAAAATCTAGGTCAAGTTTGAAACTGGATTATTTAAGTCATAAATGAGGTCACTAGGTCAGATCATGGAAAGACATTTTAAACACTCAAAAGGCGTATCATTTTCTGATATTGAGACTTTTTAGGTGATCTTTTGTGACCGCTCGATGCCTGTCTTGTGTCATCCGTCCGTCAACAATTTCTAAAAAAATCATCTTAAAACCGCTGGGCAGATTTACAGCAAACTTCACAGGAATGATCCTTGGGTGCCCCTCTTTCAAAATTTTTCAAGAATTGAATTCCACACAGAACAAAAGGAAAAACTTAAAAATCTTCTTGTCAAAAACCGCAAGGCATAGAGCTGCGATATTTGGCATGTGACATCAGCTAATGGTCATCTATGAAGATTGTTCAGATTGTGCCCTTAGGAGGAAAAGAAGCTCCGCCCCAAGGATCCCATGTTTTACATAGACTTATATAGGAAAAAACTTTAAAAATCTTCTTGTTTGAAACCACAAGACCTAGGCCTTTGATATTTGGTATGTTACATTGCCTTGTGGTCCTCTACCAAGATTGTTCAAATTATGCCCCTGGGGTGAAAAGAGGCCCCGCCCTGGGGATCCCAAGTTTAACATAGACTTATATAGGAAAAAAACTTTAAAAATCTTCTTGCCTGAAACTGCAAAGCCTAGGCTTTTGGTATTTGGTATGTTGCATTGCCTAGTGGTCCTCTACCAGAATTGTTTAAATTATGTCCCTGGGGTGAAAAGAGGCCCTGCCCTGGGGGTCCCAAGTTTTACATAGACTTGTATAGGAAAACACTTTAAAAATCTTCTTGTCTGAAAGTTCAAGGCCTAGGCCTTTGATATTTGGTATGTAGCATTGCCTTATGGTTCTCTAACAAGATTGTTCAAATTATGCCCCTTGGGTGAAAAGAGGCCCCGCCCTGGGGTCGTTTGTATACGAGTTATATAGGGAAAAAAATACTTAAAAAAATTATCTGATCATATTTCCTAGACTGTTTAATTATGTCTGCCCCCACTATTGTTTTTGCCCTGTCCGTCCGTCACACTTCATTTCCAATCAATAACTGGAGAACCATTAGACCTAGAACCTTCAAACTTCATAGGATGGCAGGGTTTATGGAGTAGACAACACGTATTGTGACCTCTAGGCTCACTCCATCAGAGGTCAAGGTCACAGGGGCCTGAACAGGGAAAACCATTTCCGATCAGTAACTTGAGAACCGCTTGACCTAGAATGTTGAAACTTCATAGGATGATTGGACATGCAGAGTAGTTGACCCCTATTGATTTTGGGGTCACTCTATTAAAGGTCAATGTCACAGTGGACAGAACATGGAAATCCATTTCTGGTCAGTAACTTGAGAACCATTTGACCTAGAACATTCAAACTTCTTAGAGTGGCAAGGCTTATGGAGTAGATGACCCCTATTGATTTTTGGGTCACTCTGTTAAGGTCAAGGTCACAGGGGCCTGAACATGGAAACCCATTTCCGATCAGTAACTTGAGAACCACTTGACCCAGAATGTTGAAACTTCATAGGATGATTGGACATACAGAGTAGTTGACCCCTATTGATTTTGGGGTCACTCTATTAAAGGTCAAGGTCACAGTGGACAGAACATGGAAATCCATTTCCGGTCAGTAATTGAGAACCATTTGACATAGAACCTTCAAACTTCTTAGGGTGGCAGGGCTTATGGAGTAGATGACCCCAAATGAATTTTGGGTCACTCTGTTAAAGGTCAAGGTCACAGGGGCCTGAACATGGAAAACCATTTCCGATCAATAACTTGAGAACCACTTGACCCAGAATGTTAAACTTCATAGGATGATTGGACATGCAGAGTAGATGACCATTATTGGGTTGGGGGGTATTTAAAGGGTCCGTGTCACTTTCAGCAACATGGAATCCACCATTCAGTAAACTTGTAGAATTTTGAACCTGAATTAAACTTCTAGATATAATACAGGTAGATGACCCCGTGTTTTTTTGTGGTCCTCCTCAAGTATTCCTATTTATAACAGGCCTTACCTCAGTTTCTCAGTAAACGGTAGAACATCAATTTGAAATAGACATCAAACAGTTTGCGGTGTATGGCTCCGAAGATGACTATTTTTTTTTCTGATAAGGTCAATGTCACAGGTGCCTGAACATGTAAAACCGTTTCCTCAATTTCTCAGAACACTAGCAGAATGTTGAATCTCAAAGATGATTAACATGTGATAGGTAACAGCCCCTTATGTTTTTTTATGCCCCATGAAGAGGCATATAAGTTTTTAGAACACGATCTGTACATCTGATCGACGTCAGTTGTCGAATTTTCGTGTAACCGTTTCCATTCTTTTCATGGATGATTTTCAATAACTGTGATGTTTTGTACCCAGTAAGCACTGGTCGCCGCAAGGACCCCGTCCTACTCACCAGGCCAGTCACCACTTTTGTAGTTTTTTTCCTTTTTTATTCATGTTGGTTTTCTAACTGCATATTGTATACAACAATAAACGTTGTCGCACCCCCCGACCCAGCCACACCCAAAGCAAACACACTTTAGAATTTGATAGTGATATGATTGATTGCGTTCGGTAACATTCTTCTTGTCATGAATGATTGTTGTTCTCAAATAACTTGGCATGGTGACCAATTATGAGTTGCGTGAGGGTCACTCTATTAAAGGTCAAGGTCACTAGACATAAAGGAAAGTCCATTGATCTTCCGGTCATACTTGTCACCATGATGAATCTTCAAATCTTGGCATGATAGGTACCTACAGTAGAGACCCGTTGTCTTGGGACGTCCTCTCAAAGGTCAAGGTCACAAGGGCCTACACGTCATTTCAGAATGCAAGAATGGGCAATTGACCTACAGTACATTCACTTCTTTGGTTGAGGTTTCAAAAATAAACCCCTAATTTTTGTGGTTACAGTAAATCGAAGGTCCAGGCAAGCCCGTCCGTAGGTCAAACGTTCTGACTATAACTTCGCCATTTACCCAAAGTTTCCATGAGGATGATTAACATGTAGGAGGACATTGCTTTTTGGTTCATTTGATCAAAAGTCAAGGTCACAGGAACCAGAACATGAAAAACAATTTCTGATCAGTAACTTGAGAACCATTGTCCTACATCTTATATCAACATTTTTAGCTCACCTGAACTTAGTTCTGGGTAAGCTATTGGTATATGTGTATGTTGCGTCCATTGGCCTACATCCTATGTCAAGATTTTTAGCTCACCTGAGCTATTGTGATCATACTTTGTCAGTTGTGCATACATCTGTCTGTTGTCAACAATTTGTTCAAACAACATCTCCTCAAAAACCACTTAATGGAATATGATGAAACTTTGATGAAACTTGGCCTGAATGTTGTTTGAGTGGTCCTCTACCAAAGATGTTCAAACGGTTCACATATGGGCGGCAAGAGCTAAAAATAGAAAAATATTCAAACGATATCTCCTCCTGCCCTGGTCCAATTTTGAAATAATTTAACATAAATGGTCTGCATGTAACCTTCTACCAAGATTGTTCAAATTGTTCCTATTTGTTATAAGTGTGGCCTCCAGGGCATGTGGTAACTTTTCCCTATATGTATTTGGTGAAAACTTCTACTTGTATGAAACTGCTTGCCTGATTTAAAATAATTTCACACAGATGGTCTTATGTGACCATCTACCAAGATTGTTCAAATTACTCTGATTCGTAAAAAAAACATGACTGCCAGAGGGTGTGGTCACTTTTCGCAATATAAGTACATATCGGAAACTTAAAAAAAAATTTGTCAGAAACAGCAGACCCAATTTTAAAATCACTTTACACAAATGTTACTTTGATGATCCTTTACGAAGATTTTCAAATTAGTTTGATTCGTAAATGAAAATGGCCCCCAGGGGGCATAGTCACTTTTCATGTATGTAATGGAAACTTTAAAAATCTCCTGGTCCTGGTACTTTCTCGATTTTAAAATAGGGGATGTCGTCATATTTCCCTATATGTATGTAGTTGAAACTGTTTCATATTGTCTCTTAGTATGCTCTGGCATAATCCTCCACCCAGACACTTGTTTCCAGCCTGTATTTATTTAGTAGGAGCTTAGAAAAAAATGTTTTTGTCTGAAAACACTGGCACTATTTCAAAATAATTTTTTTACAGACATTTTCTTTACTGAAGCATCTACCAAAACTGTTTAAGCAAGCAGTGTAACTCAGGTGATTGATCTAAGGCTTCATGGCCCTCTTGTACTAGAGTTTCTATGCCATTATAACAATATTCTATCAAGAATTTTTAGGGGGAACGTTTATACACTATTTGCATCATCCTTGTTATATTTTTCAGGGAAAACTATCAACCATTGGCCATGCAACCCAGAAAAGGTATTTATTGGTCATTTCCCAGAGACGAAAGAGATTTGTTCCTTTGGAAGTGGCTATGGTGGTAACTCCCTCCTCGGAAAGAAATGTTTTGCACTTAGAATTGCAAGCAACTTGGCCAGGGAAGAAGGCTGGCTAGCTGAGCACATGTTGGTAAGGCAGCTTACAATTTAGTTCACTGAGTTCACTCATTTTTGACCACAGTTACTTCCACATTACGTCAGAAAACAAAAATTGCTTAACAACAGGTGCATTTGGTATTTTAGGAAGTCAGGCTAGCTTAAAATAATGAATCACTGAAACTTGTAAAAATGCTAATAAATCTATTCTAATGCTTAGGGTGAGCTATTGTGATCACGCTGTGTCCGTCGTGAGTCCATCCGTCGTCAACAATTTTGTTTAAAAGACATCTCCTCCATAACCACTGAATGGATTTTGATGAAACTTGGCATGGATGGTCCTCTACCAAAGTTGTTGAAACAGTTCTGCATGGTTGCACATAGGGGCCAGAGCTAAAAATAAAAAAAAAAGACATCTCCTAAACCGATGGTCTGATTTTGAAATAATTTCACGCAAATGGTCATGTCACCCTCAACCAAGACTGTATATATATATATATATATAAATATTGATTTGTTGAAAAACATAGCCGTCAGAGGGCGTGGTCTCTTTTCCCTATATGTGTATGTAGTGGAAATTTTAAAAATGTTCTTGTGTGAAACTGCTGGCTCAATTTTAGAATAATTTTACACAAATAGTCCTTGTGCCACCCTCTACCAAGATTGTTCAAATTATTTTGATTCATCAAAAAATATGGCCGCCAGAGGGCATAGTCACTTTTCCCTATATGTATATAATGGAAACTTTAAAATTATTCTTGTTTGAAACTGCTGGCCCTATTTAAAAATAATGTTACACAAAAAGTCCTTGTTTGACCCTCTACCAAAATTGTTCAGATTATATTGATTGGTAAAAAAAACCATGTCCACCGGAGGGCGTGGTCACTTTTCCCTATATGTATATAATGGAAACTCTTAAAAATTTTCTTGTGTGAAACTGCTGGCCCATTTTTAGAATAATTTTACAAAAGTGGTCCTTGTGTGACCCTCTTCCAAGATTATTCAAATTATTTTGATTTGTCGAAAAACATTGCCGCCAGAGCGCAAGGTCACTTTTCCCCATATGTATATAGTGGAAACTTTAAAATTCTTCTTGTGTGAAACTGCTAGCCTGATTTTAAAATAATTATACACAAATGGTTCTTGTGTGACCCTCTACCAAGATTATTCAAATTATTCCGACTCATCAAAAACATGGCTGTCTGGGCGTGTGGTCACTTTTCCCTTTATTTATACCATACTTGTCCAGATTTTTGCCCTAAAGTCAAAAGATGGCCACACCCTTGTGTCTGACATGTACTTACTGTAGGATTTTATATTAGAAACTTTGAAAATCTTCTCTGAATCAGTAATAGCTAGAGCCTTGATATTTGGTGTGTGATATCAGATTTGTAATGTCTACCTTAATTGTTCAAGTTACTGCCCTAGGTTCAAAGGTGTTTGTGACATATGTAATATGAGTTAACATTGAAGAAAACTATTTTACTCTGTACATATGCAAGCACACTTGAAGCCTTGAATACAGGTGAGCGCTTTGATGAAAAAGCATATAGCTACTCACTCAATCCTTTATGTTTGTATATATGTAAAACTGTAACAGTTTTAACTATATCAGTAAATACTGTTTAAACAAAGAGGCCACTACAGCTAAATATAGACTTATTTCCATGAAATGCTTGATTGAACTTTTGTTAGATTTGGACTATAACATCATTATAAGGGCCTCTCACAGATTTGTTCAGATGGAGGCACTTAGACCCTTCTCGGGGCTACTGTAGGTAAAAATTGAAATGCCTTTAAATAATTTCTCTTCATGAAAAATTACTTTTCCTGGAGCTGGGCCCTATTGTGGCCTATATTCTGTCAAAGTATTATAGTGTTGTATGTGCCATTGTCATTAATATAGTAAGGGCAGAATAAGTCCCGCATTGGCCCTGCAGCTCCTGTTCCAGTGTTTTGCATTTTTAACTTCCAAGAACAGTTCAAACAAAAAAGCAGTCATTTAAAACATGCCTATCTGATGTCTTTTCCAGATCATGGGTATCACAAACAAGAAAACAGGAAAAGAGACATTTATCGCTGCAGCTTTCCCAAGTGCATGTGGTAAAACCAACATGGCTATGTTGACCTCTGCCCTTCCGGATTTTGAGATCAGATGTGTTGGTAAGTATCCTTTTACATTGTAATAGTACGCTTTGTAGTTTATCACTCACATAATAGAATGTACAGAAAAGGCAACATATGTTCATTAATCTATGTGCAGATAATAATGTTATATTGTTAAAGGATTAGAACAATTAAAAAATTGTGCCTGTTTGAGATAATAGTATAAAACAGTCAAAAATGAACCATACTGGTACTAAGTGAAATTGATTTGCCAAAATTGATTTATGTTCATTGAAATAGTGTACGATTATTAAAAGGTTTTTAGTCCCCTACCATGGAACACCGGAGGGAACTATAGGAATGCCCTCCGTTTGTCTGTCCACAAATCTGGATCCTGCAATTACTCAAAAAGTATTCAAGCTAGGTTAATAAAACTTGGTATGTGAATAGAAGATGATGTGTAGATTATGCACATACATGTCTTATGCTTGTAGGTCAAAGTTCAAGGTCACTATAGAAGGTCAAGTAAAAATTGTTTCTGCTCCATAACTTTTAAATGCATTGATTGGTTATTTTAGTGCTACACACAAATGTTCCCCATGATGAAACAGTGTGTCAAAACGATCTATGTTTGTCGCTTCACTCCATAACTAAATTGCATCGAAGGATTTTTTTTATTACTACACAGAAATATACCCCATGATTAGACTATGTGTCGCGCACATGACCCATGGTTGTCCGTCAAAGGTCAAGGTCACTGTTCAAGGGCAAGTAAAATTGTTTCCGCTCCATAACTTTTATGTGCATTGATGGATTATCTTAGTACTGCACACAAATGTTCCCCATGATGAGACAATGTGTTGCGTACATGATCTGTGCTTGTAGATTAAGGTCACTATTGAAATTCAGGTAAAATTATTTTTTGTTTCTTAGCCCCTAAATGCCTTGAAGCAGTTTTAGTCCTAACACTGTTGCCAACAACCACAAGGGAGGAACTCTAACAAAGTTTTATACCGGTAGGGAACTTCAGTATTTTTTTTTTGCAATACTCGGTCACTTGTTTTAAGGAGAGCTAAAGTGTATGTTCTCCCCATAAACATTTTGAGTGGCTTTTACAAAGGTGGTAGAGTTATTCTGATCCTGAAAATACCTCTTGTCAACTTAAGAAAATAAGATATGAGCTTAGCATTGCAATATACCAAACAGGCCAAAATGAATACAACATGTATATAGAGGATATTACATGAGTGTCTTTTCATACTGAATTTATTAAGTTGAATAAAATAATAAAATGCGAGGCTCTGCCGAACATTTTATCAGTTTTTATTCAACGAGTTTGAGCCTTGCATTTTATTATTTTATTCAACTTGTTTAATAAATTCAATGTGGAGACACACAAATGTAATATTCTTTTTATCACATGTAAGCTTTTCCTGTTGAAACATCAAAATTTCTTCTTTCTTTACCCGTTATAGACAAAGTAAATTCGCCCAACGTCTCCTCTATATAAACGACGTCGATGTTAAAGCTTTATTACACTAGTGTATTATCAAATTTATGTAATGGCTTTATTCACTCCCACGACGTCATACATGTGATAAAAGTTTGTATCTTTTATCTAAGTGTCAGGTCATTTCTGACTATAGTAGACTAGTAATTAGGGACTTCCCTTAATCCTGGCTAAATGTTTTTCAGTTCACATTACTCTAATTTTGGTGTATTTCAAATTTTTGCCAGCTTTATGTAAGGACATATAAGTTGGGAAAAAATGCTGGGGTTGTGATTTTTTGAAAAAGCACAATATTTGTGAAAGCAGGGAAGGAAAGCAAGACTAGAAATCGTATGTCCTGCTGGAAATCGACAACGGTTTTATGATTATTAAAACTTGAATTTACCTAAAACACAAATCTACCAAAAACGCTTTCGTGTAATAGCCCATTTCGCACTATTTCGTCGTGTTCTTCGAATTACCCCACAATGTTTGACAGATATTTTCATGACATTAATTTAATAAGTCATAGGGCCGATATTTGATGGTTTACCATCAGTAAAATGCTTTTCATAATATCCTGGGTTTAAAATTGAATTCATAATCAAATTTCATATTTAATCAAAATTTGATTTCAACATGTGGGAATTCCCATTTTACGACATCCAAAAACCATCTACATAAACAACATGTTGAGCAACGAGCAAACCGTTGAAATTGTGGATCCTCCTGCCAAATACACATCGCATGTTTTGAAACATTTAACTGTTCTAGTCATGTGTGTTTTTGCCAGTTTTTAGTCATGTTATATAGTCACGTCTAGTCATTTTTGCCAAACATTTGACAGTTCTAGTCATATGAATCCAAAGCTTTTAAACTTACATGTTGACTCAGTGTTTTTTTTTTACTTTAAAACAGTATTATTTCACAGGGTTTTGAGTACCCAGTAAGTACTATAATCTAGTCAGCAGACTAATATATTGTTGGCATAAGCCACATAATGTTCAGTGATCTTTTTGTTTAGAATTCATGTTCATGAATAAATGAGCCGCGCCATGAGAAAACCAACATAGTGGCTTTGCGACCAGCCTGGATCCAGACCAGCCTGCGCATCTGCGCAGTCTGGTCAGGATCCATGCTGTTCGCTTTTAAAGCCTACTGCAATAAGAGAAACTGTAAGTGAACAGCATGGATCCTGACCAGATCCATGCTGGTCACAAAGCCACTATGTTGGTTTTCTCATGGCACGGCTCAAATATTCGTATTCGTCACCCTGTATTCGTGATATGAATGATATTCAACCCTTAGTGTATTGTTACAGCCCTATTAGATATAGTAAATTTAGTATGAAACGAAAACTTGGTAAGAATATGTAATAAGAAGATGCTGCTGCTGTTAAAAATCAATGATGTGTAGAAATGCCACTTTGGCTGTTGGTTGATAGTATTTAAAGTAAAAAACATTTCTATGGACAACATTGCCGAGGAACTTCATAGAGGAGTTGCTGTAATATTTGTAAACTTATACTTATTCTATTACTATAGTTCATAGTACATCATTATTTTTGAGACTTAGAAAGTTACACAAGTTGTGTTGACCCGTAGAGCAATCTATTGTTAGCCATTAGTCTTAATGCCTCATGGATGGTATTATTGTAGGTGATGATATTGCCTGGATGAGGTTTGATGAAAAAGGAGATTTGTATGGTATCAACCCAGAAGCTGGCTTCTTTGGTGTATGCCCAGGAACAAACATGAAAACCAACCCGAATGCTATGAAGACTTGTATGAGTAACACTATCTTCACCAATGTTGCTGAGACTCATGATGGTGGCTTTTTCTGGGAAGGACTTGAGGATGAAATTCCCGACAAGGTATGAGAATTTTAGAATGATGTCTATGGCAAGACAGTATTTCATTTTTAATCACTTGCTTTGTAATTCTAAATCCAGTAGGCTGAATTGAAAGTCATGTAATACATAGGTTCTTTTTATGCCCCACAAAAGGCGGCATATTAAAATAGCACTTTCTGTGCATGCATCTGGTAAATTCTTGTCTGGGCAGTAACTCTTCCATCCATAAAGGGATTTTAAAATAACTTGACATGAATGTTCACAATAATAGGACAAAGTGTCATGTGCAAGACCCAGACCATGGTCAAGGTCACACTTAGAGGTCAAAGGTTATTATTGTTTCGTGTTTGGTCTATAACTCTGCCATCCGTGAAGGGATTTTCAAATAACTTAGCATAAATGTTTATCATAATGAGACAATGTGTGATGC
This sequence comes from Mercenaria mercenaria, assembly GCF_021730395.1. Classification (NCBI taxonomy): domain Eukaryota; kingdom Metazoa; phylum Mollusca; class Bivalvia; order Venerida; family Veneridae; genus Mercenaria; species Mercenaria mercenaria. Next base: position 24,318,558 of record NC_069366.1, on the reverse strand, counting down.
TTAAACCCAGACCCCTAGCTACAAGGTCAAGGTCACACTTAGAAGTCGAAGGTTCACAGGGTCTGTTTTGTGTCAGGTCCATAACTCTGCTATTCATCAAGGGATTTTAAAATTACTTGGCATAAATGTTCCCCATAATGAGATTATGTGTCATGCACAAGATCCAGACACCTAGCTCTAAGGTCAAGGTCACACTTAAGAGGTTAAAGGTTAACATGGTCTATTTCTTGTCTGGTCCATAACTCTGCCATTTATCAAGGGATTTGAAAATAATTTGACGCAAATGTTAAACATATTGAGATTTGTTGCGCTTATGACTGGCGGGGGGTGGGGGTCTCTCAGGTCATGGTCATGGTCACAAAATTATTCATGCCTATACTATTCTGGCATATTTTGTGCGCAGACAACTGTAGCATTCTTGGTTACACTTCGGGTGCATTTGTCACTAATAGCGACAGCTCTTGTTATTTATTTTTCCTTACCAATTTGAAAATAAAATCAATAAAATCTTTGAAATATAGTTAAGTCGAGATTACCTTAACGACCCCCTGAATTTAGCGACTCCTGTCAAATTCGACCCTTATTTTATTTTCCCAGATGAAATTTACTATAAGAATAGTCTGAATTTAGCAACCCTCTGTCTTATGTGACAAGTGACTGAAATCAGGCTCCAGAATCGATTATTAGACCGTTTTCAGTGTCTTTAATACGCGCCCTCGCAAGTTTTTACACGACAGAGTTACCGATCATTATCTCTCGTGAAGTTGATTGAGGAGAGAACTTATTTGTTTACAAAAAAATGGCTGATGAAAAATGCAAAAAAAGAACTGTTTTGACATTAAAATAGCGTGTTAAGGCACTGGAATTGCTTGATGGTGGAAAACCAGCATATGAAGTCGCTGAAGAGTTCAGAGTCGGGACATAAATTAACAGTGTTTCTGGTGAAACAAAAAGATGGCAGTATTTAACAGGAAATGAAAAAAGTAAACATGGTTTAAAGATGCAGTCAAAAAACGACAAATAAATATCCCAGAACCATTTATGTACAAAGAAACAAATGAACATTGGCCTCATTGTGTAAATAGTTCATTTATATCTAATGGAACATTTACATTTTAAAATCCCAATTACTGCTTGCCTTTATTTTCAGATCATGTGCTTAAATTTTAATGTTTTATCAACATCATATGAATGATGCAAGCTATTTTAAATGTTTTATTTTATCCAAATATGATCAAAGAAATAGTATTTAAGTTTCACTCTTGCTTTAAAAGTGGCCAATATATAAGTATCTGATATACATGTACTTTTGGAAAAATCAAGCAGATATACATGTATGTATATATGAAACCAGCATCAGCCGGTTGAGTGAGACTGTTTTTAAAGACTATCATATGTGACTTTTTTTGCTGCTTCCCAAATTTGGTCTCTTAAAACAATCTTGACTGTGTCAACATTTAAAAGCATTCACCTATTGTAGATTTCCAGACATTTTCAAACTTCATAATGTCTTTATGTTTTTAGCTCATCTGATTTTTTGAAAAAAAAAATGTTGAGTTATTGTCATCACTTGATCGGTGTCGGCGTCTGTGTCGGCGTTGCCTGGTTAAGTTTTATGTTTAGGTCAGCTTTTCTCCTAAACTATCATAGCTATTGCTTTGAAACTTGAACACTTGTTCACCATCATAAGCTGACCCTGTACATCAAGAAACATAACTCCATCCTGCTTTTTGCAAGAATTATTGCCCCTTTTGGACTTAGAATATCAGATTGCTTGGTTAAGTTTTGTGTTTAGGTCAACTTTTCTCCTAAACTATCATAGCTATTGCTTTGAAACTTGAACACTTGTTCACCATCATAAGCTGACCCTGTACATCAAGAAACATAACTCCATCCTGCTTTTTGCAAGAATTATTGCCCCTTTTGGACTTAGAAAATCAGTTTTCTTGGTTAAGTTTTATGTTTAGGTCAGCTTTCTCCTAAACTATCAAAGCTATTGCTTTAAAACTTGCAACACTTGTTCACCGTCATAAACTGACCCTGTACAGCAAGAAACATAACTCCATCCTGCTTTTTGCAAGATTTATGGCCCCTTTTGGACTTAGAAAATATCAGATTTCTTGGTTAAGTTTTATGTTTAGGTCAACTTTTTCTCTTTAACTATCAAAGCTATTGCTTTGAAACTTGCAACACTTGTTTACCATCATAAGCTGACCCTGTACAGCAAGAAACATAACTCCATCCTGCTTTTTACAATAATTATTGCCCCTTTTGGACTTAGAAAATCAGTTTTTAGCTCACCTGTCACAAAGTGACAAGGTGAGCTTTTGTGATCACCCTTCGTCCGTCGTGTGTGCATCCGTGCGTCCGTCAACAATTTCTTGTCTGCACGATAGTGGTTTCATTTATGATTTTATTTTAACCAAACTTACACACAACTTGTATCACCATAAGATCTCAGTTCCTTTCTTGAACTGGCCAGATCCCATTATGGGTTCCAGAGTTATGGCCCCTGAAAGGGCCAAAATCAGCTATTTTGACCTTGTCTGCACAATAGCAGCTTTATTTATGATTTGATTTTTACCAAACTGGCACACAACTTGTATCACCATAAGGTCTTGGTTCCTTTCTTGAACTGGCCAGATTCCATTATGGGTTCCAGAGTTATGGCCCCTGAAAGGACCAGAATTAGCTATTTTGCCCTTGTCTGCACAATAGCAGCTTCATTTATGATTTGAATTTAATCAAACTTGTACAAAACTTGTGTTGCCATAAGATCTCAGTTCCTTTGTTGAACCGGCCAGATCCCGTAATGGGTTCCAGAGTTATGGCCCCTGAAAGGGCCAAAATTAGCTATTTTGACCTTGTTTGCACAATAGCAACTTCATTTATGATTTGATTTTAACCAAACTTGCACACAACTTGTATCACCACAAGATCTTGGTTCCTTTCTTAAACTGGACAGATTCCATTATGGGTTCCAGAGTTATGGCCCCTTAAATGTCCAAAATTGGCTATTTTGGCTTTTGCAGCCATATAGAGACTTCAGTTATGGTTTTATTTGATACAAACTTCCAAAATATCTTCAACAACAATAAATCTTGGATTCCATGACAAATCAGATCCATTCGTAGTTTCCAGAGTTATTTTATATCTGATTACCTCCCCTGATTGTAGTCAAAATGGATTTATATCAGTAAGTACTTATAGAACTTATTTGAAATTTCATTATTGTCATTAGTTGGACCAAGCCAATCAGGGTAGATAACTATGGACTGATTTTATGTCAAATTACCTCCCTTTACTTTTTAAATTAAAATGGGTATATCTCCGTAACTAATGAAGATACTGATCTGAAATTTCATTTATGTTAACAGATTTATTTGGCAGATCCTTCTTTTGTTAACTTACAATAATTTTCTTTTGAATTACTTCCCTTTTACGTTACTATAAATAGCCTATTTTTAGTAACTTTTTAATTATTGGCCGTAGGGAAAAACCGAGACCACTTTCCTGTGGTACAACATGGATGGTACCTCCAGTTTTTAGGTGTATTTTGACATATCTGTACCTAGTAAGAATTTTGTTTTTCTTCTTGGTTAAATTTCTTTCCTTTGTTGTTCCTGTCCTTTGGACCTAGATATTTTTTCTGAGGACCTTCTTGTCCTCAAGTGCAATGATAACAGGTGCGCGATATAGGGCCATCATGGCCCTCTTGTCTTGGTTGAGTATTATGTTTGTCAGCTTTTCTCATAAACTATCAAAGCTATTGCTTTAAAACTTGCAACAGTTTTTCACCATCATAAGCGGACACTGTACATCAAGAAACATAAGTCTATCCTGCTTTTTGCAAGAATGTTGGCCCATTTTAGACTTAGAAAATCATGGATAGGACAATATTTCTGTTATACAAAAAAATCAGATGAGCGTCGGCACCCGCAAGGCGGTGCTCTTGTTTATGCTATATAGTTATGACTTACATACATTGTTAGTATGTTGCCCTATTATTTAGAAGATGCTGTATTGGCATACTGTATGTTTTGTTAGCTCACCTGAGCCAAAGGCTCATGGTGAGCTTTGGTGACCGCTCAATGTCTGTCGTGTGTCGTCCATCGTGTGTCCGTCGACATTTTCTAAAAAAATCTTCTTGAAAACAACTGGGCAGAATTACACCAAACTTAACAGGAATGATCCATAGGTGGCCCCCACAGCCCCTAGGGCTTTGATTTCGGGTATGTAGCATCATCTAATGGTCCTCTACCAAGATTGCTCAAATTATCCCCCTAGGGTCAAATATGGCCCCGTCCCGGGGGTCACATGGTTTATATAGACTTATATAGGGAAAACTTTGAAAATCTTCCTGTACAAAACCACACAGCCTAGGGCTTTGATATTTGGTATATAGCATAATCTAGTGGTTCTCTACCAAGATTGTTCAAATTATCCCCCTAGGGTCAAATATTGCCCTGCCCCGGGTGTCCTAATTTTTACATAGACTTATATAGGAAAAAAAGTTTAAACATCTTTTTATCTGAAACCACAAAACATAGGCCTTTGATATTTGGTATGTAGCATTGTCTTATGGTCCTCAACCAAAATTGTTCAAATTGTACCCCTGGGGTGAAAAGAGGCCCTGTGGGGATCCCAAATTTTATATAGACATATAGGAAAAAAACTTTGAAAAATTTTCTTGTCTGAAACCACAAGACCTAGGCTTTTGATATTTGGTATGATGCATTGCCTAGTAGTCCTCTATCAAATTTGTTCAAATTATGCCCCTGGGGTTAAAAGAGGCACAACCCCGGGGTCACTTAGTTATTATATGAGTTATATAGGAAAACAGACTTAAAAAATTATCTGATCCTATTTCCAAGACTGTTTGATTATAATTACCTGATGACCCCAAGTAATATGATGTCACTTGACTGTAACCTTGACCTGCTGACCTACTTTCTTGTTTTTTAAGATACAGCCTTGAAATATTGATGACATACACAGTTTTGCACACTGATCATAAAACTGAATTTCATTGACCATGACTACTGACTTTCTTAATATTTTAGCATCAGTTTGACATTTGAAACATGTAGCTCATATAACTCAAGTGAGCAATCCAGGGTCATCATGACCCTCTTGTACTGGCATGCAGTATGTTTTGTGAAAAATATCTGCGGGGGACTGGTTACTGATACAAATTCTTGTTTTGAATGAACCATTTTTCGATTGCAGAATGTTGGAATCACCACATGGTTGAAGCAGGACTTTAGAATTGGAAATCCAGGAAAAGCGGCACATCCTAACTCAAGATTCTGTTGCCCAGCTAGCCAGTGCCCAATTATACATCCAAAGTGGGAGGACCCGAAGGGTGTGAAAATTGAGGCTATAATCTTCGGAGGCCGAAGACCAACAGGTAAAAGTTATAGACATTTTACCTCACCTCAGCCAGAGGCTCATGGGGAGCTATTGGGATCAATGAATGTCTGTCGTCCGTCTGTAGTCTGTCCATTTATATTTAGTTTGTTTACAGTCTAGCATCCACAATTTTGAAACAGTGTTAATCAAACTTGGTCACAATTACTTCAAGACCGTAGTTGAGTTAGATTATTAGCAAAATCGGGCTGGTTGGACAAGAGTTATGTGCCCTTGATTGACTTTGCAATATTTCACCTTGTTTACTCTCTAGCTCTAGCATCTTCATTTCTTTACCAATCCTAACATATTTACATAGAATGTGCATGACCTCAAGATCTTGGATGAGTTAGATTATGAGCAAACTTGAACTGGTAGGACCAGAGTTACGTGCACTTGATTTACAAAAATTACTATATTTTACATTGTTTACACTTTAGCACCTTCATTTCTTCACCATTCCAAAACATAATTACCTAGTAATAGTATATGTATTGCCATAAGATCTTGGACGAATTCAAGTTTGAACAAAATCAGACAAGTAGGACTAGAGTTATGGGCCCTTGATTTTGCAAAAAAACTCCCTACTTCTTGTTTACATTATATTACCTTCATGTTACCAATATGTATGATTAAAAGATCTTGTACGAGTTCCAAGAGCTAAATCATTTTAATAGGACCAGAGTTATGTGCCCTTGATTTACAAAAATTGCTACATTTCACATTGTGTTGCATTTTTATGCCCCTGAAGGGACTTCGGAGGCATACAGTTTTTGAACCGTCTGTCCGCAATTTTCGTGTCCGGTCCATATCTTTGTCATCCATGGATGGATTTTCAAATAACTTGGCCTGAATGTGTACCACAGTAAGACGACGTGTTGCGCACAAGACCCAAGTCCGTAGCTCAAAGGTCAAGGTCACACTTAGACGTTAAAGGTCATTTTTCATGATAGTGCATTGATGGGCGTGTCCGGTCCATATCTTTGTCATCCATGAATGGATTTTCAAGTAACTACGCATTAATGTGTGGCACAGTAAGACGACGTGCCGCGCACAAGACCCAGGTCTGTAGCTCAAAGGTCAAGGTCACACTTAGACGTTAAAGGTCATATATTATGATAGTGCATTGATGGGTGTGTCCGGTCCATATCTTTGTCATTCATGCATGGATTTTAAAATTATTGGGCATGAATATGTACCACAGTAAGACGACGTGTCGCGCCCAAGACCCAGGTCCGTAGCTCAAAAGTCCTAAACTCTAACATCGGCCATAA